>NC_135622.1:43139551-44389551 GCF_053574225.1 Canis aureus
AAACAAGGGGAAATGTCATTCTCCTTAAAGCCATTCACTGTCTCATGAGCTCATTCTTTTCCTTCCTCCTCATGTGTCTTTGTTCCTTGAGGCCTGCCTTCTCTATAAATCTGTCTTGTCTATAAGAACTCCCTTCTTCAGGGAGGCTGTCTTCAAACTCTTTCTTAGAATCCAACAGCATAGGAATGCCTGGGTGGCTCAGTGGTTGAGCGTCTGCCTTTGGCTCAGGTCATGATCCCAGCGTCCCAGGGATCGAGTCCCACTTCGGGCTCCCCTCAGGGAGCCTGCTTCTCCCTCTGCCTTTGTCTCTGCCTCTCTCTCTCTGTCTCTCATGAATAAATAAGTAAAATCTTAAAAAAAAATCCAACAGCACTTATAAACTCTGCCATACTACTTAGCATTTAATCCACAATGGGTTAAAGGGAATCCACCCCTTTACCAGCACCCATCGCTGTCCTGGGCATATAGCTCATTAAATACTTTAGTTGCAACTGGAACAATCTTGTGTGCCAAGGCTCTTCACTGAAGTCTGAAGTATAACCTCAAGATTTGTTATGAAAACCCTTGAGTAGGGGATCCCTGGGTGGCGCAGCGGTTCGGCGTCTGCCTTTGGCCCAGGGCGCGATCCTGGAGACCCGGGATCGAATCCCACGTCGGGCTCCCGGTGCATGGAGCCTGCTTCTCCCTCTGCCTGTGTCTCTGCGCCTCTCTCTCTCTCTGTGACTATCATAAATAAATAAAAATTAAAAAAAAAAAGAAAACCCTTGGGTATAAGGAACAACAAACTGGGAAAAACTGGAAAATGACCCTGAAAGCTATTAAATATCAGAATGATTTTTCAAGTGAGTTTGTATAATCATATTTAAATTAATTTAAATATATCTGTTAGATGAACACATAACTAGGTATTACCCTGCCTGAGGCAGAAGTAACAGACTTTCTTTAGTGTTTTCTATTTCTATGGGCCCATATATATATATTTTACCAACTCAGACCTTTGGAACTTCAGAGAAAAGGGAAAGCAATTGTTTTTTCCCTGTATTTAGTTTGAAAATGGTATCTGAATAGCTCTCACCCTGTTCTGCATCCATTTTAATGGAGAAATGGCTAAATCTAGGGCTAAAGCAGGGACTAATAAAAGATGAGCCTGGAGTATCTTATAATATCAGAAAGTAAAACACTCAAGAAACAAAACAATGGGGGTATATCAAAGGGACAGAGGAGCCAACTGAAAGAGCTCCCCATGGCCAAAGCTGGAACATTTGAGCAATGAAATAATGTAGTACTGGATTATAGCCCAAAAAATAAATTAAAAAAAATTTTTAAAGACCCATGAGGGGAATCCCTGGGTGGCCCAGCGGTTTAGTGCCTGCTTTTGGCACAGGGCATGATCCTGGGGTCCCGGGATCAAGTCCCACATCAGGCTTCCTGCATGGAGCCTGCTTCTCTCTCTGCCTATGTCTCTGCCTCTCTCTGTCTCTCTCTCTCTGTCTCTCATGAATAAATAAAATCTTTTTTTTTTAAAGTATTGGGTTTGTTTATTTTTTTTAAATTTATTTATTTATGATAGTCACACAGAGAGAGAGAGAGAGAGGCAGAGACACAGGCAGAGGGAGAAGCAGGCTCCATGCACCGGGAGCCCGATGTGGGATTCGATCCCGGGTCTCCAGGATCACGCCCTGGGCCAAAAGCGGGCGCCAAACCGCTATGCCACCCAGGGATTCCTAAAATCTTTAAAAAAAAAAAAAAAAAAGACCCATGAGTTCATTCAGATATAATTAGGTGGCTGAATAAATGGGGAGGCAAATTTCCCATGCAGAATTCCAAATAATACTCTGCTCTTCCCCTTAAGTGTGGACTACACTTAATGACTTACTTCTCTTGTAAAGAGAGAGGAAAGTAACTTTACAGTGGAGAAAGCTGGCAAAGACTGCCTTAGCCAAGTAATCAAGATTAATATTATCAGTGGCAAGTCCCCATGACAGTATGTACTCTTGATATATGTGATGAGAGAATGACGCTTCACCTCTGTGGTCTTCCTCCCAAAAACCGTAACCACACTCTAACTATGAGAGAAACATCCCAACTGAGGCACATTCTACAAAATATCTGACCCATCCTCAAAACTATCAAGGTCATCAAAAAGAATGTGGGCAGCCCGGGTGGCTCAGCAGCTTAGCGCCCCATCTTCAGCCCAGGGCCTGATCCTGGAGACTGGGGATTGAGTCCCAGGTTGGGCTCCCTGCATGGAACCTGCTTCTCCCTCTGCCTGTGTCTCTGCCTCTGTGTGTGTGTGTGTGTGTGTGTGTGTGTGTGTGTGTGTGTGTGTCTCATGAATAAACAAAATCTTAAAAAAACAAAGAATGTCCAAGAAACTTCACAGCCTATAGGAGTCTAAGGAGCCATGACAACTTAATGTAATAGGGTATCCTGGAGGAGATCTTGGGACAAAAAAAAGGACATTAAGCAAAACTAGTGAAATCCAAATTAATTAAGTATGGAGTTCAACTAATATCAATACTATTTCACCATTATGACACATGTAGCACATTACCAGGGGTTACTAGACATTACCTGGATGTGGGGTATATGGAACCTGTGTACTACCTTTTACCTTTTATGTAAATCTTTTAAAATAAGAAGTGTACTTGAATAGTTCTAAAATACAATCTGGACACCAGGTGACTAATGCTTATCTCCACAACTATGCTTTTAATTTCAGGGTGCTGGTGACAGTTTCGTGGGGGCTTTGGCCTTCTACCTGGCTTACTACCCACATCTGTCCTTGGAAGAAATGCTCAAGAGATCCAATTTCATCGCTGCAGTCAGCGTCCAGGCTGCAGGAACACAGTCATCTTATCCATACAAAAAAGACCTGCCACTTGATCTGTTTTGATTACTACTAACCCTAAAATAAACATACCTGGAAATAAAATGTACTTGGGGGAGGGAGGTGGCTCCTCTTAGCCAGCAGCTTACTATAAAATACCCTCTTCTCCTTTATTTGCAAATATGTTGATTTATGAAGTCATCCTCCAGCTTTCATTTATTCTTTTATAATGATGATTTCTTTGCTTTTTATGTATTTGCAAGAGCCAACCAAAATTAAGATCCCATGCCCGGGAACTATACAAACATTAGCACCAGCAGGAACCAGCAAACTCACTAGCCAACAGATTATGAACACTGTGTGTCCACCATAGATCAAGGGTTGTGGATAACAATATCTAGAGTCGGAGCAGAGAATGTTAAATAAAGGGGGCACATGGACTGTTCAAGCAGTCCCTAAGAGGGACAGCTGATACTCAGCCTTAGTGTTGCCAAAGCTTGTTTTGCCAGGGAAGCCAGAAGCTTGGATGTTCATTGAAATTTTATCAATGTTTGTATCAGCAATTGATTTTTTTAAAAACGTAAACACCACCTGTGGGCCACATTAAGCTCATGTGCTGAAGGGACGAATCATTTGTTAAGCCAGATTTTAAGCTGTTGTTTTGCTTTGTTTTTAATGGTGATTCCTGTGTCACAGACCCTTTGTGTCAGGCTTGCCCAGGATCAGGTGAACAATTTTTCTTGTAACCCAGTATCATATATATAGTTTCAACCAAAAAAAAAAAGCGAAGATCTCACCTATTATTACTTTGAGGCAGAGTTTTAACAAAAGATGCCAGAAAATAGCTAATGGACTATAATACCACAAGCCCCCTGAAAGTCAACAACTGTCTACATCTAATTCCAACTTCAGAAAGGCAAAGCCACTCTTACGTATCCTCCATAGACAGGGTGGGCCACAGGGAGGGAACACTGGTTTCCTCATGCTTGGGGTCATGGTGAGCACACCATCAGTCTTCTACATAAATGCTTTAAATGGTGTAGGATATGAACCAGCACAACTCAAAACAGAAGCTGATCCTTCTTATATTCAATCAGAAATGTGATCAGAAGAAAATTGGGATGCCTGGGTGGCTCAGCAGTAAGCGCCTGCCTTCAGCTCAGGGTGTGATCCTGGAGTCCCGGATTGAGTCCCACATCAGGCTCCCTGTATGGAGCCTGCTTCTCCCTCTGCCTAGGTCTCTGCCTCTCCGTCTCTCATGAATAAAAAAATCTTTAAAAGAAGAAAACTGAATAATTCTGAAAATCTGTAGTAAACAATAGCTTGAGAAAGTATATGGATCTGGGTAGGGCAGTCTTACTTTACGTGAACATTAGGGATTATCAGTGGAATTTCCATGTTGGTTAGCTGTGTGGTACCATGCTGCAGAAGTCCTAGCTGTGTCTCTATGGAAATACTATAGTTCTTTAAAAAAAAAAAAAGGAAATTAGAAGATAACGGGAGTCCAAAGCATTCCTAGAAACTCCTAGATACTGCTTTAGTGACCTGAGTTTGAGAATTGGACCAATGGCATTTTTCCTAATTATATAAGCACACAACAAAAGTTCTCATGGTTTCTTTTGTGTTACAACGCTGGCCCACTTCTTATTCCTGTTCAGCATTACCCTGTTATATCACACAAGAGTTTTTTCAAGATCACTCTGGAGAGTGACTCTGCCTTTCCTATGAAGTACAAAGAGGAGCAGACTGGAAAGTCTTGCACAAGTTTCATTATGGAAACTTTCTTTTATATGAAACAATGGTTATTCTTTAGTAATATAGTTGTTTTTTATTTCAAAGAGTGGGGGAAAACATCACTAAGAGACAATAGCACAGGCTATTTTAATATTTTTTATTAAGGGCTATAAAAATATCCAGAAAGATAAATAAATGTGATGCAATGATATATGTCCTAATATGAAGAACTTTCTTTCAGTACATTGTTTTTCTTCACAATGGCCTTCAAATCACAGGAGGCAGTGATTCCGTGCTATTTCCTCTTCTTTTATTACACACTGCAGAATTTCTGAATCAGTATCCCGCCCTTAGTCTTCTCATTTATAAATCAAATTCATTTTCAATCCATTGTTTAGAGGGAGCGTATTTTCTTCTGTTCCACAAAGAGGACTTTTGTTTTCACTGTAAGAGAAAAATGAGTTGTAGCAGAAAACTAAAAGCATCACCATTTCTAAATAAAAATACCTATCAGACTACAAGTACTCTCCTTTTTCTTATTTTACTATTCCTCTGACACGGGGATGGAGCAGATTTGCAAACTCAGTTCCTCAATCCCAGAGGCCAGAGAAACCTAGAGAAAATGGGAAGGAAGCCAAGGGAAGGCTCACCAGCCAATCAGTGGCACATTTGGTACCCCACAAAGTCATTTCTCACCCAATGTGAAATATCCAAATTAAAAAAAGCAAGGAACAAAGCATGGAAAGCACTCAAAGTCTTCACCCAGTTAATGAACACTCTTGCAGAAGATTAGCAAGACCAGACAAGAGCTGGACTCCAAAGAAAAAAGCAACAAGAACTGAGCAGACCAAGGAAGAAAAGGCAGTCTGGCTAGAAGAGTAAATACACATCAAACCTTATACTTTCCAGAGATGCCTTAATATATCCAAATATGGATTCTGTAGTATGGTAATAGAATGAAAACTATAACCAAAATCTCATTATTGAAAATACCATAACAGAGTATAGCTCTCTGAAACAAAACCAAAACAAAAGTACTAATTGCCTGGGGTGCCTGGATGGTTCAGTCAGTTGAGTGTTCAACTCTTGGTTTCAGCTCAGGTCATGATCACAGGGTCAGAAATCAAGCCCCGTGGGATCCCTGGGTGGCTCAGTGGTTTGGCGCCTGCCTTTGGCCCAGGGGGCGATCCTGGAGTCCCGGGATTGAGTCCCGCGTCGGGCTCCTGGCATGGAGCCTTCTTCTGCCTCTGCCTGTATCTCTGCCTCTCTATGTCTATGTCTATCGTGAATAAATAAATAAAATCTTTAAAAAAAAAAAAATCAAGCCCCACTTTGGGCTCCATGCTCAGCACAGTCTGCTCAAGATTCTCTCTCCCTCCCCTTTCCTCTCTGCCCCTCCCCTCACTAATACATGTACAGATGCTCTCTAAAATAAGTAAATGAAGGGCAGCCCAGGTGGCTCAGCGGTTTAGTGCTGCCTTCAGCCCAGGGCCAGATCCTGGAGACCCGGGATCGAGTCCCACGTCAGGATCCCTGCATGGAGCCTGCTTCTCCCTCTGCCTGTGTCTCTGCCTCTCTCTCTGTGTCTCTCATGAATAAATAAATAAAATATTTACAAAAAATAAAATAAAATAAGTAAATAAAAATAAAATCTTTAAAAAAGTACTAATTGCCTGGATGAAAGGTCAGGGACTAGTGTTGGGCAGTAAGGTTTTCATTGTTCTTAAAATGCCTTATAGCACTCCCCGATTTCAAAAATAATAACAGGAAGGTTAACTTAGGTCCATTTCATAGAAAAAGTAGGAGCCTGGAGTTGAAACTGGGTTTAAACCTGGGCGGCGCAGCGGTTTAGCGCCTGCCTTTGGCCCAGGGCACAATCCTGGAGACCCGGGATTGAATCCCACGTCGGGCTCCCGGTACATGGAGCCTCCTTCTCCCTCTGCCTGTGTCTCTGCCTCTCTCTGTGTCTCTCTCTCTCTTTGACTATCATAAATAAATAAAAATTTAAAATAAATAAATAAATAAACCTGGGCTCTACATTTATATCTGCTATGAGTCTTTGGGCAAATTTCTCAAAATGCTCGGCTTTCAGCTTGCTTCCCTATAAGGGGGATAACTCCACCTCCCTCACAGAATTGTTGTCAGATATACAGTTGAATTGAAAGGACACATTGCTATCCATAATCATAAACATAATTTTCTGTCAAAATATTAGCTGCTTAATTCATAGAAGAATGAATCTGTCAAACTCTTTCCTTACATCTAACCTAGATCTATTCTGCTTCAATTAAAGTCTATATTGTCTTGTTTAGTCATCCAAGGAATCAAAACTGACAAGTTTTCATTTTCTTTACGATAAGCCTTCATATATTTTTTTTAATTTTTTTTTATTTATTTATGATAGTCATACAGAGAGAGAGAGAGAGAGAGGCAGAGACAGAGGCAGAGGGAGAAGCAGGCTCCATGCACAGGGAGCCCGACGTGGGATTCGATCCCGGGTCTCCAGAATCGCACCCTGGGCCAAAGGCAGGCGCCAAACCGCTGCGCCACCCAGGGATCCCAAGCCTTCATATATTTAGCAAAGTTAAATAAGCTTACGCCTCAGCCTTTAATCCTTCCTCGTTGCAAATGAGCATCTAGTTTTATATGAGGAAAAGGAGTCTGAAAAGACACAAACTGGTTCTAGCCAGAGTATGCTATGAAATGCTCAAATAATTGGGAACTCTTCTGTTTCCTTTATAAAGCAGACCAATAAAACATTACCCTTAAACTAACCATTTACTCACTGCAATAATATATGCTGGGAGAACTGCCAAGCTATTTGGTACCTTGGGCAATGGGGCAGGCCCCAAGGCGAACATCATCATTCTGGCCTGCAGGGTATTCAGGAGGTGGGCAGAAAGCCAAGCAGTCCACTGTCCCAGAACATTTTCTTCTTCAGAAAAGACAAAGTTGTGCGGTCAAGGCTTAGACCATCCCTTATCAGAAAAGCTCTAACTGTTTGAAATTTATATATGAATCTGTTTCTCCCACTTTCAACTTATGATCAGAACTGCTCATGGTTGTGTTCTTTCCCAATCTCAAAACTTAAAATCAATCTAATAATAAGCTCCTAACACTTCTACACTAAGTATGAAAATTCTGATACATTTTCATACTGAAAATATAAAAGGTTATTCAAGTAACATTTGTTAACAGTGGACAAGTTCCTAAAAATAAACTCTAAGGGAGCTTAATGCTAGAAAAACAATTACTTTAAAGTTCATCACTCTGAGTTTTCATCAGCTGATCTAAAGAAATCAGAGGGAGAAAAATACCACACCAACTCAGTATCATATTGCTGTGGTCTGAATACTTGTGGTCTCCCTACCCCAAATGCATATGTTGAAATCCTAACCCCAAACAGGATGGTATTAGGAGGTGGGGGCCTCTGGGGAGTACTTTGGTCATGAGGACGTTTTCATGAACAGGAGTAACGCATTATAAAAGACCTCCACAATGCCTGCTTGCCCTTCCACAGGCTACCAGGAAGAGGGCCTTCACCAGAAAGCAACCATGCTGGCACCTTGATCTTGGAAATTCCCAGGCCCAGAACTCTAAGAAATAAATTTCTGTTGTTTATAAGCCACCTAGTCTGTGGTATTTTGTTATAGCAACCCAAAAGGACTAAGACACATACTCTATCATTCTAGTAATTTTTCTACCATATGAGGTATCACCCTGAAATTCAGACTCCCAATCATCAGGTACAAACCTAGAATATCTTTTATGTTATGATAAAGAATGACCAAAAATTTTAACACCATAAAAACAGCAGGGAATTTTACTTTTGTTGAAGAATGGAAATTATCCAATTTTAAGCTGACAACAGGGCTTATTTTGAAGGTGATATTTTTATTTTTCTTAGACATTAATGAATGCAGCATAATGAACGGTTCAATAGTGGTTGTGAGACCTTCTGTACAGACTCTGAAGGTGGCTATGAATGTAAAATGTAGCTGTTAGCCAGGATTCACACTTAGAGCCTGCCCAGACATCATGCACTGCTGGGTTTAACCTCCTGTGAAACCTCTCATTAACAGGTCCCTACATAGAGTAGTTTAGGGCCCAGGCTTTGGAGTCAGACAGTCTTGAGTTCAAATCTTTGTTTAAACATATTTTAGCTGTGTGTCCTTGATTAATCAAGATTCTTGACAAGAGATTTCTCATCTACAAAATGGACATTGCCTGGAGAGTACAGGTGCTTGTGTTCATGACATCTGAAGATACGAGATTTGTATAGGTAAGACAGACCTTTCCATTTTTTTTTTTTTTTGATCATTCAAAGCACTTGTTTGTTTCCTTTCTTTTAGGGATCACTGTCTTTTATTGCCTTTATTGTCCTTTTGTTGTTTCCAGGGGGGGGAAGGGAAATTACGTTCCTATTATTCCATCTCGGCCAGAAGTAAGAGTCTATGAGGTCTTAGTTAATGAAAAAGCTGATTATGAGGTTAAGTAACTGTCTTTCATTATATAAGAGATTAATTTTGGGAATAGGATTCTGATACCAGTTCAATTCTGATCACCAATTGGGTGTCTTACAATTCAACTCAATTCTGCTCTCTTTTTGTGCCCTAGCATAGCCATGGCTCGTGGTCTCAAGAAGCATCTGAAGCATGTGCAGCTCCAAAGCACTAGATGCTAGATAAACTGACCAGTGTGTTTGCTTCTCATCCATCTACTGGTCCCCACAACCTCAGAGAATGTCTCCCACTCATCATTTTCCTAAGGAACAGACTTACGTATGCCCTAACAGGAGATTAGGTAAAGAAGATCTGTTTGCAGCGTTTTATTAAGATTGATGGCAAGGTCTGAACCGATATAACCTACCCTGCTGGTTTTATGGATGTCACCAGCATTGACAAGACATCCATCTGATGTATGACCCCAAGGGATGCTTTGCTATTCATCACATCACACCTGAGGAGGTCAAATAGAAGTTGTGTAAACTGAGAAAGATCTTTGTTGGGACAAAAGGAATCCCTCAACTGGTGACCCATGATGCTCACACCATGTGAAATCTTGAGCTCATCAAGGTGAAGGACACCATTCAGACTGATTTGGAGACTGGAAAGATTACTGATTTCATCAAGTTTGACACTGGTAATCTGTGTATGATGACTGGAGGTGCTAACCTGGGAAGAATTGGTGTGATTACCAACAGACAGACACCCTGGTTCTTTTGATGTAGTTCATGTGAAAGATACCAATACCAGAGCTTTGCCACCCGGCTCTCCAACATTTTTGTTATTGGCAAAAGCAACAAACCATTTCCTTTCCCCATTGAAAGGGTATCTGCCTCACCACTGCTTGAGAGAGAGAGACTAGAGACTGGCAGCCAGAGCAGTGGGTAAAATGGTCTGCAGGTGATGTGACTGGAATTATGCTTAATTAAAGATAATACAGCATGATTTAAAAAGAAGAAGAAAAATCTTGATAGCAGCTACCAGGGATTAGTAACTCAGGAAGAGCCAGACAAAAGTGACACACAGGGGCAAGGTATGGGGAAGGGGCACAAAGCTTCTATGCCCTTTCCCAGCAGGTCACCCTCCCACAATCACTACACGGTCACCAACCCAGAAGCTCCAGTACAGTTCTTATTAAGAAGCAATTATAAAGAGACTGTTCAGAATCCAGGACACAAAAATGAAACAAATGGCCTGGAGTTTTAAAATAAATAATTTGTTTGCTAGTTTATATAAATCTGCTCATGAAATCCAAAAACAAAATTGGGCTCCTACCAATAGCAATCAGCTGCTGTCTTTTGTTTGTAAGCAGGCAATCTGGCCTTGGGAACACTTGTCTCTTTTGGACAAATACTTCTATCTACTGAGACCTTTAAAAAAAAAATTTATTGAGAGAGAGAAAGAGAAAGCACAGGCAGGGGGAGAAGAAGGCGAAGCAGACTTTCTACTAAGCCAGGAGCCCAATGTGGGGCTTAATCCCAAGACCCTGGCATCATGACCTGAGCCTAAGGCAGACACTTAACCGAATGAGTCACCCAGGTGCCCCTTACTGAGACCATTTAAAGTTACCATTTATTATTGCATTTTAGCAGAGGGTATAAAATGGAAAAGGACTTTTCTTATCTTCCAGCACTAATATACAGATACCATACTTCTTAAATTCAAATCTGGACTGACCTAACTGCTTGCCACTGTCAGATGATCCCAGGAGAATAGTTCCTTTCTTTCTGAAGATACTCTTTTCTTTGTTTCCAGAACAGTATCAGCTATACTTTTTACATGGCTGGTTTCCTTCCCAGAAAGAAACCTATCTAAAGGATAGAATAGAGGTGAAATCTGCCTCTTCCCAACTTTATGCTGTATCTCAGCATCCCGTTTGTGTCTCTCAAAGCACTGAGAAGAACATCATTTTCTTCTTTCTTTCTCTCCCTTCCAAACCAGATTATAAGTACCACGAGTGCGGAGACTAAGCTTGAATGTGTCCTGGTATATCCCAGCACCTGGGACAGTAAGTGGCACTACAGTAAACATTCAAAACTCACTTGCTAACTGAATGCTACAGAATTAAAGGGGCTGCAAAACTGCCAAGATATGTTAAGCTTCATTCTGGAAAGGGCAGCAGACCTTGAAAGCATCTGAATTTATTTTGGAGTAATTTATCTGAATCTTACCAATTGGGTCATAATGTAAGAGAGTGAGTTTCTCCCGTAGTCGGCTTCTCTTAGTGTTGAAGGAGTAACCTGTTCCAGCTTGGCTCAGCATTTTCACCAGAATGGTTCTAAGATTTAAAAAGAGGCTATTACAAGCTGAGGAAATAGACTAAAGTCAGTCACAGGAGGATGGCGTATTGTGAGAACTCTGTACAGTAGTATTAGTTGTGGGAATATCACTTAGCCCTAAGAAGATTCAGTTCTAAGACAGCCTACATTTTCCATAAACCACAGTTTCAATGGCTCAGATTTCCAAGGTTTGTTTCATTATAGAGTGCCTTGGTTATCAACTAACCAAACAACAAAAATCAAACCACATTGTGGGAACACTCAGACACCCACCTCTTGGAAGGAGCAGAAGTCAGGAGGGGTGAATTTGCAAAAGTATTGGTAATGCTAGGTGACCAGTCACGAAATTGTGAAGATGGCCATCTCAAGAAAGAGCCCTCTCTTCCAGGATGTGCAATAGGAGTAGTCAGAAAGGGACAAAATAAAGGGATTGGAACTTTTACACTGCTAACATGCAAAACCTTGTTCCCCTTCATATTTTAAGTTATAGTCATCCAAAGAATAAAGTTCATGTTTTGCCTCACTAGACCTTTTAATACCTTGTACTGTTACTTTTTCATGTGTCTGGCTTCCCTGTGTAGACCATGCTATTTTATTTCTCATCTAACTCCAAAAAGAATTTGTAGCACCTACAATACATTACACATCTTTGTCTCCTTTTCGATGTCTAGCACAGTGCCTCACACATAAGAGGCATACACTTGCTAATTAAGAAAGACAATAATTAGTCATTCATTCAAAAAGATTTAACAAATACTTATTAAGTGCTTACTCTGTGGAATGCACTACAGGAATTGCAAAGTTCTAAAAGGCTATAGCTGCCCCCTCCAGGAACCAACAGTACAGTAAGGAAGGTGAGTTGTGTAGACAAGGTCTATAAGGCAAGACATATTTGACAGATGTCACAAGAAGGATACAAAGAACATTAGAGGCAGGGAGTGACTCTAAAGAAACCAAAGGCATGGGAGGTTCCTAAAGAACCTGGAGGGGGAAACCCTAACATAAATAACTGGATTGTGGGAAAAGCAATATGAATAAAAGCTATCTTGGAGAGAACACTAACTTACATGTTTTTCATTAACTTTAATCCAAAATACCTAGTTTTATGATCTGTGATGTGTCTTGGGTTGTAAGCAAAGGCTGCATTAGAATTTTCCAATTTTTTTTTTCCTGGAAAAGAATTTTCCTATTTTTAACACAGAAAATCTTACTTCAGTTATTGTCTACAAAATTTATTTTGAGATGCCACTTTGGTATTTATAGTCTCTCTGGTATAGTGTGGAATCTTTCATCTTTGCTATTTTTGAAATGCTCATTCCATGAATGCAAAGGATTACAAAACTCATTAAAACTGACTGTAGTTCAATCAAATCACAGCTTGTTCAGCCTGATTCCTGTAGTGGGTGGGATCCAGACAAATGGCCCTGGGTCCTCCCTCTGAGGACACAGAAATATGGTGGTAGTCCAAAAAGAGAGCATGGGAACCCTGATGTTTTGTTTAGGAACAAGACAACAAGAGCTTCTTCAATTATTTAAACACTCACTTAAGTAGGTCGTTGGGCAGAAGGGAAAATATTTTTTGAAAGAATTCATAGAGCCAAAACAATTCCCCAAGTAAATAATCCTCAAACCAACTTTCAGAAAATCCAGACCAAATGCTTAGTTAAACCTAAGGAAGTACTGGCAGCGGCTGGAAAAACAAATTGAACATAAACAAGTAAAAAAAAAAAAAAAAAAAAGAAAGAAAGAAAGAAAAACCTTACTTACTTTGACTTGCTCTTGGCAACTTTTTTGCAGAGAGGAAAGGTTGAAAGAGAAAAGAAAATATCAATTTATTAGCTTTTTTATGCAAAGTTCATAGAAATGTCTGTAATACATATATGTAAGTAACGAAGTAGGCCATGGCTTGCCATTCAACTACTCCCTAGCTTGTAGAGCTCCCGCTAGGATTCTAGAAGGAAGACAAAGATCCAAGAAGACCAACACAATTCTGGATATAATGCTTTGCACAGTCTCTTTTCAGGTGGACCGGTTACTTTCCAAATCTTTCTAAGATCTGCTCCGTATGTTCCTCTCCTAAAGTGCAAAATATTTGCAATGGAACAAGCCACTGGTTTGACAAGTTAGCCGACGCTAATTGGAACCACCGTCATATTAGGTGGAGGAGGGAAACTACCGAGAGCCCAGCTGTTCTGACTTAGGGTAAATCACTGCCCGGCTCAGGCCATTTCCCCATCTTCAGAGTTCGAAGCAAGTGAACTAAAAATTCTGAGGTTTTTCCCCCAATTCGGACATGCAGGGATTGTACCAACATGTCCGTACAGAGGACGGGGAAAAGCGCCCCGCTCCTGCTGTTCAGACTCTACAGTCCCCGCGTCGGACCCCAACGGGACCCAGAACCAGCGCCGCAGACCCCCCCCCCCTCCAAGTACCACCCGCCCCCAAAGGGGAGGCGCGCCGCGGGGCATGCCGGACGTTGTAGTCCAGAAAGCCTGGAGAGTCGCAGCGCCAGCTTCCCGGCCGCCGCGTGCCCCCGGCCCCGCACCGTCCCGACGCCTGCCTCTCGCCCTCGCCGAAGGCCCTGCCGCCGCCTCCAGCCCCACTCACAGGTGACCGCGGACAGGAACATGGTGACAACACCCCCGCGGTCTCCGAAACGGGCCCAAAGTCGCTCAACAAACAACTGCTTCCGGGGCACACACCTTGTCCCGGAAGAGGACGTCGGGAGCTGCCCGAGGCCACGCCCCCATATAAATCTTCAGGCCCTCCCCCACCGGTGGCTTGAGTTCGTTGCAGGCCCGGCGTCTTACTGCAGTGGGGTTGGAGGTTGGAATCCCCTTCCCTACCAGAGAATGAGTTTAAAAGCGCTCAGGTCCGCGCCCTAGGCCCTTCCTCTTACTTCTGGGTCAGAGTTAGGGCCTTACACACTTGTTTCATTAAATAATCGCCACCACCTGCTTTAAAGCCATAGGAACTGTGTTTCTCAGCTGCTCCAGGCTATCAGGTCCCCCTGTATTTCCTTAAAATGTTTCCTTCGGGGACGCCTGGGTGGCTCAGTGGTGGAGCATCTGCCTTTGGCTCAGGACATGAACCTGGGGTCCTGAGGTCGAGTCCCACATCAGGTTCCCCTCGAGGACCTGCTTCTCCCTCTGCCTGTGTCTCTGCCTCTGTCTCTGTCTCTCATGAATAAATAAATAAAATCTAAAAAAAAAAAAAAAAAGTTTCCTTCGTTTGCCTCTCCCCAACCAATTTCATCTCCACCTGGTTAAGAGCTGCTCTCAGTCTCTTTAGAGTTAGAACTCCCACCTGAAGACCCCCCCCCATTCCTTAATCTGTTGGATTTCTAAGAGGGCACCACCTTGAGCATCTTCTGTTAACTGCTGTATCCGAGCACCTGCTGCACCTGCTACAGTACCTCCAAGAGGGGCTGGACAACAGGTTTGGGGTCTTCACGTAACTTGTTCAGTGTCACAAAACTAGTAAATGGCAGAGTCAGAATTCCAACACAGGGCTTGTATGGAGACTCATGCCTTTCCCACTAGACGTTGGGACCTACTACTAATTTGCATCTTCAATTCTTCACGTCTCTCTGCAAGGAACCTGGGCTCTTTCAACACCAAGAGCATCTGTAACCTCATTTCCCAACTAATAATCAGGACTTCTGGATTTTTTTCCTAATCTGTGATTTTGTCTGTATATTAAATCTTACGTGAAATAAAATTCAATCTCATGGATTCTCTTCACAAAAAGTAATAAAATTATTCGAAAGAAAATGTAGCTCTTCATGGGGCACCTGGGTGGCTCAGCTGGTTGAGCATCTACCTTCAGCTCAGGTCATGATCCCAGGGTTCCCAGATAGAGCCCTGCATGGAGCTCCCTGCTCAGCAGGGAGTTTGCTTCTCCCTCTCCCTTTGCCCCTCCCCTCTGCTTATGCTCTCTCTCTCTCTCTCTCCCACTCTCACCCCCTTAACTCTCAAATAAATAAAATCTTGGGAAAAATTAAAAATAAAATTTAGTTCTTCTATTCCTTTTTTTTTTTTTTTAATTAGGACTGTCCCTGGGTCACCTGGGTGGCTCAGTCAGTTAAGTGTCCAGTCATGATCCCAGAGTCCTAGGATGGAGGCCTGCATCAGGTTCCCTGCTCCTCAAGGAGTCTGCATCTCCCTCTCCCTCTTCCTCTACCCCTCCCTGCTGTGCATGTGTGCAGTCTCGCTCTCTCAAATAAATAAATAAAATCTCTAAAAAATAAAAATAAAAATAAATTGCAGCTGTCCTTGCCTTTTAGTACCTTATAGGTTTTTATCACCGTCTAATGATTTTCAATCTTTTAATAACCTGACTCTAACAATTGAGTGCCCTCTAAGCGCCCAAATCCTTCCTTACCTTGTGCAGTTCATCTGCTGACAGAGTTTTAGGTGTTCAAGGTCAGGTTTCTTATCTAGGAAATCCCTTTAGAGGATATATAAGAAAGGAACCCAGGACTGGAAGCCAAGAAACATGCATTTTAGCCTTTGTTCTGTCCTTTGGAAAGTCAGCTATTCACACCTCAGTTTCATGTTCAGTGGAGCATTGGATCAGTGGTTCTCATCCCTGATGTTATATCAGAGGCACCTGCTGTCTTTTTAAAAATCCATTTGCCACCAATGAGTTTCAGACCCTGTATTTTCCCCAAGTTTTCTATAAAGAAGCATTTCAAGCATATCAAAAAGTTGAAAGGATAGTGCAATGAAGACACCATATACCCAGTTCTACAAATGTTAACATTCTGCTATGTATACTGAATAAATAAGTATATTTTATATGTTTTTTTGCTAAGCTATATGAAAGTAAATTGCAGAAATCATAACCCTTCACCCCTACACATTTAAGTAGGTATCTGTCAAGACTAAGATTATAACTATACTACTTTCTCTCCTACAAAAATTAACAATTTCCTAATGTCTAGTCCATATTCAAATTGTCTTTTATAGCTGATTTCTTCCAAAACAGTATCTAATCAATGGACTAAGACAACATCTCTCTCTCTCTGTCATAATTTGACATCAAACTTTTGCCTCCCCTCCTTCCTCCTCTCTACAGAAGCCTTCTAATGAGGGCCCCAGTGATCCCTACAGTACCAAGTCCCATGGTCAATTCTCCAGCATTATGTTACTCAGTATCTATCAGTTTTATTTTACACGGTTCCTCCACTCCTCCTTGAAAAACTTTCTTCACCTGGTGTCCAGGTGTCCACTTTCTTGGTTCTCCTCCTTCCTCATCAGAAGTTCTTTCTCTGTTTTCACCTCACCCACCCCTCAATGGAGGCATGCCAGGAGCTCAGTCTTTGGATCTCATCTCTGTCCACTCATTCCCTTAGTGGTCACACCTGAGTTTGGGTTTTGAAAAGCTAGGGGCTGAAGTTTTCAAATTTATATCTCCAGTCTTAACCTTTCCTCTGGATTCCAGATTGCATATTTAACTGCCTACTGACATCTTATGTCCAAAATCAAATTCCCAAACCTGCTCTGTAACCCTAAGGCTTCCCCTGTATCAGTGTATGGCAATTTCATTTTTCCAGTTGTTCAAGTAAAAAGCCCAGGAGCCAACTTAATTCCTCTTTCTCTCATGCCTTATATGTAATCAATCTCTAAATTCTGTCAATCAAATACCCACTCAGTGAAGCCTTCCCTGGCCACAGAAGGAAAGCAATACACACACACACTCCCTATTCTCCTTACCTCACTTTATGTTTTCCTATAGCACTTCTCACCATTTACTATTTTGTACTTGTTGATTTCCTTATTATCTGTCTTGCTCACCACAATGTAGACTTCCTGAGATCAGGAACGAACTAAGTCTTATACACTTACTGCTGTATCCTGGAGCCTAATACAGAGCCTACCACATCTATTGACAATCTGATGAATGAACGAATAAATGAGTCTGAGATGAGAGGTACCATACAAATTTTAATTAATAAATATGTTTAAATAGCAAACAATATTAAGGGTATACCAATAGTTTTAGCATTCAGGAGAATTTATAAGCTTGTGGGAGTTTGGGGGTTTTTTCTTAGAGAATGTGCACTGAGCCAGGAGGGGCAGAGGGTGAAAGAGAATCTTAAGCAGGCTCCATGCCCAGCGTGAAGCCTGATGTGGGGCTCAATCTCACGATCCTAAACTCAGGGCCCTGAGATCACAACCTGAGCTGAAATCAAGAGTCGGACACTTAATTGACTAAGCCACCCACCCAAGCTTGCTCCTTCCTACAAGCTTGTTTTTAAAAAGAGATAGCAGTGGGGCACCTAGCTGGTTCAGTTGACTCTTGATCTGTGCTTAGGTCTTGATCTCATGGTCATGAGCTTGAGCCCCACATTGGGTTTTGCACTGACCATGGAACCCACTTAAAAAATTAAAAATATATATAAATAAATAAAAAGAGATAGCAAATGAACTATTTCTTGAAATTCCTGAATGGAGTAGAAAGGAAGCAGTGGCTTTCTAGTCTCATTACTTCAACCTGCATCCACCTGTTATCTACATGTAACACTCTGTTGGCAGTTGATAATATTAATTAAAATGTTTATTAATACAGATGCAATTCATGATTTGGGTTTGGGGGTGGGTTTTTGGGTGGGTGGGGTTTTTTTGCCTGAATCTACATAATGAGCCCTCTGTACCTTATTAAACTGTAGAATAATTAGAGAATCCTGGCAGCCCAAGTGGAAGGGATGAAGGCCTTAGGGGAGGGGCACCCATCTCTTTGGAAGGGATGTGCTGAGTTGGGGAAAAGTACAGCTATTTAGCCTGGATTCTCAGTCCAGGAAAGCAGATGGAGGAGAACATTTATTGAACATATACTTTTGCAGAGTTTTAGACAGTGCCTGTGTTACATTGCTGAACACTGCATTCCTAGCACTTAGCACTGGAATTCAAAACCAAGATCTAGAAGCTATTCCCCTCCTCCTCTACTGTTCCAAGAAATCCCATTGTCCAACTTACTGTCATACCTATGTCCCACCTGACTTATGGTTGGGAAGTACAGTCACAATTCTTATCTACGGGGTCAGTGATTCTGGCTCCCTGACTTATTCCAGGGGCCTGGGAACATGGGCAGTGTAGGGAGGGAGACTCTGCAGGAGAAGGCTGGGGCTCCCTGCACAATGCTGGCACCTTCCCAAGTACAGACACCTCCAGGCAGATGAGACAGCTTCAGAATTAGGCCCTATCCCTCCACAGCTTGGTATTACAGCAAAGGCTTCCTGAGGGAGTGAGACTAAAGGCTGGCAAGCCCAGGGGGCACCAGCTGGGTTCAAATCTGTGTGGTGGGTGTCCTCAGGTTGGCCCTCAATGCCTTCCATAATCTAGCCTTGACCTCCTAATTCAGTCCCATCTCTCTTCACTGGGGCCTGCTAAGTATTCGTCCCTTTCTGGATGAAGTCTCTCCTCACCCTCCACTCACCCTTCCACCCCTATTATACTTCCCTGCACTCCTCATTGGTTTGCTTCCCCGAACTGGCATTTAAGTCCCCTGAAGGCCAGAGCTTCTGAATCTCTGCACATCATCCCTCTAACCCTGCAGGCAAGAGCTCCTAAGGTGGCTGCCCTACTCACTTTGACAAATATGAACTGAGCACCTTCTGTACTCAGGGAACATGCATCCGCCATTCCCTCTGTCTCTTCAATCTTCCTCCCCACCCAGGTCCACCCCAAGAATGGAAGGAACCTGGGAAAGAATAGAAGCAAAAGCACAATGTCTAAACGCTGGACAGTGAGCATCTTCCTGGAGCTTAGTGTTTAAAGAAGTGAGGGAGAGGAGCTAGAAAGGATGGCTGGAGCTAGGTCACGAAGGAACTAGGATATTGTGGTTGGGAGTCAGGGTCTGGTTCTGTGGCAGTGGGGGAGTTAAGTGATGCAATCAGACCCCTAGATTGGCAGCATCTGAAATCACATGGTATGCCTGGCTAATTGGGAGAGGTAAGGACTCTCTCATCCCACCAACCAGAACACTCCCAATGTCCTCTTCATTTATGAAGCAACAATAGGGACTTTCTCTGCTCTGTATATTAATGCAGATTTATTTAAATTAACACATGTATTTGGCGTTTCCTTGACAATTGGTAAGTTCTTCCTACTTATTATCTTAGACCGGTCACTGAGCCTTTTCTGAAGTGGGGAAAGGGAAGGAGGAAGGTGCCATAGACATCTTTGAGAATCTGATAAAAAGTTTATTTTTATTTTTACTACTTTGTTTTAAAATTTGTTTTTCACTTTAGTGATCCTTTTGTTTTATTTTGTTCTGTTCTTTTTCTTTTATTTTCTGGTCTCTGACCTCTTTGGAATCATCTAAGGTGTATTCTGCTTAGGTCCTGGTTGGTACGGCTTAGCTTTTCCAGGAAATGCGCATATACTGGTCTAGAAACAATTTTACCTGGACTTTCCAGTGGCCCTCAACCTTGGTTGTACATTGGAATCACCTGGGGAGCTTTATAAACTACTGGTTCCTACCTCCCACCCTGAGTTTTTAATTTAATCAATCTGAGTGCTGTCCACACATCGAGTTTTTTCAGCTTCCTAAGAGATTCTAATGTACAATCAAGATTGAAAAGTACTATGCTGGAGTATGTGGACGCTGAGCCAGGTCCCCAATCTTAGACCATAAGCTCCAAGGGTGTCCATTTAACTTCGCATAGTGAGCAGCACCTCCCTGAGCAGGGTGGAGGGGAGAAAGTGCCCAATCTGAAAGACTGATGAAGTCTTGAAGCTGTAAGCAAAGAGGAGGTGCTCACATACATCCAAAAAAGCTGCAGAACACTTCTCAGAGATGCTGAAATGGAAGACAAAGAGCAGAAAGTTTAGCTGCCTTCATGAAAGATGGATGGAAGTCCAGAGGACAACACCCTTCCCACCTGTCCCCAAGAAGGACTGCAAACATTATCAAAAGGCTGACAGTAACAGTCTTTGGGGAAAGTCAACAAATTAAATGTGTAGTTTAGTTGATGGGTGATGTGGGTGGGGAGAGGATGGCAGTAAAGCACCTATGCAGGTATGGAGAATTAGAGGTAATGGGCTGAAACTGGCTGCTGGAGGAGGGAAAGGTTTGGGTCATGGTCAAGAAGAGGCATTCTGCCGCCTTCAGCCCAGGGTGGGATCCTGGAGACCCGGGATCGAGTCCCACATCAGGCTCCCTGCATGGAGCTTGCTTCTCCCTCTACCTGTGTCTCTGCCTCTCTCTCTCTCTCTCTCTCTCTCTCTGTGTGTGTGTGTGTGTTTCATGCATAAATAAATAAAATCTTAAAAAAAAAAGTCATTCCCTCCATGGATAGGAAGCAGGGCGGTGGTAGGAAGAGAACTTCAAGTGTGCTGGAGGTCAGATTCTGCCATTTATAACCATGGGACCCTGGGCAAGTTTCTTTTTCTTTTTTTTTTTTTTTTTTTTAGATTTTTATTTTATTTATTCATGAGAGACACACAGAGAGGCAGAGACATAGAGGGAGAAGCAGGCTCCTGGCAAGGAGCCCAATGCAGGACTCGATCCTAGGACCCTGGGATCACACCCCGATTCAAAGGCAGATACCCAGCCACTGAGCCACCCAGGCAAACCCTGGCCTCAGTTTCTTATCTGGGACTTATGTGAGGATAACCTCAGAGGAGCACACGATCTCAGATGATTATCATCAGGTCATCTCTAAAGTTGTTTCCATTGTGAAGTCCCATGAAGCTCGGAAATTTGAGCTCTGAAAATGCTTTGGAGGTTTCAAACTTGGTATCCATCAGAATCGCCTGGGTTGTTCACTACCTTACCAGGTAATACAACTCGGTAGATGGGCGAACGAGACCCACAGGTATTTTATAACTGTCACCTGTAGCTTCTGATGTTGCATGTGCTTTGGGAGTCATTGTTCTAAACTATTGTTTCTCAGCTCCTGGGGATCTTGTTAAAGGGCAGATTCTGAGCCAATAGGTCTGAAGCAAGGCCTGAAGGTCTGCATTTCTAACAAATTTGTAGATGGTGCTGAGACTGCTAGCTGTACCTCCTTGCCACTCAAAGCGTAAGCTAAGCAGCTTCCTAGCAGTAACATTTGGGAGCTTGTTAAATGTGCAGAATCTCAGGCCCCACCCAAGACTGACTGAATCAGAATCTGCATTTTAACAAGATCCCCCAGGTGATTTGCATGCACATTAAAGCTTGAGAAATCTATTCTAGAAGTGCCTTACTGACCAGGGAACCACAATTGAAATTTGGGATAATAATGGTAGAACAAGACTCAGTTTCTTAAACTGAAGTAGAAGTCAGAGGGGGTGGGATCCCTGAATGGCTCAGTGGTTTAGCACCTGCCTTTGGCCCAGGGCGTGATCCTGGAGACCCAGGATCCAGTCCCACATCAGGCTCCCTGTATGGAGCCTGCCTCTCTCTCTCTCTCTCTCCGTCTCTCATGAATAAATGAATAAAATCTTAAAAACAAAAAAACAGTCAGAGGGGCAGGGATTTCCATCTGTTTTAATTACTGCCATGCTTGTGGGTCTGGCACAGAGCAGGTGTCAATCAATATTTATAAAGTAAATGGACAATGTAAGAGTCCAGTTTCTGGAGTTAGGCAAGGGCCAGAGTGGAGGCAGGAACCACCATTACTTGATGCTAACTACTAGGGCCAAGGTCTGTCTGGCCCTCTGCCCAGGAAAGATTGGTTCTGAAGCTGTCCCAGAGCAGATCTCTGGCCACAGGAGACAAGAGCATGTTAAGTCGTCTCATCTGAGGCAATTAAAAGGCTACAGAATAGTGCAACCAGGAAAATACACCAGCCTTAAGTAGATCTGCTATAGGAATCAGGGACTGAACCAACCAGTGGGGAGGTAGGTAGCCAGAGAAACCCCAGGCCCAGTAGGAGTAATTCCATGAAGCTGCCTGAAACACGTTTGTCATGGGAAGAATTAAGTACACTCACCATCAACTCTATTACTCTATTTCCTCTGCTCAAAATAGATGTCAGTAAGATACATGCCAGGGTCAAAGGCAACCAGTGTGGCTCTGTGGGTTAAGACCAAATTCTATGTGCTATAAGTAGTTTGGGCAAATGTTAAATCCTACAAAGAACAAACAGTATTTGTTATTAACTGGCCTTAGAGGAATGGATTAATAACTCATATTTGAAATGATTATTATTCCTAGTCTTCAGGGGTGCCAGTCTAGAAAAGAAAACATTTCTGTTTGTTCTTTTTCTTTTTCTTTTCTTTCTTTTTTTTTTTTTTTAGTGTGTTTGTATTTTCTATGTGTAGCATTATCCAGACTTTCTGGTTAACCCTGACAGTAGCAGTTAGGATTTCAGTGAAGTAAATTTATTCTTACTCTGCCCTAGCAACAAATTGGGCTGAAGATTTTTGATAGATTCCTCAAAACACCAGCCCCTATTTCCTAATGATTATTCTAAATATACTGTGAATACAGGAGAATGCTTTTTAAAGCAGTGTTGTTTTTCTCAAGTCACTTCATTTGGTTGATTCCCACAAGTAAACTGGGTAAATAGTCATTGTGCATTCCTAAGGGTTCATCTCCCTTCACCCTGGACTGGATCCCATGTTTAAGGCAAAATGAAATGACCATATTAATGGCCATACCAGTCATGGCAAAGTTCCCATGAATAACTATTTTCAGAAGAAGAATAATTTTCCATCACTGCTATCTCCTAACTAACCTGATCTTCAACCTAATTTCTAACTGCCTCAATGAGCCCAGTCCTACAGAGGGACAATTCCATGAGTGTCTCTGCAACCTCTCCAAGGGCTTTGAAATAGTTCCCCTAGAGCACAGAGTCCCCCAAGTTGCTGGGTACATATGAAGAGGGAACAAGAAATCAGACATTGCACTCACTGGCTACCAGACAAGTGATTTAAACTCTGGTACTCAACGGTCCCTGCAACAAACTGGTATGAATGTACCGTTGCACTTTTCTTGGCTCGTGAAAAGGACTGGCTAATTAGTTCTCTGTTGCTTTGGAATAGCGCTCAATGGCAAGTCACCAAAGTCATGCAAATTCTGTCTTTCCAAGCCATTTTTTAATGAGTCTATGTGTTTTTTGTTGTTGTTGTTGACTGAGAAAGATAGCAAGTTGTCATGTTCACAAAGATGACCTAACTTGAGCTTCTGTGGTTTGGGATCCTGCCTGCCTGTGTTTCACACCCTCTTTTGCCTCCAAGGCAGGAGCCTCCAGTCTCAGAGCCAGGAGATTGTGGTTAGTTTCCTGGCCTCCAACTGAGGTGGGGACACACCTGCACCCCTGAGGGAAGGAGAGCCTGTGGAGGGTCCATGAGGTTGGGGTTGAGTCATTCACCCAAGAGACATGTCAAATGGCATTAGAACATCAGTTTGGCATTTAAGGAGCAAGAACCCACAGAAAAATTCTTCTGTATGTTAACAATCCAGTCCATTTTTAAACTAAACCAAGAAAAGAAATTGACATTTGGTGTCACCTTACTACAAGTCTGAGGTTTACTCTTCATGTGAAATCACTCCCAAAGGAAACCTCAGCTTCACTCACAAATCTAAGGAAGGTGAAGGGCCTCCACCTGATAATATATCTTCCCACAGGTCCCTCTCTTACAACTTCCCACACTTCACAGTCCTGTTCTAAGCCCATGCAAATTCAGAAAACCCCACTGTAAGCCACTGTCTTGGATTTTTCTACTCAAACCAGTTTCCACTCTCAGAAAATGACTTGAAATGTAATTTGAATAAACCTGAGCCTTCTTCCTCCCTGATGAAGGTCCATCTTCATGTGTATTCAAAAGAAACACAAGTTGGGGCACCTGGGTGGTTCAGTCAGTTAGGTGGCTGACTCTTGATTTTGGCTCAGGTTGTGATCTCATGGTCATGAGATTAAGCCTCAAGTCAGTCTCTGAGCTCAGTGTGGAGCTTGCTTGAGATTCTCTCTCCCTCCCTCTCTACCCCTCCCCCCCACTTGTGTACTTTCTCTCATAAATAAATATTTTAAAAAGAAACACAAGTTGAACTCCAAATGCCTTAAAGCATAAATCTTTGCTAAGCTTCTTGAAGAAGTGGCCATTTTTCTCACTCAAAATCCCACTTGAGAGCTATACCCAGTGCATTCTCTCTCCAGAAAGTAGCTTCATACTTTTTCCTGTATAAATCAATACAGCCTATGGATTCTCATTGTCCATCCATCCTAGCCATCACCTTAATCCAGCCACAAGAATGGGAGGCCAAGCAGCTCTGAATCCTCTCAAAGAAGGCTAGTGGGGGAGAAAGGCTGTAAGTACCTGTGCCTCCCGGGCTCAATCCCAAAAGTAAAAATGGGGAACAGGAGCAAAAAAATGTTGAGAGCACTGTGAGAACCTGAGGAACTTTCTCCATCCTTAAGATGGTAGCCCTTCAAATGGAGTTGCCTTGAAGGGAGCTAGCTGCCTTGATGCTCATCAGCACATGCAAGGCCATCAGTAAAATCCTCAGGACCCACCATGGGGTCCCAGGACAACTTTACCCAAACAGGGATAGGTCAGAACAATCTGCATATGTTTGCCTCTCTGGGAAGAGCTTTTGAAGGACTCAGAAGGTTTTGATATAAAATAGTGTGTGACCAAAAGAGAAAAAACATGGTTTACATCAAGTTTGTTTCTCATTCCAGTAAACCATTTGAAATAAAGGAGGCAAAGTTTTTCCAGAGATGGCTTCTATGATTCAGAATAATTGGGTCCAGTTTAATTTGGTACACAATGGAGTTAAAGAGCTACATGGCTGCAAAACTGTGTTTTGCAGTTCCCAGCATCACCAATTAGCTCTATGACATAAAGGTTAATGAGATAAAACATCTATAAATCAAGTTGATGGCTGATTCAAGAAGAAAGCCCCCAACTCCTGCTACACTGTGATAACGCCATAATTTCACTCTTTCAGGCTATTTATTTGATTAAATTTGATTATGTGTGAAGATATACAAATGTATAATTATAAAATTCATACTTAAATTATAAACTACCTTGCCAAAGCTCCTTTCTAAATTCAGTTACTCAATACCCATTAGAAAATAAATCAACTGTTACCAGCATTAATCATATTGGAATTAACTAATTTGATGAGAAGTTTTGTAGTGACCCCCAAAGAGCTAAAGTCTGTTATATTCAAAAACTATGTTCCTTAAAATATGGAAATAAAATAAGCTCCTAGAAAATAAAGTTGTGGATTTTATTGACTGAAGTTATAGGGGAATTTGGAATTTAGAGAACATTTTGGGGAATCCTTTTATAATTTGAAGGATTCTATCTCACTTAAATCCTTTATTTGCATAGGTAAGTTTTCCAGATGCTTCTGAGAAGAAGAAAAAAACAGCTCAGAGTCAGGGGAACCAGATTAACATCTCAACCGCTTAACAGCTCTGTGTCCTTAAGCAAAGTTACTTAAGTATCTGTGCCTCAATTTCTGTACCTGTAAAAAGGGATGATAATAGACTCCAACTCCTAGGATTTGAGGATAATATGTGAGAATTCATGTATATTGCTCAGCACAATGTCTGGCACATTATAAATGCAAAGTAAATTATGATGATTATGAGTCACATAAGGCCTAAATGTACTTAGACTATACTTCTTGAGCCTAGTGAGCAGAATGTGCAGCCTTGAAGCATGAGTTTAGTAAGACAATGTTCTTTTATTTTCATTTATCATGAAACTATAGTTACTCATTATCAAGCTAGTTTGAGCGTAATATTTAGTAATTTTTCCTTCTGTCAAGGACTTGATAAAGGATTTGATGCACCTTGTTTTTTTTCCCCTTGCAGACTTTGTTTTAATTTTAAAGATTAAAAGATGGGGATCCCTGGGTGGTGCAGCGGTTTAGCGCCTGCCTTTGGCTCAGGGCCGATCCTGGAGACCTGGGATTGAATCCCACGTCGGGCTCCCGGTGCATGGAGCCTGCTTCTCCCTCTGCCTGTGTCTCTGCCTCTCTCTCTCTCTCTCTCTCTCTCTCTGTGGCTATCGTAAATAAATAAAAATTTAAAAAAAATTAAAGATTAAAAGAGTTATATTGTGTCCAAGGCATGCAGATCCCTGGGAGATAGGCAAGTAGCTCAGAGTCTCATTTATTTGATACATAGGGTCTTGAATAGAAATGGCATTGCCTAGGCCTATTTTGATACTTTGGCTACATAGGAATTTTCCAGATCTTCTGACACTCTCTCATCCTTCTGACTGACCCTACTTTCTCAGAAGAGCAATGGGAGCACATACTCAGAACAACTATCTCACTTCCGGATGCCCCCACTAGGCAGGTGCATGTGTGTGTGCGTGTGTGCATGTGTGTGTGTGTGTGTGTGTGTGTGTGTACTAGCAGGCAAGGATGTTCTCTGCAGGTTAGAACACCACAAGTGAATGGATGTGAAGAGACTCTAACCAATAGTATCAACTATTGGCTCTGACACCAGAGAGTAAACTCCATTCCAAGAGAGAGTCAAGGTTGAAGAAGGAGCCTCGGTGTCCATCGAAATATGAATGTATAAAGAAGCTGTGGTCTATGTATACACTGGAATATTACTCAGCCATTAGAAACGACGAATACCCACCATCTGCTTCAATGTGGATGGAACTGGAGGGTATTATGCTGAGTGAAGTAAGTCAGTCGGAGAAGGACAAACATTATATGGTCTCATTCATTTGGGGAATATTAAAATAGTGAAAGGGAATAAAGGGGAAAGGAGAGAAAATGGATGGGAAAAATCAGAGAGGGAGACAGAACATGAGAGACTCCTAACTCTGGGAAACGAACAAGGTGTAGTGGAAAGGGAGGTGGGCAGGGGGATGGGGTGACTGGGTGATGGGCACTGAGAGGGGCACTTGGCGGGATGAGCACTGGGTGTTATGCTAAATGTTGGCAAATCAAACTCCAAAAAAATATATATAGGAAGGAAGGAAGGAAGGAAGGAAGGAAGGAAGGAAGGAAGGAAGGAAGGAAGGAAGGAAGGAAGGGAAGGAAGGGAGAAACTCTGCAGTTGCAGCCTAGGTGGGCCGGCCCAGCTGACCTTTGCTCTGTCTTCGAAGAACCACACAGGCTTGCACCTGTCTTCTATTGCATCAGCTTCTGCCCATCTGCCCTTCCCCTCCCCGCCCTGGGAAGTGGTAAGGAGGGTGAAGTAACAGTCTATGAGGCAAGCACTCAGGCAGGGGGAAATCTGGGGGAGGCTGGCTCATTCCTTCCAGCCAGGTCCCACCCAACAGGCGCTCCTTAAACTTTAGTCCATGAAAGGCAAGTGCTCAACTGGCCCAGAGTCCTCCCCACTGTCCTGACACTGCATGTGCTCCCTTCCAGCTCCACTTGGGCATGGGTGGGGTCATGGGCAGGACCTCAGATCGGAGCCTTCTGTTTTAGGCAGGTTGGGCTCCAGGATTTCAGAATGTTAGAGCAGGAGAACCTGAGAGGGCATCTGAATCAACATTTTCCTTTGACAGATGATAAAAGTGAGGCCCAGGGAAGTAACATAATTTGCAGGGGGAAGGGTGGAGTGGGTGGAAGGGGGCCCACACAGCTAGATTGCACCAGCTTATTCCGACTCTGGCCCACACCTCCTTGCTCTAGCACCACTTCAGGAACAGCTAAAGAACCACGGTGTTCCGACTTGGCCAACCTGCGGATGGAAGACAGCACCAGAAATGAATGTTCAGAAGTCACATAAGCTGGCAAGTAGGATGCTTAGAAGATTCTAAAGAGTGAAGCTGACACACCTTCTGAACATATGCAGAAGAGGAGGAGAGGGAGATCTCACAGGAGAACAGGCCAACATCAGGCTGAGTTGGGGCAGGAACAGATTGTGATAGAGAGGAGGGACCCATTCTGAAGCAGTCCCAGTGAGATGACACTATGCCTGGATCTGCCCAGGCCCTCAAGCCCCCTGGATCCTGGGAGGTGCCAGGACCACTGAGGCAGACTGGCAGTTTCCAGATTGCACTTCAACTATCAGGGCCCCTTTGACAGGGCTCAGAATGGAGTGGAAGGGAGTAGCCATCCACAGAAAGTGTTCACACGGGACTCCAGGGAATTGAGTGGAAATCAGCCACTACTGACGAGGTGTGCTGATTTAAAGGGTACATTAGAACTGCACACAAATTCACACACGTTCTTTAAAAAAAAAAAAACACTTAGGCACAATTAACATATAAAAACCAAAAATACTTCATGTATACTTGGTGAGTTTGGAGAATATACGTATTCTTTACTAACCTGCATGATTCCACTGATGCCCAATCTAGGAGGGATCCAGCTTCACTGAGCTACCTGCAGCCGAGGAGTACAGCCTCAGTAAGCTCCTGTCCTTTCTGGGGCCCTGTTTAATAATCACCTTCTTTGGCTTTTAACCTAAGGACTTGGCAACACCTGACATCCTGCATTTTAAGCTTTTCCTGGACTCTGGAAAACTCACACTGAAAGTCTGAGTGTGATACTGACACTCAGGCCATTTATCTGGCACATGTGATTATGCCAAAGGTGACATACTATTTGGCTGGTTTTTAAAATTGCCCACCTTCTCATAGCCCCCCAGACTTGAGAGTTCAATCATGCACTCTTGCTGACTACCCACCTCTCTGATTCAGGGTTCTACTTTTACAGTACAATTACTTGTCTCAAATTTTCATAATCATCTCAAAGGGGCAAGAAACAATCTTCCTTTTTTCATCCTGATGTATAAAGGTTTTCCAGTTGCCAGTAAATACTGGGCCCCACCAGGTACCATGTGGTACCTATGGGCCCAGCCCATCCACTATGGGGGGGCTCCAGGGAAGGCCCTCAGGTCCATAGGAAACCAGGAAGATAGGGCTTCAGCGTGACCATAGGACTCCACCTTGGGCCATCGAGTCCCTGGCACACCTAGTAAGTCACCCTGACACATCATACCTCACCTTCCTCAAAAAAGTTGGATAAGTGAGAGCCTATGAGTTGGGCAGCCCCATGAAAAGGGGTAGGAAATGTACACAGGCTCACTAGCGGAACAGGGAGATGGTCCTGTGAGCAAGAGGGTATGGGAGAGTCACAGTGGGGAAGCAGGTAACAGGAGAGGGATCAGCGAGGGGGGAAGGCCCATGTGGAGGAGCCTCAGTGGAAGGGCTCCAAACCAATACCATCAGACAGTTTTCTATTTTTTCGCCTAATGAAGTTTCATGAGTCGACTCAAATGTTTGCTCTGAACTTTCTGCCCCTAAGGAGGAGAAGGTAGCTAGTCCAAGCATTTGGAATTTGGGGCTGTTGATTTCCAAGTATGGGAAAAATCCATTAAAAATGAGCACTCATACTCTGTCTTCGTTCCATTCCTAACATAGACAACATATTATTCCAAAGAAGGAGAGCTGAATAACAGAACATAAAGAACATAAATTTGAGATCAGCTAGTCAACATCCTCATTTTACAGATGAGAAAACTGAGACCCAGAGAAGTGCTCAGAATCACTCAACTAATAATTGCAGAGCTGGTGGGATTAGAACTCTGTCTCCTAACTCAGTCCTTGCCTTTTCTTCCCTTCTACCCTGACTGCTACTTGCCCTATCCCAGCTGCCGCGACTGCTTTGAGGTGAAAGTTTGCCTTGGAGCGCCCTCCTCTGGCTCCAGCTCTGGGCTGCTGGCACAGTTGTAGTGTAGGCCAGGGTTCTTGAACTTGAAGAATGTAACAGAATCACCTGCAGGGCTGGTGAAAACAGACTGCTGGGCCCATCGCAGGAGTTTCTGATTCAGTAGGTCTAGGGCAGGGCCCAATAATTTGCATTTGCAACAAGATCCAAGATGATGCTGCTCTGATTCAAAGACCATTTACTGAGAATCTCTGGTATAGGCAGAGGTCTTGTGGATCTTGCAGCCAGAATACCAGGGTTTAAGTCCCAGCTTTGCTCTGTAGGTACTCTAACCTTGAACACAATGTTAATCACCTGACATCTCAGTCTCTTCATCTTATGATGGTAACTATAATAATCACCCAGAGAGTTAATGTATAAAATAAAATCAGATGTAAAATTACCTGAGGATTGCTGTACTGATGCTGTGTGAATATTCAGATTCACAAATATATTACCTTTGTCTGGAGAGATGGCACTATGGGCCAGGGAGACCCATGGTGACAGAAGTGTTCTCTTAATGCCACTCAAAAATACCACAAATCCAGCAGAAACGGTATTGGGTGTTCATTCTTACACAGATATTGCCTGAGGAATTATTGGGGCCCTGCACTGGATTTACAAAGGTGAATGACATAGTCTTTGCCCTGAAGGAGCGACTAGAGTAAGATAAACATGCAAATCCTAATAAGTACTTACTGGGTGATGAGCCAGGAAAGGGAACCCTATGCCTTGGAGCACAGAGCAACCAATTCTGTCTGGGGAGTCAAGCAAGCTTTGAAGAGGCCTCTGACTTTTGAACAGGGTCTTGAGGAATGAGTAGGAGTTCAAAGAGAAGTGGCAGGGGGGGGCACTCCAGACAGAGGAAATAGTATATGCAAAGTAGTCACAGAGATGTGAAAATGCATAACATTTTCAGGGGAATAACTGTAGTTCCATGTAACTAGAGCCCAGCGGGTCTGAGGAGAGATAGCAGAAGTTGGGATTGGCAAGGAAAGCTGGGGCAAGATTCTGCAGAGTCCTGGATGCCATGCTAAGAAGTTTAGACCCAATCAGGGGTCTGGTGGGAAGCCACTAGAAGACACCCACCTTCTCCTTGGAGGATTCTCTGGCGAAAAAAATCCCTAATGTATCCCCAAGATGAAAATTTATGGGCCAAGGTATTTTGCCACCCTCTGCGCCCCCAGTGCCTCTGAGCTTCCCCTGCCAGGAAGCCAAGCCCAGAAATGCCTCCTGAACTGGGTGGGGGCCCTTGAGAACAAACTCCCCTGGAAGGCACGGAGCAGAGGAGCAGCCTCTTACCTTCATCAGATAGGATACACTTTCCTAAGATTTCCTCATACCCTCTCCCCTTGGGTGTGGAGTCACTGGGAGAACAAAAGACTGTTATCTTAAGCTAAGAAGCCTTGGGAGGGGAGGAGGGCGGTGTAGGCACTCTGGGGTGGGAGGGCTGCACTCTGGCAGCACTGAAGCAAACTGGGAAGAGCCCAGTGGAAACCTACAACTGGGGAACAAGTCCCTTGCCTCACTGACCTCACTGAGCTAAGGAGACTTTTGGAGCAGGAAGAGCCAGGAGAGGTCATCTGTTCCAGGTGCCTCCTTTACATTTAGAGGTCACCAGAGATCCCGGAGTTCCTGGCTAGCTGACACCTTGAGCGCTCCCTCCCCACATCTGACTCCAAGATTTAAAGCCCCAGTCTCGGGAACACTGGTGGTTTCTTTGGCCACTGGCCTGCTGCCCCTCTCCTGGGTCTCTGGCATAGTCCATAGTCCCCAGCCAGCCAAATCCCTGCCCTCTTTCAGAGTCAGACTTGTTTCCAAACAGGCAGACAGCGGAGCATACAGAAAGTGGGCGCTGCTGTTTCTGGAAGCAGCAATGGCAAGAAAAGGGGCCAAACAGCTATTGGAAACTGCATGGGCTGGGGTTTATACCAGTTCCTCTGTCTCCTGCGGAGGGGGAAGCAGATTGCTCTGGTGGGAATAATCCCTTTTGTTTTCAGGAAAATATTTTAATAGGTCTTTGGGTTACGCAAGGATAAAATTTCAATCTATTCTAGAAAAGAGACAAAGCAATTCGGTATGATGTGAAGTTAGGGGCCCTGCATCTTAATTGTAGAAGGTATTTTCCTATCTCTTTAGGGTTTAGGGGGAGTTTTGTTAAATGCTGCAGCCTGGCTTTAGCTGTGCCTTGGGGAGTTGTGGGAGGGGCCCCTTTGGGCTGTGGAAAAGAGGACTGAGGTCCTAGCCAGCTGGGAGGGCCTCCTTGTCAGTGTGGGATTCCCAGGAGGACTCACAAACCCTAGAGGAGGAAAGCCAGGGAAGGGTTGAGCCAGGCCCCGGGCTGTTCCTTTTCTGTTAGGGGGTTGTGATCTGTTCCTCTCTCTGGTGGGGCTACTGAGACCATCAAAGCCAGTGACAAGCCCACTGAGCTCTTTCCGAAAAGACCACAAAGTCATGTAAAACTGGCACATCTACCCCTAAACCCCCTGCCACAGCCCACCCAGAGTGGAGTGAGAACCCCTCTGGGAGAGCAGGGTCTCCCCACCTTTCAACTTTGTTCTGTTAGTAGCCTCAAGGTCTGCTGGGATATGGACAAACCAGTAGAACCTTTTAGTTGCTAAATGTTTAGTTGCTAAAATTTAGTTGACAATTTTCTTTTTTCTCAATACTTTAGTTTGATAAGGTAAAATATTCAATTTTGAAAAAGTTGTTCTAGGAAATTCGATCATCATGGGATCAAGCATGCATGTCCTGCCAGCCATAGGGAATTGGGTTTAAGGCAGTAACCAAAGAAAGGAATAAATGGGTATTTGCACTTCTGTCTTACATTAGTGTAAAAATTACATTTATCTATTATTTATATAATAATATACTACAAAGATAGTAAATATATTACTATGTATTTATATTATTTTATAACATAAATATATTATAATTAAAAACAGTAATTTATAACAGAAAAATTCATGTTAATATAAATGTAATATACTACTTTATAGAAAATATAAATAATACGTAAATGGTAAAAGCCATATTAACAATAATTGCGCCTCGGATAAACTTCATTGGTTACGATACTACCATTGCACAAAGCGAATGCTAAAAGCCATAAATATTGGGATGCCTGGGTGGATTAGCTCAGGGTGTGATCCCGGAGTACCAGGATCAAGTCCCACATCAGGCTCCCTGCATGGAGCCTGCTTCTCCCTCTGCCTGTATCTCTGCCTCTCTCTCTCCGTGTCTCTCATTAATAAATAATTAAATTATTTTTAAAAATAAATACATAAATATTACCAGTTATCCCACCACCAAAAATTAATCGATGTTAACATTTTGGAATATTCCTTCAGAGCTTCCTCTATGCATATAGAGGAAAAGCAAACAAACAAATAACTAGATATACTGAACACCCACTGATACTTATTTTACAATCCAAAGAAAAAGAGAACATGCTTCTTTTTCAATATTTCTAGTAATAATCCCAGGGCCAATTCTCATTGGCCCAGCTCGTGTCATGTGTCTATCCCTGAATCTAGACCCCACAAAAGCCAATTTCACATATAAGATAGTTTAAGTGAGTATGCTTCTTTGAGTTGTTATAATTAATGGATAAGTGAGACCATGAATTGGAAGTTTTTTGCACATGCAATTATGAAGTCATTGATTATAAACATTATTAATTTTTTTTTAATTTTTATTTATTTATGATAGTCACACGGAGAGAGGGAGACAGAGGCAGAGACACAGGCAGAGGGAGAAGCAGGCTCCATGCACCGGGAGCCCGATGTGGGATTCGATCCCGGGTCTCCAGGATCGTGCCCTGGGCCAAAGGCAAGCGCCAAACCACTGCGCCACCCGGGGATCCCATAAACATTATTATTAATATTACAATCCTTTCCCCACCATTCTTCTTCCTTTCTTCTCCTTGCTTTATCTGTTCTTCTGCTTTCTCCTCATCCTACTAAGTCCCATCACATCTGGGTTAACTAGGCTGTGGTGGACTGGTGAGGAGACCAAGTACTATTTATAGCAGTGTTTCCTTGGGCAATGTGGTATGTGGTAATATGGGAACACACCATTAAACAGATACTTTCATCTCTCACTGCAGCCAAAGTGGCTTCTGAGAACTTTGTCTAGACAAAGACAAATCTAGACAAGAGAGTCAGTTCAGCATCTGGGGATGATTGAAAGTGACTGAAGGAGAGGTAACTGAATTAATAGAGTAAGTAAAACTAAGACTCAGAAAGGCCTGGAGAGGGAACTGATGGGGATGATGAAGCAGGTTCTACCCGTACAGCCCAGAGAGATGGGGAACTCAGAGGCAGAGGATTTTGCAAAAGTGGGTTTGAAGCATGGGCTAAACACTAGGGAATTGGTTGGAAAAGATATGTGGAGAAAATGACAACTCTAAATCCCCTCTTAATCCCATACAGTCAGACAATTATGTCCCTACAAGAGACTAGAGGGTTTTTTTCTCTAGAGAAATTGAAACAGAGAATCTCCAAGTTCAGTGATTCCAGCAACAGTAGAAATGCAGCTGCCTGGCTGTAAACAGGGAAATCGAGTGTAAGTTCACTGGTTAATATTGGGACCCTCTGCCAGACTTCTTCCGTTACCCCATACCCAGAAAGAGAATGACAGGTATATGTCCCCTGGGTAGAAGACTGGAGGATTCTTCACTGGAAAATATTTACTAGCTCCAGAGAGAAATCCCCTAAGTAATGACTTTTCTCTCAATGAAATGATCTCCCAGTGAAATGGCCTAAGAGTGAAGCCTGCCAGTCAAATAAATCCCTCTTGCATCTCCACATTGATGCCTCTGTGTTTTAAAGAACTGTATAGCCCAGGATCACCACAAATTTGCAGGAAACAACCCACATGAAAGAAAGAGACCAAAGCAAAACAAACATTAAAAACATAAAATGAACTCAGAGGAAACAGATGAAGAGAAGAAAATATTTTTTATATATCCCTTTAATTAATGGCCTCAGATCTAAAAGAAGATGCACTTCCATGCAAAAAGAATTGGGTAGTTTGAAAAAGGAATCATCAGAGGATGAGCAAAAACAATTTGAAATTTAAAATGTGATAGATAAATTAAAAGATTCAATAAAAGGGCAGAAAAATAAAGTTGAAGAAATCTCCCAGAAAGTGGAATAAAAACATCAGTGAAAATTAGTTTTGGAGAAAAGAGTTTTAGAGGATTATTTAAGGTGTTCTGACATCAGTATTCAGTTTCAGAAAACAAAATATAGGAAATTATTATTATTTTTTTATAGTAATAATGTAAGAAAATTTCCTGGAAGTAAAAGACAGAAATCTCCAAATTAAAGGTATCCTCTAAATGTTTAGGAGAACGGAGGAAAAATACCAAGGCAATAATTTTAAATTTCAGAATGCCAGGATAAAAGACATAACCTAATAGCTTCTAGAGAGAAAAATCATGTTGCGTATGAAGGTGTAAGAAGCTGTGGAATCAGACATCTCAACAGCAGTGCAGGATGCTGGAGGACAGTAGTGTTGGGCACCCTAAGTTCTGAGTGAAAATCATTTTTATCCTATACTTCTATACTTATCCAAATAAAGGACAAGTGTGAAATAAAGATATTTTCAGATACGTAAGAACTCAAAATTTGTACCTCCCACACACCTTTTCTTAGGAAGATAGTGAAGGATATGATTCAGTGAAATGAAAGACTAAGCCAAGAACTGGGAACAACGGGATGCCAGAAAACAGAGAAACAATCCAAAGGATAAGACTGATAAAAGGAAGTCCTAAGATGACTCCTGAGTCCCAGGTATAAAGAGCAACCCAACCAAATTGAAGCAAGATGACAGAGGGCATAAAAGGGAGACCTCCAGGGGTGGATGACAGGAAAGATAGTCATAGATTATTTGATATATTTGGACATTTGGAAAGAAACATCACTAGATGCTTAACAGATACCTAGAAAACATTCTTTAAATATTAGCAATAGTTATTAAAAAGAAACTAAGCAAAAGAAAAACTATGGCAACTGTTAACTACAAAAAAACCCAAAAAGTTGGAAGGAATATAATTTGTAATATTGTTCAGCAGTAAATAAAATTTACAGTCATAATAAAATAGACATTGACTACCGATTTAATTTTTAAAAATCATATTGTACTTATACAGGAACATGAAAGAAGGGAAAATGTAAGAAAACTAAAACTTTTATTACCATGGAGGAAATCCACAAACAGTACCTGTCATGTTCATGCATGGGAATCAAGGCAAGGCCAAGACCTGATTGATTCAACCAGTAAAGATATAATGGGCCACTTTTAGATTTAGACAATTTATTATTCACATAGACAATGAAAAGAAGAAGCCAAAGGTGTCAGCTGCCTGTGATCCTGGTCCCAGACACTAAAAGGGATGACACTGAAGGAAAAAGGGACAGATGACTGAAATGTGAGTTGTGGGTACCTGTTGCTGAGGGGCCAATTCTAAACTGTGGATAAACAGTTTCATGTTCCGCAACTCTAGTCTGAAGTAGATTTTAGTGATTTGGAATATGGAAGTGAGGAAGTCTCCTAGATCATAGCCAGAAAGATAAAAGATATGGGATTAAAAAAAATAAAAGGGATTGCCTGGGTGGCTCAGTGGTTGGGCATCTGCCTTTGGCTCAGGGCATAATCCCTGAGATCTGGGATCAAGTCCTGCATCGGGTTCTTTGCATGGAGCCTGCTTCTCCCTCGGCCTTTGTCTCTGCCTTGTTCTCTTTCTGTGTCTTTCATGAATAAATAAATAAAATCTTTAAAAAAAGAAAAGACGAGGCAAGATTCCTATAATGAGAATTCTGGGATAGAAATTTTTTCTTAAATGGCAGGGAAAAAAAGCCAAAATATATCATTAATCTCAATAAATATAGATTTAATATATTAATTACAAATTAATACTTCCAGTTAGATCTCTGAATCAAAATGCAGCTAGATACTGTATAAGAGAAGAATAAGCCTTGAAGCAATGATATAAAACAGATGAAAATAAAGGGATGGCAAAAGATAAACCAAGCAAATATTAACCAATAAAAAGCTGGTTTTAATTCAATATTATTGTCAAATAAAATGGATTTTTAGCTTTCTTTTCTTTAGTTTTTTTCTTCTGTGTGGTACGTTTATTACTCCAGCAAAGCAGATACAGAAATTGCTACATGGAATTGAGATGCTGCCATACCAAAGGAAAAAGGGAAAGGAAAAAGAAAACATTACAATATGTGGTATTGGCTTTGGAGTTGGGTAAAGGGTAGTGAGGAAAATTTTACTGGAAGCCGAAAAAAATGGTGGCCTACGTGTCGCGGTGGTGCAACATTTGAAAAGCTGTCATTTGTGATCATTTGGAAGGTTTAGGTACCTAATGAACTTGTAGATTCAAGTGAAGAGGCTGTGAAACAGGATGTTTAGTAGTGTATCTTGATTATTACTACAGGCATTTGACAATGTTCCACAAGACAGAAAAAGGTTTAGAAGATGATTAGCTGGTTTTCAAGAAGGGATGAAAGATTAACAGGGAATCCAGAATTTGGGAACTTGGAGGGTTGAAAGATCAGCAGAAATAAAGCAGCAAAATCCTGCATGCAACAAAGTCAATTAAGACACAGCTTTTGGGGATCCCTGGGTGGCACAACGGTTTAGCGCCTGCCTTTGGCCCAGGGCGCCATCCTGGAGACCCGGGATTGAATCCCACATTGGGCTCCCGGTGCATGGAGCCTGCTTCTCCCTCTGCCTGTGTCTCTGCCTCTCTCTCTCTCTGTGACTATCATAAATTAAAAAAAAAAAAAAAAAAGACACAGCTTTTGGGCAAAGATTTTTGTTAAAACTGCTAAGTAGAACTAGATGAAGAGCCAATGAGAACAGGCAGTGGACCCAGCTCCCAACCATGCTTCCCCCATGAGAGGCTGCTTCCTTAAGGGAGGCACAGAAGAGCTCCAGTTGTCATAGGGGTCACCTACAGATCTGATGCCACCACTCCAGGAGTGTGTCTTTGGACCCATCCTCCTGCCGCCGCCTCCTCCTCCTCCTCCTCCTTCTTCTTCTTCTTCTTTTCTTCTTCTTCTTCTTCTTCTTCTTCTTCTTCTTTTTAAGATTCTATTTATTTACTCAGGAGAGACACACACACACAGAGAGAGAGAGGCAGAGACACAGGCAGAGGGAGAAGCAGGCTCCATGAAGGGAGCCCGACATGGGATTCGATCCCAGGTCTCCAGGATCAGGCCCTGGGCTGAAGGCAGCGCTAAACCACTGAGCCATCCAGGCTGCCCCATCCTCCTGCCTTCTAAGACTCCCCAGGATTTCAATCTGAGCTCAAGGCCACATCTGGGCTCAAGAGGCCAAGACAAGAGGATGAGGAAGGTGGAGACCCCAGCACACCAGTTAATGGTCTGCTCTGCCTATTTTGCTTCCTGTTCTACAGTGCCAGACTTCATGGCCCTGTATCAGGACTGGAAGCAATACTGGTAATTAATGCAGACCTGTAGAGAGCACATGCGTGAACACAGGCAAGGCAGTGGGAGAAACTTCAGAGACCCAAACCACCTATTCATATAGGAAGTCTGCATAAACCAGCACCCAGAGAGGTGAGTGGGTGATGAAATCCTAATATGGAAGGTAGGCCAGGAGGGATCAAACTTGGAGATAGTCTTTGGGCCAACAGCCATGGGTTTGGACATGACCATTGAGAAGAGCTGCATGTTTTCTCTGTCACCTCCCAGCCATCCCCACCCATCTTGTTCCACCAATATTGCCATGCAAAACAAAGAGTTGGGTTAAGGGGTGCTCCCCCACCTCACTGAGTACTGAAGTAACTACAAGGGCATTTTAATTTTAAAAGTAAATTCACAGTCTAAGGGTAAAACTGGTTACCCGAATAAGTTTTCATTTATCAGTTCAATGGCATGTTTTTCCTTAGACCCTCCCATGGGCCATCATAGCACACTGGAAACATGTGATAAATACCATGACCTCTCCCCTTGAGCCATTTAGAGTTAGAAAAGATAAAGCAACTAACTTTTTTTTTTTTTTAAGATCTATTTATTTATTCATGATAGACATAGAGAGAGAGAGAGAGAGAGAGAGAGAGAGGCAGAGACACAGGAGGAGGGAGAAGCAGGCTCCATGCCAGGAGCCCGATGCGGGACTCGATCCTGGGACTCCAGGATCACGCCCTGGGCCAAAGGCAGGCACTAAACCGCTGAACCACCCAGGGATCCCCCAGCAAATAACTTATTTGAAGGAAAAGGTTAAAAAAACAAACAAACCCACAAGCCAACAATTCTAAAGAGAACAAGGTGGCCCCCAGTAAATCCTTTCAGTTGGACAAAAAAGAGAGTATAAACAGGATTCTATAGAAGCTGATTAATCAAAATACTTGCAGTGAAATCTAGAAAGAGGCAATTCTCCAAAAATTTTATGGGAACAACTATGGACATACAGAGCTCCCTAAAATCAAATAGTTTTTTTTTTTTTTTAAGTTTTTGAGAGAATTGCATTATCAAGAGTCACCAACCTGTACTAAAAGAAATTGACCATTTGAGATGTGAAATGAACTTTGAGCCACCATCCAGCACCTGAGAGTGAGTACCTCCCTAAATTTTGATAATGAGATTTGGAGAATTGTCCACACAGAAAAGCTGACTAACACCTTATAGAAATTTTCTGACACAGCAAGATAGAGAAAATAGTATAATGAGACTCCATTTATCCATTATTCTACTTCAATAATTAGGGAATGTTATTTCAACTATATCCCCACCCACTCCCCTATCTTTTTCTTGGGTTATTTTGAAGCAAATCCAAGATCTCTTATCATATAAACTGTGAATATTTCAGTATGTGTCTCTAACAGCTAAGAGACTCTCTTTAAAAATAACCACAATGTCATTATAACACTTAAATTTTTTTTTGCCTTGAACCTATTTTTTTAAGTTGTGGTAAAAAATACATAACATAAAATTTACCATCTTAACCATTTTTAAGCATACACTTCAGTAGTGTTATGTATATTCACATTGTTATGAAACAGATCTCCAAAACTTTTTCATTTTGCAAAACTGAAACTCTGTACTCATTAAACACCTCCGCTTCCTGCCCCACCCCCATTCCAGTCCCTGGTAACCATGTCTACATTCTGTTTCTATGAATTTGACTACTTTAGATACTTCATACCAGTGGAATCATGCAATATTTGTCGTTTTGAGACTGGCATATTTGACTTAAAGTAATGTCCTCAAGGTTCATCCATGTAGCATGTGACAGGATTTCCTTCCCTTTTAAGGCTGAATAGTTTCATTGTACGTGTATATGATATTTTGTTCATCCATTCATCCATCAATGGACATTTGGGTTGCTTCTGCTTCTTGGTTATAGTATCACATTTAAACATTCTTTACATTAGTTTTTAATATTAAACTGCATTTATTTGATATATCTTTTAAGTCTCATTTAATTTTCAGGGTCCCTCCCTTTTTAGTCTATATGTATATATTAAATATGACATATGAATATATTAAATATTATATATTATTAAATATGTATCTATATCTATCTATCTATCTATCTATCTATCTATATATATATGGAACTGTGTCATTTTTTAATAGAATTTCCCATGGTCTGGATTTTGCTGATTGCCTCTTTGTAGTGTCAAAAGAAAACCACAGGTCCAAGGTGGAGTAACTCGCCCCCAGGACAGCAAACCAAGATTTAATTGCAGTTTCGACCTCTCCAGCAGTGGAATTTTAAACCAATCCATCTGGAATTTTTTGGTCAGCACCAATGAGGTAATCTGTCATATGGTCCCTCTCCTTCCTCCAAAGGAAGGTGAGATAATCCGCAAGATAAGACCCCCAGCCCTTCTCCCTAAAGAAAGGTGACCTTGCCTGAAACAATGCTTTCTTTTCTATTCCTAATAGCTGTTTGCCCCATGCTCCTTTCCTATAAAAACCCTCCATTTTGTATAATTCCTGGAAGCACTCCTCTATTTGCTAAATGGAATGCTGCCTAACTCATGAATCACTTAGTAAAGCTAATTAGATCTTCAAACTTAGGTGAATTTTTGTTTTTTTTTTTTTTTTCAGGTGAATTTTTGTTGATTAACAGTAGCGTTGTTTACATCTTTCTTTATACCCTGTATTTCCAGTGAATTGGTTAATATGTGGCATTTTTATTTGATTCAGGTTCAGCTTTTGGCAAGAATACTTACTAGATTGTGTTGTATACTTCTATCAGGACTCACATTATATCCAGATATCTCTCTCTGTGATTTTTATTGGACATTGATCATGGCCTTTGCTAAATCTATTATTAGTACTTTATGAAATGATATTCTAAATCTCTTACTCCTTTTTTATTTATTAGCAGGAATATTTCATCAGCCTTTTGGTCACCCTGAGATACAGTTCATATAAGAAGGAGGTTAAATGCTTAATTTTTTTCTTTTACCAGTTTTCAGAATTATGAGCTGTTTTCATAGGATCCTCCCAGGGTGACTAATTATTTTTTTGACAATAATATTAACTCAGGCTTTAAGATATTTTCTGTGTTTTAATCCAGTAAAGCTATCATTGCTATTGACACTTAAATTATCCCATCTTTGGCCAACGAGAGCCTCTTCAAGTTGATGCTGTAGTTCTTTTGAGAAGACCCTAATTGTCTTTGACAGTTTCCTTCTATCTGGTTTGGCAAATTTTTCCACACTGTACATTATCCTCCTATAATCAGCCATTTCCTCCAAGGAGCCCTGGTCTTAGTAAAATGTGGTATTTAGAAGTCACAGTCTAGGAATTAGGGTGCTCATTGTTACTGGGTTGGTTATTGTTTCTAGGACTTCTCAGTTGACCTCACTGGGAAATTATTTTAAATTGATTATAAGTCCAGGGATGCCTGGCTGGCTCGGTTGGTAGAACATGTGACTTTTGATCTTGGGGTTGTGAGTTTGAGCCCCATATTGGGTCTTTTAAAAGTAAAATCTTTAAAAAACTAAGTAAATAAGTAAACTGATTATAAGAACATACTTATATTTACAATTCAAATTTTGGATTTTTGCTTAATTTATTAGATTTTTTAAAAAGATTTTTAATTTATTTATTTGAGAGAGAGTGAGAGCCAGAGAGCTCACAGAGGGAGAGGGAGAGGGAGAATCAGACTCACTGCTGAGCAAAGAGCCTGATGCGGGGCCCAATCTCAGGACCCTGAGATCATGACCTGAGTGGAAGGCAAATGCTCAACCAATGGAGCCACCCAGGTACCCCTTGATTTTTATATTTGTGTCTATCTTTTCTCTTACCTGGAAAATCTTGGATGCTAATGATTTTAACATAATTGTTTATTTGCTTCATCTTATGTATATATAGTAGTATCAGAATAATCTTAATAATATTACTAACTATATAGTTAGTATATGATTACCCAAAAAAGTTTAATATTGTTACAAGGCTTTTGGTTATTGTTCCATAGTATGTCTTCTTCTATAGTCATATCCTCAAACTTTGGGGTTTTAAAGTCTCTTGAAACAATTCCCTGAGTTTTGCCCCCAATTTGATACATGGTATCATTTCCTTTTTTTTTTTTTTTCTTTTATTTATTATTCATGATAGTCACAGAGAGAGAGAGAGAGAGAGAGGCAGAGACATAGGCAGAGGGAGAAGCAGGCTCCAAGCACCGGGAGCCTGATGTGGGACTCGATCCCGGGTCTCCAGGATCACGCCCTGGGCCAAAGGCAGGCGCCAAACTGCTGCGCCACCCAGGGATCCCTCATTTCCTTTTTTTAAAATTACTTTTTCTATTTTAATTTAATTGTTTTATAATTATGTAAATATTTATATGGCTCCAAAGTCAGGGCCATAACATCATGTATTCAAAGAAATCTAGCTTTGGGCACTTGGCTGGCTCAGTTGGTAGAACATGCAACTCTTGATCTCAGGGTTTTGAGTTCAAGCCCCACATTGGGTATAGAGGTTACTTAATTTTTTCTTAAAATCTTTAAAATACAAAACAAAAAAACAAAGAAGTCAAGCTTTTATCAGTGATCCCTGTGCTTAGTCTCTCTCCCAGAGAGAACCATTTTAGTTTTTAATTTATTTTTTTAATATTATGGTTTATTCTCCTTTTTAGAATATAGGCAAACACATACAGAGACAAAATTTTTTTTAGATAAACAGTAGCATACTGGAGCAGCCCAGGTGGCTCAGCGGTTTAGCACCGCCTTCAGCCCAGGGCCTGATCCTGGGGACCCGGGATTGAGTCCCATGTTGGGCTCTCTGCATGGAGCCTGCTTCTCCCTCTGCCTGTGTCTCTGCCTCTCTTGTGTCTCTGATGAATAAATAAATAAAATCTTTAAAAACAAAAAACAAAAACCAGTAGCATACAATACATATATCCTCCACTCTACTGTTTCATCTTAACAACATAAGCTACAAATCACTCTAGAGAAGCATATAGAGATGGCACTCATTCTTTTTCATAATTGTATAGTACTCCATCGTGTAGATATAACACAAATGATTCAACTAGTCCTTTACTGATGGGCAAAATAAAATAAAATTTAAGATAAAAAATATTGTAAGGGTCAAAGTGGGACATTTCATACTGATAAAAGGAATGATTCACCGAGAAGACAGAATAACTGGAATTTGAATGTATTTAATGCAGCCTTCAAATAGATAAAGCAAAATCCAAAAGTTACAGAGAGAATTTTACAAATCCATAAAGACATTTTGTTCATTTTTCTCATAAAAAATGGCTAACAATATCTCACCAGGGTCTTAGAATGCTTTGTAGATGCAATTGTTGCATACCTGACCTTCCTACTGCTGTCTTATCTCATCTAATCAATTCTCCATACTGAAGCCAGAATGATTTCTCTAAAACATGCATTGGACCATGCTTAAAATGATTCCATAAGGTGCTAGAAAGCCTTGCTGCTCTGGCCTCATGTTTGTTACCAGCCACCTTTGCCACATTCCCACTCTTACAGGCAGTCACACCAAACTGGTTTGTATCCTTAGTATGGACCATGGTTTCCCTTGCCTTGGGGCTTTTGCACATGTTATTTCCTCTACCTAGAACATGGCTCATCTTTTCCATTCCTCTTCCTTCTCCTCCTCCTCCTCCTCTTTCTTCTTCAATATAATTCTTTCTAATCATTTAGGACTTGGTTCAGGCATCACCTCCTCCAGGGAGCCTTTCTGGCTCTGCCAGACTGGTGCTTCCTTAGATGCCTGACATTGCCTAACATAACGTGTATTCACCTGCTGGCCTTGGGCCTGCCTTTCTCCACTCCGGATTGTGAGTTGAGTTATGCTGATTTCTAACCACTGTACTTGCAGCCTCTAGAACATGCCTAATATATGGAAAGGATCAATGTTTATTAAACAAATGAATAGTAGGGGCTCAGTAGGTGGCTCGTCCAACTCTTGATTTGGGCTCAGGTCATGATCTCATGGTCATGGGATCAATCCCTGTATTGGGCTCCATGTTCAGGGAGAAGTCTGATCCAGGTTCTCTCTCTCTCCTAAACTCTGCCCCTCCTCCATCTTAAAATAAATAAATCTAAAAAATATTAAAAATATAAATATAAATGAATAATGGGCAGAGGTAGGAATTATATTATCTTTGTGTTACTGGGGAAGAACAAAGACTCAAAGATGGGCAAGAAACAAGTCAGAATCAGATGAACGTAAATTCCCTAAAGTTCTGCTCTCTTAGCCAAGGCTCTGGCCTCCAGGTCTCATGGACCCATAATGAGCTGTCTACAATAAACAAAACTAACAATGTCTCTCACATGTAGAAAACAGATGATGTCTGGGAGTTTTACAAGCAAAGCAGTGCAAATGGGAGCTTCTTGGAGTTCCTGATTCTGGAGCATCAGTCATACCTGAGCTGGGTGGCCAAAAACACGTAGGATGGTGAGAGAAGTGCTCCTCACACAAGCCCTTCCCTCCTGGGCTTCTACTCAAAAACTCCACACTTAGTATTTGCTCAGGTGACCCTGGAAAGTTGGAAAGTGTTCTGTGCTCCCCAACCTTTTCTACTATACCCTACAGAGTGAAAGCCAGTTTTCTGGAGCAGAAAGCTCCATCCTGGGGTGGAGGAGGGTGTTGGGAGGAGGGGACAGTGCAGAAGGGCAGGGGGATAACAGATGAGGCTAAATTAATTTTGGAAACCATTAAATCTTTGAAAAGAGAGCATGTTTTCAGCAGGGACAGTGAATCACTGTGATTTGCAGAAACAGGCACAAAGCAATTAGCCATCTGGATGCTGTGGCTTCCAGCCCCCCAACGGAAACTTCAAGTGAGCGGAAGGCTGGTCATTACTCGGCCCAGGCCCAGCTCTCCAGGCCCCATAGATAAGTCTGTGCCTCCAGCCGGCTGGGAGCCCAGAGGCCTGGGACAAAGGGCAAGTTGGCAGGAGTCACAGAAAAATGGGCAGGAAATGCAACACCAGCCACAGGGAGCCAGCACTACTTCCTTCTTCCTGTGAGCTGCTCTTAAAAGGCATCATGACTGAGTGAGCAGTTCATTCACTTGACAAGCATTTGTTAATCACCTACTATCTCGCAGGCCCTGTGCTGCTGGTGCATAAATCATGTCACTTAATCTTCACAACATACACATGAGGAGTTTCATGCTGTGAACAATTGCAAGGGGGCCCATCACATAGTAGCAAGGAGACCTATCTCTTGGTACTTAATGTGAATAGCACTCCCTGGAGTTATAAAGCAGAGTAGCCTTGCCTGGGAGAGATTATTATCTTTTTTAATCAAGGAGGAAATAGGGCACCTGGGTGGCTCAGTTAGTTAAGCATCTGCCTTAGACTTAGGTCATAATCCCAAGGTCCTAGGATCAAGTCCCAAGTTGGGCTCCCTGCTCACAGGGAGCCTGCTTTTCCCTCTGCCTACAGCTCTTCCTGCTTGTGCTCTCTCTCTCTCTCTCTATCTCCCTCCCCCTCCCTGTGTCAAATAAAATCTTTTGATAAAATCAATGAGAAATAAAAGCTAAGAAAGATGAAGTGAATTTGCCCAAGGTAAGTAGCAGAATTGAGAAGGTAACTCAATATTCTGTGCCCTTTCCGTAGATGATCATATTTGCCAGTTCTACCCTGTCTGGCTCATAAAATTATGAGAATGAAATACATATGGATGTGAAATGGTTATATAGAGTGTCATACACAACTGAACTATTCTCATTAGCAGTTACCCTGCCTCCTCTGATGCCCCATGACCCTAAGGTGCTGCCCCTCCATTCATTCCTAGAAACTGCTAGGGTGGACTGGCCAAGCCCATCTAAGAAAAGAGTCAGCCAGCCTTTCCGGGAGGAGAATATACAATGGAAGAGAAAGAGTGCTTTGCTCAAGGAAGCCTCACTGGACTGGACTGTGCTGTGATTTACAGGCTACAGTGGTTCTGGCACTGTTGAGCCATCAGGATGCACCATGTGTGGCCGAAAGGCCAAATGCAGAAAAATGCTGCCAAAGGGAGTCTGTTTCCAGAGAAGAGAGAGAAGCCAGGAAGGGCAACCACCAGACTGACCACAGAGAGGTCAATGCCCCCATGCCAAGGTGCCTGAGGCCTCTCTCCTGTCCATATTTGCTGTGAGACCATTGACCAAGCACTTCCCGCTCCAGGCTCTGGTAAAGCACTGCCTCTCCAGAGGCTCAGCCAAGAGCTGTTTAGCCAAGCTCAGGACTCTGCAGTGGCCTAGGAGGCCCCAGATCTGGGTGGCCAGATTTTCATTTGCCGTCTACATCTGAAGTCCATCCAACTGCTGCTGGGAATACCAGCTCTTTGACCAGGAAGAAAAGGGGTAAGACTCCCAGCTCTGTCTCTCCCTGGCTATGACCTAGGGCCATACGCTATTGACCTCTCTCCTTGCTCTTTTCATGTATAGAATTGGGTTAATGTTCTTCAACGGGAGTTGGGAAGGCCTGAATGAGATCACAGGTGCTCTTGGGGGAACAGGCAGGTGATGGAACTAGTGATGAGAATTCCCACAAAAAGCTTTCCTGACTCAGTCATGGCTGCCATGTGGAACACAGGCTCAGGGCTCCCAGATCTTTTTATTTGTCAGAAAAATCAGAAATCTGTATTTTCATGTGAACTTTTCCAATTTTCTGTGAGGACAGAATAGAGCATGTCTGCAGGATATCTGAGCATCAACTCAGAAAACAATGACGTTCCTACAGGTCTCCTGACACACTGTGTGCTTGAAGTATGGGTTTCCTTCCTCCTCTCCCTGTTTTAGTCCTTTCTTCCTGGCTCCCTAAGGCTCTGCCTTTTCCCTAGTGGTGTCTGTCACCCACATTGTAAACCGAGCTGGGGTTAGTTCAGCCCTGGGGTGGTCTGAACCCAAGGCCGTGGGTGGGGCTGAGGGGGGACAGATGTTCTCAACAGAAGCAGGCCGGTGCAGGCCTGCCACTTGAAAGCCCCACTAAGCCTCTTTCCCAAGAGGGAGAGGGAAGATGAGGAACAGGGATCTTCAACCACAAAATGAATGAATGAATGAACTAAGAACAAATGAAAGAGGGCTGACTCAGGTAGAATTTTGCTTGGCAGCTGTGGGGCAGGACTAAAGATTATGCTCTTCTCAATAATGTTGACAGAACTCTGAGAAGACCTCTTGCAAAGGTTGGTGGGGCCTTTGGCTGGGAGTCCTTGTGGAGCAAGCAGGCTCAGAGCCAAGCGAAGTAAACTGCCTTCCAGCTCCCAATCTCTATCTCGTGCTCTGATTAGAATCAGGCTGCAATCTCCTCCCCCAGGAGCCTTCCAGAGAATCAAGCTGGGGCTGCCGGAAGCAAGAGTGCAGGGCGAGGCTGAGGGGGTGGGGGTGGGTGGGCACTTGCATCAGGGTCCTTCCCAGAAGGGGCAGGTCCTTCCTAGCACTGGGACTGCTGGTCTCCCCCCTCTGCCCTTTCCCGGACGTGCTGGTGTCCCTCACTGCAGTCTTTTTCAGGCTGGGCTCAGACTGGTTAGCCCTCAGGAGCCCTGAGTGCAGCCATGAGGAAGCACATGGTCAGGAGTCATATCCCTCCCTCTCTCAGGTGCTCCTTAGGAAGGCTGAGGGAGAACCCCCCACAAAGCCTCTTTTCTTTCCTGAGGCACTTCCCAGCAGATCCTCCAGGGGAGGAATTTTCCACACAGTTAAGGTCCCTGCGTCCAGGTCTGACTACAAGGGTCAGGTGTGTGCCCAGCCGTGTTTCCTCTCTTCTGCAGCTACACAGCTTGGCCTCAGTGCCTACCAAATGGACAATGGAAACTCATCCACCCAAACCTCAGAAACAACTAAACTGAGGGCTCTTTCCAGAGCAACAGAAAGAGAACAGAGCCAAGGGACTGTTTGGGACTAAAGAAGGCTAAAGAGGATGACCACTAAATGCACTGGGTGACCCTGGACTGCATCCAGATCAGAGGAAAAACTGCCATAAAGGAAGTCATTGGCAAAATTTAAATAGGGACTATATCATAGATGGTAATATTATATTGGTGTTAAATTTCCTAAATTTGATTATTGAAATTTATGATAAAAATGGGGAAAAAAAGTTCTTGGTTTGTTTTCTCCAAAGTATTTGGATAAAAGGACACATCTGCAACCTACTCTCATAAGGTTTAGAAATAATAATTATAGGGGCACCTGGGTCTCACCATTGGTTAAGAGTCAGACTCTCGGTTTCAGCTCCAGTCATGATCTCATGGATCATAGGATGGAATCCTGTGTGGGGTTCTGCACTCAGCACAGAGTCTGCTTGAGTTCCTCTCTCCCTCTCGCTCTGCTCCTCCCCAACCCCTCCCCCTCTGCTCTCTCTCAAATAAATAAATAAATCTTAAAAAACAAAAAGAAATGATAATTATATTATCATTCCTTAAACAGTTAACATATAGTTAGCATATGACCCAGCAATTCCACTCCTAGGTATATGCCCAAGAAAAATGAAAACATGTGTCCATACAAAAACTTGTACACCAATGTTCAGAGCAGTATTATTCCTAATAGTCACAATGTACATGCTGAAATGTCTATCAACTGGCAAATGGATAAATAAAATGTAGTATATATATATATATCTGTATACTGGAATATTATTTGGCTCTAAAAAGGAATGAAGTACTGATACAAACTATAATATAGATGAATCTTGAAGCAATTACACTAGTGAAAGAACCAAGTCACAAAAATGACATATATGATTCTATTTATATGCGATGTCCAGAATAGGCAAATAAATCTATAGAGACAGAGAGTAGATTCATGATTTCTTAGGGCTGGGGTGAGTTGGGGGGAGTTAGCTAAAGGGTACAGAGCTTCTTTTTTGAGGTGATAAAAATGTTCTAAAATTGTGGTGATGGCTGTATATATCTGTGATTACACTAAAAGCCATTGAATCATACAGCTTAAATAGGTGAGTTGTATAGAATGTGAATTATACCTCACTAAAACTGTTATAATAATAATATGTGGGGGCACTTGGCTAGGCTCAACTCTTGATCTCAGTTTTCTCATCTGTAAAATGGTAATTATGCCAATAGTACTTATCAAAGAGAACTGTTGTATTAGAATCAGTACATGTATGGCTCTTAATCTTTGTATATAGCTCTCAGTTTATGTGGTAAATGCTCAATAAATATTAGCTTTATCCATTCAAAAATACTTTACAAATAATTTATTTTTCCTTTTGTATTATTAAGGTAATACATGATCAGTACAGAAATTTTGGAAAATACAGACATGCAAAAAAATAAAAACCACCTGTAACCCCCAAATTCTGTGAAAATCATTGTTAACATTTGGGATTGATCTGGGTGGTGATATATTTAGAGTAAACATAATACAATATTTAGTATACTGTGTATATATTTTTTAAGATTTTATTTATTTATTCATTAGAGATACACACAGAGAGAGACAGGCAGAGACACAGGCAGAGGGAGAAGCAGGCTCCATGCAGGGAGCCCAACATGGGACTCAATCCCGGGACTCCAGGATTATGCCCTGGGCCGAAGGCAGGCGCCAAACCACCGAGCCACCCAGGGATCCCCTGTGCATATTATTTTGTAACATACTTTGTTCACTATACATAACAGACATCTGCTGAGTATTTACCACATATCAATTGCTAGGTTTAGTGCTGAGGATTCTGAAATGAATGGCAGACATCTAGCCCTTTGGAGTGAAGTCTAGGAGCAAAAGAGACTTAGCCAATAATTGGAAGGCAAAATGATAAGAGCCACTTTAAAAAAATAATAATAATAAAAAAATAAGGAGACTACCCACCTCAGTCTACAGATGTTGGAGGGGTTTTTTAGAGGTTCTCAGTAGAAAAAGAGATATTTCAGAAAGAGAAATGAGGAAGTGGTATCCGGGTAGAGGAAACAATATGTATGGACCAGCTGGGGCATGTTCACAGACTGTTTAGGCAGTGGATCATAGTGGTAGAAGGCAGGGAGGGATAGCCAGGTGGCTGAGATCAGATCATAGGAGAACCTAAGACTCCATGTCAGTGCTTCTAGACTACAGCACAGCCTTCCAGGGTTAGATAGACCTTCAACCTTCTAATTCTCCCTCTTATAACACAGTATTTAAAGTCTCAATTCAGGAGGCAGATTGGCTGTGTTTAAATTCTGGTTGTATTGCTCACCAGCTTTGTGACCTTGGGCAAGTTATTTAACCTCTTGGAACTTTGATTTCTCATATGGACAATGGAAAAAAATAATAGAACCAAGCTCATTAGGTTGCTGTGAAGATCCCATGAATTTACAGTTAAGTTGCTTAGAGCAATGTCTGGTGTGTAATAAGCACTAAGTATGTGTTACTATATTTGACCTAACATCACCTCAAGCCTCCCTTCCAGTAGCTGAATTTTCAGTAATTTATCTGCAAGAAAGTGTTCTAAAGAACAAGGTAGATGCCTAGGGTCCTGGGGATCACAGGAGCAGACCATCTGTCAAAGCTAGAGACTAGAGCCCCTTCTAGCCTAGTGGGGTGAGGGAGAAGGCAAGAAAGGAGACTTCTTACTTCTGGGAGCCCTTGCTAATGTATGAATCCCTCCAGCAGGAAGTTGTCCGCTGGGGCTGGGGCTGGGCTTGTCCTTCAAGGGGAAAGCTGTGATGGGAACACTTTTCCCTAGGGAGGAAATGGGCAGGGAATGACATTTGTATCCCTACCAGTATGCAAATCATCTTGTGAGACAAATGATTTTGCAGGAAAACACATCCTGTTCTCTGCAGAACATTTCCCCTGATGTCTGGGAGGAACCAGTCAGGTAGTCAGGGTCAGAGCAACTGTTCAAGGGACTCCTGACCACTGGCCTACATCCCTGAGGGGGCAATAAAGTGGTGGAAAAGGAGGCCTGTAGGCTGGGCAGCCCCAGGTTTGACAGCTGAAAAGGGAACTGGCCCGGGACCCCTCTCCAGCCAGGTTCTCCCAGCCAACAGGGAAGGCAGAAGAAGCCTGGTGGAGCAGTGCTTGGGGAGCCAGTGGTCCGGGCATCAAAGGCTGACTCAGTCCCTAACCCACTGCATGACCCTGGACAAGTAATTTCTCTCTCTAGGTCTGAGTCTCCCCATCTACAGAATGAGAAGTTTAAATCAGATAAACCATTTACAACTTGGGAAACAAAGATGTTTAAATCATAAATGGGGGATGCCTGGGTGGCTCAGCGGTTGACCGTCTGCCTTCGACCCAGGGTGTGATCTTGGGGTCCCGAGATTGAGTCCCACATCGGGCTCCCTGCATGGAGTCTGCTTCTCTCCCTGCCTGTGTCTCTGCCTCTCACTCTCTCTCTCTCTGTCTGTCTGTCTCTCATGAATAAATAAATACAATCTTTAAAAAAAGGTAAATGGGCTTCCAGGGAATTTGCCACCTTCAACAGTAGGCAAATTTCCAAGCATGCTGTGTTTTTCTGGGGAGGTGTATAAAGCTGTCATCAGTTCAGAGAGGGGTCTATTACCCAGCCAAAGTTTTGGTGATCCCTCTCGTTCCTTGAGCTAGCTTCTGTTTAGTTGCAACCCTCTTAAGGACAAGGATATGTCTTGTAACACCAGCATAACATAGTGTCTGGCACACAGTAGATGCTCAATAAATATTTGTTGACAGAATGAATGATACTCATCAAATGCTGGGTAATGACCATAGCAAAGGGTGGAGGTGTTTATTGGTGCAGAATCTCAGCTGTGGGATGATGAGGTGATCAGTGATGACAGGGCTGATGAGGGGACAGAGCACTGGGGAGTGAAGGACAGGCGTCTGAACATGTGTCCTGGGATCTGCTTAGTTAATAGATTGCCTGGCTTGGGTTTCTAGTTTCAACCAGATATGCACACCTCCAGCTCCCATTGGTTTCTTATGGAAGACTCAGCCAAGCCAAATTCAGCCCAAGATTCAAAGGGTCAGCAACTAGATCTGTTTAGTGGCAACACTTTAAATTCTCATGATTCTCCAACCAGAAAATCCACCAAAGCTGAAGAATGTGGACTCACTGCCTGGTCTGTAGGGGGTCCCGAAGCTCAGGAGTGAGAGTGAAAGGTGTCCTGCCTCCTGATCCAGGACACCTCCAGCCCTAACTGCCCTGGTGCCCTCTCTCCCAGCTCAGGCTCCACTTGGGCTCTTGCCTGACCTGTCACCCTGCATCTCTAAGCCTCTTTTTCCACTCACACCTCCTCCTTTGCCTACAAATACACACTGATTTCCATGCTGGTCTTTCCTGGCCTTAATTAAAATGCCTTCACACGTTTTCTATGACCTGGAAAAATGATTCTGATTTGGCATTCTGTGAAAAAAAGGTGGGGGAGGGATACAAAATTGTATCTCTATGGTAAAGTCTCAATCCCCAAATATAAAACATATAGACATGTATATTATACCATTTATAAATTATACATTTATGTAGATGTTTATATAATACTTTGTTTGCTTTGTCTTAAGATCATCCTATTTCTCCACTCAGGAAAAGTGCTCAGATGAGAGGCATTCTGGAAACTCTGTAGCAGAAGAGGCACGGGGCTTGGGGGTACCTACTTGGCAGGGGAAAGACCCAAAAAGAGTAAACACATGGCCCAAGATACAGAGGGGTCCTGGAGCAGACACACTCTGGACCTGGCTAAAGGAAGCTCATCTGCCATTGGGCCCAGGGAGGCCAGGCTGGGAAGAAGGATTCTAGCTGGTCACCCCCTTCCAGGCAGCATCTCAGGCTATTTGGAATAGAGGGGTGGGGTGAGTGCAGGACCCAGCAGGATCCAGTTCTCTTGCAGAGGGGGTGATGAGGGCTGGGTCAGGCCTGAGGCTTGGAGCTGAGTCTTCCATGCCTGCAGACCTGGGGCGACCAGCTCTTTCCTCAGGCAGAGCCAGCACCCAGGAGGAGAATGGAAGAAGGGGAAGGACTACCCAGTCTTGGGAAGTGGGGATAAGAGAACTGGAAGCCATTTCCTTCTTGCCACTTCTGCAGGCTGGCTTCCAGCTTCACTCATTTGTTTTCTGGAAGCATTTTCTTGATAGAGAGGCCTCCTTCTGACAGCACCAGTGATAACACTGCTGGTGCCCCCTTTCTGGAACCCTCTGCATCATTAGCTTCCCTGACCTTAAGCTCCTGGTTATTCTTCCCCTGAGGCCACCTATTCCTCCTTCACTGTGCCCTTTACAAGTCCTTCCTTCCCTGCTGGGGGCACCCCCCAAGGCTCAATCCTTGGGACTCCTTTCACCATGGTGGGCTCTCTCAGGAAAACAAGACCTCTCAGGGTTTCAGCTGATGCCTCTATGTTTACCAATGGATAATGGAGGGACATGTTTACCACTGGTTAAGGGAGAGATTCTTTATGATATCATTCGCACTTTGCAGATAAGGAAAGAATTCAGATAACTTAAGTGGCTCCCCCAAGGGTCACCCACCCTGGGTAACCAAGCCATTTTGCCATCTTCTCTTCTACTGTGGCCCCCATCTTCCACGCCTGGTGAGGCTATAACACAGGCTAAGAGAGCATTTGCAAAGTGAGTAGCCTGGAAAGGAAACACTACTTAACCATGAGAAGGATGAGTGCCTGGGCTGCAGACATTCCCCCTGAACAACCCCCTGCCTCTGTCAGGTCCTTGCCAAACTGTCCCAGGTGTGTGTCCTGGTGACTCCCTGGCCTTGGGAGGAGTCCTGAGCTGGCAATTTGACTTCCTTTTCCTTTTTCCCTCTGTCCCTACTGAGAGCATTTGGGGGAAGTTGTCTCTGTCAGCTGGTCCATTTGTAGATTACTATTAAAATAATCATAGATGATAATAGTGGTATCTCTATTCAACCAATATCTGCTAGGCCAAGCAACTACTATATAACCTGAACTTTCACGAGTTCTGGAAATATAGCAGTGAGAATACAAATCCTTATTCCACACTGTAATAGAAATATATTGAATGAAGCATTTTAGTCTTTGATGGCACATACATGAATCCATATAGATGATGCTGGCCCAAATGCTTTCACTACAGAGATTTACCATTCTGTCTGCCCAGAACAGCACCTCCCTTCTAAAAAAAAAAAAAAAAAAAACAAAGAACAGCATCTCCCTTCTTTGAGGGAATGGGCTCTTCCCCACTACAATATGTAATTATAGAAGGAACTGTCAATCATGAGTATTGTCCCAGTATTCACAGGGGTGAACACCCCAGCTGGGGCGCATCACAGAACCTTAGGAGCTCCTTGGCCACTGATTGGTCTAGGAATAATCACATGATCCAAGTTACACCAATTAGGATGCTTCCATCATTCTTTCCTCTTCAATTTTAATTTTATTTTTTTTTTTTATAAATTTTTTATTTTTATTTTTATTTATTTATCATAGTCACAGAGAGAGAGAGAGGCAGAGACACAGGCAGAGGGAGAAGCAGGCTCCATGCACCGGGAGCCCGACGTGGGATTCGATCCCGGGTCTCCAGGATCGCGCCCTGGGCCAAAGGCAGGCGCCAAACCGCTGCGCCACCCAGGGATCCCTAATTTTAAATAAATTATACACTAATACACTATCATTGAAAAACTTCAAACCTGACAGTTTCCTTCAATTTCCACCCTAATCTTAGTTCCTCATCACTTTTTTGTAAGCGTTTGGATACAGTTTGAAATATATGTGGAAAAAAACATACAAATAACACATATCTATTATTATTTCGAGGTCTTGTTTTCATTTTCATTTATGCTTGAGTGATGCCATGTTATATGCATCATTCTGTAAGTTACTTTTCTTATTTGCTAAGATGTCTTAGGGATTTATGTCAGTACATATTTCAACAAAACAGTCAACTCACAAGCAAGAGAGAACAATCTGTGAGGTATCCATGTGTGCACATCTATTCTATCCTTTAGTATCCCCAGGATCTAGAATGGTGTCTGGCACCATTTTTGGAGTATAAAATATACTACCACAGTCCATCTTTAGATGGACATTTAAGTTATTCCTATTTTTGTTCTACAAATAGCATTTCAAGAAACATCCTTGCATTTATTTCCTTATGCACATGTGTGAGATTTACTAATCTGGATTTTTGGGAAGTGGCACCATCAGATCAATAGTACCCACATTTGAAATAATAATACATAGTGCCACATTTCCCTCCAGAGTGGCTGGGACAACCTACACCGCCCTCCAGCATTAATGTCCCCATTTCCTCATCCTTTCACCAATAGTTGAGATCATCGAAGTTTAACATTTTTGAAATCCAACAACTGAAAAATGATATGTCACTGTTTGCTGGAGCCTCCTACCTGAAGCTGGTGGGTAGATCTCTCTCTTCTCTCTCTGGCACAGCCCTGAGAGCTGTGGATGAACCAACACCCAAGAGGGGAAGGCAAGTCCCAAGGGTGTCCACTCCCGGAACCCAGTTGTTCCTTCTCTGCTCCATAGTCAGCCTCTGTGAGCCAACACCTTATCCCTGGGGGCTCAAGCTAATTAGAATGGTTCCTGTTACTTTCAGCCAATAGACCAAACTTTTTTTTTTTTTTTTTTAGTAACCTCTACACCCAATATGGGGCTCACATTGCTCACCAGAGGCACCACATTCAGGGTCCAGATCACACTGCAGACCTCTGAGGGGACGGCAGGGTAGACAAGTGGCTAAAACCCCCAGCAACAGCAGAAGGAAGGAGAGCATTTGCCGGGCTCCCCAGTTAGAGCCTTTGCAGTGTGAGCACCAGCACTCTTGGAATCCAGTTTATCTACCTTGACCTTGTCAGAGATGGCCAAGGTCAAAAATTTTTTTTTTAAGATTTAATTTATTTATTCACGAGAGACAAAAAGAGAGAGGCAGAGACATCAGCAGAGAGAGAAGCAGGCTCCTGAGCCACCCAGGTGTTCCCCAAGGTCATATTAACAGACAGGTCAACACCTCTGTTTTAAGGAAGAAAGAGAAAAGAAGAAAAGGAAGAGAAAGCAGGATTGAAAAGACACAGTAAAAGAATCTGCTCTCCTTTTTTTTCTTAATTATCATAATCCCCAGCACTGAGGGAAAACTCATTTTGTTAAAAATCTACATTGCAGTTGCTGCTTTAGTGACAGACACAACACAAACACATAAACACAGGCTGTCAATGTTCTTTTGATGGTAGTGTGTGTTTATTGTTTTATTAACAAGAGTGAGAACAAGGTGCTAAACCCCATCTAATCTAAAATAAAGGGAGCCTTTACTCCCATAAGGACAATCATCTCCTGAGTTTAGAAAACACGAGGGCCTGGTCTTCCCCAGGCTGATCTAATACTGAGCAAGATGCCATCAAGTGTGTCTCTGGCTGACCTGACCCACAGTGCTAGAGATCTGAGGAAGTCTTTCCATATATAAGCTCATTTCACTTGGAATAATTCTGAGAAGTGGAATGGAAATGGGATAGAGACAACATCTCTACATCAGAAAGCAGGGGTCCCTGCAGATCGAGGCCATGTCCTTCAAGGCCAAACAGTGAGACAAAAAAGAGACAAAAATCCTTCCCTCCCAAGACTGGGGTCTGTGTGAAACTGCTGGAGAAAGGCTGGCCAGATGGAAAGCTAGGGTTGGGAGGCAGAGGGAGGGAGGTATGGGGCCAGGGAGCTGCAGGGCCAAAGGGGGCCTTGGGAGAAGATTTCACACAATGAAACATCTTTCCTGCCCTGTTGCAGGAAATCTTCAGTAAAACAAGCCCCCCACCCATGTTTGGTAGAAAAGGATTTTTTTCTGGAAGCTGGTAAAGGGGCTCAATTCCTCATTACATTTGCTGAGGTCAAAACAATCAATTCACAAGCAAGAGAGAACAATCTGTGAGGCATCTGTGTGTGCACATCTATTCTATCTTTTAGTATCCCCAGGATCTAGAATGGTGTCTGGCATACAGTGGATGCTCAGAAAATATTTCTCGAATAAATACATACAACTCCTCACATATGCAGTTTCAGCCACACACACCATTGTGTCTTCCTCCTTCAAAGTCTGGCTCAACATTCACTGAGACTCTGCTGTGAATGACCCACATCCTCACTTACAGTACTCAGCACCCATCCTGCTGCCTCAGGGAGGTCTTCTCCGCTGCCCACTGCATGCCCAGGAAGGGGTATAGATATGTCCTAAGGAAGCCCTCCAAGCTCTTCAGTGAGAGCTGCCAGCCTGCCTTTTGTGCTTAGGGCCAGAGTAGGGCTGTGGCCTTGTCCATCTAGTTTTTAGAGCATGGCCTCAGGTCTGCCCCCTACCGTGAAAATGGAAGAACTTCACCAAGAGTGCCAACTCCCATACTTTTTTTTTTTTTTTTTTAAGATTTTATTTATTTATTCATGAGAGACAGAGAGAGAGGCAGAAACATAGGGAGAGGGAGAAGCAGGCTCCCCACAGGAAGCCCAATGCAGGACTCAATCCCAGGACCCTGGGACCATGCTCTGAGCCAAAGGTAGACACTCAACCACTGAGCCACCCAGGTGTCCCCAACTCTCATACTTCTTGAAGCAGCAGCCTGGGTGATCACTTTGCTCTATGCTAAGAGGAGCCTGAGCTCTCTGGGCAGACTTAATCTCTCAGCCCATTTCCTCATCTATAAAGAAGGCAGCTTCACGTACCCTCCTTGCTCACTTGACAAGGACATGGTGAGGATCAAATGAGGTCAGACATGTGACAGCCCCTCAACTCTGTGAAGCCCAGGCCAGGTGTGGTGTTTCCTATCAGGAAGCCTCTGAAACATCTCCCCAACCTTGACCTCCTACCTTCATCCCCTAGACCCAGGGCAGAGCTTACATATTGGGCCACCTCCTGGGCCGGGATGTGACACCCTGGCAAATGCTGCTGACCAAAGGACAGCCCTGGTACCTCATTTGTTAGGTCCCATGATCGGAAGCAGCAGGATGTCCATCCAGGTGGGAAGCCATAGTGGCTAGGCTGAGCCAGAAGCTGGAGGCTACTGGGGACAGAGCTTATCTCCTCAGGTGACCTAAGCCCCAGGCAGGCTTAGGGATGCAGAAGTTGTTCTTAACGTGGTCTCAGGCAGAGGAAAATCCCCAAGGCCCTGGTACGCAGTGGCAGTGAGGCACCCCCAACGGTTGCCAAATTTAGCAAGTAAGAAAATAGGACAGACATCCAGTTAGACTTGAATTTCAGATAAGAATCAAATACTTTAAAAATATAAGTATATCCCATGGAATATTTTTAAAGATTTTATTTATTTATTTTGAGAGAGAGAGAGCAGGGGGAGGGGCAGAGGTAAAGACTATCTTGAGCAGACTCCACGTTGAGCACAGAACCCAATGCAGGGCTCAATCTCCTGACCTGAGCCAAAATCAAGAGTCAGGCACTTAACCAACTGCACCACCCAGGCACCGCCCTCCCCTACCCCCAGGAATGTTTGACAAATACTTACACTAAAAATTATGTGTTATTTATTTGAAATTCAAATTCAACTGGGCATCCCATATTTTATCTGGAAACCTTACCCTTCCCGAAATCTCCAGGGTTAAAAGGGCTCAAGGAATCCAGCCCCTTTTCAGAGCCTGCAGCTACAGCCCACTGGCTGTTCTGGGAACTCTTCTGAGAAGCCACTTCCTGGCTGCCTGCAAAGGCTGTGTTCTTACTTCCTGGGTGGTGACCCATGCAGCCAAGCATTGGGTGGCAGAAGGATCATGACAGAGGGAAGAATGAGAGGTCCGCTCAGGTCATTTCACCTGTGAACCTCTATGAGACAAGAGTAACCTGTCTCTTTCACAGCGTCTTGTCCGTAAGAATGGAGGGCACTGGTGGGCAGGTGCCCTAACATTACACCATGTGCTCCTCCTGTGAAAGTACTGCCACAGGGGCCGTACCTGCCTTTGCTCAGCTCTTAAGTGTTGGGGTCCATAGTATTCCTCCCTCTTCCTTGAGCCTCCTCATCTACTGCCCTGTTCCAGTCACCATCTATTGAGAGCTCTGGCCCTTTACCGTAGAAATCAGCATATACAATTTACTCAGGGGTGACATCATCCCAGAAGCTGCTGTCCACAGGCAGACCACCAGCTCTCACCTCCATAGCAGACAGCCTACTAGCTTGCCCTGCTCCAAGTCCCTGCCACACCACATTCAGGGTCCCTTGCTTAAAAACCCTCAATGCTTTCCCACTGGTCTCAGATAAAGTCAAAACACCTTGTCTGTCTTCTGCCCCCATGCAGCCACATTTCTTGTTGTGTCACAAACCAGCCAGGATCATCCCTCCTCCCCAGCCCACTGTCCACCCAAATGCCTTTCAGTTCCTTTGCAGGCTCTGTCTTTTCCTCAGCATGCCTCTGTTTACCATCTCCATGCCCTTCACTCTTCCTTCTATTATGTCCTTCACTTTGGCTTTCCATGTCCTTCCCTGCACAATGGTGATAATTTGCCACCTTGCCAGGCTTTGTAGGTCTCAGAGAGAATCAGTTGAGAAAAGGGATGCAAAACTATCTTGTAAACTGAAAAGTTTTATGAGAAGTAAAGAATAGAATGGCAGTTAGGTGGTGTGGAAGAGTCTTATAAGCCTCCTTAAGGCTAACTTCAGATGAAATTGTGGCAGTTGAAGCAGGGAGGTGTGGGGATGTGGGTGGGTAATGCCTGGGTAGGGACCTTAGTGGAACAGCCATAATCTATGCATGAGATCTGGGCTGCATGGGAACCCCTGGAGAGGCAGGGGTGGTGATGAGGGTGCAGGATATAGTGGGGCTTTGGCCCCTTCCTTCCAGCTCAGCAGGACTGAGTCATCTGGAGGTGCTGGCCTATATCTCGCCCTCCTCCACTAGAAGCTGGGCTGAAATGGTCCAGAGGATGTGCCCAGAGCATGGAGACGGCAATGCAGAGAGTGAGTCACAGAGCTGAGTCAGAGCCCACTCAGCCCTTTTCGGGGCTCTGACGAAGGCTGTGCCAGCAGAGAGGTATTCCAGCCTTGCCCCTTTCCAAACATACCACACACACACACACACACACACACACACTCTCTCTCTCTCTCTCTCTCAATACTCTAAATCCATGAACTCACCACATGCTTCTTCTGACTGCTAGCCTCACTTATTTCAAAGCCTCACTGAAATCCTCAGCCGCCCATTTGATGGATCTTCTTCACTCTATCTCTCATTCATTCATTCATTCATTTATAGTTCAGATATCAGGGATAAAAACCTAATTCTTACCTAAAAGGAGCCCTCCACCAAGGAGGGGAAACAGTTTCCATTCAGGCCCTGCACTGCAGAGGAGTGGGCCAGTATGGCCTTGGGAGAGCTGCCGCACACACCACTGGCATCCTGGGTCATAGGAGGGGGAATGAGGGACCTCATTCCCTAGACACAGCCCTTCAATGTTGGGATGGGCCAGGAAGTGACTGCTCAACATCTAGTCCCAGGACTGCCAATTCTGGGGCTCCCTACTCCCCATGAAAACACTGAGCCTAAGCATACATCTACATAGATTTAAATAACATTCTTCTTCTTTGAATGAAAATGAAGACTTTGACATATGCAATCATAGCTTAAGCTAATGGTTACAAAACAGGTTCTTGTCTGATCTATCCGTTTTTGGTGTGAAGACTGACTTTTGGCTTCAAATCTGTAACAGAAAAAGCCACCTGCTTCTATCAGAGAATATACAACATCAGAACTGGGATGAGTTAGCAGTCCTTCCTAGTCTAACTCCTTCTTTTACAGAAAATGAAACTCAAATCCAGAGAGGAGAAAGGAAGCAGAGTTCTTTGACAATTTCCATCCATTTTCTGGCCTTTAAATAAATATAATTTTTGCTATAAAAAAAACCACATTACAGAAAGAATGAAAAACAAAAACCACCCTAATCCCAACACTGTAATATAACCATTGACATCATTCTGCTACTATCTCTTTATGGTTTCTTTTTACACAATTATAATCACCTATACATGTAACTGTGTGAACTTTCTTTTCATTAGACTTTACATTCTAAGCATTTCCAGGTTACTAGTCTTCATAACCATCATTTTTAATGACCATATAGTATTCCCACAAAAAAGATGGCTGTCATTTTTTTTCCTAGTTATTATTTAACCATTCTCTTATTGGAAGATATTTAAGTTATGCCCAAAGTTTGGCTCTCATGATGCTAAATATTACTTTTTCATTTATTAATTTGTGTGGGTTAGACTCCTATAGGTGGAATCATTCTGATTCACAAAGTGTGAACATTTTTAAGTCTCCGGACACATGTCAACAAACTGTTTTCTCTAAGATTGTATTCATTAAACTGCCACTAGCAATGCGGGGCCTATTTGCACTGCATCTTCACCTCTCACTGCATACCATGGCTTAAAATAAAACCACAACTTGTATATTTCAATGAGTGACCAAAATATAAGTGTTCATAAATTCTGGCCCACCGATTCCCCACTGGAATTTTGAAAAGATAATCAAGTGTGTACTGCCCACACACAAAGATGTTCACTGAAGAGCATGATAGTGTGATACCAGGCATCTTAAAATGTAGAAGTGTGTCAAAGTCAATGCAGAGGTACATTGTGGGGAAGGATTTCTATATTTTACTTTGTACACTTCTGTGTTGTTTTAATTCTTCACAGTGAGCATATTACTTGTAAAATTAGCATGATGACAAAGATATTTCCGGATATTTTTGGAGGAAAAAAAGCTTGCAAAAACTAGCACCTCCTTTTAATCTGCAGAGTGCTGGTTCAGTGCACTGAGAACCTCAAGCCCTAAGCCTTTCCCCGACCTCGAGTTTTCTGTCAAATGGTGCTGATACTACTAATGCCATAGGGTGATACTACTAACATAGGTTATTGTGTTACAGTGAGATCATTCCTGTAAAATGCTTAGGATAATGCCTTGCATTTAGTAAGTATTAATAAATGTTAACTACATTGTTATTTCATTCTGACATTTTAGTCTCCTTCCCACAACCTTACCCACTATTTCTTACCATTTATTCCAATCATTCCCAGTCTCCCGGGAGCAAAGCCCATGTGAAGCCACGTTGGCCACATACATTTCCCGAGATTTGTGTTTGGCAAATCATGAGCGACTAAGCCCAGAGCAACACAAAGGCATAATGCGGGAGGGAACCAGTGGCGCATGTATGTGTGTGGGCAGTGCACTTGAGCACGAATGAATGCCCATTCCATTCCAGATGGTGATGAAGATGCACAGCATTTGAAAATGGCAAAAATGAGAGCACTTATTTTCAGTAGAGGAACAGCTGGGGGGGAAAAACACCCAGAGAAGTAAAAATAAGAATATCTGATTTTTTTTAAGCACTGAAATCTCCAAACATCCATAATGCTTAGAATCTCAAATACCTTATACTTATTTTCAGGGGAAAAATAATTAACAAAACAAAGATCATTTTTAGAAAGAAAAGCTGAGTAGAAGGGCACTAAGCTAAGAGGCAATAGCATGTGAAATTTGGCTGAAGGGACCCCATAGTCAGGCCCCTGGGGCCCAAATCCTGACTCTTCCATCCAACTATCTCTGTGAACATGGCCAAGTTAGTTCACCTTTTTGTCTCAGTTTCCTCATCTGGAAAATGGGAATAACAAAAGTACCTACTTTTCTAGTGGGAGGTTGTTGCAAGGACTGAGTTAATATATAAGTGCTGGCCAGGTACTATTTTTGCATGTGGCTGTTGGTCTCAGGCAGCATTGTAGCAGCGGGCCCCTTGCTTGGTAAACCTCACAGGCAGTCCAGGAACCTGTATGAGGGTCCCCTCTGAGGATGTGTCCATGGAAGGAGGGCCAGTCTGGGTCTGTAGGCAGAATTTTTGCTACTGCTCAACCCCTCTGGAGGCAGTGGTCCAGGTGAAGCAATGACTTCCCTGCCAGCCTTTCTGCAGGCACCAGGCTCTGACAGTCTCACAGATGTGGGGATGCTGCCTGGGTCAGGGGTGGTGGAGGGGTCATGCAATCACACAGAGGGAGGCTGACCTTGAAGGCTGTTGCTGCTAGAATGACCTCTGACTGGACTGCCTAGGAAGACACCAAGGCCTCCAGGCAGCTTCCTGGGTAAGACAGCAAGGTGCCTGAAACCCAGAGGCCAGGAGCAAAATGGGCAGTGTCTTGGGGGAGAGGGTAGAAATTGAGGGGCTGGTGTGGGAAAAACCAGAAGAGGAGGGAAGGGAGGATTAAGGGAAAGGTAGTGGGTGGGGAGGAGGCTAGAGGCAGTGGGGAAGGTGGAAGACCAAAGTTAGGGAGGGGAGCTTGTCGAGGAGAGGAAGGAGGAGGCAGCTGAGAAGGAACTAGCAGGGAAACTAGTGGGGCTCCAGGCCAGAAAGGGCAGCTCCGCCTTCCCATCCCCAGTGTGACTGTTTACTGAACAGTGAGTCCTCCTTCCTCAGCAGAAACAGCAGCCTCGGCCTTTCTGGCCTATTCTGGCCTCTTCTGGCCTGATTGCATCCACGCACGCCTCCGAAGCACTAGTCAGGCAGCCGCTGGGGAGGACTCGGCAGGAGCCTCAAATGCCACCTACTCCCCGGCCTCTCTCCCAGTTGATGCTTCTATTTTAGGCACCACATTATTTCCTGCTGTGATTTTTTCAGCCTTCTAATTCGGGCTCTGAGGTAAGCCGTGACATCCGCTTCAGCTCCCGCAGCCTCCCCCTCCCGCCCCCTGGAAGCACCAACTCGACCCTTCCCTGGGTGGCCACCCCTGCACCCCAGAGACTTTGAGGGAGTCACTCTGCCACAACTGCCCCCAAGGAGGCTTTAAGAGGAGGGCCTTACACCCCTCCTCCCTGCCCTGTGCCCGATGAAAGGCTAGTTAGAGTATTTCTGGGCAAGGATTTAGAAAAAAATGACGGGGACCAGGTATAAATTATACCACTGTGTCCCCTGTAGCTTTGCAATCAGTGGTTTTCAATTTTCTCTTGGACAAAAGCCCCTTTGAGAATCTGATGAAAGCTATGTACCCTTCTCCCAGAATGTGTCCATATGTAACCTCCCCCCTCCACACACAGACCCTGCAATTGTGATTATAATGTCAGAGTTGGGTATGCAACCCTAGGGGTCCCAGGACCCCAGGTCAAAAGCTTCAGCTCAGAGGCCCCCAGTATCCCATAGATCAGTTCCTCTTGCCAGTTTCCTCCCAAACAAACTCACTGTTCCCTTCTTCCTCTCCTCTCCTGTGATCTGCCTCTTTATATTCAAAGTGTGATCGATTTATTTATTTATTTATTTATTTATTTATTTATTTATTTAAAGGTTTTATTTATTTATTCATGAGAGACACTGTGGGAGTGGGGGGTGGGCAGAGACACAGGCAGAGGGAGAAGTAGGCTCCATGCAGGGAGCCTGATGTGGGACTTGATCCGGAGACTCCAGGATCATGCCCTGGGCTAAAGGCAAGCAGGCGCTCAACTGCTGAGCCACCGAGGGATCCCCTCAATGTGTTTTAAAAAGTCGCTTTGCATGTGCAAGGATTTCACCCCCAAATGGCCATGGGAGGTCAGTGTGTAAAGTGCTTACTTGGGATGGGTGGGCACGCCTCTGATCTCCAGTCTAGTTCATTCCCTGGGTCCTGCCAAACTGGTGGTAGAAAGGACATCACACTTGGACTTGTGGAGACTTGCACTGGAATCCAACACCTAGTAGCTTTGGCGCTTTGGCCTCCCTGAGCCTCCACTTGATTTGCACAATGGGAAGTCTATTAATCAAGCTTCCCTCACAGAACTACATGAGCTAGTGCAAAGGGAGGCAACTCTCAAAGGTATTTCCCTGTCAAGGGAGGAGCCCATTTACTTCTCACTGAATCACTTGGACTTTGTCTGCTGCCCCTCAGAGCAGGCAACACTCGATGAAGTTTCTGTCTTTTTTAATGCCAATAGGAAAAATGAGTCCAAAATAAGGAAGTGATGGGAGATGAGTTATCTCCAGAATGATGAGTGAGAAGTCAAAAGCCCATCGCCAGGCAAACAGAGCAGCTACCGTGGAAATCAGTCTTTGAAATCTGGCTGCTCTTGATTCCCACAAGTGTTAAAAGGGATCCTCAATCTCTTCCTCTCCGATGAAACCTTCCCTACCACTTACAGACATGCCTCCCTCCCCTCTTCCTTGTTCCCTAAGGTACCCTCTGCATCCCCCCTTAGCTCTTTCTCCTAGCCCTGTGCAATGTCTCTAGAGTGCGAGAGTCATGTCTACTGCCTAAATATGCATTCTTAGCCTGATGGCCTCCTCATTGTCCAGTTTGGGGACCTTTTCTCAGTCTCTGCTCTCTTAACTTCTGGATGTGTTTTCTGACACTACAGAGGGCCATTCTCAAGCTCTCTTACAGTAATACCCCAGCTTAGCTCTCTTCCCACCTCTTATTGCTCCTTCTCCATGCTGGCTCCCTTCCTCCTCTATGCCTTTGAAAGAGTCGCTGTGCCTAGGGCTCATCACATCACCATCAGTTCCCCAAGGTGTGCCCTCTGCCCTTTGGTGGCACTGACCCTGGTGGTTTCAGCTATCTCCTCTACCAGCTCTAACCTCTCTTGAGCTCCAGTCTGTTTCATCTGTCCACTGGGACAGTAAATGTAAGCCCTGTTATGATCTAAAAATGATTTCTTCATCTTCCCCCAAGTCAGCTCTCCCTCCTTTTTTCCCTTTTCTGTTTGAGGCATAACATCCCCCTGGTCACCCCAGCACAAAGGTGCCATCAACTTGGTACTCTTCTCTCCTCTCCTCCCACCTCCATGCCAGCACCAAATCCTGTCTTTCTCCCCTTTGGGATCTCCCTGGCATCCAGCCCTTCCTTCTCTTTCCCACCTCCACTCACTTGAACCTAGCTTTCAGCTTTGATGGTTGTAGTAGCTTCCTGGCTAGTTTTTCTACCCATAGTCTCTCTGTTCTGTTAACTTGGGAGTCAAGACCTATCTCCATTATAGCTTTCTCAACCATCTGAAAGGCTTTAGGACATCTTGCCTGTTCTAGTCACTTTGCCAGTACATCTTATCTTGCCAGGTGATCTCTCTCCTATTGTAACTTCATGTTTTACATTTTTCACCTAAACGGAAAAGACCCTAGAGCTCTTTCTCAGCCCCTGACCTAAGCTTGTGCAGGATGAGCCAAGACCTCTGGTGTTGCACCTTGGTATTTAACACAAGTGCTTCTGACTCCCCTATTTGGTCTGTACCACTTCAGCCCTCTTCTTTATTAACCAAGGAATGCCCTCACCATAAAGCAGAGAACCCAAATTCCAATGCCTAGAGGGGCCAGTAGGTCATGAAATGGATGAAATAGGCCAGTTATACAATGACAGGGTGAAAGGAGATGGCATCTACATCCCATATCCCTAGTTAGAGTGGTTGCTTCTACTCAGTCCTCATTCATTGCCATTGGGCCAAGTATAACTAGATTTTCCAGCTTTTCAAAAGAAACAGATTTGGATTTTTATGAGAAATTTCCCAACTTTTAAAACACCGTGCAAGCCAAACAAAACATGACCTCAGGCTAAATTCAGTCTATAGGTAACTCCAGACATAAAGGCTTCCTGCTTTATAATTATTCTTGACACGGGAGAAAGCACTGTGGCTGGGAGTTTCTAAATTACAGTTGTGTCAGTAACAAGCTGTATACCCTTGGGCCTCAGTTTTCTCATCTGTACATGAAGGATCCTACTAAATGATCCCAAAGCCTTTTCAATTTGGTAATTCTGTGGTTCCTCAGCTTATCCTAAATGGTGGCGGAAATGCTGTTTAATTGAATTGTCTAGTTATTGAGATTTACTATACAATTTTTAAAAATGAGATTTACCATAAAAACACTGAACAGGGCTCCCGGGTGGCTCAGTGGTTGAGCATCTGCCTTTGGCTTAAGTTGTGATGCCGGGGTCCAAGGATCGAGTCCCACATCAGGCTCCCTAGAGGGAGCCTGCTTCTCCCTCTGCCTATGTCTCTGCCTCTCTCTCTCCCTGTGTTTCTCACAAATAAACAAAATCTTTAAACACACACACACTGAACATAGATTACCATATTTCAAAGAACTAGACTACAGTAAGATATTGGTTAACAGAAATTCTCCAGGGTTAACTGGAAAATCCCCTTTTCATCAAGCTTATTGTTTAAAGACTTTCTAAAGTACTGGAGTTCAGTTTCCTGCCTTTCTAAGCACAGAAGATATAGCAATGCTGAGTGAGGGGAACTGATGACTCAATGTCTGGGGATGGCTCTGCCACCTGGGCTAATGGGGGATGGCTACAGAGCAGGCCAGGAGGTCCTCTCAGGCCACTCCCAGCCAAGGAACTGTTCACGGTCTGCAATCCCTGGCTGAGGCCAGAAGATAACTACACTGGGGCCTCACCAGCCTCTTTGCAAGACTCGGATCCCCAGGTTTAACATCCACATTGGGAGCCTAACCTCATCCATAAGGTGGGAATTGGGCAGAAAACTGATCTGCCCAGAATGTGTGTCAAGGCTAAATGTCATGACCTCACCGAGCTTCTTCTTCCCAAAAAGAGTAAGAGTTTTGTAGCCCAACACATCTTAGTTGGAATCTAGACTCTTCCACTTTTTAGCTGTGTGACTTTAGGCTAATACCCAGCCTTTCTGAGACTTGGTTTCCTCATCAGTAAATTGGAGGTAACATCATAGACTTGTTACAAAGGGCTAGTGACAGTGTCTGCCAAGTAGCTCCAATGGTGTTTGGAGTTTAATAAGTGCTACATAAGTGGAAATCATTCTTTTATTAGGAAGTAACATCTTTTATCATTTTTAAAAGAGATTATTTATTCATGAGAGACACACAGAGAGAAGCAGGGACATAGGCAGAGTGAGAAGCAGGCTCCCCGTGGGGAGCCCAATGCGGGACTCAATCCCAGGACTCCCAGATCATGCCCTGAGCCAAAGGCAGATGCTCAACCAGCCACCCAGATGACCCCAGACTGTATTTTAAATGATAAAAGATTGGGATGCCTAGGTGGCTGAGCCTTTGGCTCAGGGCATGATCCTGGAGTCAGGGGATCGAGTCCGCATTGGGCTTCCTGAGGGGAGCCTGCTTCTCCCTCTGCCTATGTCTCTGCTTCTGTCTCTCATTAATAATAAATAAAATCTTTTAAAAAATCCAATCTGATTCTTTAGTTTTTTAGTTAGCAGGGTTAGAAAGTAAATACCAGTCATCTTCTATTTTCCACAATAGACATTTGAGAAACTAACTCTTTACAGAATTAGATGTTGTCTCCAGCTCCCTGTCTCCCTTCCAGCCTATCCTATCATCCTGAAATAAAGATACCAGCCTTACAATCAAAACCAACATCTCCGTTTTGCAACTGCCATACTAATCATTGATTCAGTCAAGAATCATCAATGGATGGAAAAGTCTAGTGAGAGCAGAGTATGCACAGACTTAAAATATCTCACCTTAAATTACTTATTAATTATAAAGGGAGATTCACAGAGCTGGAACAAAAATCCTAAGATTTGTATGGAACCATGAAAGACCCCAAATAGCCAAAGGAATGTTGAAAAAACAAAACAAAAACAAAAAAACAAAAAACAAAGCTGGTGGCATCACAATGCCAGATTTCAAGATATAGTACAAAGCTGTAATCATCAAGACAGTATGGTACCGGCACAAAAACAGACACATAGGTCAATGGAACAAAATACAGAACCCAGAAATGGACCCTCAACCCTGTGGTCAACTAATCTTCAACAAAGCAGGAAAGAATATCCAATGGAAAAAAGACAGTCTCTTCAACAAATGATATTGAAAAAATTGGCCAGCCACAAACAGAAGAATGAAACTGGACCACTTTCTTATACCATTCACAAAAATAAACTGAAAATGGATGAAAGACCTAAATGTGAGACAGGAATCCATCAAAATCCTAGAGAAGAACAAAAGCGGCAACCTTTATGACCTCAGCCGTAGCAACTTCTTGCTAGACAAGTCTCCAAAGGCAAGGGAAACAAAGGCAAAAATGAACTATTGGAATTTCATCAAGATAAAAAGCTTTTGCACAACAAAGGAAACAGTCAACAAAACCAAAAGACAACCTACAGAATGGGAGAAGATATTTGCAAATGTCTTATCAGATAAAGGCTTAGTATCCAAAATCTATAAAGAACTTTCCAAACTCAGCACCCAAAGAACAAATAATCCAATCAAGAAATGGGCAGAAGACATGACCAGAGATTTCTCCAAAGACATACAAATGGCTGACACATGAAAAATGCTCAACGTCACTTGGCATCAGGGAAATACAAATCAAAACCACACCACGTCACACTGGTCAGAATGGCTAAAATTAACAAGTCAGGAAATGCCAGATGTTGGCAAGGATGCAAAGAAAGGGGAACCCTCTTAGATGGGAATGCTAAATGGTACAACCACTCTGGCAAACAGTGCGGAGGTTCCTCAAAAAGTTGAAAATAGAGCTACCCAGCAATTGCACTATTAGGTATTTATCCAAAGGATACAAACATAGTGATTTGAAGGGGCACCTGCGCCTCAATGTTTATAGCAGCAATGTCCACAACAGTTAATATATGGAAAGAGTTCAGATGTCCCTTGTCAGATGAATGGATTAAGATATGGTGTATACGTTCAATGGAATACTACTGAGCTATCAAAAAAAAGAAATCTTGACAATTGCAACTACATGAATGGAACTAGAGAGTACTATATGCTAAGCAAAATAAGCCAATCAGAAAAAGAATTATGATTTCATTCATATGTGGAATTTAAGAAACAAAACAGGAGCATAGGGGAAGGGAGGGGAAAAAAAGATGAAATCAGAGAAGGAGACAAACAATAAAAGACTCTTAATCATAGGAAACAAACGGTTGCTGGAGGAGAGATGGGGGGATGGGCATTAAGGAGGGCACGTGATATAATGAGCACTGGGTATTATATAAGACTGACGAATCACTGAACTCTACCTCTGAAACTAATAATATACTATATGTTAATTAATTGGATTTAAATTAAAAAAGAAAAAATTATAAAGGAAGAGAAACAGTAACTTTACAGTGGAGAAACCTGGCAGACACTTCTTTAGCCAAGTGTTTGAAGTTAATGTCACCAACACCGAAACAAGCAAACATCAAGTGGTTCCTGATAGGATGCACTACGAAAGACATAGCATCACATTTGTGAGACTCCTGTCCACAAATGCCTAACCTGAATCTAATCATGAGCAGACATCAGACTAGACCAAGCTGAGGGACATTCTACAAAATGACTGGCCTATACTCTGGAAAAATATGAATGTCATGAAAGAGAAAAGAAAAGCTGAAGAATTGTTCTGAATTAAAAACAAAAGGGATAAGACAGTTAAAAGGAATGTGTGATCCTGGGTTGGATCCTGGACTAAAAAAGTATCATTATAAAGAACATTACTGGAACAACTGGACAAATTTAATATGGGTTATATATTAAGTAGTGGCATCATATTGATGTAAATTCCGATTTTGATTTTGTGTAAAACAAAATTCTTGTTCTTGAGAAATTTACAATGAAGTGTTTAAGGGCAAAGATGTATAATGTTTGCAATTCACTCTAAAATCATTCAAAAAAGGAAAATCAGTATAAACATGGAAAAACACAAGCCAGGAGAGGGAATATTAAAACAAATATAGCAAAATGCTCACATCGGTGGACTTGAGTAAAGAGGACACAGGAGTTCTTTGTACTAGTCTAGATTTTTGGTCAGTTGAAATTATTTCAAAATAAAAAAGTAAAAAAGAAAAAAAAAGTCAGAGCCTCGTGTGAAGTCCAAAGAGACTGACATGAGATGAGGTCCAAACCCAGCCCTGTCAGCTGCAAGATGCTTAACATCCCTAGACTCTGTCCCTTCACTAAAATGTACAGAATAATAATGCTCTTCTCTTAGGGTTGTCAAGAGGACTAAATGAGGTAGTCTATAAAAAAAATCTGGAACATGTCAACATTTTGGTCTCAGATTCTACAAGTATATGCCGCTAAGAGTCCAGAAGTGATAAATACAAACAGAATTCTTGCTCTTCATGCAGCTTATACTGTAGTCAAAACAGTGGCAAATAAATAAATGAACAGGCAGACATAGCACTACAAACTGCCATAAATTCTATGAGTAATGGAGTGGCAGGAGAGCTGGGGAACCCTACCACATATACAGTGGTCAGGGAAAGCCTTATCAAGGAAATGACATCTAAGCCGAGACTGAAAAACAAAGAGGGAGGGGTTGGCAGTCTCGGTGGTGGGAGCAGCAGGAGCACAGGCCCTGAAGTGGGCAAGCACTCAGCACATGCAAGGAACTATGACATTCTCTCCTCTGCTAGAGCATTTAGGACGCTGTGAATGCCCCTGAGGGACTGGGGCAGCAGAATATCCAGCACAGATTGGTCACTCCGTGTTTGCTGAGTAAACAGGGGAAGAGATATCCCTTGGTTTCAGTATCTGCCATGGGGAGATCTTCCCTTTCCCAGCCCTTAGCTATACCATGTAAAAGGAAGGTTTCTTTTGAACTTGCAATTCAGACATTTACCCCTCTGTGGGCAGTTTGCTTAGATCACAGAGCTGGAAGGCACCCTAAAAATCCCATGCTCCCACCTCTCAAGTTGGAAGGAAGAAGCAAAGGCCCAGGCTCAGAACAGACTTGCCAGAAACCATGGATCCAGTTGGGGGCCCATGTCTGGTGCCTTCCCCAGCCCTGCAAGCCTGCCTTGTTTATTTGTTCAACAAGTTTGTTTCAGCCATGGCACAGCCTGTTCTGGCTCTGGAACATTTATGAGATGAGCCAAAAAATCACAGAAAAATGGTCTGCTATTGGAGCAAAGGGGTGGGGCAGCCAGGGTGGGAGACAGGTTTCAGGCCAGCTCTGGGGCAGAGTTTTGGCTTGTTCTCTGCTGTCTTTTTCCCTTCTGCCCTTGAGAACCAAAGAGACTCCAGTGGGATTTCCTGCCTCAGTTTCTCTAGAACCATGATGTGGAAAGACAGAACATTTGACCATAAAATTTTCAATTCTCATCTCCACCCTCATTAGCTCCATTCCCAAACCCACTTCCACTCACTGAGTTCATGCCACAGCCTGATCCACTCCATTGGCCCAAGGGCAGAGAAGGTACACCAGCAGTGTGGGGCTGTTTGGCCCCTCTCCTGGCAGCACCCTCTTTATCTCTGCTGAACTCCTGCTTCTTTCAAAAACCCGTGGTTATGTTGCCACTTCTAAAACGTACTCCTCAGGTAGTTGGCCAGCCACTTTCCAAATTTTAAAAAGCTCAACCAGGATAAACAAGATAGCTAAAATGTTGACTGCTTTTGTCTGACTGGATACTTACTCGGTGTAGTAATGCTAGTTATTATCTTGTGTTGATCAAACGCATTTACTTATTTGCAGTTACATAAATAATCACCAAAAACTTAAAAGTAAATAATTAATAAATGCAGTTTTTGGTGACAACTTAATTTATTTAAACCTTAATTAAGTCTAGGGTGGAGAGCGGATCGGTTAAGGGTGACAAAAGGAATTCTAGTGGTAACAATGTGACCCTAAGGTCCTATGCAGCCCTTTGGTACACATGGCTGCTTCATTTCCCCAAAAAGCCTGGTACATAGTAGGTACTCAGAAAGTGTTCACGGAATGCATGAGTGTGTGAGGATGATGATCCTTCCTGGCCCCTGGGGTCATTCTTCTTCTGCCCTTTTACTCCAGGCAGCTCCCCAACAAGCAGAGTCTGGCCAGCTGTGGGAGGTGCTGTTCTCCTTCATTTCCAAGATTAGCTCAGACCTTAAAAATCACAGCCCAGCGCCTGCTCCTTTTATGCCAAGGAAAACAGTAGATGTCAGAAGCCTCCTTAGGTATCTGGAAGAGAACAGCTCCTTCTGCTCCCTCCCTTCCTTGTATGAGGTCATTGAATCAGGATGACAAAGCAAACAGTGACATGTGTTGGGGCTTGTTTCTGCCCTGATTCCAGGCTTCTCCAGCCTCTCCCTCCTCCTGATCTTTAGAATGGCAGCCTAGGTGTGGACAACTAACTGAACTGAACTCAGTCCTTGGGATCCTGGGAAATGGATGCTAATTAGGAGGCATCCTCTGCAGCAGTAAAGAGAAGGTCCTGGGGCACCAGGGTGGCTCAGTCAGTTCAGCATCTGACTCTTGATTCTGGTTCAGGGATCGTGGGATTGAGCCTGAGTGGTTGGGCTCCGCACTCAGTGGGGAGTCTGCTTGCGATTTTTTCCTTCTGCCCCTCCACCTACTCACACACTCATACACTCTCTCTCAAATAAAAAATAAATATTTTTTTAAAAAGAGTGAGGGGATCCCTGGGTGGCTCAGCGGTTTGGTGCCTGCCTTTGGCCCAGGGCACGATCCTGGAGTCCCGGGATCGAGTCCCATGTCGGGCTCCCGGCATGGAGCCTGTCTCTCTCTCTCTCTCTCTCTCTCTCTCTCTCTATCATAGATAGATAGATAAATAGATAGATCGATCTTAAAAAAAAAAAAGAGAGAGGGGAACCTGGGTGGCTCAGTGGTTGAGCATCTGCCTTTGGCTCAGGTCATGATGCTGGTGTCCTAGGAAGGAGTCCTGCATCAGGCTCCCTGTGGGGAGCCTGTTTCTCCCTCTATGTCTCTGCCTCTCTCAAGAATAAATAAATAAAATCTTAAAAAGAGAGAGAGAGAGAGAGAAAAGATCCTAGATAAACCTCAGTAAAACAGGGAATTGGGATATTAGCACCACTGAACATTTGCACAGGGGTTTCTCAGGCTTCAGTGTGCTCTCATTAGTTCTCATTTGAGTTAAAGAGGGCTAGAATTCTTTTCCACCTTTGCAGATGAGAAAATAGAAGCTCATTCAAGGTCAGCAATTTAATCAGGGTTATGTGGTTTGAGGGTCACAGAGCCAGACTTGAATTGTGTGACTCTAGTTACATCTTCTGACTTCACAACATTTCCTTGAATTTGAGTGATTGATACACCTGCTTCATGCTTTTTGACTACTGTATACCACCATATATTACTTATTTAACACTCTTCTTTAAATAAATTCACTTTAGAAATTGACTTTATTCTAAGCAACAATATATGTGCATCTGTATCTATGCATAAGTAATATGTGTATATATTTATATGTGTAGCTACTAAAATTAAACATTTTCATTCTCATATCTTAAAGTCAATTCTCATAACACCAGGGATGCCAATGCACTCTTTGAGAAACTGTCCAACTGTCCTACATCAACTCTGCATTACTAAGGATAGATCTTCACAGACTGGCAGCCAAGTGGCTGCCCTTGTTGAAATGGCTATGCCTCAAAATCACAAAGTTACTGAATCATGGAGGATAAAACTGAAATCATGGAATCCAACTCCTAAGGGGCAGGACCTTATACAACACACCTAATCACAGTCCTAAAAATTAAAGGGGACACCATTCAAAGACATAAAGATGAATCAGATATAGTCCTTGCTCTTAAAAACTCAGAATTTACAAACATAAACAACTGAAAACTATAAAGACTGAGAAAAGGATCTGGGATCAGAGAAACTCTAGACTTGGTTCCACCATGAACTTGGCATGCCTTTGGGCAAGTCACCTCATGTTTCTGAGTCTCAATTTCCTTAAACAGAGATGATAATATCTCTTCTTGTTACCTTTTAAGACTGACAAGAGATTCAGATTTTTAAAATGGGCATAATATATGAAAACATCAAGTTGTTCACCTCAATTATATACAATTTTTGTCAATTATATCTCAATAAAGATGGAGGGAAATGGAATGAAAAATCCTCTGTAAAAAACCATAAAGCTGTAATACAGTGTGTTAAGAACTAAATAGGCAATGCCCAAACTCCTCCATAGAATATTTTCATTACCACTGGAGAATGACTTTCTCAAGGTGAAATGACGGACCAGCAACAAGTCTGGGAAGAGATTTGAGGAGTACCATTTGGTCTTACCAGCATCCGTGACTAACTTGCTGCTCTCGGGTCTTGGGCCCAGGAAGACACTGGTGACCCAAGCCAGCTTGCTGACTAACTCTTTCAGAATTTTTATTTTTTTCTCTGATTTGTACTCCTTTTTCTGCTTTGAAACATTTTCTTCTTGCTTCCAGCCCAGCACGTAACTTGATGGCATAGTAATGGGTCTCTACTGCCCTCTTGTGGTCATTTTCTGACACTGCGGCATTAACTTTCGAAGGGATGTGCGTGACAGCCTGAGGAAATCAGAGCCAACCCTTAAGATCAAGATTTTCCAGGCCCAGCAGAGGACTTAAAGCCCAAATTAAAGCCAGCTGCCGGAATTCAGAGCTCTTTGACGGGAAGGGGTAGTTCTGCCTGGTTTTGCCCCAAGTGGGACAGGAATCTAGGCCCTCTCCATTAACGGACTACTAAAATGGTCAATTCCTGGATTGTCCAGTTTGTCTGGAGCAAGAGCTTGGAAATGAAGGCAGCTCAGAGGTATCCTTTCTCTGCCTGGAAGACCCAGAGTAGAGTAGAAAGGGCCAGGACCAGAACTTCCAACCCCCACTTATTTAAAACAACCATAAATTGAGTCCATTTTTGTGAACTGATAGGTGCCAAGGGGTGAGAGTGGGGTACAAGATATATCATTCCTGTCCTCAAAAACTCATAAAGCTTACAAATGTAAATAACCCAAGCATATATATAATTAATGGAGATCAGGCCAAAGGAGTAAGGGCCATTATAGAAGTAAAAAACAAAATGCTACAAGGCTGGTGGGAAAGGAGAGATTCATGACGACCATGGGAATCATAGTTTTCTGAAGGTACTGAGACTCAAGCTGGACTTAAAAAAAAAATAACAGGCATGAGCAGTTATGAGCAAGGAAGACCACAGTGATACTAATAATAGCTACATTTGGAAGGAGTTGATTATGCATCAAGACAGCTAAGAGTTTTATAAACATCTGTTATTTAATCTCCATAAACTATGAGGCATTATTTTCTCAATTTGATAGACCAGGAAACTGAAGCTTAAGGCCATATACAGCAGGGCTTGATAGAAAATATAGGAAGAAGTAAAAGCTAAAAGTGTTTGGGGAAATAATCAATTACTAGAGCATCAGGTACACCTGGCCAAGTGGCAGAAAGGAAGGGACAAGGGTAATATGGGGTGTATGATCATCAGAAAGTACAAGACCTTACAATCCAGGATTTTAAAGCCTCAAATGAATTTAGACCTCACCCTTTGGAGACTGAAGAACCTTTGAGATTTTTCTTTTTCTTTCTTTCTTTCAGACTTTATTTGAGAGAGAGAGAGAGAGAGAGAGAGAGAGAGAGCATGAGCAGTGGGGAGTAGAGGGAGAAGCAGATTTCCTGCTGAGCAGGATGTGGGATTCGATCCCAGGACCCCAGGATCATGACCTGAGCCAAAGGCAGACACTTAATCAACTTAGCCAACAGGGGCCCAACCTTTGAGATATCAGAGCACAGGATCCTACTCAGGGATGCATTTTAGGATAACTCGGGTGTGTGGAGAAGAGTGTGATGAGGCAGGGACAAGAAGAAAGGACCTCTGTGAAGCTTGGGTCAGGGCAGTGGGCAAGTGAAAAAATGAATCTTAAAACCTTTACATGCAGAAATAGTTAAAACTGACTTGGAAGATGAAGAGAATGGAGCTACCTTTGGGGGGGAACTACTGTCCCTTCCCATGTTGTCCCCTCCAACCCACCTCCATCAATGCCAGGTCTTACTGTGGGAAGGGAAACTTCTGGTCTCCCATGGAATGGAAGCCTCAGTCTCACCCTGGACTAAGGTTGTGCCAAACCTCTAAGACCAAACAAAACAGAGTAAAGTCTGCTGTGAGACCAGAGAGGAAATCTTAAAAATTGTTCTCAATGCCCACAACAAGCAAGGAATCTCAGGATCAAAGAGCACCCTGTCACAGAAGAGATCAGGCCAGTTTAATGCTGTGACCCACTTCCCAAAGGTCAGGGAGAGTATTTTATGTCATTTCCCAGTAGTCTGTTGAACCTGGTTGGGTCCAAACAGGGTTGGATTAGACCCTGTATAGGAAGGCAGCTGCCCCCCAGGGGCTTGAATTCCTGCTTTTGACTACAGCAGGGCTGGGCTGGCAGGGTTCCCTCTGGTTCCCCACTCTCAGGAAGCTGGCCACAGCTGCTGGCTACTTGTCACACCCTATCTGGAAGGTGGCAGCATTTCAATGGTAAAGCAACAGATGCCCAGGCAGTAGCTAAGAGCCTCAAGTTTGTTGGGAATTGTGTCATATTTCCCAAAAGAGCTAACTCCATCCAGTTTCGACAAAGTGGTAACCGGTAAAGGTTGGGCTACAAGGAGACAGTGAGGCTTCATAATTCCTATCCTAGATTGGGGCAATTCCAGGAAAAATATTTAAGGCAGGCACTCAACAAACATCTGAATGTACCAGGCACTGCAAACTCCTCAGAAATTTCCTAAAGCAAAGAGACTTGCCTTAATGTTAAATATATACTTCTTTTTCTCTCCAGTACGCTGCTTACTGTTGACACTTTACCTTTTACCTCCAATAAATGAGTTTCCATACCAAGAAAAAGTGCTCCCAATACCAAAAAAAAAAAAAAAAAAAAGGGCAATCAGCTATCCAAAACTGAGGTGTGCTGTAAACTCCTTGCCTGCCTACTGGTCTTTAAACCCCTCCTGACTCTTAGGCTCACCTGATAGAAGTTGTTGTCCAGCCTTCTCTCTTGAGATCCAGACTTCTGAATCCACTGCTTTCCTGACATATTTCCTTAGATGTCTCAATGGGACATCAAGCTCAACTTGTCCAAAACTGAACTTTTACTCTCCTCTAACTCCACCCCCTCCTCCCACCAATCCATCACTCAGTCTCAGCTATTCCACTTTTCAAGATATTGCTAGGACCCTTGTACCTCTTTGCATTTGATCTTTACTTAGTGCAAGCTGCTACAATCTCTCACCTGGACTTCTGTAGCAGACTTTTTTTTTTTTTTTTTAATTTTATTGATTCATGAGAGACATAGAGAGAAGCAAAGACATAGGCAGAGGGAGAAGCAGGTTCGCCCCAGGGAGCCTGATGCAGGACTCGATTCCAGGACCCCGACCTGAGCCAAAGGCAGATGCACAACCACTAAGCCCACAACCAAGTGCCCCTGTAGCAGACTTCTAACCTGTCTTCCTGCATCCTCTTGTCCTCTTCCCTCTTTCCTCCACACTGTAACTTTGAATGTTCTCTTAAAAACCCAAATCTGATCATTTCACCATCACTAACACCCAAATGGCTTCCCACTGCTCTTTAAATCTAGAGAAGATGTCCTGGGGAGACCAGGACAGCTGACCAGGGACACCTTGCATTTAGTTAACATATTATGTTCTTGCTGTTACGGTATTTTTTGTAATGACTAAAAAGGAGACGGGATTACCTTGATTTCTGGTGATCATAAAATTGCAACGTCCCAGTTTAGGAGGGGATAATTAGCCTTTTGAACAGAAACTTTTCAAGTGTCTGTGAACGGAGGCATACATTACTTCTTAAAGTCCTTGTAAACACCATGAGCCTGATGGGTCCTTGAAGATGAATTAGCCTAGAGCAGGGGTTAGCCAATGATACCTGCAAGCCAAATCAGGACTCCAACCTGTTTTATAAATATTTATTGGAACACAGCCATACTCATCCATTTGTGTACTGCCTAGGCCATTTGCCCTCCAATAGCAGAGCTGGGTGGTTGTAACAGGGACTGCATGTTTGCAAAGCCTAAAGTTATCTAGTCATTAACAGAAAAGGTTTGCTGACCATGCTGTAGAGTTTAGGCTGCACATTAAAATCATCTGGAGTGCTTTTTATTTTTCTTTTTTTAAGATTTTATTTATTTATTCATGAGAGACACAGAGAGACAGGCAGAGACATAGGCAGAGGGAGGAGGGAGAAGCAGGCTCCACTCAGGGAGCCTGACGCGGGACTCGATCCCGGGTCCCCAGGATCACGCCCTGGGCTGAAGGCAGCACCAAGCTGTTGGGCCACCGGGGCTGCCCGCTGGAGTGCTTTTTAAAAGAGATCACATCAAAGATTCTGATTAAACTGATTTAAGGGGGCACCTGGGTGTCTCAGTCAGTAAAGCATCTGCCTTTAGTTCGGGTCATGATCCCAGAGTCCTGGAATCCAGCCCCACATTGGGCTCCCTGCTCACCAGGGAGCCTGCTTCTCCCTCTCCTCCCTGCTTGTACTATTTCAGGCACTATGTCTGTCTCAAACAAATGAATAAAATCTTAAAAAAAAAAAAAAAAAAAAAAAAAGATTTAAAGTGGGATCCAAGTATTAAAATGAAAGACTTAACAAATTTCCCTAAGTGATTCTAATACGCAGCCACAGTTGAGAATCACTAATTTTATCCAGTCTCTTGCCTCAGATGAGGAGCCAGGCCCACAGGTCAGGATTTGTCTCCTGTTTGTAATGAGTGACAACTACTAGTACCTTCAAAGCCCTGTACTACATTATCTGATTTGACCCTTAGAACAAATCCAAGGTTCAAAGAACAGGAAGCATTACTGTCCCTGCTTCACACATAACAGAATTGAGGCTCAGGGGACTTAAGTGATGTCCCCAAAGTCTCCTATTTAGTAAAGGGAGTAAAGATTCATGAGCACATCTTTTCAACCAAATTCAACTGACCACTGATGTTCACTGTACAAGTAACAGATTTATGTTTTATTTTGGCATATGGATCGCTTCTCGTCCTTTTGGCTAAGATCAAGTGTATTTTGGCATATGGAAACCTATTCACTTTCGGGGTCTCCAGAACACTTAGAAATCTGCCTTCCTAAATAGATGATGCTCTGTGAGCCCCTAGGATTCCTTAGGAACACCGTGAGGGGAGAGGGAGAGGATGCCTGTGGGTGTGTATCTATATAGAATCTATAGATCCCATCTCCAAGGCCACACTTAAACTAGAACAGATGTTTTTATCTGTTCAAGCCTAAGGATCCCACACACGATTTTGTTTGAATGAAGAGTTCCACCTCTGAGGACCAATAACATGGGACCTAAGATGGCATGGTCACTCTGCCCCCAAATTCCTGTCAGTTCTTATATCAAGTTCTTCCCTGTTGGTCTAAATGAAGTCCAAAATTATAATAGTTTCTCATAATACAATATTGGTATTGTTCATTGAGAAATGAAAGGCATCACTTTCAGTAGACCGGACCTCCTATATCTGTCAGGGTAACTGAAGTTTCTTATTACTGCTCCCTGCCTATTTCATGCATGCCATATAATGGAAAAAATATATGCCACATTTTATATATGCCATATAAAAGACAGAAAACATCACCCTCATCCACTTTCTTGCTGGGCCACAGAGTTTCTCCTGCCTGCTCACTGGATCTGCCTCCAGCCTAATCTACAAACTTTCCACCTTGCTGCCACTCTTAGGCTTTCATTCATTCCCTGTGGAAGTGAAGCCTTCATTAACCTTTGAGGGGGAAGAGGGTGGGGGGGCGGGAGGGAGGGATGATATTTTCTCACATTTCTTTGTATTTCAAGAGAGGAAGAACTTTTATTCTCCTCTCCATAGAAGTGAGAAGCCTCACGCTGGGTAGAACACATCCAACTTTTCATTCTATGACCTTATTTGCACCTTCGCACGGGAGAAGGAGTGACTAATCTGATTGGTCAGAGTACAGGACATGCAAAGAACTGAGTTTGTATCAAGACTAGTGCCTGAGTGCACAAGATGGTACTAAGGTCCTAACTGTGTCCTGATAAATCAGGGTCTGTTCTCAAACCTGGCAGGAGGATGATAGTAGGAGGGAGTAGGACGCCCCCACTCTGTATCTACTTTTAGTTCCAGGAATGACTGGGGCACCCAGGGTCACACTATGGCATGACCTCATATTTCAACACTTGTTTGAGGAAACTGTATCAGTGAAGCCTAGGGTCTAACTGACAGAAGCACCCTATTCCTCAAGTGAAGCACAGTCCCTAAAACTTAATGAAAGACACTGTGGCCTTACCCAAACGTGAGACATCTTCTCCTTCTCTTTTAATAGAGTTATGTCTCTCACTTTACCAATTCTCAAATATATGTTTTTTACATACATACACAAACACTTTTAAACATAAATGCCAAATTCAAGGGCATCAGATGAGTAGATAAATTTAGAGAGCCAAGAGTGGAAGAAAAGGCCAGTCACCAGATTTTACAAAAGATCACCTGAACTCCTTCTCTGGATATTCAACTTGATATAGTACCCTAAATATCCTATGTCACATGGTCCACAAGATCTTCCTCTAGGATTCTGAAGCAGTCAATAGCCATACTTGTCATTCAGATGGGTCCTGCCATCTCCACTTTGGCCTAGATCAGAGTATAAAGAAAGAAAGAAACACATTCACTTTCCCAAAGTCAGGAGGGAAAAGATACCCAGACATTAGTGGGCTAAAAAGTAAAAGTTTCTTCTATTCTAGAACTCTACCTTTTTGCATATATGACTTCAAGACATGGTCCTCTTTTCACTTCTATCCTTACATTTATTAGCCAATAAAAAGCAAACATTTCTTGTAACAAAATTTCTATTAACTACTAGTATATTAGAAACCTGATCCATAAAAAAAGCAACCTATGATAACCATATGGAGAGCAAGCATCTCATATACTGCCTTAAAAGTGTGCCTGAACTGTGTTCTGAAAAATCAGGGTCTGTTCTCAAACAGATCTTGAACATAAGCTGTACAGTCTCTATAGAATGAAATTTATAATGTCTTAAATATGTTTATAGCCTCTGATCCAGCATGTTAACTTTTATGGTTTTTCTACACATGAACCTCTACACTTGCAAAAGTATTTCAGAGGTTACTTATTGCAGAATTTTTTTTTTAATTCAATTAACATATAATGTATTGGTTTTCAGAGGTAGAGGTCAGTGATTCATCAGTTTTATATAACATCCAGAGCTCATTACATCATGTGCCCTCCTTAATGTCCATCACCCAGTTACCCCATCCCCCTACCCCGGTCCCTCCATGCAGAGTTGTTTATAATGGCAAAACTGGAAACACAGGAAATATTCATTGAGGGAACTGAATAAATAAGTAATGGTATTATCTATACCATAAAAAAGAACTATGGAAGAAAGGAAGAAAAGATGGAAGGAGGGAAGGAAGGAAGGAAGGAAGGAAGGAAGGAAGGAAGGAAGGAAGGAAGGACGGACTAGGGAAGGAAGGACAGGGAGGGAGAGAGGCAAAGAAGGAATCTATAAATAGCTATGGAAGGATCTCCATATAGTGTTAAGTGCAAGACAGCAAAGTATAGAATATGCTTCTATTTGTGTAAGAACAATGGTGAAATATTATGTATTTTATTGCTCACATAAGCATTTTATGTGACATATATAAGAACTCATAAGAAAGGGATACTTGGCTGGCTTTAGAGGAAAACACTGAGTAGCTGAGGCAAAGCTAGCAGTTGTTTTTTTAACTGTAAAGAAAATGTGAAAGACATGCAGAAGTAAAGAAAAAATTGTAATGAACCTCCATTCATCACCCAGCTAAAACAATTATCAATATGTGGCAAGTCCTACTTTATCTATTACCCCCTCCATGCTCCCTCATCCTCTATCTCTACAGGATTATCTTAAGGCAATACCAAATACCATTCCATCTGTAAACATTTCTGTACTTAGTCCTAGAAGATAAGGACTTTTCCTAAAAAACATAACATCACCTACACTTTAAAACAATTAATAATTTTCTAGTATCATCATATATCTGGCTAGTATTCAAAATTATCTGACTGGTATATAATTTTTTAAATGGCTGTTTGTTCAAATAAGGATGTAAGCAGAATCCACAAATTATATTTAGTAGCTATGTCTTTTTAGATCTTTTACTCTGTTTCCCTAGAAGGAAGAACTTTCCCACTACATACTCTTTTAAGATTTTTTTTAAAGATTATTTATTTATTTGAGAGAGAAAGAGAGCACGACCAGGGGAAGGGGCTGAGGAAGAAGGAAAAGCAGACTCCCCCCTGAGCAGGGAGCCAGATGTGGGGCTCGATCCCAGGACCCTGAGATCATAACCTGAGCCAAAGTTAGATCCTTAACCAACTGAGCAGCCCAGGTGCCCCTACTTATTTGAGAGAGAAAGAGAGAGAGAGAGAGGGAAGGACAGAGACAGAGAGGGAGAGGGGAACAGGGAGAGAGGCAGAGAGGGAAAAAGAGAGAGGGAGAGAGAGAGAGAGAATACGAGAGAGTGAATGGGAGGCAGAGGCATAGGGAGAAAGAATACCAAGCAGACTCTGCACTGAGCAAGGAGCCCTACATGGGGCTTGATTTCACGACGCTGATATCACAACCTGAACTGAAACCAAGAGGTGGACACTTAACGAACTGTGCTACCTAGGCGCTCCATCTTACCATATACTCTTATAAAACTTTATTTTGAACCTTAAACATACATTACCTATTCAGAAATATAAATATGTAAGTCTTAGAAGAGAAGAAAAGTAATAGAAAACAATCTACCTTCAGGTGGGACCCACACACAGTAGTCTGGGTCATCTTCTGGATATTTGGAGGAAAGTGTTGCTGGAAGCTGTGAAGAAAAGATAGGTTATTTTACTCAAAAGAATTTTAACTCTAAGAATTATTGTCCCTATGCCTATCAGCAAATAAAAATTAAGAGAGAAAAGCTTCCATTAATTAACTTGACATAAGTAACCAAAAAATGGCAGCATACTCTCTCTCTGAACCTTAACTTTTTCCTGTAAAGCCTCAACAAGCTGATTCTCAGCCAGTGAGAGTGAAGTGATGTTTTTTACAAGGGACTGTTAACAGAGGTATGAGTTCTAATGGTATAACCCTCATAGAGGGAAATTTGACATTTGTATTTTGATCGAAGTACAGAAAAGACTTAACAGGGCAAGCCTGACTGCTATCCCTTGAAAGGCCTATTTACAATGCTGGCCTTCACTTGGTATCTGAGGATTTGGATTTCAGCAGGGTTCTTACTACCTGATAACCTTAAGTGGCTCACTGCGCCTAAACTGTCTATAAAAACAATATGACTCATGCTGAACATCTACTTTCCTTTTGGGAAAATGGAATTTGAGTACATGTCAGGCAGAAGATGCCTTTGTGATCAGTCCCCAGTAAAAATCCTGGGCACTGAGTCTCTAAAGAGCCTTCCTGGTTAGCAACATTTCATAAGATGTCACAACTCATTGCTAGGGGAATTAAATACATCCTGTGTGACTTCATGAAAGAGAGCTCTTGGAAGCTTATGCCTAGTTTCCTCAAACTTTGCCCCATGGCCTTTTCCCTTTGCTGACTGTGCTTGGTATCCTTTTACTCTAGTAAATCATAGCTGTGAGACAACCACGTACTGAGTCCTGTGAGGCTTTCTGTGAATTGCCTAGCCTGAGGGTCTTAGGGACCTCCTGACACAATCTAGCAATCCCACTTTTGGGAACTTACTGTATCCATACAAAATTATGTATACACAAGATTACTCATTATAGCACTGTTACAATGAAAGACTAAAAACAACCCAAGTATCCACCCACAGGGGATTGGCTAGGTATCCACATAGTAGGAAGCTCTTGGTGTACTGATGACCAGTGATTTCCACAATGGGTTAAAAAAAAAATTCCTGCAAAAAAAAAAATTCCATGCAGTACATTACATTCTATCTTCTATGTAATAAACAGTCAAATTAGAATATATTATGTGAACATCTTTGTATGGCATAAAAGGATATGAACAAAGATTCACAAATTCATCAAAGAGGTATATGTACAGTAGTAGAGAACCATGTGGATGGAGACAAAAATAGAGAATGCAAAACATAAAAATTCAAAAATAAAAGAGAGCCTGGATTTCTAGATTAGGCAATTGGGAACTCCACTAAGACAATCCCTAAAAATTCACTCTTCTGAATGTGGTCCATGACAAGGGGATTCACTTTTATTTCTAGAGAGATGAAGATTATGGCTAAGTACTTACTTTGCCTGGACCAGGAGCTTTTTTTTCCTTCAGTTCATCTCTGTTTTTCTCATATTTATTCTTTGATGCTAATTTGAGAAAAAGAAAAACAAGAGGCAATAGCTATTTCAGAATAAGTCAAACAGAAAAGAAAAAATTCCCCCTAAAAGAGCATTATAAAAATTGAAGCAAACATGTAACAAATTCTCAAAAATTTCTTCTATTGGGGATCCCTGGGTGGCTCAGCAGTTTAGTGCCTACCTTCGGACCAGGGCATGATCCTGGAGTCCCAGGATCAAGTCCTGCATCAGGCTCCCTGCACGGAGTCTGCTTCTTCCTCTGCCTGTGTCTCTACCTCTCTCTCTCTGTCTCTCATGAATAAATAAAATCTTAAAAAAAATTTTTTTCTTCTATTATAAAGACTATCTATCTTTAGAGAATTTTCTCTCTGCTAATAACCCTAGTTTTCAAATCCTAAGGCTGTTCTACAAGCTTGAATACAACTGCACCATTTGAAAAGGGTGTCTTAGCTGGTTAAGTGTTTGCTTTTGGCTCAGGTCATGACCCTAGGGTTCTGAGATCAAGCCTCACGCAGGGCTCTCTGCTCAGTGGGGAGTTTGCTTCTCTCCCCCAGTCCCTCCCCCAATTTGTTCATGCACTCTCTCTCAATCTTGCTCTCAAATAAAAAGAATCTTTTTTAAAAAGGGGGGCAAGGAAAATGGGGCTGATTTTACTATTCTACAGTTCAACCATTACAGTTAAAAGCAGTAGAAAACTAGTCTCTTTTTTTTTTTAAAGATTATTTGAGAGAGAGAGAGCACGCAAGTGAGGGAGAGACAGAGGCAGAGAGTCTCCAACAGACTCTGCGCTGAGTGCAGAGCCTGACTCCAGCTCGATCCCACAACTCGCGAGATCAGGACCGGAGCTGAAACCAGAGTTAGACACTCAACCAACTACACCACTCAGAGGCCTCAAAATTGGTCCTTTTGATAGGACAACCTTTCAACCAACTTCTTTAAATAGTTTTGGAATTACTGCCAAGATAGGCACAGACTCATCTCTGGGAGATGGAAAATTATGGAGGGCCTTGCATGGACAGAGGGAAGCACAAAGGCAGTAGGAATTTTGTAGGTCAGGGAGATGGAACCCCAAGAGGCAGAAAAAGGAATAAAGAAAGGCAACTGGGATGGCACCACACATAACCTCTCATATATTCCAGTATTGTCGAAGGCCCTTGCAAGAGCATCTCCCCAGTGTCTGAAAGGCCATTCTCCTGCTGCTTCAGCTCAGCTGCCAACTTCTCTCTGACACCAGCTGGTTGCTTGTGTGCAGAGCAGCAACAGAGTCGGCTACACTACTTGCCTGAGGGTTCCTCACATGATGCAGCTGTTTCACTAATCTCTTGATAATCTTTAATCTGTTCCAGTTGGGTGAGTTGAGACATGTTTTCTATAAAATGCAGAACCAGAGCATATTGTTATTATTTAATTCATAGTGGGGAACCAAGAAAACAAAAACAAAAGCAGGAAAAGCTAAGTAAATACATAATCATCCAGCTTTACTATCATTAGCTTCAATAACCTTAATTAGATTTGCAAAAAAATGTGCCTCCATATGTTTAACAGAGAAATCAGTTTTCCACTTTAAAAACTGGCCAACTCTGAGGTAAAACTTTTCAGCACTACTCACCAAAAGCCTTAAAAATGTACATATTCCTTGGCCTAGAAATTCTAATTCCAGGAACATATTCAAAGAAAATAATCAAAGACGGATACCAAGATTTATTATACACAATATGTTTATAATAGCAAAATTTAATAAATAACATACAGGCCTAACAATAGAGAGGTGATTACATAAATTATGGCACTTGCATGTGATGGACCACTATGCTCCTTATTGACTCCACATTTTAAAAGAATATTTTAAGACAAAAAAAAGAGAATATTTTAAGACATAGAAAAAAAAAGGTTATAAAATAGCATGTACAATATGATCCTAATATTGAAATAAAAAAGAGGCCTAGAGTAATCCCTAAGCAGTTGCAGATTTATTCATTAATGTATCTTTACCAAACTTAAAAATCTACCATTTTTATACATACACATATTTTCTTTGGTCTCTTAACAAAAAAAATTCAACACTTATTACTCCCCCTCCTGCTAACCTTACATGCCACCCTCACAATGTATGGATCAAAGACTGGACTCTAAAAGAGTATGTGTAAGTACCTTGTTTGAAAAGGCTAAGCATTTTGCCAATAACTAAGCAAAGGAGAACACAAAAACAAAAGATCTCTCACAGATGAAAAAACAGAAACTTTTCTCAACCAACTGAGGATGATTCAGGAGAAGGCCTCCATACCAGGCCTGGCACTTTATGCAGACAAGCCTGGTTTGTTCTGGAAGTAGACATGGCATGCATTCCCATAAATATTTAATGTCAGAAAAAAAAAAAAATTTAATGTCAGTTTCTGTTCTGTTTTTCCTCATGCTCCCTATTTTCTACAAAGTGTTAACAATTCCAAGCAGTTTGGCCACCCTGCAGGGAAATAACTCCTGCAGTTGACAAGGGACAAGAGGATACTAAAAAATGAACAATGATCTCTGGGGATGAGATTGCAGGAGAGTTCTCTTTTCTTCTTTGGACTTTTATGTAGGATCTGAAGTTTCTAAAATGAATACATCTTTCTCTTATAATCAGAAGAAAACATAGTTAAAACCAACCAATTCCCTCTTTTGTCATTTGTCATCAAGCCTTGGCGGAGATGAGTGAAGACTGTGCTGGGTTCTCTGCCAGTACCATGGGCAAAAAGATGAACAATGCATCATACTTCCTAGGAAGTGTGTTCTGTGGGCACAGGTATGCTTAGCCTCCATTTTAGGGATGGGGAAAACAATGACTAAGGGGAGGTCTACACTGAGACTACTGATTAGGCTCCATCAAGCACCCTCTTCTACTGCCCTCTAATCACACAATGGCAGCAGCTCAGGATTGTTCCACAGCAGCTGTGGTTTCAGATTCCACAGCTTTCAGTGCTCCATAATTCTGGAATAGACAGGAAATGCGTGCCCTCCTTATTTGGCAATGATAAATAATGACTGACAGTCAAAGAGCAAAAAAGTATGTTTCCAGAGTCCACTGTATTACATATCATCAAGTGCCACAGAGTCAAAATGCACAAGCAAGAACTGGCTTGGCTTTTCAAAACAATGCACAATTAATGAAAATGCCCTACTGAACACCAAAGGAAGGAGAAGAAAAATATTACCATGGGTTTTTGTTTCTTTAGAACACATGAGGTCAGTAGGAGGCCTTGTGTCCTGCACTGCTTCTTCCAGCTCTGTCTCCTGCTGCAGCCTACTGCTTCCAGTCTCCATGTCCCCCCTTTCATCCCTCTCCTTTTCCTTTTCCTCTTCCTCCTCCTCTTCTTCCTCCTCTTCTACTTCAGGCTCATCCTTCATTCTCATCAGAGCTGCAGGGAGTTCAGGACGCTTGGGGGGTAACTTCTATTAACAAAAAAAAAAACCATGAAAAAATAGTTCCAAATAATGACAAAGAAACAAATCTCTTTAAGGAGGTTAAGCTAAATGTGTATATCTAACCTCTCTAGGTTGATGAACCCTGCAGAAGTCTGCCAGAAGTAGGACTTGCATATGAAATTTTATCCATCTATGGACCCTTAACACACAGGTCTATTAGTTTCTAGGGTCAAAAGAATATTAAGTACAGAACACTTAAAACAGCTTGTAGGGAACAAAAACATTTATTGCAGGTGAATGTCAGCTGCAAGAATTCTGTCCTGTTACCCCTCATGGTGTTAAAGGATCTTAATTCATCACAAAATTTTGCAGAGGAAAATCAGACACACATTTTTAAGAAACAGATTATTTGTGGAGCTTTTTCATTTTAGATTTAGCACAATTTCGGGATCCCTGGGTGGCGCAGCGGTTTGGCGCCTGCCTCTGGCCCAGGGCGTGATCCTGGAGACCCGGGATCGAATCCCACATCGGGCTCCCGGTGCATGGAGCCTGCTTCTCCTTCTGCCTATGTCTCTGCCTCTCTCTCTCTCTCTCTGTGTGACTATCATAAATAAATAAAAATTAAAAAAAAAAAGATTTAGCACAATTTCAAAGAAATAAGACATGTCAATCAGTAAAACAGATTGTGAAGACATTTCTTTTTCTTTTTAAGATTTATTTATTTATTTTAAAGAGAGATAAACAGAGAGAAAGAGACAGGAAGAGAAAGAGCAGTAGGGAGAGGGAGAGACTCTCAGGCAGACTCTGCACTGAGCCCAGAGCCTGACGCTGGGGCTTGATATCACAACCGAGATCATGACTTGAGTTGAAACCAAGAGTTGGATGCTCAACAGATTGCACCACCAAGGCATCCCCTAAAGACATTTCTTTTTTTTTTCCCCTAAAGACATTTCTTGAAGAATAAAAAGCCAAGTATTCTAAAAGACCTTTTAATAAAAATATTAGAAAAATTTGATTGGAGCTTAAGGAATAGAGAAAAAGTACCAAAGTATATACTGAACACATCTTTTTTTTTCATTTTTTAAATATAGGATTTAATTCAGTAAACCTTAAAGAGAGCTTTTATTTATTTATTTTATTTTTTAAAGATTTTTAAAATTTATTTATGACAGACACAGAGATAGAGAAGCAGAGACACAGGCAGAGGGAGAAGCAGGCTCCATGCAGGGAGCCCGATGTGGGACTTGATCCCCGGTCTCCAGGATCACACCCCGGGCTGAAGGCGGCGCTAAACCACTGGGCCACCCGGGCTGCCCAAGAGAGCTTTTTAGTAAAGACTTTTTCCTCTAATTAAAACACAAGTACCTCCCTTCCTCCACCTTCACAGAAAAGCCTGCATCTCAGGTCAACCTGCGACTTCAGGCTTCTGCCACCAGGGGGCAGTTTGCCCTAATTCAAGGTGCTTGGGGCTGAATTCTGGCCCCACAAAATTCATGAAGTTCCAATCCCCAGTACCTCAAAAGGTAACCATATTTAGAGATAAACTCTTTAAAGGTGTACGTTGAAAGAAAGCGTTAGGGTGGGGCCCTAATCCAAGATGACTGGTGTTCTTCTAAGAGGTACAAGTGCACAGAAGATGCAGGAAGAGGGCAACCATCTTCCAGCCAAGGAAAGAGACCTCGGAAAACCAACCCTGCTGGCATGCTGATCTGGGACTTCCAGCCTCTGGAACTGTGAGAAAATAAATTTCTGTCGTTTAGGCCACCCAGTCTGTGGTTTGGTTAGGGCAGCTCTCACACACTAATACATAAGGTTCAGCTCTTTAGGTGATGAAGATCTTTTAAAAGCTGAATCTCTGAAAAGTGATGTACATAAAGCAAAAATATTCACCAGTGAAGTATTAGAGGTTGGTAGAAAGATGATGAAACTCAAGAAACAGTGGACCTGGATCTGACTGCCGGTCTAGTCACTTAATGATGATGTGATCTCATATTTAACCTCTCTGACCCTGTTTCCTCACCTGTGAAAGGTTATAATTCCCACACATCACGAAGTGTTAGAGGGATTAAATGAAGTAGGGAACATCATATGGCAGGGCCAGGTGCAGGGACTATGTGACTCACATATGTTAGCAGAGTCTAAATGCCACAACATCCACTCACTAGGAAAAGAAACACTTCTTAAACGCAACATTTGTCACTAATTAATAAATTGATGGTCAATGTACCTATCAGTTAATGCAAACTGACTTGAGAGCTAAAAGTTTAACACCATGACCCACAACTTACCCCTACTGTTCCCGTTTTTAATTTGAATTTGCTTCCTCCTTTCATGGCACCAAAAAGAGGCAATGTAAGCTTTTTAGCTTTGTTTTCCACATCTGTAGTCTGACTTTCAGTCCTAAGAAGAAAGAACAGTTATACGTATCTATTCTGGCAAGGCCAAGATTTTATCTAAAAACACCCTGGACGATGACAAACTTTTGGCAAAACAAAAATTTCCAAAAAATGAACATCTAAGCATACAAATGGGAAAAGGCCAAGAGAATCTGAATGCTGACTCTCACAGACAGGGCTATTCAGAGCAAGATGAGGGTCTGACTTTAGTAAGTTGTAACATGCCACGACTTCACCTTCACCTTCATAAAATGATACTGACTACAAAGGTCATTGACAAAGGGGCAAGACCCCATTCCTTGCCACCGAATGGCAGGATGAGTCCATGGTGTAAAGCCCTATTTTCCACCAACCTCTCAAGAGGATTCATAGTGTCTTACTTACCTGGAGTTCACACTTATAACCACACACAAAAGCTCTGATCACAGAAGTTTAAAAAAAAAAAAGTGTGTGTAGGAGCTACACTGCATGATAAGTAATGACAAAGACATATGAGAGACCTTACAACTAATGAGCTTGTCACCATTCTCAATGGCCAAAGAGAGGGTTGTTTTGTTTTGTTTTGTTTTGCCAAAGAGTTCTAATAGCTGAGACCACTAGGGTAAAGCTGAAAAAGAGCAAAAACAAGAGATTGTAGAAATTAAGAAAGAGCAGAGGGAAACAAGAAATGAGCAAAAACAAAACAGATAGCAGTTGAGTTGACCAGACACTCAGAGAGTAGGCGAGATAGCATGAGGAGAGAGAGGGAAGGACAGGCCTGCATTCTGGAATATAGGGATCGAGATGGCACTCCAGACACACAGGGACCCATATGAGAAACTGACCTTACCGTTCCATGCTAAAGCCCCATATGCCACTACTGCCTTCTTCTACCTAAGTCCTATCCCCTCAGCAGTGTTCCTGAGCGTAGCCTTAGCCGCATGCTCTCTACCACAGACACACCCATTGCCTTGCTAAGGCCACCAGAAGAATTCTGCCTGGCTGGCTTTAAAGACTCTTTGACAAATACTATCCTTCACAGGCCCTCTTCAAAGGCTTCAGGAAGATTCTGGCATACAAAGACAAAGTCAAGAACAACACAGATATTTTTCAGCTCTATTAAATAGCTTGGCTGGTCTGGAGGATGAGCAAAGACACCCCAAAGATATGAAAAGACAGAAGATGGGATCGCAATCAAGAGCTACTTGGGTCAGGCGGGAAAAATGTTAGATAGAAAGTTTGGAAGTTCAACCCTCAAGTCAGAAGAGGAGAGAGAAGGTATACACATCTAAAGGACAGATCTAATGTAGGAAAGGGAGGAGAAATTAAGCAGACACGCAGACAGCATGAAGGGAGGCTCTGGAGGAAGTTGGCATACCCTCCCTCACAGGGATGACTTACCAAGAGAAACGATTTTGGAGTTAGAATTAAAACTCAATGTTAATGTTCACCTGTTCTATGTCTTGGGAGTTTTTATCCTTTCTCCATAAACACAATGTTATAAATAGCTGCTAGGTATAAGCAAAATAGGACAATGATGACAATAATAATACATACATGCCGGCACTTTGTCAAGTGCTATTCATGTTATCTTCCTTTTTTTAAAAAGATTTTATTTTAGTAGAAAAAAAGAGAGAGAGAGCACCATGAATGCGAGAGGGGCAGAGGGAGAGAGAATCCCAAGCAGACTTGCTGCTAAGCACAGAGCCTGACGTGGGGCTCAATCCCATGACCCTGAGATCCTGACCCAAGGCAAAACCAGGAGTAGGATGCCCAACTGACTGAGCCACCCAGACACCTCTCTTCATGTCATCTTTCAACATCATTAGTACTTCTAATTTACAGCTGAAGGAAGCAAAGGTCAAAGAAATTACATAACTTGCCTCAAAATGCCCAAAGAGCTGAGAATGAAAAGAACTAAGAATGAAAGCCATGGAGTCTAACTTGAGTGCTAACTCCCCTCCTTACTATTAGTAAATGAAATACTACTTGGGTCATAGACTTTTGTGGACTGACCTAGGAATCACTGTATGAAATATCCAAACTATACATACATCTTTTAAAAATCTGCTAATAATTTGGGGATTAATTTTCTGTACAGATGATCAAGGGCTCCAAAAACATCTCTATTAAAAAAAAAGGTGCCTTCTAATATCTAGATACTTATCTATGCAATGTCCCTAGCATCAAATTATAGGCTTTGTATATGGGAAAGGGGCTGCCTAAATGCTTACACAATCTAAAGCAGCACTGTCCACGGGGCACTTGGTGGCTCAGTCATTTAAGTGGCCAGCTTTTGATCCCAACTCTGGTCTGGATCTCAGGATGGTGAGTTGAGACCCAAGTCGGGCTCCACGCCCAGCATGGAGCCTACTTAAAGCAGCACTGTCCAACAGAACTTTCTGCAATAATGGAAATGTTCTACTTCTACAATGTCCAATACAGAAGCTACTAGCTACAATGTGGCTACTGAGAACTTGAAATGTGATTACTTCATTAAAGAACTGAATTTTTAATTTCATTTAATTTTAATGTCACAGGAGACTATTGGGTGCTATATAGGACAGCACAATTTTAAATAAAATAAGAAACTTTCCAGAGTTAATTATCTTCATAAATGAGTCATCCCACCCAGGCAATACCCAGTTTTTGAGATGTCTACCTGGATTGTGCTCATTGGGAATTGCTCGTTTCCAACAACCTACTCAACATTTTCAAAATTTGTTGAGACCACATAGAACAAAATTTGAAAATACTGTCAAGTTGAAAGGTTGGATCTTATTCTCACTCTCTCACACACATACACACACACACACCACGTATACATTCATACACTCACAAATACAAGCCGAGTCTGGGAAAAACTATTCCCAAAATCCTATTTACAAATTACTCAAAAATTTTCTAGATTTCTGCAAATGGACTTAGGTTAATTTCTTCCAATAATTTACACAAAAATCAAAGTTAACCAATAAAATCAACTTTAGGGGATTATGCCTTCCCCCATTTTAAAGGAAGAAAGTCCACTTTAAAGTATTTAAATATAGGGGGGCACCTGGGTGGCTCAGTCCAGTGGGCATCTGGCTCTTGATTACAGCTCAGGTCGTGATATCGGGGTTATGGGATTGAGCCCTGTTATCAGGGCTAGGTCCTCAGTAGAGTCTGCTTGTCCCTCTCCCTCTGCTCCTCCCCTGCCTTGTGTTCTCGCTCTCAAATAAATAAATAAATAATATATTTTTTACACAGTATTTAAATATATTAAAGTTATCAACCGGTTCTTAGGAATGACAAATCAAGTGCTAAAATGACAATCTGTACTTTTATTTCCTCTGGGGTTTTAAAATCATAGATTAGGGCAGGCCGGGTGGCTCAGCAGTTTAGCGCTGCCTTCGGCCGAGGGCGTGATCCTGGAGACCTGGGATCGAGTCCCACATTGGGCTCCCTGCATGGAGCCTGCTTCTCCCTCTGCCTGTGTCTCTGCCTCTCTCTCTCTCTCCCCCTCTCTCTGTGTCTCTTATGAATAAATAAGTAAAATCTTTAAAAAATAAAAAATAAGATAAAATCATAGATTAAAAAATTACATTATTATATTTGTATTTCCCTTATGAGCAAGATTGAGCACTTTTTTTACATTGTTAAGAGCTATGTTTATTTCTTTCTCAGTGGCCTGTCAGTTAATACCCCTTTCCCATTTTTCTCTTTGCTAGATGGTTGTCTACTCATTCAAAGGTCTTTATATATTGGGGATACTAATCTTTTGTGCATGTTGCTCTTTAAAGAAGTTTACTCTGCATTAAAAGATTAAGTAAAAAATTCAGAGTCTTCCAATGAAACAAGAATCAATAGAGTTTTCTCTAAAAATTCCATAGCAGTCTATATTTCATAAATGAAATGGGTTTTGACTCTGAAATCACTGTCTCCTGTGCTTTAAAGGGCCTCTTACATTCTATTTCTATTCTGTAATGATTATGTAAGAAAACAATGATATAATTCAAAATGTTATCTATTCAAACATGCCTTCTTAAAATTTTAATTATAATGAAGACTTACTTTTTCAGCTCTGGAATCTCTGCTGGTTTTACAATTTTTATCAACCCTTTAAGTCTCTGTTGTTCTTTCCTAAGTTCAAAAGTTCTCAGGTGAAGTTTCTTCCGGGACACACCATCCAATGCACTCCCTGATTTCATTTCTGACATGAATGCATCTAAAGAGTCCTGAGATGGTGACTCTGATAGAGCTGTCCAAGAAAGCATAATACATGTTCAGAAAAATGGCCTCAAATATTTTAAAATTCAGCCAAAGTTTCCATAGAAAAGTCACTAACAAGGGCACCTGGGTGGCTCAACAGGTTAAGCATCCAACTCTGGATTTTAGATCAGGTCATGATCTCAGAGTCATGAGATCAAGCCCCATGTCAGGCTCCACACTCAGGAAGGAGTCTGCTTAAGATTCTCTCTCCCTCTGCCCACTCTACTCTCTCTCTCAAATAAATAAATCCTTTTAAAAAAAATCCACTAACATAAAGCTGGATAGAGGACATTATTCATATTAGGAATAAGAAAACAGGTGATAATTTGAAGACCTTGGGATATCACTTTGCCTCAATGGGCTTCATTTTCATCATCTATTACATAAAGGGCTTAAACCAAATAATTTATAATGTTCTTTCTCATTCAAAGATGCTATGTTGCTCCTTAGAAAGGCTCCAGGGACACCTGGGTGGCTCAGCGGTTTAGCGCCTGCCTTCCGCCCAGGCGGCGTGATCCTGGAGAACTGGGATCGAGTCTCACATTGGGCTCCCAGGATGGAGACGGCTTCTCCCTCTGCCTGTGTCTCTGCCTCTCTTTCTCTCTGTGTCTCTCATGAATAAATAAATAAAAATCTTTAAAAAAATTAAAAAAAAGAAAGGCTCCATATTTTGTATATCTTATTAGCCTCAGTGCTGACAAGCATATAGTGTATAGTACCTATGATAGACGCCCAATACATGTTTGTTTAATAGGTCATTAACTTACCTTTGCTTGAGGCTTTCAGTTTCTCAGAAATTTCAGAGAGTTCCTTTTCAGCATCATTTAATTTTGCAACCTGTAATACCCAAATTAACAGGGTGAACAAATGTTTTTCTTCTCTCAAAATATGGTAGCTTTCCTGTCTTCCTCCTATTTTCACTATTGTTACAAGAGGATTTTTTTGTTTGTTTAAGAGGATTAATTCAGAAATCCACTTAAATCTGAATTTTATGGAGCTAACATTTTTCACGTGTTTAATTTGAATTAATTTCTGAATTAATTCATAATTAAACTGAATGTACAGAATATAGACTTGTTACTCAAAAGAAAGAACTCAAGGCATTTGTTTTCATTGGTGAATCAAAAAATAGATGTTAGGTAATGTTTTAAAGCTCTCAATACTACTTAATATAGTGAAAACACATGCCATCTTATGACGAATTCATAACGGATATACTGTTTAAGACTATTAATAAAGTATACTCCTCAAAATTCCTTTCACAATTCTTGACTGCCAAAAGTCTGAAGTTGATTTCACTTCAGAATGTCTAAATTTTCCTTTCTTTTTGGATATGCTGTTAATCATATTCAAAGAAGGTTCATTAATAAATCAGTATCTACCTAGAGGTAGACAGAGGCTAGCAGCAAGCCAAACTTTTTTCCAACCTGGATAAGACTGGTTATTACTAACAAATTGACAGATCAAGAAAGTTATACTTCACTACCAGATTTCAATGCTATTGCTTTTTTTTTTTTTAATGCTATTGCTTTAAAAATTAAAATTTTGAAACAAATTTAAATAATATATTATCTTATATAAAAATTGAACCACCACAGCTATTTCTATAAGTAAAACTTGCCAATGATTCAAAGGTCTCTGGCTTCTCATCAATCTTCCCAGCCTTTTTCATTCGGTTCAGACGCTTCTTTTCAACGAGGCCAGTCCGATCAAGAAATGTGTCATCATCACTATCATAAAAGTCTTCATCCTCCCAGTTCTTGGCTTTCCTTTTTCGAGATACTAGGAGATAAAATAAATGGTAATGAAATGAGTTTTTTTTTTTTTTTTTTTTTTTATGATAGTCACACACAGAGAGAGAGAGAGAGGGGCAGACATAGGCAGAGGGAGAAGCAGGCTCCATGCACCGGGAGCCCGACGTGGGATTCGATCCCGGGTCTCCAGGATCACGCCCTGGGCCAAAGGCAGGCGCTAAACCGCTGTACCACCCAGGGATCCCCTGAAATGAGTTTTAAAAAAAGAAAAAGGCAAGTAGGTAAGCAACTTAAAATATCAATTACTGCAAGACTCAATAAGCTGTCAAACTACATATAAAAACAAAGGGTTGAGACTTTATGCTAAGTGAAATAAACCAGACACACATGATTCCACTTATAGGAGTTAATTAGAGTAGTTCAATTCACAGAGACAGAAGGTAGAATGGTAATTACCAGGGGCTGGGGGAAGGAAGAAAAGAAGTTAGTGTTCAGTGGGTACAAAGTTTTAATAGGGGAAGATGAGAAACTTCTGAGATGGACAGTAGTGATGGTTGCACAAGAATGTGAATGTATTTAATACACTTAATACTTACAATGGTAATTTTATGTGATGTATATTTTACCACAATGAAAGAATTAAAACAAAGGGCTAATTTATTTAGTGAACAAGAAGTTCTCAAAAATCAATGAGTTAAAAAAGGAAAAAGGTAAACAAAGAAAAGGCTAATAATCCAAAAGAAAATTTTAAAAATAATGAAAGCAGTTCACAGAAAAAGAAATCCAAATGGTGAAAAAAAGATGTTAAACATTTTTTAATAATTAAAAAATACAAATTAGGGCAGCCTGGGTGGCTCAGCAGTTTAGCACCGCCTTCAGCCCAGGTCGTGGTCCTAGAGACCCGGGATCGAGTCCCATGTTAGGCTCCCTGCATGGAGCCTGCTTCTCCCTCTGCCTGTGTCTCTGCCTCTCTCTTGTCTCTCTGTGTAGTGTCATGAATAAATAAATAAAATCTTTAAAAAAGAAAAAAAATACAAATTAAAATAATGAGATACCACTTCTCACCTATATATTAGAAAAAAGATTAATAATACCCAATTTGGCAAGGGTATGGGGAAATGGAACTCTCAAACAACTGTTGGGAATATACATTAATACAACCTTTTTGATGGTCAATATCACAACATCTGTCAATAATAAAAACACAACTGACCAGCAATTCCACTAGAGAAATTTATCCTATAGATATCAATGCAACATTGTTTGTAACCATGAAAATGTATAAAGCTTATAATAGGGGACTACGGGACCTATTACTTTCTTGTCTACCCTATGCCATCTTATTCCCCTTGTTCTGGTAAAAGTATCCCTTTTCTTCTAGAAAACTCCTCCCCCATTCCATCTGGATTAGGGGTACTCAAGTGACCAAAGCCAAATCAGTAAGAATCTTTCCCTTATATTTATATTTAGATATAAGGAAAAAAAGACTCTCTTTCCAATGAAGTTAGGAAAGAGGGAAGATATAAATTCAGGCTGTGAGCAGTCAGCTTTTCTGCATAGGATAAGAATCTATCTGTAAAATAAAACCATGGACTCATAAAACTGATCAGATTTACACATACAGCTTTTATAGTATCCTGGTGATACTGACAGTTCTAGTTTGATAGGACCAGAATTTAAAAGTCCTGGTTCACGCAGTTCTTCCTTCAATGCTGTAAGCTACTCTTCCCACCTTCTAGAGCCAATAACTTTTCTCCCTTAAGCTAGTTTGAATTGGGTTTCTATTACTTACAACCAAAACAGTCCTTATTAATATAAACTTCGTAATTTCCAGGTTAAGATGGTACATTAAACACACATCTCTAAGTTTACTCTCTCCTCATATCCCACTAAAGCTGTAGTAAAGAGATCTTTTTAAAAAACACAAATTTAATAAATAAATAAATACACTAATATACTGGGGCTGCTGGCTGGCTTAGTTGGTAGAGCACCTAACTCCTGATCTCAGGGTTGTGAGTTTGAGTCCAATGCTCGGTAAAGAGCTTCCTTAAAAAATAAGTAAACAAAAAGATAAAAATACTAAACCTACAAATCAGACAGAATGAGAGAAGGGATAGTAACATTTCATTTTTGGAAATTATTAAGTAGACAGACAGGTGGAAACTAACTTAGCAGAACTAATAAAGATGAACTCTAAACCAATAGTGAGGAAAGCTGAGAACCAATCTGATGATACTGCAGAATCTACAAAAGGATCTGGAACTGAGGATGGATAGTAGTGCTAAAATAAGCAGAACAGAGTAAAAGCTAGTTGAGAAATAGATTCTCCTCCCTGCCTGCTCACTTCCTTCCCATCCCCAGAAAAAAATCCAGAAGTTAATCTCTAGAAAGGGTAAGATGGAAAGTCTGCATTGTGGACTGACCAGTTGACAAGAGCATGGGTACTATATTCTAAAAATAGTACCGTCCTGAAAATAGCTGGATATTGAGAATCTGCTCAGCTATCTTCCAGCCTCTAGCTCCAGGAATTTCATGCAGGAGATTGGAATAATATTCTCTGAGGAATCCTGCCAGCAGAAGAGGAAAAACCTAAGGACACTACATGAGGAATTCCCCAATAAAGGGCCCACCAACATCATTCTATTATTATTGCTCAAAGTTAGGAAGTCTCACCTATATAATCCAAGCTGTCAAGCACCTTTTTTGTCCCTAAATAAGAATCTACAACCAAGAACTATACAACTGAGAAACACCTCTAAAACTTTAAAAATTTTTTAAAATTATTTATTCATGAGAGACACAGAGAAAGGCAGAGACATAGGCAGAGGGAGAAGCAGGTTCCCTGAGGGGAGCCCGATGTGGGACTCGATCCCAGAACCCCGGGGGGATCACGATCTGAGCCCAAGACAGACACTCAACCACTGAACCACCCAGGTGCCCTGAGAAACACCTCGAATGTGCAGGATAGAGACCACACACAAAAAAGAAAAGCAATCTGAAGGACACAGATTAGCAGTGTGATGAGATATTTACAACCCATGAAACGATAGCATATTATGTTTTTAAAATGAATATTCAGGGACATCTGGATGGCTCAGTTAGTTAAGCATCTGCCTTTTTTTTTTTTTTTAAGATTTTATTTATTTATTCATGAGAGACACAGAGAGAGGGAGGCAGAGACATAGGCAGAGGGAGAAGCAGGCTCCATGCAGGGAGCCCAATGTGGGACTCAATCCCAGGACCCTGGGATCACACCTTGAGCCAAAGGCAGATGCTCAACTGCTGAGCCACCCAGGCATCCTGAACGTCTGACTCTTGATTTTGGCTCGGGTCATGAGATAAAGTCCTGTATCTGGCTCTGTGCTTAGTGCTGACTCTGCTTGAGATTATCTCTTTCTCTCCCTGTCCCCCTGCCCCTCCCCTTGTTCGTACTCCTGCCTGCACACTCTCTCTCAAATAAATAAATAAAATCTTTTCTAAAAAATGAATGTTCAAAGGACAAAAATGAACCTTGGAAATTAAAATCTTGATAGCAAACTAGAGATAGAAAGATAAAGCTGCAGAAATCTCCCAGAAAGAACAAAAAGACATTGAGATAACAAAGCAAAGAAAAAAGAAAACTTATATGGTCAGTCTAAGATGTTCAATATCTAGTAACAAAATTCCAGAGAGAAAGAGAAAACAGAGGGATTAAATGACTAATGGCTAATTTCAGAAATGTTTCTGAACAGTATCAAGAGTAAAGCTAAAATAGTTATATTTTCAGAATGGAGAATTTAATAAAGTTTACTTGCTATACATCCTTTCTGAGGAATCCACTAGAGGATTTCCACCAAAATGAGAGTAGATCAAGAAAAATGAAAGATGTGAAATCCACTGAAGACTATAATCATCCATGCCCTCTACTGTAGTACCAGCTTTTTAATCTGCTAAAACTATAGAAAGAAATACTCCAATAAAACAAGGAATACACCAAGAAACATGAGAATCTGGGAATCAAGAAACAGAAAATTTAACCCTGAAAAAAGACAAAGGAAATCTCAAGGATAACAGCAAAGTAAGGTCCAGTTGACAGTCCTGCAGCAATTCAGAGAGCACTAAGTCCTAAAAAAATAGTGCTCTTTAGGAGAAATGTTTCCAAAAAAGTCAGAACTGATCAATTATTTAATGTGATTGACGATGTGAGAAAATATATTTAAAGGTTATTGAAAGGTGTGGGAAGAATGATCAAGAGCTATAAAATCCAAATACATAAAAAACACACATAATTATTAACTTTAGGAAAAACAAAAGAAAAAACTGCTGAGTTATGACTAATATTTGCATAAACATAATCATGTAAATACTAACTACTAATATAACAGAGTCAGTAGATGTTTAAAATAAATGACTCAAAATAAAGCAGCACATTCTTCCTTTTTAGAAATATGGATATTTTTAAATGCCAAAAGGAATAACTGAAAGAGTTAAAAAGCCTTCTAAAGTTGAAGACTGAGGAGGGGCAGGGCAAGGAACAGGTGTATTCTGTTACGAGTCATTGGTAGTCTTATTTTTTTTTAATGTTTTATTTATTTATTCATGAGAGACACAGAGAGAGAGAGTGAGGCAGAGACACAGTAGTGAGAGAAGCAGGCTCCATGCAGAGAGCCCGATGTGGGACTCGATCCAGGGTCTTCAAGATCCCATCCTGGGCTGAAGGTGGCACCAAACCACTGAGCTGCCCGGGCTATCCAGTGCTTACTTTTATTAAAGGACCTAATTTTTTTTTTTTAAGATTTTATTTATTTATTCACGATAGACATAGGGAGAGAGAGAGGTAGACACACAGGCAGAGGGAGAAGCAGGCTCCATGGCGGGAGCCCAAGGCAGGACTCAATCCCAGGACTCCAGGATCGCGCCCTGGGCCAAAGGCAGGCGCCAAACTGCTGAGCCACCCAGGGATCCCCCTAAAGGACCTAATTCTGAACATATATCTATACCCATAAAAAAATGTCTAGGAGAATATATACAATGGCTTCCTTTGAATACTGAGATATGGAATCTTTTCTTTTCACTACAGAATTCTATACAGTTTACACTTTCCCCTGAAAGATATTTTATTGCCTTGTGTTAAATTTTCCTTCCTTTTCTCTTTCTTTTTCTTTGTCTCTGTCCATCTCTATCTCTTTCCCCCCCTCTTCCTCCTTCTCCCTCCCTCTCTGTCTCCTCTGCTTTCTTTCTTTTAAAGAAAAAAAAGACTTCCACATACCTGCCTCCTGCCGCAGCAATCCCAAAGTATCAAGGATTCGACAAGCTTCCAGTGAACATTGGATCATTGCTTCTTTTTTCTTTCCTGAATGAATGGCCTCAGCTACCAGTTGTTTTCCAGTTGAATCATCCACAGGTAATCTATATTGGTTTGGAGGGAATCACAGCACAACACTAAGCTCTAATTTTCACCAAAAAAACTAATATGCTGTGATAATAGTTATTTTTTGACATGCTTTTATAATCTCTCATTCATCTTGTTCTATCTTGCCAAGGTTGGACTTCAAATCTTTTCCTCATACCTCTGACCCATCCCACTCCATTTGCCAAATTATCAAAGCCCAAATTCAGGTATACCCTAAAAATAAGACTGAAGTTACTCTTTGGGTTTGTTGTCTACAACCTGAAATTGGCCACTTTCAGAAATGGACATTAATGAGAACAGAACATACCTCACCCTGCAGAGCCAAGTGCTATGCCCCTGTTCATCAAATTCATATTCTAATTCTTCTCCTGTGGGAGGAAGAAAGGCAAAACAATTTTAATAACATCTGAAAACTATTAGTTGAGACAAAGGGAAAAGAGAGGAAGAGTTAAATAAGAATATCAAATTCCCATGCCACACCGAATACTAAATTTCAAAGCATTTCACTTCTTATTCCTAGGGATTATCATTGAATAATAAAATTAAGATGAACTTGGGGACCCTGGGTGGCTGGCTCAGTCAGTTAAGGGGCCAACTCTTGATTTCAGCTCAGGTCATGAACTCAGGGTCTGGGATAGAGCCCTGCATTAGGCTCCACACTCAGCAGGGAGTCTGCTTCAGGAATCTCTCTCCCTCTGTCCCTCCCCCTACTTGCTCTCTTTCTCTAAAATAAATAAATATTTTTTAAAAATTAGGATGAGCTTGAGGCAAAGAAAAGCAAACTCAGATCGGGGTGCCTCGGTGGCTCAGTTGGTTAAGCATCTGCCTTCAGCTCAGGTCATGATCCTAGGGTCTTGGGATCTAGCCCCATGTCGGGCTCCCTGCTCAGCAGGAGCTTGCTTCTCCCTCTGTCCTCTGCTCGTTCGTGCTCTCTCTTGCTATTTCTATCTCTCTCAAATAAAAGAATAAAATCTTAAAAAAAAAAAAAAAAAGGCAAACAGATCAAAACTCCCCCAAAATGGCTTTATCCACTATATAGCAGCTTTCACACTTATTTAAGTTGTAGATGTAGTTAATTTCTCATAACTGCCTGGTTTTTAGAAGCATAAATATTAAGTGCAGAATGTATCCAGTTCACATACATATTCATAAACACACAGAGATATTCTCTCAAAGCATCACTACTGAAACAATCCTCTGTGGAAACATCCCTTACATAATATAAAGTGAACATTCATGTTAAGGATTATAAAAGATCAGATGAATTAGAAACAAAAAAAATTTAAGACGTTAGGACAATCTCCCCACCACCCAAGTCTAAGATCTTTTGAGAAGAATGGGACAAGTCAAAAAAAAAAAAAAGTAGTCTCTTTTTCCAAGATGGGAAGAACTAACAAGACTTTTACTATTTTCAAAATAAACCTGAAGCGATCGACCATAGGGCAAGAACTGATTAAGAGGAACAGCAGAACAGCAGATAAAATACAGCATTTCTAAGTACCCTGAAGATCTATAAAACAACACTGCAATGGATACCTTTTACTGGCAGGGTCAGAATCTGTTTACGTACCTTCTCGGTCAAAAAAACCTTGGAGAGCCTTTTTTGGATCCTTTATATAAAAGGCCTCCCTTTCCTGCTGAAACTCTAAGACAATGGGGTTCTCTTCAGCCTCATCCTCTACAGCATCTTCTCCTACAGGACATGGGAAAGAACAGACAGACATAAGAAGAGACTATCTTAATGACACCCACTTTCCATTCAGCCTGCACAAACATACAGTTATCAATGAAAAGAAAGGTGAGGGGTCGGGGAGAAGGGGGCAAACACAAAAGCACTAGTATAAATATCTTTAGTTTTTCTAAATTGTGGGACAAATTAAAACTTGCTTTCATGGCATCTTATTTTTTTTTCTCCATCACTATATTTTATTTTTTTATTTTTTAAAACGAAGTCTTTTTTTTTTTTTTTAAGATTTTATTTATTTATTCATGAGAGACACACAGAGAGAGAGAAAGAGGCAGAGACACAGGCAGAGGGAGAAGCAGGCTCCATGCAGGGAGCCCGATGTGGGACTCGATCCCGGATCTCCAGGATCACGCCCTGGGCTGAAGGCAGTACTAAACCGCTGAGCCACCCGGGCTGCCCTCCATCACTATATTTTAAAAACAAAATTACCTACCACATTGTCCATGGAAAAAAACCTAAGCTTCTTGCTCTAGTATTCCTGCTCTCTAACAGCTGGGTCTAATACTCTGTATCCATTATAATTTATTAATATTTACCATATCTGCCATATAGGCTGGTCTACTCATTACTCGGTTAAAATCATCAATCCCGGGGGCCTGCGTGGCTCAGTTAGTTAAGCTTCTGCCTTCAGCTCAGGTCATGATCCCAGAGTCCTGGGATTGAGTCAGGACCCTGCTCAGCGGGGAGTCGGCTTCTCCCTCTCCCTCTGCCTGCCACTCCCCAGGATTGTGCATCTCTCTCTCATTCTCTCTTTCTCTGTGTCAAATAAAAACACAAATAATCTTAAAAAAAAAAAAAAAATCATCAATCCCTGCCCTGAAAACGATCCTCAATACTAAGCTTCCTGGGGGCTAATTTTCTTTTCCTTCAAATTCCAGGTCAAGACACATCTGTTTGTAAACTTAAAAACTTTCTCAAATTTAAAGTCAGTGTTGCCCAACAGCAATATGAAAGCCACACATGCAACTTTTTATCTTCAGGGTGCCTGAGTAGCTCAGGTGGTTAAGGGTCCAAATCTAGATTTCAGCTCAGGTCATGATCTCAGGGTAGTGGGGAGCCTTTATCCGGTTCCACACTCAGTGCAGAGTCAGCTTGAGATACTGTCTCTCCTTCTCCCTCTCTCTCTGCCCCTCCCCCGGCTCACACCTGTTTTCTCTCTAAATAAACACAATCTTTAAAAAAACTTTTTTTAGGGATCCCTGGGTGGCGCAAGCGGTTTGGCGCCTGCCTTTGGCCCAGGGCACGATCCTGGAGACCCAGGATCGAATCCCACGTCGGGCTCCCGGTGCATGGAGCCTGCTTCTCCCTCTGCCTGTGTCTCTGCCTCCCTCTCTCTCTCTCTGTGTGTGTGTGACTATCATAAATAAATTAAAAAAAAAAAATTTATTTTCTAGTAGCCACATTAAAAAGGGGAATCAGGGCAGCCTGGGTGGCTCAGCAGTTTGCTGCTGCCTTCAGCCCCGGGCGTTGTCCTGGGGACCTGGGGTCGGATCCTGTGTCGGGCTCCCTGCATGGAGCCTGCTTCTCTCTCTGCCTGTGCCCCTGCCTCTTTCTCTGTGTGTGTGTGTGTGTGTGTCTCTAATGAATAAATAAATGAAATCTTAAAAAAAAAAAATGGGTGGGGGAAATCAGGTAAAACTATTACCATGTAATCAATATGAAAATAATACGAATATTTTATATTACTTTTTCACAGTAAGCCTTTAGTGTGTATTTTACGTTACAAGTCAGTTTGGACTAGTCATACTTTAAGTGTCCAATAACCACATATGGGTAATGGCTACTATATTGGACAGTGCACGTCTAAGTCCTCAGTGATTACTCCCTTCTCTAAACCCTTACTTTAGCATATTTAGGGTTTCTAGCTTTGTTTTACACTTACGAAGTAATTTCATCATATTTATCCAATCTTCCCAACACTACATTAAGATGATCTTCTTTTTATATTCCTAGTTCCTGAATACCCATCCTCCAAACTGCCTGGCATTATAGAAAACTCCATTTATTCTTCTGGCCAAGGGACAAGCTTTCTCTGATCAGCTATTTCACATTTCAGGGAATTTACATACATAAAGTACAAAAAAAATGAGGCACTATCCTACACTGAACATTCCATGGTTTTTGATTGAATGTAGTTCCAGGGGATCCCTGCGTGGCGCAGCGGTTTGGCGCCTGCCTTTGGCCCAGGGCGCGATCCTGGAGACCCGGGATCGAATCCCACGTCGGGCTCCCGGTGCATGGAGCCTGCTTCTCCCTCGGCCTATGTCTCTGCCTCTCTCTCTCTCTCTCTCTCTCTCTCTGTGACTATCATAAAAAAAAAAAAAAAAAAAAAATTGAATGTAGTTCCAGCCCCTCCAGTGATGATAATCAGGATCAGAGCTCTATATACATACCACTTGTAGTGAATTTACAATATTAGGTTCCGGCAGCAATTTTAATCTCTTACCCATTCCCCAGGTACAGCCCATTTCATCATCTTGACTACTAGTATTTCTCTTCCTTTCGGTGGTGTCCACTTCTTCCTCATCCGAGTCTTCTCCCAACATCTTCTTCTCCAACATCATTTGCTGCTGCTTGCGCAATTCCTTCAGTTGCGTTACGGTCAGCTCGGATTCTGCCTCTCGGTCCTCCTCTGGTCCCTGATGAACCAAGCGAAAGAATTCTTTCAGAGTTCAGGAGTGTGGGAGTCACTTTCAGAAATATGGCAACGGGGACACGTGTCCGCAGAGGAGCCAGATTCCCCCACTTTGTCCTCGGGGACGGGGAGAACCTCCTTCTTCACAGAAAGCGTAAGCAACTCTGGAACCCAGGCCGGTGCACTCCAGAGATTTCCGCATTACGTTGTTCTACTTACCTGAAGAAGAAAGAGCCGGGTGCTGCCTCCAAAGCGAAGAACGTGCCCGACGTGGACGCGACGATAGGTGCGGGGTGGGATGCGGGTTTTGTTAAGAAAAGTGCCGTGGGTGCTTCCCAGATCGTAAAGGTAGAAGCCCGGCCCTTGGCCGTCGCATTCTCCTTCGAGGCCGGCCGCCCTGTGCTGCAGCACGGCGTGGTACCGGGACACCGAAGGGTGCTCCAGGCACACGTCGCAGCTAGACAGCCTCCCGAAGAGGCAGCAACTCGTCCCTTTCAAGCTGCGGGTGCCAAGGATGGTGCCGCCCTTGAGCGTCTCTAGGCTGTAGGGGGCCGAGGCGGGGCCGCCCCACGGCGGCTCCCGGTAAGGGGGAGCCCGGGCCGGGCCGCCAGCTGAAGGAGCCGCTGAGGGGGGCCGCGGCTGCTCCGTCGGTGGACTCCTGGTGTCCCCGCTGTCGGGCTGGACTGGCGGGACGTCGGGCTCCCCGGGGTCGGGCTCTGGCAGCGCCGTGGGCCTTTCCTTCTTTACCTCCTCAGGGTTCGAAGGACTGGTGGCCGGAGCTTTGCCCCGCACGACCGGGGGCACCGGCAGGGTTGGTTTCTTGAAGTCATCACTGCGCTCTTGCGAAGCCAGCGACTCGGACGGAGAGGGACTATCAGCCATCCTCGGGCGGGTGCACGCTCAAAATCTGTTCCTGGGAAACCTACCCCCGCAGTCTCTAAGTTCCTCTCTCCTCTCCCTCTCCGCCTCTCCGCCTCTCCTCTCTCTCTCTCTCTCTCTCTCTCTCTCTCTCTCTCTCTCTCAGCTCCCAGCGGCTTCTCTGGGCAGCGATGGCGGAGTTGCTCCTTCACCACCCACACACGACGTTACGAAGAGGGCAACATCACGGGAAGGGAAAAACAGTAAAAGGAGACCGAGGGGCTGTGAAAATGGGGACATCTTTAGAGGGTGCAACCTGTCGTAACAGCTTCCTGTGGCATATCCTGCGTGAGGAGAAGCGCTTCCGACAGCCTAGGACCACCCGTCACCTAGCCAGCTTTCGCGGGCCTGGCGACCCTCGCCTCAGGCCTTTCCGAGTCGTGCAGTCTTCCAGCCCAACTCCCGTGACGCGGCAGTGAATAGTCGCGCTTCCGTGCCACGGTCCAGGCCCAGACCTCCTCGTCTCCGAGCCGCCCCGCCCGGCATCAATGACTCCAGGCCCTTGCGCCTCCTCACCCTGACTGGGAGCTGCCGAGGACCGGGGCTTTCTTTGAACTTATTCTTCGTGTTCTTTTCGGTGAAATGAAGGTTTTATTTTGTTCTGTTTGGTCCCTTCGTTGACCCATTTCTTTGTTCATTTTGTTTTTTCGGAAGCCAGTTACTGAGACTGCATAGTGTAGTGGTTAGGGGCGCAGACTCTGGAGCCTGTCTTGATTTTCTCCCTCCGTCATTTGCGACGTTGGGCAAGACGGTGGGCGTCAGCTTCTGCCTCTGAAAAATGGGATAGATGTGGAGATTGAATTAAACAGTAAAGACAAAGCCTGGCACATGGTAATCACGCAACAATGCCAAATATACTGTGCGCCAGACACTGTACAAAGATCATGGGGGTAGATGGAAGGATAAACTCGACTGAGAGAAGTCTTAGTTTCAATCCAGGTATAAATGCTGTGGTGAAGACATGAGAAGTCCTGTGAGAATATAAGGAAGGGAGATTTCCTGGGGCGGTGATGGAGACTGGTGACCTAAACTATACTTAAATACTATACTTATAAACTATACTTAAATCGAATACAAGTCTGCCAGGGATGTAGTGCGTGGAGGGGCATTTCTGGCAGAGATCACCACTTAAAGGGTCAACTGGAAATACATGACATGCTCAAGAAACTGAATAGTCATGATACGGTTAGAACCAGGGTGGAAATTTCCTCCAGGAAGCTCCTTCTTTGTGCTTTCACTGCACCAGGTCTGTGTCTCTAGAACAGCCCTTACCATACACTTCCATATTGAAATGTTCTGTTTATATATTTCTCTCCCTCACCTCAGGTCAGGGATCTTGCAGTGGTGTTTGTCTTCTTCCATAATGCCTGGCATTTGATAAACGTTTGTTGAACTTGAAGAGACATATGGGCAACGAATCCGGAAAGGTGGGTTAAGTCAGATTGCAGATTTTGATGAATGGTAGCTCCAAGACTCCTGGCTGACTTTTTCCAGTAAGCAAAGAGAAGTTGTTAGATGGGAGTCTTAAAAAGATGAAGTCTAGCAGCACTGGAGCATAGATTAGATACAGGGAGATACTGAAGTAAGGGATACCAATTAGGAGGCAGCAGAAATCACTGAGATTCTTCTGTATATATGTCAGAGGTTGAATGCGTAAGGCCATTTAGATTACTGGTCAATAGATTTTTTCATCGGGACCAGGGAAAAGGTTGCCTGTGTTTGACACACATAGTAAGAACCACCTCTTCCTATCTTTAACTCTACCCCCCACCCCACCCCCCTTTCTCCTACTGATTCAGGACGGATGTGTCGAGATACCCTGAGAAATACTCCAGGTCTCATTTGAGGATCTTGCCTTGCAGATTGTTCAGGATTGAGCATGATGGTAGTTCTCGTAATGAGTTAGTGGGGTAATATTGAAAACATGGACACTAGCCCTCCCAATACCATTGCAGCTTTTAGTCTACTAATGACCCAAATTCCACCTGTGGTTCAGTCCAGTAGGAATTGTCATTGTATGTGACTGTGATGAATGGCATCTAACAGTTATATTTCTCTTAATTTCTTCAGGGAGAACATCTTTGGTCCTACAGTGTTGCTGACATTGACATTTTCTGAGTGGTCTTGAACAGCCTACTTTCTATGTAAATAACTGGCTAGACTTCACTTTTTTTTTTTTGTTTTTTTACTATAGAAGCCTATAACCTAGAGATTTAAAAACACTGCTTTTAGGTCACTACTACATTTATCTAGAAGGTTCTTCCTTTCTTATTCCAAAATGTTGAGATACTGGGGAGAGATACCCATCTCATCAAGCCAGACCAACAGAAGTTCTTTTGATTTGCTCCCACGGGAGTTCCGTCTAGTGGAAGTCCATGACCCACCACTGCACCAGCCCTCAGCCAACAAGCCCAAGCCCCCTACAATGTTGGACATCCCCTCAGAGCCATGCAGCCTCACCATCCATACTATTCAGCTGATCCAGCACAACCGACGTCTGCGCAATCTCATTGCCACAGCTCAGGCCCAGAGTCAGCAACAGACAGAAGGTGTAAAGACCGAAGAGAGTGAACCTCTTCCCTCTTGCCCTGGGTCACCTCCTCTTCCTGATGACCTCCTGCCTATAGATTGTAAGAATCCCAATGCACCATTCCAGATCCGGCACAGTGACCCAGAGAGTGACTTTTATCGGTAAGACAAGGCTTTGCTATTTCTTTTTTCCAAAAAGTCTTCGCAACAGCACTGTTAAGCATGCAGTCCTAATTCCATGAGGAAACGGAGTATAAGAGTAATCGACATGGCCAAAGTTACTCAGGTAATTGGAAGGAAGTCTAAGACTTGAATCCTGATCTTCCATATCCGGAGTCTGTGTCTTTTCTTTTGAGGTAACAAATATTTATTGAGTGCCTGTTACATGCCAAACATTTTACTAGGAGCAAGATACTGCACTAGTATGTTAAAGAAGCCATGGCCTCAGTCCTCAGAGTTTAGTCTTTCTGTTTGATTTAAAATGTACATTATGGGTTTAGGTTAGTATCCTCAAGTTGAGATTCATGGATTTACTCTCATATTATTAGGAATCCATAAGTTCTATACAAGAATTTTTAAGTTGTGTACAGTTGACCCTTGAACAACATGAGTTTAAATTGTGTGGGTCCACTTACATGTGGATGTTTTTACAGTACAGTACTAGAAATGGATTTTCCTTACGATTTTCTTTTTTCTAGCTGACTTATTGTAAGAATACAGTATATAATACATATAAACATACAAAAGAAGTGTTAATCAACTTTATATATTATCACTAAGGCTTCCAGTCAGTAGTGGGCTAGTATAAATCATTGGGGTGCGTGGCTGTTTCAGACAGAAGAGCACGTGAAATCTTGATCTCGGGGTCATGAGTTCAAGCTCCATATCAATATAGAGATTACTAAAAAAATAAGGTAAAATACACTTTTAAAAAAAGTTGGCTGTTAATCATTAAGTTTTGGGGAGTCAGAGCTGTTTGTGGATTTTCAACTGCACAGGGAGTTGGTGCCCCTAACCCCTATGTTGTTCAAGGGTCCAGCTATATTTTCATTGTGATAACATCACTTTAGAAGTAATGTAAAAATGTTCTTGATCCTTGCTACTCAAAATCTGGTCTCAGACTAGGAGCATCAACATCACCTGGGAACCTATTACGAATTCAGAGTTTCAGGCCCTACCCAGCCTCCTGAATCAGAATCTTCATTTTAGGGACGTCTGGGTGGCTCAGTGGTTGAGCATCTGCTTTTGCTCAGGTAATGATCCTGGGGTCCTGGGATTGAGTCCCACATTGGGCTCCCCAGAGGGAGCCTGCTTCTCACTCTGCTTGTGTCTCTGCCTCTCTCTTTGTCTCTCATGAATAAATAAATAAAATCTTAAAAAAAAAAAATTCTTCATTTTAACAAGATCTCCAGAAGATTCATATGTGTATTTAAGTTTGAGAAGCCCTGCTCCATATCCTCTAAACGACTGCTTTATGATATAATGCTACTACTGCATTTCAGTGTGTAAGTTTGCATCTGGTGCCAAAAAATTATTTTTCATTTTGAAATTTGTCAGACCAAAGAAAAATTTAAATAATAGTACAAGAAATGGCTAAATACTCTTTACCAGGATTCACCAATTGTTAACATTTTGCCACATCTGTTTTCTCTCACATGTGTATAAGCATGTATACACACACATACACACATAAATAAATGCATAACAATTGTAAATATATACACGTACAGTCTTTGCCAAATATTTTAAAGTTGCACATATCTCAGTATTTCACCCCTTAATTCTTTTTTTTTTTTTTTTTATGTAAGTCACACAGAGAGAGAGAGAAGCAGAGACACAGGCAGAGGGAGAAGCAGGCTCCATGCACCGGGAGCCCGATGTGGGACTCGATCCCGGGTCTACAGGATCGTGCCCTGGGCCAAAGGCAGGCGCCAAACCGCTGCGCCACCCAGGGATCCCTCACCCCTTAATTCTTAAGTATTCTTCCACCCCTAAATTGTTCACTTTAACCTAAGAATAAAGAAAATTTCCTACATAACCCCAATACCAATATCACACCAAAATAAATGAACACTAATTATATAATATCAATTATTAAGTCCATATTCAGATTTCTCCAAAATATCCTTTATAAATAAATTTTCCTCTAATCCAGAACCTAAAAATGATTTTCATTTAGCTGTTTAGTGTCTTGTTTTTGTTTATGTTTTTGTTGGAGAAAGCGTGTGAGCAGGGGAAGGGCAGAGGAAGTGGGAGAGAGAATCCCAGAACAGACTCCCTGCTGAGTGCAGAGCCTGACTTGGAGCTCCTTCCTGAGATCCTGAGATGATGACCTGAGCTGAAATCACGAGTGAAACACTCAACCAACTGGGCCACCCAGGCGCCCCTATTTAATGAATTTTAAACCAGAAGAGCTTCCTGGGCGGCCCGGGTGGCTCAGCGGTTTAGCACCGCCTTCAGCACAGGGCAGGATTCTGGAGACCCTGGATCGAGTCCAATCCGGTGTCAGGCTCCCTGCATGGAGCCTGCTTCTCCCTCTGCCTGTGTCTCTGCCTCTCTCTCTCTGTGTCTCTCATTAATAAACAAAAATCTTAAAAAAAAAAAAAAAAACTAGCTTCCCCTTTTTTAAAACACAGGATACTAATCTTTAAGAGTTCAGGTCATTTAGATGTAGAATGTCCCACTCACTGGGTTTGCTGATTATTTCCTCAAGATTAGATTGAAGGTTAAATATATTTGGAAAAAATATATGTAAGTAATATTGTATACCACTTAATTTCATCTGTTATTGATAATAGTTACTACTATTTTAATTGTCCCAAAGTAGTGAGAAAAGAACAGAAATGGACTTATTACTATGTAAGGGTTGCAGTTCCAGTTGACCAAATGATGTCCTGGTGCACACTGTATAATTGAAGGTTCTGAAGTCCTTGGAATAGTGAAAAAGGTAGGGGTAACTATCATTACATGCATCTCACATGTTCATATAGATACAGCTTCAAAAAACTTGCTCTGTAGTGATCAGTACCATATTTACATTTGGAAGGCAATTTAGTTTTAAGAATATTGCCATCATATTAAATTGATGCTGTTATTTAGAATTTTGTAGTTTTGCATCAAACTTTCTCATTTTTTTCAAGTTTTTACTTAAATCCCAGTTAACATACAGTGTAATGTTAGTTTCAGGTGTAGGATTTAGTGATTCATCACTTAACATTCAGTACCCACTGCTCATCACCAGTGTCCTCCTTAATACCCGTCGTCTGTTTAACTCATCCCTTCGCCTGCTTCCCCTTCAGCAACGGTTTCTTCTCTATAGTTAAGAGTCTGTTTTATGCTTTGCCTCTTTCCTTTTTTTCCCCTATGTTCATCTGTTAGGTTTCTTAAATTCCACATATGAGTGAAATATGGTATTTGTCTTTCTCTGACTTATTTCACTTAGCAAAATACTCTCTAGTTCAATCCATGCCATTGCAAAGGCAAGATTTCATTCATTTTTATGGCTAATATTCCACTGTGTGTATATACGTACATATATAAATATATATCACATCTTCTTTTTTTTTTTAAAGATTTTATTTATTTATTTATGATAGTCACAGAGAGAGAGAGAGAGAGGCAGAGACACAGGCAAGGGAGAAGCAGGCTGCATGCAGGGAGCCCGACGCGGGACTCGATCCCGGGTCTTCAGGATCGCGCCCTGGGCCAAAGGCAGGCGCCAAACCGCTGCGCCCCCCAGGGATCCCTATATTACATCTTCTTTATCCATTTGTCAGTCATTGGACATTTGGCTCTTTCAGTAATTTGGCTATTATTGATAATGTTGCTGTAAACATGGAGGTGCATGTATCCCTTCGAATCAACATTTTTGCATTCTTTGGGTAAATACCTAGTAGCACAATTGTAAGGCAATTCTCTTTCTAGCTTTCTGAGGAATCTCCATACTGTTTCCAGAGTGGCTGCGCCAGTTTATATTCCCACCAACAGTGTAAGACGGTTCCCCTTTCTTCACATGTCTCCACCATGTGTCCTGTGGTGTTAATTTTAGCCACTCTGGCAGGTGTGATCTGTATCTCATTGTAGTTTTGATTTGTATTTCCCTGATGATGAGTGATGTTGAGCATCTTTTCACGTGTTTGTTAGCTATCTGTATGTCTTCTTTGGAAAAATGTCTATTCATGTCTCCTGTCCATTTTTTAACTGAATTATTTGGTTTTTTGGGTGTTGAGTTTTAGAAGTCCTTTAGAGATTTTGGATGGATACTAACCCTTTATCGGATATATCATTTGCAAATATCGTCTCCCATTCCAAAGACTGCCTTTTAGTTTGGTTGTTTCCTCCACAGTGAAGAAGCTTTTTAACTTGATGAAGTCCCAATGGTTTATTTTTTATTTTGTTTCCCTTGCCTCAGGGGATATATCTAATAAGTTGCTATGGCCAATGTCGAAGAAGTTGCTGCCTGTGTTCTCCTCTGGGATTTTGATGGTTTCCTGTCTCACATTTAGGTCTTTCATCCATGTTGAATTTATTTCTGTGTATGGTGTAAGAATGTGGTCCAGTTTCCTTCTTTTGCATATTGTTGTCCAGTTTTCCCAACACCGTTTGTTGAAGAGACTGTCTCTTTTCCAATGGATATTCTTTCCTGCTTTGTGCAAGTTTAGCTGATCATAGTTGTGGGTCCGTTTCTGGGTTTTCTATTCTGTTAATCTATGCATCCATTTTTTTTTTTTGTGCCAGCACAATACTGTCTTGATCACTACAGCTTTGTAATATAACTCAAAGTCTGGAATTGTGATTCCTCCAGCTTTGCTTTTCTTTTTTAAGCTTGCTTTGGCTACCAGAAGTCTTTTGTATTTCCATACAAATTTTAGGAATGTTCTTTTTTTTTTCTTTCAAGATTTTATTTATTTACTTGACAGAGAATGAGAGAGAGAGCATGACCAAGGGGAGCTTGGGGCAGAGGGGGAGGGACAAGCAGGCTCCCAGATGAGTAGAGCCTGATGTAGGAACTTGATCCCAGGACCCCAGGATCATGACCTGAGCCGAAGGCAGATGTTTAACCCACTGGGCCACCCAGGCATCCCTGCTCTAGCTCTGTGAAAAAATGCATGTGATATTTTGATGGGGATTGCATTAAGTGCGTAGATTGCTTTGGGTAGTATAGTTATTTCAACCATGTTTGTTCTTCCAATCACAAACTTCTAATTTTAATTCAGAAGAGCTGTTAACATCAGAAGTTTATACTAGTTTGTTTTATACATATTTAAGAAACGTTTAGCAAAAATAATTTGCATCAGCTATGGGGTGCTGAAAGAATTATTTTCCTTTGAAGTAAGTCCATGTGTTACTCAAATAAAGCAATACTGGTTTAGCTGTTTATTAGGCATTTCTGAGGCCTTTTGCTTTTGGCCCTTTTAGCTTTTGGAGACTGGCTATAGGAAATGATGGTGGAAATAGTAAATGAACAGTTATTTGGGGGGCACCTGGGTGGCTCAGTCAGTTAAGTGTCTGACTCTTGGTTTCAGCTCAGGTCATGATCTCAGGGTTTTGAGATGAGCCCCATGTTGGGCTCCCTTCTCAGTGCAGAACCTGCTTAAGGTTCTTTCTCCCACCCCCTCTGCTCCCCCCCACCCCCCACTTGCTCACACACACTCTCAAATAATCTTTGAAAACTTATTTGGCAGTTGGTTTTCTTGCTTTCCAACTATTATGTGGACTGCAGTAATTGCTTCTGAGCAGATAGTAGTAAAGTGGGTACACAGCTCCTCTAGCCCTCTTGTACAGCACATAGTGACACATGCCAAGTATGGACCAGGGAAAAGATTTTTTTTTAAGGTTTTATTTATTTATTTATTTATTTATTTATTTATTTATTTATTCATGAGTGACATGCACAGAGAGAGACAGACAGAGACAGCGACAGAGAGAGGCAGAGACACAGGCAGAGGGAGAAGCAGGCTCCATGCAGGGAGCCCGACGTGGGACTCGATCCCGGGTCCCCAGGATCAGGCGCTGGGCTGAAGGCGGCACTAAACTGCTGAGTCACCTGGGCTGCCCAAGAAATCTTCTATACCTGATTTTATCCATTTTCTTATTTGTCAGAGGGAGGCAGAAGATAGGAATTTTCAGGAGACAGGTATTGATTAGAAATGTGTTAAAAGTTATTTTTAGGAGGTCAGAGACCTTTTTGAAGTTATTTCTTAGATTAAGATTTCTACAGCAGTGATTAGGAGTAAAATGGTGTATTATGAAGAACATGGTATCTGAAATCAGAAGCTCCACCTTCTGATAATATCGAAACAACTTCCGGCAGGTCCGCACCTCTGAACCTCAACCTCTGAAACCTGCAGCCAAATGGGAATCATAATATGGATCTACTACCCACTGTGCACAGGATAGGATAAAAATGCTTTGTAAACTGTATACATTTTAAATTGCTTTTATGAAATTGAGTTGCTTGTCCAGTTTTACAAATGGTCTGTTGTAGTTGTATAAGAATCTCCTAATTGGGACTGAATTTCTGAAACTCCGTGTATCATCCAGCGTATGAGGAAGCTATGTGGTGAAATAATTAGAGCGCTCTTGAACAGTGCCTGAGCTATAAACTTTTTTTCATCCTGAAAGTAGTCAAAACTGAGCAGTTGATAAAAGAAACTTTATATTCACCTGACACTTTTATATTGTTTATTGTGGACATGTATTGTCTATTAAGACTTTTATGTAATTGGAGGAGCTCAGAGATATGATCGTGGGTTGTTGAGACATGCCCTGTGTAGCAGCAAGATAAACCGGGCTCTGTAACTGCATAGAATTCCCCTAGAAAGCTGGGCCAGTGGTTTGACTAAAATTGTAAAACTCCTAGGGAGACAGGATGGGTCAGCCCTTTGCAAGAGCACTAATAACACTGCCATGTCTCGCCTTTCAGCGGGAAAGGGGAACCGGTGACTGAACTCAGCTGGCACTCCTGCCGGCAGCTTCTCTACCAGGCAGTGGCCACAATCCTGGCCCATGCAGGCTTCGAGTGTGCTAATGAAAGTGTCCTGGAGACCCTTACTGATGTGGCACATGAATATTGCCTTAAATTCACCAAGTTGCTGCGCTTCGCTGTGGATCGGGAAGCCCGGCTGGGGCAGACTCCTTTCCCTGACGTTATGGAGCAAGTATTCCATGAAGTGGGCATTGGCAGTGTGCTCTCCCTCCAGAAGTTCTGGCAGCACCGAATCAAGGACTATCACAGTTACATGCTACAGGTGAGGTCACCCTGTGAGAACTGGGTGTAATCTAGGGGTGTTCAGCAGGATCCCATACTTGCCCTAGGGAACAGAGCACAGGGGCTTGGAATAGAGTGGACTTGACCTGCTCTCCTCATGGCCCTAGCTGTGTTTTCTTGACTTCATCACTGACCTGGCCAGACCCTGGGGCCTCCTTTAGTCAATGAGCGGCCACATTTTTTGATAACACTTCTGCTGGAAAAAAAATTATAGACAGGAATATGGAGTCTGAGAGAATATGGTTACCATGCTTTATTCAATAAATATTTATTGAGTGCCTTTTGTGAGTGAGGCATATGTGAGACAGCAGCAGTTAATAAGGTAAGTCCCTTGAGCGTGCATTCTTAAAGAGAGAAACAAAAACAAGTAAATAAAAAGTGATCAAAACAATTTCAGGTGGCATTAAGTGCTATAAAAAGCAAAACCAAACAGAGTGAAGTGATACTGCCCAAGGGCAGAAGAAGGGATAGAGATACCATTTTTGGTTGCAGCCAGAACTACCTAATCTCTTCAAACCCTGTGGCCTTAAGCAAGTCATTTGTTCATTGTTTTGGTTTCCCCAAATCTAAAATACGATTAGGGATTGTTAACACCTGACAGTCTTTGCTAAGTGATCCAGATTTCCTATACCCTTCATTATCCACCTAGGGGACAGATCTCAACTATTAGTTTTTACAGCCAAAAATGTGATCTTTTGTCCCCACTCTGATTTGTCTTTAACAAAGTCTCTTTTACCTTTATGCAACTATTTATTAATTAATAAGAAACTCTCTGCTAAAACAACTTTTCTTCATTGTGTCTCTCTCATTTACAAATGCAAACTCAGCACCTTCAACAAATTCCTTCCATGTGTCTGCTGTGCTCAAAAAAAAGTAAAAAACAAAACAAAAAATCAGGGGATACCTGGGTGGCTCAACGGTTTAGCACCTGCCTTCAGCCCGGGACGTGATCCTGGGGTCCCGGGATGGAGTCCTGCGTCGGGCTCCCTGCATGGCGCCTGCTTCTCCCTCTGCCTGTGTCTCTGCCTCTCTGTGTGTGTGTCTTTCATGAATAAGTAAATAAAAATCTCTTTTAAAACAATGAAACAAAAAACCAGTTCTTTCCTTTGGCAGTGGTTGCTTTACTCATATTATGTTGGTTTTATGTGCGATGCCACAAGCTAACCATCCACTTTGCTTTTAACATTTCTTTGGAAGATTGACTCTTGCTTGCCAACAGATTAGTAAGCAACTATCTGAGGAGTATGAAAGGATTGTCAACCCTGAGAAGGCCACAGAGGACACTAAACCTGTAAAGATCAAGGAAGAACCTGTGAGCGACATCACATTCCCTGTCAGTGAGGAACTGGAGGCTGACCTTGCTTCTGGAGACCAGTCACTGCCCATGGGAGTCCTCGGGGCTCAGAGTGAGCGCTTCCCATCTAACCTGGAAGTTGAGGCTTCACCACAGGCTTCAAGTAAGAAAACAATTGACTGTGATTCTGGGATATCTGCCAATGTCAGCACTTCTGGCATTTTGGAATCAAACTGTGGAGAGGAGAGGAAAAAGTGGGAGGGGGCAAGAAAATAGAAAGCCTAAAAAAACAAATACAGCCTCACTGATCTAGATATGTCAACATTCTTCTTTGTAATTAGTGAAGGGAGGACTAGCACAACTTTACAGGCATTCTTTAAAATAATTCCGAGTTAGGGTGTAGATGCAATAGGTGTTCTATTGTTGAGTACTGGAGCTAATTTAGCTGACCCAGCTGGGTGGGCAGATGTCCCCTTCATCCCGTACTTAGTGTGCTGTATTTGTCTTTCCTGATGCTTGTACTCAGTAAGACAACTTCCACACAGATGAAGGAAGGCTAATTGCTCAAGGCTGTTTGAATAGTTGGGCTTCCTTGCTAGAGTACCCCCAAAAGATTCGACCAGAAAGGGACTGAAATAGGGCTATCCAATCCGACGCAGCTGGCCTTTTCCAGACAGTCTCTGTGATCACCCTAGGAACCAGGATACTTGATCCTTCTGTCAGATTGCAAATTAGTTTCGATCCTCAGTTCTACTCAAATATAAATTGTCACTTCATCAATGCACAAATGATACAAGTAACAAATCCTAAACAGAATCAGGCCACATTATTTTTTTAAAACATTTTAAGCTTTTATTTGAGAGGGCGCACACATGTACACAAGTGGGAGGAGGGGCAGAGGGAGAAGCTGACTCCCCACTGAGCTGGGAGCCCAATGCTGAGTTTGATCCCAGGGCCCTGAGATCATGACCTAGCAAAGTCAGACACTTAACCAACAGCCACCCAGGCGCCCAAGGCCACATTTTTTAGTGTTGGCCAGAGAGCCTTTCACCATGAAAGAGGTAATAACCACAGAAGAGCTTTGCTAGAACAGAGACAGGAGGGCCAAAGAGAAATTGTTACAGATTTAGGAGCCATGACACTCTTCAGCAGTCTAGGAACTGCTGCCAGCATTTTGTAGTAATCGTTAAGTTCATACTGTGAGAGAGGACCGGGGACCCAAACAAAAGGCAGGAAAACAGGACAGCCTTATAGAAGGAAGGAGGGAAAGAAGCAACTTAACACCTGATTAAGAGCCTGTGGTTGTGCCTGCCTTTGGGCCATGAGACAGGGAATCTTTCCACCTACATAGTTTTACTTCCCTGATTTAAGGGAAATGGCTGGTGGGTGAGGTGGGGTTAAAGTAGGGGAGGAAGTGGAAAGCAAAATACTCAGAATACTTAAAAAAAAAAAAAAGAAAATACTCAGAATTATTAGTTTTAGGAACAGAGGATGACCACCTAACCTTGACTCCAGTCAAGTAGACTCAGACTGAAGACTGAGCTCAAAGGCTAGGAATCTGCCCCGATGAAATATTTGTCTGCTGTGTTCCAGCCTTGGCTTACCACTGGTTGTATTTTCTTCCATTGCCAGGCACAGAGGTAAATGCTTCCCCTCTTTGGAATCTGGCCCATGTGAAAATGGAGCCTCAAGAGAGTGAAGAAGGCAATGTGTCTGGGCATGGCGTGCTGGGCAGTGATGTCTTCGAGGAGCCCATGTCCGGGATGAGTGAAGCCGGGATCCCTCAGAGTCCTGATGACTCAGACAGCAGCTACGGTTCCCACTCCACTGATAGCCTCATGGGGTCCTCCCCTGTTTTCAACCAGCGCTGCAAGAAGAGGATGAGGAAAATATAAAAGGTAAAGGGGAGACTTTCTCTCCAAGCTTCATGTATTACATTTGTTTCCATAAAAGGTGACGTGACTCTTACTCTTAAACACAGTGAACTTTCCCGATTTCATTGGAGCTGACTTTAACCAATTAGGTTTGCGTTTTACTTTTACAGCTAGTTTTTGTAGTTTTCTACAACCAAGCCACCTTTCACAGACACTTCACAATACCGGGATGGTAACCGGGAGACCAATGCACTGTCCCGGACTGTTGTCTTTGCACAACTGAGAAGAATCCTGCTGCTTGGCTCTATATTGCAGGGATATCGTACAGATTGAGATTATCAAACCTCAAAGCTATGCTTGAAGAGATTCACAAGTAAATATATGCTGATGTTAAATGTCAGTGTTTTCACTGAACTTGCTTCACTTTGGGGCCAAATCATTGGGAACCTGGTACTAAAACCTAACAGGAAATAGCTAATCCCCCTTTATCGATCAGTAGTCTTTCTGAAACACGTTTTGCTGTGCATGATGTCTCACAAAACCAGGGGTCTGTGGTGTTTCTTCAGACAGCCCTCATCTCGTCTGCGTCGTTTCTTTTTTGTTCAACTAAGCTTTACCCCTCAAACTCACGACCCCAGGTTCAAGAGTCACATGCTTTCCTAAGCCAGCCAGGCGCCCCTCTTCTTCGTTAGACTTCACTCCATCTACCCTTATTCTGTCATTTTCTTATTTTTCCATTCAGATTTTTAAAAATATTTTACCATGTATGTTTCCTTCATTTTCTGCATTGGGAACAAAGCAAACAGGACCTGTCCAAGGACAGACTGGTGCTAGTTACATTTGTTGCATCTACTTGGCCGTCAGAGGACAATAGTCCATCCCTTTACCAGAATTCAGCATCTGCACTGTGCTCCTGCTGGCTAGGCAGCTAAAAGGCTAGCGGTACACATCTCTCTCCTTTACATCATGTCTTCAACCTTACATTGTTACCCATCACAGGATCAGCCCTGCTTGGCATCTGATGGTCTCAGTCATTTGTTTATTAAGTGAATGATTAGCACTGGAATTGTTAGCGGTAATTAACAAATGTGTGCTTTATGCCTTGATAGCGGGTACCAGCATTTAAGTACTGCTCAAGTTTGCTTTTCGGGTGCAGAATACCAGTCTTTTGAAATCTGCACACTCTTTTAAATGACCAAAATCAATGCACAGCTTTAATTAGTATATTCCTGAATGCCTTAAATGTCTGAGGCACTGAGAACAAAGATGAATGCAGGGTAACCTAGGTAGCTTTCAAGCTGTTAAGCATCTCACTTTGACTCAGGTCATGATCTTGGGGTCCTGAGATCAAGCCCCGAGTCTGTTTTTCTCTGCCCCTCTCCCCACCCAAGCACGCACATTCTCTAATAAAAACTTAAAAAAATCTCAGATAATTTATAAATTTGCTAATTGCACAATCCTGAACACAATTCTCTAAACTCCCATCCACACCTAGCTTCATCTTTCCCTATTTATGAAAGCAGATATCAGGCAGTTTCCATAAAGTAGTCATCTAGCATTTAATTCATTCAGTTGGCAGACACTTATTGAACACCAATTATGTATTGGTTTTTGTACAAGGTATACAAAGATAAGGAAGACTTTCTCTCTGTCCTTATAAAATAGAGCTTAAGGAATAGGGCTTTTTTTTTTTTTTTTTTTTTTTTTTAAGTAAGCTCCACACCCAGTATGGGGCTTGAACTTACGACCCTGAGACCAAGACCTGTGTTGAAATCGAGTCAGATGCTTAACCAACAGAGCGACTCGGGCACCTCCAGACAAATTATTTTTTAAAGAAGTATTCAAAGGCACTAAAAGGGGAAAACCAAGTATGTTCAGAGTCTTGCTTTGCAGATGGTTTCCTTTTGAACCGTTCAAAGTTTTAGCCTAGTGGTTTCTAGATATAGAATATTGAAATTAATATCTCTAAGTATAGATACCTATAGATCGATATAGGCTTATAATCGACAGGTATAGAACACTGAAATTAATACTTAATGGCAAAATAAAATACTTTTTGGAATATTTACATTGGAGAATAGGCACCAGATGGTTAAGGTTAGGTACTCTGATATAGCAGGTCGTTTTGAGATACTGGAGATTCTCAAGGCCTGGAACTGTCACAGGCTATGGTAGTTAGGGCAGTGGTTCTCAAACTTCATGTACATGGGAATCCTCTGAAGGACTTATTAAAACAGATTTCTAGGTTCCACACCCATAGTTTCATTCAGATCTTGAGTGTTGTGTCTCGTAACAATTCCCCAGGTCATGCTGATGCTTCTGATCCAATGACCACACTTGAGAACCACTGAACTGGAGTACAGGTTAGGCAGGGATAAACTTTCCTGAGAGAAACGCAGTTTTACTGTGTCCTGTGAAGAATGTGGAGGCAGGGCAAACCCTACCAAGGCCATTATTTATATATGGAATATGCACCTGACCCAAATCCATGGCCTTTGAGTAAATTACAAAAGATACTTTGCCTTAAGGTTAATGTATAATACAAACAGTGCCTGGCTCTGTACTCAGTTACTTGGTTTATTTACAAGAGAGACTTTAGTAAACATCCCCTCTTTTACTGAGACAGGTTTGGACACGTGGCTTTAAACCTCTGTGTTGAATAGAAGCGAACCTACTTGCAATTACATAATTTTCTTATTTGAAATTATGACAGGCAGACTTAAAGTTAAAATTTAAAACTCTTTATCCAAGTCACCATCCAAAGCAGGATTCTTATTCATTAATCCTATGTTTTGCTCACCTTCTTCAATGAACCTGTTATTCTACAATGAGGTACTTCGTGTGAGGCACCTTTTGTAGCCAACATTGACTGGTTGCCAAGCAGACTGCTGCCACCCCGGGGAAGCTCATGATTCCTCTCGCCCTTTCTGCTAAAAGGAGGGGAATTCATGGTACAGGGTCAAGGGCAAGACGGGAGAGTAGAGTACAGATCCAGCCTAATAGAGATTTGAGGTGAATAGTAAGTTCTCTCTGTTCCATCCATCAGCAGCAAAAGTACTTAAGTTGAAATGATAAAACGTGAAGCCTGTTAGGTCCAATGGTCTTGTATCCCTGGCTGCGTCTGAGTCAAATTTCCCTATAAGAGAAACAGTGCTACTCTGAACAAAATTGTCCTTTATAGTAGCCCCCATCAGAGGTTAGGATAGTTCCTTCAGGGTTCCAAAATTTCAGACTTCTAGAAACTACTTGTTGTTTCTCTTCCAGTACTGTGCCATTGATTCTTGCATAAAATTCTGGAATGCTGGCTCTTCACGGCTTTCCTCTGTAACTGCAAGGAAAAAAGGTCAATTCTTAACTTTCCCATTAGAAAGGTATCAGATAATGGTAGATTAGAGCTGCTGTCACTAATCCATCAGAAACAGTACTCTGCTTCTAATAAACTAAGTGTTTACTTCTCCCAAAGAAGAAATATCTTCTACAAGCATGCTCTATTTATCATGTTGCCCAAAACGTACAATTTCTTTCATCTATGAGTGGGGAGAATACCTCCCTCATAAAGTAACTAAAATGAGGTCCCGCTCCTAGGTATTTTTAACCAAGAGAAATATATACAGCAGCTTTATTCGTAACAGCTAAAATCTGGAAACAACCCTAATGGCAATCAGCTGATGAATGGATAGACCACTCATGGTAAAAGGCATATCATGGCATATTATTATTCATCGGTAAAAAGAACATACTTCTGACACAAGGATGGACTGCAAGAGCATTACACTGACTGAAAAAAGTCAAACGCGAAAAGCTAAAACACTGCGATTCCAATTATACAACATTCTAGAAAAAAGCAAATTACAGTAATAGGAATCAGATTAGTGATTGCCAAAAACTAAGTGTGCAGAAAGGGAACTGAATAAAAACAAGCATGAGGAACTTTTGGGGGTGGTGGAAGTATTCCGTATCTTGACCTATGATGGCTGTTACTAATGCACATATATTTGTTAAAATTCAGCAAACTAAAAACTCTTAAAAAGGGTGGGCTTTACTGTTTGTAAATTATACCTCAATAAGTCTGAGTCAACGAGCCATTTGATGTTAGCATCCAGCATACTGGACGGCAAAGAGAGGTTTGCTCTTGGTCGTAGCTAGAACCGAAAAATGTTTCAAGAAACGGATTCTGATCACAGTCCATAAACTATGCCAGATGGAACCCTGCTGAGGCCACCTTATGCATTCTTGCCCCTCACGCCCTAAGTGTTCTTTTTTTTTTCTTTTTTTTTTTTAAAGATTTTATTTATTTATTCATGAGAGACACACAGAGAGAGAGGCAGAGACACAGGCAGAGGGAGAAGCAGGCTCCATGCAGGGAGCCAATGCGGGACTCGATCCCGGGTCTCCAGGATCACACCCTGGACTGAAGGCGACGCTAAACCGCTGAGCCACCCAGGCTGCCCCTCACCCCCTATGTATTCTTAAGAGAGTATTTACAGAAAACAAAAATTCTAGATTTCTCAAATGGATTTCGAGCTAAAGATGAGAAGACACAAGACTAATTAAAAGCCTGTAATGAGCTCAATGTTGACCGTTCAGTAGAGGCCAGGAACTCTCAATACATGAACTCTTTCCTGCTGCTATATCCAATGCCATCTCTTCTCTCCCCTATCACTGGCTGCATGTGTAAGGTTTCTCTGAATAAGAAGCTCCCGAGCAAACATGATGGGGATGAGCAGCTACTCTCTTCATGAGCCACTTCAGCCACCTCTCACCTCTGTGATCAATATCATCAGTATCACTGTCGGCTTCGTCATCCTCTTCATCCAAAGTTCCCCGAGTCAGGATCAAGTCAGAAGGGTCAAGTGCAGGAGATAAGCTGTCTACAGAGAAAACACCAATCAGTAGCATGTCATGAACCTATATGTCCTCAAAAAGATGATTCTGATTCAGTGACTATGGTTATAAATTGGCAGGATGAAAGTGGTCGTGATAAATATAAATGCAGGATTTTACCTTTTCTAAATGTATTATTGTTAATACCACTTAACTTTTACAGTAGTATAGTTCACAAAATGCTTCCAGGATCCCAGTAACCGCAAGGTGCTCTTTTTAAGCTGAAGAAAATAATTTTCAAGTAGCTTGCCCTCTTTCATTCTTACTAGCTCCTAGAAGAGGCTATAGTTTTTCTTATGAAGACTAAGGACATCTGAGCAGATGCAGTGTGCTGGGGAGTCAGGGTAAAGGAAGATCCAGATGGAAATTTAAGTTCTGAGGGTCTGAAGAGAACAGATGGTAAAATGGCAGGCAGCAAAGGAGCCCAGATATTATTCAAGAAAAAGAGGGAAGGAGGAAAATGGGAAACTGAATCTACTCTTAGAGACTAATTTCCTACTCCGAGAAACTCAACTAGGGCTAAGTCCCAAGTAAAGTCGAATTCAGCCTGCGAGGGTTGGGCTTTACAAGAACCTCCATGATGCCACATATCCTAGAGCCTTCAGGAGGCTCATCAGAGAAAAGTCAGCTGGGGATTGAGGAGGCCAACAGTGACAACAGCAAGAGACACAGATCTCTGGGGGCCTGCGGCCCTGAAGACGGACGGTGGCATGGCGTGTTAACAGTCAGAGCTTCAGTCGGTGCCTAACTATACTTGGGATGCTCCCCCAATAATTTACTGCAAGTCTTCAACCTTTAACAGGTTATCTGAGTGTGAAAGACCTTTTGCAGCAGATTGAACACTTACTGCTTCACATATTTTTTTAAGATTTTTAATTTATTTGTTCATGAGAGACAGAGAGGGAGAGAGAGAGGCAGAGACACAGGCAGAGGGAAAAGCAGGCTCCATGGAGGGAGCCTGACATGGGACGAGATCCCAGGTCTCCAGGATCATGCCCTGGGCTCATCAGCTCAACCGCTGAGCCACCCAGGCTGCCCTGCTTCACATATTCTTGAGTGATTCAAAGGAGCGCAGCACACAGATGCTTATGTCGCTGAGGTGTGCAAGGATGGCCAGGCCAGTTCACTTAACTGGGAAACGAGCCACAGTCCAGCACCTCCCCCTCCAAGCTGCTTTGCATTGACTATCGAAGATACAGCAACAGCTTTCATGAGTAGTACTTCATTCCTTAAAGGTCAGTCCATCCATAAGTGTGGATGGGTGGGGGTGCATACATACGAAATATGAGCGCCAATCTAGAAGCCCCTAAGAATCAATGACAAAATGAATTCAAACAATAAGAAAATACAGGGGCGCCTGGGTGGCTCAGTCAGTGGAGTGCCCGATTGTTGGTTTCAGCTCAGGTTATGATCTCATGGGTCATGGGCTCAAGCTCCACACTGGGCTCCTCACTCTGTGTTGAGTTCATAAACTGAGCTGAAACCAAGAATCGGGCGCTCCACCGACTGAGCCACCCAGGCGCCAGCTTCCAATTCTTTCTTCCTCTCCCTCCCCCTCTGCCACTCCCACCTTATGCGCTTTCTCAAATAAACAATCTTTAAAAAAATTTAAAAACAAAAAAATTCATAAAAGGGGCCAAATAAAAAGACTAATATATGGAAATAAAACACCTTCAGGGGATCCCTGGGTGGCGCAGCGGTTTGGTGCCTGCCTTTGGCCCAGGGCGCGATCCTGGAGACCCGGGATCAAATCCCACATCGGGCTCCCGGTGCATGGAGCCTGCTTCTCCCTCTGCCTGTGTCTCTGGCCTCTCTCTCTCTCTCTCTCTCTCTCTGTAACTATCATAAATGAATAAAAATTAAAAAAAAAAAAAAAAACACCTTCAAATACACAAACACAACCCATTACAAGATACAATGGTTCAGAAAATCCCATTTCAACACTAGAAGAAGATAAAATCCTTGGAAAATTTTAACAAGAACTATGCAAAAATCACATGAGGAAGAAACTCCTGAAAAATACAAAAGTACACTTGAAAATATAAACATAGTCCTTGTTCCTGGATAGGGGGACTCAATAGGACAACTGTCAGTTTTCCCTATATTAATGAACATAATGCAAGACCAATAAAAAATACCAAAAAGTTTTGTTTTTTTTTGTTTGTTTTTTTAGCAAGCTAAATTAGTTGATGCTTAAGTTCACGTGGAAAAATAAACATGCAATAGCCAAGGAAATGCTAAAAAAGAAAAATATGAAAAAGGATTAGCCAAAGCAGACATTAAAACATTCTATAAAGACCCTAGATAATTATAACAGTGTGGTACAGACCCAGACAGTCCAGAAGAATAAGACAGGGAGTCCAAAAATATACCCAGGTACACATGGAACTTTAGTATTCCATCTCAGATCACTGGGGCAAAGGCAGACTTTTTGAGAAATAGGGCAGGTACAACTGTTTATAAAAAAGGTAACACAGACCTATACTTCACACCATCCACAGAAGAAACTCTAAATGGAACGCGGATCTAAAGGCAGAGAACGAGGGCTGCCTGGGTGGCTCAGTCGGTTAAGCCTCTGACTCTTGGTTTCAGCTCAGGTCATGATCTCAGGGTCGTGTGACTCAGCTCCATGTCAGGCTCCATGCTCAATGCAGAGCAAATTCTGTCTCTCCTCCTTTTCCCTCCCTCTTTGCTCCTACCCCCTACTCACACTGGTACGTTTTCTCTCTCTCTCTCTCTCTCTCTCTCAAATAAATAAAAATCTTTAAATGTAGACAATGATTCCATATTAAGTACTACAATAAAACGTGAGTGAATTCCTCTTTAACACAGTATAAGTAAGGGATTCCCAATTATCACTCAAGATCCAGATGCAGTGAAGAGAAGGCAAGTAAATTTGACTACATCAAAACAAAACAAAAATTTTCACCAGGAAAAATAACACCATGGACAAAGTCAAAAAACGAGCGACAAACAGCGAGAAGATATTTCCAACATGCATCACAGAAAACGATACTATCCCTATTAGATTAATGGATATTAAAATTAGTGGGTAAACATGTGAGAATTAAAAGGACATTCGTAGGGTCTCAAAGCATCACCCACAAAATACTTATCAAGGGAAAAATAACTTTTCATAGAAAAACCTGGCAGACACCACTTTGAGTACTTAAAATTAACATCACCAACAATGGGACAAATCAACATCATGTGTCTCCTGATGTGATGCATGGAAAAGTCACAAATTCCACTTCTGTAAAGTTCTGCCAAAAAGGAGCCACCTGAATTGAGTCCTGAGGGAATATCAGTCAAACCCAAGCTGAGGAACATCCTATAAAATATCTGTCCCACATACTTGCAAATTATCACTGCTGTGAAACACAAAGTCTAAAGAAACATTCCAGATTAAAGGAGAGAGAGACAAGACAACTAAATGCAATGCAGATCCAGGATTTTCTCCTGCTGTACAGGGCAAACAGCTACACCTAAATAAGGATTACACACTATACGACAGTAGCAGTGTTCATTTCCTAATTTCTAGTAATGAGCTTATATAAAATATCCTTGTTTTAGGAAATACAGAAGTATCAAGGATGATATTGAAAAATAAGTGTATAACTTACAGGACTCTGAAAAAAGGAACATGTTTTGTTTACAAATGTATACGTATATACAAAGTCATACATCATGAGAAGAAGACAATGAAGCAACGTGGTAAAATGTTGACATTTTGTGAATCTGGTTGAATGCTACATAGTAATAATTCTACTAGCCACACAATTTTTCTGTTAATCTGAGAGTAGGTCAAAATAAATAGGAAACAAGGGAGGAGAGTGGAAGGCAAAAAACGTATTTAAGAAAACTGATGGGATCCCTGGGTGGCGCAGCGGTTTGGCGCCTGCCTTTGGCCCAGGGCGCGATCCTGGAGACCCGGGATCGAATCCCACGTCGGGCTCCCGGTGCATGGAGCCTGCTTCTCCCTCTGCCTGTGTCTCTGCCTCTCTCTCTCTCTCTCTGTGACTATTACAATTAAAAATAAATAAATATTAAAAAAAAAAAAAAAAAAAGAAAACTGAGTGGGGGGATGGGGTAACTGGGGGACAGGCGTTAAGGAGGGCACTTGATGTGATAAGCACTGGGTGCTATTATGCAACTGATGAACCACTAAACTCTACCCTCAACTTCTTAATACACTGTATGTTAACTAATTTAGGTTTTTTGTAAAGTGTTTAAGAAAATAGAGAAGACATCAAGTATCTAGCTGAAGTAAAGCAAAACCTACCTGAAGAGGAAGAACTCAAAGTGGTATAGTTAAATACAACGTCCAGTTTACCTTTGCAAATCACACACAAAACAAAAGCGGTAGAATAGATAGATAAATACATTGATCAATCTCAAACACATTATATTTTTATCCTTTTCTCGCTCTTAAACAGAAGTATCTTCCTGCTCAGTGGAAATACGCACATCATCCTTTCAGTTCCTAACACCAGGAGACCCTCCAGTACCTGTGGCAGTCCCTGTGTCCAAGGCTACAGAGCCCATATCTTTCCGAAGGCGTTCCAGTTGTTCCTTCTGATGCTGGCTCTGTGCATTGGCCTGTACACACAAAGAAAAATATCTTCATATTAAAAAAGGAGTCCTAGGGGGTGCCTGGGTGGCTCAGTCCGTTAAGCATCTAACTCTTAATTTCGGTTCAGGTCATGATCTGTGTAGCTGAGCATGGAGCCTGCTTAAGATTCTCCCTCCCTCCGCACCCTCCCCACCCAGGTAACACCCTCTCTCTCTACAAAATAAATATAAATCAAATAAAATCTTTAGGGAAAAAAAAATAGGAGCCCTGAATTAGACGCCAGACTTGTAACAGGAGATGACTAAGTATACACACAAACACTAGAGGCTATTTAGACATTGAGGCAGGTAAGAGATAGCAGATACAGAAACACCAAGCAGTGTGGATCAAGATAGCACAAGTTCAGACTGGAGGGCTCTGCAGAATGAATTAGGGGTTGCAGAAGTTAGTCACAAGAACCCATCAAAAGAACCGTCAAGCAGACTCAGCAGTGATAAGGGGCCCAATGGAGCTGAAGGGGGCAGGCCAAGCGATTATTTGGAATAAGCACTGTGAACCACTTTTTTCTTAAAATTCTATAACCAGCTCTTAAATGCAGCTTAGAGTAGGAGTGGGGTGGGGCCCAGGAAGTGCTTAGCAAATCTAACAGGAAAAATCAGACTTTAAGAAATTCACATAAAGAGAAGAAAAACAATTAAGGGGCCCTCCTGCATCTAGACAGCACACCTACAGGTTTACTAATTTAAAATAACAAACACGTAGAACATACACTGATAGCCCCCCAAAAAGTATTTATGGCAGGAGGATTAGTGCATGGTTTAAAGTTCTTTTTTAGTGGCCCAAAACATACACATAGCCTCCTCTCTTACCAGTGACTTCTTCAGACGTTCATATTCAGGACGATACTCCCTGGAGAGAGAAAACACTTTCTAAATTCCTGTGTTTAATAATCTGTCCTGCCCGCCTCCACATCATTTCCATGTTCCTAGGGCTCTGACAGTAACAGAAGACCTTACTTTACTGAATGTTACATGGAACAAGTCTTAGTCACTGATATTCTATCCCTATGAAATTAAAAGTCAAAGTGCTTGTCCCCACTCTGAAACCAGCAAAGAGACAAAAAACTGCTGGCCGGGAAAGATGAACTCTGTGGAGTTCATGTCTGATGAGCTCATCATTTGTTTGGATAAACACAGTGATGAATAAAAGAAGGTAGGCCTGTTGGGCTCAGGAAGCTCAATGTGTAATTATGTGGCTTATCTGGGCAACAACAAAAGGGTCTGTCCTGAGGCTTTGGTAACACACAGAAAGACCCCTTCTCTGATGAATCAAAATCAAAATAATGTGTCTAAAAATCACCATGTGGTTGTTAGAATCTTGCTAACAAATGAAGCCAAAGGAAGCCAATTATCATGCCACCCCCCAAGGAAAGTGTTCGGATTACATTTTCCTTTAAGTAAACAGAATTCCAGTATTAACCTGATAACAGTAACAACAATCCTTTATGGTAAAATGTGCTTGCTATGTGTCAGCCATTATACTAGGTGCTTCAGATATATTTTCTCAAATAACGCTCACAACCTTAACAATAAAATGCTACTATCCCTGATGTACAAATGATGAACACCTGCTAAGGCCACCCCTTTATTCAGTGGAGAAAACAGAAATCCAACCCATGTCTGTCTGACTCCACAGGCTATGTTCTTAATCCAGGGTCAGCCAATGTGGCAAACAGGCCAAATCATGCCTATTTTTGTAAATAAATTTTATTAGGACACAGCCATGCCCATTTGTTTGCAAACTGTTTATGGATGCTTTCGCCCTACAATGACAGTTGAGAGTTGCAACAAAGATCGTAAGGCCTACAAAAGCCTGAAATATTTACAATCTGGCTTTTTGCAAAAAAAAATGTATGGGGCGCCCGTATGGTTCTGTCCGTTAAGCATCTGCCTTCAGCTCGGGTCATGATCCCAGGGTCCTGGGATCAAGCCCTGCATTGGGCTCCCTAATCAGCGGGGAGCCTGCTTCTCTCGCTCCCTCTCTGCCTGCAGCCTCCCCTGCTTGTGCTGTCAAATAAGTAAATAAGATCTCTTAAAAATTTTTTAAAAAACAAAAAATGAAAAGTCTGAAGACTCTTGCTCTTAATCAGTAAATACAGTGAAAGTTGTACACTATGTTTAAAGAAGGTTAATGGAGACTTCTTATCCCTAAGTGTACACACACAGATCCAGTACACATCCAAATGACAAATGTAATACCTACACTGTGAAACCCAAATGCTTTGCCTGGCAAAACTGCTATCGTATCAGATTGTGGGTTACTAAAAATATCATCAAGAGGATTTTTCCTTCATCCTCACCTTTCATATTCTTCTGCAGCACTGGTGACTTGCACGAAGAGTTCATCTAAGCCTGTACCCAGAACAGCAGACACACCCACCACCTGCCAAAAGCATCAATGCCACTGAGCAAACAACTGTGTATTTTTAAATGGTGTAGATATTACTTTGTTCAAATAAATCATAAAATCTTCATAAAAGAAGTTTAGATACCTCAAGAAGTCTCTGGCAAAGGGTGAAGCTAAAACAAAACAGCACACATACTCAAAAGCCATGGAAAGAAGTTTATGGAAAAGAGAAGGCTGGATAAAAAGAAAATCAGGAGAAACACACAGCGAGGCTTCTCATCTATTCCCTGTCAAATCTAACCACTGCTTGTTCTCTATAAAAATTATTATCTCGGGTGCCTGGGTGGCTCAGTCGGTTCAGTGTCTGCCTTTGGCTCGGGTCGTGGTCCAAGATCCTGGGATGGAGCCCGGCATTAGGCTCCTTGCACAGGAGGGAGTCTGCTTCTCCCTCTCCTGCCCCTTCCCTTGCTCATGTTCTCCCTCACTCTTTCTCTCAAATAAATAAAATCTTTAAAAAAAAAATTAGTATCTCAATGCCTTTGCTTGAGCAATTACCATCCTCCCTGCCATCCCGACTCACATTTGCTTATGTAAATCATACCCTTCCTTCAAAGCATACCTCTAATGCTATATCCTCCAAAATCCCTCATTTCAAGAGTGATCTGCCCCTCAGCAGCATCAGGCCCAACCTCCAATCTTAGTAAGATCTTTACCACAATATATTATGTTTCAATTCTGTATGTACCCTTCTCTTTGAACTAGATCATAAACTCTGAAGGTAGGGTCACTATCTTATTTATCTTCTTTTTTTTTTTTTTTTTTTTTTAAGTAAATATCCAATGAGGGGCTCGAACTCATGACCCTGAGGTTAAGAGCCAGCCATGGGGTACCTGGTTGGCTCAATAGTTTGGGCATCTGCCTTCGGCTCAGGTCATGATCTCAGGGTCCTGGGATAGAGGCCCATGTCGGGCTCCCTGTTCGGCAGGGAGCTGGCTTCTCCTTCTCCCTCTGCCCTTCTCCCTGCTCATGTGCGCTTATTCTCTCTCAAATAAATAAATAGAATCTTTTAAAAAAAAAAAAATAGCCAGCCACCTCTACTTTATCTTTTAAACTTCCAGTTTTAAAACTGGAAAGCAACATGCAAAAGAGGTGGGAAAACCTCCAATTTTTAATAAGTAATGCTTTAAATGCTTTGTGAAAATACCAAACTTCTTTTCTAAGACAGGTTCAACGCCAGCCCTATGGTTAAGAGGATGTCTGAAGGGACTGTCAGTATAAGCAGTGGTGAAAGTTTACCTTAAGTGAGCTGTAAAACTCATCCAACACCAGGCTCATTGAACGAGTCAGGTTACTGACGTATGTAGTCTCTTGATTCAAGGCATCTTGGAAAGCTTCAAAATCTTGCATCCATTCCACTGCAAAGCTGTGATCAATGATGTCAGTCTGTACCAAACAGAAGACAATTATCAGCAATCAGAGATGTGTTTAGATACCAAACAACGTCAAAATAATTTTAATTAAATGCCAACCACAAAGCAACTATTCATATTTTTTTTCTCTGCTTCCCTCATTTCCTCCTCCACTACAATAAACCATAAAGGACCACGGCTACTGTAAATAAATGAACATATGTGTTCTCTTGGTTGAAGCCGACCCTTCACTATCCACTGCCAAGTGACCATGACCACAGTAGATGCCAGCACATTCTAGGCTCTGAAGTCATGTACTCTCTTGAATCCTTGCTGTCGACTCAAGAAAAGTGAAGTTTTCTGTTTTAATTGCTCTGCCAATTAACAAGCAGTCCCTCCCCCATATACATAGTTGTGATTCTGAGGGATAACCTATACACTATGATTGAGGGGCTACTCTATCCAGTTTTAAATTACTCTGAGGAGAGCCAGTAATAAATATTCATTTAATTCGACTGAATCTTTTTCCTACAAACGCTCATGACTTTGTTTCAGTTAAGTTTGAATCTATTCTCCGACATGTGAAAATCCTCACCTACCCAAACCCCTAAACCTTCCAATAACACAAGGTTCTGATGAAAAAGAAATACTAAACCACAAAAGGAAGGAACCACTTACTTTATTCATAACCACAATGAAAGGCAGCTTGGTTTTGTACAAGATGCTGAAAATCAAACATCAAGACGTTATCAGTGAAAGCACTTAAGCTCTTGCTTACCCAAGTGTCAGTCTGCTAGAACCGAGTAACGAGAACTGGAATGGGTTCAGACGCTACATATAGCTATCCATCCTGACACAGCCCTCACATTCTACTCTCCCAAGAGGAAGAGGTACTTCACCGCTACCATTAGGCAAACAACACACATACGTTCTCTTTCTTTCTTGGAGTAAGAATGCTTTGATATTCATCTGGTTTTCTGTGTATGGTTTTTTGGTGTGGTTGTTTCTACCAAATAATTGTCTCTTTTAAACAATATATATGGAAACAACGCTGTCAGACATCAGATTTCTATTTGGACTACAATTTATTGCATCTACCAAGAAGGTATATCCCTAGTCTTAGGAGAAGGCACAAATGCTGGTGATGGCTTTTATGTATCCACCAAATAAAATTCTCTCAAATTTCATAATAATTTCCCTTGCTCTATGTCGAATGCACTCACATACCCTAGTAAGCCATGTCTCTCTGTCCTTAATGACACCAAGTTGGGGCAAACTTGTGCTTTTTGGAATCATAGATAAATCTCTTTATTCACAATCTCTCATTTTATAATTTAAGTCTACATGTCATAACACAGAAAAGGAACATTTAGATCAGAGGGCTCTATTCTATTTAGACTCGTTTCATTCAACTGCGAGCAACTACCAAAAGGTTCGTGTTCATACACTACCTGTTTCTGTAACAAGCAAAGGGGGAAGATGAGAAGCTGGTCAAAGAGAATGCTAACACATATGCCTCTTTTCTCATCTAATCTCTCCCCAGCTCACAACTACTAAACTGAGGGGCACATCTGAATGAGCACAAATCCAGGTTGGTAAGCACTCAGGACTCAAATATAAAAAAGAAAAGAGGAGGCCTCCTACCTTGATGTAATACCATGGCCCACCAACAATCCATTACCTGCAGGCATAGAGCATATTGGACATGAAGGTCACTGGATTGGTACTTCTTGATGTATCCATGACGTATATGACAACTGTGGGAAATGAGGAGGCCTAAAGCCACAAAATAATCACAGCCTTAGTCAAAGGACTCAAGACCTATCTCCAAACTCTTTTCCCACCTTCCTTAGCAAGGGAAAACCACTTTAGGCAGGGTGCCAAGAGCTTCCACAACTAACTTCCCATATAGCATCCCACTCAATAAAAAGATGCTTAACCAGTTTAGCTCTCCAGTTAGTCTAACAAGTCCTTGAATACTCACCAGGGCTTCAGTGATGATTGTCCCAGAAGCTGACCACGTGAAAACCTCAATCTGTCCAGGTGTGTCAATCAAGACATATCTGTATCAAGAACAACCATTCGAGAAGTATCACACCTGTGAAATACTGAAAGCTATTCCAGCACACGTAACACTGAACATCTGCTTATCCAAGAAGAAATAACCTCTTCACACTGTCAAGTCTAACTTCCTCCCACTGCCCTTAAAACATATACTACCTGTCCAGTATTCATGATACCAGGCAGGAGTAGCAGTCTACAAATTGCTGCAAATTATCACAGAAGAAACTATGATCGTTTTAGAAACACACTGTGTTAAAAATGAGAGATAAACAAAACCAGAAGGCAAATCCCTTGGGGAACCATCTGGTTTCTTGGGGTCGTGGTGGGGGGGTTGAAGGAAGGTTTTGAATTCTCTATAATGAGCATATAGTCTTTTATTTTTTTTAAAGATTTATTTATTTCTTCATGAGAGACACAGAGACATAAACAGAGGGAGAAGCAGGCTCCCTGCAGGGAGCCCGATGCAGGACTCAATCCCAGAACCCTGGGGTCACGACCTGAGTCAAAGACAGACACCCAACCACCGAGCTACCCAGGCGCCCCTGAAGATTTATTTTTAAACAAGGGTTAGAAAGGTACTTCAGAGATTTTAATGCCAACAAATGTGTTTTCCCAAGAGAAGGCAGGGAGACAACTGAATTTGGACAAAGTCTTAAAACACCTCCTGGGAAGCCGTGGGCATATATGACAGTGATTGGGGGTAGGATACTATTGAATTTAGCTCATCACTGTAGAGCATCTTAATGATTTCTTTTGCCCACCTTTTTGTTTCACTTCTAATGGTTTCATCTCTATCTACACCCTTTCAGAGCCCGATGGTATCCTGAAATCCTTGAGACACGTCAACTACAGAGTAATAAACAGGTGTTAAGCCAAAAGCACTTACTTAGACATGTTCTGGGCCTTCTCAATAAATTTCATCACCTGAAAGAAAAAAGATGCCAATTAAAAACAGGATCCATCTTCAATACAAAAATCACCGTTTCCAGGGCGGCCCACCTTATAAGCAACTATCAACTACTGAATCTCTAATCTCTGTTCTCAGTCTTAGGACACCAACTAATAAACTCCATGAACTAAGGAAACACAGTCACATCAGCAGCACTGACACACCCCAACACCCCAGAGTGTACTGCAGGGTCCTGAGAAGCTGAAGACGATCTCTCACTTTCAGGTCATATCTCTTAGTACTTTGGTATAAAATGTTTAACAGCCTGTCTCTTGGAGTGACATGAGGGTAAAAAATTCATGATTACAAAACACCACTCTTGTAGAAGTAGGAGAAAAACCTAAACAGTGACAATTATCTGTCACATGTAAAAAAGCCCCATTATCTTTCCATTCCATGCCTGCTACCCCTCCCACTCCCCAATCCTTCCCTCCATCCTCAAGGTGACACTATAAGCCAAGATCAAGAAAAGAACCTAGATTTTTGTTTTATTGGCCATCACCAATATTAAATGTGAAGTGTCTCACAATACTGATTATCCTGTCATAACTTACTTCTCTATCAAAATGTTTACTTATTTTCCATATGTATATCCAGGTTTATTGCTCTTCTTTCCCAATGTGAGCAAGCTAGGCATTCAAAAGTCAGAGGTTTTTGGGGATCCCTGTGTGGCTCAGCGGTCTGGCGCCTGCCTTTGGCCCAGGGCGTGATCCTGGAGTCCCAGGATGGAGTCCCACATCGGGCTCCCGGCATGGAGCCTGCTTCTCCCTCCTCCTGTATCTCTGCCCCCACCCACCCCCCTCTCTATCAAAAATAAATAAATCTTTAAAAAAAAATAAGTCTGTCATCTGTTTAATAAAAAAAAAAAAAAGTCATAGGTTTCTACACAGTCATGTCTATAAAAGTAAAAACAGACATACCTGATCAAATCTGGTAGCAAAGAGATTGAGTGAGGTCACTATACCGCCGTTTGGCCCAAGCCCGTACCTGGACACCAAGTTGAGGATTTAAATTACTTACAGATCAATTTAGGTGATGAAACTCACACTTAGGATATTATTCACACACATAGCACCGTAACCTTAGTGTTCCACAAATGGAAACTGGCAGCTAATCCTTGACTAGTATATACCACACAAACTTAACCTCACAAGGAATTTTCATTATCAACATCTTCCTCATTCCTTTATCATTCTGGGGATGCCTAGGCAAAATGAAGAGATTAAAGTGACCAAAATCTAACAGACAGATGCACTTGGCACTGACAGCTTAATGGTATTAGACGCTAAGGTCTTAAAATATCACTGAAGATATCACACTCCTTGCTCTGATCCTCACTGGTCAACCTGCTGATTATTATTGGTCTACCCAGCTACATCTACCTGCAAGGAAAGTACACATTTCATACAGCATGTACTAACACTCAATGCTCTTAAATAAACCTACTCATTTGAGTCTCCCAATCAGAGGAGGCAGTGGCCTCCAGGGCAATACTACTTTGTGGAAGCAAGGCATGGCACCAGCTACCCAGCCTCCCACTCTGGGTGCTTTCTAATTACAACAGCCCATAGTCTAGAAAGATGGTAAGAAAATTGAAACCACAAGGTGTAATAGTCTAATCACCTATAATACCTCTCCTCACTCATCTTTCTATCCTCTTAAGTAAATTGCTTTAAAGCAGTTAAATGCTTTTGCTAGTATATTTCACAAAGAAAATGCAGAATACTCTCAAAGCCACAAAATACAGACAGTAACTAGTTAGGGATGACTCAATGAAGTAGATGCAGAAAAGGATACTGTTTCATGACTTCTTTATACTTCACAGTGTCACGAATATCTGGGAGGGGGGGAGAAGAATTCAATGGAATTTAACACATAGAAACAAGGGAATCCCTGGGTGGCTCAGCGGTTTAGCGCCCGCCTTCGGCCCAGACGTGATCCGGAGATCCCGGGATTGAGTCCCACGTCGGGCTCCTTTCTCCTGCTTCTCCCTCTGCATGTGTCTCTGCCTGTCTCGCTCGCTCGCTCTCTCTCTCTCTGTGTCTATCATGAATAAATAAGTAAAAAGCTTAAAAAAATAATCTTACAAAAAAAAAAAAAAAACCCCACATGGACACAATATAGTTTGAGACACTCCACCTATAACATCCTTAGACAATGGGCCTCTCAAGTCATCTCTGCTTCCTCTGAGGAAAACAAAAATAAGTTTTTCTCTCCTGGTATCTCAGTTACTTTTCAAGTCGATTTTCTAAAGTTTTAAGCTAAGGTCACTGAACTGTGATACAGAAAAAAGCAAGATCGTTAAGAGAAGAACGGAAAGGCAGAAAGTGCCCTGCAAGTATCTTCCTACCAACAAGAAGCTGAAACCAGCCTTTCAGGCTTCTCTTGTCTGCATTCTCTTCTACTAATCCCCCCAGCTTCACATTGGTTTCCTTCCTTACTTGGTAACTGGCAAGCAATCCATGAAAAATGTTAGGCTACGGGCTCAGAAGTTATGGTAGAAACAGTCTGAGACGAGGAGAGAAGTTTTGTGTGTGTGTTTAAGATTTTATTTATTCATTAACGAGAGAGAAAGAGAGAGAGAGAGAGAGAGAGAGAGAGAAGCAGGTTTCATGCAGGGAGCCTGACGTGGTACTTGATCCTAGGTCTCCAGGATCAGGCCCTGGGCTAAAGGTGGCGCTAAACCACTGAGCCACCTGGGCTGCCCTGTGTTGTGTGTGTTTTTAAGTAATGTAGCCAAGTTGGTTTTTTTTTTTTTCTTCTCTAAGATTTTCTTTAAGATTTTATTCATTTATTCATGAGAGACACAGAGAGAGCAGCAGAGACATAGGCAGAGGGAGAAGCAGGCTCCCTAAGGGGAGCCAGATGTGGAACTCGGTCCCAGGACTCTGGGATCATGCCCTGAGCATGAAGGCAGACACTAAACCACTGAGCCACCCAGGAGCCCCAGGGGAAAAGTTTTATACAACTTAAGTACCTTAGCAGTGATCACACGCAAAGAAAAAGGGAGCTAAATCAAGAAAAAACGTTTATTTCTTACTAACTGCCTACTGGTAGCAAGGGGTAATGCAGACCTGATTTTTCAAAGGGAATTAATGCATCCAATAATATCTAACTGTCTAAACCTGTCTACCAGCCTACAGACTCTACCAACTATTTGAATTCCATCTTTTCTAAAATTTAGGTGTAACTGACATACAGTATCTTACTAGTTTCAGGTTTACATCATATTGATTCAATATTTTTATAAATTTGAAAATGATCTCCACAAGTCTAGTTACCATGCGTCATCATACAAAGTTATCATACTATTAATTCTATTCCCTAATCTGTAAGTTATATCCCTATGACTTATTGTGTACCTGGACGTTTGTACCTCCTAATCCCCTTCACCTATTTCACTCACTCCCAACTCCTCCCTGCTCTGGTAACCAACAGTTTGTTTCTTATATCTGTGAGTCTGTTTCTGCTTTGTTTTTTAGATTCCACATGTAAGTGAAATCATAAGGTATTTGTCTTTCTCTGTCTTGGCTAATTTCACTTAGCATAACATCCTCTAGGTCCATCCATGTAGTCCCAAATGGTAAGATTTCATTCTTTTTTATGGCTGAGTAATTTTACAAAAAACATATATTTATATACATATATGTATATTATTTACAAATATATATATATCTTCTTACCAGTCAGATATATATACACACACACATATATATCTTATCTAGTCATCTATCATCAGATAGAAGTCCATCCTTTAAGCAAGAAGATACTTTTTCCCCAACTTCCCAAAATGACCTCTGCTCCTGAACAAGATTTTCCTTTATTAGTATGATTAGGGTCCAAGTAGCTTAGCAGAATTAAGAGAGAAAAAATGAGAGGATTAGCACAGTGACAGCCTGAAAATCAGGAAGCTCCTAGATTCTTTTTTTTTTTTTTTCAAGATTTATTTATTCATGAGAGACAGAGAGGCAGAGACACAGGCAGATGGAGAAGCAGGCTCCATGCAGGGAGCCTGATATGGGACTCCATCCCGGGACTCCAGGATCATGCCCTGGGCCGAAGGCAGGCACTAAACCGCTGAGCCACCCGGGGATCCCAGGCTCCTAGATTCAATCAAGAATCATGACAATGCATCATATTCACCCTTAATTTCTGTCAGAGTCACAGATTTCTCTGGAAGTCTGATGATAACCGGAAACCTTTCCCCAAAACAATGCATATATGCATATCTATGTATATGCCTGTGTCTCTGCCTCTCTCTCTCTCACGAATAAAGAAAATCTTTTTTTTCTTCTTTTTAAAGATTTTATTTATGTATTCACGAGTGACACAGACACGACCCCGGGGGTTGCGTGCCTCCAGGGTCACGCCCTAGATTGAAGGCGGCGCTAAACCGCTGAGCCACCAGGGCTGTCCAAGAAATAAGATGTTTAAAAAATACAAATGAAGTAACAATAGCCTGCCACCCTCGGATCAGAACGAGCGGAGACACGAGAGTGAGAGGTAAGGAAACTAATATACTTAGGGAAAGGAGTCAACAAAGAAAATGGTTTAGAAGTCTTAGGAAATTCAAGGAAAATGAAAGATAGTTTAGAGAAAACGAAAAATGAAAGCATTAGAGATTTGCCCGGCTGGAGGCTTTTGGTTTTCTGAAGAACTTCAGAGTTCTGTTCCAGTTTACTCACCAATATTGGCAGGAAAGGGTACTTCATGTACAGCCGGGTCCAGATTAACCACATAAGGTGGAGAGCCTCGGCTATGCAGATGTCCAGTAAGCCTCTGCAGAGACGCGAGAAGAGCGGTGGAGTGAGGCCGAGGGAATGATAAGGGGCCGAGATTCCTTTATGGATCACAGCTGAAGACTTCTGCACTACGTGTCCCTCCCTCTACCTGAAACGCTCGTCCCCAGGATCCGCCTCCAGCATTCGACTCTCAGGTGAAATGCTTTCTTTTCTTGATCATCCCGCCAACAGGGCCTCCCCTACTGTCGGTCGATCACTTAATCACTTGATTCGTGTGAGGTTTCTCCCCATCACTCCCATTAAAACATCAGCTCCGATAAAGCGGGAACCTTGTCAAATTCGATCGCGGTCTCTCCAGCGCTCGAGACGGAAGAGCCGCGCAAGAAGCCACACCGTAGTAATCCCCACCCAGGGCCTGGGCGCCAGCACCGCACTAACTGCCGGCGACGTGGGAGCCCCCGCCTTCCAGGGGGCGGCAGTGTCAGCGGCAAGACGATTCCAGAACAACGTGGCAAGCTGTAGCAAATACGAACTGAGGGTGCGGAGAAGAGAGCCCTAACCGAACCAGGCTAGAGCCCGAAAAGGCTCGGGGCCGGACTGCTGGCGAGGTCCTGAAAGCCCCACGCGGATCCCCTTCAACTCGCGAGCGCGTCCTCCAGGTCCCCCTGGCCTTCCGCCCACCACTGACAACCTCTCGAGCGCACCTCCTACTCCCGCGCCCTGTACGTCACCTGTACAAAGGTGGTCTTCCCAGATCCCGCCATTCCTAACACCAACAGACACACTGGGGGCCGAGGACCCCCCGAAGCCCGCTCCTCAGCGGCCTCCGCGGGCGCCGCCATCTTCCTCGCGCTCCGCCCGCTCCACCATAGAGACGCCGCGCACCTAGAGAGGCTTCCGTGCCGCCGCGGGCCGCGCAAGGGACGCTAGAGCCTCCGCCGCGCGGCCGGGGAAGGCCGAGGGGCGGGCCGCTCGCCAGAGCATCCTCGCCTCCGGGCCAACCAGGGGCAGGGGCGGGGAAATGGAGGGCAGGGGAGGAAGGGGAGGACCCGGGGGACAGGCGCTCACCGCCGCAACGGAACGAAGGGTCTGGGAGAGACGACGCTCTGGTCCCCAGGAGGGCAAGACGAGATGCGGTCCCCAAGGCAGGGCGCCCCCAGGTCGCAAATGAGGAGAGTGCGCTTCTCCTTCCGCCCCCAAGGAGCGGGGGACGGAGCCGCCGGGGAACTGGCTGCTGGGTCTTATTCGGCAGCCGACGAGGTTCAGGAGCTCAGGGCTGGACAGGCTGGGACTGGGGCGGAGTGCGACCCCGGGGCTTGCTGGGCGGCGCCGACCCCCGTGGAGCACAGAACCGAGCAACTGCGGAAACGTTCCGCAAGGGGGCGCCGCGTCCGCGCGTCGGGGGCCCCTGACTCGAGCGCTCCTTCCTTGGCGGTCCCCCTCGGTGAGCCTCACCGTCGCCTTGGAGACGGACGCTCGGATTCCGGGAGCAAGTAGGTACTGAAAGGGGCGCTTTTCCCTCCACGGAAGTGTCCCCGGATACCGGGAAGGGGCTGGAAAAGCCAGGAAATGTATTGCTGCTCTCGCCCACCTCAGCGGGTCCCGTCGCCCTTTGTGGCTACTGCAGTGTTCAGTGAATCTTAAAATCGAGGTTTCACACCCACGCGCTGCCACTGCTGGCGTCGTTTAAATTCTCTGAACTTGTTTTCTCCTCTCTAAACCGGAGGGAATGCCTTACGGGGGTTGTAGTGAATGCGTGCTTGTAAATTGTAAGCCACATTCATTCATCTCTACCCTGGTGCCTCGCAGAGTGCAGAACCATAATAGGTACTCAAAAAATATTTTCTCATGTGAATTAAAGTATACTTGTGCATTTTGTGTTTACTAAACTTTCATTAAGAATTGATGGGGAGGGGCAGCCCGGGTGGCTCAGCGGTGTGGCGTCGGCCTTTGGCTCCAGGCACGATCCCCGAGTCCCGGGATGGAGTCTCAGGTCAGGCTCCCTGCGTGGAGCCTGCTTCTCTCTCTGCCTGTGTGTGTGTGTGTGTGTCTAATGAATAAATAAATAAAATCTTAAGAAAAAAAAAGAATTGATGGGGGAATGTCTTACTTGTTCTTCCTTCAGGTTTGCTAAGGACTCTAGGAGTTCCTCTCCACCGTATCTTAGTTTAATAAATGATTTTTTCAAGCCAGAGAAGCTAAGCAAGTCAGAGATGAGGTTTAAAGAAAAGGCAGTGGTGGAAATGACAAAGCTGAACAACCAAATAAAACAAGCTCAAAGCCAGCAAGAGTCACTAATGGAGGAAACCAAGCAGCTATATGCTGAGAAGTTACTTGTCCAGACTGAAAACAAATTCTTCCTGGAATATCTAACCAACAAAACTGAAGAGTATAGAATGCAGCCTGAAAAGCTGTGGAACAGCTATTTACAAAAAAGTCAGGAGATTGAACAAAGGAGACGAGACTATGCCTCCAAATATGCGAAACAAACTTCAGTGTTTAAAAGGGAGCTTTTGCAGAAGGAAAAGATCCAATGCAACTTAAAGCAGCAGTTGCAGACACTGAGGAAAATTTCACTGTTAAAGGAGAAACAGGAGAGAGAAATCCAGATATTACAGGACGAGAAAAAGAAAACCCCAGCTGAGACAGATGCCAAGAAACAGGAAATCCAGGTCCAGTTACTCCAGGAAAAAGCATTTCTAGAGAAACAACTGAGTGAGCCAGACATGGGGCAGTTGGGAAAGAGGAAAAGAAAGGAGCTTGACGGGAAGACCCAGGCCTTGGAGTTGGAAGCAAAGCAGTATACTTTTGAGTTCTACCGTGGCATCAGGAGAGAGAACCGGGAGTTACGGAAGAAGTTACTGCAGCAAACTCAGCAGTGCCAGGAGTTGCAAGCTACTAAAAGCCAGTTAGAAAATCAGAAGCAGCAGCTGCAGCTGGAACAGTGGTATGTGGAGGGCTTAATCCGGGCGAGGCAACGATTGCAAAGAAGGCGTAATTGGTGCCCAGGACAGGATGCTCCAAGGACCACATTAACACCTCTGAGTACCAAACCAAAGATTAATCCAAACCAATTCCTAAAATAACACTGCGTAAATAAAGACTGGAGCAAGTATTCTTATAAACCGATGGCTGCATAAACTTAGTTAGGAAGGCTTTAGGATCTCAGATTGCTATGGCAAAGTATCCATCATGATGTGTTAGTGTGAAATATTAGGTGCATTTTTCCAGCAGTACTGCTGGATATTTGTGCCACCAGCTTCCTTTAATTAGATTTTTCCTTAATTAGATCTTGTTAATAAATGGGATGTTCCTCAAATCTCTAGATAACACCATTTCCCAAACACCAGTACATTAAACTAGCTCAAGAGACCACCTGGAGGTAGTGAAAGAAAGACAGTGGTGTGATTTATTTCTTGTGGCCAAGTTAGATTTCTAAGAGTAGCATTTCAGATTGACTTTATATAATACCTTCCTCTCTGTAAACAAACTGCTTATCCTCATGCCTCCTGGCCAGCTCCACACAGAAAAGGGAAAGTGATCAAAAAAAAAAACAAACAACAAAAAAAAAAGGCAAAGTGCTTTTAAGGTCTTTTTCAAGTTTGCACCACTGACCAGGCAGCTGCTTCTATAGTTTTGTCAAGAGTGGAAAAGTAATTTAAGCAATATGTTCATTAAGAGCTAGGCAAAAAAAAAAAAAACACTGGGCAGAATGACCTTTTGTCTAAAGCTCAGCCCCTACAATTTTAGCTTTGAGTAAATTAAGGGAAGAGCAGATATTAGGTCAACTCTTAACTTTTGAAAAACCTTTTCTGTCAAGAAATACATCTAGCATTAATGAGGTAACTGAATGCCTCTACTTATTTCAGGAAAATATGTGAAAAACGTTTTAAAATATTGGGACAACTGTAAAGAGTCTTGTGCCGTCTATTTCCCTAACAACATTCTGAATTCTAAGACAACGAGTAAGATTACTTAAATATAAGTACTTCAGGTTTAGGTCACTTCTACATTTTCTTACTATGTGTGTACCTGATAGTACATTTTGAAATGCCTTTTATAATTAAAAGTGCCTTATATTTATGTCTATTGAGAAGAACAAGCTTTGTGCAGTGGCAGTATCAATCATAGCCAAAGAAGTTTATTGCTAATTTAGAAGAACTGGAAATAATATTTTTAATTAGTAAGACTTTTATGGTAGTTTTTAAAAAGTTTTTTGCACTGAGGACATATAGACGGTTAGACTAGTTATTTATTTGCATGCTGAATCCTAGTACAGAAATATAATCCCACATTTTAACATTGCTCCTCTATGGGAAAATAAAGTCAACTTTATGTTTTCCAGAAATTGTCAGTGATTAAAAACTTCAAAATAATTTTCCTGAGTTTTCAGTTTCATGCCTAGGTAAAAATGAATTCCTTTAAAATTGTGGAGTAAAACGTTTTTTCTCCCTCAATGCCTTCACCGTCTACCTTTAACAATGTTTTTAATGTGTAGCTTATTAGAAATAAAAACCTTAGATTATACTGTATCCGTTGACTTTTCCCCAGTAACGGATTTCCTGTTTCATCACTTTTCTCTTACTACTGCTTCTGTATATCTCATTCATACTAGTATGGATATAATAAAACCAATTTCAATACAGAAAGTAGAATTTTAGATAGTATGCAGGTAACTTAACCTTCAGTTCTTGAGCCGAAAATACAGAAAGACTGAATCTGAAAACTATGGTAACCAACACAAATTTGAAGCCTTATTCTCTGTAGATGCAAAAATGTGCCAAAAAGCGTAGGAAAATACATACCAAGGCTCGATAAGGAGTTAGAAAGCAAGAGGGATTTAGAATCTTAGTATTCTGCTGTTAATTTCCCTCCTGCCTTTGCTGTCCCAGTTACCTAAGTGGGGAGTGGATAATTTCCATCTCATACGTTTCTTTTTCATTCCTATTATCCCAGATCATGTATCTGGTGTATTGCTGCTTTACGTCTGTCCCTTTCCAAGTGAGGCTTTGAGAGCCTGAAGACTATTTAGAGAGTGAATCATCTGATAAAGATAATTTGAAATGCATACCTGCAAGTGAGCAGTAGGCTGGCCAACTAATACTTCAATCTACTTTGAATCTGCTTTGCAATGAAGAAAACTAAACACAGTGATGTTACAGAAAGTGCATTTAGGTGGAAAAGGACCTCCGAGGTGAAATGTAGGTTAAGACCTAAATGATACAATGAAGCCTACCTTGCAAAGCCCAAGGAAGAAGCCATTCCAGGCAATGGGAACAGTGTATGCAAAGGTCCTAAGATGGGAATGAGCTTACTAGGTTCCAGGAACAAAAAGGTCAATATGGCTAAAGGGTAGCTGGGGAATGGTCAGAGAACAAAGGAGTAGGGGAAGAAGAGGCTAAATGGGTTGGCAGGAGGAGGAGAAGGCCTTGTGGGACAAGGAGGGAGTGACTTGGATTCTAAGTGGAATGGGAAACCAGCAGGCTTTGAGCTGGTGAACGAGCTCTGATTTACAAGTTTAAAAACTCACTAAGGCTGTTATGTGGAGTGTATCCAAACCAGTAAAAATCAGAAGGAAACAATTAGGAAACTTATAGTCTAGGCAAGAGGTGATGATGGTTTGGAGTAGGGCGGCTGAAATAGACGTAAATAGAAAGAAGAGCAGACTGAAGGGTGAAGGGAAAATGAAAGGTTAAGACAAGTAACATTTCTAAGGTGTTCCCTATTAAAGGAGGTGAGCAGAACAGTTTGTGGGCACTGATTTTTTAAAAGAAGTATTTCAGACACAAAATACAGAAGATCAGAACAAACTCACTATCCACCTTAAGAAATAAGAACTTAAAAATTCACTTGTAGTCCTTCTGAGTCCCAGAAGCACTGTCCTAAATTTGGTGTTTATCATTCCTGTGCATGTTTTCATGCCACGTATACATATACATATGATATTAAACTATAAATGTATACTACATACACATATTTACATATATAGCATATAAATATATTTTTATATATCCATAAACCATATAGAGCATTGTCTTTAAGCCTTTTATAAATGGCCTACTTCATGTATTCTGTAACTTGCTTTTCCCAGGAATTATTTTTGAGATGTATTCATGAAACAAGGAGCCTTAATTTTATCGCTGTATAGTATTTCAGTATATAACTGTATCCCGATTTATCCCTTCTCCTGATGGAAGTTTTAAAGTAGGTTAACAAAGAGACCCAAGAAGGTATAGTTCCTCAAATAACAGATCTTTTTTCTCTTCAGATAGATGTTCCTGGTTGGTGATTAGTTCTTCATGGGGTGATTCGGGGCATCAACCATTTTCCATTTTGTGCTCTGCCACCCTCTAAAGCCATTTTATCATCTGCATCTGGCCCAAGGAAGGGGGAAAAGAAGCATAGAAGTACACTCATTTTCTTAAAAATTCTAGCTTGGATGTGACACCCTCACTTCCATTCACATTCTACTGGAGAGAAGTGAGTTGGCTACCCCTTCGATACAGGGGCAGGGGGTTAGAGAGCTGGGAAACATAATCTAACCATTTGTCCTGTAATCCTATAACTCTGCAAGGTGAGAGCAGATTATGGTGGACAGCTATTCGTCTCTGCTATGTGGTATCAACCGTACTACAGTATCATTCTTTGTTTATGTCTCCTGGTATACCTGGGCAGGAGGATTTCCCTCTGTATATACCCAGGAGTAAAACTGCTGCATCTTAAGGCATATTTTCAGCTTGACTAGATACTAACAAATCGTTTCCAAAGTGATTGTACCATGTTACATTCCAAACCGTGCATGAGAGTTCACATTCGCTACAACCTGGCTATGTTCGATATTGTCAAATTTGTATTCTAATGAACTTTGTTTAAAAACTTAAAAACTCAGTAGAATGATTATGATACTCTCTACTGAGACTTGCTGAGACCTGGCCTCAGGAAGGAAAAATTTTTTTTCACAAATTTTCTTTATTTAAGAGAAGGAGAGAGAGAGATAGAGAGCATGAGCAGGAGGAGGGGCAGAGGGACAAGCAGACTCCCTGCCGAGTGAAGATCCCGACGTGGGGCTTGATCCCAGGACCCCAAGATCATGACCTACACCTAAGTCAGGTGCTTAACCAACTGAGCCACCGAGGCACCCCAGGAAGGAAAATTTTTTTAAAGTGCCTACAATGGCACTAGATGAGACTGGACAAGTTTCCTATACTAATTCACTTTAACCTCAAACAAATTACTCGTTTTAGCCAACACATTTCAGGAACTAAAAAACTACTGAGACACCGCATTTGGTACTTATTTCAAACCCACTCCCATGTCTAGCCATCTTCTTATCCCCATACACTGTGTCGGCAAGGAGTCGGGCAGCAGGTTGGAGTCAATGAACACCTGGAAACATCATTCTAACCGACAGTCATTTATTTCTTTTGTCATTGCCCAACATTCCCCAAGTCTTACTCACCAGAAATTAATATAGCTTCTTCATTTCTCCTCCCTGACAATCCTCACCTACCGAAAGGGTTTCAAGGGTGCAACTGCCAATGAAAATGAAAAGGTAGACTGGACATACCACGTCATTGACCTGTTTCAAAACTATCTATCTGGCAGTATCCAAATCTGGTTTCAGTGCTCCCTTGTTTGAAAGTGGTCTTCACAAAAGCCCACATTTTAAAGCTATGTGGAGCAGCACAGAATACAGAGTTAAAGAGCAGTAACAGCCTTTCAGAATTTGAAAAGGTAGTATTTATCCATATCAGGGTTAAGGGCCCTTGCTTTTTATGTGGCATATGCCACAAAAGTTGGCAAGAATATATAAGACCAATATTTATGCAAGAGGGGAAGAGAATCTAGAAACACAACAGAGCTGTTCTAAACAATGCTCCAGAGAAAGCCAGCCTTGAAGAAGAAAAGTAGCCCACTAGACATTACCAGGTAGGCATGAGGTACAGAAAAGGAATTTTTCTTTCCAACACCAGAGAAATACCTACATCTGGTGTCAAGTCTCAAGATATAAAGAGGATAAACGCCACATACAAAAGAGGACAGAGGACGATATTCTCAGAAAACTCCAAAAGACAAGACGTCGGCTAAGGGGAGGAATAAGGACTTAGCGTGGTGTAGACGAACAAGTGAGGTCAAGCCCAGGGGAGACGGAATGTGCCCCTTGGCTGCCAGTCTATGGCATTACTAGGAACACTAGGATTCTGTGTCAAAACATCAAGTGCGATGCGGTAATTCTTCATCCTTAAAACTGGGGGTTGGGAGTTGGGGGGTTGGGGGTGGGGCACAAGCGCCCAGAGGACACTGATCATAGCAACAGATGAGGACTCAAGCCCTAGGAAAGTCAAGGCAGTATTTATTGCTTCGTCTACTTCCTGCTTTCCAATCATTTTCATGTTTGGGACATTTTGATGTTTGGGCTGCTTTTCATGCTTGTGGGTCTAGCCAGTCACTGCTACTTGGGACAAACGAAACACTTCCCAGTAAAACCAGCATAGAGAGGTTCTAGCTTTTTCATCTTAAGTCCATTTTCTTACTTTCAATCCTAAAACCACACTGAGAGAGAACAAACGGCCTCCATAAAATCTGTTACCCAGGGAGACAGGATAAGCTTATTACATGAGTGACAACAGTTCTAGCTTCTAGGATTGTTATATCACAAATACAAAATGATAAATCAGTATGATTCTTAAAAATTAATTTGGAATTGTTTTATAAGCGAAATGATGGAATGACTAATCAGTGGAGAGTCCGAGAACATTCTATAGCCCGGGAAGGAAAAGGACAACCAAATGGGTTTCTCAGTTTTGTACAGAGCAAGAATGGCCCACAGTTGGCCTGAAGAGGGAGCTCTTTGGGCAAAATGAGAGAACAACAAGAGGACTCCAATGAGGAATAGCAGGAACACCTACCCAAGAGGGGGTGGGGGGGGAGTGGGGTAAAAGTGAATAAATAGAACAGTGAAATTTACACAGGAGGAAGGAGCTGAGAAAGTCACAGCCTTACACAAACAAAAGAGTACATTTCTCCTCGCTCAGCCCCAGTGACTCAGTCCTCCCAGCACAGGTCCCCGTGACAACAGCATCCCATTTGCTCTCCTAGGAGCTTTCACACTGCCTGCCTATTTCCTTCCTCGTTTATGATGAGTCTTTGGGGGCTTTACTTTCTGGAACTGTGCTGGCACTGGCTCCTGCTCCGGTTCCTTATAGGAGGTCGACACTAGCAATTCCTCGTTATTCCTCCTCTGATCCTTCCCTACTCTAAGACTCAGTTCCGCCTCAGGCAGCTGGATGCCTGGCTGCTGCAGCCTTCGCAGAGACCTTCTGCTCCTGTGCTGCTGTCTCCGCTTTTCTTCTTCCTGCTGCCGCTGCTTTATCTTCATTAGCTTTTCAAAGCTTTTGGTGGTGGTTGGGTCTACGACGAACCAGTCCTACAGAGGCAAAATGGAAAAATTATCCAGTCAATACACAGTAGAGAGCACAAGGAATGGGTTTGGGAAGAAATTCTTTCGTTTTTGAAAGATTTACTTATTTATTTGACCGAGAAAGAGAGCACGAGGAGGGGGAGGGGCAGAGGGCAAGAGAGAATCTCCAGCAGATACCCACCCCTCCCACCAAGCATGGAGCCCTAGGCTGGGGCTCGATCCCGCGACCCTAAGATCATGACCTGAGATGACATCAAGAATCCCATGCTCAACCGAGTGAGCCACCCAGGCGCCCTGGGTGCGAGAAGATTTTCTAAAAGGCACGGCTAGGGCAGAACACAGTAAGAAGGAAACGGATAGGGAACCAGAGCTTATAATTCTGTACTTTAAATGGGAGAAATTCAATACAGAATAGTGAGTAGTCATTATAAGCATTTATTGTGTAGCACACGATTTGGGGTACTTCATACTTCAGTAAGTGAACTACAAAGTCTGTTCACTTAGCATCATCCTACTTATTTATCTCCTTTGTAAAAATCTCATGAGCTATAAAGCTTCGGGCCATAGGACATTTTTATTTCATGAAAGTATAGTGGTTAAGGGCATGCATTCTACAGCCAGACCGTCTTAGTGCAAATCTCAGCTGTTTCTGGCTCTGTGACCATGGGGAAATTACTCAACCTCTCTGAGACTCAGTTTAAAAAATTAACAGTTGAGGAACATGCAATCCAATTATGAAACACTCTTGGGGAAGGAAGGAAGGAAGGAAGGAAGGAAGGAAGGAAGGAAGGAAGGAAGGAAGGAAGGAAGGAAGGATTTCAATGGAAATCAAGTGATCTGATCAGTCTTCTAGGTCTAACTACCGATTCACAGGAAATACCCTGAGAGAGGACCACCACCACCACAGGAATGCACTCAGCAAAATCCAAAATGTGTATACATGTGACAAATGACCGTTTCTCCAACATATAAAAAGGGGGAGTAGGGGAAACTTCTAGACCTGCAATTGAGATATGCTTTCAGGGATCCCTGGGTGGCGCAGCGGTTTGGCGCCTGTCTTTGGCCCGGGGCGTGATCCTGGAGACCCGGGATCTAATCCCACGTCGGGCTCCCGGTGCATGGAGCCTGATCTCCCTCTGCCTGTGTCTCTGCGCCTCTCTCTCTCTGTGACTATCATAAATAAATAAAAAATTAAAAAAAAAAAAAAGAGATATGCTTTCAATATAAAAAATACACATTGTATTTCAAAGACTTAGTATGAAAAAATGTAACGTATCTCATTAATTTTTATTAACTACATGTTTAAAAGATAATATTTTAGGTATACTAGGTTAAATAAAATATATTATCAACATTCATTTCACCTATTTTTATTTAAAAAAATTTTTAGAATGTGTGTACTAGGAAATCTGAAATTATATACAGACTCACATTACATTTCTATTGGATAGCACTCTAGATTAAGATATACAGTACATGGACATTTTTTTTTCTTCCTCCTGAACAAGCCAACTCTGAAAAAAAATTATGAGGCAATCAAGGAAATTTAAATAATTTCAATAATGACTAGGTATATGATGATATTCAAGAATCATTCTTTGCTAATTTTTTATGTTGGTTGTGCTTATACATTTTTAGAAGTCCTTATATTTTAGACACACACATCAAAAGAAGCAGTGACAGTTGACATGGTATGTGGAATTTGCTTTAAAATAAGCCTTTAGGGGACAAGAAAAGTGGGTGTGATTATAAAGGAAAAGAAGATTGGCCACACACTGATGTCTGTTAGGCTGTTCATTATACTATTCTGTCCATTTTCATGTATTTGAAAATTTCTGTTGAAGAAAAGTAGCTTCAGAATATGTGAGGCAGAGAGGGAGGAACAGAGTGAAAATCTTTTACCACCACGTATAATTTATAAATATAGGCACAAATCATTGAACTAATAAGACTTGGAGAACAAACTCCAAACCAAGTGAAATTTGTTGTTTCCAACTTTTTAAGAAGAAATTGGAGAAATAGGCTCACTACATAAAGGCTGGATTTTGTTAGGAGATTAATTATCTTTTAAATACTTCCTGAAGTATTTACACTATTACTATGAGAAAGATATGACCGACTGCCTTCCAGAGGAAATCTCAGGTATAGAAAGCGATTCCCAAAGCTTAAACCTGTAAAACAACAGAGACCACATTTCATGACACTAACTATAGCCCATAGCGTTAAGAACTATTAAATGTGAGGGCAGAAAACAGTTGACGGTGTTTGCTCTTTTTCCTTATTAGGCCACAATAGCTTCTGCGGTAAGATATTCCAAGAGAATGCACACTCTACTCCTTAAGCTTTTGAAATACAGGTATTTAATTACACAGGAAACAATTTCTCTATTGACCTGTATAACTAAAAACTTGCCCCAAGAGAAACCTCTTGACTTTCTGTACTTAAAGTATTTTTATGCAGAATTGATTTTTTTATTTTTTATTTTTATTTATTTATTTATTTATTTATTTGCTTATTTATTTATTTATTTTTTGAGAGAGGCAGAGACATAGAGGGAGAAGTAGGCTCCCTGTGAGGAGCCTAATATGGGACTCCATTCCAGGACCCCAGGATCATGACTTGAGTGAAAGGCAGACGCTCAACCACTGAACCACCCAGGCACCCCAGATTGATTCTTTAATTTTGAAAATTTACAGACCTTAAGAAAAGTGACAAGAATTCAGTGAATCCTAGATTTACCACTGCCTACCTCTCTTCCCTTTCTTCCTTCTTCTCTTCCTTTTGCTGAACCATTTGCAAGTTATTTGTAGACATATTTCATCCCTAAAAACTTTAGCATAGATCTGCCTGAGAACAAGGGCCTTCTGCACAGCTACAACACAATGATCACATTTGGGAACATGAACATTGACTCATCACTGTTATTTAATAGAGCCAGTATACCAATTTCTCCAGTTTGTCTCACTGATGTCCCTTATCGTCGTTTCTTTGCAGTATTTGAAACATTAAAAACAGATTGCTCAAAGGCCTTAGAATAGGAGAAAACAGAAGTATAGAGACTGCTATAAAACAAGAATTCTACAGCTATAAACTCAGCCCAGTGCCCAAACTCTTGGTTTAACTGAATTTATTTTTATTTTATTTTTTTTTAATTTTTATTTATTTATGATAGTCACAGAGAGAGAGGCAGAGACACAGGCAGAGGGAGAAGCAGGCTCCATGCACCGGGAGCCTGACGTGGTATTCGATCCCGGGTCTCTAGGATCGCGCCCTGGGCCTAAGGCAGGCGCCAAACCGCTGTGCCACCCAGGGATCCCGGTTTAACTGAATTTAAAAGAATCACAAGAGCTCAGGGGTGCTCACACTTACAGTGATTTCAAATGCTTTCACATAAAAATACAATTACACATCTAATTTCACAAAGTATTTTAACTCTGTCTCTGGTAAGCACTTTCAAATTCCTTTTCTCAACAGTCCCAGCCCATAAAAACGCACAAAATCCACTTTTGGGGGCGCATACGTATGGGTTCCACAGGATCACAAAAACATGGCGGGGAAAGCAGGGACCTCACCTCAGCATGGACAGAGTTGATGTGATACTTGACACCACTCTCTGACACAAATTCTTTTTGACACAGAAGACACTTGTATTTTCCAGCCACAAAGTTTCCCTGTTTTCAAGAGAGAAAGAAAAGGGAATTACTCGTAAATTCAGGAACACATACCTGAGCCATGTGGGAGATTGTTAAGAGACAGAAAGGGCGGGGATTTTACTTCAGCAAAGAAGGAAGAAAATCCAAAACAGCAATACATTTAGGAAAACTCGGTTGGGCAGACTATCACCACTATAAATCTATCCTACTTATAATTCTATACGTAATACCCCCACCCATTCAACACAAACTGAGGTTCTCCTTCTTTTGCTATAAAACATGTCACACTTTTCTAACTTCCTTGTTTCTTTCCCTTCCTGGTTCTCTTGGAATGACTCTTGGACTCCTGAGGTTCACCAGAGGCACCAATGCATATAATTCTTCCCACCATAATCCACTGTTTCAAAGAGTGCCTTGGACATCCAGAATTCGAGAAGTATCATCTGCAACACCTAGGTTAAGGACTCTGAAACTAAGATCATGATGACAAACTCCTAAGCATTCCTGGACAGATGGGGTTTGGATGTCTACACTCCCGTGCTGCCTTGACTCCTGAAGCCCTGAGTGCCCATGGGGCTCCTTTTGTGTGAAGAGATATTTCTGAATGGGAATTAAAAAGTTACAGCAGTTTGTAGGGCACCTGGGTCAACACAAAAAAGATTCAGTGAGGTGAACAGCCATCGGCCTGACAGCAGATAGAGCCTACTTCTCATCCCCAGAGGCCAGTATAATTCAGATGGGAGTAGAGGATCTTCAACAATCCAGATAAACACATGTAAGTTGATTCAAGAAAGTTTAAGGCCCGATAAGATAGGGAAGCCCCAAGGCAGGAGAGGCTCAGGTGGAAGATGTTAAATCCCTGGTAGAGACTAAAATTAATAATATATTTCTCCAAATTCCTTAACTGATAAGACTTCAGGCTATGTTGGCTTTTCCTGTATCTTGAACATATCCGGGCATCCCCTCTAATAACAGACCAAGCATCTTTAGGACATGAAAAAACTAAGCCAGCCTCTGAAGATAATGGCAAACAGGACAACTAGCTCTTCATCTAAACTGAATTCTCTTCCATGTCAGACTATTTTAGACGTCATGTTAAGATAAATAGTTCAGAAAGTTACAAACCAAGGTACAAGAGCCTAGGTGAGCTTTAAGGCCTGATACACTACTGTAGACCGCTTCACAACCCTGAAAAAGAGAAGAAGAAATCCATGAAAACTATAGCAAACCGCATCCTTCTCTTAGCAACCTGGCCATTTATTTACACTGACCAGCCCTACATTTGGAGGAAGAAGCCCAATAAATCACGTTACAAACCAAACAGGAAAAAAATTCACACACAAGCCACAAAAGCAAAAAAGAAAAACCAAAGAAAGGTTTAAAAACAAATGGTGAACAAGTTGTTGAGAAAAGCTTAAGATATTCTCTTCCCTGCTACTTTTTCTCTGACACTCTGAGAAACAGAAAATTGCAGTTAGATATTTTTTTAAAATCTGCCTTCTTGGGATCCCTGGGTGGCGCAGCGGTTTGGCGCCTGCCTTTGGCCCAGGGCGCGATCCTGGAGACCCGGGATTGAATCCCACGTCAGGCTCCCGGTGCATGGAGCCTGCTTCTCCCTCTGCCTGTGTCTCTGCCTCTCTCTCTCTCTCTCTCTGTGACTATCATAAATAAATAAAATTTTTTAAAAAATTAAAAAAAAAATCTGCCTTCTTCAGTACAAAGGTGTCTCCTATTTCTTGTGTATTTGCTTCTTCCCATAGTTCTGCATATATGGTTGTGGTAGAGTAGAAGATGGCTGGAAATTCTCTGCCACTCTTTCCTGCAAGAAGTGGAGGCTACTTACCCTCCCTTTGAATCTGGGTGAACCCTGTAATTCCTCTGACCAATAGAATCCCATAGAAATGATGTTGAACAAATTCTGAAGCTAGGCCTTAAGAGATCTGCGGCTTCGTGTTCCTGGGATACTCTGAAAAGTCAGTTGCCATGTGCCCTGCTGGTAACCCACTACACCCTGATGGAGAGAGGCCATGTGGACAGCCGAGCTCCCAGCTCAATTGGCTGCACAGAAGCCATCTTGGACATCAGGTCCCATCTGCGCTTGCGGCTAAATACAACCCACGAATGATCCCACTTGATGCCACGTATGACAGGAGAATGTTCTTTGAGCCCTGGCAGAATTACTGATTTATAGAATTCTGAACAAATAAAATAACTGAGGTTTTAAGCCACTGAGGTTCATGTACTTCATCATGACGGAATAAATAACTGAAACAGCAGTTTGATAAACATTTACGGAATAAAAAAATGAGAAAGAACCACCTGGTTAGGGCACTGAATGCAATGGTATTTCTTAATATCTGACTTCCATTTGTGTAGCACTTCCTGGCTGAAGGTAGGCAGCCCAGGGCGAGTATATTTTAACTACGAGACAAGAAATATTTTATTGGAGGAACCCAACTTCCAACCAAAATACCCCAAAAGTTTCACACCCAACTCTTCAGGTTATGTAATTCTGGAGTTCGACAAGCATTCTTTCACGTGCAAAAAAACTGTAGTAGGTATGAGCCTTTAAGTACAAATTTACCCAACACTGGTAAGTATAATTTTCTATAATTTAATCTTAGAATAGTTGGATTTTTAACAGAGGGCAGGAGATTTTCAGATATGGCACTTCATCTATAGTTTGAAAAAGCTACTGACAGAGCATTTATACAGCTAAAACACTTGTTACAAAAAAACCCCCCAGGGATACAAATATGTACTACATGTAAATTATACTTATTATTGTATACTTAAACACAGGGTACATACATACACGCACATATATAATACATTTGATAGAAATATATGTAAATTGGGAAAAGGCTAGGTTATAAATCAACACGTTAACAGTAGTCATCTCTGGGTGGTGGAATTTTGAGTGGTTTTAATGTCTGTTCCCTGCTCCTCTGCATTTCTCCTTTTTCTTCAGAAGTGTCACGTTAATTCTGGGTATTTTTAAATTCAAACACAAACACTGAGATTCAACCTAAAAATGTGAAACATTTTAAAACAAAAATGTGAAAATAAAAGATGTGAGAGAACTCAGGGGATGGAATACACTATCTTTCCTGATACTGCCTGAGACGAGAATTAACTATTCCTCGCACTTGCCTTCATGTGCTTTGACACAGGTTAGTCTCTTCGCAGAAGTACCGCGCGCTAACGATTGCGCCAGGTTAGCGCTAACTGGAGCTCCAGGTTAGTCTCTTCTTAAAACAACAACTGTGGTTTCCAGAAAAGAGACAGCTGGCACTTGGAGAGACAGTTCTCACAAAGCCCACCACAAGTAATAGCTATGTTTCCAGTGAGAAAACAATCCTCCTGCTTGAAAAATTTAAGTATCTGAAACAGATACTGAGATAGAAAAACAGAGCCAAAGCCCATAGAGGTCAGGGGAAGTAAGGAAGTCACCTTCAGGAAACGCTGACAAATCTATAAAAGCAATCAGAGCACAGAGCTGGCTTCATTTGTAAGTACCTCCTCTCCTCTGCAGCTAGTGTATATGGGACCATCTAAAATCCTTTTATAGCGGGGCAGCCCGGTGGCTCAGCGGTTTGGCGCCACCTTCAGCCAAGGGCCTGATCCTGGAGACCTGGGATCCACTCCCATGTCAGGCTCCCTGCGTGGAGCCTGCTTCTCCCTCTGCCTGTGTCTCTGGTTCTCTCTCTCTCTCTCTCTCTCTCTGTGTCTCTCAGGAGGAAATAAATAAAATCTTTAAATAATAAAATAAAATCCTTTTATAGTGATAGCAGAATATTTACATAAGCTATTATATTCATAAACTATCATATTTATGCAGAAATGAGAATAATCTATGAGCACATATGGAGTGATTTCTAGGACAGACTTTTAAGTGAAATAAAGCAAAACACAAAAAAGCATCTATGTAAGAAAGAAAAGAATATAAGAAAATATGCATTATCTGGTTATCCATCCCATAAAAATATAAGAAGGATAAACCAGAAACTACTGAGCATGATTATCTTTGCAGGGAGCAGGGTGGGAACGGGATGGAAATAGAAGGGTATTAGGAATGGGACAGCTGGGAAGAGGGCAGTAGCCCTTCTCTAAGAAGACTTTTGGTACAGGTCTGACTTTTAGAACCACGGCAATGTTTCACATACTCCCAAGATAAATTACTCATTTCAATTAAATGGGATGTAGGGGGAACCCAAAATGTAGTAAGAGTAACACATGAAGCTAATGATGATAAATGAGAAACCAAATGAAGTGAGGAAGGAGCCAATCTAAGTAACTGTAAAATAGTACTTTGACTATATACTGTAAGGCTAAAGATTAAAAGAACTATAACAAATATTGTTCTCTAGGTAGTAAATCTGTTTTTACAGGGGTATGGGTTAACAATTGTGAAACTAGGTTATACTAGAACTAAGCAAGTAAGTAAATATATTGTACACTATGAGAGGTCTCTCACTGTTGGAGAAAGAAGTTAGAAATAAGCACAGAGGAAGGCAAGAATGAAACTTGTGTTGGATTGGAATTGAAGGTATCATGGCCTTAAATCTGTACGCTGATACCCAGACAGACATGAACACAGAGGGGAGCGAGTGAGTAGCTCAGTCAGTTACGCATCCGACTCTTGATGTTGGCGCAGGACATGATCTCAGGGTCATGGGATCAAGCCCACGTCAGGCTCTGCACTCAGCATGGAGTCTGCTTATCCTTCTCCCTCTGCTCCTCCCCCTGCTCTCTCTTTCTCTTCTCTCTCTCTCTCTCCCTTAAATAAATGGATAAATAAAATCTTTTTAAAAAAGAACAGAGTGTGTGCATGTATCCATGAATATACATATAGATCCTAGCTCTATCCACTAAGAGGGCCCAGAAACAATGACACCCTAGCAGGAATGAGTACACCTAGCATTCAAATCTTGGTTTTTATTTTTATTTTTTTTAAAGATTTTATTTATTTATTCATGAGAGACAGAGAGAGAGAGAGAGAGAGAGGCAGAGACACAGGCAGAGGGAGAAGCAGGCTCCATGCAGAAAGCCTGACGTGGGACTCGATCCTGGGTCTCCAGGGTCATACCCTGGGCTGAAGGCGGCGCTAAACCGCTGAGCCACCCGGGCTGCCCCAAATCTTGGTTTTTAAATATATTCTCCAATAAAAGAAATCAGGATTCCTTAGAGAAAGGGTTGATTCCAGGGCTGGGACAGGGAATATATGAGATGACCCTATAGCATCTCGAGGTGTCAAAACAAAAAAAAGGGCTCAAAAAATGATAGAAGCATTTCAAAAAGACATAGGAACCCACTTGGAAGAGCTCTTGATGGCCAAATCTGAGACAATTTGAGCTATAAATTGAACAACAATAATAGCACTGGATGATAATGCTACAATAAAATATCCATGAGTCCATATGGATATAAACAGATTAATAGAATAAAAGGACATATCTTTCTCACAGTAGAATTCCAATTAATAACTATGGAAGAAATAATGGAAACACTAACCATCATTAGGCAAACCACCATAATAATAATTATAATTATTGCAGACAAGAATCACTGACGGATGCTATGGTAAGTGGGCAGAAGTATGATAAGACACAGGCTAGTTGCATACTGTCAATCTCCCCCCAAAATATTCACTAATTAAAGAGGGGAAAGTATAATTTTGCCTTGGAGAAAATTGGGCAACACCCTCATCAAGTGATCAAAGTTATCAGTAAAAAGACACATCAATATCACGTACCTCCTGATACGGTGTAACACTGCTTCAGTGGTATTCTTGACAAAAACATATAACCCTCAATCTAATCTCAAGAAAACACTAGACAAATCCATTTGAGGGATAAAGTTTGGCACTTTCAGACCAATTCCCCATTCTCTGGAAAGGCAAAGGGGCTAGAAATGGAGTTAATCAATCATGCCTATGTGATGAAACCTCCCTAAAAATCCCAAAATTATGGGGTTCAAAGAGCTTCTGAGTTGATGAACATATATATGGCCAAGAGGGTGATGCACCCCCAACTCCACAGGGCCGGGAGCTCCTACTGTGCTTGGGACTCTTCCAGACCTCACTCTATATAAATTTCTTCATCTGATTTTTCATCTGTAGGTTTTATTATATTCTTTATAACAAACCAGTAAATGTGTTTCCCTGAGTTCTGTGAGCCATTCTAGCAAATTACCAAAACCAAGGATGGGGTTATAGGAACCCCAATTTATAGCCAATCACTCAGAAGCACAGGTGGCAAACTGAGACTTGCAATTGGCATCTGAAATTGGAGCAGTCCTGTGGGACTGAACCCTTAACTTGTAGGATCTACCACCAAGTCCAGATAGATAATGTCGAACTGAATTATTTGTAGGATGTCCAGGTGGTGATAGAAAATTGGTCTGTATGGGACAAACCCACACATCTGATGTCAGAGCTTAAGTAGCGTGAGAGTAAAGGAAAACACAAGAGCTTCTCCTAGACAATATTGCTTGTGTTTGCATCAAGAAACATTGGCAGGAAAAAAAGAAAAGAAACATTGGCAGGACACAGAAATCAGTGAGAATGGTTAACCATGGAGACAAGACAACAAGGATGGGGTGAGAGTGAGATACCTCAATGTTAATCATCATTTTGACATTAATGACAACAATGTATAATCTATTCAAACAAATTAATATCTTATTTTATTTTATTTTATTTTATTTTATTTGGGAGGGGCAAATGGAAAGGGAGAGAATCTTACGCAGGCTCCATGCCCGGTGCAGACCTGACATGGGGCTCGCTCAATCTCACAACCCTGAGATCATGACCTGAGCCGAAATCAAGAGCTGGACACTTAAGAATGAGCCACCCAGATTCCCCTAAAATTTTCGTTTAAAAAAACAAAATAATTCCCTTAGCCTACACAAAGTCAAAACATAAAACAGATGATTTTAGTAAAGTAGCTGCTAGATAAGACTATCAAAACTTATCAATGAGCTAACAAATATTTATGTCAAATTCCCTACCACAGACCATGCACAGATGAGACTATAATATCACAATGTACTTACCAATGTATAAAATTCACATTTAAACCGAATTTAGATAACCATATACTTTAGTCTGTGGCAGGAAATATCAATAAGTCTGAAACAAGACAGGATGCCTTGATATTCAATTACTCCTTGGACTGATTTTTAGGCCAAATAAGAGGTATCAACTTCTGAGATTTGACAAATTTTCACATAACTTACGACATTCCCATCGCATGAGTGAAAGCCCTAGGCCAAATCTAAACTATTCTTAAAAAAAAATAAATAAATAAACTATTCTTGTCCATACCATGGAGATGGATAGGTCCTTAGCTCTAATCTTAATCCTTACTGTATATCCTCCAAGCTCTCGAATGACTACTCCCATTAAGTCATATACCCCTTGTCTCCTCTTGGCCAAATAATGTTCCTCTGGTCTTTGATCTGTTTTACACCAAAGGCTTCCAGGGGCACCTGGGTGGCTCATTCCTTTGAGCGTCTGCCTTCAGCTCAGGTCAAGAAGATCCCAGAGTCCTGGAATTGAGCCCCATATTGGGCTCCCTGCTCAGTGGAGAGCCTGCAACTCCTTCTCCCTCTGCTGTTCCCCCTGCTTGTGCTCTCTCACTTTCTGTCAAATACATAAATGATTTAAACAAAAAACAAACAAACAAAAAGCCCCAAAGGCTTCCAAGCTGGGTTCTGTACCACTCACAAGTACACTTGGAACCATGGAGGTAATGATAAAAGTATCAAGGAGAAGGCCAAGTAGACAAGGCTTTGGGCTCACTACCTCTAGTTATTTGGAGTGACTCCATTTTCAGTTATTTCACATACTGGTGTTTTAGATAAGCTTTCATTTGGAAAAAAGAGTGCGTGGGGAGAGGAGTTCTGTGGCTAGAAAAACAAATGGAAAGCATTAACTAAATATAGACTCCCACACGTGAACTAACAAAGTGGAAACATGCTGGGCAACAACTAAGCAAAAGACTAATCTGGGAATTCTGGTTCCCTCGGGAAGTAGACCAGAAATAATGGGGTTCCTTAAGAAACTTCTGGAACAGACTGTCTCTCTAGGACCCACATGAATCCAAACACTGAAAGTGGATTAAACATATCCCATCTCTAAAAATAAAGAAGCAAAATATCATTTATCATGTACTCAAGTGCATTTACTTTTCCGTACATAAGCACAGTATTAGACATGGTTCTAAATTAATACAAGTTTCTACTTTACCTTCCGATCATCAGGTACCAAATCCTGAAGCACCTTCCTCTTAGGCCATTCCTTGGCCAGTTCAGCAGAAGCCAGCTCCTGCAGGTGGTACACAGCTATCTTGACAGAACGCCTCTGAACTCGACCCCCACTCTTTGGCTCTAGACTCATCTCTTTTAAGCACTCTGACTGTCCTGACTCTGGAAAGAATGAGATCTGCAAGAATGAGACATAGCAAAACACAGGCCTGAGACCTGTGTAAGGCCTGTGTTAGGTCTATGGTTTAGAACAGTCACTCTGAATGCTATATGGAAGATGAAAAGAAAAAAAAAAAAAGGAAGATGGCCCATGGAGGAAGAGTGAATAAAGGAAGAGGGGTTAACAGTACAGGGAAGAGGTAAAAGGACGACTTGAACGAGGGTTTGGTAGTATAGGTAAGTTGGCAGATTCAAGATAACACGTTAGAGGTAGACCAGATAAGAATCACATAGAGGTTTGTGGTAGGAAGGAGTTGGAAGTAACACGATGACCTTTCTTAAGAAAATCTATACATAAAAAAAAAAAGAAAATCTATACATAAAATGTGATATATGTCTGTTATGGAATAGTATGTAGTTGTTGGAAGCAACAAACTTTCTCTTTTTTTAAGGATTTTATTTATTTATTCATGAGAGACACAGAAAGAGAGAGAGGCAGAAACATAGGTAGAGGGAGAAGCAGACTCCCTTCAAGGAGCTCAATGCGAGACTCGATCCCTGAATCCCAGGATCACACCCTGAGCCATCCACGCGTCCCAGCAACAAATCTTTTCTATACATAAGACATGAACATAACTGAAAAGCATACTGGTGAATGAAAAATAGAAAACAAGGGTGCCTGGGTGGCACAGCTCATTAAGCATCTGACTCAGATTTGGCACAGGCCCTGACCTCAGGGCTGTTAGATCGAGCCCTGAGTCAGACTCACTGCTCAGCGCTGAATCAGCTCGAGACTCTCTCTCCCTCTCCCTGTGCCCTCTACCCTCTACCCCGAGCATGTACACACATGCACGCTCTCTCTCTCCAAAAATAAATAAATCATTAGAAGAAAAAGGAAAAAGTAATAGAACAAGATTTAACTTCAATGTGGTAAATTAAAAACTAGTATACATGTAAACAACACTAGCTACTTTACAAGGATTCATAAATATTTAAGGACAAATATCAAACTCGCTAACTCCGTTGTCTTTGAAAGGGAATAGAAATAAAGAAAACAGAAAATACTAGGGACTGATGATGTCAGTATGCTATGAACAGGGAAGAATGATTTTCAGTTCTTTGCACATGAGATCCAAAATTACAAAAAAGTTTAATACAGTGAAGTTATCATTCTGCCGCAGTGCATAAGGCCACTACGACCCATCCCTCCTGCTGATCACAACTGAAAATCCTCGACTCCGAAAAGTAAACAAAGCACGTGGATTGTGGAGGGGAATCAAAATCAGGAGGAGTGACTCATATTGAGTGTGTTTCCCCATTTTTTGTTTTTCCTCACGTGGCTCTGCAATTAAGGGTGGGCCCCGTTTGCAGAGCAGCATAGGCAGCCTAAATTCTAATAGAAACTCTAGAAACTCTATCTTTCTGGCAAGAGAAACCTGGAAAAGGGATCTCCATGGACAAACCTGTGTAAGAGAACTGTGGAGAAGAGACAGACAAGGAGGATGATCTCATAATTCTCTGTATGAATCTACACAAATCATGGCTTAATTCCAAATCTCATTGTGTGGAGCATACCCAAACCAGCTTAGCAAAGGCTTTGAAAAATGAAATAAGATATGAACAAGCTGCACACCAGATTAACCTGCGAGCTGCTAGTAAAAGACAGACCCAAACCAATGTATCAAAAGCTTGGAGAAATGAAACAAGACTTGAAATACCTGAAAAAGTCTCAGACGAACCCCTAAGCAATTTAAGCAGAGGTAAACCAACATAGCAAAGACTCAAAGAATGAAACTAAGACTGAACCAATACCCTCAGAAAGCAAGACAGAACTATGGTCTGAACAGGTTACTTGCTAAAAGAAAAACAGCAATGATCACCCAGAAGATTCTTTTTTATTTATTTGAATTCAATTAGCCAATCCCCCAGAAAATTATAAAAAGACCCAAAGTCTATACAAATAACATTCACTATCTTAGGAATAAATTCCATAATGATGTAATACACAAAAAATCGGAAAATGTGCATAATTCTGAAAGGATAGGAAATGAACAAATGTCAACCCCAAGATGATCCAGATGCGAGAAGTATAAAAAATTTCGGGCAACAATTATAACTGTGCCCCATGCAATACAGGAATACACACTTGAAATGAAGGACAAGGTAGAAATTCTGAGAAAAATAAAAACCATAAGAAAGAACTACTTGAATTTTTAAATATATTTTATTTATTTATTTGACAGAGAAAGAGAGACCACATGTACAAGCAGGGAGAGCAGCAGGCAGAAGGAGAGGGAGAAACTCTCTCTCAGCAGAGAGCCTGATGTAGAGCTCGATCCAAGGACCTTAGAATCAAGACCTAAGCTGAAAGTAGATACTTAACCACCCAGGCAAACTACTAATTGAAATTTTAGAACTGAAAAATACAATGTTTGAAATAAAACCAGAATGGGCTCAATAATAGAATGGAGATGACAAAGGAAAGAACTTGAAGACAAATTATCCAATCTGAAAAACAAGGAGGAAAAAGGTTGACAAAGAGTAAACAGAGCCCCAACCACCTGTGGGTCAATACCAAAAGGTCTAACTTAAGTGTAGCCACAATCCCAGAAGGAAAGGAAAATGAGACTGTGGCACAAAAATACATTTGAAAAATTTATGGTAGAAAATCACCGAAATTAATGAGACATAAATTTATAGATTCTAGGAGCTCAACAAATACTCAACACGATAAACTCAAAGAAAAACACACCTAGACACATCTTAATGAAAATGTTCAAAACCGGGATGCCCGGGTGGCTCAGTGGTTGAGTGTCTGCCTTTGGCTCAGGGCATGATCCAGGGTCCATGATCGAGTCCTACTACGGGCTCCTTGCAGGGAGCCTGGTTCTCCCTCTGCCTGTGTCTCTGCCTCTCTTTCCTCGTCTCTCATGAATAAATAAATTCAATCTTAAAAAAAAAGAAAGAAAGAAAGAAAGAAAGAAAGAAAGAAAGAAAGAAAGAAAGAAAGAAAGAAAGAAAGAAAGAATAGCTGGGTAAATACATTAACAATGACAACAACAGAAAATCCTCTTTAAAACAAATTTTTAACATTCTCTGGTAAGGTTTTCAACATATGTAAATGTAATACTTATGATAGCTATAACTTATTGGTCAGCAGGCAGGGGTTAAACAATCTATATGGTTATAAAGCTTCTACATTTAAGCAAAGTGGTAGTAGTATATTAACTCAACGCTATGAAACAATAGGTATGTATATTATACTTCCTAGAGCAACCACTACACACAAGAGAAAGAGAGAAAAGAGAAAGAGTCAAAAATCAGTAAACTAAAATCAGACACCAAATATTCAAATAATCCAAAAGAAGGTATAAAGGAACAAAAAAACAGGGTACAAAGACACATAATCAAATGGCAGACCTAAATCCAACCATATCAATAATTAATTCAATTGTTTATGGTCTCAACACTCCAGTTGAAAAGTCAGAGATTGTTTAAGAGTGAATAAAAAGGCAATACTCTAGTACTCTAGTAATACTCTTGAACAACACAGGTCTGAACTGTATGGATCTACTTATACATGGATTTTATTTAATATACAGTACAGTATTGTAAATGTCAATAAATAAATAAACTTTTTTAAAAAGATTTTTTATTCGTGAGACACACAGAGAGAGGCAGAGACATGGGTAGAAGGAGGAGCAAGCTCCCCACAGGGAGCCCGATGCAGGACTTGATCTCAGGACCCTGGGATCACGACCTGAGCCAAAGGCAGACAACCACCGAGACACCTGGGTGCCCCCTTTTCCTTGTCATTTTAATAATATTTTATCTCCTCTAGCTTACTTTATTGTAAGAACACCATAGTATATAATATGTATAACACACAAAATATGTGTTAATTGACTGTTCATGTGATCAGTAAGACTTCCAGCAACAATAGGCTATTAGTAGTTACTTTTGGGGGGAGTGGATTTTCATCTGTGTTGTGGTCAGCATGTGTTGTTCAAGGGTCGACTAAGTGTAAATTGTGCCAAAAGTGGCAGACTTTTTTTCTTTTCTTTTCTTTTTAAATATATTTAAGTAATCTCTATACCCAATGTGGCCCCTGAACTCGTGACCCGGAGATCAAGAGTCAAATGCTCCTCTGACTGAGCCAGCCATGTGTCCCCACACTTTCAGTGTAAAAACATGTAGATACTGGAAATAAATGGATGAAAAAATTAAACTACACAATCAGCAAACAGAAGTCTGAAATGGCTATTTTGATACCAGATACAATGGACTTCAAGACAAGAGTATCACCAGAGATAGAAATAGACACATATCATAACGATAAAAGTAACAAATCATCACAAAGACACAATTCCTCATTTTATGTGGCTAGCAGTAGAGGATCAAAGTACACAAAGCAAAACTGATAGAATTAAAGCAAAAAAATAACAATTCTACAGTCTTAGAAGGAAATTTTAAGACTTCTTCTTTCAGGAAGTGATAGAACTAGACAAAAATTCAGTAAAGACATAGAAGATCTGAACAACAATATTAGCTACCTTATTCTAGATCACTTTATTGAACACCACATTCAACAACTACAGAATATGCATTCTTTTCAAGTAGACATTGTGCATTCAACAAGATAGAGCATAACTCTAAACTTAAAAAGAGGAAAATCGGGCAGCCCCCGTGACTCAGTGGTTTTGCGCCGCCTTCAGTCAAGGGCCTGATCCTGGAGACCCAGGATCGAGTCCCATGCCCGGCTCCCTCCATGGAACCTGCTTCTCCCTCTGCCGGTGTCTCTGCCTCTCTATCTCTCTCTCTGTCTCATGAATAAATAAATAAATAAAATCTTTAACAAAATAAAAAGAGGAAAATCATACATGTATTCTCTGACCACATCAGAATTAAATTAGAAATCAAGATCAGGGGATCCCTGGGTGGCGCAGCGGTTTAGTGCCTGCCTTTGGCCCAGGGCGCGATCCTGGATACCCGGGATCGAGTCCCACGTCGGGCTCCCGGTGCATGGAGCCTGCTTCTCCCTCTGCCTATGTCTCTGCCTCTCTCTCTCTCTCTCTCACTGTGTAGCTATCATAAATAAAATAAAATAAAATAAAATAAAATAAAATAAAATAAAATAAAATAAAATAAAATAAAATAAAAAAGAAATCAAGATCAGTAAGATATTTAAAATAAAAAAATAAATCATAATTAAATAATCTCCTTGTAAATAATTCATAGGTCAAAAAGAAATCACAAGAGAAATTCAAAATATTCTGGAGTAATAACAAAAATACACATATCAAAATTTGTGGATTGCATCCAAAGCGGCACTCAGAAGGAAACTTAAAGCTCTAAACACTCCTATTAGAAAATTAGACCTAAAATCTAATTTCCTGACAAGACTTCATCTTAAGATACCTTACAAAGGGCAAAGTAAACCCAAAATAGAAGGAAAAATATAACAAAGAGGAGGAATTCATAAATTAAGACAACACAGAAAATCTGGTTCTTTGAAAAGATCAACAAAATTGACAATCCTGTGGCTAGATTGACATACTAGCAACAAGCAACTAGAAATGAACTTATTAAAAGTTATTATTTACAGTAATATTAAACACACACACACACACACACACACACACACACACAAAACACCTAAGAACAAATCGAATGAGAGATAACCAAGACTTTGATAATGAAAACTACAACATGTTGGTGAGAGAGAAGTTAGGGATCTAAGAAAAGGAAAAATACGGCATGCTCATAAGTCAGAAAACTCAGTATTGTTAAAATTGCAATTTTCCCCCAACTGATCTACTGATTCAATATAATACTCATCAATACTCCAGCATGCTTCTTTTTATAGAAATTGACAAACTAACTCTAGAATTTATATAAAAAGACAAAGAACCCAGAATAGCTAAACAAATTTTTAAAAAGAACAGTAGGGGGATCCCTGGTGGCGCAGCGGTTTGGCGCCTGCCTTTAGCCCGGGGCACGATCCTGGAGACCAAGGATCGAATCCCACGTCGGGCTCCCGGTGCATGGAGCCTGCTTCTCCCTCTGCCTGTGTCTCTGCCTCTCACTCTCTCTCTGTGACTATCATAAATAAATAAAAATTAAAAAAAAAATTAAAAAAAAAAAAGAACAATAGGGCAGCCCGGGTGGTTGGGCAGCCCGGTGGCTCAGGGTTTAGCTCTGCCTTCAGCCCAGGGTGGGTGTGATCCTGGAGATCCAGGATCGAGTCCCACATCAGGCTCCTTGCCTGGAACCTGCTTCTCCCTCTGCCTGTCTCTCTCTCTCTCTGTGTCTCTTATGAATAAATAAATAAAATCTTTTTAAAAAATAAAAAAAAGAACAATAGAGTTAGATGACTTACCCCATCTGATTTCAAGACTTACTCTAATCTCACAGTATCAAGACAGTTTTAGTATTGGCAAAAAGATAGATATGATATATACACCAGCAGAACAGAATAAGAAGTCCAGAAACAGACCCACACATATATACGTTTACGTAATTTCTGACCAAGGTACCAATGCAATTGAATAAGGAAAAGAAAGTCTTAACAACAGAATTTACAAAATTTAAAGAAATTGACATTCTTAGGACACACCATGCACAAAAAATTAACTCTAAATGAGTCATAGACCTAACGTAAAATCTAGAAAAAGTCTAAGTATTTCTTCACTTTGGTTAATAATTGATTTATATATTTGGCAGCTCCCACATTCGGGGCATATATATTGAGGATTGTTAAGTCCTCTTGTTGAATAGATCCTTTAAGTATGATATAGTGTCCCTCTTCATCTCTCACTACAGTCTTTGGGGTAAATTTTAGTTTATCTGATATAAGGATGGCTACCCCTGCTTTCTTTTGAGGACCATTCGAATGGTAAATGGTTCTCCAACCTTTTATTTTCAGGCTGTAGGTGTCCTTCTGTCTAAAATGAGTCTCTTGTAGACAGCAAATAGATGGGTCCTGCTTTTTTATCCAGTCTGAAACCCTGCGCCTTTTGATGGGGTCATTAAGCCCGTTCACATTCAGAGTTACTATGTTGAGATATGAGTTTAGTGTCATCATGATATCTATTCAGTCTTTGTTTTTGTGAACTGTTCCACTGAATTTCTTCTTAAAGGGGAATTTTAAGAGTCCCCCTTAAAATTTCTTGCAGAGCTGGTTTGGAGGTCACATATTCTTTTAGTTGCTGCCTGTCTTGGAAGCTCTTTATCTCTCCTTCCATTTTGAATGAGAGCCTTGCTGGATAAAGGATTCTTGGTTGCATGTTCTTCTCATTTAGGACCCTGAATATATCCTGCCAGCCCTTTCTGGCCTGCCAGGTCTCTGTGGAGAGGTCTGCTGTTACCCTAATACTCCTCCCCATAAAAGTCAGGGATTTCTTGTCTCTTGCTGCTTTAAGGATCTTCTCCTTATCTTTGGAATTTGCAAGCTTCACAATTAAATGTCGAGGTGTTGAACGGTTTTTATTGATTTTAGGGGGGGATCTCTCTATTTCCTGGATCTGAATGCCTGTTTCCCTTCCCAGATTAGGAAAGTTTTCAGCTAGAATTTGTTCAAATACATATTCTGGCCCTCTGTCCCTTTCGGCGCCCTCGGGAACCCCAATTAAACGTAGGTTTTTCTTTCTCAGGCTGTCGTTTATTTCCCTTAATCTATCTTCATGGTCTTTTAATTGTTTGTCTCTTTTTTCCTCAGTTTCCCTCTTTGCTATCAACTTGTCTTCTAGGTCACTCACTCGTTCTTCCACCTCGTTAACCCTCGTCGTTAGGACTTCTAGTTTGGATTGCATCTCATTCAATTGATTTTTAATTTCTGCCTGATTAGCTCTAAATTCTGCAGTCATGAAGTCTCTTGAGTCCTTTATACTTTTTTCTAGAGCCACCAGTAGCTGTATAATAGTGCTTCTGAATTGGCTTTCTGACATTGAATTGTAATCCAGATTTTGTAACTCTGTGGGAGAGAGGACTGTTTCTGATTCTTTCTTTTGAGGTGAGGTTTTCCTTCTAGTCATTTTGCTCAGTGCAGAGTGGCCAAAAGCAAGTTGTATTGGGAAAAAGAGAAAAAGAGAGGAGAGAAAGAAGGAAAGAAAAGAGAAAGGGAAAAAAAAGGGAAGAGAAAAAAAAAACGAAAGAAAAAGAAAAAGAAGAAAAAGAGAAAAAGAAAGGAGAAAAAAAAGGGGGGGGTGGGGGAAGGAAACAAATCAAAAAGCAAAACAAAACAAAACAAAAAAACAAAAAACAAAACAAAACAAAACAAAACAAAACAAAAAAAAGAACCACAGGGGAGTATCTTCTGATTCTGTGTTCTTTAAGTCCCTTGGCTTCTCCTGGAAGTTGTCAGTCTAGCTGGTGTTCTGGGGGAGGGGCCTGTTGTGCTGATTTTCAGGTGTTAGCAGTTGGGGGAGCTGCTGTGCCCCTGCCTGGTGCAGGGCTCAGTGGGGGTTGTTTACCCCGTGAGGCCGCAGGAGGAACAGCCCCAGTGGCGGGGCAGCTCTGGAAACCTGGATTCAGCTCCGGCAGGAACTCCGTCTGCAGGGCCTGGAGGCTCCGGGGCCGGGCCGCTGATCTGCTCAGCTCGGGGCAGGGGCGTCCTCGCTGTCCTGGGCCCTCCCGGCCTCTGCCTGTCCCGGGGGGAGGCGGGATCCTGGGCTGTGTCCCGGCGCCCTGTGCTCCGGAGCCTGCGCTGTTGGATTCGCGCTCCCGGGCCGCGCAACCCCCTCCGCGAAGCTGCCGCCCGAGCCCCTCCGAGCTGCTCCTGGAACCGCGCAGGCCCCTCTGCACGGAGCCTCTTCCTCTGCCCGAGCCCGGCCGAGCTGCTCCCGGGGCCGCGCAGCCCCCTCCGCGCAGCCCCCTCCGCGGAGCCGCCGCCCGAGCCCCCCGAGCTGCTCCGGGTCCCTCCGTGCGCGCTGCAGCCCTTAGGGAGCTCGGCGCACTCTCCTGGGCGCGGAGTTGCTGTTACTGTCCCGGGGAGCCAGAGGGTATCCCCTCCCTCCTGGGTCCTGCTCCAACTCCCCGCGAGCCCCTTTCCGCCCGGGAAGGTCGGTGCAGCTCCTGCGTCTCCGGGACGGGGCTCTCCTGTCCTGGGGACACTCGCCCCGGCCTCTGCCCGGCTCCTCGCGGGGCCCCTCCCCCTTGGAGGCCTTTGTTTCTTTATTTCCTTTTCCCCGTCTTCCTACCTTGATAGAAGCGCGAACTCTTCTCACTGTTGCATTCCAGCTGGTCTCTCTTTAAATCTCAGGCCGAATTCATAGATTTTCAGGATAATTTGAAGGTTTTCTAGGTAGTTTGGTGGAGACAGGTGATTTGGAGACCCTACTCTTCCGCCATCTTGCTCCCAATTCTAGAAAAAGTCTAGAAAAAAAAGGAGAAAATCTTTGCAAATAGGGATGGCAAAGTTTTCTCAAATAAATCCAAAAAAAAAAAAAAAGCTGACATATATAGAAGGGAAAATAACGTTATAACTATTTTTGATAATAAATTAAAACCATTGGTCTTCAAGGTGCCTCGTGCTCAGTTAATTGAGTGGCTTCAGCTGAGGTCATGATCTCAGAGTCCTGGGATAGAGCCCCAAGTTGGGCTCTACACACAGCTGGGAGTCTGCTTCAGAATTCTCTCCCTCTGCTCCTCCCCTTTCTCAGTAAACTAAATAAATAAATCTTTAACAAATAAATAAAACTATTGATTTTTAATTAATTAAGTTTTTAAATTTAGTGTATATTTTTTATTGGAGTTTGATTTGCCAACATATAGCATAACACTCAGTGCTCATGCTGTCAAGTGTCCCCTCAGTGTCCCCTCAGTGCCCATCACCCAGTCACCCCAACCTCCTGCCCGTTTCCCTATCTACCACCCCTTGTTCATTTCCCAGAGTTAGGGGTCTCTCATGTTCTGTCACCCTCACTGATATTTCCCACTCATTTTCTCACCTTTCCCCTTTAATCCCTTTCACTATTTTTTATATTCCCCAAATAAATGAGACCATATGTTTGTCCTTCTCTGACTGACTTACTTCACTCAGCAAAATACCCTCCAGTTCCATCCACGTGGAAGCAAATGGTAGGTATTTGTCATTTCTAATGGCTGAGTAATATTCCATTGTATATATAGAGCACATCTTCTTTATCCATTCATCTTTCAATGGACACCAAGGCTCCTCCCACAGTTTGGCTATTGTGGACATTGCTGCTACACACATTGGGGTGCAGGTGTCCTGCCGTTTCACTGCAGCTGTATCTTTGGGGTAAATCCCCAGCAGTGCAATTGCTGGGTCATAGGGTAGCTCTATTTTTAACTCTTTGAGGAACCTCCACACAGTTTTCCAGAGTGGCTGTACCGGTTCACATTCTCACCAACAGTGCAAGAGGGTTCCCCTTTCTCCACATCCTCTCCAACATTTGTTGTTTCCTGTCTTGTTAATTTTCACCATTCACCCTGTTGTGGGGTGGTATCTCATTGTGGTTTTGATTTGTATTTCCCTGAGGGCAAGTAATGCGGAGCATTTTCTCATGTGCTTGTTGGCCATGTCTATGTCTTCCTCTGTGAAATTTCTGTTCATGTCTTTTGCCCATTTCATGATTGCATTAACACTATTGATCTTTAAAACACACCATTAAAGGGATGCCTGAGTGGCTCAGTGGTTTAAAAATAAATAATATTTAAATGAATGAATGAATACACCATTAAGAAAAATAAAATGCAAATCAGAGACTGGAAGAAAATACTCAAGACACATCTATCAAAGATACGGCATTCAGAATATAATTTTTAAGAAATACTACAATTCCGGGCAGCCCCGGTGGCGTAGTGGTTTACCGCCACCTGCAGCCCAGGGCGTGATCCTGGAGACCCTGGATCGAGTCCCATGTCAGGCTCTCTGCATGGAGCCTGCTTCTCCCTCTGCCTGTGTCTCTGCCTCTTTCTCTCTCTCTCTCTCTCTCTCTCTGCATTTCTATGAATAAATAAAATCTTTATAAAAATGCTACAATTCCATAGCAAGACAGACAACTCAACATTTAAAAATGGGCCAAAGAGGGGTGCCTGGGTGTCTTAGTTGGTTAAGCTTCTGACTTCAGTTCAGGTCATGATCCAGGGTCCTGGGGTCGAGCCCCCAGTCAGGCTTCCTGCTCGGCAAAGAGTCTGCTTCTCCTTCTACCCCTCTCCCTACTTGTGTCCGTTCTTTCTCTCATACTCTGTCAAGTAAATACATTAAAAAATCTTTATTTTTTAAAGATTTTATTTATGTATTCATGAGAGACACAGAGAGAGGCAGAGACACAGGCAGAGGGAGAAGCAGGCTCCAAACAGGAAGCCCAATGCAGGACTTGATCCCAGGATCCTGGGACTCAGGGATTACACCCTGAGCCAAAGGTAGACGCTCAACTGCTGAGCCACCCAGGAACCCCAAAAACAAAATCTTTAATTGGGCAAAAGATATGAACAGGTGCTTCCCAGAAGATATATGAATGGCTAATAAGCACATGACAGATGTTCTATATCATTATTCATCAGGAAAATGTTAAAATGACAGTGAAACACCACTATACACCCTTAAAATTGGCTAAAATTAAAGACTTATTCCTATACACTGCTGATAGGAATATAAAATTATACCACCAATTTGGAAAACAGGCAAATTTTTAAAAAAAGTTTAACACACTCCAGACATATGACCAATCAACCTAAGATGGCATATCTTGGTAAAACAATACCATCTCAGGTATTTATCAAGAGAAAAAGAAAAAAAGGGCCAGCCCGGGTGGCTCAGCAGTTTAGCGCCGCCTTCAGCCCAGGGCGTGATCTGGAGACCCGGGATCAAGACCCACATCGGGCTCCCTGCCTGGAGCCTGCTTCTCCCTCTGCTTGTGTCTCTGCCTCTCTCTCTGCATCTCTCTGTGTCTCTCGTGATAAATAAATAAAATCTTAAACAAAAAAATTCCCACAAAGAAGTGCACATGGATGTTCGGAACAGCTTTATTTTAATACTCCCAGAAGGCAAAGAACCCAAATGTCTCAAGGAAGATGGCTAAACAAATTATGGTATTTGTATAATGAAATTCTATTCAGCAATAAAAATTAGTTCTCATTCAAAACCACTATTTTGAATGAAAAAAATCATGCAAAAATAGAACATACTACCTGATTTCATTATATAAAATCCTAGAACATGCAAACCACTGTATGGTGACAGAAAGAAAGGGCAGTGCTGTCTGGGAACAGGAGTAGGGAAAAGAATGGATGACAAAGGAACCCAAAAAAACTTGGGGGAGGGATAGTGACTGTAGTGACACTGTTATGGTTATTTACACATGTCAAAGCTAATCAGTATGGTTTCACTCATACATGGAATATAAGAAATAGTGAAAAGGATTATAAGGGAAAGGGGAGGGGAATTGAGTGAGAAAAATTAGGAAGACAAACCATGAGACTCCTAACTGGGAAATAAACCAAGGATTTGGGAAGGGGAGGTTGGTGGGAGCGGGATAGGGTAACTGGGGGACGGGCAATGAGGAGGGCACTTGATAGGATGAGCACTGGATGTTATAATCTATATTGAAAATTTGATTTAAATTTTAAAAATGTAAAAAAAAAGAGCTGATCATACTGTATGCTTTAAGTATGTATACTGTAAAGATGCATTCTATTGTACTTCAATGATACCTCAATAAAAGTATAAAAAAATTTTAACAGGAATTAGCAGTACTCTAGGACCAAAACCCACCATCCAAAACAATGGGAGAAATCTCTACTTGGAAGACTTGCTAGTATCAGGAGGCCAATAAGAGTCAAGTCCCCTCTGACTCCTCTTAGTAAACTGTCACCATAGGAATTTCATCACTGTCAGTGTAAGACTCAAATATACCCATATCCCTTCTCATGAATAAGCATAAGCACATTAAAAACAATAATAACAACAACCAAAAAAAAACAATACTTCATATGATCAGCATGATTAACATCTTGGGAATTAATCAACATGGTTAAGAAATCACTCCCCCTAGGTCTCTTTTATTTTTCAAAGTTTCAACAAAAACGATTGTTTTACAATACTTGTCAAATGAGGGTACTTGATTGCTCACAAAATCTCAGATTAATCCTAAACTTCGATGGCTCCTCTCAGAGGGACTGCGACATCTCCTCTCAGAGGGACTGCGACATTTCCTCTCAGAGGGACTGCGACATCTCCTCTCAGAAGGGCTCCGATGGCTCTTTACAGAGAGACTGTGATAGCTCCTCTCAGAGGGACTGTGATGGCTCTTCTGAGAAGGACTGCGATGGCTCCACTGAGAGGGACGGTGATGGCTCTTCTGAGAAGGACTGCGATGGCTCCACTGAGAGGGACGGTGATGGCTCTTCTGAGAAGGACTGCGATGGCTCCTCTCAGAGGGACTGTGATGGCTCTTCTGAGAAGGACTGCGATGGCTCCACTGAGAGGGACGGTGATGGCTCTTCTGAGAAGGACTTCGAAGGCTCCTCTCAGAGGGACTGTGATGACTCTTTTGAGGACTTCGATGGCTCCTCTCAGGGGGACTGTGATGACTCTTTTGAGAAGGACCGTGATGCCTCCTCTCAGAGGCACTGTGATGGCTCTTTTGCGAAGGACCACGATGGCTCCTCTCAGAGGCACCGTGATAGCTCCTTCCAGAGAGACTACGAGGGCTCCTGTCAGAGGGACTGTGATGGCTTTTTTCAGAAAGACTGTGATGGCTCCTCTCACAGGGACTGTGATGGCTCTTTTGAGGAAGACTGCGATGACTCCTCTCAGAGGCACTTTGATGGCTCCTCTCAGAGAGACTGTGATGGCTTTTTTCAGACAGACTGTGATGGCTCCTCTCAGAGGGAATGTGATGGCTCTTCTGAGAAGTACTTCGATGGCTCCTCTCAGAGGGACTGCGACATCTCCTCTCAGAGGGACCGCGATGGCTCCTTACAGAGGAATTATATGGGGTTCTCTCCCTTAAGAAGCCGTGGTTTTGCTTCTTGGGTGCGAGTTTCTCTTTAAGGTGGCTGTGTGAGGTTCTGTGAGGTGAACCATGTAGATTTCTCCCTCCGACTTGAACTCCGGTTCCTGTTTTGGAGTTCTTGGACTCCTGGCTAGAGATTTCACTTCTGTAGAGCTTTTTCTTACCTTTGCTGCTAGAGTCATTTTGAACAATACCCATAGGCTGTCCAAGTGAACTGGTTTTGAAAGCGGCACTTCCTTGGGAAACTATGGGCTTAGGCAGTTGGGTACGTCTGAGTTGGAAAGAGCTATCTCTTTCTGGTGGTTGAGCTGATCTGAATTGCTCTCTTTCTTCCCATAACATGTTCTGCTTAGTGGTTATGTCTACTGGCTTTACCTTAACAACTGACATCCTGTCTCTTTTGATATCTCTTGATAGGTAATCATTTCTGGCTCTTTGTTTTAGATGCTGGTTTTTGCTTGACCACGAATGGTCTGGCCGTGGCCTGTCCACGGGCTTCTGCCCAGCAGAAGTCATAATTCTGTGTGCTGTCTGCAATGCTTGCTTTAGGCCTTGAAAAAGCAGTTGAATGAATTTGGGTTGGGAGGATTTCTTAGATTGTCTTCTTAAAGACGCAGAGGTAGTTTGAGATGTTCCAGTCCTCTTGCTTCTTACCTGGGCTGGTAATTCCCTAGAAGGACTCTGTATTATGCTTCTACCGTTTGTGTAGAGTTTTGTGTTTTGTGTTCTGCTTCCCTTGGTGATTCTTTTCATTGGGTATGGGTATTTTGGATTATGGGTCTTTTTGGTTTTCCTTTTAGCCCATTTTACATTCTGATTGCTTTCAGAGACACTCTCTGGTAGAGAGTGAACCTGACTAAATTCATAGAGCCCCGGCTTTCTAATTTCTGTCTTTCCTACTAGGTCAGGGCCTCTATACTGCCTTCGCCTGATGTGGACTCGTACAGGAGAAGGAGACTGGGAAGATCCAGACTGGAAATATATCGTAGAAGTAGGACTCTTGGAAGCTCGAGTATAGACTTTCGCTGACCTTAGCGATGGTGATATAGGACTTCGTGGTGTGATGGGTCTGTCTCTTCTGTGGTACTTTGGGACTTGGGGTCTTTTCCCAGTTTGCAACCTAAAGCCGAGTTGCAACCTAATCTCTCCGTGGCCCTCAGGAGTGCGTACAAGGTGGAGCTGTGGATAGATAAGAAGGTAAGGTCCGAAAGTGCCCTGTAATTTATGACAGCAATTAAATCCTGCACATCGGCCACACTGTAAGCAGATAGGGTATTTTAAAACCAGACCTGAAGTTAGAGGCGGAGGTACATTTGGGGGTATTTGACTCCTTAACAGTTTTGCTGCTATTTTTAGCTGCAGATCTTGTAGCAACTGGAACTGTTCTGAGAAGTCAGTCTTGGCCTGGTGGGGAAGATAACTTGGCTTGAGACTGTGTTGGGACTCAAAACTCAAAGAGTTCTCACTCTCTTCCACTGGAACAGAATCTTTCCTGGTGAAAACTATATTGAAGGAAGACTCTAGCTGTACTGGGGCAGGAGGCTGGCCCTCTGATGTGCTGAATGGTATGTGCTGAAAGATGTCCTGGGATATATCAGTGAGCTTTGAACTTTTCTTTAATCTCACTCTAGTCCCAGAATATTGCTGTATTATGGAGGACATGGAGCTACGTGTCCATATTCTTAAGGCTGTTCTTTGCTCGTGACCACGACATGAAGTGTGCCTCTGAATGTAGTTTCTGGCCACTGAAGGCTGAGGAATAACACCTCGACCTTTCTCTAGCAGACTCTGGGAAGGCTTCATCAGTTCAGCTGGAACCCCAAATAAATTCTGGATAGATTGACGGATATCTCTAGTGGCTCTTTCCATTAAAGATGTTGGAGAACAAAGCTTCCTTTCCATCGTGGTTCCCAAGACATCCCCCAACATTAGCATATTGGAGAGATATTTTCGAGGTAGTCGCTGTCTCCAGGAGTGATTCTCCCAGACGTTCTGTTGTCTGCCCAGGACAGAGCTGGTAAGGCCTCTTTGAATTCTTGAGCCTGAGTGGAATGTCCTAGGTGGTGATCTCCAGCTTTGTGGTGGATGTTGGGATAGGCCCTGGAGTGAGTTCCCTAGCTCTTCCACCTGCTTCTTGTCAGTCGTCTTAGATATGACACCCACTCCTGAGATCTCAAAATGTGGAGTTTCTACAATGTTAGCTATCTTATCAGAGAGTTGATTGTGAAGGGAAAAGGGAAGAGTTGAAGATTGTATCATAGTAGGGTCTATAAAGGACTCTTCAGGCTGAAAAATATCTGTCCCAATGTTTCTTATATCCAAGGCCCTTGATACTTCTGGCACCTCAAAATCACAAAGGCTTCCGAATTCTGTTTCACCAGAACTTGTGATGAGGGAGTTGGAAGAGTTATGGAGAAATCTAGAGAAATAGTTCCCTATTTGTAACTCCTCTCTTGATGTAAAATCCTCACATTCCCTATTCTGATATACCTGTCGTAGATTCAAATCCTCAGATTCCATCATTTGAGGAGGCCTTATTTTTATCCCTATTGCTTTCACAGCCTGAAGCCCTTGTTCATGAGTGAACACTGCAGGCTCCTCAAAGGGACATGCTGGCTGTGAGAGTAATTCTGCAGATTTCACATGGGTATTTGGCCTTGGAGTTAATTCCACGGGTTCTACCATTTCTTGAAGATTGAAGCAATCTATTACTTCTATCGCTGATCCTAATGCTACTCCTATTGGTTCTACAACCTGAGGAATTGGCCCTGGTGCTAACTCCTCAGATTTTACAATTTGAAGTGGTGGCCATGGGATTAACACAGTCTTTACAATCTGAAAGCCTGTCAACTTCATTATGTCCAAAATTTGGTGTGTTGGCTCTGTGGTTAATTCTTTAGATTTTACACTTTGCAACCACAGCTCTGAGGTAAACTCAGAGGGTCTCACATCTTGCAGTTTTGGGGTCAGCTGAACATAGTCTATCATTTGAAAGGCTGGCCCTGGGGTTAATGCTACAGACTTCACAACCTGAAGTGGTGGCCCAGGAGTCACTTTCACATACTCAGTAACTTTTTGGGGGGCTCCCGGGGTTATTCCTATTGAGAGCGCAGCTTGAAGCTGTGTCTTTGTGGATCCTGGGACTTGATCTAGTGGCTTTGGACTAATCCTCATAACTTCTGTAATTTGAGCCCGTACTCCTGGAGCTCTCTGTGAATATTTTATACTTTGATTCTGTGACTGTGGTAGCCCTACTGATCCATTCCCTGGCTGCCATGTCTCAGATGTGAGCTCTACAGACTCTGTGTGTCCTACAGCTTGACCTGTTTGCTTTTGGAGCAACGCTAAAGATTGTCTCCTTTGAAGCCACTGCCTAGAGGTTAAACCCACAGATTCAGGAACTTGATATCCTAGCCCTGATGTCATTTCTGGAGATTCTGGAACATGATGCAACGACTTTGTAATCAGTGCGTCAGATTCTCCTCTTTGCAGTCTTTTCTCAGAGATCACCTCCACAAATTCTAGTGCTTGAGGATAGGGCCTAGGACATCTCTCTGAATATCCAGTGGTTTCACTTACTGGCTTTGGGGTCACTCCGAGGAATTCCTTCCCTTTTTGCCTTGCCTTGGAGGTCAATCCCACAGTTTCTGTAGTGTGATGCCTGGGCTCTAGTGTAATCTCTTCAGATCCTACAGCTTGCTGCAGTGGCCTTGTATGTAACTCTCTCAAATCTCTAAGTTGAGGCCGTGACTCAGAGAGCAACTCTAGAGTTTCTGGGATTTGGTAGCTTTTCTTTAGGGTTAATTTCGGGGATTTAGAACCTTGATTCCTTAGCACTGGAGTCAGATCAACAGATTCTGGTACTTGAAGATCTAGCCTTAGAGGCACTCTAGAAGAATCCATGGCTTTACTTGTTGGCTTTGGGGTCAACTCCACAGATTTTTCTGTGGTTTCATTGCCTTGATGTGCCAACCGTTCTGTGATGTGATAAACTGGTATTGAAATCAAATTCATAGATTTAGGGACTTGATGCTTTGGTGTCGGGATCATCTCTGCACATTCTACAAACTGATGCCCTGGCCTAGGGATTATCTCAGAGTCTGTGATTTGATAGCTTCTTTTCCGATTTAGCATCTCAGCTTTTGTTCCTTGAAGCAGTGCCCCCGGTGCTAACTCTACAGATTTTGTATCTTGCTGTAGAGAGGCTGAGGACAATTTCACATGTTTTATACTTTGCAACTTTGGATCTGGAGTAAACTCCAAAGATTTCTCACCTCGTTGCTGTGATTCCGGAGACCAATCCGAAAATTTAACGCTAGTCAACAATGGTCCTGGTGCAAACTTTTTAGTTGCCTCTGGTGCCAACACCACCGATTTCATACCTTGCCATCCTGAAGTCAGCTCTCGACAATTCGTACCTTGCTGTTGGAACCCTGGTGTCAATTCTACCGAGTTCATATCTTGAAAACATGGCTCTGGTGCAAAGGCCTCAGAGTTAGCATGTGGTGACTTGAGGCACGTTGACAACCCTAAAGAATTAGCACTTTGACAATGTGGCAATAGGTTTGATTTCAAAGATTTCACATCTTGAGAACGTGGCTCTGATTCAAACATCACAGATTTCTGCCAGAGGCAAGAACTCAAATCCTTAGAATTCACATTTTGAGTTTGCGGTCCTGGTTTCAACTCCAGAGATTTCACATCTTGAAAACACAGCTTTGGTGCAAACACCACAGATCTCACACTATGTTGTCTAAGGTGTGAGGGCAACTCCTCAGAATTCATACCTTGAGGATGTGGCCCTGGATTTAACTCCACATATTTCATTTTTTTAAAACATGGCTCTAGTGCAAACATCTCACATTTCAAGTCTTGCAACTCGGAGCCTGAAATCAGTTTCACAGAATTTGCACCACAAAGCAGTGGCTCTTTGTTCATCTCCACCGACTTTACATCGTTCAGCAGTGGCTCTGGTAAAAATAACACAGATTTCATACCATTTAACGGAGAGCCTAAAGTGAACACCGACTGTACAACTTGTGGCTGTGACCCACAGTGATTCTCCAAAAACTGGATTTCTGGAAACTTTGTCCCTGGAATTAACTCAGAAGATTTTACACCTTGCCAATATGCTCCAGCATTGAACAGAACAGATTTTGTACCTTGATATTCTGATGTAGGGTTAGTTTCAGAGGGCTTTGTGCCGTGCATCTGTGGCCCTGGATTAAACTTTATGGAATTTATGCATTGAAGTTCTAACCCTGGTTTCAAATCAGAAGAATTCATGCTTTGCAGCTGTGGGCCCCAGTTGAACTCCCGTGATGTTATACCTTGAAACTGTGTCCCTGGAGTCAATTCACATTTCACATTTTGTAAATGTTGCATAGGGTTGAACATAACAGATTTTACACCTAGAACTTCTGTTCCCAGATTCAAATCAAAAGGTCCCATACCTTGACATTTAATCCCTGAAGTCAACTCAAAAGATTGTATACCTTGCAAAGGCGGCCCAAGTTTGCACCCCGTAGAATTTACACATGGTAATTTTGACTCTGGATTCAACTCAGAAGAATTTACACACTTCACCTGTGGCCCAGGGTTGCATTCCATAGGTGCTACACCTAGAAACTTTGACCCTGGAATCAATTCAGATTTCAAACATTGCAAATGTGATTCCAAGTTGAACACCACAGATGTCTCACTTTGCTTCTTAGTCCCTGGATTCACCTCAGATCCCATACCTTGACATTTTGTCCCTGAAGTCAACCCAAAAGACTGTACGCCTTCCAAAAGTGGCCCACGTTTGCACCCCATAGAATTTACACATTGTAATTTTGGCTCTGCATTCAACTCAGAAGAATTTACACACTTCATCTGTGGCCCAGGGTTGCATTCCATAGGTGCAACACCTAGAAACTTCGACCCTGGAATCAATTCAGATTTCATATCTTGCAAATGCCGGTCAGGGTTGAACACCATAGATGTCTCACTTGCAATCTCTGTCCCTGAACTCACTTCAGAAGACTTCATACCTTGAAGTTTTGAAACTAAAGTTAATTCAGAAGGGTTTATACCTTGCAAAGGTGGCTCAGGGTTGCATCCAAAAGAATTTACGCACTGCAGTTTTGGGTTTGAAATAAATGCAGAAGAATTCACACCTTGCACATGTGGCCCAAGGCAGAACACCTGAGATTTTATACCTTGAAGCCCCGGCTGAGGATTCAACTCAGATTTTACACCTTTCAATTGTGGCCCAGTGCTGAATGCCACAAGATTTGTACACTGAAGCTGTGGCCCTGGATTCAATTCAGAGGATTTCCCACCTTGTAATTTAGGCTCCTGCTTGAATTCCAGAAATTGCTCATATGGAAGCTTCACATCTGTGCACAACTCAGATTTTATCTCTTGTAGCTGTGGCCCAGGATTGAGCTCAAAAGACTGCATACCTTGAAGCATACCTGTTCCCTTGCCTAACTCGGGAGATTTCACATCTTGCAACTGCTGCTCGGGATTGAATTCCATAGCTTTCACATCGTGAAGCTTTGTCTCTTTGCATAATTCTGAAGATTTTATATGTTGCAGATGTGGTCCAGGATTGTATACCATAAATTTCATACTTTGAAGCTCTGGCCATGGTTTCAACTTACAAGATTTCTCTTCTTGCCACTGTTTCCCAGCTTTGAACTCGGAAGATATCACACTGCAAGTCTTTGATTTCAAGGCTAACTCAGAGGGGTTTGCAACCTGAAATTCTGGGTCATGTTTGACTTCTGTCGTTTTCATTATTCGAAGGTTTATGGACTCAGGAGATTTTGCACCTTGCAACTTTGCCCCGGGGTTGAATTTCATAGATTTCACACCTTGAAGGTGTGCCCCTGGTGTCAACATATGCAGTTTCCTGTTTTGTAACTGTGGGGCTGACCCAAACCCCAAAGATTTCACATCTTTGACCTTTGCACCTAGAGTCAATTCAAGAGATTTCATATCTTGCTGCATGGGTCTGGCAAGGAACTCCACAGATTCTCCACTTTGAAGCTTTGTTTCTGGTGCCAACTCAGAAGAGGTTACACCTTGTAACTGTGGAACAGGTTTTAACTCAACAGATTTCAAATCTCGAAGCCTGCACTCAGGTATCCAATCAGATTTCTCACCTTGTCTCTGTGGTCCAGGGTTGAACTCCACCGGTTTCATACCTTGAAACTTCCTCTTCTGGGTTAAATTAGATTTCCCACCTTGTAGCTTTGGACCATGGTTGAACTCAGAGGATTTCACTTCTTGAAGCTTTGACCCTGGGATCACTTTAGAAGACTTCATACCTTGAAAGTGTGATCTAGAACTGAACCCCGTAGATTTTGTATCTTGAAGCTTTATACCCATGATCAACTCAGAGCATTTCACATCTTGTAACTGTGGGCCTGATTTCACAGCTGGAAACTTCCTCCCCAGGGTCAAATCAGAAGATTTCTCACCTTGTAACTTTGGATTAGGTTTCAGTTCTACAGATTTCATACCTTGAAGCTTTCCCCTTGGGATCACTTGAGAAGACTTCACATCCTGCAAGTGTGGTCCAGACTTGAAATTCGTAGATTTAATGTCTTGAAGCTTTATGCCCATGATCAACCTAGAAGGTTTCATATCTTGTAACTGTGGGGCTGACTTGAAATCCACTGATTGCACCTTTTGAAGCTTTGTCCCTGATATCAGTTCGGAAGATTTCATACCCCTCAACTGTGGCCCAGGTTTGAACTTCACAGATTCCACATCTTGACACTCTGTTTCTGAGATTAACTTAGAACATTTCTCTCCTTGAAACTGTGGCTCAGGGCTGGACGCCAGTTTCATATTTTGAAGCTCTGATCCAAGGTTCAGGTCCGAGGATTTCACAACTTGCGTCTGGGGACTGGGGTCGCTTTCTTTATGTTTTACACTTTGAAGCTTTGACTGTGAGGTCCCCTCAGCAGCATTCACACCTTGTAACGATGACCCAAACAAATCTGTAAATTTGGCACCTTGAATCTTTGTCCCTGCAGTCGGTTTAGAAAAGGTTATGCCTTCCATCTGGGAACTTGGATTTAACTCAATAAATGTCATATCTTGGGACTTTATCTCAGGTGATAACTTAGAAGATTTTAGATCTTGCCACTGTGACCCGGAGTTGAAATTCTCAGATTTCACACCTTGAAGCTTTGTCCGAAGAGTCAACTCAGATGACTTCATCCTTTTCAAGTGTCGTGGGGAGTTCAGCTCTATAGTTGTACCACTTTGTAATTGTGACACTTGGCTTAATACCCCAGATTTTGTGTCAGGAAGCTGTGGCTCTTGCGCAAGCACTAGAGACCTCACACCTTGAAGCTGTGCTCTTGGGGATGACTGTAAGGATTTCACTTCTTGAAGCTTTGGTCCTGCAGTCAATTTAGTAGATTTCCTATCATGCAAGCAAAGCCTAGATTTGAATGTCATAGATTTTATATCACAAAACTTTGACTTTGAAGTCAGGTCACATGATTTCACACTTCTAACCTGTAGACAAGGTTTCAAATCGAAACCTTGAGGCTGATGTTCCTGGAGTGATGACGAAGATTGTATATCTTGGAGCTTTGGCCTTGGAGTCAATGCAGATGACCTTCTATCTCTTAACTGTTTCAAAGCTTTCAACTCTACAGACTTGACACCTTGAGATTGTAACCCAAGATTTAACTCTACAGATTTCACAGCTTGGAAATCAGGTCCTGGTATCCACTGAATACGTCTCACAGTTTCAAGCTGTGGCTCTCTTTTGAACCCAATAGTTTTTACATCTTGAAGCTGTGGCTCCGAGGTGGATGCCAAAGCCTTCCCTTTTTGCAGCTGTGGTCCTGGTAGCACCTCAGGGGATTTCACATTCTGCAGCTGTGGCCCAAAGTTGAACTCTGTATATGTTGCACTTTGAGGTTTTGGCCCTGGAGTCAATTCAGATGACTTCACATCTCTTAACTGTATCGAGGATTTCAACCCTGCAGATTTAACACCTGGAGATTGTGACCCAAGATTTAACTCTACAGATTTCACGGCTTGGAAATCAGGTCCTGGTATCCACTGAATACGCCTCACAGTTTCAAGCTGTGGCTCTTTTTTGAACTCAGTAGTTTTTACATCTTGAAGCTGTGGCTCCGAGGTGGATGCCAAAGCCTTCCCTTTTTGCAGCTGTGGTCCTGGTAGCACCTCAGGGGTTTTCACATTCTGCAGCTGTGGCCCAAGGTTGAACTCTGTATATGTTGCACTTTGAGGTTTTGGCCCTGGAGTCAATTCAGATGACTTTACATCTCTTAACTGTGTCGAAGATTTCAACCCTGCAGATTTAACACCTGGAGAATGTGACCCAAGATTTAAGTCTACAGATTTCACGGCTTGGAACTTAGGTCCCGGTATCCACTGACTACATCTCATACTTTCAAGCAGCGGCTCTTGTTGTAACTCAAGAGTTTTTACACAAAGCTGTGGCTCTGAAGCTGACTCTGAGGGTTTTACTTGGTGCAACTGGGGCCCTGGGGTCAACTTAGGAGATTTTAGGCTTTGCAACTGTGGTTCAAGTTTGAATTCCTTAGGTTTTAAACCTTGAATATTTGATTCAGGAGTCCAATCAAGTGATTTTATATCTTCAAATCCTAACTCAAAATTGAGGTCTTCTAATTTTCTGCCTTTAAATTTTAGTTCTGGAATTAACTCCAAAGACATCCCATCTTCTGCCTTAAGCCTTCTCTTCAATTGCTCTGAATTCTTCCATTGCTGCTTTGATGAGATTACAGATATCTTGCCATCCTGTTCTGGCCCAGAAGTGAAATTCATGAGTGCCATCCCTTGAAACTGTTGGCTTGGGGCTAAGTCTACAGAGTTTACTCCTTGAAACTTTGCTCTTCTGGTCACATTCCCAGATTTTACTTCCTGCTTCTTTACCCGTGGGGTCAATTTCACAGATTTCACATGTTGCAGCTCTGAATCTGGAGTTTCCTCTACAGATTTTAAGCTTTGATGCTTTCCACATGGGGTACTGTCGACAACCTTCCTATCTTGCGTTTGTGGCTCTAAAGTCAATTCCTCAGGTTTCACATCTTGCGGTTCAGACTTTTGGAGCAATGGTCCTGGTGCAAAAGGCACAGGTTTCTCACCTTGCATCTTTAGCCCAAAGTTCAGTTCCACGGTTTTCACATCTTGCGGTTGTGTTCTCGGGACCATCTCCACTCCTTTGAATTCTTGAATTCTTGCATGCAGAGCCAAGTCAGGTGTTGCAACTTGAAGCTTAGTATCTTTGGTGTCTTTCACAGATTTGACATGTTCTATCCCTTGCACTGTGGTTGTCTCCATAGATTTCTCACCTTCCAGCTGTGGACTGGGGGTTAACAACATAGATTTCATACCTTTTAGACACTGTCCTGTAGCTAAGGCCACAGATTTCACATCTTTCAGCTCTGAGATCAACAACTCAGATTTTAAACCTTGACGTTTTGAGCCTGGTGTCAGCTCCATTGGTTTCACACCTCCCACGTGTGGCCCTTGGATCATTTCAGAAGATTTTATAGCTTGTAAATGTGGTCTTCTAGTCGACTCAGAATAGTTTACTCTTGGCAACTGTGACTCAGGAGTCAACTCCATAGATTTTGCATCTGGTTTCTGTGGTTGTGAGATGAATTTATAAGGACCGTTACCTTCCAAGTTAGACATTTGGCCCACCACGAAATGTTTTATGCCTTGAAACAATGTCTCTGGTACTAATACCTCAGGCTTGACCACTTGCTTTTGAAGTCCTGGGGACAACCCCATAGATCTGATTCCTTTCATCTTTGGCTTTGGGGTCAACTCAAAAAATTTCACATGCTGTAGCTGTGGCCCTGAGTTTAACTCTGAAGATTTCACACTGGAAGGTTGACTTCTTGATGTCAGATCACAAAATTTGATATCTTGTAGCCATGGCCCTGAGCTAAGCCCCACCTGTTTTAGATCTTGAAGCCCCGAAGACGTCTTTGCTAATTTAGAATATTGAAGCCCTAATTCTGGGTTCATCTCCACAGAATTCACACCTTCAAACACTGATCCTGGGGTTTGCTCCCCAAATTTGACACCTTGAAGCTTTGGCCCATACGTCAATTCAGAAAATTTCACCTCTTGCTGCCTTGGTCCTAGATTCCGTTCCTGAGACTTCACACCTTGATACTGTAGTTCTTTGGTCAATTTCATAGATTCCATGCTGTGAAACTGTAATCCTTCAATAGGCAGAAGAGATTTCATATTCTCATTCAAGAGCCCTTGGTTTGATTGCAAAGATGATTCTGTTTCAAATCCTACGGACTGTATATCTTGAAGCTGTGTTCCTGGTACACACTGCACACGTTTGAAACCTTGATGCTTTGGTTCTGAGGTCAAATCTGAAAATCTGACATCTTGCAAGCGTGGTCTTGAGTTTTGTTTCACAAATTTCATACTCTGAGTTTGTGATTCTGGAGTCAATTGTACAGACATAACGCTTTGATGGTTTGGCCCTGGGGTTAAATCTAAGGATTTCATCTCTTGCATTGGTGAACCTGGGGTCAGTTCATCAGATTTCACACTGTGATGTGGGGATCCTGAGATTAAATCTACAGGTTTTTCTCCTTGAAGAAGTGGCCCTGGGGATAACTTTGAAAATCTGACACTTTGTAAATGCGGCCCTGGGGTCAATTTCACACCTTGAAGCTGTGCCCCCTTAGTCAAGTCTTCTGATAGTATACTTTGTAGTACTGGTTCTTGTACCAGCTTCTCAGATCCTACCACTCCAGTAGTAGCTAGCTGTTGAATTACATTAACATATTCCACATCTTGTAATTGTGGCTCTGGCTTCAGCTGCATAGACTTTACTCCCTGGAGCTGTGGCTCTGCGGTCAACTCCATAACATGTCGTTTTGCTCCTGTGATAAATTGTTTAGATCCTTCCATTAATGGGGATGTTCCAGGGGTTGACATCACAGATTTCAAATTTTGCAGTAGTGGCTCTGATTTCTCATATTGCATGCCTGGTCCTAAAGTCAATTCCGGAGATCCTTGTACTAAATATGGTGGTACTGGCATTGTCTCCTGGATATTTTCAACTTGAAGCAATGCCAACCCAAAATTTTCTGTATTTTCATGTTCTGACCTTACGGGCATCTCTGAAGGCTCGGTAACTTGACAATGTGGCTTTAGAGTCATTCCTGTAGATTCCATAACTTGACCTGTTGGTTTTTGTGTTAATGCCATTTGGAGCAAAGCCTCAGAAGTCAGCTGCGCAGTTTCTGTGCCTTGATGGCCTGGTCCCAAGGTCATCTCTGAAAACTTTTGAAAATGTGGCCTTGGCATCATCCCAGCAGTTTCCGTGACTTGCTGTGGGATTAACTTCACAGATTCCTCCTCTTGTGGCCAGATCTCAGAAGCTAAAGCTGCAGAGGCTGTGTCCTGATGCCTTGATCTAGAAGTCGAACCCAGAGATTTCATTGCTTCTAAGTGTGGTTCCATGGTAACTTTCCTTGATTCAACATGTAAGTGTGTTTCAGGAATTAACCTCCCAGATGCTTCCAGTGGTACAGTTAAATCCACAAATTTATTATCATGCATTAGTGGCCCTAGAGTCAACGTCTCAGGTTTTGTACGTTGGGGCCCTGGTCCTGGGGTCAATGGCACAGATTTCACACTTTGAAATTGTGGTTCTGAGGCCAACTCCTTAGAGTTCATAAATTCTGAATATGGTCCTAGATTCAGATGAACAGACTTCATACCTTGAGACTCTGGGTTCATCACTTCTGGGGTCAGATCTTGAATCTCTGATCCTGGTACCAACTCTGGAGATTCTTGTATTGTGTGTTGAGACATCCGAGTCTCCAAGGCTTTTACGCTTTGGAGCATTGTCTCAAGAGCACCTTGGAATGGCATTGAGTTCATCTGCATAGATTCTAAAGTCTGGCTCAATGGCCTTGGAGTACTTCCTAAAGATGATTGTTTCAACTCCATAGATTCTTTCCTCTGGTGACAAGTGTCAGAGGTCAACTCTGCTTCTGCTCCTTCGTATCCTGGCTCTGTGATCATTCCTGAAGATTCTAAAGCTTGATGCCATGGAGTCAATCCTTCGGGATCTATGGCTTCATGATTTGGCTTGAGGTTGAGCTCTGCAGATTTCACTGCTCGAATGCGTGCCCCTGAAATCGGCTCCTCGTATTTCATACCTTCCACCTGTGTTGTAGGAATCAACCTTCTGCATTCTACCATTCGAGGAATTTTCACATCTTTAAGTAAGAGTGCTGGAGCTATCTCCTCTGGTCTTTCATCAGGTAACCGTGGCTCTGGGGCCAACTCCATGGATTTCATGTCTTCCTGTAGTGGTCTTAGGGTCAACTCCGCAGCTTTTATATCTGGAAACTCTGGTGGCACAGCCAAATGAACATATTCCAGACCTTGCAACTGTGGACTGGAGGTCAACTCCATTGATTTGCTATTCTGTAACTGTGGTGCTGGGGCTAACTCAGCAGATTTTCCACTTTGTTCTTGTGTTCCTAGAGTTAAACGAATAGATTGCAGACCTTGAAGCTGAGACGTTGGGGCTAACTGCACAGAATTCCCACTTTCCAGCAGTGGAATGGGTGCCAACCCATCAGAGTTTACAACCTGCAGTTGAAGTTCTGGGGCCGATTCTATGGAGTTCACAGTTGGGATCAACTGTCCATATTTTGCCATTTGTGGGATTGAACCTGAGGTTCCGTCTATAGGTTTTACATTTTGTAATCCTGGGGATAACTTCATGGAATCCACAACCTTAAGCTGTGGCATTGGCTTCACCCCCAAATATTCTACATCTGGCAGTAGTGATGTAGTGGTCAATACTGCAGAATCTGTGACTTGATGCAGTGGCTCTTGATTCATTCCCTCAGATGCTGTACTTTGACCCAGTGACCTCGGGACTGTACCTAAAGATTCCATTATTTGATGAGGTGACTGTGTCAACTCAGTTAGATTTGTGACTGTGGGATCAGAGGCCAACCCTCTAGTCTCTATAGTTTGGTGGCTTTGCCTTGGACTCATCTCTGAAGGTTCTAAGATTTGATCCCACGGGGTCATCCTTGAAGACTCTATGACTTGATGAGATAGGCCTGGGGTTAATGCCATAGTTTCTGTGCGTTGATGATATGGTTGTGGAGTCATCCCCACAGAGTCCAGCACCTGAATCCATGACCCAGGGGTCAACTCCAGAGGTTCTTTGACTTGAGATACTGGCCTTGAGGTCAAATCCGGAGTTTCCACAATTTGTGATTGTGATGCTATGATCATTCCCATGGGTGACCCCAGGGCTACTGGAGTTACCTTTAGAGAATGTACGGATTGATGTGATGGCATTGGAATCACCCCTACTGATTCTGTGACTTTAGGTGGTGGCTTTGGAGGTAAACCCACAGTTTCTACAACTCCAGGTGAACCAATAGTAGTAGGAGAGCCGGAAGTCAAACCATCTGGTTGAGTCACTCCTGGGGTCAATTTTGCAATTTTAGACTGTGAATCTCCATATTCTATAACATGTGACTGTGCTGATGGAATTATCCCCATGAAATCCACAGCTTGTAATAGTGCCACTGGAGTTACTTTTGTGTAATCTGTAACTTGATGCAATGGAGTGGAGATCATTTCCAGGGATCTTGTGTTTTGACACACTGGTCCTGGAGGAATGTTCAATGGTTCTATGGCTTGATTTTGTGGCCTTGAGGTTATGTCCACGGATTCAGCAACTTTAAACTGTGGCCCTACAGTCATTTCCACAGTTTCCACAACTTCATGTCCTACCTGTGGACCTATCTCTCCTGGTGGCATGACTTCATGATCCAACGATGTGTTTATATCCCCAGACTCCATGGCTGGATACTGTGTTCTTGGGGTTATTCCCTCTGATTCTATGATATGTGAATGTGATTTTTTAATCATCCCGATAGAATCCATGACTTGAAGCAATGCTACAGGAGTTACCTTCACATTATCTGTGACGTGCTTTGGTGATCTGGAGGTCATCTTTGATTTCATAACTTGATGCTGAGTACTTGATGTTACCTCCACTGATTCAGTGATTTGATATGATGGTTTTGTGCTTACACTCACTCTTTTCATCGTTTCGTCTGGTTTCCCAACTTCATCTGGTGGCTGCGGGAACAAACCCACAGATTCTGTCACTTGTGAATGTGATTCTGGGATGATCCCCATTGAATCCATGACTTGAAGTAATGCCAATGGAGTTACCTTTATGCTATCTGTAACTTGATATGATAGCCTTGGGGCCAACTCCACTTTAGTCACTTGGGTCTCATGCTGCTGCATCCTTTTTTCCGGAAGACCTATGACCCTCTGCTCTATACTAAGCTCTAGGATGTGTTTTGGCTTCTTCTGCAGGAAATTGGTTTCCCCTTGAACTATGTCAACTCCTAAACTTTTGGGAGGTGGAGTGCCCAGTGATGTAACTAAGGGCCTGGATTCAACGATTTGGGGGCCATCCCCCAGTTGTGACAGCTTACCTGGGATAAGTGACTGTGAAATTTTTGTTTCTGTTCTATTCAATCCAGATTCCACTCCAATATTCACATGGAGCTGGAATGATGGACAGTTTGGGGATTTATTGTTGATACTTTGTTCAGTGCTTTGATGGGTAGGCATAGATACCTGCATTTGAGGTTTCTCTGGTTCAGGGACTACTCCTCCTCGTGCCTCAGTTAAATAATGCAGCATTTCCCATGATTCCTTCACAAGCAGAGGAACTGTTTGTTCCTTCAAAGTACAAACCTTCCAAGCCATATGTCCTTCTAACTTCCACCTAGCCAAAGGAGAGAGCTGGAGTGGAGCCCGCCCTGAGAATCGTGGTCTTGCCTTGCAGATAGAACTTGACCCATGATCCAATGTCAAATGACTCTTGCTCCCTCTCCCATTCTTTGTTTGTTCTTGTTGACAGAGATCTGGGGATTCAAAAACAGAGCTGATAAAAGAGCTTTGAGACCTTAATGGTGAAAGAGCTGCCAAATCCTCCAAAAGATTTGATTTCCCAAGCTGTGAGAGTTGAAAAGGGGGCAGGGATGTGCCTTGGTTCCTGAGCACAGAAGACTGGTTTTTGGGTAAAGTAGGTAAACTAAGGCTCTGGAGTTGACAGGTTGTTCCTTCAGAAATGACAGAAGGGTGTGACAGGCTGGAGCTGTTGCATAATGATCCAGAGGAGATGCTGTGATCAGTAGAATGTTTTGCCTTCTTACAGCCACAACAGGGTAGAACAGGCTCCTGAGACACAAACACAGAGGAGGTGGAGGAAGAAATCATATCCGAAGATTCTTGCAAACACGAGTGCATAAGACTTGATCTAAGAAATAAAGAAAAATTCCATTTGCTTTGAAGCAGGAGAAGGTAGGAAAAGTAGGAAAAGGGAAAGATAATGGCCATTTCAAATGTAAAATATTTTGACCTGAGGGAGTACAACAACAAAAGAGGTTGCTTTCCCCAACTTCAATTACTTATAGAAAGAATTCCTCTACCAGGAGGAAAGGGAGGCCATTGTCTCCACTGCAATCAGAAATGATTCATAAACCAGTTGTTCTTAAACCTTTGAACTCAGAATTTATCCCCACTATCAAAACTAACCAACCAACCAACTAACAATCTCGCTTTTCCCTCTCTCTTTCCCTCCCCTCCTTCCCTCTCTATAACCCTTCTTCCCTTCAGTCCCTTCCTTCCTCTCTCTTAAAAGTTCTACCAGCTTGGGGGTACCTGGCTGCCTCAGTCAGTATAGCATGGAATTTTTGATCTCGGGACTGTGAGTTTGAGCCCCACATTGGGGGTAGAGTTTACCTAAAAAAAAAAAATACCAAAAACTTCCATCACTTTCAACCCCCACCCAGAAACTACCTTCCCTGACCTTGTGCATTCCAGATGTTTGAAGATCTGTTGAAGACTTCTGTTCATTGACCAGAGTATATATTCCTGGGCCCATCCCACAGGGAGTCTTGAAAAGCTGGATACAACAGAGTGTGTCAGTGTAATTGAAGTGATATTAAAAGTACTAATAAGGAAACCAATAAGAAGAGTGGCTTAAGTTAGAAAGGAAACTACTATCACAGTCAGAAAAGTAAAACAGTACTAGGTATCTTTCTCCTAACTTTACAGGGTTTATCAGTAGGGTAGGCTGAAGAAAGAAAGAATAAATAGTGACGATCAATTTTACTCACTTTGTCAGGTTAGCTTCAGAGCAACCCATTCTGAGATTTTCTTCCCACTGGGAAGCTGGGAGCAGAGGTAAAGAATCTGTTAGAATCATAATTATTGATACCACCTAGTTCAAGCCACTTGTTTTACAAAGAAGAGATCGAGGGTGAAATCATGTCCAGAATCATAAAGTTAAGTAGTGATAGAGCTCAGACGTAATGTAGGTCTAAGTTTTTATATTTTAAAATATACTATGCCACCTTTACCATGTAGTGGATGTAAGTCATTGGAAACAGCTGGAACAATCACGGTAGTAGGGAGTTGGAGTAAGGGAAATAAATCTGTAATACATATTTTTTCCTTCAAAGGAGTCTATTCAGCGTCTATGGCAGGGGAAAAATGTATCGAAACTTCCCCCACTAAAGATCTCATCAAATTTCTTTCCTGATACTTTGAGTTTTGCATAAAAGGAAATTAGGAAAGAAAGCATGAGGAACAGAAGCATAGAAAGAACTATAAATCAGTTTACATCTCTTTGGAAGTTACCAGAAAGAATTCAGCATCTTTGCAGATGTTAGGAAGAATAGGCACATTTCTTTCACTTATACAATCTTTTTCAACCTCCCTCCCTCTACCTGTTATTAAAGTCTACAGTCTAAAAGCAGACCCACTGTTGATTTGTCATTAGCCTTGAGCTAAAGAATAAAGTATAAGATCTCTCTGACCTGTGAATTTCTGGATCTTTTTCAATTTATGCTGCCTTGAAGTCTAGAGGGGCACAAAAAGGAAAAAAATAAAACCAGAAAATGTTCTAGGTTAGAGAATTTATCAACAGCACATTTCGTCTTACAGATACAATTATTGATCCAGTTGGTAACCATAACCACAGCAACAATTACCACCCCATTCACTTATTCATAAATCATCTAATGAGCGCTTACTAACTTCTAGGCATTACGTTAGGTGCCAGGACTACAAAAGTAAATGAGATCCCTGTATTCTGGGAACTCCCATTACTGGGGAAAACAGAGGTCTAAACGCCTAAGTTACAATATCATGTGGTAACAGAAATATAAAGGTTAGGGAATAAAGAGGACAGTGGTTAACTGCCTGGGAAAAAAGGAAAAAATTACTCAAGAAATTGCCAATTGAACTGGAGTTTAAATTATCACCAGAAGATTTTTAGGTAAAGAGAGAGCATTCCAGCCAATGGGAACATCACCAAGAAGATTATAAAGTCATGATTTGTTGGGTGTACTTTTGCTAAGTAGTGAGAGATGAAACTAAAATATAGGTGGAAGCCAAGTTGTTCCAGGTCATTTTATTTATTTATTTATTTATTTATTTATTTATTTATTTATTTATTTGACAGAGAAGAGAGCACAAGCAGGGGGAGTGGCAAACAGAGGGATAGGGAGAAGCAGGTTCCCACTTGAGTGGAGAACCTATTCCATCCTAGAATCCTAAGATTATGACCTGAGCCAAAGGCAGACACTTAATCAACTGAGCCACCCAGGCACACCCCAGATCATTTTAAAGACAGAAGTGATATGTGTTGCCACTTCAAATAAAATAATTTTTATTTCTTCCTTTTGATTCAGGACATCAGTCTCTGAGAGTATATTAAAACAGTCTATACAATTTCATTCATAATATTAGCAAATGTTTTAGCTAAGCAATCCGATGTTGGACAGAAGTGTTGAAAGTAAGATCTCCCAAGAACACTAAGGTGGTTTAACCTAAGAAAGTAAACCAATGTGATACACCACATTAATAACACAAAGAGAGCAGCACCTGGGTGGCTCAGTGGTTGAGTGTCTGCCTTTGGCTCAGGTTGTAGTCCCAGGGTCCTGGAATCGAGTCCCCCATCAGGCTCCCCATGAGGAGGCTGCTTCTCCCTCTACCTATGTCTCTGCCTCTCTGTGTGTGTCTCGAATGAATGAATGAATGAATGAATGAATGAATAAAACCTTTAAGAAATAACATGAAGAGGAAAAACCTGAACAATTATGTCAACTGATGGAGAAAAGGCATTGGCAAAATCCAACACTCACTCATGATTTATAAAAAATAGAAACACTCAACAAACTAGGGTTCGAAGGGATGTCCTCAATATAGTAAATAGTATTTATGAAAAACCCTCTGCTAATATCATTCTTCACAGTGAAAGACTGAAAGCTTTGCCTTTAAGGGGGGGAACAGACAAGGATACTCACTTTCACTACTTTTCTTTAATATTGGACTAGAAACTTCAGAGCAATTAGGTAAGAAAAATAAAAGCCATCTCAATTGGAAAGGAAAAAGTTAAACTATCTCCATGTCTATTCACAGATGACATAATCTTGTTGTCAGAAAATCCTAAGAATACACACACAAAAACCCAATTAGAGCTAATAAACGAATTTAGAGAAGTTGCAAAATACAGTAAATCAGTTGCATTTTTAAAAAGATTTTATTGATTTATTTGTGAGAGACCCAGAAAGAGAGAGAAAGAGAGACAGGGGCAGAGACATAGGCAGAGGGAGAAGCAGACCCCCACAAGGAGACTGAGGTGGGACTTTACCCTGGACCCCGGATCACCCCCTGAGCTGAAGGCAGACGCTCAACCGCTGAGTCACAAAGGCGTCCCTGACATGTTGTTTTTAACTTGCTTTAACTTCAGAGAACAAACTGATAGTTACCAGAGGGGAGGTGGGTGGGGTATGGGTAAAAACAGGGGATTAAGAGTACACTTATCTTGACAAGCACTGAGTAATGTACAGAATTGCTGAATTACTATATTGTAAACCTGAAACTTATATAACACTGTATGTTAACTATACTGGAATTAAAATTTTTAAGTAATAAAATAAAATTTTCTGTTCTGAAGAAAGAAAGTGGTCTGTAGCCTAACAGCAGTAACAGAACCTGGGAACTTGTTAGAAAGGCAGACTCTCCGGCAGCCCCGGGGGTGCTCAGGGGTCTAGTGCCGCCTTCAGCCCAGGGCGTGATCCTAGAGTCCGGGGATCCAGTGCAGGGATGGAGTGCTGGGATCAAGTCCCACATTGGACTCCCTGCATGGAGCCTGCTTCTCCCTCTGCCTGTGTCTCTGCCTATTCTGTCTGTCTGTCTGTCTGTCTCTCATGAATAAATAAATAAAACCTTCAATAAAAATAAAAGAATCACAGGGTTAACCAACTGAGCCACCCAGGCACCCTCTGCCATTTTCCTTTTTTTTATATATATTTATTTTTTATTGGTGTTCAATTTGCCAACATATAGAATAACACCCAGTGCTCATCCCATCAAGTGCCCCCCTCAGTGCCCGTCACCCCCACCCCCCGCCCACCTCCCCTTCCACCACCCCTAGTTCGTTTCCAAGAGTTAGGAGTCTCTCATGTTCTGTCTCCCTTTCTGATATTTCCCACTCGTTTTTTCTCCTTTCCCCTTTATTCCCTTTCACTATTTTTTATAGTCCCCAAATGAATGAGACCATATAATGTTTGTCCTTCTCCGATTGACTCATTTCACTCAGCATAATACTCTCCAGTTCCATCCACGTCGAAGCAAATCGTGGGTGTTTGTCGTTCCTAATGGCTGAGGAATATTCCATTGTATACATAAACCACATCTTTATCCATTCATCTTTCGATGGACACCGAGGCTCCTTCCACAGTTTGGCTATTGTGGACATTGCTGCTAGAAACATCGGGGTGCAGGTGTCCCGGCGTTTCATTGCATCTGTATCTTTGGGGAAAATCCCCAGCAGTGCAATTGCTGGGTCGTAGGGCAGATCTATTTTTAACTCTTTGAGGAACCTCCACACAGTTTTCCAGAGTGGCTGTAGCAGTTCACATTCCCACCAACAGTGCAGGAGGGTTCCCCTCTCTCCACATCCTCTCCAACATTTGTGGTTTCCTGCCTTGTTAATTTTCCCCATTCTCACCCCTCTGTCATCTTTCAATTGCATATGGGAATAATATTTATCAGAAGCATTCAGCCTGGCATTCAAAGCCCTCTACAATGTCATCTCTACCAATTTTCTAAAATTTTCTCTCATTGGGCTCCCTATTCTACGCTCCATCCTCATAGGTGTCCTCTCTACACACATCCAACACTCTTCAACTTCCCATGCTTTTTCTCAATCCATTCCCTACAACAGGAAAGTCTTCACTACTCTCTTCCATCCACACTATCCACCTTCAAAGCCCTACCCTTCCTCTGAAGCATAATTCAAACCCGAGCGTTCCAGAGGCATTTTATAGATCTCCCTGCTTCAAAACACTCCACCTCCAACGTCTGCAGCAATATTTATACTTCTGTTAACTCATCACGTTCTCTTTCCTTGGATTATATATACAGACCCATTTGATCATCTCCCCCAGTTCACCTCGAGCTCCTAAAAGGTGGGAGATGGTGTTTTATTTTTCTTCAATGTCTAGTATGCTACCACATATAATAGGTGCTCGAGGTTTTTGAAACAAACTGAAAGGAACAGGATCGAGCATGACTTGTACTTATCGAAAAGACATGCATAGGAACGATCTCAACTCCCCTCTTTCCCCAGCCAGTTCCTCTCATGGCCCAAGATGTGGGAGTTGCCATGGCTTCGGGGGCAGAGACAGGGAGCAGTGAATTTCAAGGGAGGGTTGCATTACATACCTTGGAGTCTGTCTTGGTTGCCACCTGCTTCCTGCTCTGTTTCCCAGAAAAGAATATCCAAAGTCCCCATGCAAGGAAACCAAATAATAGTAGAAGGCTGACATACGGTGGAGGCGGCATGGCCAGCCCCCAAATCAGTGCCATTATTCAACCCAATGCTCCTCTCAACCCAATGCTCCTCTCAGCTCCTCTCCCTCAAGGCTGTGTGTGACCCCATATGACGTCACAATGGAAATTTCAAGGTAAACCTGACAGGGCCCAGCCAATGTCCGAGCTGCTGGCCTCTCTCCTCTGAGCCATACCCATCTGCTGCCCTTTTCTGCACCTGCTCACGGGTTCTGTCCTGACAATCAATGCTCAAGGAAGCCTCCTTTACAATTCTACTAGGATTTGGCTGGACAACTTGTCATAAAGTAGAGAATGTGGAGTCAAATTTCAAAGGCTCCAAGTCACCTCTCTTGCACTATAGCATCTTCTCTGGAACCAGTCATTCCTTAGAGGTTCAGGTATGGTGTCATATGTTCCCAAATCACAAATTAGAATACAGAGTCAAATACATTTAAGAAAGCTTGGATATCTTAAGTAAACACTCTCAGAAAAATGTGATACATATAATTTCCTACTCCAAGGCTTAACCCATTTCTTAGTTGCTATAGCACTGAAACAGAGAAGAGATGTCACGTAGGGAAATTAAATAATCTCAGAGGATCACTCTACTCCAGAATCCAGGGTCTCATTTTCTAGAACATTTATTATATCATTACACCCAGAGCTACCTGGATTTTCTATGCTAATTCACTGTAAACAAAATTTACAAGGAATCGGCCTATGCTATAATAAAGATAAATAAAACTGGCCCGGGTATTTTTTCTTATGCCAATGTTAATCTGGAAAATCAATTCAATTAAATAACTGTTGAATAGCAGGCACTGTTTTTGAAAAAGGCAATTATGGTTCTCACTTTATACAATTTTCAGTCTATTGGTGCAGTCAAAGTAATATTCTCAGAAAGCCCATCAACAAGGAAATGGCTAAATAACATATGGTATGTCCAAATTATGAAATACTTTACAGTCACTATAAAGATAATTATAAAGAGCCATACTTGTCAGGCTGAGCACACATTATGTGGCAATACTACTATATGCCAGCCTGGAGAGCTAAGGTTAGGGCCGGAGGTACAGTTTTGGTTCTTAGAATACATTTGCACGGTTTGACAAGGACTTTTTAAAAAAAGATTTTATTTTTTTAAAGATTTTATTCATTTATTCATAGAGACACACACAGAGAGAGAGAGAGAGAGAGAGGCAGAGACACAGGCAGACGGAGAAGCAGGCTCCATGCAGGAAGCTCGACGCGGGACTCGATTCCGCGTCTCCAGGACCACGCCCTGGACCGAAGGCGGCGCTAAACCGCTGAGCCACCCGGGCTCCCCAAAGATTTTATTTATTAATTTATTTATTTGAGAAAGAGAGAGATCAAAAGCGGTGGAGGGGGGAGTGGCAGAGGGAGAGGGAAAAGCAGGCTCCTCACTAAGCAGGGAGCCCAATGCAGGGCTCTATCCCAGAACCCCAGGATCATGACCTGAGCCAAAGGTAGACACTGAAGCCACCCAGGCACCCCACTTTTTTCTATGCGTATATAAAAATATATATTCTTAGTGTCTTGAATATTTACTCACCATTATGTTTGAGCCATCTATGCTCTTTGGTACACCTAGGATTCATTTTTATTATTTCATTACACTGCATAACTACTGCATAACTTATTTTCCAATTACGATATTGACGGACATTTGGCTTGTTTTCCATGTCTGGCTATTATAAACAGTGCTGTTAAACACATCCTTGCCCATGTATCTTGCTGGATATATATTCCTAGTTCTTTCCGGTAGCGGTTCTCAAGCTTTAATATACACCAAAATCACCAGGAGGGTTTGTTAAAACACAGACTGCTGGGCTCTCCCCCTAGTATTGCTGATTGAGTAAGTTTGGAGTGGATCTTAGGAATTTGGCATTTTTAAGGAGTTTCCAGGTGCTGCTGATGCTGCTGTTGGACCAAGGACCGCACATTAAGAATCCCTGATCTAGGGCAGCCCCTGTGGCTCAGCGGTTTAGCGCCGCCTACAGCCCAGGGCGTGATCCTTGGAGACCCGGGATCGGTGAATGGCATTTCTTCCTGCCTCTTTTTCACACCAACGTGTGGTATTGTCAGGCTGTTTCATTTTAGCCAATCGGGTATATGTGGTAACGGTATTCCATTGCTTCACTTAAATTTCTCTGGTTACTAATAATTACTAACTTGTGAACACACTTTCATGAGTTAATTGGGCATTTTGTTTTTAAACATAATACTGTATTCTAGCTGCTAATATTTTGTTTAGGATTTTTGTTACCTATTTTCATGAGTGAGGCCATCCTATAATTTTTCTCTCTTGTTCTGTCTTTGTCAGGCTTTTGGTATGAGGGTTGTGCTAGACTCCTGAGTTGGGGAATGTTGTTTTGTCTTTTTCTGTAATGCCCTGAAAAAGTTTGCATCAGACTGGAACTACTTGATCCTTCAACATTTGCTATAATTTGTCGGCAAAGCCATACAGGCCTGGAGGTTTCTTTGAGTGAAGTTGTTTTTTTTTTTTTTAAGATTTATTTATTTATTCATTCAGAGAGAGCAAGAGAGAGGCAGAGACACAGGCAGAGGGAGAAGCAGGCTCCACGCAGGGAGCCCGACGTGGGACTCGATCCCGGTCTCCAGGATCACATCCCGGGCTGCAGGCGGCGCCAAACCGCTGCGCCACCGGGGCTGCCCTTTGAGTGAAGATTTTTGACTAAAGATTTCATTTCCTTGCAGGTTACAATGCTATTGAGAATGTGTAAATTTTTTGAATCATCTTTGGTGTGTTATATTTTTTAGTGATTTTTCTTTTTTTTAAGATTTGTTTATTTATAAAGACACACACAGAGAGAGAGAGGCAGAGCGACATAGGCAGAGGGAGAAGCAGGCTCCCTGCAAGAAGCCTGATGCAGAACTCCATCCCAGATCCCAGGATCAGGACCTGAGCACAAGGCAGAAGCTCAACCACTCACTGATCCACCCAGGCGTCCCTCTAGTAAGCTTTCTATTTAATCGACACTTTCAAATGTATTGACATAAAGTTATTCAAGCACAGTTCTGTCTCCTTGGTTTTATGATATTGGTTATTTGTGTCTTCTTGCTGAAGATATGTCAGTCTTAATTCTTTCAAAGGACCAATTTTCTGTATGTTTTCTTTCTACTTCAAGAATTTCTCTCTTTGTCTTTATTATTGCCTTACTTCTACTTTCGTTTTTGCCCCAGTTTTATTGGGACAGTTCTACTTCCTTTGGATTTATCTTGCTGTTTCGTTCCCCTAATTTCTTGAGATAAATGCCTAGATCATTCACTTTTAATCCCTTTTCCCTAACATATGCATTTGAGAGTATAAATTTTCTCCTAAGTACTACTTTAGCTTCATTCCACAAGTTATGATATGTAAAAATTTTATCATTCTCTTTCAACTGTTTTCTAATTTCCGTGATGATTTCTCCTTTAATCCATGGGTTATTTGGTAGTTCATTTTAAGTTTCTAAGCACAGGGGGATTTTCTAGTTATCTAACAAAGTTGCACTGTGGCCAGAATGTAGACTTTAATTTCACTCCCTTGAAATATTCTAAGACTTTATTCCCACACCATGGTCAGTTAAAAAAATTATTTGCTTAAAAATACAATGTATTCGGCAGGTGTTAAAAATAGTCTCTTCAAGGACACCTCAGTCGGTTAAGCACTGGAATCTTGATTTCTGCTCAGGTCAAGATCTCAGGGTCCTGGGATGGAGGGCCACATCGTGCTCCACCCTCAGCAGGGAGTCTACTTGGGATTCTCTCTCTCTCTCTCTCTCCCTCTGCCCTCCCCTTGCACTCTCTCTCTCTCAAATAAACAAATCTTTAAAAGAAGTTTCTCCAGAGTTTTCCTTTGGTGGCGGGGGTGGGGGGAGCGTCTCTATGACCATTTGGTCAATTCTGTTCATCTCAGTGTTTTCAAGTCTATATTATTCCTTAACTTTTGTCTGCTTTTTTCCCACTAGTTACTAAGACAAGTATGTAAAATCTTTCATAATGATCGTGGGTGTATTTCCCCTTTGAACACGGAGGTGTTTTGCTTTATGTATTTTTAAGTGTTATTTAAAAACATTATTTATTCCTGGTGAATTAAATCTTGTATCACTATGAAGACCCTCTTTAACAATACTTTTAGCCTTTACTTCTTTTGTCTGATACTAATATTGCTATAGCAATATTCTCTTGACTGATACTTGCATAGTGTATCTTTTCCCTTTCTTTTACTTACAACTTTTCTATATCTTTTTGTTTTAATGTTGGATAAACAAAATCTAAATATATGCAATGTGCAAGAGACACATCTAAAACAAACAGATTTTATTGGAGCACTGATAGAGTAGGCAGTTAGGTAGACAGAAGCTGGAGGCAAGGATGGTGATAAATGGTTACACATTAGAAGCCTGAAGGGGGCACAGCATCTTGAAGTTGTGGCTTCCAGGACCCCTTGGCTAATAGGCCAAGAGCCCCAGATGCAGGACGGGCCACTCTCCTCTCCCACCTCTGCTCCAGGGTAACCCCCAGACTCATTATAATGCATTCACGTTGTGTTTTAGCCCTACCCCCAATCCCAAGAGGGAAGGTTGCCCTGACGGTTCTGGGACAAACTTTGTAAAGTCAGAAACTAACCTCTCCCAACCTGTGGAAGGAGTCCCACAAAGGATTGGAAGCCTCCATTAGAGACCACCCCATACACACACACACATAAAAAGAAATGACTCCTGTAACCTCGGGGCAGTTGCCACCACTGAGCCGGCCCACTCTCCCACCTTGAGGGTTTACTTCCTTAACAAACTGCTTTGTTCTTCCTACTTTCTTCTGTCTTCGTTTTTTAATTTTTTTTAAGTTTTTATTTTTTTAAAATTAAAAAAAAATTTTTTTTAATTTAAATTCAAGTTAGTTAATATATAGTGTATTATTCATTTCAGGGTGGAGTTTAGTGATTCATCAGTTGCATACAACACCGAGCACTCATTACATCACAGGCCCATCACCCAGTTACCCACCTCCTTCCCAACTGTCTTTATTAGAGTATGGATCCTCGTGGAAATTGTTCATAGGAAACCCAACAACTGAGACCTCCATTCATACAACACAGACTCTCCCACCCTGAACATCATGTATTCCATTTGCAGTTCCATTACATGTTCCATTATATTTAATGTCATCACTAAAGCATGAGATTCAAAATTACCCTTTTACTTGGCACTTTCTGTTTCACCCTGTTTTATATTTCGTTTTTTTTTCTCATTTCTTGCCTTTTTGTTAGATAACTAGGTATTTTTAATGAATTACTCAATTTTTTCCCTTTATTCATTGGAAGATAAACTCTGGTCTTGTTCTTTTAGTGCAAGGATTGACAAATTATGGCCTGTGGGTCAAACCTAACCTGATGCCTGTTTTTTGGTAAATAACAATGTATTCCAGCACAGCCACACTCATTTTGCACATTGTCTATGTCTACTTTGATGCTATGACAGTAGGTAGTTAGAGCAAACACCACAGGGGGTCTGCAATGACTAAAATATTTACTATCTAGCCCTTTACAGATAATTTGCAACCCCATTTTTAGTGGGTATCCTTTGAAATGCAATGTATATATATACATTTTTTCTTAACATACCAAATTCTTAAAACCTCCTCTTTATGGATGATAAATCAAGTCCCTCAAAATCTTTTTTTGTTTTTAAGATTTATAATTCATGAGAGACCCAGAGAAAGAGAGGCAGAGACATAGAGGGAGAAGCAGGCTCCCAACAGGGAGCCTGATGCAGGACTCGATCCCAGAACCCAAGGATCATGACCTGAGCCCAAGGCAGATGCTCAACCACTGAGTCACCCAGGTGTCCCCCTCGGAATATTTTAATTATATTTTCCCCTTCCCGCATAGACATTATTGTACTCAGGAATTTTATTTTCTTAATAAACTCTGTTTTGGAATCATTTTAGATTCACAGAAAAGTTGCAAAGATAGCGGTGAGTCCATGTATGCCCTTCACTCAGCTTCACCTAACGTTACTGTAGAACGTTGGTACATTTGTTAAATCTATGTGATAACATTGGTACATTTACTTTTAACTAAATGCCAAACTTCATTCAGATTTCACCAATTTTCCCACTTACATCCTTTTTTTTGCCTAGGATCCAATCGAGGGTCCATGTTGGATTTAGTTGTCATGCCTCCTTAATCCCCTTGGTCTATGACAGTTTCTCAGTCTTTCCTTGTTTTCTCTGACCGTGACAGTTTTGAGGAGTACTGGCAGGTTCTTAAATTTAGGTTTCTGTTTTCTGTATGCTTAGACTGAGGTTCTGTGTTTTGGGGGAAAAAAACCACAGAGGCGACATGCCCCTCTCATTACATCACATCAGGCAGTACATGAGATCAGCTGGGTGTTGCTAATCTTCATGACCTGGCTAAGGTTGTGCTGGCCAAGTTTCTCCTGCATGGAGCTCTCTTTTTTCTCTTTCTATTCTAAGTGCTTTGGCAGCAAGCCCCTAAGTGGAGCCTACATTGTGGCTGGAAGGAGTGAGAGGTGGAGTGGGGTATATCTACACAATGTTGTTGTTGTTTTTTTAAAGATTTTCTTTATTTATTCATGAGAAACAGAGAGAGAGAGAGACAGAGAGAGAGGGGCAGAGACACAGGCAGAGGGAGAAGCAGGCTCCATGCTAGAAGCCCCATGTGGGACTCGATCCTGGGTCTCCAGGACCACTCCCGGAGCTGAAGGCGGCGCTAAACCGCTGAGCCACCTGGGCTGCCCTATCTACACAATGTTATTTGGAATTCTTGTATAGAGAAAATTTGTCTCCTCTTATTTGTTCAATTCTTTTGTTATAGCAGTACAAACTCATGCATACTTATTTTGTACTTTGTGTTTTAGTCCAATACAACATTATTTCTTTTGTTGCTCAAATTGTTCCAACTTTGGCCTTTGGGAGCTCTCTCGGGTTGGCTCCTTTTTCCTTTCAATATGACCCAATCCTTTTGTTTTTATGGATGCTTTTTACTTTCTGGCCTTACAAGATGCTCCTGGCTCCCCTGCCTGTCTCTTTCTCCCATGACAGAGCAATGTAGTCACTAGTTTACAGGTAAGCCCCAATCTTCTCTCTTCCAGGAAAGAAATATTTTACACTGCCTAGATTCAGTGCCTGAGATTGACCCACCTGTCCAAATTATAGCTGAATTGGGATCAGATATTAGACATTTGCTGTGTTCCATCCCTGGAGCCACATTGGGGCCCCTTAATCACCGGCCTTACTGTTCCACGTGCCTGGCCCCAGCCTATCTACTATTCAAGACCAACTACGTTACGAAAAGAACAGTTATTTGGAGGAGAGATCGTGGGCTCCAGTTTTTAATATAGTAAGTTTGAAATATATGCAATATCCAAATATCTTCCACCCTTACCTCTTACTTGTCTTCAAGCAATTGAGTATAGCAGGAAATTGTTGACTTCGTCTTCCACAATCCAATCTTCTGGGACAATCCCAGTCTTCTGGGACAAATCCTTCCATCATTTCAGCAGAATTACTGCCTTGTGTTGTTGATAACAGATTACACCTTTCTTATCTCAGAAGTTTACTTTCTCCAAAATAATGGTAAATGTTGTCATCCTACCATTTGTCTCTGCATAATTCTAAAAAATCTTTGAATCTCTTTAGCTCTGCCTAGAGGTCAGATTCTATTGACAATGACCTGACTCTCTGATATTGGAACCACAACAGTGTCCGAACATTTCCAAGTTTTCTTTGGATGTTCCATCACCCTACCTCAACCTCCTTTCTTCCAAAATTTTCCTTGACTCTTGGCCTACCTTATAATATCCCCCCAAATAATTCTGGCAGCTCTCCGTACCTAGCTTGCTGTTCGAATCCACTTCAACTCTCTCTGTCTTGTGTTGGAATTGTTCCTATGTTCTCATGAATTCCTGGGGGTGGGCATCAGACCATAGCCATCTTATCTCCTCCATATGCTTGACTGTCTCCAGCACCTACTCCACCTAGTTCGTTACACCTGAACATCTTACACAACTGTCCAGCAGTTGAATCAACTTGATAGCATTGCACCATTCAAGTACATGGCAAAAAACCAAACCAAACCTAACCAAACCAAAACAACCTCTGGACTTCTACAGTCCTCCTGCATCCATCCTTGGGGAAATATGACCCTGAACCATATCCATTCCACATGTGGAAGTGGGGCTACTGCACATGCTGGCATCATTGACAGGATCAAGGGGGTACTTTTCCCTCTCCAGTACTAGAAAGCTGGGTATCTCTTCTACCCTGACCCAGCTGTGATGCCAAGAAGAGAGAGGAATTTACCCAAAGAAAACACAAGCAGGAGAGTTCAGGGTAAAAAGAAGCAGAGAGCTTTTGCAGGAAGACCCTTTCTTCACTGTACACATTTTGAGCCATAGAGTTAGGAAGAGGCGTTTTGGAGGATGAAAAACAAAGGGATGACACTGAGAAGTCAGGGGAGTAGTGGCTGAGGAAAGTGGCACTGCTTAAGGATCTAAGGTCCAATGTAAATGTACAGCAGGAAAAGAGAGCTCAGATAGAGGCTGGAGGCACACAGACATTTAGAGAGCACTTACAGCTGCCTTTGAGAAGTGGGTTACTCGGGATCCCTGGGTGGCTCAGTGATTTAGCCGCTGCCTTCCGCCTACGACAAGATCCTGGAGTCCTGGGATCAAATCCCACATCAGACTCCCTGCATGGAGTCCGCTTCTGCCTCTCTCTCTGTGTCTCTAACTAATGAAGAAAATTAAAAAAAAAAAAAGTTGGCTACTCTATGCTTATAAAACTAAAATCTGTTTGGCTTCTTGGAAGCCACTCTAGTGCCTCAAGTTTCCAGAGAGCTTCAGAGGTTTTACATGTGTGTACTTCTCGGGCACAAGGGGGAGCCAACTCTCTATTCTCAGAATCGTATATCCTAGGCACCAAACAGCTGGCATGGGTCTGGGATGAGCAAGGTTTGCCTTTGATATATCAAAACAGGTGACAGCTGATGTCTAAAATGGACAGAATACGGCTTTATTTCTTTTAGATTTTATTTATTTCTTCAAGAGAGAGGAGAGAGAGAGCATGAGCAAGAGTGGGGGAGAGCAGAGGAAGAGGGAGAAGCCGACTCCTCACTGAGCAGGGAGCCTGACCCAGGGCTCGATCCAGGACCCCAGGATCATGACCTGAGCTGAAGGCAGACACTTAAAACTGACTCAGCCACCCAGGCACCCCCAGACAGGACACATAAAACTGACTCAGCCACCCAGGCACCCCCAGACAGGGGCTTCTGAGTGTTTGTCATGTCTCACCACCAAAGGCTCTTCAGCACCCCAGAGTTCCTTATGTTCCCCTTACACACTTGGGCAGGGTCTAACCTGTGGATGTAGTTTTCATTCTAGTGATAAGGAACCTGTCCTGCCTAATTGGGATTCTTTTTCTGGGTGTCCTATGTGGGGGACACAAGTTTTTCCCTCTTCCTCTGGAATTATCTATGTTCCCCGCTCTCCTTCTTTGTGTGATTCTGTGCAGGTGCGCACACACATGAACCTAGGTATTGGAGATGAGGATACAGAGAGGTTGGAATAAGGTCTGGATCAGTGGCCAGTGAAATGGGCTTGGTGGGGACAGAGGGAGGAGTAAAGAAACAAACCGGTTGTTGGGACCAACCATGCCACTCATCTTCTCCCACCTCTAATTTATTGATTCTGATCTACTGAGTGAGGAAGGTTAACTTTCCAAAACAAGGCATTTCACTTTATTTCTGAAGTCAGAACATGCCAGTAACAGTGGAGACCGCTAAGAACTTCCCCAAGATAGAGAGGCTCTTTCTCCCCATCCTGGGCTGCAGGTAGCACGGGGACTGGGCCTCTCCTCCCACCACACGTGCTGCTAGTCCAATGGGCCTCCGAGGGCTTCACCGCCCAGAAACACCAGTTCACACCAGTTCACAGCAGGGCAGGCTCTAGTGCTTCCAAGGGGTCCGTGCTGCGCTTGCGCCCTGGCCCGGTGAGGGCGCTCCTGACAGCCTCACAGACTGACGGAGCTGCAGCCAGGTGCGCCTGCGCCTCAAGGATGGAACACTGGAACAGGAGGCTCAGCAGGGCTATGGGGATATCACCTGTGGGGAAGAGGTCGGGACACCTGAAGCCCGAGAGAGTGAGGCCATGGGGAAGGAACCCTGGAAGACCCAGAGTGTAGCGTGTGGGAGGGAGTCAGAAGCCACTAGGTTGGACGCTAGGATAGAAGAGAGTTACCAACACCAGAAATTGTAGTGAGGTGGGTTAAGAACAGAGAGAAGCCTTCACCCGGACCCGAAAACTCCTATTCATCTTTAAGACCCAGTTCGAAGGCCCCCTTCCCCCTTTCCTGACTCCCCTCCTAAGCAGAACTGAAGGCCCCATTTCTGCACCCCTCTGACGCCATTCGCACGTCTGTGCCTCCTGTCACAATCACGTCTCCCTCAGGAACAGGGAGCTTCTTGGCAGAATGTCACTGAGCCTTGTAAACCCAGTACCAAGCAGAATTTCTCCTACATACAAAGGACTCGCTAAATGTTTGCTGAATGACAAGCTGCCGGCAGGATACCTGTTCCTTCTCGTGTGCGGTCTGGATGTGGACGGAGATCGGAGAAGCCCGAATATCATCCGACAGTGGCTGGGGGAAGTGGATCACCTGGAGGAGGGTCTCGATGCACCGAGCCTTGGGCTGTCCAGAGAACCGCTGTGGAAGAAGTGGGAAGGTCAGTGCTGGGCTAGGAAGCCAGGGGGAGTGGAGAATGGAGTCGAGGAGGAGAAAGAAGTGGGAGATGGGACAGGTGCATGGGATCCTGAAGACTGGCCATGGAGGCTGTAGAGAATTGGTCCCTATAGGTGATCCCAAACTCACAGTCCCCAGGTGTGAAGAAAAAGGGTTAGTGGTGGGCTTTGATTGGCTAGGTTAAACTGAAGGACTTTTTAAAGATTTTATGTATTTATTCATGAGAGATACAGAGAGAAAAGCAGAGACATAGGCAGAGGGAGAAGCAGGCTCCGTGCAGGAAGCCTGATGTGGGACTCGATCCTGGGACCCTGGGATCACGCCCTGAGCCAAAGGCAGATGCTCAACCACTGAGCCACCCAAGCGTCCCAAACTGGAGGATTAAGAGCAAATTGGTCATACTTTCAGCCAAATCGCCAGCAGCCCCTCCTGGTTTCTTCCTTAACCCCATCCATCTTTTACACCTCTGCCAAGACTGCTCACCTGCCAAAGCTGATCCTGTTTTGTCACCACCCTTTCCCTCTGCTAGCTCAGCACTGCCCAACAGAAATATAATGTGAGCCACATATGTAATTTAAGATTTTCTAAGTGCTGCATTAAAAAAGAAACAGGTGAGGGCTGCCTAGGTGGCTCAGTTGGTTGGGCATCTGCATCCAGCTCATGTCCTGGGATCCAGTCCTGCATCAGGCTCACCACTCAGTGGGGTCTGCCTCTCCCTCTCCATCTGCCTCTGCCTCTTCTGCCAGCTCATGCTCTCTCTCTCTCTCTCTCTCTCAAATAAATAACAAAATCTTTAAAAAGAGAGAGAGAGAGAAAGAGGGGGAATTAAAAAGAAACAGAGGGCAGCCCTGGTGGCTTCTGTTTTGCTCTAGTACATTTGAACTGGACGTTCCTTGAAATTCTACTGGACTTCGGCAAGGATCATACAGTTAGACACTTCATTGTTCTTTTTTCAATGTAGGTTTTGTCTCTCCTCCACTAGATGAGCCACTCTGGAATGGCAAAGACTGGATCATACTCTGGATCTATCTCTGATTTCCCCTAAACATACCAACCCCAGGAACTAAAAAAGCATAAAGCACTTTTCTTTTCCTGGTTGGTTGGTTCTACTCATTTGAGAAGGTTGTTTTAGGGATGCGGCGGGTGTTCACTAAATGCTCATTGATTGACTGATTCCCTTTATGTAGAGTTCTGAGACTTAGCAAATAAAAATACAGCAAAATAGGAATTTCAAATGAATAATGAAAAATATAGGATTAGTATGCCTCAACTCTTGCACCGGACATACTTATACTTAAAAAAAAAAAAAAAAAAATCCTTTCATGACCATCTGTTGTGCTCTCTGCTCAGCAGCCATTCCTCATCCTCCTAGTACCAGCACCTTGATCTTCCTCTGGGGAACTATGGCTCTGCCGTTCTGAGGCCATGCTGTTTGTCTGAGGCTCCCTTCCCACCCTATTCCTCCAGTGCCATCCCATGGCGAGAGCACATGAGCCAGGCCTGGGTAGAGAGCTGCTTTCCCCTGGAGAATAGTGACTGGCTCAGGAATGGCATGTGACCCAAGACAAGCCAGCAAGAGCCCTTCCTGCCAGGCATTCGTGGGAATCACAGGGACAGATAAACTCTCCTTCCACTTGGGTTGCTACCTTGGTGGGATGCTAGGCTGGCACTGCTGGCGGCCAGTTATGCCACCTACTGGAGAAAACCTGCCTGAGAATGAGAGGGACACAGAGGAAAGTAAAGGGCTGACATTCTGGAGCACATTGCTTTGAGTATCTGGATCCAGCTCCCCTGAGACTTCAGTTACATGGGCCGGTCATTTGCCTTGTTTAGCTTAAACCACCATGAATTAGACTTCTGTCACATACTTGTAACTGAAATAATCTTGTCTGATAGTTATAATCTCAGACATTTACCCATGCATGCACATACACTCCCTAGAGTGGAGGATGACTCTGATAGGAGGAAGTGGAGGTGCAGGAGAAAAGTCAGCCCTTAGCCCCACGTGTCCCCTTATCTCTGTGGCAGTCTAGGCATGAGACCAGGCCCAACACAGCCCCACACAGCCCCGACCCATCATGGCCTACCTGCAGCATGGCCAGCGCCCGCCAGAAGAGCTTAGATTGCAGATGCGGAGGTCCAACATGTGGTTTTGGAGGATCTTCCCAAGAAGCACATGGGCCCCTGTGCTCACAGTATTCAGTATCCACTTGGTGCTTAGCTCATGCTGGAACTTCTAAATAGGGCACACATACGGGGGTAACGTAAATTAGAGGAGGGTAGAGCAACAGGGTGAATAGGGCCCTATTGTCTGTCACGTGGGAATCCAGGGATCAAAAAAGAGAGACCCAAATACAGACGTAATTTGTTTCAGCAACCCAGAGTTTAGATATTAGGATAGTCCCAGTCAAACCTGGTGGTGTCCCACATTTATGGTTTTGATCCCTAGGTACACAGATATCTTCTCTGAGTTCTTCCACAGAAGGGTTTTGCGCGTATCAGAACTTTCCTTCTGCTCTCCAGGTACCTGATACGAGCAGTCAAAGTCCTGGGCATCGTTCCATGAAACCAAAGGCCTCTCGGGAGCAGATAGTGTCTTATTCTGCTCCAGAGCCCCAATCTTTTTGATAATGGCTGATACATGGTTACTGATCAATACATGTTTGTTGAGAATTAATTCAATTTAACAATTATAACAACCTAATGAAATAGGATTTTCTATCCTCATTTTTACATATGTGGAAATTAGAGGTTAGAAATAAAGTAACTTGAGGGCCTGGGTGGCTCATCAGTTAAGCATCTGACTCTTGATTTTGGCTCAGGTCATGATCTCAATGTCGTGGGATCTAGCCCTGTGCTGGGCTCCACATTCAGCAGGGAGTCTGCTGGACATTTCTTCTCCTTCTGCCCCTCCTCCCACTGCTGATTCTCCCTCTTTTCTCTCGCTCCCTCTCTCAAATAAATAAACAAATCTTTAAAAAAAGAAAAAAAAGTAAAGTAACTTGAATAAGTTTATATGATAGTGAGATGCAGAATCAGGACCTAAATTCAGGTCTTCTAATTGGTGATGAGGGCGTTTCCTACTTGGCCACAGTCATCTCCTGGGTGAATAAGATAATGTATGTGAAAGCACACTGAAAACTAAAACGCTGCACAAACACATAGTACTGTGAGTATAAACGCCACCTGTCCTTAGCCCTCATCTCTTGCTCTTATAACATCTATTACTGCGCTTTGCATCTATTACTGTAACAGGAGTCCAGACAAGGAATTGAGAGGATTAATTACTGGGTCCTGGCCAGGCAAGGGAACAGGCTACCACTACTTCTGCCTCCTTCTGGCATTCTACAAATAGCAGGTCACACACACCCCTTGCAGAGGGTATACTGAAAATACTTAACAAGGGATTGACAAGGACATGAGTACTGTATAAGTACATTTGCAATGATGGGGATGGAGCTAGAGACTATTATTCTAAGTGAAGTAAATCAATCAGAGAAAGATAAATACCATATGATTTCACTCATGTGGAATTTAAGAAACAAAACAAACAAGCAAAGGGAAAAAAAGAGAGAGAAGAGAGACAAATCAGGAAACAGACTCTTAACTATAGAGAACAAACTGATGGTCACCAGAGGGGAGGTAGGTGGGGGATGGGTTAAACTGGTGATGGGGATGAAGGAGTGCACTTGCTGTGATGAACACAGGGTGTTGTCTGGAAGTGCTGAATCACTATACTGTACACCTGAGATGTATATGACACTAGATTAACTGACAGGAATGAATGAATGAATGAATGAATGAGTTTATTTTTTTAATTTTCTTTTTCATGAGAGACATAAAGAGAGAGGCAGAGATGTAGGCAGAGGGAGAAGCAGGCTCCATGCAGGAAGCCTGATGTGGTCCTTGATTCCGGGACTCCAGGATCATGCCTTGAGCCAAAGGCCAACGCTCAACTGCTGAGCCACCCAGGTGTCCCTACTGACAGGAATTTAAATAAAAACTGAAAAAAAGAAAAAGATATTGTGGCTCATTTGGCTAAAAGAGAAAGACAAAGAGCACGGAAAATCGACCAACCAGAATGAAGCTAGCTAGAATGCAGTACACAGATTGTCCAGTGGGAGAGAGAGCAATCAAATCTGAGTTATATCATTTATGTCACTAACCATTAGATAACCATTCACACCACTATCATTAACACAAAATATTTTAAAAACGGACGCCTGTGTGGCTCAGCACTTGAGCGGCTGCCTTTGCCTCAGGGCATGATCCCTGGGTCCAGGATCAAGTCCTGCATTGGGCTCCCTGTGTGGAGTCTGCTTTTCCCTCTGCCTGTGTCTCTGCCTCTCTCTCTGTTCTCTCATAAATAAATAAGTAGGGAATCCCTGGGTGGCGCAGCGGTTTGGCGCCTGCCTTTGGCCCAGGGCATGATCCTGGAGACCCGGGATTGAATCCCACATCGGGCTCCCGGTGCATGGAGCCTGCTTCTCCCTCTGCCTGTGTCTCTGCGCCTCTCTCTCTCTCTCTGTGACTATCATAAATAAATAAAAATTAATAAATAAATAAATAAGTAAAATCTTAAAAAAAAAACAAAAAACAAAACAATTTTTAAATCATCAATCTCTGCCCTGAAAACCATTCTCAATACTAAGCTTCCTAGGGGCTAATTTTCCTTTCCTTCAAGTTCCAGCTCAAGACACATCTGTTTGTAAACTTAAAAACGTTCTCAAATTTTAAGTCAGTGTTGCCCAACAGCAATATGAAAGCCATACATGCAATTTTTTATCTTCAGGGTGCCTGAGTAGCTCAGGTGGTTAAGGCTCCAACTCTTCTTGATTTCAGCTCAGATCATGATCTTAGGGGTGTGAACCACAGGGTTGAGCCCTTTGTCCGGTTCCACACTCAGTGCAGAGTCTGCTTGAGATACTGTTTCTTCTTCTCCCTCTCTCTCTGCCCCTCCCCTGGCTCACACCTGTTCTCTCTCTAAATAAATACAATCTTTAAAAAACTTTTTTATTTTCTAGTAGCCACATTAAAAAGGGGAATCAGGGCAGCCTGAGTGGCTCAGCGGTTTGGTGCCGCCTTCAGCCCCAGGCGAGGTCCTGGGGACCCCGGGTCGGATCCTGTGTCGGGCTCCCTGCATGGAGCCTGCTTCTCTCTCTACCTGTGCCGCTCCCTCTCTCTCTCAATCTCTCTCTCTCTCTGTGTGTGTCTCTAGTGAATAAATAAATAAAATCTTTAAAAAAGGAGGGGGAGGGGATCAGGTAAAATTATTACATGTAATCAATATGAAAATATTGGGGGATCCCTGGGTGGCTCAGCTGTTTGGCCCCTGCCTTCAGCCCAGGGCGTGATCCTGGAGTCCCGGGATCGAGTCCCACATCGGGCTCCCTGCGTGGAGCCTGCTTCTCCCTCTGCCTGTGTCTCTGCCTCTCTCCCTGTGTCTCTCATGAATGAATAAATAAAATCTTTAAAAAAATAAAAAAATATGAAAATATTACGAATATTTTACATTATTTTTTCACAGTAAGCCTTTCAATCTAGTGTGTATTTTAGGTTTATAGTACAAGTCAGTTTGGACTAGTCATACTTTAAGTGTCCAATAACCACATATGGGTAATGGCTACTATATTGGACAGTGCACGTCTAAGTCCTCAGTGATTACTCCCTTCTCTAAACCCTTACTTTAGCATATTTAGGGTTTCTAGCTTTGTTTTACACTTACGAAGTAATTTCATCATATTTATCCAATCTTCCCAACACTACATTAAGATGATCTTCTTTTTATATTCCTGGTTCCTGAATACCCATCCTCCAAACCGCCTGGCATTATAGAAAACTCCATTTATTCTTCTGGCCAAGGGACAAGCTTTCTCTGATCAGCTATTTCACATTTCAGGGAATTTACATACATAAAGTACAAAAAAAATGAGGCACTATCCTACACTGAACATTCCATGGTTTTTGATTGAATGTAGTTCCAGGGGATCCCTGCGTGGCGCAGCGGTTTGGCGCCTGCCTTTGGCCCAGGGCGCGATCCTGGAGACCCGGGATCGAATCCCACATCGGGCTCCCGGTGCATGGAGCCTGCTTCTCCCTCGGCCTATGTCTCTGCCCCTCTCTCTCTCTCTCTCTCTCTCTCTCTCTGTGACTATCATAAAAAAAAAAAAAAAAAAAAAATTGAATGTAGTTCCAGCCCCTCCAGTGATGATAATCAGGATCAGAGCTCTATATACATACCACTTGTAGTGAATTTACAATATTAGGTTCCGGCAGCAATTTTAATCTCTTACCCATTCCCCAGGTACAGCCCATTTCATCATCTTGACTACTAGTATTTCTCTTCCTTTCGGTGGTGTCCACTTCTTCCTCATCCGAGTCTTCTCCCAACATCTTCTTCTCCAACATCATTTGCTGCTGCTTGCGCAATTCCTTCAGTTGCGTTACGGTCAGCTCGGATTCTGCCTCTCGGTCCTCCTCTGGTCCCTGATGAACCAAGCGAAAGAATTCTTTCAGAGTTCAGGAGTGTGGGAGTCACTTTCAGAAATATGGCAACGGGGACACGTGTCCGCAGAGGAGCCAGATTCCCCCACTTTGTCCTCGGGGACGGGGAGAACCTCCTTCTTCACAGAAAGCGTAAGCAACTCTGGAACCCAGGCCGGTGCACTCCAGAGATTTCCGCATTACGTTGTTCTACTTACCTGAAGAAGAAAGAGCCGGGTGCTGCCTCCAAAGCGAAGAACGTGCCCGACGTGGACGCGACGATAGGTGCGGGGTGGGATGCGGGTTTTGTTAAGAAAAGTGCCGTGGGTGCTTCCCAGATCGTAAAGGTAGAAGCCCGGCCCTTGGCCGTCGCATTCTCCTTCGAGGCCGGCCGCCCTGTGCTGCAGCACGGCGTGGTACCGGGACACCGAAGGGTGCTCCAGGCACACGTCGCAGCTAGACAGCCTCCCGAAGAGGCAGCAACTCGTCCCTTTCAAGCTGCGGGTGCCAAGGATGGTGCCGCCCTTGAGCGTCTCTAGGCTGTAGGGGGCCGAGGCGGGGCCGCCCCACGGCGGCTCCCGGTAAGGGGGAGCCCGGGCCGGGCCGCCAGCTGAAGGAGCCGCTGAGGGGGGCCGCGGCTGCTCCGTCGGTGGACTCCTGGTGTCCCCGCTGTCGGGCTGGACTGGCGGGACGTCGGGCTCCCCGGGGTCGGGCTCTGGCAGCGCCGTGGGCCTTTCCTTCTTTACCTCCTCAGGGTTCGAAGGACTGGTGGCCGGAGCTTTGCCCCGCACGACCGGGGGCACCGGCAGGGTTGGTTTCTTGAAGTCATCACTGCGCTCTTGCGAAGCCAGCGACTCGGACGGAGAGGGACTATCAGCCATCCTCGGGCGGGTGCACGCTCAAAATCTGTTCCTGGGAAACCTACCCCCGCAGTCTCTAAGTTCCTCTCTCCTCTCCCTCTCCGCCTCTCCGCCTCTCCTCTCTCTCTCTCTCTCTCTCTCTCTCTCTCTCTCTCTCTCAGCTCCCAGCGGCTTCTCTGGGCAGCGATGGCGGAGTTGCTCCTTCACCACCCACACACGACGTTACGAAGAGGGCAACATCACGGGAAGGGAAAAACAGTAAAAGGAGACCGAGGGGCTGTGAAAATGGGGACATCTTTAGAGGGTGCAACCTGTCGTAACAGCTTCCTGTGGCATATCCTGCGTGAGGAGAAGCGCTTCCGACAGCCTAGGACCACCCGTCACCTAGCCAGCTTTCGCGGGCCTGGCGACCCTCGCCTCAGGCCTTTCCGAGTCGTGCAGTCTTCCAGCCCAACTCCCGTGACGCGGCAGTGAATAGTCGCGCTTCCGTGCCACGGTCCAGGCCCAGACCTCCTCGTCTCCGAGCCGCCCCGCCCGGCATCAATGACTCCAGGCCCTTGCGCCTCCTCACCCTGACTGGGAGCTGCCGAGGACCGGGGCTTTCTTTGAACTTATTCTTCGTGTTCTTTTCGGTGAAATGAAGGTTTTATTTTGTTCTGTTTGGTCCCTTCGTTGACCCATTTCTTTGTTCATTTTGTTTTTTCGGAAGCCAGTTACTGAGACTGCATAGTGTAGTGGTTAGGGGCGCAGACTCTGGAGCCTGTCTTGATTTTCTCCCTCCGTCATTTGCGACGTTGGGCAAGACGGTGGGCCTCAGCTTCTGCCTCTGAAAAATGGGATAGATGTGGAGATTGAATTAAACAGTAAAGACAAAGCCTGGCACATGGTAATCACGCAACAATGCCAAATATACTGTGCGCCAGACACTGTACAAAGATCATGGGGGTAGATGGAAGGATAAACTCGACTGAGAGAAGTCTTAGTTTCAATCCAGGTATAAATGCTGTGGTGAAGACATGAGAAGTCCTGTGAGAATATAAGGAAGGGAGATTTCCTGGGGCGGTGATGGAGACTGGTGACCTAAACTATACTTAAATACTATACTTATAAACTATACTTAAATCGAATACAAGTCTGCCAGGGATGTAGTGCGTGGAGGGGCATTTCTGGCAGAGATCACCACTTAAAGGGTCAACTGGAAATACATGACATGCTCAAGAAACTGAATAGTCATGATACGGTTAGAACCAGGGTGGAAATTTCCTCCAGGAAGCTCCTTCTTTGTGCTTTCACTGCACCAGGTCTGTGTCTCTAGAACAGCCCTTACCATACACTTCCATATTGAAATGTTCTGTTTATATATTTCTCTCCCTCACCTCAGGTCAGGGATCTTGCAGTGGTGTTTGTCTTCTTCCATAATGCCTGGCATTTGATAAACGTTTGTTGAACTTGAAGAGACATATGGGCAACGAATCCGGAAAGGTGGGTTAAGTCAGATTGCAGATTTTGATGAATGGTAGCTCCAAGACTCCTGGCTGACTTTTTCCAGTAAGCAAAGAGAAGTTGTTAGATGGGAGTCTTAAAAAGATGAAGTCTAGCAGCACTGGAGCATAGATTAGATACAGGGAGATACTGAAGTAAGGGATACCAATTAGGAGGCAGCAGAAATCACTGAGATTCTTCTGTATATATGTCAGAGGTTGAATGCGTAAGGCCATTTAGATTACTGGTCAATAGATTTTTTCATCGGGACCAGGGAAAAGGTTGCCTGTGTTTGACACACATAGTAAGAACCACCTCTTCCTATCTTTAACTCTACCCCCCACCCCACCCCCCTTTCTCCTACTGATTCAGGACGGATGTGTCGAGATACCCTGAGAAATACTCCAGGTCTCATTTGAGGATCTTGCCTTGCAGATTGTTCAGGATTGAGCATGATGGTAGTTCTCGTAATGAGTTAGTGGGGTAATATTGAAAACATGGACACTAGCCCTCCCAATACCATTGCAGCTTTTAGTCTACTAATGACCCAAATTCCACCTGTGGTTCAGTCCAGTAGGAATTGTCATTGTATGTGACTGTGATGAATGGCATCTAACAGTTATATTTCTCTTAATTTCTTCAGGGAGAACATCTTTGGTCCTACAGTGTTGCTGACATTGACATTTTCTGAGTGGTCTTGAACAGCCTACTTTCTATGTAAATAACTGGCTAGACCTCACTTTTTTTTTTTTTTTTTTTTTTTACTATAGAAGTCTGTAACCTAGAGATTTAAAAACACTGCTTTTAGGTCACTACTACATTTATCTAGAAGGTTCTTCCTTTCTTATTCCAAAATGTTGAGATACTGGGGAGAGATACCCATCTCATCAAGCCAGACCAACAGAAGTTCTTTTGATTTGCTCCCACGGGAGTTCCGTCTAGTGGAAGTCCATGACCCACCACTGCACCAGCCCTCAGCCAACAAGCCCAAGCCCCCTACAATGTTGGACATCCCCTCAGAGCCATGCAGCCTCACCATCCATACTATTCAGCTGATCCAGCACAACCGACGTCTGCGCAATCTCATTGCCACAGCTCAGGCCCAGAGTCAGCAACAGACAGAAGGTGTAAAGACCGAAGAGAGTGAACCTCTTCCCTCTTGCCCTGGGTCACCTCCTCTTCCTGATGACCTCCTGCCTATAGATTGTAAGAATCCCAATGCACCATTCCAGATCCGGCACAGTGACCCAGAGAGTGACTTTTATCGGTAAGACAAGGCTTTGCTATTTCTTTTTTCCAAAAAGTCTTCGCAACAGCACTGTTAAGCATGCAGTCCTAATTCCATGAGGAAACGGAGTATAAGAGTAATCGACATGGCCAAAGTTACTCAGGTAATTGGAAGGAAGTCTAAGACTTGAATCCTGATCTTCCATATCCGGAGTCTGTGTCTTTTACTTTTGAGGTAACAAATATTTATTGAGTGCCTGTTACATGCCAAACATTTTACTAGGAGCAAGATACTGCACTAGTATGTTAAAGAAGCCATGGCCTCAGTCCTCAGAGTTTAGTCTTTCTGTTTGATTTAAAATGTACATTATGGGTTTAGGTTAGTATCCTCAAGTTGAGATTCATGGATTTACTCTCATATTATTAGGAATCCATAAGTTCTATACAAGAATTTTTAAGTTGTGTACAGTTGACCCTTGAACAACATGAGTTTAAATTGTGTGGGTCCACTTACATGTGGATGTTTTTACAGTACAGTACTAGAAATGGATTTTCCTTACGATTTTCTTTTTTCTAGCTGACTTATTGTAAGAATACAGTATATAATACATATAAACATACAAAAGAAGTGTTAATCAACTTTATATATTATCACTAAGGCTTCCAGTCAGTAGTAGGCTAGTATAAATCATTGGGGTGCGTGGCTGTTTCAGACAGAAGAGCACGTGAAATCTTGATCTCGGGGTCATGAGTTCAAGCTCCATATCAATATAGAGATTACTAAAAAAATACGGTAAAATACACTTTTAAAAAAAGTTGGGTGTTAATCATTAAGTTTTGGGGAGTCAGAGCTCTTTTTTGGATTTTCAACTGTACAGGGAGTTGGTGCCCCTAACCCCTATGTTGTTCAAGGGTCCAGCTATATTTTCATTGTGATAACATCACTTTAGAAGTAATGTAAAAATATTCTTGATCCTTGCTACTCAAAATCTGGTCTCAGACTAGGAGCATCAACATCACCTGGGAACCTATTACGAATTCAGAGTCTCAGGCCCTACCCAGCCTCCTGAATCAGAATCTTCATTTTAGGGACGTCTGGGTGGCTCAGTGGTTGAGCATCTGCTTTTGCTCAGGTAATGATCCCGGGGTCCTGGGATCGAGTCCCACATTGGGCTCCCCAGAGGGAGCCTGCTTCTCCCTCTGCTTGTGTCTCTGCCTCTCTCTTTGTCTCTCATGAGTAAATAAATAAAATCTTAAAAAAAAAAAATTCTTCATTTTAACAAGATCTCCAGAAGATTCATATGTGTATTTAAGTTTGAGAAGCCCTGCTCCATATCCTCTAAACGACTGCTTTATGATATAATGCTACTACTGCATTTCAGTGTGTAAGTTTGCATCTGGTACCAAAAAATTATTTTTCATTTTGAAATTTGTCAGACCAAAGAAAAATTTAAATAATAGTACAAGAAATGGCTAAATACTCTTTACCAGGATTCACCAATTGTTAACATTTTGCCACATCTGTTTTCTCTCACATGTGTATAAGCATGTATGTATACACACACATACACACATAAATAAATGCATAACAATTGTAAATATATACACGTACAGTCTTTGCCAAATATTTTAAAGTTGCACATATCTCAGTATTTCACCCCTTAATTCTTTTTTTTTTTTTTTTAATGTAAGTCACACAGAGAGAGAGAGAAGCAGAGACACAGGCAGAGGGAGAAGCAGGCTCCATGCACCGGGAGCCCGATGTGGGACTCGATCCCGGGTCTACAGGATCGTGCCCTGGGCCAAAGGCAGGCGCCAAACCGCTGCACCACCCAGGGATCCCTCACCCCTTAATTCTTAAGTATTCTTCCACCCCTAAATTGTTCACTTTAACCTAAGAATAAAGAAAATTTCCTACATAACCCCAATACCAATATCACACCAAAATAAATGAACACTAATTATATAATATCAATTATTAAGTCCGTATTCAGATTTCTCCAAAATATCCTTTATAAATAAATTTTCCTCTAATCCAGAACCTAAAAATGAATTTCATTTAGCTGTTTAGTGTCTTGTTTTTGTTTATGTTTTTGTTGGAGAAAGCGTGTGAGCAGGGGAAGGGCAGAGGAAGTGGGAGAGAGAATCCCAGAACAGACTCCCTGCTGAGTGCAGAGCCTGACTTGGAGCTCCTTCCTGAGATCCTGAGATGATGACCTGAGCTGAAATCACGAGTGAAACACTCAACCAACTGGGCCACCCAGGCGCCCCTATTTAATGAATTTTAAACCAGAAGAGCTTCCTGGGCGGCCCGGGTGGCTCAGCGGTTTAGCACCGCCTTCAGCACAGGGCAGGATTCTGGAGACCCTGGATCGAGTCCAATCCGGTGTCAGGCTCCCTGCATGGAGCCTGCTTCTCCCTCTGCCTGTGTCTCTGCCTCTCTCTCTCTGTGTCTCTCATTAATAAACAAAAATCTTAAAAAAAAAAAAAAAAAAAAAAAAAAACTAGCTTCCCCTTTTTTAAAACACAGGATACTAATCTTTAAGAGTTCAGGTCATTTAGATGTAGAATGTCCCACTCACTGGGTTTGCTGATTATTTCCTCAAGATTAGATTGAAGGTTAAATATATTTGGAAAAAATATATGTAAGTAATATTGTATACCACTTAATTTCATCTGTTATTGATAATAGTTACTACTATTTTAATTGTCCCAAAGTAGTGAGAAAAGAACAGAAATGGACTTATTACTATGTAAGGGTTGCAGTTCCAGTTGACCAAATGATGTCCTGGTGCACACTGTATAATTGAAGGTTCTGAAGTCCTTGGAATAGTGAAAAAGGTAGGGGTAACTATCATTACATGCATCTCACATGTTCATATAGATACAGCTTCAAAAAACTTGCTCTGTAGTGATCAGTACCATATTTACATTTGGAAGGCAATTTAGTTTTAAGAATATTGCCATCATATTAAATTGATGCTGTTATTTAGAATTTTGTAGTTTTGCATCAAACTTTCTCATTTTTTTCAAGTTTTTACTTAAATCCCAGTTAACATACAGTGTAATGTTAGTTTTAGGTGTAGGATTTAGTGATTCATCACTTAACATTCAATACCCACTGCTCATCACCAGTGTCCTCCTTAATACCCGTCGTCTGTTTAACTCATCCCTTCGCCTGCTTCCCCTTCAGCAACGGTTTCTTCTCTATAGTTAAGAGTCTGTTTTATGCTTTGCCTCTTTCCTTTTTTTCCCCTATGTTCATCTGTTAGGTTTCTTAAATTCCACATATGAGTGAAATATGGTATTTGTCTTTCTCTGACTTATTTCACTTAGCAAAATACTCTCTAGTTCAATCCATGCCATTGCAAAGGCAAGATTTCATTCATTTTTATGGCTAATATTCCACTGTGTGTATATACGTACATATATAAATATATATCACATCTTCTTTTTTTTTTAAAGATTTTATTTATTTATTTATGATAGTCACAGAGAGAGAGAGAGAGAGAGAGAGGCAGAGACACAGGCAAGGGAGAAGCAGGCTGCATGCAGGGAGCCCAACGCGGGACTCGATCCCGGGTCTTCAGGATCGCACCCTGGGCCAAAGGCAGGCGCCAAACCGCTGCGCCCCCCAGGGATCCCTATATTACATCTTCTTTATCCATTTGTCAGTCATTGGACATTTGGCTCTTTCAGTAATTTGGCTATTATTGATAATGTTGCTGTAAACATGGAGGTGCATGTATCCCTTCGAATCAACATTTTTGCATTCTTTGGGTAAATACCTAGTAGCACAATTGTAAGGCAATTCTCTTTCTAGCTTTCTGAGGAATCTCCATACTGTTTCCAGAGTGGCTGCGCCAGTTTATATTCCCACCAACAGTGTAAGAGGGTTCCCCTTTCTTCACATGTCTCCACCATGTGTCCTGTGGTTTAATTTTAGCCACTCTGGCAGGTGTGATCTGTATCTCATTGTAGTTTTGATTTGTATTTCCCTGATGATGAGTGATGTTGAGCATCTTTTCACGTGTTTGTTAGCTATCTGTATGTCTTCTTTGGAAAAATGTCTATTCATGTCTCCTGTCCATTTTTTAACTGAATTATTTGGTTTTTTGGGTGTTGAGTTTTAGAAGTCCTTTAGAGATTTTGGATGGATACTAACCCTTTATCGGATATATCATTTGCAAATATCGTCTCCCATTCCAAAGACTGCCTTTTAGTTTGGTTGTTTCCTCCACAGTGAAGAAGCTTTTTAACTTGATGAAGTCCCAATGGTTTATTTTTTATTTTGTTTCCCTTGCCTCAGGGGATATATCTAATAAGTTGCTATGGCCAATGTCGAAGAAGTTGCTGCCTGTGTTCTCCTCTGGGATTTTGATGGTTTCCTGTCTCACATTTAGGTCTTTCATCCATGTTGAATTTATTTCTGTGTATGGTGTAAGAATGTGGTCCAGTTTCCTTCTTTTGCATATTGTTGTCCAGTTTTCCCAACACCGTTTGTTGAAGAGACTGTCTCTTTTCCAATGGATATTCTTTCCTGCTTTGTGCAAGTTTAGCTGATCATAGTTGTGGGTCCGTTTCTGGGTTTTCTATTCTGTTAATCTATGCATCCATTTTTTTTTTTTTTGTGCCAGCACAATACTGTCTTGATCACTACAGCTTTGTAATATAACTCAAAGTCTGGAATTGTGATTCCTCCAGCTTTGCTTTTCTTTTTTAAGCTTGCTTTGGCTACCAGAAGTCTTTTGTATTTCCATACAAATTTTAGGAATGTTCTTTTTTTTTTCTTTCAAGATTTTATTTATTTACTTGACAGAGAATGAGAGAGAGAGCATGACCAAGGGGAGCTTGGGGCAGAGGGGGAGGGACAAGCAGGCTCCCAGATGAGTAGAGCCTGATGTAGGAACTTGATCCCAGGACCCCAGGATCATGACCTGAGCCGAAGGCAGATGTTTAACCCACTGGGCCACCCAGGCATCCCTGCTCTAGCTCTGTGAAAAAATGCATGTGATATTTTGATGGGGATTGCATTAAGTGCGTAGATTGCTTTGGGTAGTATAGTTATTTCAACCATGTTTGTTCTTCCAATCACAAACTTCTAATTTTAATTCAGAAGAGCTGTTAACATCAGAAGTTTATACTAGTTTGTTTTATACATATTTAAGAAACGTTTAGCAAACATAATTTTCATCAGCTATGGGGTGCTGAAAGAATTATTTTCCTTTGAAGTCCATGTGTTACTCAAATAAAGCAATACTGGTTTAGCTGTTTATTAGGCATTTCTGAGGCCTTTTGCTTTTGGCCCTTTTAGCTTTTGGAGACTGGCTATAGGAAATGATGGTGGAAATAGTAAATGAACAGTTATTTGGGGGGCACCTGGGTGGCTCAGTCAGTTAAGTGTCTGACTCTTGGTTTCAGCTCAGGTCATGATCTCAGGGTTTTGAGATGAGCCCCATGTTGGGCTCCCTTCTCAGTGCAGAACCTGCTTAAGGTTCTTTCTCCCACCCCCTCTGCTCCCCCCCACCCCCCACTTGCTCACACACACTCTCAAATAATCTTTGAAAACTTATTTGGCAGTTGGTTTTCTTGCTTTCCAACTATTATGTGGACTGCAGTAATTGCTTCTGAGCAGATAGTAGTAAAGTGGGTACACAGCTCCTCTAGCCCTCTTGTACAGCACATAGTGACACATGCCAAGTATGGACCAGGGAAAAGATTTTTTTTTAAGGTTTTATTTATTTATTTATTTATTTATTTATTTATTTATTCATGAGTGACATGCACAGAGAGAGACAGACAGAGACAGCGACAGAGAGAGGCAGAGACACAGGCAGAGGGAGAAGCAGGCTCCATGCAGGGAGCCCGACGTGGGACTCAATCCCGGGTCCCCAGGATCAGGCGCTGGGCTGAAGGCGGCACTAAACTGCTGAGCCACCTGGGCTGCCCAAGAAATCTTCTATACCTGATTTTATCCATTTTCTTATTTGTCAGAGGGAGGCAGAAGATAGGAATTTTCAGGAGACAGGTATTGATTAGAAATGTGTTAAAAGTTATTTTTAGGAGGTCAGAGACCTTTTTGAAGTTATTTCTTAGATTAAGATTTCTACAGCAGTGATTAGGAGTAAAATGGTGTATTATGAAGAACATGGGATCTGAAATCAGAAGCTCCACCTTCTGATAATATCGAAACAACTTCCGGCAGGTCCGCACCTCTGAACCTCAACCTCTGAAACCTGCAGCCAAATGGGAATCATAATATGGATCTACTACCCACTGTGCACAGGATAGGATAAAAATGCTTTGTAAACTGTATACATTTTAAATTGCTTTTATGAAATTGAGTTGCTTGTCCAGTTTTACAAATGGTCTGTTGTAGTTGTATAAGAATCTCCTAATTGGGACTGAATTTCTGAAACTCCGTGTATCATCCAGCGTATGAGGAAGCTATGTGGTGAAATAATTAGAGCACTCTTGAACAGTGCCTGAGCTATAAACTTTTTTTCATCCTGAAAGTAGTCAAAACTGAGCAGTTGATAAAAGAAACTTTATATTCACCTGACACTTTTATATTGTTTATTGTGGACATGTATTGTCTATTAAGACTTTTATGTAATTGGAGGAGCTCAGAGATATGATCGTGGGTTGTTGAGACATGCCCTGTGTAGCAGCAAGATAAACCGGGCTCTGTAACTGCATAGAATTCCCCTAGAAAGCTGGGCCAGTGGTTTGACTAAAATTGTAAAACTCCTAGGGAGACAGGATGGGTCAGCCCTTTGCAAGAGCACTAATAACACTGCCATGTCTCGCCTTTCAGCGGGAAAGGGGAACCGGTGACTGAACTCAGCTGGCACTCCTGCCGGCAGCTTCTCTACCAGGCAGTGGCCACAATCCTGGCCCATGCAGGCTTCGAGTGTGCTAATGAAAGTGTCCTGGAGACCCTTACTGATGTGGCACATGAATATTGCCTTAAATTCACCAAGTTGCTGCGCTTCGCTGTGGATCGGGAAGCCCGGCTGGGGCAGACTCCTTTCCCTGACGTTATGGAGCAAGTATTCCATGAAGTGGGCATTGGCAGTGTGCTCTCCCTCCAGAAGTTCTGGCAGCACCGAATCAAGGACTATCACAGTTACATGCTACAGGTGAGGTCACCCTGTGAGAACTGGGTGTAATCTAGGGGTGTTCAGCAGGATCCCATACTTGCCCTAGGGAACAGAGCACAGGGGCTTGGAATAGAGTGGACTTGACCTGCTCTCCTCATGGCCCTAGCTGTGTTTTCTTGACTTCATCACTGACCTGGCCAGACCCTGGGGCCTCCTTTAGTCAATGAGCGGCCACATTTTTTGATAACACTTCTGCTGGAAAAAAAATTATAGACAGGAATATGGAGTCTGAGAGAATATGGTTACCATGCTTTATTCAATAAATATTTATTGAGTGCCTTTTGTGAGTGAGGCATATGTGAGACAGCAGCAGTTAATAAGGTAAGTCCCTTGAGCGTGCATTCTTAAAGAGAGAAACAAAAACAAGTAAATAAAAAGTGATCAAAACAATTTCAGGTGGCATTAAGTGCTATAAAAAGCAAAACCAAACAGAGTGAAGTGATACTGCCCAAGGGCAGAAGAAGGGATAGAGATACCATTTTTGGTTGCAGCCAGAACTACCTAATCTCTTCAAACCCTGTGGCCTTAAGCAAGTCATTTGTTCATTGTTTTGGTTTCCCCAAATCTAAAATACGATTAGGGATTTTTAACACCTGACAGTCTTTGCTAAGTGATCCAGATTTCCTATACCCTTCATTATCCACCTAGGGGACAGATCTCAACTATTAGTTTTTACAGCCAAAAATGTGATCTTTTGTCCCCACTCTGATTTGTCTTTAACAAAGTCTCTTTTACCTTTATGCAACTATTAATTAATAAGAAACTCTCTGCTAAAACAACTTTTCTTCATTGTGTCTCTCTCATTTACAAATGCAAACTCAGCACCTTCAACAAATTCCTTCCATGTGTCTGCTGTGCTCAAAAAAAAGTAAAAAACAAAACAAAAAATCAGGGGATCCCTGGGTGGCTCAGCGGTTTAGCACCTGCCTTCAGCCCGGGACGTGATCCTGGGGTCCCGGGATGGAGTCCTGCGTCGGGCTCCCTGCATGGCGCCTGCTTCTCCCTCTGCCTGTGTCTCTGCCTCTCTGTGTGTGTGTCTTTCATGAATAAGTAAATAAAAATCTCTTTTAAAACAATGAAACAAAAAACCAGTTCTTTCCTTTGGCAGTGGTTGCTTTATTCATATTATGTTGGTTTTATGTGCGATGCCACAAGCTAACCATCCACTTTGCTTTTAACATTTCTTTGGAAGATTGACTCTTGCTTGCCAACAGATTAGTAAGCAACTATCTGAGGAGTATGAAAGGATTGTCAACCCTGAGAAGGCCACAGAGGACACTAAACCTGTAAAGATCAAGGAAGAACCTGTGAGCGACATCACATTCCCTGTCAGTGAGGAACTGGAGGCTGACCTTGCTTCTGGAGACCAGTCACTGCCCATGGGAGTCCTCGGGGCTCAGAGTGAGCGCTTCCCATCTAACCTGGAAGTTGAGGCTTCACCACAGGCTTCAAGTAAGAAAACAATTGACTGTGATTCTGGGATATCTGCCAATCTCAGCACTTCTGGCATTTTGGAATCAAACTGTGGAGAGGAGAGGAAAAAGTGGGAGTGGGCAAGAAAATAGAAAGCCTAAAAAAACAAATACAGCCTCACTGATCTAGATATGTCAACATTCTTCTTTGTAATTAGTGAAGGGAGGACTAGCACAACTTTACAGGCATTCTTTAAAATAATTCCGAGTTAGGGTGTAGATGCAATAGGTGTTCTATTGTTGAGTCCTGGAGCTAATTTAGCTGACCCAGCTGGGTGGGCAGATGTCCCCTTCATCCCGTACTTAGTGTGCTGTATTTGTCTTTCCTGATGCTTGTACTCAGTAAGACAACTTCCACACAGATGAAGGAAGGCTAATTGCTCAAGGCTGTTTGAATAGTTGGGCTTCCTTGCTAGAGTACCCCCAAAAGATTCGACCAGAAAGGGACTGAAATAGGGCTATCCAATCAGACGCAGCTGGCCTTTTCCAGACAGACTCTGTGATCACCCTAGGAACCAGGATACTTGATCCTTCTGTCAGATTGCAAATTAGTTTCGATCCTCAGTTCTACTCAAATATAAATTGTCACTTCATCAATGCACAAATGATACAAGTAACAAATCCTAAACAGAATCAGGCCACATTATTTTTTTAAAACATTTTAAGCTTTTCTTTGAGAGAGGGCGCACACATGTACACAAGTGGGAGGAGGGGCAGAGGGAGAAGCTGACTCCCCACTGAGCTGGGAGCCCGATGCTGAGTTTGATCCCAGGGCCCTGAGATCATGACCTAGCAAAGTCAGACACTTAACCAACAGCCACCCAGCAGCCACCCAGGCGCCCAAGGCCACATTTTTTAGTGTTGGCCAGAGAGCCTTTCACCATGAAAGAGGTAATAACCACAGAACAGCTTTGCTAGAACAGAGACAGGAGGGCCAAAGAGAAACTGTTACAGATTTAGGAGCCATGACACTCTTCAGCAGTCTAGGAACTGCTGCCAGCATTTTGTAGTAATCGCTAAGTTCATACTGTGAGAGAGGACCGGGGACCCAAACAAAAGGCAGGAAAACAGGACAGCCTTATAGAAGGAAGGAAGGAAAGAAGCAACTTAACACCTGATTAAGAGCCTGTGGTTGTGCCTGCCTTTGGGCCATGAGACAGGGAATCTTTCCACCTACATAGTTTTACTTCCCTGATTTAAGGGAAATGGCTGGTGGGTGAGGTGGGGTTAAAGTAGGGGAGGAAGTGGAAAGCAAAATACTCAGAATACTTAAAAAAAAAAAAAGAAAATACTCAGAATTATTAGTTTTAGGAACAGGGGATGACCACCATAATCTCCAGTCAAGTAGACTCAGACTGAAGACTGAGCTCAAAGGCTAGGAATCTGCCCCGATGAAATATTTGTCTGCTGTGTTCCAGCCTTGGCTTACCACTGGTTGTATTTTCTTCCATTGCCAGGCACAGAGGTAAATGCTTCCCCTCTTTGGAATCTGGCCCATGTGAAAATGGAGCCTCAAGAGAGTGAAGAAGGCAATGTGTCTGGGCATGGCGTGCTGGGCAGTGATGTCTTCGAGGAGCCCATGTCCGGGATGAGTGAAGCCGGGATCCCTCAGAGTCCTGATGACTCAGACAGCAGCTACGGTTCCCACTCCACTGATAGCCTCATGGGGTCCTCCCCTGTTTTCAACCAGCGCTGCAAGAAGAGGATGAGGAAAATATAAAAGGTAAAGGGGAGACTTTCTCTCCAAGCTTCATGTATTACATTTGTTTCCATAAAAGGTGACGTGACTCTTACTCTTAAACACAGTGAACTTTCCCGATTTCATTGGAGCTGACTTTAACCAATTAGGTTTGCGTTTTACTTTTACAGCTAGTTTTTGTAGTTTTCTACAACCAAGCCACCTTTCACAGACACTTCACAATACCGGGATGGTAACCGGGAGACCAATGCACTGTCCCGGACTGTTGTCTTTGCACAACTGAGAAGAATCCTGCTGCTTGGCTCTATATTGCAGGGATATCGTACAGATTGAGATTATCAAACCTCAAAGCTATGCTTGAAGAGATTCACAAGTAAATATATGCTGATGTTAAATGTCAGTGTTTTCACTGAACTTGCTTCACTTTGGGGCCAAATCATTGGGAACCTGGTACTAAAACCTAACAGGAAATAGCTAATCCCCCTTTATCGATCAGTAGTCTTTCTGAAACACGTTTTGCTGTGCATGATGTCTCACAAAACCAGGGGTCTGTGGTGTTTCTTCAGACAGCCCTCATCTCGTCTGCGTCGTTTCTTTTTTGTTCAACTAAGCTTTACCCCTCAAACTCACGACCCCAGGTTCAAGAGTCACATGCTTTCCTAAGCCAGCCAGGCGCCCCTCTTCTTCGTTAGACTTCACTCCATCTACCCTTATTCTGTCATTTTCTTATTTTTCCATTCAGATTTTTAAAAATATTTTACCATGTATGTTTCCTTCATTTTCTGCATTGGGAACAAAGCAAACAGGACCTGTCCAAGGACAGACTGGTGCTAGTTACATTTGTTGCATCTACTTGGCCGTCAGAGGACAATAGTCCATCCCTTTACCAGAATTCAGCATCTGCACTGTGCTCCTGCTGGCTAGGCAGCTAAAAGGCTAGCGGTACACATCTCTCTCCTTTACATCATGTCTTCAACCTTACATTGTTACCCATCACAGGATCAGCCCTGCTTGGCATCTGATGGTCTCAGTCATTTGTTTATTAAGTGAATGATTAGCACTGGAATTGTTAGCGGTAATTAACAAATGTGTGCTTTATGCCTTGATAGCGGGTACCAGCATTTAAGTACTGCTCAAGTTTGCTTTCCGGGTGCAGAATACCAGTCTTTTGAAATCTGCACACTCTTTTAAATGACCAAAATCAATGCACAGCTTTAATTAGTATATTCCTGAATGCCTTAAATGTCTGAGGCACTGAGAACAAAGATGAATGCAGGGTAACCTAGGTAGCTTTCAGGCTGTTAAGCATCTCACTTTGACTCAGGTCATGATCTTGCGGTCCTGAGATCAAGCCCCGAGTCTGTTTTTCTCTGCCCCTCTCCCCACCCAAGCGCGCACATTCTCTAATAAAAACTAAAAAAAATCTCAGATAATTTATAAATTTGCTAATTGCACAATCCTGAACACAATTCTCTAAACTCCCATCCACACCTAGCTTCATCTTTCCCTATTTATGAAAGCAGATATCAGGCAGTTTCCATTAAGTAGTCATCTAGCATTTAATTCATTCAGTTGGCAGACACTTATTGAACACCAATTATGTATTGGTTTTTGTACAAGGTATACAAAGATAAGGAAGACTTTCTCTCTGTCCTTATAAAATAGAGCTTAAGGAATAGGGCTTTTTTTTTTTTTTTTTAAGTAAGCTCCACACCCAGTATGGGGCTTGAACTTACGACCCTGAGACCAAGACCTGTGTTGAAATCGAGTCAGATGCTTAACCAACAGAGCGACTCGGGCACCTCCAGACAAATTATTTTTTAAAGAAGTATTCAAAGGCACTAAAACGGAAAAACCAAATATGTTCAGAGTCTTGCTTTGCAGATGGTTTCCTTTTGAACCGTTCAAAGTTTTAGCCTAGTGGTTTCTAGATATAGAATATTGAAATTAATATCTCTAAGTATAGATACCTATAGATCGATATAGGCTTATAATCGACAGGTATAGAACACTGAAATTAATACTTAATGGCAAAATAAAATACTTTTTGGAATATTTACATTGGAGAATAGGCACCAGATGGTTAAGGTTAGGTACTCTGATATAGCAGGTCGTTTTGAGATACTGGAGATTCTCAAGGCCTGGAACTGTCACAGGCTATGGTAGTTAGGGCAGTGGTTCTCAAACTTCATGTACATGGGAATCCTCTGAAGGACTTATTAAAACAGATTTCTAGGTCCCACACCCATAGTTTCATTCAGATCTTGAGTGTTGTGTCTCGTAACAATTCCCCAGGTCATGCCGATGCTTCTGATCCAATGACCACACTTGAGAACCACTGAACTGGAGTACAGGTTAGGCAGGGATAAACTTTCCTGAGAGAAACGCAGTTTTACTGTGTCCTGTGAAGAATGTGGAGGCAGGGCAAACCCTACCAAGGCCATTATTTATATATGGAATATGCACCTGACCCAAATCCATGGCCTTTGAGTAAATTACAAAAGATACTTTGCCTTAAGGTTAATGTATAATACAAACAGTGCCTGGCTCTGTACTCAGTTACTTGGTTTATTTACAAGAGAGACTTTAGTAAACATCCCCTCTTTTACTGAGACAGGTTTGGACACGTGGCTTTAAACCTCTGTGTTGAATAGAAGCGAACCTACTTGCAATTACATAATTTTCTTATTTGAAATTATGACAGGCAGACTTAAAGTTAAAATTTAAAACTCTTTATCCAAGTCACCATCCAAAGCAGGATTCTTATTCATTAATCCTATGTTTTGCTCACCTTCTTCAATGAACCTGTTATTCTACAATGAGGTACTTCGTGTGAGGCACCTTTTGTAGCCAACATTGACTGGTTGCCAAGCAGACTGCTGCCACCCCGGGGAAGCTCATGATTCCTCTCGCCCTTTCTGCTAAAAGGAGGGGAATTCATGGTACAGGGTCAAGGGCAAGACGGGAGAGTAGAGTACAGATCCAGCCTAATAGAGATCTGAGGTGAATAGTAAGTTCTCTCTGTTCCATCCATCAGCAGCAAAAGTACTTAAGTTGAAATGATAAAACGTGAAGCCTGTTAGGTCCAATGGTCTTGTATCCCTGGCTGCGTCTGAGTCAAATTTCCCTATAAGAGAAACACTGCTACTCTGAACAAAATTGTCCTTTATAGTAGCCCCCATCAGAGGTTAGGATAGTTCCTTCAGGGTTCCAAAATTTCAGACTTCTAGAAACTACTTGTTGTTTCTCTTCCAGTACTGTGCCATTGATTCTTGCATAAAATTCTGGAATGCTGGCTCTTCACGGCTTTCCTCTGTAACTGCAAGGAAAAAAGGTCAATTCTTAACTTTCCCATTAGAAAGGTATCAGATAATGGTAGATTAGAGCTGCTGTCACTAATCCATCAGAAACAGTACTCTGCTTCTAATAAACTAAGTGTTTACTTCTCCCAAAGAAGAAATATCTTCTACAAGCATGCTCTATTTATGTTGCCCAAAACGTACAATTTCTTTCATCTATGAGTGGGGAGAATACCTCCCTCATAAAGTAACTAAAATGAGGTCCCGCTCCTAGGTATTTTTAACCAAGAGAAATATATACAGCAGCCTTATTCGTAACAGCTAAAATCTGGAAACAACCCTAATGGCAATCTGCTGATGAATGGATAGACCACTCATGGTAAAAGGCATATCATGGCATATTATTATTCATCGGTAAAAAGAACATACTTCTGACACAAGGATGGACTGCAAGAGCATTACACTGACTGAAAAAAGTCAAACGCGAAAAGCTAAAACACTGCGATTCCAATTATACAACATTCTAGAAAAAAGCAAATTACAGGAATAGGAATCAGATTAGTGATTGCCAAAAACTAAGTGTGCAGAAAGGGAACTGAATAAAAACAAGCATGAGGAACTTTTGGGGGTGGTGGAAGTATTCCGTATCTTGACCTATGATGGCTGTTACTAATGCACATATATTTGTTAAAATTCAGCAAACTAAAAACTCTTAAAAAGGGTGGGCTTTACTGTTTGTAAATTATACCTCAATAAGTCTGAGTCAATGAGCCATTTGATGTTAGCATCCAGCATACTGGACGGCAAAGAGAGGTTTGCTCTTGGTCGTAGCTAGAACCGAAAAATGTTTCAAGAAACGGATTCTGATCACAGTCCATAAACTATGCCAGATGGAACCCTGCTGAGGCCACCTTATGCATTCTTGCCCCTCACGCCCTAAGTGTTCTTTTTTTTTTCTTTTTTTTTTTTAAAGATTTTATTTATTTATTCATGAGAGACACACAGAGAGAGAGGCAGAGACACAGGCAGAGGGAGAAGCAGGCTCCATGCAGGGAGCCAATGCGGGACTCGATCCCGGGTCTCCAGGATCACACCCTGGACTGAAGGCGACGCTAAACCGCTGAGCCACCCAGGCTGCCCCTCACCCCCTATGTATTCTTAAGAGAGTATTTACAGAAAACAAAAATTCTAGATTTCTCAAATGGATTTCGAGCTAAAGATGAGAAGACACAAGACTAATTAAAAGCCTGTAATGAGCTCAATGTTGACCGTTCAGTAGAGGCCAGGAACTCTCAATACATGAACTCTTTCCTGCTGCTATATCCAATGCCATCTCTTCTCTCCCCTATCACTGGCTGCATGTGTAAGGTTTCTCTGAATAAGAAGCTCCCGAGCAAACATGATGGGGATGAGCAGCTACTGTCTTCATGAGCCACTTCAGCCACCTCTCACCTCTGTGATCAATATCATCAGTATCACTGTCGGCTTCGTCATCCTCTTCATCCAAAGTTCCCCGAGTCAGGATCAAGTCAGAAGGGTCAAGTGCAGGAGATAAGCTGTCTACAGAGAAAACACCAATCAGTAGCATGTCATGAACCTATATGTCCTCAAAAAGATGATTCTGATTCAGTGACTATGGTTATAAATTGGCAGGATGAAAGTGGTCGTGATAAATATAAATGCAGGATTTTACCTTTTCTAAATGTATTATTGTTAATACCACTTAACTTTTACAGTAGTATAGTTCACAAAATGCTTCCAGGATCCCAGTAACCGCAAGGTGCTCTTTTTAAGCTGAAGAAAATAATTTTCAAGTAGCTTGCCCTCTTTCATTCTTACTAGCTCCTAGAAGAGGCTATAGTTTTTCTTATGAAGACTAAGGACATCTGAGCAGATGCAGTGTGCTGGGGAGTCAGGGTAAAGGAAGATCCAGATGGAAATTTAAGTTCTGAGGGTCTGAAGAGAACAGATGGTAAAATGGCAGGCAGCAAAGGAGCCCAGATATTATTCAAGAAAAAGAGGGAAGGAGGAAAATGGGAAACTGAATCTACTCTTAGAGACTAATTTCCTACTCCGAGAAACTCAACTAGGGCTAAGTCCCAAGTAAAGTCGAATTCAGCCTGCGAGGGTTGGGCTTTACAAGAACCTCCATGATGCCACATATCCTAGAGCCTTCAGGAGGCTCGTCAGAGAAAAGTCAGCTGGGGATTGAGGAGGCCAACAGTGACAACAGCAAGAGACACAGATCTCTGGGGGCCTGCGGCCCTGAAGACGGACGGTGGCATGGCGTGTTAACAGTCAGAGCTTCAGTCGGTGCCTAACTATACTTGGGATGCTCCCCCAATAATTTACTGCAAGTCTTCAACCTTTAACAGGTTATCTGAGTGTGAAAGACCTTTTGCAGCAGATTGAACACTTACTGCTTCACATATTTTTTTAAGATTTTTAATTTATTTGTTCATGAGAGACAGAGAGGGAGAGAGAGAGGCAGAGACACAGGCAGAGGGAAAAGCAGGCTCCATGGAGGGAGCCTGACATGGGACGAGATCCCAGGTCTCCAGGATCATGCCCTGGGCTCATCAGCTCAACCGCTGAGCCACCCAGGCTGCCCTGCTTCACATATTCTTGAGTGATTCAAAGGAGCGCAGCACACAGATGCTTATGTCGCTGAGGTGTGCGAGGATGGCCAGGCCAGTTCACTTAACTGGGAAACGAGCCACAGTCCAGCACCTCCCCCTCCAAGCTGCTTTGCATTGACTATCGAAGATACAGCAACAGCTTTCATGAGTAGTACTTCATTCCTTAAAGGTCAGTCCATCCATAAGTGTGGATGGGTGGGGGTGCATACATACGAAATATGAGCGCCAATCTAGAAGCCCCTAAGAATCGATGACAAAATGAATTCAAACAATAAGAAAATACAGGGGCGCCTGGGTGGCTCAGTCAGTGGAGTGCCCAATTGTTGGTTTCAGCTCAGGTTATGATCTCATGGGTCATGGGCTCAAGCTCCACACTGGGCTCCTCACTCTGTGTTGAGTTCATAAACTGAGCTGAAACCAAGAATCGGGCGCTCCACCGACTGAGCCACCCAGGCGCCAGCTTCCAATTCTTTCTTCCTCTCCCTCCCCCTCTGCCACTCCCACCTTATGCGCTTTCTCAAATAAACAATCTTTAAAAAAATTTAAAAACAAAAAAATTCACAAAAGGGGCAAAATAAAAAGACTAATATGGAAATAAAACACCTTCAAATACACAAACACAACCCATTACAAGATACAATGGTTCAGAAAATCCCATTTCAACACTAGAAGAAGATAAAATCCTTGGAAAATTTTAACAAGAACTATGCAAAAATCACATGAGGAAGAAACTCCTGAAAAATACAAAAGTACACTTGAAAATATAAACATAGTCCTTGTTCCTGGATAGGGGGACTCAATAGGACAACTGTCAGTTTTCCCTATATTAATGAACATAATGCAAGACCAATAAAAAATACCAAAAAGTTTTGTTTTTTTTGTTTGTTTGTTTGTTTTTTTAGCAAGCTAAATTAGTTGATGCTTAAGTTCACGTGGAAAAATAAACATGCAATAGCCAAGGAAATGCTAAAAAAGAAAAATATGAAAAAGGACTAGCCAAAGCAGACATTAAAACATTCTATAAAGACCCTAGATAATTATAACAGTGTGGTACAGACCCAGACAGTCCAGAAGAATAAGACAGGGAGTCCAAAAATATACCCAGGTACACATGGAACTTTAGTATTCCATCTCAGATCACTGGGGCAAAGGCAGACTTTTTGAGAAATAGGGCAGGTACAACTGTTTATAAAAAAGGTAACACAGACCTATACTTCACACCATCCACAGAAGAAACTCTAAATGGAACGCGGATCTAAAGGCAGAGAACGAGGGCTGCCTGGGTGGCTCAGTCGGTTAAGCCTCTGACTCTTGGTTTCAGCTCAGGTCATGATCTCAGGGTCGTGTGACTCAGCTCCATGTCAGGCTCCATGCTCAATGCAGAGCAAATTCTGTCTCTCCTCCTTTTCCCTCCCTCTTTGCTCCTACCCCCTACTCACACTGGTATGTTTTCTCTCTCTCTCTCTCTCTCTCAAATAAATAAAAATCTTTAAATGTAGACAATGATTCCATATTAAGTACTACAATAAAACGTGAGTGAATTCCTCTTTAACACAGTATAAGTAAGGGATTCCCAATTATCACTCAAGATCCAGATGCAGTGAAGAGAAGGCAAGTAAATTTGACTACATCAAAACAAAACAAAAATTTTCACCAGGAAAAATAACACCATGGACAAAGTCAAAAAACGAGCGACAAACAGCGAGAAGATATTTCCAACATGCATCACAGAAAACGATACTATCCCTATTAGATTAATGGATATTAAAATTAGTGGGTAAACATGTGAGAATTAAAAGGACATTCGTAGGGTCTCAAAGCATCACCCACAAAATACTTATCAAGGGAAAAATAACTTTTCATAGAAAAACCTGGCAGACACCACTTTGAGTACTTAAAATTAACATCACCAACAATGGGACAAATCAACATCATGCGTCTCCTGATGTGATGCATGGAAAAGTCACAAATTCCACTTCTGTAAAGTTCTGCCAAAAAGGAGCCACCTGAATTGAGTCCTGAGGGAATATCAGTCAAACCCAAGCTGAGGAACATCCTATAAAATATCTGTCCCACATACTTGCAAATTATCACTGCTGTGAAACACAAAGTCTAAAGAAACATTCCAGATTAAAGGAGAGAGAGACAAGACAACTAAATGCAATGCAGATCCAGGATTTTCTCCTGCTGTACAGGGCAAACAGCTACACCTAAATAAGGATTACACACTATACGACAGTAGCAGTGTTCATTTCCTAATTTCTAGTAATGAGCTTATATAAAATATCCTTGTTTTAGGAAATACAGACAGAAGTATCAAGGATGATATTGAAAAATAAGTGTATAACTTACAGGACTCTGAAAAAAGGAACATGTTTTGTTTACAAATGTATACGTATATACAAAGTCATACAGCATGAGAAGAAGACAATGAAGCAACGTGGTAAAATGTTGACATTTTGTGAATCTGGTTGAATGCTACATAGTAATAATTCTACTAGCCACACAATTTTTCTGTTAATCTGAAAGTAGGTCAAAATAAACAGGAAACAAGGGAGGAGAGTGGAAGGCAAAAAACGTATTTAAGAAAACTGAGTGGGGGGATGGGGTAACTGGGGGACAGGCGTTAAGGAGGGCACTTGATGTGATAAGCACTGGGTGCTATTATGCAACTGATGAACCACTAAACTCTACCCTCAACTTCTTAATACACTGTATGTTAACTAATTTAGGTTTTTTGTAAAGTGTTTAAGAAAATAGAGAAGACATCAAGTATCTAGCTGAAGTAAAGCAAAACCTACCTGAAGAGGAAGAACTCAAAGTGGTATAGTTAAATACAACGTCCAGTTTACCTTTGCAAATCACACACAAAACAAAAGCGGTAGAATAGATAGATAAATACATTGATCAATCTCAAACACATTATATTTTTATCCTTTTCTCGCTCTTAAACAGAAGTATCTTCCTGCTCAGTGGAAATACGCATATCATCCTTTCAGTTCCTAACACCAGGAGACCCTCCAGTACCTGTGGCAGTCCCTGTGTCCAAGGCTACAGAGCCCATATCTTTCCGAAGGCGTTCCAGTTGTTCCTTCTGATGCTGGCTCTGTGCATTGGCCTGTACACACAAAGAAAAATATCTTCATATTAAAAAAGGAGTCCTAGGGGGTGCCTGGGTGGCTCAGTCCGTTAAGCATCTAACTCTTAATTTCGGTTCAGGTCATGATCTGTGTAGCTGAGCATGGAGCCTGCTTAAGATTCTCCCTCCCTCCGCACCCTCCCCACCCAGGTAACACCCTCTCTCTCTACAAAATAAATATAAATCAAATAAAATCTTTAGGGAAAAAAAAATAGGAGCCCTGAATTAGACGCCAGACTTGTAACAGGAGATGACTAAGTATACACACAAACACTAGAGGCTATTTAGACATTGAGGCAGGTAAGAGATAGCAGATACAGAAACACCAAGCAGTGTGGATCAAGATAGCACAAGTTCAGACTGGAGGGCTCTGCAGAATGAATTAGGGGTTGCAGAAGTTAGTCACAAGAACCCATCAAAAGAACCGTCAAGCAGACTCAGCAGTGATAAGGGGCCCAATGGAGCTGAAGGGGGCAGGCCAAGCGATTATTTGGAATAAGCACTGTGAACCACTTTTTTCTTAAAATTCTATAACCAGCTCTTAAATGCAGCTTAGAGTAGGAGTGGGGTGGGGCCCAGGAAGTGCTTAGCAAATCTAACAGGAAAAATCAGACTTTAAGAAATTCACATAAAGAGAAGAAAAACAATTAAGGGGCCCTCCTGCATCTAGACAGCACACATACAGGTTTACTAATTTAAAATAACAAACACGTAGAACATACACTGATAGCCCCCCAAAAAGTATTTATGGCAGGAGGATTAGTGCATGGTTTAAAGTTCTTTTTTAGTGGCCCAAAACATACACATAGCCTCCTCTCTTACCAGTGACTTCTTCAGACGTTCATATTCAGGACGATACTCCCTGGAGAGAGAAAACACTTTCTAAATTCCTGTGTTTAATAATCTGTCCTGCCCGCCTCCACATCATTTCCATGTTCCTAGGGCTCTGACAGTAACAGAAGACCTTACTTTACTGAATGTTAGATGGAACAAGTCTTAGTCACTGATATTCTATCCCTATGAAATTAAAAGTCAAAGTGCTTGTCCCCACTCTGAAACCAGCAAAGAGACAAAAAACTGCTGGCCGGGAAAGATGAACTCTGTGGAGTTCATGTCTGATGAGCTCATCATTTGTTTGGATAAACACAGTGATGAATAAAAGAAGGTAGGCCTGTTGGGCTCGGGAAGCTCAATGTGTAATTATGTGGCTTATCTGGGCAACAACAAAAGGGTCTGTCCTGAGGCTTTGGTAACACACAGAAAGACCCCTTCTCTGATGAATCAAAATCAAAATAATGTGTCTAAAAATCACCATGTGGTTGTTAGAATCTTGCTAACAAATGAAGCCAAAGGAAGCCAATTATCATGCCACCCCCCAAGGAAAGCGTTCGGATTACATTTTCCTTTAAGTAAACAGAATTCCAGTATCAACCTGATAACAGTAACAACAATCCTTTATCGTAAAATGTGCTTGCTATGTGTCAGCCATTATACTAGGTGCTTCAGATATATTTTCTCAAATAACGCTCACAACCTTAACAATAAAATGCTACTATCCCTGATGTACAAATGATGAACACCTGCTAAGGCCACCCATTTATTCGGTGGAGAAAACAGAAATCCAACCCATGTCTGTCTGACTCCACAGGCTATGTTCTTAATCCAGGGTCAGCCAATGTGGCAAACAGGCCAAATCATGCCTATTTTTGTAAATAAATTTTATTAGGACACAGCCATGCCCATTCGTTTGCAAACTGTTTACGGATGCTTTCGCCCTACAATGACAGTTGAGAGTTGCAACAAAGATCGTATGGCCTACAAAAGCCTGAAATATTTACAATCTGGCTTTTTACAAAAAAAAAATGTCTGGGGTGCCCGTATGGCTCTGTCCGTTAAGCATCTGCATTCAGCTCGGGTCATGATCCCAGGGTCCTGGGACCAAGCCCTGCATTGGGCTCCCTAATCAGCAGGGAGCCTGCTTCTCTCGCTCCCTCTCTGCCTGCAGCCTCCCCTGCTTGTGCTGTCAAATAAGTAAATAAGATCTCTTAAAAATTTTTTAAAAAATAAAACAAAAAATGAAGTCTGAAGACTCTTGCTCTTAATCAGTAAATACAGTGAAAGTTGTACACTATGTTTAAAGAAGGTTAATGGAGACTTATCCCTAAGGGTACACACACAGATCCAGTACACATCCAAATGACAAATGTAATACCTACACTGTGAAACCCAAATGCTTTGCCTGGCAAAACTGCTATCGTATCAGATTGTGGGTTACTAAAAATGTCATCAAGAGGATTTTTCCTTCATCCTCACCTTTCATATTCTTCTGCAGCACTGGTGACTTGCACGAAGAGTTCATCTAAGCCTGTACCCAGAACAGCAGACACACCCACCACCTGCCAAAAGCATCAATGCCACTGAACAAACAACTGTGTATTTTAATTTTTTTTTTTTTTCTTTTTTTTTAATTTATTTTTTATTGGTGTTCAATTTACTAACATACAGAATAACACCCAGTGCCCATCACCCATTCACTCCCACCCCCCGCCCTCCTCCCCTTCTACCACCCCTAGTTCGTTTCCCAGAGTTAGCAGTCTTTACGTTCTATCTCCCTTTCTGATATTTCCCACACATTTCTTCTCCCTTCCCTTATATTCCCTTTCACTATTATTTATATTCCCCAAATGAATGAGAACATATAATGTTTGTCCTTCTCCAATTGACTTACTTCACTCAGCATAATACCCTCCAGTTCCATCCACGTTGAAGCAAATGGTGGGTATTTGTCATTTCTAATAGCTGAGTAATATTCCATTGTATACATAAACCACATCTTCTTTATCCATTCATCTTTCGTTGGACACCGAGGCTCCTTCCACAGTTTGGCTATCGTGGCCATTGCTGCTAGAAACATCGGGGTGCAGGTGTCCCGGCGTTTCATTGCATTTGTATCTTTGGGGTAAATCCCCAGCAGTGCAATTGCTGGGTCGTAGGGCAGGTATATTTTTAACTGTTTGAGGAACATCCACACAGTTTTCCAGAGTGGCTGCACCAGTTCACATTCCCACCAACAGTGTAAGAGGGTTCCCTTTTCTCCGCATCCTCTCCAACATTTGTTGTTTCCTGCCTTGTTAATTTTCCCCATTCTCACTGGTGTGAGGTGGTATCTCATTGTAGTTTTGATTTGTATTTCCCTGATGGCAAGTGATGCAGAACATTTTCTCATATGCATGTTGGCCATGTCTATGTCTTCCTCTGTGAGATTTCTGTTCATGTCTTTTGCCCATTTCATGATTGGATTGTTTGTTTCTTTGGTGTTGAGTTTAATAAGTTCTTTATAGATCTTGGAAACTAGCCCTTTATCTGATATGTCATTTGCAAATATCTTCTCCCATTCTGTAGGTTGTCTTTGAGTTTTGTTGACTGTATCCTTTGCTGTGCAAAAGCTTCTTATCTTGATGAAGTCCCAATAGTTCATTTTTGCTTTTGTTTCTTTTGCCTTCATGGATGTATCTTGCAAGAAGTTACTATGGCCGAGTTCAAAAAGGGTGTTGCCTGTGTTCTTCTCTAGAAATAAGATCTCTTAAAAATTTTTTAAAAAATAAAACAAAAAATGAAGTCTGAAGACTCTTGCTCTTAATCAGTAAATACAGTGAAAGTTGTACACTATGTTTAAAGAAGGTTAATGGAGACTTCTTATCCCTAAGGGTACACACACAGATCCAGTACACATCCAAATGACAAATGTAATACCTACACTGTGAAACCCAAATGCTTTGCCTGGCAAAACTGCTATCGTATCAGATTGTGGGTTACTAAAAATGTCATCAAGAGGATTTTTCCTTCATCCTCACCTTTCATATTCTTCTGCAGCACTGGTGACTTGCACGAAGAGTTCATCTAAGCCTGTACCCAGAACAGCAGACACACCCACCACCTGCCAAAAGCATCAATGCCACTGAACAAACAACTGTGTATTTTTAAATGGTGTATATATTACTTTGTTCAAATGTCATAAAATCTTCATAAAAGAAGTTTAGATACCTCAAGAAGTCTCTGGCAAAGGGTGAAGCTAAAACAAAACAGCACACATACTCAAAAGCCATGGAAAGAAGTTTATGGAAAAGAGAAGGCTGGATAAAAAGAAAATCAGGAGAAACACACAGCGAGGCTTCTCATCTATTCCCTGTCAAATCTAACCACTGCTTGTTCTCTATAAAAATTATTATCTCGGGTGCCTGGGTGGCTCAGTCGGTTCAGTGTCTGCCTTTGGCTCGGGTCGTGGTCCAAGATCCTGGGATGGAGCCCGGCATTAGGCTCCTTGCACAGGAGGGAGTCTGCTTCTCCCTCTCCTGCCCCTTCCCTTGCTCATGTTCTCCCTCACTCTTTCTCTCAAATAAATAAAATCTTTAAAAAAAAAATTAGTATCTCAATGCCTTTGCTTGAGCAATTACCATCCTCCCTGCCATCCCGACTCACATTTGCTTATGTAAATCATACCCTTCCTTCAAAGCATACCTCTAATGCTATATCCTCCAAAATCCCTCATTTCAAGAGTGATCTGCCCCTCAGCAGCATCAGGCCCAACCTCCAATCTTAGTAAGATCTTTACCACAATATATTATGTTTCAATTCTGTATGTACCCTTCTCTTTGAACTAGATCATAAACTCTGAAGGTAGGGTCTTTATCTTATTTATCTTCTTTTTTTTTTTAAGTAAATATCCAATGAGGGGCTCGAACTCATGACCCTGAGGTTAAGAGCCAGCCATGGGGTACCTGGTTGGCTCAATAGTTTGGGCATCTGCCTTCGGCTCAGGTCATGATCTCAGGGTCCTGGGATAGAGGCCCATGTCGGGCTCCCTGTTCGGCAGGGAGCTGGCTTCTCCTTCTCCCTCTGCCCTTCTCCCTGCTCATGTGCGCTTATTCTCTCTCAAATAAATAAATAGAATCTTTAAAAAAAAAAAAAAAAGCCAGCCACCTCTACTTTATCTTTTAAACTTCCAGTTTTAAAACTGGAAAGCAACATGCAAAAGAGGTGGGAAAACCTCCAATTTTTAATAAGTAATGCTTTAAATGCTTTGTGAAAATACCAAACTTCTTTTCTAAGACAGGTTCAACGCCAGCCCTATGGTTAAGAGGATGTCTGAAGGGACTGTCAGTATAAGCAGTGGTGAAAGTTTACCTTAAGTGAGCTGTAAAACTCATCCAACACCAGGCTCATTGAACGAGTCAGGTTACTGACGTATGTAGTCTCTTGATTCAAGGCATCTTGGAAAGCTTCAAAATCTTGCATCCATTCCACTGCAAAGCTGTGATCAATGATGTCAGTCTGTACCAAACAGAAGACAATTATCAGCAATCAGAGATGTGTTTAGATACCAAACAACGTCAAAATAATTTTAATTAAATGCCAACCACAAAGCAACTATTCATATTTTTTTTCTCTGCTTCCCTCATTTCCTCCTCCACTACAATAAACCATAAAGGACCACGGCTACTGTAAATAAATGAACATATGTGTTCTCTTGGTTGAAGCCGACCCTTCACTATCCACTGCCAAGTGACCATGACCACAGTAGATGCCAGCACATTCTAGGCTCTGAAGTCATGTACTCTCTTGAATCCTTGCTGTCGACTCAAGAAAAGTGAAGTTTTCTGTTTTAATTGCTCTGCCAATTAACAAGCAGTCCCTCCCCCATATACATAGTTGTGATTCTGAGGGATAACCTATACACTATGATTGAGGGGCTACTCTATCCAGTTTTAAATTACTCTGAGGAGAGCCAGTAATAAATATTCATTTAATTCGACTGAATCTTTTTCCTACAAACGCTCATGACTTTGTTTCAGTTAAGTTTGAATCTATTCTCCGACATGTGAAAATCCTCACCTACCCAAACCCCTAAACCTTCCAATAACACAAGGTTCTGATGAAAAAGAAATACTAAACCACAAAAGGAAGGAACCACTTACTTTATTCATAACCACAATGAAAGGCAGCTTGGTTTTGTACAAGATGCTGAAAATCAAACATCAAGACGTTATCAGTGAAAGCACTTAAGCTCTTGCTTACCCAAGTGTCAGTCTGCTAGAACCGAGTAACGAGAACTGGAATGGGTTCAGACGCTACATATAGCTATCCATCCTGACACAGCCCTCACATTCTACTCTCCCAAGAGGAAGAGGTACTTCACCGCTACCATTAGGCAAACAACACACATACGTTCTCTTTCTTTCTTGGAGTAAGAATGCTTTGATATTCATCTGGTTTTCTGTGTATGGTTTTTTGGTCCGGTTGTTTCTACCAAATAATTGTCTCTTTTAAACAATATATATGGAAACAACGCTGTCAGACATCAGATTTCAATTTGGATTACAATTTATTGCATCTACCAAGAAGGTATATCCCTAGTCATAGGAGAAGGCACAAATGCTGGTGATGGCTTTTATGTATCCACCAAATAAAATTCTCTCAAATTTCATAATAATTTCCCTTGCTCTATGTCGAATGCACTCACATACCCTAGTAAGCCATGTCTCTCTGTCCTTAATGACACCAAGTTGGGGCAAACTTGTGCTTTTTGGAATCATAGATAAATCTCTTTATTCACAATCTCTCATTTTATAATTTAAGTCTACATGTCATAACACAGAAAAGGAACATTTAGATCAGAGGGCTCTATTCTATTTAGACTCGTTTCATTCAACTGCGAGCAACTACCAAAAGGTTCGTGTTCATACACTACCTGTTTCTGTAACAAGCAAAGGGGGAAGATGAGAAGCTGGTCAAAGAGAATGCTAACACATATGCCTCTTTTCTCATCTAATCTCTCCCCAGCTCACAACTACTAAACTGAGGGGCACATCTGAATGAGCACAAATCCAGGTTGGTAAGCACTCAGGACTCAAATATAAAAAAGAAAAGAGGAGGCCTCCTACCTTGATGTAATACCATGGCCCACCAACAATCCATTACCTGCAGGCATAGAGCATATTGGACATGAAGGTCACTGGATTGGTACTTCTTGATGTATCCATGACGTATATGACAACTGTGGGAAATGAGGAGGCCTAAAGCCACAAAATAATCACAGCCTTAGTCAAAGGACTCATGACCTATCTCCAAACTCTTTTCCCACCTTCCTTAGCAAGGGAAAACCACTTTAGGCAGGGTGCCAAGAGCTTCCACAACTAACTTCCCATATAGCATCCCACTCAATAAAAACTGCTTAACCAGTTTAGCTCTCCAGTTAGTCTAACAAGTCCTTGAATACTCACCAGGGCTTCAGTGATGATTGTCCCAGAAGCTGACCACGTGAAAACCTCAATCTGTCCAGGTGTGTCAATCAAGACATATCTGTATCAAGAACAACCATTCGAGAAGTATCCCACCTGTGAAATACTGAAAGCTATTCCAGCACACGTAACACTGAACATCTGCTTATCCAAGAAGAAATAACCTCTTCACACTGTCAAGTCTAACTTCCTCCCACTGCCCTTAAAACATATACTACCTGTCCAGTATTCATGATACCAGGCAGGAGTAGCAGTCTACAAATTGCTGCAAATTATCACAGAAGAAACTATGATCGTTTTAGAAACACACAGTGTTAAAAATGAGAGATAAACAAAACCAGAAGGCAAATCCCTTGGGGAACCATCTGGTTTCTTGGGGTCGTGGTGGGGGGGTTGAAGGAAGGTTTTGAATTCTCTATAATGAGCATATAGTCTTTTATTTTTTTTAAAGATTTATTTATTTCTTCATGAGAGACACAGAGACATAAACAGAGGGAGAAGCAGGCTCCCTGCAGGGAGCCCGATGCAGGACTCAATCCCAGAACCCTGGGGTCACGACCTGAGTCAAAGACAGACACCCAACCACCGAGCTACCCAGGCGCCCCTGAAGATTTATTTTTAAACAAGGGTTAGAAAGGTACTTCAGAGATTTTAATGCCAACAAATGTGTTTTCCCAAGAGAAGGCAGGGAGACAACTGAATTTGGACAAAGTCTTAAAACACCTCCTGGGAAGCCGTGGGCATATATGACAGTGATTGGGGGTAGGATACTATTGAATTTAGCTCATCACTGTAGAGCATCTTAATGATTTCTTTTGCCCACCTTTTTGTTTCACTTCTAATGGTTTCATCTCTATCTACACCCTTTCAGAGCCCGATGGTATCCTGAAATCCTTGAGACACGTCAACTACAGAGTAATAAACAGGTGTTAAGCCAAAAGCACTTACTTAGACATGTTCTGGGCCTTCTCAATAAATTTCATCACCTGAAAGAAAAAAGATGCCAATTAAAAACAGGATCCATCTTCAATACAAAAATCACCGTTTCCAGGGCGGCCCACCTTATAAGCAACTATCAACTACTGAATCTCTAATCTCTGTTCTCAGTCTTAGGACACCAACTAATAAACTCCATGAACTAAGGAAACACAGTCACATCAGCAGCACTGACACACCCCAACACCCCAGAGTGTACTGCAGGGTCCTGAGAAGCTGAAGACGATCTCTCACTTTCGGGTCATATCTCTTAGTACTTTGGTATAAAATGTTTAACAGCCTGTCTCTTGGAGTGACATGAGGGTAAAAAATTCATGATTACAAAACACCACTCTTGTAGAAGTAGGAGAAAAACCTAAACAGTGACAATTATCTGTCACATGTAAAAAAGCCCCATTATCTTTCCATTCCATGCCTGCTACCCCTCCCACTCCCCAATCCTTCCCTCCATCCTCAAGGTGACACTATAAGCCAAGATCAAGAAAAGAACCTAGATTTTTGTTTTATTGGCCATCACCAATATTAAATGTGAAGTGTCTCACAATACTGATTATCCTGTCATAACTTACTTCTCTATCAAAATGTTTACTTATTTTCCATATGTATATCCAGGTTTATTGCTCTTCTTTCCCAATGTGAGCAAGCTAGGCATTCAAAAGTCAGAGGTTTTTGGGGATCCCTGGGTGGCTCAGCGGTCTGGCGCCTGCCTTTGGCCCAGGGCGTGATCCTGGAGTCCCAGGATGGAGTCCCACATCGGGCTCCCGGCATGGAGCCTGCTTCTCCCTCCTCCTGTATCTCTGCCCCCACCCACCCCCCTCTCTATCAAAAATAAATATTTCTTTAAAAAAAAATAAGTCTGTCATCTGTTTAATAAAAAAAAAAAAAAGTCATAGGTTTCTACACAGTCATGTCTATAAAAGTAAAAACAGACATACCTGATCAAATCTGGTAGCAAAGAGATTGAGTGAGGTCACTATACCGCCGTTTGGCCCAAGCCCGTACCTGGACACCAAGTTGAGGATTTAAATTACTTACAGATCAATTTAGGTGATGAAACTCACACTTAGGATATTATTCACACACATAGCACCGTAACCTTAGTGTTCCACAAATGGAAACTGGCAGCTAATCCTTGACTAGTATATACCACACAAACTTAACCTCACAAGGAATTTTCATTATCAACATCTTCCTCATTCCTTTATCATTCTGGGGATGCCTAGGCAAAATGAAGAGATTAAAGTGACCAAAATCTAACAGACAGATGCACTTGGCACTGACAGCTTAATGGTATTAGACGCTAAGGTCTTAAAATATCACTGAAGATATCACACTCCTTGCTCTGATCCTCACTGGTCAACCTGCTGATTATTATTGGTCTACCCAGCTACATCTACCTGCAAGGAAAGTACACATTTCATACAGCATGTATAACACTCAATGCTCTTAAATAAACCTACTCATTTGAGTCTCCCAATCAGAGGAGGCAGTGGCCTCCAGGGCAATACTACTTTGTGGAAGCAAGGCATGGCACCAGCTACCCAGCCTCCCACTCTGGGTGCTTTCTAATTACAACAGCCCATAGTCTAGAAAGATGGTAAGAAAATTGAAACCACAAGGTGTAATAGTCTAATCACCTATAATACCTCTCCTCACTCATCTTTCTATCCTCTTAAGTAAATTGCTTTAAAGCAGTTAAATGCTTTTGCTAGTATATTTCACAAAGAAAATGCAGAATACTCTCAAAGCCACAAAATACAGACAGTAACTAGTTAGGGATGACTCAATGAAGTAGATGCAGAAAAGGATACTGTTTCATGACTTCTTTATACTTCACAGTGTCACGAATATCTGGGAGGGGGGGAGAAGAATTCAATGGAATTTAACACATAGAAACAAGGGAATCCCTGGGTGGCTCAGCGGTTTAGCGCCCGCCTTCGGCCCAGACGTGATCCGGAGATCCCGGGATCGAGTCCCACGTCGGGCTCCTTTCTCCTGCTTCTCCCTCTGCATGTGTCTCTGCCTGTCTCGCTCGCTCGCTCTCTCTCTCTCTGTGTCTATCATGAATAAATAAGTAAAAAGCTTAAAAAAATAATCTTACAAAAAAAAAAAAAACCCACATGGACACAATATAGTTTGAGACACTCCACCTATAACATCCTTAGACAATGGGCCTCTCAAGTCATCTCTGCTTCCTCTGAGGAAAACAAAAATAAGTTTCTCTCCTGGTATCTCAGTTACTTTTCAAGTCAATTTTCTAAAGTTTTAAGCTAAGGTCACTGAACTGTGATACAGAAAAAAGCAAGATCGTGAAGAGAAGAACAGAAAGGCAGAAAGTGCCCTGCAAGTATCTTCCTACCAACAAGAAGCTGAAACCAGCCTTTCAGGCTTCTCTTGTCTGCATTCTCTTCTACTAATCCCCCCAGCTTCACATTGGTTTCCTTCCTTACTTGGTAACTGGCAAGCAATCCATGAAAAATGTTAGGCTACGGGCTCAGAAGTTATGGTAGAAACAGTCTGAGACGAGGAGAGAAGTTTTGTGTGTGTGTTTAAGATTTTATTTATTCATTAACGAGAGAGAAAGAGAGAGAGAGAGAGAGAGAGAGAGAAGCAGGTTTCATGCAGGGAGCCTGACGTGGTACTTGATCCTAGGTCTCCAGGATCAGGCCCTGGGCTAAAGGTGGCGCTAAACCACTGAGCCACCTGGGCTGCCCTGTGTTGTGTGTGTTTTTAAGTAATGTAGCCAAGTTGGTTTTTTTTTTTTCCTTCTCTAAGATTTTCTTTAAGATTTTATTCATTTATTCATGAGAGACACAGAGAGAGCAGCAGAGACATAGGCAGAGGGAGAAGCAGGCTCCCTAAGGGGAGCCAGATGTGGAACTCGGTCCCAGGACTCTGGGATCATGCCCTGAGCATGAAGGCAGACACTAAACCACTGAGCCACCCAGGAGCCCCAGGGGAAAAGTTTTATACAACTTAAGTACCTTAGCAGTGATCACACGCAAAGAAAAAGGGAGCTAAATCAAGAAAAAAACGTTTATTTCTTACTAACTGCCTACTGGTAGCAAGGGGTAATGCAGACCTGATTTTTCAAAGGGAATTAATGCATCCAGTAATATCTAACTGTCTAAACCTGTCTACCAGCCTACAGACTCTACCAACTATTTGAATTCCATCTTTTCTAAAATTTAGGTGTAACTGACATACAGTATCTTACTAGTTTCAGGTTTACATCATATTGATTCAATATTTTTATAAATTTGAAAATGATCTCCACAAGTCTAGTTACCATGCGTCATCATACAAAGTTATCATACTATTAATTCTATTCCCTAATCTGTAAGTTATATCCCTGACTTATTGTGTACCTGGACGTTTGTACCTCTTAATCCCCTTCACCTATTTCACTCACTCCCAACTCCTCCCTGCTCTGGTAACCAACAGTTTGTTTCTTATATCTGTGAGTCTGTTTCTGCTTTGTTTTTTAGATTCCACATGTAAGTGAAATCATAAGGTATTTGTCTTTCTCTGTCTTGGCTAATTTCACTTAGCATAACATCCTCTAGGTCCATCCATGTAGTCCCAAATGGTAAGATTTCATTCTTTTTTATGGCTGAGTAATTTTACAAAAAACATATATTTATATACATATATATATATTATTTGCAAATATATATATATCTTCTTACCAGTCAGATATATATACACACACACATATATATCTTCTTATCTAGTCATCTATCATCAGATAGAAGTCCATCCTTTAAGCAAGAAGATACTAACTTTTTCCCCAACTTCCCAAAATGACCTCTGCTCCTGAACAAGATTTTCCTTTATTAGTATGATTAGGGTCCAAGTAGCTTAGCAGAATTAAGAGACAAAAAATGAGAGGATTAGCACAGTGACAGCCTGAAAATCAGGAAGCTCCTAGATTCTTTTTTTTTTTTTTTTCAAGATTTCAAGATTTATTTATTCATGAGAGACACAGAGACAGAGACAGAGAGGCAGAGACACAGGCAGATGGAGAAGCAGGCTCCATGCTCCCATGGATATGGGACTCCATCCCGGGACTCCAGGATCATGCCCTGGGCCGAAGGCAGGCACTAAACCGCTGAGCCACCCGGGGATCCCAGGCTCCTAGATTCAATCAAGAATCATGACAATGCATCATATTCACCCTTAAATTATGTCAGAGTCACAGATTTCTCTGGAAGTCTGATGATAACCGGAAACCTTTCCCCAAAACAATGCATATATGCATATCTATGTATATGCCTGTGTCTCTGCCTCTCTCTCTCTCACGAATAAAGAAAATCTTTTTTTTCTTCTTTTTAAAGATTTTATTTATGTATTCACGAGTGACACAGACACGACCCTGGGGTTGCGTGTCTCCAGGGTCACGCCCTAGATTGAAGGCGGCGCTAAACCGCTGAGCCACCCGGGCTGTCCAAGAAATAAGATGTTTAAAAAATACAAATGAAGTAACAATAGCCTGCCACCCTCGGATCAGAACGAGCGGAGACACGAGAGTGAGAGGTAAGGAAACTAATATACTTAGGGAAAGGAGTCAACAAAGAAAATGGTTTAGAAGTCTTAGGAAATTCAAGGAAAATGAAAGATAGTTTAGAGAAAACGAAAAATGAAAGCATTAGAGATTTGCCCGGCTGGAGGCTTTTGGTTTTCTGAAGAACTTCAGAGTTCTGTTCCAGTTTACTCACCAATATTGGCAGGAAAGGGTACTTCATGTACAGCCGGGTCCAGATTAACCACATAAGGTGGAGAGCCTCGGCTATGCAGATGTCCAGTAAGCCTCTGCAGAGACGCGAGAAGAGCGGTGGAGTGAGGCCGAGGGAATGATAAGGGGCCGAGATTCCTTTATGGATCACAGCTGAAGACTTCTGCACTACGTGTCCCTCCCTCTACCTGAAACGCTCGTCCCCAGGATCCGCCTCCAGCATTCGACTCTCAGGTGAAATGCTTTCTTTTCTTGATCATCCCGCCAACAGGGCCTCCCCTACTGTCGGTCGATCACTTAATCACTTGATTCGTGTGAGGTTTCTCCCCATCACTCCCATTAAAACATCAGCTCCGATAAAGCGGGAACCTTGTCAAATTCGATCGCGGTCTCTCCAGCGCTCGAGACGGAAGAGCCGCGCAAGAAGCCACACCGTAGTAATCCCCACCCAGGGCCTGGGCGCCAGCACCGCACTAACTGCCGGCGACGTGGGAGCCCCCGCCTTCCAGGGGGCGGCAGTGTCAGCGGCAAGACGATTCCAGAACAACGTGGCAAGCTGTAGCAAATACGAACTGAGGGTGCGGAGAAGAGAGCCCTAACCGAACCAGGCTAGAGCCCGAAAAGGCTCGGGGCCGGACTGCTGGCGAGGTCCTGAAAGCCCCACGCGGATCCCCTTCAACTCGCGAGCGCGTCCTCCAGGTCCCCCTGGCCTTCCGCCCACCACTGACAACCTCTCGAGCGCACCTCCTACTCCCGCGCCCTGTACGTCACCTGTACAAAGGTGGTCTTCCCAGATCCCGCCATTCCTAACACCAACAGACACACTGGGGGCCGAGGACCCCCCGAAGCCCGCTCCTCAGCGGCCTCCGCGGGCGCCGCCATCTTCCTCGCGCTCCGCCCGCTCCACCATAGAGACGCCGCGCACCTAGAGAGGCTTCCGTGCCGCCGCGGGCCGCGCAAGGGACGCTAGAGCCTCCGCCGCGCGGCCGGGGAAGGCCGAGGGGCGGGCCGCTCGCCAGAGCATCCTCGCCTCCGGGCCAACCAGGGGCAGGGGCGGGGAAATGGAGGGCAGGGGAGGAAGGGGAGGACCCGGGGGACAGGCGCTCACCGCCGCAACGGAACGAAGGGTCTGGGAGAGACGACGCTCTGGTCCCCAGGAGGGCAAGACGAGATGCGGTCCCCAAGGCAGGGCGCCCCCAGGTCGCAAATGAGGAGAGTGCGCTTCTCCTTCCGCCCCCAAGGAGCGGGGGACGGAGCCGCCGGGGAACTGGCTGCTGGGCCTTATTCGGCAGCCGACGAGGTTCAGGAGCTCAGGGCTGGACAGGCTGGGACTGGGGCGGAGTGCGACCCCGGGGCTTGCTGGGCGGCGCCGACCCCCGTGGAGCACCGAACCGAGAAACTGCGGAAACGTTCCGCAAGGGGGCGCCGCGTCCGCGCGTCGGGGGCCCCTGACTCGAGCGCTCCTTCCTTGGCGGTCCCCCTCGGTGAGCCTCACCGTCGCCTTGGAGACGGACGCTCGGATTCCGGGAGCAAGTAGGTACTGAAAGGGGCGCTTTTCCCTCCACGGAAGTGTCCCCGGATACCGGGAAGGGGCTGGAAAAGCCAGGAAATGTATTGCTGCTCTCGCCCACCTCAGCGGGTCCCGTCGCCCTTTGTGGCTACTGCAGTGTTCAGTGAATCTTAAAATCGAGGTTTCACACCCACGCGCTGCCACTGCTGGCGTCGTTTAAATTCTCTGAACTTGTTTTCTCCTCTCTAAACCGGAGGGAATGCCTTACGGGGGTTGTAGTGAATGCGTGCTTGTAAATTGTAAGCCACATTCATTCATCTCTACCCTGGTGCCTCGCAGAGTGCAGAACCATAATAGGTACTCAAAAAATATTTTCTCATGTGAATTAAAGTATACTTGTGCATTTTGTGTTTACTAAACTTTCATTAAGAATTGATGGGGAGGGGCAGCCCGGGTGGCTCAGCGGTGTGGCGTCGGCCTTTGGCTCCAGGCACGATCCCCGAGTCCCGGGATGGAGTCTCAGGTCAGGCTCTCTGCCTGTGTGTGTGTGTGTGTGTGTGTGTGTGTGTGTGTGTGTCTAATGAATAAATAAATAAAATCTTAAGAAAAAAAAAGAATTGATGGGGGAATGTCTTACTTGTTCTTCCTTCAGGTTTGCTAAGGACTCTAGGAGTTCCTCTCCACCGTATCTTAGTTTAATAAATGATTTTTTCAAGCCAGAGAAGCTAGGCAAGTCAGAGATGAGGTTTAAAGAAAAGGCAGTGGTGGAAATGACAAAGCTGAACAACCAAATAAAACAAGCTCAAAGCCAGCAAGAGTCACTAATGGAGGAAACCAAGCAGCTATATGCTGAGAAGTTACTTGTCCAGACTGAAAACAAATTCTTCCTGGAATATCTAACCAACAAAACTGAAGAGTATAGAATGCAGCCTGAAAAGCTGTGGAACAGCTATTTACAAAAAAGTCAGGAGATTGAACAAAGGAGACGAGACTATGCCTCCAAATATGCGAAACAAACTTCAGTGTTTAAAAGGGAGCTTTTGCAGAAGGAAAAGATCCAATGCAACTTAAAGCAGCAGTTGCAGACACTGAGGAAAATTTCACTGTTAAAGGAGAAACAGGAGAGAGAAATCCAGATATTACAGGACGAGAAAAAGAAAACCCCAGCTGAGACAGATGCCAAGAAACAGGAAATCCAGGTCCAGTTACTCCAGGAAAAAGCACTTCTAGAGAAACAACTGAGTGAGCCAGACATGGGGCAGTTGGGAAAGAGGAAAAGAAAGGAGCTTGACGGGAAGGCCCAGGCCTTGGAGTTGGAAGCAAAGCAGTATACTTTTGAGTTCTACCGTGGCATCAGGAGAGAGAACCGGGAGTTACGGAAGAAGTTACTGCAGCAAACTCAGCAGTGCCAGGAGTTGCAAGCTACTAAAAGCCAGTTAGAAAATCAGAAGCAGCAGCTGCAGCTGGAACAGTGGTATGTGGAGGGCTTAATCCGGGCGAGGCAACGATTGCAAAGAAGGCGTAATTGGTGCCCAGGACAGGATGCTCCAAGGACCACATTAACACCTCTGAGTACCAAACCAAAGATTAATCCAAACCAATTCCTAAAATAACACTGCGTAAATAAAGACTGGAGCAAGTATTCTTATAAACCGATGGCTGCATAAACTTAGTTAGGAAGGCTTTAGGATCTCAGATTGCTATGGCAAAGTATCCATCATGATGTGTTAGTGTGAAATATTAGGTGCATTTTTCCAGCAGTACTGCTGGATATTTGTGCCACCAGCTTCCTTTAATTAGATTTTTCCTTAATTAGATCTTGTTAATAAATGGGATGTTCCTCAAATCTCTAGATAACACCATTTCCCAAACACCAGTACATTAAACTAGCTCAAGAGACCACCTGGAGGTAGTGAAAGAAAGACAGTGGTGTGATTTATTTCGTGTGGCCAAGTTAGATTTCTAAGAGTAGCATTTCAGATTGACTTTATATAATACCTTCCTCTCTGTAAACAAACTGCTTATCCTCATGCCTCCTGGCCAGCTCCACACAGAAAAGGGAAAGTGATCAAAAAAAAAAACAAACAACAAAAAAAAAAGGCAAAGTGCTTTTAAGGTCTTTTTCAAGTTTGCACCACTGACCAGGCAGCTGCTTCTATAGTTTTGTCAAGAGTGGAAAAGTAATTTAAGCAATATGTTCATTAAGAGCTAGGCAAAAAAAAAAAAAAAAAAAAAAAAAAAAACACTGGGCAGAATGACCTTTTGTCTAAAGCTCAGCCCCTACAATTTTAGCTTTGAGTAAATTAAGGGAAGAGCAGATATTAGGTCAACTCTTAACTTTTGAAAAACCTTTTCTGTCAAGAAATACATCTAGCATTAATGAGGTAACTGAATGCCTCTACTTATTTCAGGAAAATATGTGAAAAACGTTTTAAAATATTGGGACAACTGTAAAGAGTCTTGTGCCGTCTATTTCCCTAACAACATTCTGAATTCTAAGACAACGAGTAAGATTACTTAAATATAAGTACTTCAGGTTTAGGTCACTTCTACATTTTCTTACTATGTGTGTACCTGATAGTACATTTTGAAATGCCTTTTATAATTAAAAGTGCCTTATATTTATGTCTATTGAGAAGAACAAGCTTTGTGCAGTGGCAGTATCAATCATAGCCAAAGAAGTTTATTGCTAATTTAGAAGAACTGGAAATAATATTTTTAATTAGTAAGACTTTTATGGTAGTTTTTAAAAAGTTTTTTGCACTGAGGACATATAGACGGTTAGACTAGTTATTTATTTGCATGCTGAATCCTAGTACAGAAATATAATCCCACATTTTAACATTGCTCCTCTATGGGAAAATAAAGTCAACTTTATGTTTTCCAGAAATTGTCAGTGATTAAAAACTTCAAAATAATTTTCCTGAGTTTTCAGTTTCATGCCTAGGTAAAAATGAATTCCTTTAAAATTGTGGAGTAAAACGTTTTTTCTCCCTCAATGCCTTCACCGTCTACCTTTAACAATGTTTTTAATGTGTAGCTTATTAGAAATAAAAACCTTAGATTATACTGTATCCGTTGACTTTTCCCCAGTAACGGATTTCCTGTTTCATCACTTTTCTCTTACTACTGCTTCTGTATATCTCATTCATACTAGTATGGATATAATAAAACCAATTTCAATACAGAAAGTAGAATTTTAGATAGTATGCAGGTAACTTAACCTTCAGTTCTTGAGCCGAAAATACAGAAAGACTGAATCTGAAAACTATGGTAACCAACACAAATTTGAAGCCTTATTCTCTGTAGATGCAAAAATGTGCCAAAAAGCGTAGGAAAATACATACCAAGGCTCGATAAGGAGTTAGAAAGCAAGAGGGATTTAGAATCTTAGTATTCTGCTGTTAATTTCCCTCCTGCCTTTGCTGTCCCAGTTACCTAAGTGGGGAGTGGATAATTTCCATCTCATACGTTTCTTTTTCATTCCTATTATCCCAGATCATGTATCTGGTGTATTGCTGCTTTACGTCTGTCCCTTTCCAAGTGAGGCTTTGAGAGCCTGAAGACTATTTAGAGAGTGAATCATCTGATAAAGATAATTTGAAATGCATACCTGCAAGTGAGCAGTAGGCTGGCCAACTAATACTTCAATCTACTTTGAATCTGCTTTGCAATGAAGAAAACTAAACACAGTGATGTTACAGAAAGTGCATTTAGGTGGAAAAGGACCTCCGAGGTGAAATGTAGGTTAAGACCTAAATGATACAATGAAGCCTACCTTGCAAAGCCCAAGGAAGAAGCCATTCCAGGCAATGGGAACAGTGTATGCAAAGGTCCTAAGATGGGAATGAGCTTACTAGGTTCCAGGAACAAAAAGGTCAATATGGCTAAAGGGTAGCTGGGGAATGGTCAGAGAACAAAGGAGTAGGGGAAGAAGAGGCTAAATGGGTTGGCAGGAGGAGGAGAAGGCCTTGTGGGACAAGGAGGGAGTGACTTGGATTCTAAGTGGAATGGGAAACCAGCAGGCTTTGAGCTGGTGAACGAGCTCTGATTTACAAGTTTAAAAACTCACTAAGGCTGTTATGTGGAGTGTATCCAAACCAGTAAAAATCAGAAGGAAACAATTAGGAAACTTATAGTCTAGGCAAGAGGTGATGATGGTTTGGAGTAGGGCGGCTGAAATAGACGTAAATAGAAAGAAGAGCAGACTGAAGGGTGAAGGGAAAATGAAAGGTTAAGACAAGTAACATTTCTAAGGTGTTCCCTATTAAAGGAGGTGAGCAGAACAGTTTGTGGGCACTGATTTTTTAAAAGAAGTATTTCAGACACAAAATACAGAAGATCAGAACAAACTCACTATCCACCTTAAGAAATAAGAACTTAAAAATTCACTTGTAGTCCTTCTGAGTCCCAGAAGCACTGTCCTAAATTTGGTGTTTATCATTCCTGTGCATGTTTTCATGCCACGTATACATATACATATGATATTAAACTATAAATGTATACTACATACACATATTTACATATATAGCATATAAATATATTTTTATATATCCATAAACCATATAGAGCATTGTCTTTAAGCCTTTTAAAAATGGCCTACTTCATGTATTCTGTAACTTGCTTTTCCCAGGAATTATTTTTGAGATGTATTCATGAAACAAGGAGCCTTAATTTTATCGCTGTATAGTATTTCAGTATATAACTGTATCTCGATTTATCCCTTCTCCTGATGGAAGATTAGATTAGTTTTAAAGTAGGTTAACAAAGAGACCCAAGAAGGTATAGTTCCTCAAATAACAGATCTTTTTTCTCTTCAGATAGATGTTCCTGGTTGGTGATTAGTTCTTCATGGGGTGATTCGGGGCATCAACCATTTTCCATTTTGTGCTCTGCCACCCTCTAAAGCCATTTTATCATCTGCATCTGGCCCAAGGAAGGGGGAAAAGAAGCATAGAAGTACACTCATTTTCTTAAAAATTCTAGCTTGGATGTGACACCCTCACTTCCATTCACATTCTACTGGAGAGAAGTGAGTTGGCTACCCCTTTGATACAGGGGCAGGGGGTTAGAGAGCTGGGAAACATAATCTAACCATTTGTCCTGTAATCCTATAACTCTGCAAGGTGAGAGCAGATTATGGTGGACAGCTATTCGTCTCTGCTATGTGGTATCAACCGTACTACAGTATCATTCTTTGTTTATGTCTCCTGGTATACCTGGGCAGGAGGATTTCCCTCTGTATATACCCAGGAGTAAAACTGCTGCATCTTAAGGCATATTTTCAGCTTGACTAGATACTAACAAATCGTTTCCAAAGTGATTGTACCATGTTACATTCCAAACCGTGCATGAGAGTTCACATTCGCTACAACCTGGCTATGTTCGATATTGTCAAATTTGTATTCTAATGAACTTTGTTTAAAAACTTAAAAACTCAGTAGAATGATTATGATACTCTCTACTGAGACTTGCTGAGACCTGGCCTCAGGAAGGAAAAATTTTTTTTCACAAATTTTCTTTATTTAAGAGAAGGAGAGAGAGAGATAGAGAGCATGAGCAGGAGGAGGGGCAGAGGGACAAGCAGACTCCCTGCCGAGTGAAGATCCCGACGTGGGGCTTGATCCCAGGACCCCAAGATCATGACCTACACCTAAGTCAGGTGCTTAACCAACTGAGCCACCGAGGCACCCCAGGAAGGAAAATTTTTTTAAAGTGCCTACAATGGCACTAGATGAGACTGGACAAGTTTCCTATACTAATTCACTTTAACCTCAAACAAATTACTCGTTTTAGCCAACACATTTCAGGAACTAAAAAACTACTGAGACACCGCATTTGGTACTTATTTCAAACCCACTCCCATGTCTAGCCATCTTCTTATCCCCATACACTGTGTCGGCAAGGAGTCGGGCAGCAGGTTGGAGTCAATGAACACCTGGAAACATCATTCTAACCGACAGTCATTTATTTCTTTTGTCATTGCCCAACATTCCCCAAGTCTTACTCACCAGAAATTAATATAGCTTCTTCATTTCTCCTCCCTGACAATCCTCACCTACCGAAAGGGTTTCAAGGGTGCAACTGCCAATGAAAATGAAAAGGTAGACTGGACATACCACGTCATTGACCTGTTTCAAAACTATCTATCTGGCAGTATCCAAATCTGGTTTCAGTGCTCCCTTGTTTGAAAGTGGTCTTCACAAAAGCCCACATTTTAAAGCTATGTGGAGCAGCACAGAATACAGAGTTAAAGAGCAGTAACAGCCTTTCAGAATTTGAAAAGGTAGTATTTATCCATATCAGGGTTAAGGGCCCTTGCTTTTTATGTGGCATATGCCACAAAAGTTGGCAAGAATATATAAGACCAATATTTATGCAAGAGGGGAAGAGAATCTAGAAACACAACAGAGCTGTTCTAAACAATGCTCCAGAGAAAGCCAGCCTTGAAGAAGAAAAGTAGCCCACTAGACATTACCAGGTAGGCATGAGGTACAGAAAAGGAATTTTTCTTTCCAACACCAGAGAAATACCTACATCTGGTGTCAAGTCTCAAGATATAAAGAGGATAAACGCCACATACAAAAGAGGACAGAGGACGATATTCTCAGAAAACTCCAAAAGACAAGACGTCGGCTAAGGGGAGGAATAAGGACTTAGCGTGGTGTAGACGAACAAGTGAGGTCAAGCCCAGGGGAGACGGAATGTGCCCCTTGGCTGCCAGTCTATGGCATTACTAGGAACACTAGGATTCTGTGTCAAAACATCAAGCGCAATGCGGTAATTCTTCATCCTTAAAACTGGGGGTTGGGAGTTGGGGGGTTGGGGGTGGGGCACAAGCGCCCAGAGGACACTGATCATAGCAACAGATGAGGACTCAAGCCCTAGGAAAGTCAAGGCAGTATTTATTGCTTCGTCTACTTCCTGCTTTCCAATCATTTTCATGTTTGGGACATTTTGATGTTTGGGCTGCTTTTCATGCTTGTGGGTCTAGCCAGTCACTGCTACTTGGGACAAACGAAACACTTCCCAGTAAAACCAGCATAGAGAGGTTCTAGCTTTTTCATCTTAAGTCCATTTTCTTACTTTCAATCCTAAAACCACACTGAGAGAGAACAAACGGCCTCCATAAAATCTGTTACCCAGGGAGACAGGGTAAGCTTATTACATGAGTGACAACAGTTCTAGCTTCTAGGATTGTTATATCACAAATACAAAATGATAAATCAGTATGATTCTTAAAAATTAATTTGGAATTGTTTTATAAGCGAAATGATGGAATGACTAATCAGTGGAGAGTCCGAGAACATTCTATAGCCCGGGAAGGAAAAGGACAACCAAATGGGTTTCTCAGTTTTGTACAGAGCAAGAATGGCCCACAGTTGGCCTGAAGAGGGAGCTCTTTGGGCAAAATGAGAGAACAACAAGAGGACTCCAATGAGGAATAGCAGGAACACCTACCCAAGAGGGGGTGGGGGGGGAGTGGGGTAAAAGTGAATAAATAGAACAGTGAAATTTACACAGGAGGAAGGAGCTGAGAAAGTCACAGCCTTACACAAACAAAAGAGTACATTTCTCCTCGCTCAGCCCCAGTGACTCAGTCCTCCCAGCACAGGTCCCCGTGACAACAGCATCCCATTTGCTCTCCTAGGAGCTTTCACACTGCCTGCCTATTTCCTTCCTCGTTTATGATGAGTCTTTGGGGGCTTTACTTTCTGGAACTGTGCTGGCACTGGCTCCTGCTCCGGTTCCTTATAGGAGGTCGACACTAGCAATTCCTCGTTATTCCTCCTCTGATCCTTCCCTACTCTAAGACTCAGCTCCGCCTCAGGCAGCTGGATGCCTGGCTGCTGCAGCCTTCGCAGAGACCTTCTGCTCCTGTGCTGTTGTCTCCGCTTTTCTTCTTCCTGCTGCCGCTGCTTTATCTTCATTAGCTTTTCAAAGCTTTTGGTGGTGGTTGGGTCTACGACGAACCAGTCCTACAGAGGCAAAATGGAAAAATTATCCAGTCAATACACAGTAGAGAGCACAAGGAATGGGTTTGGGAAGAAATTCTTTCGTTTTTGAAAGATTTACTTATTTATTTGACAGAGAAAGAGAGCACGAGGAGGGGGAGGGGCAGAGGGCAAGAGAGAATCTCCAGCAGATACCCACCCCTCCCACCAAGCATGGAGCCCTAGGCTGGGGCTCGATCCCGCGACCCTAAGATCATGACCTGAGATGACATCAAGAATCCCATGCTCAACCGAGTGAGCCACCCAGGCGCCCTGGGTGCGAGAAGATTTTCTAAAAGGCACGGCTAGGGCAGAACACAGTAAGAAGGAAACGGATAGGGAACCAGAGCTTATAATTCTGTACTTTAAATGGGAGAAATTCAATACAGAATAGTGAGTAGTCATTATAAGCATTTATTGTGTAGCACACGATTTGGGGTACTTCATACTTCAGTAAGTGAACTACAAAGTCTGTTCACTTAGCATCATCCTACTTATTTATCTCCTTTGTAAAAATCTCATGAGCTATAAAGCTTCGGGCCATAGGACATTTTTATTTCATGAAAGTATAGTGGTTAAGGGCATGCATTCTACAGCCAGACCGTCTTAGTGCAAATCTCAGCTGTTTCTGGCTCTGTGACCATGGGGAAATTACTCAACCTCTCTGAGACTCAGTTTAAAAAATTAACAGTTGAGGAACATGCAATCCAATTATGAAACACTCTTGGGGAAGGAAGGAAGGAAGGAAGGAAGGAAGGAAGGAAGGAAGGAAGGAAGGAAGGATGGATTTCAATGGAAATCAAGTGATCTGATCAGTCTTCTAGGTCTAACTACCGATTCACAGGAAATACCCTGAGAGAGGACCACCACCACCACAGGAATGCACTCAGCAAAATCCAAAATGTGTATACATGTGACAAATGACCGTTTCTCCAACATATAAAAAGGGGGAGTAGGGGAAACTTCTAGACCTGCAATTGAGATATGCTTTCAGGGATCCCTGGGTGGCGCAGCGGTTTGGCGCCTGTCTTTGGCCCGGGGCGTGATCCTGGAGACCCAGGATCTAATCCCACGTCGGGCTCCCGGTGCATGGAGCCTGCTTCTCCCTCTGCCTGTGTCTCTGCGCCTCTCTCTCTCTCTGTGACTATCATAAATAAATAAAAAATTAAAAAAAAAAAAAAGAGATATGCTTTCAATATAAAAAATACACATTGTATTTCAAAGACTTAGTATGAAAAAATGTAACGTATCTCATTAATTTTTATTAACTACATGTTTAAAAGATAATATTTTAGGTATACTAGGTTAAATAAAATATATTATCAACATTCATTTCACCTATTTTTATTTAAAAAAATTTTTAGAATGTGTGTACTAGGAAATCTGAAATTATATACAGACTCACATTACATTTCTATTGGATAGCACTCTAGATTAAGATATACAGTACATGGACATTTTTTTTTCTTCCTCCTGAACAAGCCAACTCTGAAAAAAAATTATGAGGCAATCAAGGAAATTTAAATAATTTCAATAATGACTAGGTATATGATGATATTCAAGAATCATTCTTTGCTAATTTTTTATGTTGGTTGTGCTTATACATTTTTAGAAGTCCTTATATTTTAGACACACACATCAAAAGAAGCAGTGACAGTTGACATGGTATGTGGAATTTGCTTTAAAATAAGCCTTTAGGGGACAAGAAAAGTGGGTGTGATTATAAAGGAAAAGAAGATTGGCCACACACTGATGTCTGTTAGGCTGTTCATTATACTATTCTGTCCATTTTCATGTATTTGAAAATTTCTGTTGAAGAAAAGTAGCTTCAGAATATGTGAGGCAGAGAGGGAGGAACAGAGTGAAAATCTTTTACCACCACGTATAATTTATAAATATAGGCACAAATCATTGAACTAATAAGACTTGGAGAACAAACTCCAAACCAAGTGAAATTTGTTGTTTCCAACTTTTTAAGAAGAAATTGGAGAAATAGGCTCACTACATAAAGGCTGGATTTTGTTAGGAGATTAATTATCTTTTAAATACTTCCTGAAGTATTTACACTATTACTATGAGAAAGATATGACCGATTGCCTTCCAGAGGAAATCTCAGGTATAGAAAGCGATTCCCAAAGCTTAAACCTGTAAAACAACAGAGACCACATTTCATGACACTAACTATAGCCCATAGCGTTAAGAACTATTAAATGTGAGGGCAGAAAACAGTTGACGGTGTTTGCTCTTTTTCCTTATTAGGCCACAATAGCTTCTGCGGTAAGATATTCCAAGAGAATGCACACTCTACTCCTTAAGCTTTTGAAATACAGGTATTTAATTACACAGGAAACAATTTCTCTATTGACCTGTATAACTAAAAACTTGCCCCAAGAGAAACCTCTTGACTTTCTGTACTTAAAGTATTTTTATGCAGAATTGATTTTTTTATTTTTTATTTTTATTTATTTATTTATTTATTTATTTACTTATTTATTTATTTATTTTTTGAGAGAGGCAGAGACATAGAGGGAGAAGTAGGCTCCCTGTGAGGAGCCTAATATGGGACTCCATTCCAGGACCCCAGGATCATGACTTGAGTGAAAGGCAGACGCTCAACCACTGAACCACCCAGGCACCCCAGATTGATTCTTTAATTTTGAAAATTTACAGACCTTAAGAAAAGTGACAAGAATTCAGTGAATCCTAGATTTACCACTGCCTACCTCTCTTCCCTTTCTTCCTTCTTCTCTTCCTTTTGCTGAACCATTTGCAAGTTATTTGTAGACATATTTCATCCCTAAAAACTTTAGCATAGATCTGCCTGAGAACAAGGGCCTTCTGCACAGCTACAACACAATGATCACATTTGGGAACATGAACATTGACTCATCACTGTTATTTAATAGAGCCAGTATACCAATTTCTCCAGTTTGTCTCACTGATGTCCCTTATCGTCGTTTCTTTGCAGTATTTGAAACATTAAAAACAGATTGCTCAAAGGCCTTAGAATAGGAGAAAACAGAAGTATAGAGACTGCTATAAAACAAGAATTCTACAGCTATAAACTCAGCCCAGTGCCCAAACTCTTGGTTTAACTGAATTTATTTTTATTTTATTTTTTTTAAATTTTTATTTATTTATGATAGTCACAGAGAGAGAGGCAGAGACACAGGCAGAGGGAGAAGCAGGCTCCATGCACCGGGAGCCTGACGTGGGATTCGATCCCGGGTCTCTAGGATCGCGCCCTGGGCCAAAGGCAGGTGCCAAACTGCTGCGCCACCCAGGGATCCCGGTTTAACTGAATTTAAAAGAATCACAAGAGCTCAGGGGTGCTCACACTTACAGTGATTTCAAATGCTTTCACATAAAAATACAATTACACATCTAATTTCACAAAGTATTTTAACTCTGTCTCTGGTAAGCACTTTCAAATTCCTTTTCTCAACAGTCCCAGCCCATAAAAACGCACAAAATCCACTTTTGGGGGCGCATACGTATGGGTTCCACAGGATCACAAAAACATGGCGGGGAAAGCAGGGACCTCACCTCAGCATGGACAGAGTTGATGTGATACTTGACACCACTCTCTGACACAAATTCTTTTTGACACAGAAGACACTTGTATTTTCCAGCCACAAAGTTTCCCTGTTTTCAAGAGAGAAAGAAAAGGGAATTACTCGTAAATTCAGGAACACATACCTGAGCCATGTGGGAGATTGTTAAGAGACAGAAAGGGCAGGGATTTTACTTCAGCAAAGAAGGAAGAAAATCCAAAACAGCAATACATTTAGGAAAACTCGGTTGGGCAGACTATCACCACTATAAATCTATCCTACTTATAATTCTATACGTAATACCCCCACCCATTCAACACAAACTGAGGTTCTCCTTCTTTTGCTATAAAACATGTCACACTTTTCTAACTTCCTTGTTTCTTTCCCTTCCTGGTTCTCTTGGAATGACTCTTGGACTCCTGAGGTTCACCAGAGGCACCAATGCATATAATTCTTCCCACCATAATCCACTGTTTCAAAGAGTGCCTTGGACATCCAGAATTCGAGAAGTATCATCTGCAACACCTAGGTTAAGGACTCTGAAACTAAGATCATGATGACAAACTCCTAAGCATTCCTGGACAGATGGGGTTTGGATGTCTACACTCCCGTGCTGCCTTGACTCCTGAAGCCCTGAGTGCCCATGGGGCTCCTTTTGTGTGAAGAGATATTTCTGAATGGGAATTAAAAAGTTACAGCAGTTTGTAGGGCACCTGGGTCAACACAAAAAAGATTCAGTGAGGTGAACAGCCATCTGCCTGACAGCAGATAGAGCCTACTTCTCATCCCCAGAGGCCAGTATAATTCAGATGGGAGTAGAGGATCTTCAACAATCCAGATAAACACATGTAAGTTGATTCAAGAAAGTTTAAGGCCCGATAAGATAGGGAAGCCCCAAGGCAGGAGAGGCTCAGGTGGAAGATGTTAAATCCCTGGTAGAGACTAAAATTAATAATATATTTCTCCAAATTCCTTAACTGATAAGACTTCAGGCTATGTTGGCTTTTCCTGTATCTTGAACATATCCGGGCATCCCCTCTAATAACAGACCAAGCATCTTTAGGACATGAAAAAACTAAGCCAGCCTCTGAAGATAATGGCAAACAGGACAACTAGCTCTTCATCTAAACTGAATTCTCTTCCATGTCAGACTATTTTAGACGTCATGTTAAGATAAATAGTTCAGAAAGTTACAAACCAAGGTACAAGAGCCTAGGTGAGCTTTAAGGCCTGATACACTACTGTAGACCGCTTCACAACCCTGAAAAAGAGAAGAAGAAATCCATGAAAACTATAGCAAACCGCATCCTTCTCTTAGCAACCTGGCCATTTATTTACACTGACCAGCCCTACATTTGGAGGAAGAAGCCCAATAAATCACGTTACAAACCAAACAGGAAAAAAATTCACACACAAGCCACAAAAGCAAAAAAGAAAAACCAAAGAAAGGTTTAAAAACAAATGGTGAACAAGTTGTTGAGAAAAGCTTAAGATATTCTCTTCCCTGCTACTTTTTCTCTGACACTCTGAGAAACAGAAAATTGCAGTTAGATATTTTTTTAAAATCTGCCTTCTTGGGATCCCTGGGTGGCGCAGCGGTTTGGCGCCTGCCTTTGGCCCAGGGCGCGATCCTGGAGACCCGGGATTGAATCCCACGTCAGGCTCCCGGTGCATGGAGCCTGCTTCTCCCTCTGCCTGTGTCTCTGCCTCTCTCTCTCTCTCTCTCTGTGACTATCATAAATAAATAAAATTTTTTAAAAAATTAAAAAAAAAATCTGCCTTCTTCAGTACAAAGGTGTCTCCTATTTCTTGTGTATTTGCTTCTTCCCATAGTTCTGCATATATGGTTGTGGTAGAGTAGAAGATGGCTGGAAATTCTCTGCCACTCTTTCCTGCAAGAAGTGGAGGCTACTTACCCTCCCTTTGAATCTGGGTGAACCCTGTAATTCCTCTGACCAATAGAATCCCATAGAAATGATGTTGAACAAATTCTGAAGCTAGGCCTTAAGAGATCTGAGGCTTCGTGTTCCTGGGATACTCTGAAAAGTCAGTTGCCATGTGCCCTGCTGGTAACCCACTACACCCTGATGGAGAGAGGCCATGTGGACAGCCGAGCTCCCAGCTCAATTGGCTGCACAGAAGCCATCTTGGACATCAGGTCCCATCTGCGCTTGCGGCTAAATACAACCCACGAATGATCCCACTTGATGCCACGTATGACAGGAGAATGTTCTTTGAGCCCTGGCAGAATTACTGATTTATAGAATTCTGAACAAATAAAATAACTGAGGTTTTAAGCCACTGAGGTTCATGTACTTCATCATGACGGAATAAATAACTGAAACAGCAGTTTGATAAACATTTACGGAATAAAAAAATGAGAAAGAACCACCTGGTTAGGGCACTGAATGCAATGGTATTTCTTGATATCTGACTTCCATTTGTGTAGCACTTCCTGGCTGAAGGTAGGCAGCCCAGGGCGAGTATATTTTAACTACGAGACAAGAAATATTTTATTGGAGGAACCCAACTTCCAACCAAAATACCCCAAAAGTTTCACACCCAACTCTTCAGGTTATGTAATTCTGGAGTTCGACAAGCATTCTTTCACGTGCAAAAAAACTGTAGTAGGTATGAGCCTTTAAGTACAAATTTACCCAACACTGGTAAGTATAATTTTCTATAATTTAATCTTAGAATAGTTGGATTTTTAACAGAGGGCAGGAGATTTTCAGATATGGCACTTCATCTATAGTTTGAAAAAGCTACTGACAGAACATTTATACAGCTAAAACACTTGTTACAAAAAAAACCCCCAGGGATACAAATATGTACTACATGTAAATTATACTTATTATTGTATACTTAAACACAGGGTACATACATACACGCACATATATAATACATTTGATAGAAATATATGTAAATTGGGAAAAGGCTAGGTTATAAATCAACACGTTAACAGTAGTCATCTCTGGGTGGTGGAATTTTGAGTGGTTTTAATGTCTGTTCCCTGCTCCTCTGCATTTCTCCTTTTTCTTCAGAAGTGTCACGTTAATTCTGGGTATTTTTAAATTCAAACACAAACACTGAGATTCAACCTAAAAATGTGAAACATTTTAAAACAAAAATGTGAAAATAAAAGATGTGAGAGAACTCAGGGGATGGAATACACTATCTTTCCTGATACTGCCTGAGACGAGAATTAACTATTCCTCGCACTTGCCTTCATGTGCTTTGACACAGGTTAGTCTCTTAGCAGAAGTACCGCGCGCTAACGATTGCGCCAGGTTAGCGCTAACTGGAGCTCCAGGTTAGTCTCTTCTTAAAACAACAACTGTAGTTTCCAGAAAAGAGACAGCTGGCACTTGGAGAGACAGTTCTCACAAAGCCCACCACAAGTAATAGCTATGTTTCCAGTGAGAAAACAATCCTCCTGCTTGAAAAATTTAAGTATCTGAAACAGATACTGAGATAGAAAAACAGAGCCAAAGCCCATAGAGGTCAGGGGAAGTAAGGAAGTCACCTTCAGGAAACGCTGACAAATCTATAAAAGCAATCAGAGCACAGAGCTGGCTTCATTTGTAAGTACCTCCTCTCCTCTGCAGCTAGTGTATATGGGACCATCTAAAATCCTTTTATAGCGGGGCAGCCCGGTGGCTCAGCGGTTTGGCGCCACCTTCAGCCAAGGGCCTGATCCTGGAGACCTGGGATCCACTCCCATGTCAGGCTCCCTGCGTGGAGCCTGCTTCTCCCTCTGCCTGTGTCTCTGGTTCTCTCTCTCTCTCTCTCTCTCTCTGTGTCTCTCAGGAGGAAATAAATAAAATCTTTAAATAATAAAATAAAATCCTTTTATAGTGATAGCAGAATATTTACATAAGCTATTATATTCATAAACTATCATATTTATGCAGAAATGAGAATAATCTATGAGCACATATGGAGTGATATCTAGGACAGACTTTTAAGTGAAATAAAGCAAAACACAAAAAAGCATCTATGTAAGAAAGAAAAGAATATAAGAAAATATGCATTATCTGGTTATCCATCCCATAAAAATATAAGAAGGATAAACCAGAAACTACTGAGCATGATTATCTTTGCAGGGAGCAGGGTGGGAACGGGATGGAAATAGAAGGGTATTAGGAATGGGACAGCTGGGAAGAGGGCAGTAGCCCTTCTCTAAGAAGACTTTTGGTACAGGTCTGACTTTTAGAACCACGGCAATGTTTCACATACTCCCAAGATAAATTACTCATTTCAATTAAATGGGATGTAGGGGGAACCCAAAATGTAGTAAGAGTAACACATGAAGCTAATGATGATAAATGAGAAACCAAATGAAGTGAGGAAGGAGCCAATCTAAGTAACTGTAAAATAGTACTTTGACTATATACTGTAAGGCTAAAGATTAAAAGAACTATAACAAATATTGTTCTCTAGGTAGTAAATCTGTTTTTACAGGGGTATGGGTTAACAATTGTGAAACTAGGTTATACTAGAACTAAGCAAGTAAGTAAATATATTGTACACTATGAGAGGTCTCTCACTGTTGGAGAAAGAAGTTAGAAATAAGCACAGAGGAAGGCAAGAATGAAACTTGTGTTGGATTGGAATTGAAGGTATCATGGCCTTAAATCTGTACGCTGATACCCAGACAGACATGAACACAGAGGGGAGCGAGTGAGTAGCTCAGTCAGTTACGCATCCGACTCTTGATGTTGGCGCAGGACATGATCTCAGGGTCATGGGATCAAGCCCACGTCAGGCTCTGCACTCAGCATGGAGTCTGCTTATCCTTCTCCCTCTGCTCCTCCCCCTGCTCTCTCTTTCTCTTCTCTCTCTCTCTCTCCCTTAAATAAATGGATAAATAAAATCTTTTTAAAAAAGAACAGAGTGTGTGCATGTATCCATGAATATACATATAGATCCTAGCTCTATCCACTAAGAGGGCCCAGAAACAATGACACCCTAGCAGGAATGAGTACACCTAGCATTCAAATCTTGGTTTTTATTTTTATTTTTTTTAAAGATTTTATTTATTTATTCATGAGAGACAGAGAGAGAGAGAGAGAGAGAGGCAGAGACACAGGCAGAGGGAGAAGCAGGCTCCATGCAGAAAGCCTGACGTGGGACTCGATCCTGGGTCTCCAGGGTCATACCCTGGGCTGAAGGCGGCGCTAAACCGCTGAGCCACCCGGGCTGCCCCAAATCTTGGTTTTTAAATATATTCTCCAATAAAAGAAATCAGGATTCCTTAGAGAAAGGGTTGATTCCAGGGCTGGGACAGGGAATATATGAGATGACCCTATAGCATCTCGAGGTGTCAAAACAAAAAAAAGGGCTCAAAAAATGATAGAAGCATTTCAAAAAGACATAGGAACCCACTTGGAAGAGCTCTTGATGGCCAAATCTGAGACAATTTGAGCTATAAATTGAACAACAATAATAGCACTGGATGATAATGCTACAATAAAATATCCATGAGTCCATATGGATATAAACAGATTAATAGAATAAAAGGACATATCTTTCTCACAGTAGAATTCCAATTAATAACTATGGAAGAAATAATGGAAACACTAACCATCATTAGGCAAACCACCATAATAATAATTATAATTATTGCAGACAAGAATCACTGACGGATGCTATGGTAAGTGGGCAGAAGTATGATAAGACACAGGCTAGTTGCATACTGTCAATCTCCCCCCAAAATATTCACTAATTAAAGAGGGGAAAGTATAATTTTGCCTTGGAGAAAATTGGGCAACACCCTCATCAAGTGATCAAAGTTATCAGTAAAAAGACACATCAATATCACGTACCTCCTGATACGGTGTAACACTGCTTCAGTGGTATTCTTGACAAAAACATATAACCCTCAATCTAATCTCAAGAAAACACTAGACAAATCCATTTGAGGGATAAAGTTTGGCACTTTCAGACCAATTCCCCATTCTCTGGAAAGGCAAAGGGGCTAGAAATGGAGTTAATCAATCATGCCTATGTGATGAAACCTCCCTAAAAATCCCAAAATTATGGGGTTCAAGAGCTTCTGAGTTGATGAACATATATATGGCCAAGAGGGTGATGCACCCCCAACTCCACAGGGCCGGGAGCTCCTACTGTGCTTGGGACTCTTCCAGACCTCACTCTATATAAATTTCTTCATCTGATTTTTCATCTGTAGGTTTTATTATATTCTTTATAACAAACCAGTAAATGTGTTTCCCTGAGTTCTGTGAGCCATTCTAGCAAATTACCAAAACCAAGGATGGGGTTATAGGAACCCCAATTTATAGCCAATCACTCAGAAGCACAGGTGGCAAACTGAGACTTGCAATTGGCATCTGAAATTGGAGCAGTCCTGTGGGACTGAACCCTTAACTTGTAGGATCTACCACCAAGTCCAGATAGATAATGTCGAACTGAATTATTTGTAGGATGTCCAGGTGGTGATAGAAAATTGGTCTGTATGGGACAAACCCACACATCTGATGTCAGAGCTTAAGTAGCGTGAGAGTAAAGGAAAACACAAGAGCTTCTCCTAGACAATATTGCTTGTGTTTGCATCAAGAAACATTGGCAGGAAAAAAAGAAAAGAAACATTGGCAGGACACAGAAATCAGTGAGAATGGTTAACCATGGAGACAAGACAACAAGGATGGGGTGAGAGTGAGATACCTCAATGTTAATCATCATTTTGACATTAATGACAACAATGTATAATCTATTCAAACAAATTAATATCTTATTTTATTTTATTTTATTTTATTTTATTTGGGAGGGGCAAATGGAAAGGGAGAGAATCTTACGCAGGCTCCATGCCCGGTGCAGACCTGACATGGGGCTCGCTCAATCTCACAACCCTGAGATCATGACCTGAGCCGAAATCAAGAGCTGGACACTTAAGAATGAGCCACCCAGATTCCCCTAAAATTTTCGTTTAAAAAAACAAAATAATTCCCTTAGCCTACACAAAGTCAAAACATAAAACAGATGATTTTAGTAAAGTAGCTGTTAGATAAGACTATCAAAACTTATCAATGAGCTAACAAATATTTATGTCAAATTCCCTACCACAGACCATGCACAGATGAGACTATAATATCACAATGTACTTACCAATGTATAAAATTCACATTTAAACCGAATTTAGATAACCATATACTTTAGTCTGTGGCAGGAAATATCAATAAGTCTGAAACAAGACAGGATGCCTTGATATTCAATTACTCCTTGGACTGATTTTTAGGCCAAATAAGAGGTATCAACTTCTGAGATTTGACAAATTTTCACATAACTTACGACATTCCCATCGCATGAGTGAAAGCCCTAGGCCAAATCTAAACTATTCTTAAAAAAAAATAAATAAATAAACTATTCTTGTCCATACCATGGAGATGGATAGGTCCTTAGCTCTAATCTTAATCCTTACTGTATATCCTCCAAGCTCTCGAATGACTACTCCCATTAAGTCATATACCCCTTGTCTCCTCTTGGCCAAATAATGTTCCTCTGGTCTTTGATCTGTTTTACACCAAAGGCTTCCAGGGGCACCTGGGTGGCTCATTCCTTTGAGCGTCTGCCTTCAGCTCAGGTCAAGAAGATCCCAGAGTCCTGGAATTGAGCCCCATATTGGGCTCCCTGCTCAGTGGAGAGCCTGCAACTCCTTCTCCCTCTGCTGTTCCCCCTGCTTGTGCTCTCTCACTTTCTGTCAAATACATAAATGATTTAAACAAAAAACAAACAAACAAAAAGCCCCAAAGGCTTCCAAGCTGGGTTCTGTACCACTCACAAGTACACTTGGAACCATGGAGGTAATGATAAAAGTATCAAGGAGAAGGCCAAGTAGACAAGGCTTTGGGCTCACTACCTCTAGTTATTTGGAGTGACTCCATTTTCAGTTATTTCACATACTGGTGTTTTAGATAAGCTTTCATTTGGAAAAAAGAGTGCGTGGGGAGAGGAGTTCTGTGGCTAGAAAAACAAATGGAAAGCATTAACTAAATATAGACTCCCACACGTGAACTAACAAAGTGGAAACATGCTGGGCAACAACTAAGCAAAAGACTAATCTGGGAATTCTGGTTCCCTCGGGAAGTAGACCAGAAATAATGGGGTTCCTTAAGAAACTTCTGGAACAGACTGTCTCTCTAGGACCCACATGAATCCAAACACTGAAAGTGGATTAAACATATCCCATCTCTAAAAATAAAGAAGCAAAATATCATTTATCATGTACTCAAGTGCATTTACTTTTCCGTACATAAGCACAGTATTAGACATGGTTCTAAATTAATACAAGTTTCTACTTTACCTTCCGATCATCAGGTACCAAATCCTGAAGCACCTTCCTCTTAGGCCATTCCTTGGCCAGTTCAGCAGAAGCCAGCTCCTGCAGGTGGTACACAGCTATCTTGACAGAACGCCTCTGAACTCGACCCCCACTCTTTGGCTCTAGACTCATCTCTTTTAAGCACTCTGACTGTCCTGACTCTGGAAAGAATGAGATCTGCAAGAATGAGAAATAGCAAAACACAGGCCTGAGACCTGTGTAAGGCCTGTGTTAGGTCTATGGTTTAGAACAGTCACTCTGAATGCTATATGGAAGATGAAAAGAAAAAAAAAAAAAAAAAAAAAAGGAAGATGGCCCATGGAGGAAGAGTGAATAAAGGAAGAGGGGTTAACAGTACAGGGAAGAGGTAAAAGGACGACTTGAACGAGGGTTTGGTAGTATAGGTAAGTTGGCAGATTCAAGATAACACGTTAGAGGTAGACCAGATAAGAATCACATAGAGGTTTGTGGTAGGAAGGAGTTGGAAGTAACACAGATGACCTTTCTTAAGAAAATCTATACATAAAAAAAAAAAAAAAGAAAATCTATACATAAAATGTGATATATGTCTGTTATGGAATAGTATGTAGTTGTTGGAAGCAACAAACTTTCTCTTTTTTTAAGGATTTTATTTATTTATTCATGAGAGACACAGAAAGAGAGAGAGGCAGAAACATACGTAGAGGGAGAAGCAGACTCCCTTCAAGGAGCCCAATGCGAGACTCGATCCCTGAATCCCAGGATCACACCCTGAGCCATCCACGCGTCCCAGCAACAAATCTTTTCTATACATAAGACATGAACATAACTGAAAAGCATACTGGTGAATGAAAAATAGAAAACAAGGGTGCCTGGGTGGCACAGCTCATTAAGCATCTGACTCAGATTTGGCACAGGCCCTGACCTCAGGGCTGTTAGATCGAGCCCTGAGTCAGACTCACTGCTCAGCGCTGAATCAGCTCGAGACTCTCTCTCCCTCTCCCTGTGCCCTCTACCCTCTACCCCGAGCATGTACACACATGCACGCTCTCTCTCTCCAAAAATAAATAAATCATTAGAAGAAAAAGGAAAAAGTAATAGAACAAGATTTAACTTCAATGTGGTAAATTAAAAACTAGTATACATGTAAACAACACTAGCTACTTTACAAGGATTCATAAATATTTAAGGACAAATATCAAACTCGCTAACTCCGTTGTCTTTGAAAGGGAATAGAAATAAAGAAAACAGAAAATACTAGGGACTGATGATGTCAGTATGCTATGAACAGGGAAGAATGATTTTCAGTTCTTTGCACATGAGATCCAAAATTACAAAAAAGTTTAATACAGTGAAGTTATCATTCTGCCGCAGTGCATAAGGCCACTACGACCCATCCCTCCTGCTGATCACAACTGAAAATCCTCGACTCCGAAAAGTAAACAAAGCACGTGGATTGTGGAGGGGAATCAAAATCAGGAGGAGTGACTCATATTGAGTGTGTTTCCCCATTTTTTGTTTTTCCTCACGTGGCTCTGCAATTAAGGGTGGGCCCCGTTTGCAGAGCAGCATAGGCAGCCTAAATTCTAATAGAAACTCTAGAAACTCTATCTTTCTGGCAAGAGAAACCTGGAAAAGGGATCTCCATGGACAAACCTGTGTAAGAGAACTGTGGAGAAGAGACAGACAAGGAGGATGATCTCATAATTCTCTTTATGAATCTACACAAATCATGGCTTAATTCCAAATCTCATTGTGTGGAGCATACCCAAACCAGCTTAGCAAAGGCTTTGAAAAATGAAATAAGATATGAACAAGCTGCACACCAGATTAACCTGCGAGCTGCTAGTAAAAGACAGACCCAAACCAATGTATCAAAAGCTTGGAGAAATGAAACAAGACTTGAAATACCTGAAAAAGTCTCAGACGAACCCCTAAGCAATTTAAGCAGAGGTAAACCAACATAGCAAAGACTCAAAGAATGAAACTAAGACTGAACCAATACCCTCAGAAAGCAAGACAGAACTATGGTCTGAACAGGTTACTTGCTAAAAGAAAAACAGCAATGATCACCCAGAAGATTCTTTTTTATTTATTTGAATTCAATTAGCCAATCCCCCAGAAAATTATAAAAAGACCCAAAGTCTATACAAATAACATTCACTATCTTAGGAATAAATTCCATAATGATGTAATACACAAAAAATCGGAAAATGTGCATAATTCTGAAAGGATAGGAAATGAACAAATGTCAACCCCAAGATGATCCAGATGCGAGAAGTATAAAAAATTTCGGGCAACAATTATAACTGTGCCCCATGCAATACAGGAATACACACTTGAAATGAAGGACAAGGTAGAAATTCTGAGAAAAATAAAAACCATAAGAAAGAACTACTTGAATTTTTAAATATATTTTATTTATTTATTTGACAGAGAAAGAGAGACCACATGTACAAGCAGGGAGAGCAGCAGGCAGAAGGAGAGGGAGAAACTCTCTCTCAGCAGAGAGCCTGATGTAGAGCTCGATCCAAGGACCTTAGAATCAAGACCTAAGCTGAAAGTAGATACTTAACCACCCAGGCAAACTACTAATTGAAATTTTAGAACTGAAAAATACAATGTTTGAAATAAAACCAGAATGGGCTCAATAATAGAATGGAGATGACAAAGGAAAGAACTTGAAGACAAATTATCCAATCTGAAAAACAAGGAGGAAAAAGGTTGAAAAAGAGTAAACAGAGCCCCAACCACCTGTGGGTCAATACCAAAAGGTCTAACTTAAGTGTAGCCACAATCCCAGAAGGAAAGGAAAAAGAGACTGTGGCACAAAAATACATTTGAAAAATTTATGGTAGAAAATCACCGAAATTAATGAGACATAAATTTATAGATTCTAGGAGCTCAACAAATACTCAACACGATAAACTCAAAGAAAAACACACCTAGACACATCTTAATGAAAATGTTCAAAACCGGGATGCCCGGGTGGCTCAGTGGTTGAGTGTCTGCCTTTGGCTCAGGGCATGATCCAGGGTCCAGGATCGAGTCCCACTACGGGCTCCTTGCAGGGAGCCTGGTTCTCCCTCTGCCTGTGTCTCTGCCTCTCTTTCCTCGTCTCTCATGAATAAATAAATTCAATCTTAAAAAAAAAAAAAAAAAAGAAAGAAAGAAAGAAAGAAAGAAAGAAAGAAAGAAAGAAAGAAAGAAAGAAAATAGCTGGGTAAATACATTAACAATGACAACAACAGAAAACCCTCTTTAAAACAAATTTTTAACATTCTCTGGTAAGGTTTTCAACATATGTAAATGTAATACTTATGATAGCTATAACTTATTGGTCAGCAGGCAGGGGTTAAACAATCTATATGGTTATAAAGCTTCTACATTTAAGCAAAGTGGTAGTAGTATATTAACTCAACGCTATGAAACAATAGGTATGTATATTATACTTCCTAGAGCAACCACTACACACAAGAGAAAGAGAGAAAAGAGAAAGAGTCAAAAATCAGTAAACTAAAATCAGACACCAAATATTCAAATAATCCAAAAGAAGGTATAAAGGAACAAAAAAACAGGGTACAAAGACACATAATCAAATGGCAGACCTAAATCCAACCATATCAATAATTAATTCAATTGTTTATGGTCTCAACACTCCAGTTGAAAAGTCAGAGATTGTTTAAGAGTGAATAAAAAGGCAATACTCTAGTACTCTAGTAATACTCTTGAACAACACAGGTCTGAACTGTATGGATCTACTTACACATGGATTTTATTTAATATACAGTACAGTATTGTAAATGTCAATAAATAAATAAACTTTTTTAAAAAGATTTTTTATTCGTGAGACACACAGAGAGAGGCAGAGACATGGGTAGAAGGAGGAGCAAGCTCCCCACAGGGAGCCCGATGCAGGACTTGATCTCAGGACCCTGGGATCACGACCTGAGCCAAAGGCAGACAACCACCGAGACACCTGGGTGCCCCCTTTTCCTTGTCATTTTAATAATATTTTATCTCCTCTAGCTTACTTTATTGTAAGAACACCATAGTATATAATATGTATAACACACAAAATATGTGTTAATTGACTGTTCATGTGATCAGTAAGACTTCCAGCAACAATAGGCTATTAGTAGTTACTTTTGGGGGGAGTGGATTTTCAACTGTGTTGTGGTCAGCATGTGTTGTTCAAGGGTCGACTAAGTGTAAATTGTGCCAAAAGTGGCAGACTTTTTTTCTTTTCTTTTTTTTTTAAATATATTTAAGTAATCTCTATACCCAATGTGGCCCCTGAACTCGTGACCCGGAGATCAAGAGTCAAATGCTCCTCTGACTGAGCCAGCCATGTGTCCCCACACTTTCAGTGTAAAAACATGTAGATACTGGAAATAAATGGATGAAAAAATTAAACTACACAATCAGCAAACAGAAGTCTGAAATGGCTATTTTGATACCAGATACAATGGACTTCAAGACAAGAGTATCACCAGAGATAGAAATAGACACATATCATAACGATAAAAGTAACAAATCATCACAAAGACACAATTCCTCATTTTATGTGGCTAGCAGTAGAGGATCAAAGTACACAAAGCAAAACTGATAGAATTAAAGCAAAAAAATAACAATTCTACAGTCTTAGAAGGAAATTTTAAGACTTCTTCTTTCAGGAAGTGATAGAACTAGACAAAAATTCAGTAAAGACATAGAAGATCTGAACAACAATATTAGCTACCTTATTCTAGATCACTTTATTGAACACCACATTCAACAACTACAGAATATGCATTCTTTTCAAGTAGACATTGTGCATTCAACAAGATAGAGCATAACTCTAAACTTAAAAAGAGGAAAATCGGGCAGCCCCCGTGACTCAGTGGTTTTGCGCCGCCTTCAGTCAAGGGCCTGATCCTGGAGACCCAGGATCGAGTCCCATGCCCGGCTCCCTCCATGGAACCTGCTTCTCCCTCTGCCGGTGTCTCTGCCTCTCTATCTCTCTCTCTGTCTCATGAATAAATAAATAAATAAAATCTTTAACAAAATAAAAAGAGGAAAATCATACATGTATTCTCTGACCACATCAGAATTAAATTAGAAATCAAGATCAGGGGATTCCTGGGTGGCGCAGCGGTTTAGTGCCTGCCTTTGGCCCAGGGCGCGATCCTGGATACCCGGGATCGAGTCCCACGTCGGGCTCCCGGTGCATGGAGCCTGCTTCTCCCTCTGCCTATGTCTCTGCCTCTCTCTCTCTCTCTCTCACTGTGTAGCTATCATAAATAAAATAAAATAAAATAAAATAAAATAAAATAAAATAAAATAAAATAAAATAAAATAGAAATCAAGATCAGTAAGATATTTAAAATAAAAAAATAAATCATAATTAAATAATCTCCTTGTAAATAATTCATAGGTCAAAAAGAAATCACAAGAGAAATTCAAAATATTCTGGAGTAATAACAAAAATACACATATCAAAATTTGTGGATTGCATCCAAAGCGGCACTCAGAAGGAAACTTAAAGCTCTAAACACTCCTATTAGAAAATTAGACCTAAAATCTAATTTCCTGACAAGACTTCATCTTAAGATACCTTACAAAGGGCAAAGTAAACCCAAAATAGAAGGAAAAATATAACAAAGAGGAGGAATTCATAAATTAAGACAACACAGAAAATCTGGTTCTTTGAAAAGATCAACAAAATTGACAATCCTGTGGCTAGATTGACATACTAGCAACAAGCAACTAGAAATGAACTTATTAAAAGTTATTATTTACAGTAATATTAAACACACACACACACACACACACACACACACACACACACAAAACACCTAAGAACAAATCGAATGAGAGATAACCAAGACTTTGATAATGAAAACTACAACATGTTGGTGAGAGAGAAGTTAGGGATCTAAGAAAAGGAAAAATACGGCATGCTCATAAGTCAGAAAACTCAGTATTGTTAAAATTGCAATTTTCCCCCAACTGATCTACTGATTCAATATAATACTCATCAATACTCCAGCATGCTTCTTTTTATAGAAATTGACAAACTAACTCTAGAATTTATATAAAAAGACAAAGAACCCAGAATAGCTAAACAAATTTTTAAAAAGAACAGTAGGGGGATCCCTGGTGGCGCAGCGGTTTGGCGCCTGCCTTTAGCCCGGGGCACGATCCTGGAGACCCAGGATCGAATCCCACGTCGGGCTCCCGGTGCATGGAGCCTGCTTCTCCCTCTGCCTGTGTCTCTGCCTCTCACTCTCTCTCTGTGACTATCATAAATAAATAAAAATTAAAAAAAAATTAAAAAAAAAAAAGAACAATAGGGCAGCCCGGGTGGTTGGGCAGCCCGGTGGCTCAGGGTTTAGCTCTGCCTTCAGCCCAGGGTGGGTGTGATCCTGGAGATCCAGGATCGAGTCCCACATCAGGCTCCTTGCCTGGAACCTGCTTCTCCCTCTGCCTGTCTCTCTCTCTCTCTCTCTCTCTCTCTCTGTGTCTCTTATGAATAAATAAATAAAATCTTTTTAAAAAATAAAAAAAAGAACAATAGAGTTAGATGACTTACCCCATCTGATTTCAAGACTTACTCTAATCTCACAGTATCAAGACAGTTTTAGTATTGGCAAAAAGATAGATATGATATATACACCAGCAGAACAGAATAAGAAGTCCAGAAACAGACCCACACATATATACGTTTACGTAATTTCTGACCAAGGTACCAATGCAATTGAATAAGGAAAAGAAAGTCTTAACAACAGAATTTACAAAATTTAAAGAAATTGACATTCTTAGGACACACCATGCACAAAAAATTAACTCTAAATGAGTCATAGACCTAACGTAAAATCTAGAAAAAGTCTAAGTATTTCTTCACTTTGGTTAATAATTGATTTATATATTTGGCAGCTCCCACATTCGGAGCATATATATTGAGGATTGTTAAGTCCTCTTGTTGAATAGATCCTTTAAGTATGATATAGTGTCCCTCTTCATCTCTCACTACAGTCTTTGGGGTAAATTTTAGTTTATCTGATATAAGGATGGCTACCCCTGCTTTCTTTTGAGGACCATTCGAATGGTAAATGGTTCTCCAACCTTTTATTTTCAGGCTGTAGGTGTCCTTCTGTCTAAAATGAGTCTCTTGTAGACAGCAAATAGATGGGTCCTGCTTTTTTATCCAGTCTGAAACCCTGCGCCTTTTGATGGGGTCATTAAGCCCGTTCACATTCAGAGTTACTATGTTGAGATATGAGTTTAGTGTCATCATGATATCTATTCAGTCTTTGTTTTTGTGAACTGTTCCACTGAATTTCTTCTTAAAGGGGAATTTTAAGAGTCCCCCTTAAAATTTCTTGCAGAGCTGGTTTGGAGGTCACATATTCTTTTAGTTGCTGCCTGTCTTGGAAGCTCTTTATCTCTCCTTCCATTTTGAATGAGAGCCTTGCTGGATAAAGTATTCTTGGTTGCATGTTCTTCTCATTTAGGACCCTGAATATATCCTGCCAGCCCTTTCTGGCCTGCCAGGTCTCTGTGGAGAGGTCTGCTGTTACCCTAATACTCCACCCCATAAAAGTCAGGGATTTCTTGTCTCTTGCTGCTTTAAGGATCTTCTCCTTATCTTTGGAATTTGCAAGCTTCACAATTAAATGTCGAGGTGTTGAACGGTTTTTATTGATTTTAGGGGGGGATCTCTCTATTTCCTGGATCTGAATGCCTGTTTCCCTTCCCAGATTAGGAAAGTTTTCAGCTAGAATTTGTTCAAATACATATTCTGGCCCTCTGTCCCTTTCGGCACCCTCGGGAACCCCAATTAAACGTAGGTTTTTCTTTCTCAGGCTGTCGTTTATTTCCCTTAATCTATCTTCATGGTCTTTTAATTGTTTGTCTCTTTTTTCCTCAGTTTCCCTCTTTGCTATCAACTTGTCTTCTATGTCACTCACTCGTTCTTCCACCTCGTTAACCCTCGTCGTTAGGACTTCTAGTTTGGATTGCATCTCATTCAATTGATTTTTAATTTCTGCCTGATTAGCTCTAAATTCTGCAGTCATGAAGTCTCTTGAGTCCTTTATACTTTTTTCTAGAGCCACCAGTAGCTGTATAATAGTGCTTCTGAATTGGCTTTCTGACATTGAATTGTAATCCAGATTTTGTAACTCTGTGGGAGAGAGGACTGTTTCTGATTCTCTTTTGAGGTGAGGTTTTCCTTCTAGTCATTTTGCTCAGTGCAGAGTGGCCAAAAGCCAGTTGTATTGGGAAAAAGAGAAAAAGAGAGGAGAGAAAGAAGGAAAGAAAAGAGAAAGAGAAAAAAAAGGGAAGAGAAAAAAAAAACGAAAGAAAAAGAAAAAGAAGAAAAAGAGAAAAAGAAAGGAGAAAAAAAAGGGGGGGTGGGGGAAGGAAACAAATCAAAAAGCAAAACAAAACAAAACAAAAAAACAAAAAACAAAACAAAACAAAACAAAACAAAACAAAAAAAAGAACCACGGGGGAGTATCTTCTGATTCTGTGTTCTTTAAGTCCCTTGGCTTCTCCTGGAAGTTGTCCGTCTAGCTGGTGTTCTGGGGGAGGGGCCTGTTGTGCTGATTTTCAGGTGTTAGCAGTTGGGGGAGCTGCTGTGCCCCTGCCTGGTGCAGGGCTCAGTGGGGGTTGTTTACCCCGTGAGGCCGCAGGAGGAACAGCCCCAGTGGCGGGGCAGCTCTGGAAACCTGGATTCAGCTCCGGCAGGAACTCCGTCTGCAGGGCCTGGAGGCTCCGGGGCGGGGCCGCTGATCTGCTCAGCTGGGGCAGGAGCGTCCTCGCTGTCCTGGGCCCTCCCGGCCTCTGCCTGTCCCGGGGGGGAGGCCGGATCCTGGGCTGTGTCCCGGCGCCCTGTGCTCCGGTGCCTGCGCTGTTGGATTCGCGCTCCCGGGCCGTGCAACCCCCTCCGCGGAGCCGCCGCCCGAGCCCCTCCGAGCTGCTCCTGGAACCGCGCAGGCCCCTCTGCACGGAGCCTCTTCCTCTGCCCGAGCCCGGCCGAGCTGCTCCCGGGGCCGCGCAGCCCCCTCCGCGCAGCCCCCTCCGCGGAGCCGCCGCCCGAGCCCCCCGAGCTGCTCCGGGTCCCGCCGTGCGCGCTGCAGCCCTTAGGGAGCTCGGCGCACTCTCCTGGGCGCGGAGTTGCTGTTACTGTCCCGGGGAGCCCGAGGGTATCCCCTCCCTCCTGGGTCCTGCTCCAACTCCCCGCGAGCCCCTTTCCGCCCGGGAAGGTCGGTGCAGCTCCTGCGTCTCCCGGACGGGGCTCTCCTGTCCTGGGGACACTCGCCCCGGCCTCAGCCCGGCTCCTCGCGGGGCCCCTCCCCCTTGGAGGCCTTTGTTTCTTTATTTCTTTTTCCCCGTCTTCCTACCTTGATAGAAGCGCGAACTCTTCTCACTGTTGCATTCCAGCTGGTCTCTCTTTAAATCTCAGGCCGAATTCATAGATTTTCAGGATAATTTGAAGGTTTTCTAGGTAGTTTGGTGGAGACAGGTGATTTGGAGACCCTACTCTTCCGCCTTCTTGCTCCCAATTCTAGAAAAAGTCTAGAAAAAAAAGGAGAAAATCTTTGCAAATAGGGATGGCAAAGTTTTCTCAAATAAATCCAAAAAAAAAAAGCTGACATATATAGAAGGGAAAATAACGTTAAAACTATTTTTGATAATAAATTAAAACCATTGGTCTTCAAGGTGCCTCGTGCTCAGTTAATTGAGTGGCTTCAGCTGAGGTCATGATCTCAGAGTCCTGGGATAGAGCCCCAAGTTGGGCTCTACACACAGCTGGGAGTCTGCTTCAGAATTCTCTCCCTCTGCTCCTCCCCTTTCTCAGTAAACTAAATAAATAAATCTTTAACAAATAAATAAAACTATTGATTTTTAATTAATTAAGTTTTTAAATTTAGTGTATATTTTTTATTGGAGTTTGATTTGCCAACATATAGCATAACACTCAGTGCTCATGCTGTCAAGTGTCCCCTCAGTGTCCCCTCAGTGCCCATCACCCAGTCACCCCAACCTCCTGCCCGTTTCCCTATCTACCACCCCTTGTTCATTTCCCAGAGTTAGGGGTCTCTCATGTTCTGTCACCCTCACTGATATTTCCCACTCATTTTCTCACCTTTCCCCTTTAATCCCTTTCACTATTTTTTATATTCCCCAAATAAATGAGACCATATGTTTGTCCTTCTCTGACTGACTTACTTCACTCAGCAAAATACCCTCCAGTTCCATCCACGTGGAAGCAAATGGTAGGTATTTGTCATTTCTAATGGCTGAGTAATATTCCATTGTATATATAGAGCACATCTTCTTTATCCATTCATCTTTCAATGGACACCAAGGCTCCTCCCACAGTTTGGCTATTGTGGACATTGCTGCTACACACATTGGGGTGCAGGTGTCCTGCCGTTTCACTGCAGCTGTATCTTTGGGGTAAATCCCCAGCAGTGCAATTGCTGGGTCATAGGGTAGCTCTATTTTTAACTCTTTGAGGAACCTCCACACAGTTTTCCAGAGTGGCTGTACCGGTTCACATTCTCACCAACAGTGCAAGAGGGTTCCCCTTTCTCCACATCCTCTCCAACATTTGTTGTTTCCTGTCTTGTTAATTTTCACCATTCACCCTGTTGTGGGGTGGTATCTCATTGTGGTTTTGATTTGTATTTCCCTGAGGGCAAGTAATGCGGAGCATTTTCTCATGTGCTTGTTGGCCATGTCTATGTCTTCCTCTGTGAAATTTCTGTTCATGTCTTTTGCCCATTTCATGATTGCATTAACACTATTGATCTTTAAAACACACCATTAAAGGGATGCCTGAGTGGCTCAGTGGTTTAAAAATAAATAATATTTAAATGAATGAATGAATACACCATTAAGAAAAATAAAATGCAAATCAGAGACTGGAAGAAAATACTCAAGACACATCTATCAAAGATACGGCATTCAGAATATAATTTTTAAGAAATACTACAATTCCGGGCAGCCCCGGTGGCGTAGTGGTTTACCGCCACCTGCAGCCCAGGGCGTGATCCTGGAGACCCTGGATCGAGTCCCATGTCAGGCTCTCTGCATGGAGCCTGCTTCTCCCTCTGCCTGTGTCTCTGCCTCTTTCTCTCTCTCTCTCTCCCTCTCTCTCTCTCTCTCTCTGCATTTCTATGAATAAATAAAATCTTTATAAAAATGCTACAATTCCATAGCAAGACAGACAACTCAACATTTAAAAATGGGCCAAAGAGGGGTGCCTGGGTGTCTTAGTTGGTTAAGCTTCTGACTTCAGTTCAGGTCATGATCCAGGGTCCTGGGGTCGAGCCCCCAGTCAGGCTTCCTGCTCGGCAAAGAGTCTGCTTCTCCTTCTACCCCTCTCCCTACTTGTGTCCGTTCTTTCTCTCATACTCTGTCAAGTAAATACATTAAAAAATCTTTATTTTTTAAAGATTTTATTTATGTATTCATGAGAGACACAGAGAGAGGCAGAGACACAGGCAGAGGGAGAAGCAGGCTCCAAACAGGAAGCCCAATGCAGGACTTGATCCCAGGATCCTGGGACTCAGGGATTACACCCTGAGCCAAAGGTAGACGCTCAACTGCTGAGCCACCCAGGAACCCCAAAAACAAAATCTTTAATTGGGCAAAAGATATGAACAGGTGCTTCCCAGAAGATATATGAATGGCTAATAAGCACATGACAGATGTTCTATATCATTATTCATCAGGAAAATGTTAAAATGACAGTGAAACACCACTATACACCCTTAAAATTGGCTAAAATTAAAGACTTATTCCTATACACTGCTGATAGGAATATAAAATTATACCACCAATTTGGAAAACAGGCAAATTTTTAAAAAAAGTTTAACACACTCCAGACATATGACCAATCAACCTAAGATGGCATATCTTGGTAAAACAATACCATCTCAGGTATTTATCAAGAGAAAAAGAAAAAAAGGGCCAGCCCGGGTGGCTCAGCAGTTTAGCGCCGCCTTCAGCCCAGGGCGTGATCTGGAGACCCGGGATCAAGACCCACATCGGGCTCCCTGCCTGGAGCCTGCTTCTCCCTCTGCTTGTGTCTCTGCCTCTCTCTCTGCATCTCTCTGTGTCTCTCGTGATAAATAAATAAAATCTTAAACAAAAAAATTCCCACAAAGAAGTGCACATGGATGTTCGGAACAGCTTTATTTTAATACTCCCAGAAGGCAAAGAACCCAAATGTCTCAAGGAAGATGGCTAAACAAATTATGGTATTTGTATAATGAAATTCTATTCAGCAATAAAAATTAGTTCTCATTCAAAACCACTATTTTGAATGAAAAAAATCATGCAAAAATAGAACATACTACCTGATTTCATTATATAAAATCCTAGAACATGCAAACCACTGTATGGTGACAGAAAGAAAGGGCAGTGCTGTCTGGGAACAGGAGTAGGGAAAAGAATGGATGACAAAGGAACCCAAAAAAACTTGGGGGAGGGATAGTGACTGTAGTGACACTGTTATGGTTATTTACACATGTCAAAGCTAATCAGTATGGTTTCACTCATACATGGAATATAAGAAATAGTGAAAAGGATTATAAGGGAAAGGGGAGGGGAATTGAGTGAGAAAAATTAGGAAGACAAACCATGAGACTCCTAACTGGGAAATAAACCAAGGATTTGGGAAGGGGAGGTTGGTGGGAGCGGGATAGGGTAACTGGGGGACGGGCAATGAGGAGGGCACTTGATAGGATGAGCACTGGATGTTATAATCTATATTGAAAATTTGATTTAAATTTTAAAAATGTAAAAAAAAAGAGCTGATCATACTGTATGCTTTAAGTATGTATACTGTAAAGATGCATTCTATTGTACTTCAATGATACCTCAATAAAAGTATAAAAAAATTTTAACAGGAATTAGCAGTACTCTAGGACCAAAACCCACCATCCAAAACAATGGGAGAAATCTCTACTTGGAAGACTTGCTAGTATCAGGAGGCCAATAAGAGTCAAGTCCCCTCTGACTCCTCTTAGTAAACTGTCACCATAGGAATTTCATCACTGTCAGTGTAAGACTCAAATATACCCATATCCCTTCTCATGAATAAGCATAAGCACATTAAAAACAATAATAACAACAACCAAAAAAAAACAATACTTCATATGATCAGCATGATTAACATCTTGGGAATTAATCAACATGGTTAAGAAATCACTCCCCCTAGGTCTCTTTTATTTTTCAAAGTTTCAACAAAAACGATTGTTTTACAATACTTGTCAAATGAGGGTACTTGATTGCTCACAAAATCTCAGATTAATCCTAAACTTCGATGGCTCCTCTCAGAGGGACTGCGACATCTCCTCTCAGAGGGACTGCGACATTTCCTCTCAGAGGGACTGCGACATCTCCTCTCAGAAGGGCTCCGATGGCTCTTTACAGAGAGACTGTGATAGCTCCTCTCAGAGGGACTGTGATGGCTCTTCTGAGAAGGACTGCGATGGCTCCACTGAGAGGGACGGTGATGGCTCTTCTGAGAAGGACTGCGATGGCTCCACTGAGAGGGACGGTGATGGCTCTTCTGAGAAGGACTGCGATGGCTCCTCTCAGAGGGACTGTGATGGCTCTTCTGAGAAGGACTGCGATGGCTCCACTGAGAGGGACGGTGATGGCTCTTCTGAGAAGGACTTCGAAGGCTCCTCTCAGAGGGACTGTGATGACTCTTTTGAGGACTTCGATGGCTCCTCTCAGGGGGACTGTGATGACTCTTTTGAGAAGGACCGTGATGCCTCCTCTCAGAGGCACTGTGATGGCTCTTTTGCGAAGGACCACGATGGCTCCTCTCAGAGGCACCGTGATAGCTCCTTCCAGAGAGACTACGAGGGCTCCTGTCAGAGGGACTGTGATGGCTTTTTTCAGAAAGACTGTGATGGCTCCTCTCACAGGGACTGTGATGGCTCTTTTGAGGAAGACTGCGATGACTCCTCTCAGAGGCACTTTGATGGCTCCTCTCAGAGAGACTGTGATGGCTTTTTTCAGACAGACTGTGATGGCTCCTCTCAGAGGGAATGTGATGGCTCTTCTGAGAAGTACTTCGATGGCTCCTCTCAGAGGGACTGCGACATCTCCTCTCAGAGGGACCGCGATGGCTCCTTACAGAGGAATTATATGGGGTTCTCTCCCTTAAGAAGCCGTGGTTTTGCTTCTTGGGTGCGAGTTTCTCTTTAAGGTGGCTGTGTGAGGTTCTGTGAGGTGAACCATGTAGATTTCTCCCTCCGACTTGAACTCCGGTTCCTGTTTTGGAGTTCTTGGACTCCTGGCTAGAGATTTCACTTCTGTAGAGCTTTTTCTTACCTTTGCTGCTAGAGTCATTTTGAACAATACCCATAGGCTGTCCAAGTGAACTGGTTTTGAAAGCGGCACTTCCTTGGGAAACTATGGGCTTAGGCAGTTGGGTACGTCTGAGTTGGAAAGAGCTATCTCTTTCTGGTGGTTGAGCTGATCTGAATTGCTCTCTTTCTTCCCATAACATGTTCTGCTTAGTGGTTATGTCTACTGGCTTTACCTTAACAACTGACATCCTGTCTCTTTTGATATCTCTTGATAGGTAATCATTTCTGGCTCTTTGTTTTAGATGCTGGTTTTTGCTTGACCACGAATGGTCTGGCCGTGGCCTGTCCACGGGCTTCTGCCCAGCAGAAGTCATAATTCTGTGTGCTGTCTGCAATGCTTGCTTTAGGCCTTGAAAAAGCAGTTGAATGAATTTGGGTTGGGAGGATTTCTTAGATTGTCTTCTTAAAGACGCAGAGGTAGTTTGAGATGTTCCAGTCCTCTTGCTTCTTACCTGGGCTGGTAATTCCCTAGAAGGACTCTGTATTATGCTTCTACCGTTTGTGTAGAGTTTTGTGTTTTGTGTTCTGCTTCCCTTGGTGATTCTTTTCATTGGGTATGGGTATTTTGGATTATGGGTCTTTTTGGTTTTCCTTTTAGCCCATTTTACATTCTGATTGCTTTCAGAGACACTCTCTGGTAGAGAGTGAACCTGACTAAATTCATAGAGCCCCGGCTTTCTAATTTCTGTCTTTCCTACTAGGTCAGGGCCTCTATACTGCCTTCGCCTGATGTGGACTCGTACAGGAGAAGGAGACTGGGAAGATCCAGACTGGAAATATATCGTAGAAGTAGGACTCTTGGAAGCTCGAGTATAGACTTTCGCTGACCTTAGCGATGGTGATATAGGACTTCGTGGTGTGATGGGTCTGTCTCTTCTGTGGTACTTTGGGACTTGGGGTCTTTTCCCAGTTTGCAACCTAAAGCCGAGTTGCAACCTAATCTCTCCGTGGCCCTCAGGAGTGCGTACAAGGTGGAGCTGTGGATAGATAAGAAGGTAAGGTCCGAAAGTGCCCTGTAATTTATGACAGCAATTAAATCCTGCACATCGGCCACACTGTAAGCAGATAGGGTATTTTAAAACCAGACCTGAAGTTAGAGGCGGAGGTACATTTGGGGGTATTTGACTCCTTAACAGTTTTGCTGCTATTTTTAGCTGCAGATCTTGTAGCAACTGGAACTGTTCTGAGAAGTCAGTCTTGGCCTGGTGGGGAAGATAACTTGGCTTGAGACTGTGTTGGGACTCAAAACTCAAAGAGTTCTCACTCTCTTCCACTGGAACAGAATCTTTCCTGGTGAAAACTATATTGAAGGAAGACTCTAGCTGTACTGGGGCAGGAGGCTGGCCCTCTGATGTGCTGAATGGTATGTGCTGAAAGATGTCCTGGGATATATCAGTGAGCTTTGAACTTTTCTTTAATCTCACTCTAGTCCCAGAATATTGCTGTATTATGGAGGACATGGAGCTACGTGTCCATATTCTTAAGGCTGTTCTTTGCTCGTGACCACGACATGAAGTGTGCCTCTGAATGTAGTTTCTGGCCACCGAAGGCTGAGGAATAACACCTCGACCTTTCTCTAGCAGACTCTGGGAAGGCTTCATCAGTTCAGCTGGAACCCCAAATAAATTCTGGATAGATTGACGGATATCTCTAGTGGCTCTTTCCATTAAAGATGTTGGAGAACAAAGCTTCCTTTCCATCGTGGTTCCCAAGACATCCCCCAACATTAGCATATTGGAGAGATATTTTCGAGGTAGTCGCTGTCTCCAGGAGTGATTCTCCCAGACGTTCTGTTGTCTGCCCAGGACAGAGCTGGTAAGGCCTCTTTGAATTCTCGAGCCTGAGTGGAATGTCCTAGGTGGTGATCTCCAGCTTTGTGGTGGATGTTGGGATAGGCCCTGGAGTGAGTTCCCTAGCTCTTCCACCTGCTTCTTGTCAGTCGTCTTAGATATGACACCCACTCCTGAGATCTCAAAATGTGGAGTTTCTACAATGTTAGCTATCTTATCAGAGAGTTGGTTGTGAAGGGAAAAGGGAAGAGTTGAAGATTGTATCATAGTAGGGTCTATAAAGGACTCTTCAGGCTGAAAAATATCTGTCCCAATGTTTCTTATATCCAAGGCCCTTGATACTTCTGGCACCTCAAAATCACAAAGGCTTCCGAATTCTGTTTCACCAGAACTTGTGATGAGGGAGTTGGAAGAGTTATGGAGAAATCTAGAGAAATAGTTCCCTATTTGTAACTCCTCTCTTGATGTAAAATCCTCACATTCCCTATTCTGATATACCTGTCGTAGATTCAAATCCTCAGATTCCATCATTTGAGGAGGCCTTATTTTTATCCCTATTGCTTTCACAGCCTGAAGCCCTTGTTCATGAGTGAACACTGCAGGCTCCTCAAAGGGACATGCTGGCTGTGAGAGTAATTCTGCAGATTTCACATGGGTATTTGGCCTTGGAGTTAATTCCACGGGTTCTACCATTTCTTGAAGATTGAAGCAATCTATTACTTCTATCGCTGATCCTAATGCTACTCCTATTGGTTCTACAACCTGAGGAATTGGCCCTGGTGCTAACTCCTCAGATTTTACAATTTGAAGTGGTGGCCATGGGATTAACACAGTCTTTACAATCTGAAAGCCTGTCAACTTCATTATGTCCAAAATTTGGTGTGTTGGCTCTGTGGTTAATTCTTTAGATTTTACACTTTGCAACCACAGCTCTGAGGTAAACTCAGAGGGTCTCACATCTTGCAGTTTTGGGGTCAGCTGAACATAGTCTATCATTTGAAAGGCTGGCCCTGGGGTTAATGCTACAGACTTCACAACCTGAAGTGGTGGCCCAGGAGTCACTTTCACATACTCAGTAACTTTTTGGGGGGCTCCCGGGGTTATTCCTATTGAGAGCGCAGCTTGAAGCTGTGTCTTTGTGGATCCTGGGACTTGATCTAGTGGCTTTGGACTAATCCTCATAACTTCTGTAATTTGAGCCCGTACTCCTGGAGCTCTCTGTGAATATTTTATACTTTGATTCTGTGACTGTGGTAGCCCCACTGATCCATCCCCTGGCTGCCATGTCTCAGATGTGAGCTCTACAGACTCTGTGTGTCCTACAGCTTGACCTGTTTGCTTTTGGAGCAACGCTAAAGATTGTCTCCTTTGAAGCCACTGCCTAGAGGTTAAACCCACAGATTCAGGAACTTGATATCCTAGCCCTGATGTCATTTCTGGAGATTCTGGAACATGATGCAATGACTTTGTAATCAGTGCCTCAGATTCTCCTCTTTGCAGTCTTTTCTCAGAGATCACCTCCACAAATTCTAGTGCTTGAGGATAGGGCCTAGGACATCTCTCTGAATATCCAGTGGTTTCGCTTACTGGCTTTGGGGTCACTCTGAGGAATTCCTTCCCTTTTTGCCTTGCCTTGGAGGTCAATCCCACAGTTTCTGTAGTGTGATGCCTGGGCTCTAGTGTAATCTCTTCAGATCCTACAGCTTGCTGCAGTGGCCTTGTATGTAACTCTCTCAAATCTCTAAGTTGAGGCCGTGACTCAGAGAGCAACTCTAGAGTTTCTGGGATTTGGTAGCTTTTCTTTAGGGTTAATTTCGAGGATTTAGAACCTTGATTCCTTAGCACTGGAGTCAGATCAACAGATTCTGGTACTTGAAGATCTAGCCTTAGAGGCACTCTTGAAGAATCCATGGCTTTACTTGTTGGCTTTGGGGTCAACTCCACAGATTTTTCTGTGGTTTCATTGCCTTGATGTGCCAACCTTTCTGTGATGTGATAAACTGGTATTGAAATCAAATTCATAGATTTAGGGACTTGATGCTTTGGTGTCGGGATCATCTCTGCACATTCTACAAACTGATGCCCTGGCCTAGGGATTATCTCAGAGTCTGTGATTTGATAGCTTCTTTTCCGATTTAGCATCTCAGCTTTTGTTCCTTGAAGCAGTGCCCCCGGTGCTAACTCTACAGATTTTGTATCTTGCTGTAGAGAGGCTGAGGACAATTTCACATGTTTTATACTTTGCAACTTTGGATCTGGAGTAAACTCCAAAGATTTCTCACCTCGTTGCTGTGATTCCGGAGACCAATCCGAAAATTTAACGCTAGTCAACAATGGTCCTGGTGCAAACTTTTTAGTTGCCTCTGGTGCCAACACCACCGATTTCATACCTTGCCATCCTGAAGTCAGCTCTCGACAATTCGTACCTTGCTGTTGGAACCCTGGTGTCAATTCTACCGAGTTCATATCTTGAAAACATGGCTCTGGTGCAAAGGCCTCAGAGTTAGCATGTGGTGACTTGAGGCACGTTGACAACCCTAAAGAATTAGCACTTTGACAATGTGGCAATAGGTTTGATTTCAAAGATTTCACATCTTGAGAACGTGGCTCTGATTCAAACATCACAGATTTCTGCCAGAGGCAAGAACTCAAATCCTTAGAATTCACATTTTGAGTTTGCGGTCCTGGTTTCAACTCCAGAGATTTCACATCTTGAAAACACAGCTTTGGTGCAAACACCACAGATCTCACACTATGTTGTCTAAGGTGTGAGGGCAACTCCTCAGAATTCATACCTTGAGGATGTGGCCCTGGATGTAACTCCACATATTTCATTTTTTTAAAACATGGCTCTAGTGCAAACATCTCACATTTCAAGTCTTGCAGCTCGGAGCCTGAAATCAGTTTCACAGAATTTGCACCACAAAGCAGTGGCTCTTTGTTCATCTCCACCGACTTTACATCGTTCAGCAGTGGCTCTGGTAAAAATAACACAGATTTCATACCATTTAACGGAGAGCCTAAAGTGAACACCGACTGTACAACTTGTGGCTGTGACCCACAGTGATTCTCCAAAAACTGGATTTCTGGAAACTTTGTCCCTGGAATTAACTCAGAAGATTTTACACCTTGCCAATATGCTCCAGCATTGAACAGAACAGATTTTGTACCTTGATATTCTGATGTAGGGTTAGTTTCAGAGGGCTTTGTGCCGTGCATCTGTGGCCCTGGATTAAACTTTATGGAATTTATGCATTGAAGTTCTAACCCTGGTTTCAAATCAGAAGAATTCATGCTTTGCAGCTGTGGGCCCCAGTTGAACTCCCGTGATGTTATACCTTGAAACTGTGTCCCTGGAGTCAATTCACATTTCACATTTTGTAAATGTTGCATAGGGTTGAACATAACAGATTTTACACCTAGAACTTCTGTTCCCAGATTCAAATCAAAAGGTCCCATACCTTGACATTTAATCCCTGAAGTCAACTCAAAAGATTGTATACCTTGCAAAGGCGGCCCAAGTTTGCACCCCGTAGAATTTACACATGGTAATTTTGACTCTGGATTCAACTCAGAAGAATTTACACACTTCACCTGTGGCCCAGGGTTGCATTCCATAGGTGCTACACCTAGAAACTTTGACCCTGGAATCAATTCAGATTTCAAACATTGCAAATGTGATTCCAAGTTGAACACCACAGATGTCTCACTTTGCTTCTTAGTCCCTGGATTCACCTCAGATCCCATACCTTGACATTTTGTCCCTGAAGTCAACCCAAAAGACTGTACGCCTTCCAAAAGTGGCCCACGTTTGCACCCCATAGAATTTACACATTGTAATTTTGGCTCTGCATTCAACTCAGAAGAATTTACACACTTCATCTGTGGCCCAGGGTTGCATTCCATAGGTGCAACACCTAGAAACTTCGACCCTGGAATCAATTCAGATTTCATATCTTGCAAATGCCGGTCAGGGTTGAACACCATAGATGTCTCACTTGCAATCTCTGTCCCTGAACTCACTTCAGAAGACTTCATACCTTGAAGTTTTGAAACTAAAGTTAATTCAGAAGGGTTTATACCTTGCAAAGGTGGCTCAGGGTTGCATCCAAAAGAATTTACGCACTGCAGTTTTGGGTTTGAAATAAATGCAGAAGAATTCACACCTTGCACATGTGGCCCAAGGCAGAACACCTGAGATTTTATACCTTGAAGCCCCGGCTGAGGATTCAACTCAGATTTTACACCTTTCAATTGTGGCCCAGTGCTGAATGCCACAAGATTTGTACACTGAAGCTGTGGCCCTGGATTCAATTCAGAGGATTTCCCACCTTGTAATTTAGGCTCCTGCTTGAATTCCAGAAATTGCTCATATGGAAGCTTCACATCTGTGCACAACTCAGATTTTATCTCTTGTAGCTGTGGCCCAGGATTGAGCTCAAAAGACTGCATACCTTGAAGCATACCTGTTCCCTTGCCTAACTCGGGAGATTTCACATCTTGCAACTGCTGCTCGGGATTGAATTCCATAGCTTTCACATCGTGAAGCTTTGTCTCTTTGCATAATTCTGAAGATTTTATATGTTGCAGATGTGGTCCAGGATTGTATACCATAAATTTCATACTTTGAAGCTCTGGCCATGGTTTCAACTTACAAGATTTCTCTTCTTGCCACTGTTTCCCAGCTTTGAACTCGGAAGATATCACACTGCAAGTCTTTGATTTCAAGGCTAACTCAGAGGGGTTTGCAACCTGAAATTCTGGGTCATGTTTGACTTCTGTCGTTTTCATTATTCGAAGGTTTATGGACTCAGGAGATTTTGCACCTTGCAACTTTGCCCCGGGGTTGAATTTCATAGATTTCACACCTTGAAGGTGTGCCCCTGGTGTCAACATATGCAGTTTCCTGTTTTGTAACTGTGGGGCTGACCCAAACCCCAAAGATTTCACATCTTTGACCTTTGCACCTAGAGTCAATTCAAGAGATTTCATATCTTGCTGCATGGGTCTGGCAAGGAACTCCACAGATTCTCCACTTTGAAGCTTTGTTTCTGGTGCCAACTCAGAAGAGGTTACACCTTGTAACTGTGGAACAGGTTTTAACTCAACAGATTTCAAATCTCGAAGCCTGCACTCAGGTATCCAATCAGATTTCTCACCTTGTCTCTGTGGTCCAGGGTTGAACTCCACCGGTTTCATACCTTGAAACTTCCTCTTCTGGGTTAAATTAGATTTCCCACCTTGTAGCTTTGGACCATGGTTGAACTCAGAGGATTTCACTTCTTGAAGCTTTGACCCTGGGATCACTTTAGAAGACTTCATACCTTGAAAGTGTGATCTAGAACTGAACCCCGTAGATTTTGTATCTTGAAGCTTTATACCCATGATCAACTCAGAGCATTTCACATCTTGTAACTGTGGGCCTGATTTCACAGCTGGAAACTTCCTCCCCAGGGTCAAATCAGAAGATTTCTCACCTTGTAACTTTGGATTAGGTTTCAGTTCTACAGATTTCATACCTTGAAGCTTTCCCCTTGGGATCACTTGAGAAGACTTCACATCCTGCAAGTGTGGTCCAGACTTGAAATTCGTAGATTTAATGTCTTGAAGCTTTATGCCCATGATCAACCTAGAAGGTTTCATATCTTGTAACTGTGGGGCTGACTTGAAATCCACTGATTGCACCTTTTGAAGCTTTGTCCCTGATATCAGTTCGGAAGATTTCATACCCCTCAACTGTGGCCCAGGTTTGAACTTCACAGATTCCACATCTTGACACTCTGTTTCTGAGATTAACTTAGAACATTTCTCTCCTTGAAACTGTGGCTCAGGGCTGGACGCCAGTTTCATATTTTGAAGCTCTGATCCAAGGTTCAGGTCCGAGGATTTCACAACTTGCGTCTGGGGACTGGGGTCGCTTTCTTTATGTTTTACACTTTGAAGCTTTGACTGTGAGGTCCCCTCAGCAGCATTCACACCTTGTAACGATGACCCAAACAAATCTGTAAATTTGGCACCTTGAATCTTTGTCCCTGCAGTCGGTTTAGAAAAGGTTATGCCTTCCATCTGGGAACTTGGATTTAACTCAATAAATGTCATATCTTGGGACTTTATCTCAGGTGATAACTTAGAAGATTTTAGATCTTGCCACTGTGACCCGGAGTTGAAATTCTCAGATTTCACACCTTGAAGCTTTGTCCGAAGAGTCAACTCAGATGACTTCATCCTTTTCAAGTGTCGTGGGGAGTTCAGCTCTATAGTTGTACCACTTTGTAATTGTGACACTTGGCTTAATACCCCAGATTTTGTGTCAGGAAGCTGTGGCTCTTGCGCAAGCACTAGAGACCTCACACCTTGAAGCTGTGCTCTTGGGGATGACTGTAAGGATTTCACTTCTTGAAGCTTTGGTCCTGCAGTCAATTTAGTAGATTTCCTATCATGCAAGCAAAGCCTAGATTTGAATGTCATAGATTTTATATCACAAAACTTTGACTTTGAAGTCAGGTCACATGATTTCACACTTCTAACCTGTAGACAAGGTTTCAAATCGAAACCTTGAGGCTGATGTTCCTGGAGTGATGACGAAGATTGTATATCTTGGAGCTTTGGCCTTGGAGTCAATGCAGATGACCTTCTATCTCTTAACTGTTTCAAAGCTTTCAACTCTACAGACTTGACACCTTGAGATTGTAACCCAAGATTTAACTCTACAGATTTCACAGCTTGGAAATCAGGTCCTGGTATCCACTGAATACGTCTCACAGTTTCAAGCTGTGGCTCTCTTTTGAACCCAATAGTTTTTACATCTTGAAGCTGTGGCTCCGAGGTGGATGCCAAAGCCTTCCCTTTTTGCAGCTGTGGTCCTGGTAGCACCTCAGGGGATTTCACATTCTGCAGCTGTGGCCCAAAGTTGAACTCTGTATATGTTGCACTTTGAGGTTTTGGCCCTGGAGTCAATTCAGATGACTTCACATCTCTTAACTGTATCGAGGATTTCAACCCTGCAGATTTAACACCTGGAGATTGTGACCCAAGATTTAACTCTACAGATTTCACGGCTTGGAAATCAGGTCCTGGTATCCACTGAATACGCCTCACAGTTTCAAGCTGTGGCTCTTTTTTGAACTCAGTAGTTTTTACATCTTGAAGCTGTGGCTCCGAGGTGGATGCCAAAGCCTTCCCTTTTTGCAGCTGTGGTCCTGGTAGCACCTCAGGGGTTTTCACATTCTGCAGCTGTGGCCCAAGGTTGAACTCTGTATATGTTGCACTTTGAGGTTTTGGCCCTGGAGTCAATTCAGATGACTTTACATCTCTTAACTGTGTCGAAGATTTCAACCCTGCAGATTTAACACCTGGAGAATGTGACCCAAGATTTAAGTCTACAGATTTCACGGCTTGGAACTTAGGTCCCGGTATCCACTGACTACATCTCATACTTTCAAGCAGCGGCTCTTGTTGTAACTCAAGAGTTTTTACACAAAGCTGTGGCTCTGAAGCTGACTCTGAGGGTTTTACTTGGTGCAACTGGGGCCCTGGGGTCAACTTAGGAGATTTTAGGCTTTGCAACTGTGGTTCAAGGTTGAATTCCTTAGGTTTTAAACCTTGAATATTTGATTCAGGAGTCCAATCAAGTGATTTTATATCTTCAAATCCTAACTCAAAATTGAGGTCTTCTAATTTTCTGCCTTTAAATTTTAGTTCTGGAATTAACTCCAAAGACATCCCATCTTCTGCCTTAAGCCTTCTCTTCAATTGCTCTGAATTCTTCCATTGCTGCTTTGATGAGATTACAGATATCTTGCCATCCTGTTCTGGCCCAGAAGTGAAATTCATGAGTGCCATCCCTTGAAACTGTTGGCTTGGGGCTAAGTCTACAGAGTTTACTCCTTGAAACTTTGCTCTTCTGGTCACATTCCCAGATTTTACTTCCTGCTTCTTTACCCGTGGGGTCAATTTCACAGATTTCACATGTTGCAGCTCTGAATCTGGAGTTTCCTCTACAGATTTTAAGCTTTGATGCTTTCCACATGGGGTACTGTCGACAACCTTCCTATCTTGCGTTTGTGGCTCTAAAGTCAATTCCTCAGGTTTCACATCTTGCGGTTCAGACTTTTGGAGCAATGGTCCTGGTGCAAAAGGCACAGGTTTCTCACCTTGCATCTTTAGCCCAAAGTTCAGTTCCACGGTTTTCACATCTTGCGGTTGTGTTCTCGGGACCATCTCCACTCCTTTGAATTCTTGAATTCTTGCATGCAGAGCCAAGTCAGGTGTTGCAACTTGAAGCTTAGTATCTTTGGTGTCTTTCACAGATTTGACATGTTCTATCCCTTGCACTGTGGTTGTCTCCATAGATTTCTCACCTTCCAGCTGTGGACTGGGGGTTAACAACATAGATTTCATACCTTTTAGACACTGTCCTGTAGCTAAGGCCACAGATTTCACATCTTTCAGCTCTGAGATCAACAACTCAGATTTTAAACCTTGACGTTTTGAGCCTGGTGTCAGCTCCATTGGTTTCACACCTCCCACGTGTGGCCCTTGGATCATTTCAGAAGATTTTATAGCTTGTAAATGTGGTCTTCTAGTCGACTCAGAATAGTTTACTCTTGGCAACTGTGACTCAGGAGTCAACTCCATAGATTTTGCATCTGGTTTCTGTGGTTGTGAGATGAATTTATAAGGACCGTTACCTTCCAAGTTAGACATTTGGCCCACCACGAAATGTTTTATGCCTTGAAACAATGTCTCTGGTACTAATACCTCAGGCTTGACCACTTGCTTTTGAAGTCCTGGGGACAACCCCATAGATCTGATTCCTTTCATCTTTGGCTTTGGGGTCAACTCAAAAAATTTCACATGCTGTAGCTGTGGCCCTGAGTTTAACTCTGAAGATTTCACACTGGAAGGTTGACTTCTTGATGTCAGATCACAAAATTTGATATCTTGTAGCCATGGCCCTGAGCTAAGCCCCACCTGTTTTAGATCTTGAAGCCCCGAAGACGTCTTTGCTAATTTAGAATATTGAAGCCCTAATTCTGGGTTCATCTCCACAGAATTCACACCTTCAAACACTGATCCTGGGGTTTGCTCCCCAAATTTGACACCTTGAAGCTTTGGCCCATACGTCAATTCAGAAAATTTCACCTCTTGCTGCCTTGGTCCTAGATTCCGTTCCTGAGACTTCACACCTTGATACTGTAGTTCTTTGGTCAATTTCATAGATTCCATGCTGTGAAACTGTAATCCTTCAATAGGCAGAAGAGATTTCATATTCTCATTCAAGAGCCCTTGGTTTGATTGCAAAGATGATTCTGTTTCAAATCCTACGGACTGTATATCTTGAAGCTGTGTTCCTGGTACACACTGCACACGTTTGAAACCTTGATGCTTTGGTTCTGAGGTCAAATCTGAAAATCTGACATCTTGCAAGCGTGGTCTTGAGTTTTGTTTCACAAATTTCATACTCTGAGTTTGTGATTCTGGAGTCAATTGTACAGACATAACGCTTTGATGGTTTGGCCCTGGGGTTAAATCTAAGGATTTCATCTCTTGCATTGGTGAACCTGGGGTCAGTTCATCAGATTTCACACTGTGATGTGGGGATCCTGAGATTAAATCTACAGGTTTTTCTCCTTGAAGAAGTGGCCCTGGGGATAACTTTGAAAATCTGACACTTTGTAAATGCGGCCCTGGGGTCAATTTCACACCTTGAAGCTGTGCCCCCTTAGTCAAGTCTTCTGATAGTATACTTTGTAGTACTGGTTCTTGTACCAGCTTCTCAGATCCTACCACTCCAGTAGTAGCTAGCTGTTGAATTACATTAACATATTCCACATCTTGTAATTGTGGCTCTGGCTTCAGCTGCATAGACTTTACTCCCTGGAGCTGTGGCTCTGCGGTCAACTCCATAACATGTCGTTTTGCTCCTGTGATAAATTGTTTAGATCCTTCCATTAATGGGGATGTTCCAGGGGTTGACATCACAGATTTCAAATTTTGCAGTAGTGGCTCTGATTTCTCATATTGCATGCCTGGTCCTAAAGTCAATTCCGGAGATCCTTGTACTAAATATGGTGGTACTGGCATTGTCTCCTGGATATTTTCAACTTGAAGCAATGCCAACCCAAAATTTTCTGTATTTTCATGTTCTGACCTTACGGGCATCTCTGAAGGCTCGGTAACTTGACAATGTGGCTTTAGAGTCATTCCTGTAGATTCCATAACTTGACCTGTTGGTTTTTGTGTTAATGCCATTTGGAGCAAAGCCTCAGAAGTCAGCTGCGCAGTTTCTGTGCCTTGATGGCCTGGTCCCAAGGTCATCTCTGAAAACTTTTGAAAATGTGGCCTTGGCATCATCCCAGCAGTTTCCGTGACTTGCTGTGGGATTAACTTCACAGATTCCTCCTCTTGTGGCCAGATCTCAGAAGCTAAAGCTGCAGAGGCTGTGTCCTGATGCCTTGATCTAGAAGTCGAACCCAGAGATTTCATTGCTTCTAAGTGTGGTTCCATGGTAACTTTCCTTGATTCAACATGTAAGTGTGTTTCAGGAATTAACCTCCCAGATGCTTCCAGTGGTACAGTTAAATCCACAAATTTATTATCATGCATTAGTGGCCCTAGAGTCAACGTCTCAGGTTTTGTACGTTGGGGCCCTGGTCCTGGGGTCAATGGCACAGATTTCACACTTTGAAATTGTGGTTCTGAGGCCAACTCCTTAGAGTTCATAAATTCTGAATATGGTCCTAGATTCAGATGAACAGACTTCATACCTTGAGACTCTGGGTTCATCACTTCTGGGGTCAGATCTTGAATCTCTGATCCTGGTACCAACTCTGGAGATTCTTGTATTGTGTGTTGAGACATCCGAGTCTCCAAGGCTTTTACGCTTTGGAGCATTGTCTCAAGAGCACCTTGGAATGGCATTGAGTTCATCTGCATAGATTCTAAAGTCTGGCTCAATGGCCTTGGAGTACTTCCTAAAGATGATTGTTTCAACTCCATAGATTCTTTCCTCTGGTGACAAGTGTCAGAGGTCAACTCTGCTTCTGCTCCTTCGTATCCTGGCTCTGTGATCATTCCTGAAGATTCTAAAGCTTGATGCCATGGAGTCAATCCTTCGGGATCTATGGCTTCATGATTTGGCTTGAGGTTGAGCTCTGCAGATTTCACTGCTCGAATGCGTGCCCCTGAAATCGGCTCCTCGTATTTCATACCTTCCACCTGTGTTGTAGGAATCAACCTTCTGCATTCTACCATTCGAGGAATTTTCACATCTTTAAGTAAGAGTGCTGGAGCTATCTCCTCTGGTCTTTCATCAGGTAACCGTGGCTCTGGGGCCAACTCCATGGATTTCATGTCTTCCTGTAGTGGTCTTAGGGTCAACTCCGCAGCTTTTATATCTGGAAACTCTGGTGGCACGGCCAAATGAACATATTCCAGACCTTGCAACTGTGGACTGGAGGTCAACTCCATTGATTTGCTATTCTGTAACTGTGGTGCTGGGGCTAACTCAGCAGATTTTCCACTTTGTTCTTGTGTTCCTAGAGTTAAACGAATAGATTGCAGACCTTGAAGCTGAGACGTTGGGGCTAACTGCACAGAATTCCCACTTTCCAGCAGTGGAATGGGTGCCAACCCATCAGAGTTTACAACCTGCAGTTGAAGTTCTGGGGCCGATTCTATGGAGTTCACAGTTGGGATCAACTGTCCATATTTTGCCATTTGTGGGATTGAACCTGAGGTTCCGTCTATAGGTTTTACATTTTGTAATCCTGGGGATAACTTCATGGAATCCACAACCTTAAGCTGTGGCATTGGCTTCACCCCCAAATATTCTACATCTGGCAGTAGTGATGTAGTGGTCAATACTGCAGAATCTGTGACTTGATGCAGTGGCTCTTGATTCATTCCCTCAGATGCTGTACTTTGACCCAGTGACCTCGGGACTGTACCTAAAGATTCCATTATTTGATGAGGTGACTGTGTCAACTCAGTTAGATTTGTGACTGTGGGATCAGAGGCCAACCCTCTAGTCTCTATAGTTTGGTGGCTTTGCCTTGGACTCATCTCTGAAGGTTCTAAGATTTGATCCCACGGGGTCATCCTTGAAGACTCTATGACTTGATGAGATAGGCCTGGGGTTAATGCCATAGTTTCTGTGCGTTGATGATATGGTTGTGGAGTCATCCCCACAGAGTCCAGCACCTGAATCCATGACCCAGGGGTCAACTCCAGAGGTTCTTTGACTTGAGATACTGGCCTTGAGGTCAAATCCGGAGTTTCCACAATTTGTGATTGTGATGCTATGATCATTCCCATGGGTGACCCCAGGGCTACTGGAGTTACCTTTAGAGAATGTACGGATTGATGTGATGGCATTGGAATCACCCCTACTGATTCTGTGACTTTAGGTGGTGGCTTTGGAGGTAAACCCACAGTTTCTACAACTCCAGGTGAACCAATAGTAGTAGGAGAGCCGGAAGTCAAACCATCTGGTTGAGTCACTCCTGGGGTCAATTTTGCAATTTTAGACTGTGAATCTCCATATTCTATAACATGTGACTGTGCTGATGGAATTATCCCCATGAAATCCACAGCTTGTAATAGTGCCACTGGAGTTACTTTTGTGTAATCTGTAACTTGATGCAATGGAGTGGAGATCATTTCCAGGGATCTTGTGTTTTGACACACTGGTCCTGGAGGAATATTCAATGGTTCTATGGCTTGATTTTGTGGCCTTGAGGTTATGTCCACGGATTCAGCAACTTTAAACTGTGGCCCTACAGTCATTTCCACAGTTTCCACAACTTCATGTCCTACCTGTGGACCTATCTCTCCTGGTGGCATGACTTCATGATCCAACGATGTGTTTATATCCCCAGACTCCATGGCTGGATACTGTGTTCTTGGGGTTATTCCCTCTGATTCTATGATATGTGAATGTGATTTTTTAATCATCCCGATAGAATCCATGACTTGAAGCAATGCTACAGGAGTTACCTTCACATTATCTGTGACGTGATTTGGTGATCTGGAGGTCATCTTTGATTTCATAACTTGATGCTGAGTACTTGATGTTACCTCCACTGATTCAGTGATTTGATATGATGGTTTTGTGCTTACACTCACTCTTTTCATCGTTTCGTCTGGTTTCCCAACTTCATCTGGTGGCTGCGGGAACAAACCCACAGATTCTGTCACTTGTGAATGTGATTCTGGGATGATCCCCATTGAATCCATGACTTGAAGTAATGCCAATGGAGTTACCTTTATGCTATCTGTAACTTGATATGATAGCCTTGGGGCCAACTCCACTTTAGTCACTTGGGTCTCATGCTGCTGCATCCTTTTTTCCGGAAGACCTATGACCCTCTGCTCTATACTAAGCTCTAGGATGTGTTTTGGCTTCTTCTGCAGGAAATTGGTTTCCCCTTGAACTATGTCAACTCCTAAACTTTTGGGAGGTGGAGTGCCCAGTGATGTAACTAAGGGCCTGGATTCAACGATTTGGGGGCCATCCCCCAGTTGTGACAGCTTACCTGGGATAAGTGACTGTGAAATTTTTGTTTCTGTTCTATTCAATCCAGATTCCACTCCAATATTCACATGGAGCTGGAATGATGGACAGTTTGGGGATTTATTGTTGATACTTTGTTCAGTGCTTTGATGGGTAGGCATAGATACCTGCATTTGAGGTTTCTCTGGTTCAGGGACTACTCCTCCTCGTGCCTCAGTTAAATAATGCAGCATTTCCCATGATTCCTTCACAAGCAGAGGAACTGTTTGTTCCTTCAAAGTACAAACCTTCCAAGCCATATGTCCTTCTAACTTCCACCTAGCCAAAGGAGAGAGCTGGAGTGGAGCCCGCCCTGAGAATCGTGGTCTTGCCTTGCAGATAGAACTTGACCCATGATCCAATGTCAAATGACTCTTGCTCCCTCTCCCATTCTTTGTTTGTTCTTGTTGACAGAGATCTGGGGATTCAAAAACAGAGCTGATAAAAGAGCTTTGAGACCTTAATGGTGAAAGAGCTGCCAAATCCTCCAAAAGATTTGATTTCCCAAGCCGTGAGAGTTGAAAAGGGGGCAGGGATGTGCCTTGGTTCCTGAGCACAGAAGACTGGTTTTTGGGTAAAGTAGGTAAACTAAGGCTCTGGAGTTGACAGGTTGTTCCTTCAGAAATGACAGAAGGGTGTGACAGGCTGGAGCTGTTGCATAATGATCCAGAGGAGATGCTGTGATCAGTAGAATGTTTTGCCTTCTTACAGCCACAACAGGGTAGAACAGGCTCCTGAGACACAAACACAGAGGAGGTGGAGGAAGAAATCATATCCGAAGATTCTTGCAAACACGAGTGCATAAGACTTGATCTAAGAAATAAAGAAAAATTCCATTTGCTTTGAAGCAGGAGAAGGTAGGAAAAGTAGGAAAAGGGAAAGATAATGGCCATTTCAAATGTAAAATATTTTGACCTGAGGGAGTACAACAACAAAAGAGGTTGCTTTCCCCAACTTCAATTACTTATAGAAAGAATTCCTCTACCAGGAGGAAAGGGAGGCCATTGTCTCCACTGCAATCAGAAATGATTCATAAACCAGTTGTTCTTAAACCTTTGAACTCAGAATTTATCCCCACTATCAAAACTAACCAACCAACCAACTAACAATCTCGCTTTTCCCTCTCTCTTTCCCTCCCCTCCTTCCCTCTCTATAACCCTTCTTCCCTTCAGTCCCTTCCTTCCTCTCTCTTAAAAGTTCTACCAGCTTGGGGGTACCTGGCTGCCTCAGTCAGTATAGCATGGAATTTTTGATCTCGGGACTGTGAGTTTGAGCCCCACATTGGGGGTAGAGTTTACCTAAAAAAAAAAAATACCAAAAACTTCCATCACTTTCAACCCCCACCCAGAAACTACCTTCCCTGACCTTGTGCATTCCAGATGTTTGAAGATCTGTTGAAGACTTCTGTTCATTGACCAGAGTATATATTCCTGGGCCCATCCCACAGGGAGTCTTGAAAAGCTGGATACAACAGAGTGTGTCAGTGTAATTGAAGTGATATTAAAAGTACTAATAAGGAAACCAATAAGAAGAGTGGCTTAAGTTAGAAAGGAAACTACTATCACAGTCAGAAAAGTAAAACAGTACTAGGTATCTTTCTCCTAACTTTACAGGGTTTATCAGTAGGGTAGGCTGAAGAAAGAAAGAATAAATAGTGACGATCAATTTTACTCACTTTGTCAGGTTAGCTTCAGAGCAACCCATTCTGAGATTTTCTTCCCACTGGGAAGCTGGGAGCAGAGGTAAAGAATCTGTTAGAATCATAATTATTGATACCACCTAGTTCAAGCCACTTGTTTTACAAAGAAGAGATCGAGGGTGAAATCATGTCCAGAATCATAAAGTTAAGTAGTGATAGAGCTCAGACGTAATGTAGGTCTAAGTTTTTATATTTTAAAATATACTATGCCACCTTTACCATGTAGTGGATGTAAGTCATTGGAAACAGCTGGAACAATCACGGTAGTAGGGAGTTGGAGTAAGGGAAATAAATCTGTAATACATATTTTTTCCTTCAAAGGAGTCTATTCAGCGTCTATGGCAGGGGAAAAATGTATCGAAACTTCCCCCACTAAAGATCTCATCAAATTTCTTTCCTGATACTTTGAGTTTTGCATAAAAGGAAATTAGGAAAGAAAGCATGAGGAACAGAAGCATAGAAAGAACTATAAATCAGTTTACATCTCTTTGGAAGTTACCAGAAAGAATTCAGCATCTTTGCAGATGTTAGGAAGAATAGGCACATTTCTTTCACTTATACAATCTTTTTCAACCTCCCTCCCTCTACCTGTTATTAAAGTCTACAGTCTAAAAGCAGACCCACTGTTGATTTGTCATTAGCCTTGAGCTAAAGAATAAAGTATAAGATCTCTCTGACCTGTGAATTTCTGGATCTTTTTCAATTTATGCTGCCTTGAAGTCTAGAGGGGCACAAAAAGGAAAAAAATAAAACCAGAAAATGTTCTAGGTTAGAGAATTTATCAACAGCACATTTCGTCTTACAGATACAATTATTGATCCAGTTGGTAACCATAACCACAGCAACAATTACCACCCCATTCACTTATTCATAAATCATCTAATGAGCGCTTACTAACTTCTAGGCATTACGTTAGGTGCCAGGACTACAAAAGTAAATGAGATCCCTGTATTCTGGGAACTCCCATTACTGGGGAAAACAGAGGTCTAAACGCCTAAGTTACAATATCATGTGGTAACAGAAATATAAAGGTTAGGGAATAAAGAGGACAGTGGTTAACTGCCTGGGAAAAAAGGAAAAAATTACTCAAGAAATTGCCAATTGAACTGGAGTTTAAATTATCACCAGAAGATTTTTAGGTAAAGAGAGAGCATTCCAGCCAATGGGAACATCACCAAGAAGATTATAAAGTCATGATTTGTTGGGTGTACTTTTGCTAAGTAGTGAGAGATGAAACTAAAATATAGGTGGAAGCCAAGTTGTTCCAGGTCATTTTATTTATTTATTTATTTATTTATTTATTTATTTATTTATTTATTTGACAGAGAAGAGAGCACAAGCAGGGGGAGTGGCAAACAGAGGGATAGGGAGAAGCAGGTTCCCACTTGAGTGGAGAACCTATTCCATCCTAGAATCCTAAGATTATGACCTGAGCCAAAGGCAGACACTTAATCAACTGAGCCACCCAGGCACACCCCAGATCATTTTAAAGACAGAAGTGATATGTGTTGCCACTTCAAATAAAATAATTTTTATTTCTTCCTTTTGATTCAGGACATCAGTCTCTGAGAGTATATTAAAACAGTCTATACAATTTCATTCATAATATTAGCAAATGTTTTAGCTAAGCAATCCGATGTTGGACAGAAGTGTTGAAAGTAAGATCTCCCAAGAACACTAAGGTGGTTTAACCTAAGAAAGTAAACCAATGTGATACACCACATTAATAACACAAAGAGAGCAGCACCTGGGTGGCTCAGTGGTTGAGTGTCTGCCTTTGGCTCAGGTTGTAGTCCCAGGGTCCTGGAATCGAGTCCCCCATCAGGCTCCCCATGAGGAGGCTGCTTCTCCCTCTACCTATGTCTCTGCCTCTCTGTGTGTGTCTCGAATGAATGAATGAATGAATGAATGAATGAATAAAACCTTTAAGAAATAACATGAAGAGGAAAAACCTGAACAATTATGTCAACTGATGGAGAAAAGGCATTGGCAAAATCCAACACTCACTCATGATTTATAAAAAATAGAAACACTCAACAAACTAGGGTTCGAAGGGATGTCCTCAATATAGTAAATAGTATTTATGAAAAACCCTCTGCTAATATCATTCTTCACAGTGAAAGACTGAAAGCTTTGCCTTTAAGGGGGGGAACAGACAAGGATACTCACTTTCACTACTTTTCTTTAATATTGGACTAGAAACTTCAGAGCAATTAGGTAAGAAAAATAAAAGCCATCTCAATTGGAAAGGAAAAAGTTAAACTATCTCCATGTCTATTCACAGATGACATAATCTTGTTGTCAGAAAATCCTAAGAATACACACACAAAAACCCAATTAGAGCTAATAAACGAATTTAGAGAAGTTGCAAAATACAGTAAATCAGTTGCATTTTTAAAAAGATTTTATTGATTTATTTGTGAGAGACCCAGAAAGAGAGAGAAAGAGAGACAGGGGCAGAGACATAGGCAGAGGGAGAAGCAGACCCCCACAAGGAGACTGAGGTGGGACTTTACCCTGGACCCCGGATCACCCCCTGAGCTGAAGGCAGACGCTCAACCGCTGAGTCACAAAGGCGTCCCTGACATGTTGTTTTTAACTTGCTTTAACTTCAGAGAACAAACTGATAGTTACCAGAGGGGAGGTGGGTGGGGTATGGGTAAAAACAGGGGATTAAGAGTACACTTATCTTGACAAGCACTGAGTAATGTACAGAATTGCTGAATTACTATATTGTAAACCTGAAACTTATATAACACTGTATGTTAACTATACTGGAATTAAAATTTTTAAGTAATAAAATAAAATTTTCTGTTCTGAAGAAAGAAAGTGGTCTGTAGCCTAACAGCAGTAACAGAACCTGGGAACTTGTTAGAAAGGCAGACTCTCCGGCAGCCCCGGGGGTGCTCAGGGGTCTAGTGCCGCCTTCAGCCCAGGGCGTGATCCTAGAGTCCGGGGATCCAGTGCAGGGATGGAGTGCTGGGATCAAGTCCCACATTGGACTCCCTGCATGGAGCCTGCTTCTCCCTCTGCCTGTGTCTCTGCCTATTCTGTCTGTCTGTCTGTCTGTCTCTCATGAATAAATAAATAAAACCTTCAATAAAAATAAAAGAATCACAGGGTTAACCAACTGAGCCACCCAGGCACCCTCTGCCATTTTCCTTTTTTTTATATAAATTTATTTTTTATTGGTGTTCAATTTGCCAACATATAGAATAACACCCAGTGCTCATCCCATCAAGTGCCCCCCTCAATGCCCGTCACCCCCACCCCCCGCCCACCTCCCCTTCCACCACCCCTAGTTCGTTTCCAAGAGTTAGGAGTCTCTCATGTTCTGTCTCCCTTTCTGATATTTCCCACTCGTTTTTTCTCCTTTCCCCTTTATTCCCTTTCACTATTTTTTATAGTCCCCAAATGAATGAGACCATATAATGTTTGTCCTTCTCCGATTGACTCATTTCACTCAGCATAATACTCTCCAGTTCCATCCACGTCGAAGCAAATCGTGGGTGTTTGTCGTTCCTAATGGCTGAGGAATATTCCATTGTATACATAAACCACATCTTTATCCATTCATCTTTCGATGGACACCGAGGCTCCTTCCACAGTTTGGCTATTGTGGACATTGATGCTAGAAACATCGGGGTGCAGGTGTCCCGGCGTTTCATTGCATCTGTATCTTTGGGGAAAATCCCCAGCAGTGCAATTGCTGGGTCGTAGGGCAGATCTATTTTTAACTCTTTGAGGAACCTCCACACAGTTTTCCAGAGTGGCTGTAGCAGTTCACATTCCCACCAACAGTGCAGGAGGGTTCCCCTCTCTCCACATCCTCTCCAACATTTGTGGTTTCCTGCCTTGTTAATTTTCCCCATTCTCACCCCTCTGTCATCTTTCAATTGCATATGGGAATAATATTTATCAGAAGCATTCAGCCTGGCATTCAAAGCCCTCTACAATGTCATCTCTACCAATTTTCTAAAATTTTCTCTCATTGGGCTCCCTATTCTACGCTCCATCCTCATAGGTGTCCTCTCTACACACATCCAACACTCTTCAACTTCCCATGCTTTTTCTCAATCCATTCCCTACAACAGGAAAGTCTTCACTACTCTCTTCCATCCACACTATCCACCTTCAAAGCCCTACCCTTCCTCTGAAGCATAATTCAAACCCGAGCGTTCCAGAGGCATTTTATAGATCTCCCTGCTTCAAAACACTCCACCTCCAACGTCTGCAGCAATATTTATACTTCTGTTAACTCATCACGTTCTCTTTCCTTGGATTATATATACAGACCCATTTGATCATCTCCCCCAGTTCACCTCGAGCTCCTAAAAGGTGGGAGATGGTGTTTTATTTTTCTTCAATGTCTAGTATGCTACCACATATAATAGGTGCTCGAGGTTTGTTGAAACAAACTGAAAGGAACAGGATCGAGCATGACTTGTACTTATCGAAAAGACATGCATAGGAACGATCTCAACTCCCCTCTTTCCCCAGCCAGTTCCTCTCATGGCCCAAGATGTGGGAGTTGCCATGGCTTCGGGGGCAGAGACAGGGAGCAGTGAATTTCAAGGGAGGGTTGCATTACATACCTTGGAGTCTGTCTTGGTTGCCACCTGCTTCCTGCTCTGTTTCCCAGAAAAGAGTATCCAAAGTCCCCATGCAAGGAAACCAAATAATAGTAGAAGGCTGACATACGGTGGAGGCGGCATGGCCAGCCCCCAAATCAGTGCCATTATTCAACCCAATGCTCCTCTCAACCCAATGCTCCTCTCAGCTCCTCTCCCTCAAGGCTGTGTGTGACCCCATATGACGTCACAATGGAAATTTCAAGGTAAACCTGACAGGGCCCAGCCAATGTCCGAGCTGCTGGCCTCTCTCCTCTGAGCCATACCCATCTGCTGCCCTTTTCTGCACCTGCTCACGGGTTCTGTCCTGACAATCAATGCTCAAGGAAGCCTCCTTTACAATTCTACTAGGATTTGGCTGGACAACTTGTCATAAAGTAGAGAATGTGGAGTCAAATTTCAAAGGCTCCAAGTCACCTCTCTTGCACTAAAGCATCTTCTCTGGAACCAGTCATTCCTTAGAGGTTCAGGTATGGTGTCATATGTTCCCAAATCACAAATTAGAATACAGAGTCAAATACATTTAAGAAAGCTTGGATATCTTAAGTAAACACTCTCAGAAAAATGTGATACATATAATTTCCTACTCCAAGGCTTAACCCATTTCTTAGTTGCTATAGCACTGAAACAGAGAAGAGATGTCACGTAGGGAAATTAAATAATCTCAGAGGATCACTCTACTCCAGAATCCAGGGTCTCATTTTCTAGAACATTTATTATATCATTACACCCAGAGCTACCTGGATTTTCTATGCTAATTCACTGTAAACAAAATTTACAAGGAATCGGCCTATGCTATAATAAAGATAAATAAAACTGGCCCGGGTATTTTTTCTTATGCCAATGTTAATCTGGAAAATCAATTCAATTAAATAACTGTTGAATAGCAGGCACTGTTTTTGAAAAAGGCAATTATGGTTCTCACTTTATACAATTTTCAGTCTATTGGTGCAGCCAAAGTAATATTCTCAGAAAGCCCATCAACAAGGAAATGGCTAAATAACATATGGTATGTCCAAATTATGAAATACTTTACAGTCACTATAAAGATAATTATAAAGAGCCATACTTGTCAGGCTGAGCACACATTATGTGGCAATACTACTATATGCCAGCCTGGAGAGCTAAGGTTAGGGCCGGAGGTACAGTTTTGGTTCTTAGAATACATTTGCACGGTTTGACAAGGACTTTTTAAAAAAAGATTTTATTTTTTTAAAGATTTTATTCATTTATTCATAGAGACACACACAGAGAGAGAGAGAGAGAGAGAGAGGCAGAGACACAGGCAGACGGAGAAGCAGGCTCCATGCAGGAAGCTCGACGCGGGACTCGATTCCGCGTCTCCAGGACCACGCCCTGGACCGAAGGCGGCGCTAAACCGCTGAGCCACCCGGGCTCCCCAAAGATTTTATTTATTAATTTATTTATTTGAGAAAGAGAGAGATCAAAAGCGGTGGAGGGGGGAGTGGCAGAGGGAGAGGGAAAAGCAGGCTCCTCACTAAGCAGGGAGCCCAATGCAGGGCTCTATCCCAGAACCCCAGGATCATGACCTGAGCCAAAGGTAGACACTGAAGCCACCCAGGCACCCCACTTTTTTCTATGCGTATATAAAAATATATATTCTTAGTGTCTTGAATATTTACTCACCATTATGTTTGAGCCATCTATGCTCTTTGGTACACCTAGGATTCATTTTTATTATTTCATTACACTGCATAACTACTGCATAACTTATTTTCCAATTACGATATTGACGGACATTTGGCTTGTTTTCCATGTCTGGCTATTATAAACAGTGCTGTTAAACACATCCTTGTCCATGTATCTTGCTGGATATATATTCCTAGTTCTTTCCGGTAGCGGTTCTCAAGCTTTAATATACACCAAAATCACCAGGAGGGTTTGTTAAAACACAGACTGCTGGGCTCTCCCCCTAGTATTGCTGATTGAGTAAGTTTGGAGTGGATCTTAGGAATTTGGCATTTTTAAGGAGTTTCCAGGTGCTGCTGATGCTGCTGTTGGACCAAGGACCGCACATTAAGAATCCCTGATCTAGGGCAGCCCCTGTGGCTCAGCGGTTTAGCGCCGCCTACAGCCCAGGGCGTGATCCTTGGAGACCCGGGATCGGTGAATGGCATTTCTTCCTGCCTCTTTTTCACACCAACGTGTGGTATTGTCAGGCTGTTTCATTTTAGCCAATCGGGTATATGTGGTAACGGTATTCCATTGCTTCACTTAAATTTCTCTGGTTACTAATAATTACTAACTTGTGAACACACTTTCATGAGTTAATTGGGCATTTTGTTTTTAAACATAATACTGTATTCTAGCTGCTAATATTTTGTTTAGGATTTTTGTTACCTATTTTCATGAGTGAGGCCATCCTATAATTTTTCTCTCTTGTTCTGTCTTTGTCAGGCTTTTGGTATGAGGGTTGTGCTAGACTCCTGAGTTGGGGAATGTTGTTTTGTCTTTTTCTGTAATGCCCTGAAAAAGTTTGCATCAGACTGGAACTACTTGATCCTTCAACATTTGCTATAATTTGTCGGCAAAGCCATACAGGCCTGGAGGTTTCTTTGAGTGAAGTTTTTTTTTTTTTTTTTAAGATTTATTTATTTATTCATTCAGAGAGAGCAAGAGAGAGGCAGAGACACAGGCAGAGGGAGAAGCAGGCTCCACGCAGGGAGCCCGACGTGGGACTCGATCCCGGTCTCCAGGATCACATCCCGGGCTGCAGGCGGCGCCAAACCGCTGCGCCACCGGGGCTGCCCTTTGAGTGAAGATTTTTGACTAAAGATTTCATTTCCTTGCAGGTTACAATGCTATTGAGAATGTGTAAATTTTTTGAATCATCTTTGGTGTGTTATATTTTTTAGTGATTTTTCTTTTTTTTAAGATTTGTTTATTTATAAAGACACACACAGAGAGAGAGAGGCAGAGCGACATAGGCAGAGGGAGAAGCAGGCTCCCTGCAAGAAGCCTGATGCAGAACTCCATCCCAGATCCCAGGATCAGGACCTGAGCACAAGGCAGAAGCTCAACCACTCACTGATCCACCCAGGCGTCCCTCTAGTAAGCTTTCTATTTAATCGACACTTTCAAATGTATTGACATAAAGTTATTCAAGCACAGTTCTGTCTCCTTGGTTTTATGATATTGGTTATTTGTGTCTTCTTGCTGAAGATATGTCAGTCTTAATTCTTTCAAAGGACCAATTTTCTGTATGTTTTCTTTCTACTTCAAGAATTTCTCTCTTTGTCTTTATTATTGCCTTACTTCTACTTTCGTTTTTGCCCCAGTTTTATTGGGACAGTTCTACTTCCTTTGGATTTATCTTGCTGTTTCGTTCCCCTAATTTCTTGAGATAAATGCCTAGATCATTCACTTTTAATCCCTTTTCCCTAACATATGCATTTGAGAGTATAAATTTTCTCCTAAGTACTACTTTAGCTTCATTCCACAAGTTATGATATGTAAAAATTTTATCATTCTCTTTCAACTGTTTTCTAATTTCCGTGATGATTTCTCCTTTAATCCATGGGTTATTTGGTAGTTCATTTTAAGTTTCTAAGCACAGGGGGATTTTCTAGTTATCTAACAAAGTTGCACTGTGGCCAGAATGTAGACTTTAATTTCACTCCCTTGAAATATTCTAAGACTTTATTCCCACACCATGGTCAGTTAAAAAAATTATTTGCTTAAAAATACAATGTATTCGGCAGGTGTTAAAAATAGTCTCTTCAAGGACACCTCAGTCGGTTAAGCACTGGAATCTTGATTTCTGCTCAGGTCAAGATCTCAGGGTCCTGGGATGGAGGGCCACATCGTGCTCCACCCTCAGCAGGGAGTCTACTTGGAATTCTCTCTCTCTCTCTCTCTCCCTCTGCCCTCCCCTTGCACTCTCTCTCTCTCAAATAAACAAATCTTTAAAAGAAGTTTCTCCAGAGTTTTCCTTTGGTGGCGGGGGTGGGGGGAGCGTCTCTATGACCATTTGGTCAATTCTGTTCATCTCAGTGTTTTCAAGTCTATATTATTCCTTAACTTTTGTCTGCTTTTTTCCCACTAGTTACTAAGACAAGTATGTAAAATCTTTCATAATGATCGTGGGTGTATTTCCCCTTTGAACACGGAGGTGTTTTGCTTTATGTATTTTTAAGTGTTATTTAAAAACATTATTTATTCCTGGTGAATTAAATCTTGTATCACTATGAAGACCCTCTTTAACAATACTTTTAGCCTTTACTTCTTTTGTCTGATACTAATATTGCTATAGCAATATTCTCTTGACTGATACTTGCATAGTGTATCTTTTCCCTTTCTTTTACTTACAACTTTTCTATATCTTTTTGTTTTAATGTTGGATAAACAAAATCTAAATATATGCAATGTGCAAGAGACACATCTAAAACAAACAGATTTTATTGGAGCACTGATAGAGTAGGCAGTTAGGTAGACAGAAGCTGGAGGCAAGGATGGTGATAAATGGTTACACATTAGAAGCCTGAAGGGGGCACAGCATCTTGAAGTTGTGGCTTCCAGGACCCCTTGGCTAATAGGCCAAGAGCCCCAGATGCAGGACGGGCCACTCTCCTCTCCCACCTCTGCTCCAGGGTAACCCCCAGACTCATTATAATGCATTCACGTTGTGTTTTAGCCCTACCCCCAATCCCAAGAGGGAAGGTTGCCCTGACGGTTCTGGGACAAACTTTGTAAAGTCAGAAACTAACCTCTCCCAACCTGTGGAAGGAGTCCCACAAAGGATTGGAAGCCTCCATTAGAGACCACCCCATACACACACACACATAAAAAGAAATGACTCCTGTAACCTCGGGGCAGTTGCCACCACTGAGCCGGCCCACTCTCCCACCTTGAGGGTTTACTTCCTTAACAAACTGCTTTGTTCTTCCTACTTTCTTCTGTCTTCGTTTTTTAATTTTTTTTAAGTTTTTATTTTTTTAAAATTAAAAAAAAATTTTTTTTAATTTAAATTCAAGTTAGTTAATATATAGTGTATTATTCATTTCAGGGTGGAGTTTAGTGATTCATCAGTTGCATACAACACCGAGCACTCATTACATCACAGGCCCATCACCCAGTTACCCACCTCCTTCCCAACTGTCTTTATTAGAGTATGGATCCTCGTGGAAATTGTTCATAGGAAACCCAACAACTGAGACCTCCATTCATACAACACAGACTCTCCCACCCTGAACATCATGTATTCCATTTGCAGTTCCATTACATGTTCCATTATATTTAATGTCATCACTAAAGCATGAGATTCAAAATTACCCTTTTACTTGGCACTTTCTGTTTCACCCTGTTTTATATTTCGTTTTTTTTTCTCATTTCTTGCCTTTTTGTTAGATAACTAGGTATTTTTAATGAATTACTCAATTTTTTCCCTTTATTCATTGGAAGATAAACTCTGGTCTTGTTCTTTTAGTGCAAGGATTGACAAATTATGGCCTGTGGGTCAAACCTAACCTGATGCCTGTTTTTTGGTAAATAACAATGTATTCCAGCACAGCCACACTCATTTTGCACATTGTCTATGTCTACTTTGATGCTATGACAGTAGGTAGTTAGAGCAAACACCACAGGGGGTCTGCAATGACTAAAATATTTACTATCTAGCCCTTTACAGATAATTTGCAACCCCATTTTTAGTGGGTATCCTTTGAAATGCAATGTATATATATACATTTTTTCTTAACATACCAAATTCTTAAAACCTCCTCTTTATGGATGATAAATCAAGTCCCTCAAAATCTTTTTTTGTTTTTAAGATTTATAATTCATGAGAGACCCAGAGAAAGAGAGGCAGAGACATAGAGGGAGAAGCAGGCTCCCAACAGGGAGCCTGATGCAGGACTCGATCCCAGAACCCAAGGATCATGACCTGAGCCCAAGGCAGATGCTCAACCACTGAGTCACCCAGGTGTCCCCCTCGGAATATTTTAATTATATTTTCCCCTTCCCGCATAGACATTATTGTACTCAGGAATTTTATTTTCTTAATAAACTCTGTTTTGGAATCATTTTAGATTCACAGAAAAGTTGCAAAGATAGCGGTGAGTCCATGTATGCCCTTCACTCAGCTTCACCTAACGTTACTGTAGAACGTTGGTACATTTGTTAAATCTATGTGATAACATTGGTACATTTACTTTTAACTAAATGCCAAACTTCATTCAGATTTCACCAATTTTCCCACTTACATCCTTTTTTTTGCCTAGGATCCAATCGAGGGTCCATGTTGGATTTAGTTGTCATGCCTCCTTAATCCCCTTGGTCTATGACAGTTTCTCAGTCTTTCCTTGTTTTCTCTGACCGTGACAGTTTTGAGGAGTACTGGCAGGTTCTTAAATTTAGGTTTCTGTTTTCTGTATGCTTAGACTGAGGTTCTGTGTTTTGGGGGAAAAAAACCACAGAGGCGACATGCCCCTCTCATTACATCACATCAGGCAGTACATGAGATCAGCTGGGTGTTGCTAATCTTCATGACCTGGCTAAGGTTGTGCTGGCCAAGTTTCTCCTGCATGGAGCTCTCTTTTTTCTCTTTCTATTCTAAGTGCTTTGGCAGCAAGCCCCTAAGTGGAGCCTACATTGTGGCTGGAAGGAGTGAGAGGTGGAGTGGGGTATATCTACACAATGTTGTTGTTGTTTTTTTAAAGATTTTCTTTATTTATTCATGAGAAACAGAGAGAGAGAGAGACAGAGAGAGAGGGGCAGAGACACAGGCAGAGGGAGAAGCAGGCTCCATGCTAGAAGCCCCATGTGGGACTCGATCCTGGGTCTCCAGGACCACTCCCGGAGCTGAAGGCGGCGCTAAACCGCTGAGCCACCTGGGCTGCCCTATCTACACAATGTTATTTGGAATTCTTGTATAGAGAAAATTTGTCTCCTCTTATTTGTTCAATTCTTTTGTTATAGCAGTACAAACTCATGCATACTTATTTTGTACTTTGTGTTTTAGTCCAATACAACATTATTTCTTTTGTTGCTCAAATTGTTCCAACTTTGGCCTTTGGGAGCTCTCTCGGGTTGGCTCCTTTTTCCTTTCAATATGACCCAATCCTTTTGTTTTTATGGATGCTTTTTACTTTCTGGCCTTACAAGATGCTCCTGGCTCCCCTGCCTGTCTCTTTCTCCCATGACAGAGCAATGTAGTCACTAGTTTACAGGTAAGCCCCAATCTTCTCTCTTCCAGGAAAGAAATATTTTACACTGCCTAGATTCAGTGCCTGAGATTGACCCACCTGTCCAAATTATAGCTGAATTGGGATCAGATATTAGACATTTGCTGTGTTCCATCCCTGGAGCCACATTGGGGCCCCTTAATCACCGGCCTTACTGTTCCACGTGCCTGGCCCCAGCCTATCTACTATTCAAGACCAACTACGTTACGAAAAGAACAGTTATTTGGAGGAGAGATCGTGGGCTCCAGTTTTTAATATAGTAAGTTTGAAATATATGCAATATCCAAATATCTTCCACCCTTACCTCTTACTTGTCTTCAAGCAATTGAGTATAGCAGGAAATTGTTGACTTCGTCTTCCACAATCCAATCTTCTGGGACAATCCCAGTCTTCTGGGACAAATCCTTCCATCATTTCAGCAGAATTACTGCCTTGTGTTGTTGATAACAGATTACACCTTTCTTATCTCAGAAGTTTACTTTCTCCAAAATAATGGTAAATGTTGTCATCCTACCATTTGTCTCTGCATAATTCTAAAAAATCTTTGAATCTCTTTAGCTCTGCCTAGAGGTCAGATTCTATTGACAATGACCTGACTCTCTGATATTGGAACCACAACAGTGTCCGAACATTTCCAAGTTTTCTTTGGATGTTCCATCACCCTACCTCAACCTCCTTTCTTCCAAAATTTTCCTTGACTCTTGGCCTACCTTATAATATCCCCCCAAATAATTCTGGCAGCTCTCCGTACCTAGCTTGCTGTTCGAATCCACTTCAACTCTCTCTGTCTTGTGTTGGAATTGTTCCTATGTTCTCATGAATTCCTGGGGGTGGGCATCAGACCATAGCCATCTTATCTCCTCCATATGCTTGACTGTCTCCAGCACCTACTCCACCTAGTTCGTTACACCTGAACATCTTACACAACTGTCCAGCAGTTGAATCAACTTGATAGCATTGCACCATTCAAGTACATGGCAAAAAACCAAACCAAACCTAACCAAACCAAAACAACCTCTGGACTTCTACAGTCCTCCTGCATCCATCCTTGGGGAAATATGACCCTGAACCATATCCATTCCACATGTGGAAGTGGGGCTACTGCACATGCTGGCATCATTGACAGGATCAAGGGGGTACTTTTCCCTCTCCAGTACTAGAAAGCTGGGTATCTCTTCTACCCTGACCCAGCTGTGATGCCAAGAAGAGAGAGGAATTTACCCAAAGAAAACACAAGCAGGAGAGTTCAGGGTAAAAAGAAGCAGAGAGCTTTTGCAGGAAGACCCTTTCTTCACTGTACACATTTTGAGCCATAGAGTTAGGAAGAGGCGTTTTGGAGGATGAAAAACAAAGGGATGACACTGAGAAGTCAGGGGAGTAGTGGCTGAGGAAAGTGGCACTGCTTAAGGATCTAAGGTCCAATGTAAATGTACAGCAGGAAAAGAGAGCTCAGATAGAGGCTGGAGGCACACAGACATTTAGAGAGCACTTACAGCTGCCTTTGAGAAGTGGGTTACTCGGGATCCCTGGGTGGCTCAGTGATTTAGCCGCTGCCTTCCGCCTACGACAAGATCCTGGAGTCCTGGGATCAAATCCCACATCAGACTCCCTGCATGGAGTCCGCTTCTGCCTCTCTCTCTGTGTCTCTAACTAATGAAGAAAATTAAAAAAAAAAAAAGTTGGCTACTCTATGCTTATAAAACTAAAATCTGTTTGGCTTCTTGGAAGCCACTCTAGTGCCTCAAGTTTCCAGAGAGCTTCAGAGGTTTTACATGTGTGTACTTCTCGGGCACAAGGGGGAGCCAACTCTCTATTCTCAGAATCGTATATCCTAGGCACCAAACAGCTGGCATGGGTCTGGGATGAGCAAGGTTTGCCTTTGATATATCAAAACAGGTGACAGCTGATGTCTAAAATGGACAGAATACGGCTTTATTTCTTTTAGATTTTATTTATTTCTTCAAGAGAGAGGAGAGAGAGAGCATGAGCAGGAGTGGGGGAGAGCAGAGGAAGAGGGAGAAGCCGACTCCTCACTGAGCAGGGAGCCTGACCCAGGGCTCGATCCAGGACCCCAGGATCATGACCTGAGCTGAAGGCAGACACTTAAAACTGACTCAGCCACCCAGGCACCCCCAGACAGGACACATAAAACTGACTCAGCCACCCAGGCACCCCCAGACAGGGGCTTCTGAGTGTTTGTCATGTCTCACCACCAAAGGCTCTTCAGCACCCCAGAGTTCCTTATGTTCCCCTTACACACTTGGGCAGGGTCTAACCTGTGGATGTAGTTTTCATTCTAGTGATAAGGAACCTGTCCTGCCTAATTGGGATTCTTTTTCTGGGTGTCCTATGTGGGGGACACAAGTTTTTCCCTCTTCCTCTGGAATTATCTATGTTCCCCGCTCTCCTTCTTTGTGTGATTCTGTGCAGGTGCGCACACACATGAACCTAGGTATTGGAGATGAGGATACAGAGAGGTTGGAATAAGGTCTGGATCAGTGGCCAGTGAAATGGGCTTGGTGGGGACAGAGGGAGGAGTAAAGAAACAAACCGGTTGTTGGGACCAACCATGCCACTCATCTTCTCCCACCTCTAATTTATTGATTCTGATCTACTGAGTGAGGAAGGTTAACTTTCCAAAACAAGGCATTTCACTTTATTTCTGAAGTCAGAACATGCCAGTAACAGTGGAGACCGCTAAGAACTTCCCCAAGATAGAGAGGCTCTTTCTCCCCATCCTGGGCTGCAGGTAGCACGGGGACTGGGCCTCTCCTCCCACCACACGTGCTGCTAGTCCAATGGGCCTCCGAGGGCTTCACCGCCCAGAAACACCAGTTCACACCAGTTCACAGCAGGGCAGGCTCTAGTGCTTCCAAGGGGTCCGTGCTGCGCTTGCGCCCTGGCCCGGTGAGGGCGCTCCTGACAGCCTCACAGACTGACGGAGCTGCAGCCAGGTGCGCCTGCGCCTCAAGGATGGAACACTGGAACAGGAGGCTCAGCAGGGCTATGGGGATATCACCTGTGGGGAAGAGGTCGGGACACCTGAAGCCCGAGAGAGTGAGGCCATGGGGAAGGAACCCTGGAAGACCCAGAGTGTAGCGTGTGGGAGGGAGTCAGAAGCCACTAGGTTGGACGCTAGGATAGAAGAGAGTTACCAACACCAGAAATTGTAGTGAGGTGGGTTAAGAACAGAGAGAAGCCTTCACCCGGACCCGAAAACTCCTATTCATCTTTAAGACCCAGTTCGAAGGCCCCCTTCCCCCTTTCCTGACTCCCCTCCTAAGCAGAACTGAAGGCCCCATTTCTGCACCCCTCTGACGCCATTCGCACGTCTGTGCCTCCTGTCACAATCACGTCTCCCTCAGGAACAGGGAGCTTCTTGGCAGAATGTCACTGAGCCTTGTAAACCCAGTACCAAGCAGAATTTCTCCTACATACAAAGGACTCGCTAAATGTTTGCTGAATGACAAGCTGCCGGCAGGATACCTGTTCCTTCTCGTGTGCGGTCTGGATGTGGACGGAGATCGGAGAAGCCCGAATATCATCCGACAGTGGCTGGGGGAAGTGGATCACCTGGAGGAGGGTCTCGATGCACCGAGCCTTGGGCTGTCCAGAGAACCGCTGTGGAAGAAGTGGGAAGGTCAGTGCTGGGCTAGGAAGCCAGGGGGAGTGGAGAATGGAGTCGAGGAGGAGAAAGAAGTGGGAGATGGGACAGGTGCATGGGATCCTGAAGACTGGCCATGGAGGCTGTAGAGAATTGGTCCCTATAGGTGATCCCAAACTCACAGTCCCCAGGTGTGAAGAAAAAGGGTTAGTGGTGGGCTTTGATTGGCTAGGTTAAACTGAAGGACTTTTTAAAGATTTTATGTATTTATTCATGAGAGATACAGAGAGAAAAGCAGAGACATAGGCAGAGGGAGAAGCAGGCTCCGTGCAGGAAGCCTGATGTGGGACTCGATCCTGGGACCCTGGGATCACGCCCTGAGCCTAAGGCAGATGCTCAACCACTGAGCCACCCAAGCGTCCCAAACTGGAGGATTAAGAGCAAATTGGTCATACTTTCAGCCAAATCACCAGCAGCCCCTCCTGGTTTCTTCCTTAACCCCATCCATCTTTTACACCTCTGCCAAGACTGCTCACCTGCCAAAGCTGATCCTGTTTTGTCACCACCCTTTCCCTCTGCTAGCTCAGCACTGCCCAACAGAAATATAATGTGAGCCACATATGTAATTTAAGATTTTCTAAGTGCTGCATTAAAAAAGAAACAGGTGAGGGCTGCCTAGGTGGCTCAGTTGGTTGGGCATCTGCATCCAGCTCATGTCCTGGGATCCAGTCCTGCATCAGGCTCACCACTCAGTGGGGTCTGCCTCTCCCTCTCCATCTGCCTCTGCCTCTTCTGCCAGCTCATGCTCTCTCTCTCTCTCTCTCTCTCAAATAAATAACAAAATCTTTAAAAAGAGAGAGAGAGAGAAAGAGGGGGAATTAAAAAGAAACAGAGGGCAGCCCTGGTGGCTTCTGTTTTGCTCTAGTACATTTGAACTGGACGTTCCTTGAAATTCTACTGGACTTCGGCAAGGATCATACAGTTAGACACTTCATTGTTCTTTTTTCAATGTAGGTTTTGTCTCTCCTCCACTAGATGAGCCACTCTGGAATGGCAAAGACTGGATCATACTCTGGATCTATCTCTGATTTCCCCTAAACATACCAACCCCAGGAACTAAAAAAGCATAAAGCACTTTTCTTTTCCTGGTTGGTTGGTTCTACTCATTTGAGAAGGTTGTTTTAGGGATGCGGCGGGTGTTCACTAAATGCTCATTGATTGACTGATTCCCTTTATGTAGAGTTCTGAGACTTAGCAAATAAAAATACAGCAAAATAGGAATTTCAAATGAATAATGAAAAATATAGGATTAGTATGCCTCAACTCTTGCACCGGACATACTTATACTTAAAAAAAAAAAAAAAAAAAATCCTTTCATGACCATCTGTTGTGCTCTCTGCTCAGCAGCCATTCCTCATCCTCCTAGTACCAGCACCTTGATCTTCCTCTGGGGAACTATGGCTCTGCCGTTCTGAGGCCATGCTGTTTGTCTGAGGCTCCCTTCCCACCCTATTCCTCCAGTGCCATCCCATGGCGAGAGCACATGAGCCAGGCCTGGGTAGAGAGCTGCTTTCCCCTGGAGAATAGTGACTGGCTCAGGAATGGCATGTGACCCAAGACAAGCCAGCAAGAGCCCTTCCTGCCAGGCATTCGTGGGAATCACAGGGACAGATAAACTCTCCTTCCACTTGGGTTGCTACCTTGGTGGGATGCTAGGCTGGCACTGCTGGCGGCCAGTTATGCCACCTACTGGAGAAAACCTGCCTGAGAATGAGAGGGACACAGAGGAAAGTAAAGGGCTGACATTCTGGAGCACATTGCTTTGAGTATCTGGATCCAGCTCCCCTGAGACTTCAGTTACATGGGCCGGTCATTTGCCTTGTTTAGCTTAAACCACCATGAATTAGACTTCTGTCACATACTTGTAACTGAAATAATCTTGTCTGATAGTTATAATCTCAGACATTTACCCATGCATGCACATACACTCCCTAGAGTGGAGGATGACTCTGATAGGAGGAAGTGGAGGTGCAGGAGAAAAGTCAGCCCTTAGCCCCACGTGTCCCCTTATCTCTGTGGCAGTCTAGGCATGAGACCAGGCCCAACACAGCCCCACACAGCCCCGACCCATCATGGCCTACCTGCAGCATGGCCAGCGCCCGCCAGAAGAGCTTAGATTGCAGATGCGGAGGTCCAACATGTGGTTTTGGAGGATCTTCCCAAGAAGCACATGGGCCCCTGTGCTCACAGTATTCAGTATCCACTTGGTGCTTAGCTCATGCTGGAACTTCTAAATAGGGCACACATACGGGGGTAACGGAAATTAGAGGAGGGTAGAGCAACAGGGTGAATAGGGCCCTATTGTCTGTCACGTGGGAATCCAGGACCCAAATACAGACGTAATTTGTTTCAGCAACCCAGAGTTTAGATATTAGGATAGTCCCAGTCAAACCTGGTGGTGTCCCACATTTATGGTTTTGATCCCTAGGTACACAGATATCTTCTCTGAGTTCTTCCACAGAAGGGTTTTGCGCGTATCAGAACTTTCCTTCTGCTCTCCAGGTACCTGATACGAGGAGTCAAAGTCCTGGGCATCGTTCCATGAAACCAAAGGCCTCTCGGGAGCAGATAGTGTCTTATTCTGCTCCAGAGCCCCAATCTTTTTGATAATGGCTGATACATGGTTACTGATCAATACATGTTTGTTGAGAATTAATTCAATTTAACAATTATAACAACCTAATGAAATAGGATTTTCTATCCTCATTTTTACATATGTGGAAATTAGAGGTTAGAAATAAAGTAACTTGAGGGCCTGGGTGGCTCATCAGTTAAGCATCTGACTCTTGATTTTGGCTCAGGTCATGATCTCAATGTCGTGGGATCTAGCCCTGTGCTGGGCTCCACATTCAGCAGGGAGTCTGCTGGACATTTCTTCTCCTTCTGCCCCTCCTCCCACTGCTGATTCTCCCTCTTTTCTCTCGCTCCCTCTCTCAAATAAATAAACAAATCTTTAAAAAAAGAAAAAAAAGTAAAGTAACTTGAATAAGTTTATATGATAGTGAGATGCAGAATCAGGACCTAAATTCAGGTCTTCTAATTGGTGATGAGGGCGTTTCCTACTTGGCCACAGTCATCTCCTGGGTGAATAAGATAATGTATGTGAAAGCACACTGAAAACTAAAACGCTGCACAAACACATAGTACTGTGAGTATAAACGCCACCTGTCCTTAGCCCTCATCTCTTGCTCTTATAACATCTATTACTGCGCTTTGCATCTATTACTGTAACAGGAGTCCAGACAAGGAATTGAGAGGATTAATTACTGGGTCCTGGCCAGGCAAGGGAACAGGCTACCACTACTTCTGCCTCCTTCTGGCATTCTACAAATAGCAGGTCACACACACCCCTTGCAGAGGGTATACTGAAAATACTTAACAAGGGATTGACAAGGACATGAGTACTGTATAAGTACATTTGCAATGATGGGGATGGAGCTAGAGACTATTATTCTAAGTGAAGTAAATCAATCAGAGAAAGATAAATACCATATGATTTCACTCATGTGGAATTTAAGAAACAAAACAAACAAGCAAAGGGAAAAAAAGAGAGAGAAGAGAGACAAATCAGGAAACAGACTCTTAACTATAGAGAACAAACTGATGGTCACCAGAGGGGAGGTAGGTGGGGGATGGGTTAAACTGGTGATGGGGATGAAGGAGTGCACTTGCTGTGATGAACACAGGGTGTTGTCTGGAAGTGCTGAATCACTATACTGTACACCTGAGATGTATATGACACTAGATTAACTGACAGGAATGAATGAATGAATGAATGAATGAGTTTATTTTTTTAATTTTCTTTTTCATGAGAGACATAAAGAGAGAGGCAGAGATGTAGGCAGAGGGAGAAGCAGGCTCCATGCAGGAAGCCTGATGTGGTCCTTGATTCCGGGACTCCAGGATCATGCCTTGAGCCAAAGGCCAACGCTCAACCGCTGAGCCACCCAGGTGTCCCTACTGACAGGAATTTAAATAAAAACTGAAAAAAAGAAAAAGATATTGTGGCTCATTTGGCTAAAAGAGAAAGACAAAGAGCACGGAAAATCGACCAACCAGAATGAAGCTAGCTAGAATGCAGTACACAGATTGTCCAGTGGGAGAGAGAGCAATCAAATCTGAGTTATATCATTTATGTCACTAACCATTAGATAACCATTCACACCACTATCATTAACACAAAATATTTTAAAAACGGACGCCTGTGTGGCTCAGCACTTGAGCGGCTGCCTTTGCCTCAGGGCATGATCCCTGGGTCCAGGATCAAGTCCTGCATTGGGCTCCCTGTGTGGAGTCTGCTTTTCCCTCTGCCTGTGTCTCTGCCTCTCTCTCTGTTCTCTCATAAATAAATAAGTAGGGAATCCCTGGGTGGCGCAGCGGTTTGGCGCCTGCCTTTGGCCCAGGGCATGATCCTGGAGACCCGGGATTGAATCCCACATCGGGCTCCCGGTGCATGGAGCCTGCTTCTCCCTCTGCCTGTGTCTCTGCGCCTCTCTCTCTCTCTCTGTGACTATCATAAATAAATAAAAATTAATAAATAAATAAATAAGTAAAATCTTAAAAAAAAAAAACAAAAAACAAAACAATTTTTAAATCATCAATCTCTGCCCTGAAAACCATTCTCAATACTAAGCTTCCTAGGGGCTAATTTTCCTTTCCTTCAAGTTCCAGCTCAAGACACATCTGTTTGTAAACTTAAAACGTTCTCAAATTTTAAGTCAGTGTTGCCCAACAGCAATATGAAAGCCATACATGCAATTTTTTATCTTCAGGGTGCCTGAGTAGCTCAGGTGGTTAAGGCTCCAACTCTTCTTGATTTCAGCTCAGATCATGATCTTAGGGGTGTGAACCACAGGGTTGAGCCCTTTGTCCGGTTCCACACTCAGTGCAGAGTCTGCTTGAGATACTGTTTCTTCTTCTCCCTCTCTCTCTGCCCCTCCCCTGGCTCACACCTGTTCTCTCTCTAAATAAATACAATCTTTAAAAAACTTTTTTATTTTCTAGTAGCCACATTAAAAAGGGGAATCAGGGCAGCCTGAGTGGCTCAGCGGTTTGGTGCCGCCTTCAGCCCCAGGCGAGGTCCTGGGGACCCCGGGTCGGATCCTGTGTCGGGCTCCCTGCATGGAGCCTGCTTCTCTCTCTACCTGTGCCGCTCCCTCTCTCTCTCAATCTCTCTCTCTCTCTGTGTGTGTCTCTAGTGAATAAATAAATAAAATCTTTAAAAAAGGAGGGGGAGGGGATCAGGTAAAATTATTACATGTAATCAATATGAAAATATTGGGGGATCCCTGGGTGGCTCAGCTGTTTGGTCCCTGCCTTCAGCCCAGGGCGTGATCCTGGAGTCCCGGGATCGAGTCCCACATCGGGCTCCCTGCGTGGAGCCTGCTTCTCCCTCTGCCTGTGTCTCTGCCTCTCTCCCTGTGTCTCTCATGAATGAATAAATAAAATCTTTAAAAAAATAAAAAAATATGAAAATATTACGAATATTTTACATTATTTTTTCACAGTAAGCCTTTCAATCTAGTGTGTATTTTAGGTTTATAGTACAAGTCAGTTTGGACTAGTCATACTTTAAGTGTCCAATAACCACATATGGGTAATGGCTACTATATTGGACAGTGCACGTCTAAGTCCTCAGTGATTACTCCCTTCTCTAAACCCTTACTTTAGCATATTTAGGGTTTCTAGCTTTGTTTTACACTTACGAAGTAATTTCATCATATTTATCCAATCTTCCCAACACTACATTAAGATGATCTTCTTTTTATATTCCTGGTTCCTGAATACCCATCCTCCAAACCGCCTGGCATTATAGAAAACTCCATTTATTCTTCTGGCCAAGGGACAAGCTTTCTCTGATCAGCTATTTCACATTTCAGGGAATTTACATACATAAAGTACAAAAAAAATGAGGCACTATCCTACACTGAACATTCCATGGTTTTTGATTGAATGTAGTTCCAGGGGATCCCTGCGTGGCGCAGCGGTTTGGCGCCTGCCTTTGGCCCAGGGCGCGATCCTGGAGACCCGGGATCGAATCCCACATCGGGCTCCCGGTGCATGGAGCCTGCTTCTCCCTCGGCCTATGTCTCTGCCCCTCTCTCTCTCTCTCTCTCTCTCTCTGTGACTATCATAAAAAAAAAAAAAAAAAAAAAAAAAATTGAATGTAGTTCCAGCCCCTCCAGTGATGATAATCAGGATCAGAGCTCTATATACATACCACTTGTAGTGAATTTACAATATTAGGTTCCGGCAGCAATTTTAATCTCTTACCCATTCCCCAGGTACAGCCCATTTCATCATCTTGACTACTAGTATTTCTCTTCCTTTCGGTGGTGTCCACTTCTTCCTCATCCGAGTCTTCTCCCAACATCTTCTTCTCCAACATCATTTGCTGCTGCTTGCGCAATTCCTTCAGTTGCGTTACGGTCAGCTCGGATTCTGCCTCTCGGTCCTCCTCTGGTCCCTGATGAACCAAGCGAAAGAATTCTTTCAGAGTTCAGGAGTGTGGGAGTCACTTTCAGAAATATGGCAACGGGGACACGTGTCCGCAGAGGAGCCAGATTCCCCCACTTTGTCCTCGGGGACGGAGAGAACCTCCTTCTTCACAGAAAGCGTAAGCAACTCTGGAACCCAGGCCGGTGCACTCCAGAGATTTCCGCATTACGTTGTTCTACTTACCTGAAGAAGAAAGAGCCGGGTGCTGCCTCCAAAGCGAAGAACGTGCCCGACGTGGACGCGACGATAGGTGCGGGGTGGGATGCGGGTTTTGTTAAGAAAAGTGCCGTGGGTGCTTCCCAGATCGTAAAGGTAGAAGCCCGGCCCTTGGCCGTCGCATTCTCCTTCGAGGCCGGCCGCCCTGTGCTGCAGCACGGCGTGGTACCGGGACACCGAAGGGTGCTCCAGGCACACGTCGCAGCTAGACAGCCTCCCGAAGAGGCAGCAACTCGTCCCTTTCAAGCTGCGGGTGCCAAGGATGGTGCCGCCCTTGAGCGTCTCTAGGCTGTAGGGGGCCGAGGCGGGGCCGCCCCACGGCGGCTCCCGGTAAGGGGGAGCCCGGGCCGGGCCGCCAGCTGAAGGAGCCGCTGAGGGGGGCCGCGGCTGCTCCGTCGGTGGACTCCTGGTGTCCCCGCTGTCGGGCTGGACTGGCGGGACGTCGGGCTCCCCGGGGTCGGGCTCTGGCAGCGCCGTGGGCCTTTCCTTCTTTACCTCCTCAGGGTTCGAAGGACTGGTGGCCGGAGCTTTGCCCCGCACGACCGGGGGCACCGGCAGGGTTGGTTTCTTGAAGTCATCACTGCGCTCTTGCGAAGCCAGCGACTCGGACGGAGAGGGACTATCAGCCATCCTCGGGCGGGTGCACGCTCAAAATCTGTTCCTGGGAAACCTACCCCCGCAGTCTCTAAGTTCCTCTCTCCTCTCCCTCTCCGCCTCTCCGCCTCTCCTCTCTCTCTCTCTCTCTCTCTCTGTCTCTCTCTCTCTCTCTCTCTCTCTCAGCTCCCAGCGGCTTCTCTGGGCAGCGATGGCGGAGTTGCTCCTTCACCACCCACACACGACGTTACGAAGAGGGCAACATCACGGGAAGGGAAAAACAGTAAAAGGAGACCGAGGTGCTGTGAAAATGGGGACATCTTTAGAGGGTGCAACCTGTCGTAACAGCTTCCTGTGGCATATCCTGCGTGAGGAGAAGCGCTTCCGACAGCCTAGGACCACCCGTCACCTAGCCAGCTTTCGCGGGCCTGGCGACCCTCGCCTCAGGCCTTTCCGAGTCGTGCAGTCTTCCAGCCCAACTCCCGTGACGCGGCAGTGAATAGTCGCGCTTCCGTGCCACGGTCCAGGCCCAGACCTCCTCGTCTCCGAGCCGCCCCGCCCGGCATCAATGACTCCAGGCCCTTGCGCCTCCTCACCCTGACTGGGAGCTGCCGAGGACCGGGGCTTTCTTTGAACTTATTCTTCGTGTTCTTTTCGGTGAAATGAAGGTTTTATTTTGTTCTGTTTGGTCCCTTCGTTGACCCATTTCTTTGTTCATTTTGTTTTTTCGGAAGCCAGTTACTGAGACTGCATAGTGTAGTGGTTAGGGGCGCAGACTCTGGAGCCTGTCTTGATTTTCTCCCTCCGTCATTTGCGACGTTGGGCAAGACGGTGGGCCTCAGCTTCTGCCTCTGAAAAATGGGATAGATGTGGAGATTGAATTAAACAGTAAAGACAAAGCCTGGCACATGGTAAGCACGCAACAAATGCCAAATATACTGTGCGCCAGACACTGTACAAAGATCATGGGGGTAGATGGAAGGATAAACTCGACTGAGAGAAGTCTTAGTTTCAATCCAGGTATAAATGCTGTGGTGAAGACATGAGAAGTGCTGTGAGAATATAAGGAAGGGAGATTTCCTGGGGCGGTGATGGAGACTGGTGACCTAAACTATACTTAAATACTATACTTATAAACTATACTTAAATCGAATACAAGTCTGCCAGGGATGTAGTGCGTGGAGGGGCATTTCTGGCAGAGATCACCACTTAAAGGGTCAACTGGAAATACATGACATGCTCAAGAAACTGAATAGTCATGATACGGTTAGAACCAGGGTGGAAATTTCCTCCAGGAAGCTCCTTCTTTGTGCTTTCACTGCACCAGGTCTGTGTCTCTAGAACAGCCCTTACCATACACTTCCATATTGAAATGTTCTGTTTATATATTTCTCTCCCTCACCTCAGGTCAGGGATCTTGCAGTGGTGTTTGTCTTCTTCCATAATGCCTGGCATTTGATAAACGTTTGTTGAACTTGAAGAGACATATGGGCAACGAATCCGGAAAGGTGGGTTAAGTCAGATTGCAGATTTTGATGAATGGTAGCTCCAAGACTCCTGGCTGACTTTTTCCAGTAAGCAAAGAGAAGTTGTTAGATGGGAGTCTTAAAAAGATGAAGTCTAGCAGCACTGGAGCATAGATTAGATACAGGGAGATACTGAAGTAAGGGATACCAATTAGGAGGCAGCAGAAATCACTGAGATTCTTCTGTATATATGTCAGAGGTTGAATGCGTAAGGCCATTTAGATTACTGGTCAATAGATTTTTTCATCGGGACCAGGGAAAAGGTTGCCTGTGTTTGACACACATAGTAAGAACCACCTCTTCCTATCTTTAACTCTACCCCCCACCCCACCCCCCTTTCTCCTACTGATTCAGGACGGATGTGTCGAGATACCCTGAGAAATACTCCAGGTCTCATTTGAGGATCTTGCCTTGCAGATTGTTCAGGATTGAGCATGATGGTAGTTCTCGTAATGAGTTAGTGGGGTAATATTGAAAACATGGACACTAGCCCTCCCAATACCATTGCAGCTTTTAGTCTACTAATGACCCAAATTCCACCTGTGGTTCAGTCCAGTAGGAATTGTCATTGTATGTGACTGTGATGAATGGCATCTAACAGTTATATTTCTCTTAATTTCTTCAGGGAGAACATCTTTGGTCCTACAGTGTTGCTGACATTGACATTTTCTGAGTGGTCTTGAACAGCCTACTTTCTATGTAAATAACTGGCTAGACCTCACTTTTTTTTTTTTTTTTTTTTTTTTACTATAGAAGTCTATAACCTAGAGATTTAAAAACACTGCTTTTAGGTCACTACTACATTTATCTAGAAGGTTCTTCCTTTCTTATTCCAAAATGTTGAGATACTGGGGAGAGATACCCATCTCATCAAGCCAGACCAACAGAAGTTCTTTTGATTTGCTCCCACGGGAGTTCCGTCTAGTGGAAGTCCATGACCCACCACTGCACCAGCCCTCAGCCAACAAGCCCAAGCCCCCTACAATGTTGGACATCCCCTCAGAGCCATGCAGCCTCACCATCCATACTATTCAGCTGATCCAGCACAACCGACGTCTGCGCAATCTCATTGCCACAGCTCAGGCCCAGAGTCAGCAACAGACAGAAGGTGTAAAGACCGAAGAGAGTGAACCTCTTCCCTCTTGCCCTGGGTCACCTCCTCTTCCTGATGACCTCCTGCCTATAGATTGTAAGAATCCCAATGCACCATTCCAGATCCGGCACAGTGACCCAGAGAGTGACTTTTATCGGTAAGACAAGGCTTTGCTATTTCTTTTTTCCAAAAAGTCTTCGCAACAGCACTGTTAAGCATGCAGTCCTAATTCCATGAGGAAACGGAGTATAAGAGTAATCGACATGGCCAAAGTTGCTCAGGTAATTGGAAGGAAGTCTAAGACTTGAATCCTGATCTTCCATATCCGGAGTCTGTGTCTTTTACTTTTGAGGTAACAAATATTTATTGAGTGCCTGTTACATGCCAAACATTTTACTAGGAGCAAGATACTGCACTAGTATGTTAAAGAAGCCATGGCCTCAGTCCTCAGAGTTTAGTCTTTCTGTTTGATTTAAAATGTACATTATGGGTTTAGGTTAGTATCCTCAAGTTGAGATTCATGGATTTACTCTCATATTATTAGGAATCCATAAGTTCTATACAAGAATTTTTAAGTTGTGTACAGTTGACCCTTGAACAACATGAGTTTAAATTGTGTGGGTCCACTTACATGTGGATGTTTTTACAGTACAGTACTAGAAATGGATTTTCCTTACGATTTTCTTTTTTCTAGCTGACTTATTGTAAGAATACAGTATATAATACATATAAACATACAAAAGAAGTGTTAATCAACTTTATATATTATCACTAAGGCTTCCAGTCAGTAGTAGGCTAGTATAAATCATTGGGGTGCGTGGCTGTTTCAGACAGAAGAGCACGTGAAATCTTGATCTCGGGGTCATGAGTTCAAGCTCCATATCAATATAGAGATTACTAAAAAAATACGGTAAAATACACTTTTAAAAAAAGTTGGGTGTTAATCATTAAGTTTTGGGGAGTCAGAGCTCTTTTTTGGATTTTCAACTGTACAGGGAGTTGGTGCCCCTAACCCCTATGTTGTTCAAGGGTCCAGCTATATTTTCATTGTGATAACATCACTTTAGAAGTAATGTAAAAATATTCTTGATCCTTGCTACTCAAAATCTGGTCTCAGACTAGGAGCATCAACATCACCTGGGAACCTATTACGAATTCAGAGTCTCAGGCCCTACCCAGCCTCCTGAATCAGAATCTTCATTTTAGGGACGTCTGGGTGGCTCAGTGGTTGAGCATCTGCTTTTGCTCAGGTAATGATCCCGGGGTCCTGGGATCGAGTCCCACATTGGGCTCCCCAGAGGGAGCCTGCTTCTCCCTCTGCTTGTGTCCCTGCCTCTCTCTTTGTCTCTCATGAGTAAATAAATAAAATCTTAAAAAAAAAAAATTCTTCATTTTAACAAGATCTCCAGAAGATTCATATGTGTATTTAAGTTTGAGAAGCCCTGCTCCATATCCTCTAAACGACTGCTTTATGATCTAATGCTACTACTGCATTTCAGTGTGTAAGTTTGCATCTGGTGCCAAAAAATTATTTTTCATTTTGAAATTTGTCAGACCAAAGAAAAATTTAAATAATAGTACAAGAAATGGCTAAATACTCTTTACCAGGATTCACCAATTGTTAACATTTTGCCACATCTGTTTTCTCTCACATGTGTATAAGCATGTATGTATACACACACATACACACATAAATAAATGCATAACAATTGTAAATATATACACGTACAGTCTTTGCCAAATATTTTAAAGTTGCACATATCTCAGTATTTCACCCCTTAATTCTTTTTTTTTTTTTTTTTAATGTAAGTCACACAGAGAGAGAGAGAAGCAGAGACACAGGCAGAGGGAGAAGCAGGCTCCATGCACCGGGAGCCCGATGTGGGACTCGATCCCGGGTCTACAGGATCGTGCCCTGGGCCAAAGGCAGGCGCCAAACCGCTGCGCCACCCAGGGATCCCTCACCCCTTAATTCTTAAGTATTCTTCCACCCCTAAATTGTTCACTTTAACCTAAGAATAAAGAAAATTTCCTACATAACCCCAATACCAATATCACACCAAAATAAATGAACACTAATTATATAATATCAATTATTAAGTCCATATTCAGATTTCTCCAAAATATCCTTTATAAATAAATTTTCCTCTAATCCAGAACCTAAAAATGATTTTCATTTAGCTGTTTAGTGTCTTGTTTTTGTTTGTTTTTGTTGGAGAAAGCGTGTGAGCAGGGGAAGGGCAGAGGAAGTGGGAGAGAGAATCCCAGAACAGACTCCCTGCTGAGTGCAGAGCCTGACTTGGAGCTCCTTCCTGAGATCCTGAAATGATGACCTGAGCTGAAATCACGAGTGAAACACTCAACCAACTGGGCCACCCAGGCGCCCCTATTTAATGAATTTTAAACCAGAAGAGCTTCCTGGGCGGCCCGGGTGGCTCAGCGGTTTAGCACCGCCTTCAGCACAGGGCAGGATTCTGGAGACCCTGGATCGAGTCCAATCCGGTGTCAGGCTCCCTGCATGGAGCCTGCTTCTCCCTCTGCCTGTGTCTCTGCCTCTCTCTCTCTGTGTCTCTCATTAATAAACAAAAATCTTAAAAAAAAAAAAACTAGCTTCCCCTTTTTTAAAACACAGGATACTAATCTTTAAGAGTTCAGGTCATTTAGATGTAGAATGTCCCACTCACTGGGTTTGCTGATTATTTTCTCAAGATTAGATTGAAGGTTAAATATATTTGGAAAAAATATATGTAAGTAATATTGTATACCACTTAATTTCATCTGTTATTGATAATAGTTACTACTATTTTAATTGTCCCAAAGTAGTGAGAAAAGAACAGAAATGGACTTATTACTATGTAAGGGTTGCAGTTCCAGTTGACCAAATGATGTCCTGGTGCACACTGTATAATTGAAGGTTCTGAAGTCCTTGGAATAGTGAAAAAGGTAGGGGTAACTATCATTACATGCATCTCACATGTTCATATAGATACAGCTTCAAAAAACTTGCTCTGTAGTGATCAGTACCATATTTACATTTGGAAGGCAATTTAGTTTTAAGAATATTGCCATCATATTAAATTGATGCTGTTATTTAGAATTTTGTAGTTTTGCATCAAACTTTCTCATTTTTTTCAAGTTTTTACTTAAATCCCAGTTAACATACAGTGTAATGTTAGTTTTAGGTGTAGGATTTAGTGATTCATCACTTAACATTCAATACCCACCGCTCATCACCAGTGTCCTCCTTAATACCCATCGTCTGTTTAACTCATCCCTTCGCCTGCTTCCCCTTCAGCAACGGTTTCTTCTCTATAGTTAAGAGTCTGTTTTATGCTTTGCCTCTTTCCTTTTTTTCCCCTATATTCATCTGTTAGGTTTCTTAAATTCCACATATGAGTGAAATATGGTATTTGTCTTTCTCTGACTTATTTCACTTAGCAAAATACTCTCTAGTTCAATCCATGCCATTGCAAAGGCAAGATTTCATCATTTTTATGGCTAATATTCCACTGTGTGTATATACATACATATATAAATATATATCACATCTTCTTTTTTTTTTAAAGATTTTATTTATTTATTCATGATAGTCACAGAGAGAGAGAGAGAGAGGCAGAGACACAGGCAAGGGAGAAGCAGGCTGCATGCAGGGAGCCCGACGCGGGACTCGATCCCAGGTCTTCAGGATCGCGCCCTGGGCCAAAGGCAGGGGCCAAACCGCTGCGCCCCCCAGGGATCCCTATATTACATCTTCTTTATCCATTTGTCAGTCATTGGACATTTGGCTCTTTCAGTAATTTGGCTATTATTGATAATGTTGCTGTAAACATGGAGGTGCATGTATCCCTTCGAATCAACATTTTTGCATTCTTTGGGTAAATACCTAGTAGCACAATTGTAAGGCAATTCTCTTTCTAGCTTTCTGAGGAATCTCCATACTGTTTCCAGAGTGGCTGCGCCAGTTTATATTCCCACCAACAGTGTAAGAGGGTTCCCCTTTCTTCACATGTCTCCACCATGTGTCCTGTGGTGTTAATTTTAGCCACTCTGGCAGGTGTGATCTGTATCTCATTGTAGTTTTGATTTGTATTTCCCTGATGATGAGTGATGTTGAGCATCTTTTCACGTGTTTGTTAGCTATCTGTATGTCTTCTTTGGAAAAATGTCTATTCATGTCTCCTGTCCATTTTTTAACTGAATTATTTGGTTTTTTGGGTGTTGAGTTTTAGAAGTCCTTTAGAGATTTTGGATGGATACTAACCCTTTATCGGATATATCATTTGCAAATATCGTCTCCCATTCCAAAGACTGCCTTTTAGTTTGGTTGTTTCCTCCACAGTGAAGAAGCTTTTTAACTTGATGAAGTCCCAATGGTTTATTTTTTATTTTGTTTCCCTTGCCTCAGGGGATATATCTAATAAGTTGCTATGGCCAATGTCGAAGAAGTTGCTGCCTGTGTTCTCCTCTGGGATTTTGATGGTTTCCTGTCTCACATTTAGGTCTTTCATCCATGTTGAATTTATTTCTGTGTATGGTGTAAGAATGTGGTCCAGTTTCCTTCTTTTGCATATTGTTGTCCAGTTTTCCCAACACCGTTTGTTGAAGAGACTGTCTCTTTTCCAATGGATATTCTTTCCTGCTTTTAGCTGGTCATAGTTGTGGGTCCGTTTCTGGGTTTTCTATTCTGTTAATCTATGCATCCATTTTTTTTTGTGTGCCAGCACAATACCGTCTTGATCACTACAGCTTTGTAATATAACTCAAAGTCTGGAATTGTGATTCCTCCAGCTTTGCTTTTCTTTTTTAAGCTTGCTTTGGCTACCAGAAGTCTTTTGTATTTCCATACAAATTTTAGGAATGTTCTTTTTTTTTTCTTTCAAGATTTTATTTATTTACTTGACAGAGAATGAGAGAGAGAGCATGACCAAGGGGAGCTTGGGGCAGAGGGGGAGGGACAAGCAGGCTCCCAGATGAGTAGAGTCTGATGTAGGAACTTGATCCCAGGACCCCAGGATCATGACCTGAGCCGAAGGCAGATGTTTAACCCACTGGGCCACCCAGGCATCCCTGCTCTAGCTCTGTGAAAAAATGCATGTGATATTTTGATGGGGATTGCATTAAGTGCGTAGATTGCTTTGGGTAGTATAGTTATTTCAACCATGTTTGTTCTTCCAATCACAAACTTCTAATTTTAATTCAGAAGAGCTGTTAACATCAGAAGTTTATACTAGTTTGTTTTATACATATTTTTTTTTTAAAGATTTTATTTATTTATTCATGATAGTCACAGAGAGAGAGAGAGAGGCAGAGACACAGGCAGAGGGAGAAGCAGGCTCCATGCACCGGGAGCCCGATGTGGGATTAGATCCCGGGTCTCCAGGATCGCGCCCTGGACCAAAGGCAGGCGCCAAACCGCAGCGCCACCCAGGGATCCCTGTTTTATACATATTTAAGAAACGTTTAGCAAAAATAATTTGCATCAGCTATGGGGTGCTGAAAGAATTATTTTCCTTTGAAGTAAGTCCATGTGTTACTCAAATAAAGCAATACTGGTTTAGCTGTTTATTAGGCATTTCTGAGGCCTTTTGCTTTTGGCCCTTTTAGCTTTTGGAGACTGGCTATAGGAAATGATGGTGGAAATAGTAAATGAACAGTTATTTGGGGGGCACCTGGGTGGCTCAGTCAGTTAAGTGTCTGACTCTTGGTTTCAGCTCAGGTCATGATCTCAGGGTTTTGAGATGAGCCCCATGTTGGGCTCCCTTCTCAGTGCAGAACCTGCTTAAGGTTCTTTCTCCCACCCCCTCTGCTCCCCCCCACCCCCCACTTGCTCACACACACTCTCAAATAATCTTTGAAAACTTATTTGGCAGTTGGTTTTCTTGCTTTCCAACTATTATGTGGACTGCAGTAATTGCTTCTGAGCAGATAGTAGTAAAGTGGGTACACAGCTCCTCTAGCCCTCTTGTACAGCACATAGTGACACATGCCAAGTATGGACCAGGGAAAAGATTTTTTTTTAAGGTTTTATTTATTTATTTATTTATTTATTCATGAGTGACATGCACAGAGAGAGACAGACAGAGACAGCGACAGAGAGAGGCAGAGACACAGGCAGAGGGAGAAGCAGGCTCCATGCAGGGAGCCCGACGTGGGACTCGATCCCGGGTCCCCAGGATCAGGCGCTGGGCTGAAGGCGGCACTAAACTGCTGAGCCACCTGGGCTGCCCAAGAAATCTTCTATACCTGATTTTATCCATTTTCTTATTTGTCAGAGGGAGGCAGAAGATAGGAATTTTCAGGAGACAGGTATTGATTAGAAATGTGTTAAAAGTTATTTTTAGGAGGTCAGAGACCTTTTTGAAGTTATTTCTTAGATTAAGATTTCTACAGCAGTGATTAGGAGTAAAATGGTGTATTATGAAGAACATGGGATCTGAAATCAGAAGCTCCACCTTCTGATAATATCGAAACAACTTCCGGCAGGTCCGCACCTCTGAACCTCAACCTCTGAAACCTGCAGCCAAATGGGAATCATAATATGGATCTACTACCCACTGTGCACAGGATAGGATAAAAATGCTTTGTAAACTGTATACATTTTAAATTGCTTTTATGAAATTGAGTTGCTTGTCCAGTTTTACAAATGGTCTGTTGTAGTTGTATAAGAATCTCCTAATTGGGACTGAATTTCTGAAACTCCGTGTATCATCCAGCGTATGAGGAAGCTATGTGGTGAAATAATTAGAGCACTCTTGAACAGTGCCTGAGCTATAAACTTTTTTTCATCCTGAAAGTAGTCAAAACTGAGCAGTTGATAAAAGAAACTTTATATTCACCTGACACTTTTATATTGTTTATTGTGGACATGTATTGTCTATTAAGACTTTTATGTAATTGGAGGAGCTCAGAGATATGATCGTGGGTTGTTGAGACATGCCCTGTGTAGCAGCAAGATAAACCGGGCTCTGTAACTGCATAGAATTCCCCTAGAAAGCTGGGCCAGTGGTTTGACTAAAATTGTAAAACTCCTAGGGAGACAGGATGGGTCAGCCCTTTGCAAGAGCACTAATAACACTGCCATGTCTCGCCTTTCAGCGGGAAAGGGGAACCGGTGACTGAACTCAGCTGGCACTCCTGCCGGCAGCTTCTCTACCAGGCAGTGGCCACAATCCTGGCCCATGCAGGCTTCGAGTGTGCTAATGAAAGTGTCCTGGAGACCCTTACTGATGTGGCACATGAATATTGCCTTAAATTCACCAAGTTGCTGCGCTTCGCTGTGGATCGGGAAGCCCGGCTGGGGCAGACTCCTTTCCCTGACGTTATGGAGCAAGTATTCCATGAAGTGGGCATTGGCAGTGTGCTCTCCCTCCAGAAGTTCTGGCAGCACCGAATCAAGGACTATCACAGTTACATGCTACAGGTGAGGTCACCCTGTGAGAACTGGGTGTAATCTAGGGGTGTTCAGCAGGATCCCATACTTGCCCTAGGGAACAGAGCACAGGGGCTTGGAATAGAGTGGACTTGACCTGCTCTCCTCATGGCCCTAGCTGTGTTTTCTTGACTTCATCACTGACCTGGCCAGACCCTGGGGCCTCCTTTAGTCAATGAGCGGCCACATTTTTTGATAACACTTCTGCTGGAAAAAAAATTATAGACAGGAATATGGAGTCTGAGAGAATATGGTTACCATGCTTTATTCAATAAATATTTATTGAGTGCCTTTTGTGAGTGAGGCATATGTGAGACAGCAGCAGTTAATAAGGTAAGTCCCTTGAGCGTGCATTCTTAAAGAGAGAAACAAAAACAAGTAAATAAAAAGTGATCAAAACAATTTCAGGTGGCATTAAGTGCTATAAAAAGCAAAACCAAACAGAGTGAAGTGATACTGCCCAAGGGCAGAAGAAGGGATAGAGATACCATTTTTGGTTGCAGCCAGAACTACCTAATCTCTTCAAACCCTGTGGCCTTAAGCAAGTCATTTGTTCATTGTTTTGGTTTCCCCAAATCTAAAATACGATTAGGGATTTTTAACACCTGACAGTCTTTGCTAAGTGATCCAGATTTCCTATACCCTTCATTATCCACCTAGGGGACAGATCTCAACTATTAGTTTTTACAGCCAAAAATGTGATCTTTTGTCCCCACTCTGATTTGTCTTTAACAAAGTCTCTTTTACCTTTATGCAACTATTAATTAATAAGAAACTCTCTGCTAAAACAACTTTTCTTCATTGTGTCTCTCTCATTTACAAATGCAAACTCAGCACCTTCAACAAATTCCTTCCATGTGTCTGCTGTGCTCAAAAAAAAAGTGAAAAACAAAACAAAAAATCAGGGGATCCCTGGGTGGCTCAGCGGTTTAGCACCTGCCTTCAGCCCGGGACGTGATCCTGGGGTCCCGGGATGGAGTCCTGCGTCGGGCTCCCTGCATGGCGCCTGCTTCTCCCTCTGCCTGTGTCTCTGCCTCTCTGTGTGTGTGTCTTTCATGAATAAGTAAATAAAAATCTCTTTTAAAACAATGAAACAAAAAACCAGTTCTTTCCTTTGGCAGTGGTTGCTTTATTCATATTATGTTGGTTTTATGTGCGATGCCACAAGCTAACCATCCACTTTGCTTTTAACATTTCTTTGGAAGATTGACTCTTGCTTGCCAACAGATTAGTAAGCAACTATCTGAGGAGTATGAAAGGATTGTCAACCCTGAGAAGGCCACAGAGGACACTAAACCTGTAAAGATCAAGGAAGAACCTGTGAGCGACATCACATTCCCTGTCAGTGAGGAACTGGAGGCTGACCTTGCTTCTGGAGACCAGTCACTGCCCATGGGAGTCCTCGGGGCTCAGAGTGAGCGCTTCCCATCTAACCTGGAAGTTGAGGCTTCACCACAGGCTTCAAGTAAGAAAACAATTGACTGTGATTCTGGGATATCTGCCAATCTCAGCACTTCTGGCATTTTGGAATCAAACTGTGGAGAGGAGAGGAAAAAGTGGGAGTGGGCAAGAAAATAGAAAGCCTAAAAAAACAAATACAGCCTCACTGATCTAGATATGTCAACATTCTTCTTTGTAATTAGTGAAGGGAGGACTAGCACAACTTTACAGGCATTCTTTAAAATAATTCCGAGTTAGGGTGTAGATGCAATAGGTGTTCTATTGTTGAGTCCTGGAGCTAATTTAGCTGACCCAGCTGGGTGGGCAGATGTCCCCTTCATCCCGTACTTAGTGTGCTGTATTTGTCTTTCCTGATGCTTGTACTCAGTAAGACAACTTCCACACAGATGAAGGAAGGCTAATTGCTCAAGGCTGTTTGAATAGTTGGGCTTCCTTGCTAGAGTACCCCCAAAAGATTCGACCAGAAAGGGACTGAAATAGGGCTATCCAATCAGACGCAGCTGGCCTTTTCCAGACAGACTCTGTGATCACCCTAGGAACCAGGATACTTGATCCTTCTGTCAGATTGCAAATTAGTTTCGATCCTCAGTTCTACTCAAATATAAATTGTCACTTCATCAATGCACAAATGATACAAGTAACAAATCCTAAACAGAATCAGGCCACATTGTTTTTTTAAAACATTTTAAGCTTTTCTTTGAGAGAGGGCGCACACATGTACACAAGTGGGAGGAGGGGCAGAGGGAGAAGCTGACTCCCCACTGAGCTGGGAGCCCGATGCTGAGTTTGATCCCAGGGCCCTGAGATCATGACCTAGCAAAGTCAGACACTTAACCAACAGCCACCCAGGCGCCCAAGGCCACATTTTTTAGTGTTGGCCAGAGAGCCTTTCACCATGAAAGAGGTAATAACCACAGAACAGCTTTGCTAGAACAGAGACAGGAGGGCCAAAGAGAAACTGTTACAGATTTAGGAGCCATGACACTCTTCAGCAGTCTAGGAACTGCTGCCAGCATTTTGTAGTAATCGCTAAGTTCATACTGTGAGAGAGGACCGGGGACCCAAACAAAAGGCAGGAAAACAGGACAGCCTTATAGAAGGAAGGAAGGAAAGAAGCAACTTAACACCTGATTAAGAGCCTGTGGTTGTGCCTGCCTTTGGGCCATGAGACAGGGAATCTTTCCACCTACATAGTTTTACTTCCCTGATTTAAGGGAAATGGCTGGTGGGTGAGGTGGGGTTAAAGTAGGGGAGGAAGTGGAAAGCAAAATACTCAGAATACTTAAAAAAAAAAAAAGAAAATACTCAGAATTATTAGTTTTAGGAACAGAGGATGACCACCATAATCTCCAGTCAAGTAGACTCAGACTGAAGACTGAGCTCAAAGGCTAGGAATCTGCCCCGATGAAATATTTGTCTGCTGTGTTCCAGCCTTGGCTTACCACTGGTTGTATTTTCTTCCATTGCCAGGCACAGAGGTAAATGCTTCCCCTCTTTGGAATCTGGCCCATGTGAAAATGGAGCCTCAAGAGAGTGAAGAAGGCAATGTGTCTGGGCATGGCGTGCTGGGCAGTGATGTCTTCGAGGAGCCCATGTCCGGGATGAGTGAAGCCGGGATCCCTCAGAGTCCTGATGACTCAGACAGCAGCTACGGTTCCCACTCCACTGATAGCCTCATGGGGTCCTCCCCTGTTTTCAACCAGCGCTGCAAGAAGAGGATGAGGAAAATATAAAAGGTAAAGGGGAGACTTTCTCTCCAAGCTTCATGTATTACATTTGTTTCCATAAAAGGTGACGTGACTCTTACTCTTAAACACAGTGAACTTTCCCGATTTCATTGGAGCTGACTTTAACCAATTAGGTTTGCGTTTTACTTTTACAGCTAGTTTTTGTAGTTTTCTACAACCAAGCCACCTTTCACAGACACTTCACAATACCGGGATGGTAACCGGGAGACCAATGCACTGTCCCGGACTGTTGTCTTTGCACAACTGAGAAGAATCCTGCTGCTTGGCTCTATATTGCAGGGATATCGTACAGATTGAGATTCTTATCAAACCTCAAAGCTATGCTTGAAGAGATTCACAAGTAAATATATGCTGATGTTAAATGTCAGTGTTTTCACTGAACTTGCTTCACTTTGGGGCCAAATCATTGGGAACCTGGTACTAAAACCTAACAGGAAATAGCTAATCCCCCTTTATCGATCAGTAGTCTTTCTGAAACACGTTTTGCTGTGCATGATGTCTCACAAAACCAGGGGTCTGTGGTGTTTCTTCAGACAGCCCTCATCTCGTCTGCGTCGTTTCTTTTTTGTTCAACTAAGCTTTACCCCTCAAACTCACGACCCCAGGTTCAAGAGTCACATGCTTTCCTAAGCCAGCCAGGCGCCCCTCTTCTTCGTTAGACTTCACTCCATCTACCCTTATTCTGTCATTTTCTTATTTTTCCATTCAGATTTTTAAAAATATTTTACCATGTATGTTTCCTTCATTTTCTGCATTGGGAACAAAACAAACAGGACCTGTCCAAGGACAGACTGGTGCTAGTTACATTTGTTGCATCTACTTGGCCGTCAGAGGACAATAGTCCATCCCTTTACCAGAATTCAGCATCTGCACTGTGCTCCTGCTGGCTAGGCAGCTAAAAGGCTAGCGGTACACATCTCTCTCCTTTACATCATGTCTTCAACCTTACATTGTTACCCATCACAGGATCAGCCCTGCTTGGCATCTGATGGTCTCAGTCATTTGTTTATTAAGTGAATGATTAGCACTGGAATTGTTAGCGGTAATTAACAAATGTGTGCTTTATGCCTTGATAGCGGGTACCAGCATTTAAGTACTGCTCAAGTTTGCTTTCCGGGTGCAGAATACCAGTCTTTTGAAATCTGCACACTCTTTTAAATGACCAAAATCAATGCACAGCTTTAATTAGTATATTCCTGAATGCCTTAAATGTCTGAGGCACTGAGAACAAAGATGAATGCAGGGTAACCTAGGTAGCTTTCAGGCTGTTAAGCATCTCACTTTGACTCAGGTCATGATCTTGCGGTCCTGAGATCAAGCCCCGAGTCTGTTTTTCTCTGCCCCTCTCCCCACCCAAGCGCGCACATTCTCTAATAAAAACTAAAAAAAATCTCAGATAATTTATAAATTTGCTAATTGCACAATCCTGAACACAATTCTCTAAACTCCCATCCACACCTAGCTTCATCTTTCCCTATTTATGAAAGCAGATATCAGGCAGTTTCCATTAAGTAGTCATCTAGCATTTAATTCATTCAGTTGGCAGACACTTATTGAACACCAATTATGTATTGGTTTTTGTACAAGGTATACAAAGATAAGGAAGACTTTCTCTCTGTCCTTATAAAATAGAGCTTAAGGAATAGGGCTTTTTTTTTTTTTTTTTAAGTAAGCTCCACACCCAGTATGGGGCTTGAACTTACGACCCTGAGACCAAGACCTGTGTTGAAATCGAGTCAGATGCTTAACCAACAGAGCGACTCGGGCACCTCCAGACAAATTATTTTTTAAAGAAGTATTCAAAGGCACTAAAACGGAAAAACCAAATATGTTCAGAGTCTTGCTTTGCAGATGGTTTCCTTTTGAACCGTTCAAAGTTTTAGCCTAGTGGTTTCTAGATATAGAATATTGAAATTAATATCTCTAAGTATAGATACCTATAGATCGATATAGGCTTATAATCGACAGGTATAGAACACTGAAATTAATACTTAATGGCAAAATAAAATACTTTTTGGAATATTTACATTGGAGAATAGGCACCAGATGGTTAAGGTTAGGTACTCTGATATAGCAGGTCGTTTTGAGATACTGGAGATTCTCAAGGCCTGGAACTGTCACAGGCTATGGTAGTTAGGGCAGTGGTTCTCAAACTTCATGTACATGGGAATCCTCTGAAGGACTTATTAAAACAGATTTCTAGGTCCCACACCCATAGTTTCATTCAGATCTTGAGTGTTGTGTCTCGTAACAATTCCCCAGGTCATGCCGATGCTTCTGATCCAATGACCACACTTGAGAACCACTGAACTGGAGTACAGGTTAGGCAGGGATAAACTTTCCTGAGAGAAACGCAGTTTTACTGTGTCCTGTGAAGAATGTGGAGGCAGGGCAAACCCTACCAAGGCCATTATTTATATATGGAATATGCACCTGACCCAAATCCATGGCCTTTGAGTAAATTACAAAAGATACTTTGCCTTAAGGTTAATGTATAATACAAACAGTGCCTGGCTCTGTACTCAGTTACTTGGTTTATTTACAAGAGAGACTTTAGTAAACATCCCCTCTTTTACTGAGACAGGTTTGGACACGTGGCTTTAAACCTCTGTGTTGAATAGAAGCGAACCTACTTGCAATTACATAATTTTCTTATTTGAAATTATGACAGGCAGACTTAAAGTTAAAATTTAAAACTCTTTATCCAAGTCACCATCCAAAGCAGGATTCTTATTCATTAATCCTATGTTTTGCTCACCTTCTTCAATGAACCTGTTATTCTACAATGAGGTACTTCGTGTGAGGCACCTTTTGTAGCCAACATTGACTGGTTGCCAAGCAGACTGCTGCCACCCCGGGGAAGCTCATGATTCCTCTCGCCCTTTCTGCTAAAAGGAGGGGAATTCATGGTACAGGGTCAAGGGCAAGACGGGAGAGTAGAGTACAGATCCAGCCTAATAGAGATCTGAGGTGAATAGTAAGTTCTCTCTGTTCCATCCATCAGCAGCAAAAGTACTTAAGTTGAAATGATAAAACGTGAAGCCTGTTAGGTCCAATGGTCTTGTATCCCTGGCTGCGTCTGAGTCAAATTTCCCTATAAGAGAAACACTGCTACTCTGAACAAAATTGTCCTTTATAGTAGCCCCCATCAGAGGTTAGGATAGTTCCTTCAGGGTTCCAAAATTTCAGACTTCTAGAAACTACTTGTTGTTTCTCTTCCAGTACTGTGCCATTGATTCTTGCATAAAATTCTGGAATGCTGGCTCTTCACGGCTTTCCTCTGTAACTGCAAGGAAAAAAGGTCAATTCTTAACTTTCCCATTAGAAAGGTATCAGATAATGGTAGATTAGAGCTGCTGTCACTAATCCATCAGAAACAGTACTCTGCTTCTAATAAACTAAGTGTTTACTTCTCCCAAAGAAGAAATATCTTCTACAAGCATGCTCTATTTATGTTGCCCAAAACGTACAATTTCTTTCATCTATGAGTGGGGAGAATACCTCCCTCATAAAGTAACTAAAATGAGGTCCCGCTCCTAGGTATTTTTAACCAAGAGAAATATATACAGCAGCCTTATTCGTAACAGCTAAAATCTGGAAACAACCCTAATGGCAATCTGCTGATGAATGGATAGACCACTCATGGTAAAAGGCATATCATGGCATATTATTATTCATCGGTAAAAAGAACATACTTCTGACACAAGGATGGACTGCAAGAGCATTACACTGACTGAAAAAAGTCAAACGCGAAAAGCTAAAACACTGCGATTCCAATTATACAACATTCTAGAAAAAAGCAAATTACAGGAATAGGAATCAGATTAGTGATTGCCAAAAACTAAGTGTGCAGAAAGGGAACTGAATAAAAACAAGCATGAGGAACTTTTGGGGGTGGTGGAAGTATTCCGTATCTTGACCTATGATGGCTGTTACTAATGCACATATATTTGTTAAAATTCAGCAAACTAAAAACTCTTAAAAAGGGTGGGCTTTACTGTTTGTAAATTATACCTCAATAAGTCTGAGTCAATGAGCCATTTGATGTTAGCATCCAGCATACTGGACGGCAAAGAGAGGTTTGCTCTTGGTCGTAGCTAGAACCGAAAAATGTTTCAAGAAACGGATTCTGATCACAGTCCATAAACTATGCCAGATGGAACCCTGCTGAGGCCACCTTATGCATTCTTGCCCCTCACGCCCTAAGTGTTCTTTTTTTTTTCTTTTTTTTTTTTAAAGATTTTATTTATTTATTCATGAGAGACACACAGAGAGAGAGGCAGAGACACAGGCAGAGGGAGAAGCAGGCTCCATGCAGGGAGCCAATGCGGGACTCGATCCCGGGTCTCCAGGATCACACCCTGGACTGAAGGCGACGCTAAACCGCTGAGCCACCCAGGCTGCCCCTCACCCCCTATGTATTCTTAAGAGAGTATTTACAGAAAACAAAAATTCTAGATTTCTCAAATGGATTTCGAGCTAAAGATGAGAAGACACAAGACTAATTAAAAGCCTGTAATGAGCTCAATGTTGACCGTTCAGTAGAGGCCAGGAACTCTCAATACATGAACTCTTTCCTGCTGCTATATCCAATGCCATCTCTTCTCTCCCCTATCACTGGCTGCATGTGTAAGGTTTCTCTGAATAAGAAGCTCCCGAGCAAACATGATGGGGATGAGCAGCTACTCTCTTCATGAGCCACTTCAGCCACCTCTCACCTCTGTGATCAATATCATCAGTATCACTGTCGGCTTCGTCATCCTCTTCATCCAAAGTTCCCCGAGTCAGGATCAAGTCAGAAGGGTCAAGTGCAGGAGATAAGCTGTCTACAGAGAAAACACCAATCAGTAGCATGTCATGAACCTATATGTCCTCAAAAAGATGATTCTGATTCAGTGACTATGGTTATAAATTGGCAGGATGAAAGTGGTCGTGATAAATATAAATGCAGGATTTTACCTTTTCTAAATGTATTATTGTTAATACCACTTAACTTTTACAGTAGTATAGTTCACAAAATGCTTCCAGGATCCCAGTAACCCCAAGGTGCTCTTTTTAAGCTGAAGAAAATAATTTTCAAGTAGCTTGCCCTCTTTCATTCTTACTAGCTCCTAGAAGAGGCTATAGTTTTTCTTATGAAGACTAAGGACATCTGAGCAGATGCAGTGTGCTGGGGAGTCAGGGTAAAGGAAGATCCAGATGGAAATTTAAGTTCTGAGGGTCTGAAGAGAACAGATGGTAAAATGGCAGGCAGCAAAGGAGCCCAGATATTATTCAGAAAAAGAGGGAAGGAGGAAAATGGGAAACTGAATCTACTCTTAGAGACTAATTTCCTACTCCGAGAAACTCAACTAGGGCTAAGTCCCAAGTAAAGTCGAATTCAGCCTGCGAGGGTTGGGCTTTACAAGAACCTCCATGATGCCACATATCCTAGAGCCTTCAGGAGGCTCGTCAGAGAAAAGTCAGCTGGGGATTGAGGAGGCCAACAGTGACAACAGCAAGAGACACAGATCTCTGGGGGCCTGCGGCCCTGAAGACGGACGGTGGCATGGCGTGTTAACAGTCAGAGCTTCAGTCGGTGCCTAACTATACTTGGGATGCTCCCCCAATAATTTACTGCAAGTCTTCAACCTTTTTTTTTTTTTTTAATTTTTTTTATTTATGATAGTCACACAGAGAGAGAGAGAGAGGCAGAGACATAGGCAGAGGGAGACGCAGGCTCCATTCCCTGGGAGCCCGACATGGGATTCGATCCTGGGTCTCCAGGATCGCGCCCTGGGCCAAAGGCAGGCACTAAACCACTGCGCCACCCAGGGTTCCCCAAGTCTTCAACCTTTAACAGGTTATCTGAGTGTGAAAGACCTTTTGCAGCAGATTGAACACTTACTGCTTCACATATTTTTTTAAGATTTTTAATTTATTTGTTCATGAGAGACAGAGAGGGAGAGAGAGAGGCAGAGACACAGGCAGAGGGAAAAGCAGGCTCCATGGAGGGAGCCTGACATGGGACGAGATCCCAGGTCTCCAGGATCATGCCCTGGGCTCATCAGCTCAACCGCTGAGCCACCCAGGCTGCCCTGCTTCACATATTCTTGAGTGATTCAAAGGAGCGCAGCACACAGATGCTTATGTCGCTGAGGTGTGCGAGGATGGCCAGGCCAGTTCACTTAACTGGGAAACGAGCCACAGTCCAGCACCTCCCCCTCCAAGCTGCTTTGCATTGACTATCGAAGATACAGCAACAGCTTTCATGAGTAGTACTTCATTCCTTAAAGGTCAGTCCATCCATAAGTGTGGATGGGTGGGGGTGCATACATACGAAATATGAGCGCCAATCTAGAAGCCCCTAAGAATCGATGACAAAATGAATTCAAACAATAAGAAAATACAGGGGCGCCTGGGTGGCTCAGTCAGTGGAGTGCCCGATTGTTGGTTTCAGCTCAGGTTATGATCTCATGGGTCATGGGCTCAAGCTCCACACTGGGCTCCTCACTCTGTGTTGAGTTCATAAACTGAGCTGAAACCAAGAATCGGGCGCTCCACCGACTGAGCCACCCAGGCGCCAGCTTCCAATTCTTTCTTCCTCTCCCTCCCCCTCTGCCACTCCCACCTTATGCGCTTTCTCAAATAAACAATCTTTAAAAAAATTTAAAAACAAAAAAATTCACAAAAGGGGCAAAATAAAAAGACTAATATATGGAAATAAAACACCTTCAAATACACAAACACAACCCATTACAAGATACAATGGTTCAGAAAATCCCATTTCAACACTAGAAGAAGATAAAATCCTTGGAAAATTTTAACAAGAACTATGCAAAAATCACATGAGGAAGAAACTCCTGAAAAATACAAAAGTACACTTGAAAATATAAACATAGTCCTTGTTCCTGGATAGGGGGACTCAATAGGACAACTGTCAGTTTTCCCTATATTAATGAACATAATGCAAGACCAATAAAAAATACCAAAAAGTTTTGTTTTTTTTGTTTGTTTGTTTGTTTTTTTAGCAAGCTAAATTAGTTGATGCTTAAGTTCACGTGGAAAAATAAACATGCAATAGCCAAGGAAATGCTAAAAAAGAAAAATATGAAAAAGGACTAGCCAAAGCAGACATTAAAACATTCTATAAAGACCCTAGATAATTATAACAGTGTGGTACAGACCCAGACAGTCCAGAAGAATAAGACAGGGAGTCCAAAAATATACCCAGGTACACATGGAACTTTAGTATTCCATCTCAGATCACTGGGGCAAAGGCAGACTTTTTGAGAAATAGGGCAGGTACAACTGTTTATAAAAAAGGTAACACAGACCTATACTTCACACCATCCACAGAAGAAACTCTAAATGGAACGCGGATCTAAAGGCAGAGAACGAGGGCTGCCTGGGTGGCTCAGTCGGTTAAGCCTCTGACTCTTGGTTTCAGCTCAGGTCATGATCTCAGGGTCGTGTGACTCAGCTCCATGTCAGGCTCCATGCTCAATGCAGAGCAAATTCTGTCTCTCCTCCTTTTCCCTCCCTCTTTGCTCCTACCCCCTACTCACACTGGTATGTTTTCTCTCTCTCTCTCTCTCTCTCAAATAAATAAAAATCTTTAAATGTAGACAATGATTCCATATTAAGTACTACAATAAAACGTGAGTGAATTCCTCTTTAACACAGTATAAGTAAGGGATTCCCAATTATCACTCAAGATCCAGATGCAGTGAAGAGAAGGCAAGTAAATTTGACTACATCAAAACAAAACAAAAATTTTCACCAGGAAAAATAACACCATGGACAAAGTCAAAAAACGAGCGACAAACAGCGAGAAGATATTTCCAACATGCATCACAGAAAACGATACTATCCCTATTAGATTAATGGATATTAAAATTAGTGGGTAAACATGTGAGAATTAAAAGGACATTCGTAGGGTCTCAAAGCATCACCCACAAAATACTTATCAAGGGAAAAATAACTTTTCATAGAAAAACCTGGCAGACACCACTTTGAGTACTTAAAATTAACATCACCAACAATGGGACAAATCAACATCATGCGTCTCCTGATGTGATGCATGGAAAAGTCACAAATTCCACTTCTGTAAAGTTCTGCCAAAAAGGAGCCACCTGAATTGAGTCCTGAGGGAATATCAGTCAAACCCAAGCTGAGGAACATCCTATAAAATATCTGTCCCACATACTTGCAAATTATCACTGCTGTGAAACACAAAGTCTAAAGAAACATTCCAGATTAAAGGAGAGAGAGACAAGACAACTAAATGCAATGCAGATCCAGGATTTTCTCCTGCTGTACAGGGCAAACAGCTACACCTAAATAAGGATTACACACTATACGACAGTAGCAGTGTTCATTTCCTAATTTCTAGTAATGAGCTTATATAAAATATCCTTGTTTTAGGAAATACAGACAGAAGTATCAAGGATGATATTGAAAAATAAGTGTATAACTTACAGGACTCTGAAAAAAGGAACATGTTTTGTTTACAAATGTATACGTATATACAAAGTCATACAGCATGAGAAGAAGACAATGAAGCAACGTGGTAAAATGTTGACATTTTGTGAATCTGGTTGAATGCTACATAGTAATAATTCTACTAGCCACACAATTTTTCTGTTAATCTGAAAGTAGGTCAAAATAAACAGGAAACAAGGGAGGAGAGTGGAAGGCAAAAAACGTATTTAAGAAAACTGAGTGGGGGGATCCCTGGGTGGCGCAGCGGTTTGGCGCCTGCCTTTGGCCCAGGGCGCGATCCTGGAGATCCGGGATCGAATCCCATGTCGGGCTCCCGGTGCATGGAGCCTGCTTCTCCCTCTGCCTGTGTCTCTGCCTCTCTCTCTCTCTCTCTCTGTGACTGTCATAAAATAAAAATTTAAAAAAAAAAAAAAAAAAAAAAAAAGAAAACTGAGTGGGGGGATGGGGTAACTGGGGGACAGGCGTTAAGGAGGGCACTTGATGTGATAAGCACTGGGTGCTATTATGCAACTGATGAACCACTAAACTCTACCCTCAACTTCTTAATACACTGTATGTTAACTAATTTAGGTTTTTTGTAAAGTGTTTAAGAAAATAGAGAAGACATCAAGTATCTAGCTGAAGTAAAGCAAAACCTACCTGAAGAGGAAGAACTCAAAGTGGTATAGTTAAATACAACGTCCAGTTTACCTTTGCAAATCACACACAAAACAAAAGCGGTAGAATAGATAGATAAATACATTGATCAATCTCAAACACATTATATTTTTATCCTTTTCTCGCTCTTAAACAGAAGTATCTTCCTGCTCAGTGGAAATACGCATATCATCCTTTCAGTTCCTAACACCAGGAGACCCTCCAGTACCTGTGGCAGTCCCTGTGTCCAAGGCTACAGAGCCCATATCTTTCCGAAGGCGTTCCAGTTGTTCCTTCTGATGCTGGCTCTGTGCATTGGCCTGTACACACAAAGAAAAATATCTTCATATTAAAAAAGGAGTCCTAGGGGGTGCCTGGGTGGCTCAGTCCGTTAAGCATCTAACTCTTAATTTCGGTTCAGGTCATGATCTGTGTAGCTGAGCATGGAGCCTGCTTAAGATTCTCCCTCCCTCCGCACCCTCCCCACCCAGGTAACACCCTCTCTCTCTACAAAATAAATATAAATCAAATAAAATCTTTAGGGAAAAAAAAATAGGAGCCCTGAATTAGACGCCAGACTTGTAACAGGAGATGACTAAGTATACACACAAACACTAGAGGCTATTTAGACATTGAGGCAGGTAAGAGATAGCAGATACAGAAACACCAAGCAGTGTGGATCAAGATAGCACAAGTTCAGACTGGAGGGCTCTGCAGAATGAATTAGGGGTTGCAGAAGTTAGTCACAAGAACCCATCAAAAGAACCGTCAAGCAGACTCAGCAGTGATAAGGGGCCCAATGGAGCTGAAGGGGGCAGGCCAAGCGATTATTTGGAATAAGCACTGTGAACCACTTTTTTTCTTAAAATTCTATAACCAGCTCTTAAATGCAGCTTAGAGTAGGAGTGGGGTGGGGCCCAGGAAGTGCTTAGCAAATCTAACAGGAAAAATCAGACTTTAAGAAATTCACATAAAGAGAAGAAAAACAATTAAGGGGCCCTCCTGCATCTAGACAGCACACATACGGGTTTACTAATTTAAAATAACAAACACGTAGAACATACACTGATAGCCCCCCAAAAAGTATTTATGGCAGGAGGATTAGTGCATGGTTTAAAGTTCTTTTTTAGTGGCCCAAAACATACACATAGCCTCCTCTCTTACCAGTGACTTCTTCAGACGTTCATATTCAGGACGATACTCCCTGGAGAGAGAAAACACTTTCTAAATTCCTGTGTTTAATAATCTGTCCTGCCCGCCTCCACATCATTTCCATGTTCCTAGGACTCTGACAGTAACAAAAGACCTTACTTTACTGAATGTTAGATGGAACAAGTCTTAGTCACTGATATTCTATCCCTATGAAATTAAAAGTCAAAGTGCTTGTCCCCACTCTGAAACCAGCAAAGAGACAAAAAACTGCTGGCCGGGAAGGATGAACTCTGTGGAGTTCATGTCTGATGAGCTCATCATTTGTTTGGATAAACACAGTGATGAATAAAAGAAGGTAGGCCTGTTGGGCTCAGGAAGCTCAATGTGTAATTATGTGGCTTATCTGGGCAACAACAAAAGGGTCTGTCCTGAGGCTTTGGTAACACACAGAAAGACCCCTTCTCTGATGAATCAAAATCAAAATAATGTGTCTAAAAATCACCATGTGGTTGTTAGAATCTTGCTAACAAATGAAGCCAAAGGAAGCCAATTATCATGCCACCCCCCAAGGAAAGTGTTCGGATTACATTTTCCTTTAAGTAAACAGAATTCCAGTATTAACCTGATAACAGTAACAACAATCCTTTATCGTAAAATGTGCTTGCTATGTGTCAGCCATTATACTAGGTGCTTCAGATATATTTTCTCAAATAACGCTCACAACCTTAACAATAAAATGCTACTATCCCTGATGTACAAATGATGAACACCTGCTAAGGCCACCCATTTATTCAGTGGAGAAAACAGAAATCCAACCCATGTCTGTCTGACTCCACAGGCTATGTTCTTAATCCAGGGTCAGCCAACGTGGCAAACAGGCCAAATCATGCCTATTTTTGTAAATAAATTTTATTAGGACACAGCCATGCCCATTCGTTTGCAAACTGTTTACGGATGCTTTCGCCCTACAATGACAGTTGAGAGTTGCAACAAAGATGGTAAGGCCTACAAAAGCCTGAAATATTTACAATCTGGCTTTTTGCAAAAAAAAATGTCTGGGGCGCCCGTATGGTTCTGTCCGTTAAGCATCTGCCTTCAGCTCGGGTCATGATCCCAGGGTCCTGGGATCAAGCCCTGCATTGGGCTCCCTAATCAGCGGGGAGCCTGCTTCTCTCGCTCCCTCTCTGCCTGCAGCCTCCCCTGCTTGTGCTGTCAAATAAGTAAATAAGATCTCTTAAAAATTTTTTAAAAAACAAAAAATGAAAAGTCTGAAGACTCTTGCTCTTAATCAGTAAATACAGTGAAAGTTGTACACTATGTTTAAAGAAGGTTAATGGAGACTTCTTATCCCTAAGGGTACACACACAGATCCAGTACACATCCAAATGACAAATGTAATACCTACACTGTGAAACCCAAATGCTTTGCCTGGCAAAACTGCTATCGTATCAGATTGTGGGTTACTAAAAATATCATCAAGAGGATTTTTCCTTCATCCTCACCTTTCATATTCTTCTGCAGCACTGGTGACTTGCACGAAGAGTTCATCTAAGCCTGTACCCAGAACAGCAGACACACCCACCACCTGCCAAAAGCATCAATGCCACTGAGCAAACAACTGTGTATTTTTAAATGGTGTATATATTACTTTGTTCAAATGTCATAAAATCTTCATAAAAGAAGTTTAGATACCTCAAGAAGTCTCTGGCAAAGGGTGAAGCTAAAACAAAACAGCACACATACTCAAAAACCATGGAAAGAAGTTTATGGAAAAGAGAAGGCTGGATAAAAAGAAAATCAGGAGAAACACACAGCGAGGCTTCTCATATTCCCTGTCAAATCTAACCACTGCTTGTTCTCTATAAAAATTATTATCTCGGGTGCCTGGGTGGCTCAGTCGGTTCAGTGTCTGCCTTTGGCTCGGGTCGTGGTCCAAGATCCTGGGATGGAGCCCGGCATTAGGCTCCTTGCACAGGAGGGAGTCTGCTTCTCCCTCTCCTGCCCCTTCCCTTGCTCATGTTCTCCCTCACTCTTTCTCTCAAATAAATAAAATCTTTAAAAAAAAAATTAGTATCTCAATGCCTTTGCTTGAGCAATTACCATCCTCCCTGCCATCCCGACTCACATTTGCTTATGTAAATCATACCCTTCCTTCAAAGCATACCTCTAATGCTATATCCTCCAAAATCCCTCATTTCAAGAGTGATCTGCCCCTCAGCAGCATCAGGCCCAACCTCCAATCTTAGTAAGATCTTTACCACAATATATTATGTTTCAATTCTGTATGTACCCTTCTCTTTGAACTAGATCATAAACTCTGAAGGTAGGGTCTTTATCTTATTTATCTTCTTTTTTTTTTTTTTTTTTTTTTAAGTAAATATCCAATGAGGGGCTCGAACTCATGACCCTGAGGTTAAGAGCCAGCCATGGGGTACCTGGTTGGCTCAACAGTTTGGGCATCTGCCTTCGGCTCAGGTCATGATCTCAGGGTCCTGGGATAGAGGCCCATGTCGGGCTCCCTATTCGGCAGGGAGCTGGCTTCTCCTTCTCCCTCTGACCTTCCCCCTGCTCATGTGCGCTTATTCTCTCTCAAATAAATAAACAGAATCTTTAAAAAAAAAAAAAATAGCCAGCCACCTCTACTTTATCTTTTAAACTTCCAGTTTTAAAACTGGAAAGCAACATGCAAAAGAGGTGGGAAAACCTCCAATTTTTAATAAGTAATGCTTTAAATGCTTTGTGAAAATACCAAACTTCTTTTCTAAGACAGGTTCAACGCCAGCCCTACGGTTAAGAGGATGTCTGAAGGGACTGTCAGTATAAGCAGTGGTGAAAGTTTACCTTAAGTGAGCTGTAAAACTCATCCAACACCAGGCTCATTGAACGAGTCAGGTTACTGACGTATGTAGTCTCTTGATTCAAGGCATCTTGGAAAGCTTCAAAATCTTGCATCCATTCCACTGCAAAGCTGTGATCAATGATGTCAGTCTGTACCAAACAGAAGACAATTATCAGCAATCAGAGATGTGTTTAGATACCAAACAACGTCAAAATAATTTTAATTAAATGCCAACCACAAAGCAATTATTCATATTTTTTTTTCTCTGCTTCCCTCATTTCCTCCTCCACTACAATAAACCATAAAGGACCACGGCTACTGTAAATAAATGAACATATGTGTTCTCTTGGTTGAAGCCGACCCTTCACTATCCACTGCCAAGTGACCATGACCACAGTAGATGCCAGCACATTCTAGGCTCTGAAGTCATGTACTCTCTTGAATCCTTGCTGTCGACTCAAGAAAAGTGAAGTTTTCTGTTTTAATTGCTCTGCCAATTAACAAGCAGTCCCTCCCCCATATACATAGTTGTGATTCTGAGGGATAACCTATACACTATGATTGAGGGGCTACTCTATCCAGTTTTAAATTACTCTGAGGAGAGCCAGTAATAAATATTCATTTAATTCGACTGAATCTTTTTCCTACAAACGCTCATGACTTTGTTTCAGTTAAGTTTGAATCTATTCTCCGACATGTGAAAATCCTCACCTACCCAAACCCCTAAACCTTCCAATAACACAAGGTTCTGATGAAAAAGAAATACTAAACCACAAAAGGAAGGAACCACTTACTTTATTCATAACCACAATGAAAGGCAGCTTGGTTTTGTACAAGATGCTGAAAATCAAACATCAAGACGTTATCAGTGAAAGCACTTAAGCTCTTGCTTACCCAAGTGTCAGTCTGCTAGAACCGAGTAACGAGAACTGGAATGGGTTCAGACGCTACATATAGCTATCCATCCTGACACAGCCCTCACATTCTACTCTCCCAAGAGGAAGAGGTACTTCACCGCTACCATTAGGCAAACAACACACATACGTTCTCTTTCTTTCTTGGAGTAAGAATGCTTTGATATTCATCTGGTTTTCTGTGTATGGTTTTTTGGTCTGGTTGTTTCTACCAAATAATTGTCTCTTTTAAACAATATATATGGAAACAACGCTGTCAGACATCAGATTTCTATTTGGATTACAATTTATTGCATCTACCAAGAAGGTATATCCCTAGTCATAGGAGAAGGCACAAATGCTGGTGATGGCTTTTATGTATCCACCAAATAAAATTCTCTCAAATTTCATAATAATTTCCCTTGCTCTATGTCGAATGCACTCACATACCCTAGTAAGCCATGTCTCTCTGTCCTTAATGACACCAAGTTGGGGCAAACTTGTGCTTTTTGGAATCATAGATAAATCTCTTTATTCACAATCTCTCATTTTATAATTTAAGTCTACATGTCATAACACAGAAAAGGAACATTTAGATCAGAGGGCTCTATTCTATTTAGACTCGTTTCATTCAACTGCGAGCAACTACCAAAAGGTTCGTGTTCATACACTACCTGTTTCTGTAACAAGCAAAGGGGGAAGATGAGAAGCTGGTCAAAGAGAATGCTAACACATATGCCTCTTTTCTCATCTAATCTCTCCCCAGCTCACAACTACTAAACTGAGGGGCACATCTGAATGAGCACAAATCCAGGTTGGTAAGCACTCAGGACTCAAATATAAAAAAGAAAAGAGGAGGCCTCCTACCTTGATGTAATACCATGGCCCACCAACAATCCATTACCTGCAGGCATAGAGCATATTGGACATGAAGGTCACTGGATTGGTACTTCTTGATGTATCCATGACGTATATGACAACTGTGGGAAATGAGGATGCCTAAAGCCACAAAATAATCACAGCCTTAGTCAAAGGACTCATGACCTATCTCCAAACTCTTTTCCCACCTTCCTTAGCAAGGGAAAACCACTTTAGGCAGGGTGCCAAGAGCTTCCACAACTAACTTCCCATATAGCATCCCACTCAATAAAAACTGCTTAACCAGTTTAGCTCTCCAGTTAGTCTAACAAGTCCTTGAATACTCACCAGGGCTTCAGTGATGATTGTCCCAGAAGCTGACCACGTGAAAACCTCAATCTGTCCAGGTGTGTCAATCAAGACATATCTGTATCAAGAACAACCATTCGAGAAGTATCCCACCTGTGAAATACTGAAAGATATTCCAGCACACGTAACACTGAACATCTGCTTATCCAAGAAGAAATAACCTCTTCACACTGTCAAGTCTAACTTCCTCCCACTGCCCTTAAAACATATACTACCTGTCCAGTATTCATGATACCAGGCAGGAGTAGCAGTCTACAAATTGCTGCAAATTATCACAGAAGAAACTATGATCGTTTTAGAAACACACTGTGTTAAAAATGAGAGATAAACAAAACCAGAAGGCAAATCCCTTGGGGAACCATCTGGTTTCTTGGGGTCGTGGTGGGGGGGTTGAAGGAAGGTTTTGAATTCTCTATAATGAGCATATAGTCTTTTATTTTTTTTAAAGATTTATTTATTTCTTCATGAGAGACACAGAGACATAAACAGAGGGAGAAGCAGGCTCCCTGCAGGGAGCCCGATGCAGGACTCAATCCCAGAACCCTGGGGTCACGACCTGAGTCAAAGACAGACACCCAACCACCGAGCTACCCAGGCGCCCCTGAAGATTTATTTTTAAACAAGGGTTAGAAAGGTACTTCAGAGATTTTAATGCCAACAAATGTGTTTTCCCAAGAGAAGGCAGGGAGACAACTGAATTTGGACAAAGTCTTAAAACACCTCCTGGGAAGCCGTGGGCATATATGACAGTGATTGGGGGTAGGATACTATTGAATTTAGCTCATCACTGTAGAGCATCTTAATGATTTCTTTTGCCCACCTTTTTGTTTCACTTCTAATGGTTTCATCTCTATCTACACCCTTTCAGAGCCCGATGGTATCCTGAAATCCTTGAGACACGTCAACTACAGAGTAATAAACAGGTGTTAAGCCAAAAGCACTTACTTAGACATGTTCTGGGCCTTCTCAATAAATTTCATCACCTGAAAGAAAAAAGATGCCAATTAAAAACAGGATCCATCTTCAATACAAAAATCACCGTTTCCAGGGCGGCCCACCTTATAAGCAACTATCAACTACTGAATCTCTAATCTCTGTTCTCAGTCTTAGGACACCAACTAATAAACTCCATGAACTAAGGAAACACAGTCACATCAGCAGCACTGACACACCCCAACACCCCAGAGTGTACTGCAGGGTCCTGAGAAGCTGAAGACGATCTCTCACTTTCAGGTCATATCTCTTAGTACTTTGGTATAAAATGTTTAACAGCCTGTCTCTTGGAGTGACATGAGGGTAAAAAATTCATGATTACAAAACACCACTCTTGTAGAAGTAGGAGAAAAACCTAAACAGTGACAATTATCTGTCACATGTAAAAAAGCCCCATTATCTTTCCATTCCATGCCTGCTACCCCTCCCACTCCCCAATCCTTCCCTCCATCCTCAAGGTGACACTATAAGCCAAGATCAAGAAAAGAACCTAGATTTTTGTTTTATTGGCCATCACCAATATTAAATGTGAAGTGTCTCACAATACTGATTATCCTGTCATAACTTACTTCTCTATCAAAATGTTTACTTATTTTCCATATGTATATCCAGGTTTATTGCTCTTCTTTCCCAATGTGAGCAAGCTAGGCATTCAAAAGTCAGAGGTTTTTGGGGATCCCTGGGTGGCTCAGCGGTCTGGCGCCTGCCTTTGGCCCAGGGCGTGATCCTGGAGTCCCAGGATGGAGTCCCACATCGGGCTCCCGGCATGGAGCCTGCTTCTCCCTCCTCCTGTATCTCTGCCCCCACCCACCACCCTCTCTATCAAAAATAAATAAATCTTTAAAAAAAAATAAGTCTGTCATCTGTTTAATAAAAAAAAAAAAGTCATAGGTTTCTACACAGTCATGTCTATAAAAGTAAAAACAGACATACCTGATCAAATCTGGTAGCAAAGAGATTGAGTGAGGTCACTATACCGCCGTTTGGCCCAAGCCCGTACCTGGACACCAAGTTGAGGATTTAAATTACTTACAGATCAATTTAGGTGATGAAACTCACACTTAGGATATTATTCACACACATAGCACCGTAACCTTAGTGTTCCACAAATGGAAACTGGCAGCTAATCCTTGACTAGTATATACCACACAAACTTAACCTCACAAGGAATTTTCATTATCAACATCTTCCTCATTCCTTTATCATTCTGGGGATGCCTAGGCAAAATGAAGAGATTAAAGTGACCAAAATCTAACAGACAGATGCACTTGGCACTGACAGCTTAATGGTATTAGACGCTAAGGTCTTAAAATATCACTGAAGATATCACACTCCTTGCTCTGATCCTCACTGGTCAACCTGCTGATTATTATTGGTCTACCCAGCTACATCTACCTGCAAGGAAAGTACACATTTCATACAGCATGTACTAACACTCAATGCTCTTAAATAAACCTACTCATTTGAGTCTCCCAATCAGAGGAGGCAGTGGCCTCCAGGGCAATACTACTTTGTGGAAGCAAGGCATGGCACCAGCTACCCAGCCTCCCACTCTGGGTGCTTTCTAATTACAACAGCCCATAGTCTAGAAAGATGGTAAGAAAATTGAAACCACAAGGTGTAATAGTCTAATCACCTATAATACCTCTCCTCACTTATCTTTCTATCCTCTTAAGTAAATTGCTTTAAAGCAGTTAAATACTTTTGCTAGTATATTTCACAAAGAAAATGCAGAATACTCTCAAAGCCACAAAATACAGACAGTAACTAGTTAGGGATGACTCAATGAAGTAGATGCAGAAAAGGATACTGTTTCATGACTTCTTTATACTTCACAGTGTCACGAATATCTGGGAGGGGGGGAGAAGAATTCAATGGAATTTAACACATAGAAACAAGGGAATCCTGGGTGGCTCAGCGGTTTAGCGCCCGCCTTCGGCCCAGACGTGATCCGGAGATCCCGGGATCGAGTCCCACGTCGGGCTCCTTTCTCCTGCTTCTCCCTCTGCATGTGTCTCTGCCTGTCTCGCTCGCTCGCTCTCTCTCTCTCTGTGTCTATCATGAATAAATAAGTAAAAAGCTTAAAAAAATAATCTTACAAAAAAAAAAAAAACCCCACATGGACACAATATAGTTTGAGACACTCCACCTATAACATCCTTAGACAATGGGCCTCTCAAGTCATCTCTGCTTCCTCTGAGGAAAACAAAAATAAGTTTCTCTCCTGGTATCTCAGTTACTTTTCAAGTCAATTTTCTAAAGTTTTAAGCTAAGGTCACTGAACTGTGATACAGAAAAAAGCAAGATCGTGAAGAGAAAAACAGAAAGGCAGAAAGTGCCCTGCAAGTATCTTCCTACCAACAAGAAGCTGAAACCAGCCTTTCAGGCTTCTCTTGTCTGCATTCTCTTCTACTAATCCCCCCAGCTTCACATTGGTTTCCTTCCTTACTTGGTAACTGGCAAGCAATCCATGAAAAATGTTAGGCTACGGGCTCAGAAGTTATGGTAGAAACAGTCTGAGACGAGGAGAGAAGTTTTGTGTGTGTGTTTAAGATTTTATTTATTCATTAACGAGAGAGAAAGAGAGAGAGAGAGAGAGAGAGAGAGAGAGAAGCAGGTTTCATGCAGGGAGCCTGACGTGGTACTTGATCCTAGGTCTCCAGGATCAGGCCCTGGGCTAAAGGTGGCGCTAAACCACTGAGCCACCTGGGCTGCCCTGTGTTGTGTGTGTTTTTAAGTAATGTAGCCAAGTTGGTTTTTTTTTTTTTCTTCTCTAAGATTTTCTTTAAGATTTTATTCATTTATTCATGAGAGACACAGAGAGAGCAGCAGAGACATAGGCAGAGGGAGAAGCAGGCTCCCTAAGGGGAGCCAGATGTGGAACTCGGTCCCAGGACTCTGGGATCATGCCCTGAGCATGAAGGCAGACACTAAACCACTGAGCCACCCAGGAGCCCCAGGGGAAAAGTTTTATACAACTTAAGTACCTTAGCAGTGATCACACGCAAAGAAAAAGGGAGCTAAATCAAGAAAAAACGTTTATTTCTTACTAACTGCCTACTGGTAGCAAGGGGTAATGCAGACCTGATTTTTCAAAGGGAATTAATGCATCGAGTAATATCTAACTGTCTAAACCTGTCTACCAGCCTACAGACTCTACCAACTATTTGAATTCCATCTTTTCTAAAATTTAGGTGTAACTGACATACAGTATCTTACTAGTTTCAGGTTTACATCATATTGATTCAATATTTTTATAAATTTGAAAATGATCTCCACAAGTCTAGTTACCATGCGTCATCATACAAAGTTATCATACTATTAATTCTATTCCCTAATCTGTAAGTTATATCCCTGACTTATTGTGTACCTGGACGTTTGTACCTCTTAATCCCCTTCACCTATTTCACTCACTCCCAACTCCTCCCTGCTCTGGTAACCAACAGTTTGTTTCTTATATCTGTGAGTCTGTTTCTGCTTTGTTTTTTAGATTCCACATGTAAGTGAAATCATAAGGTATTTGTCTTTCTCTGTCTTGGCTAATTTCACTTAGCATAACATCCTCTAGGTCCATCCATGTAGTCCCAAATGGTAAGATTTCATTCTTTTTTATGGCTGAGTAATTTTATAAAAAACATATATATATATATATATATATATATATATATATATATATATATATATATATAATTACAAATATATATATATCTTCTTACCAGTCAGATATATATACACACACACATATATCTTCTTATCTAGTCATCTATCATCAGATAGAAGTCCATCCTTTAAGCAAGAAGATACTAACTTTTTCCCCAACTTCCCAAAATGACCTCTGCTCCTGAACAAGATTTTCCTTTATTAGTATGATTAGGGTCCAAGTAGCTTAGCAGAATTAAGAGACAAAAAAATGAGAGGATTAGCACAGTGACAGCCTGAAAATCAGGAAGCTCCTAGATTCTTTTTTTTTTTTTTTTTCAAGATTTCAAGATTTATTTATTCATGAGAGACACAGAGACAGAGACAGAGAGGCAGAGACACAGGCAGATGGAGAAGCAGGCTCCATGCAGGTAGCCTGGTATGGGACTCCATCCCGAGACTCCAGGATCATGCCCTGGGCCGAAGGCAGGCACTAAACCGCTGAGCCACCCGGGGATCCCAGGCTCCTAGATTCAATCAAGAATCATGACAATGCATCATATTCACCCTTAAATTATGTCAGAGTCACAGATTTCTCTGGAAGTCTGATGATAACCGGAAACCTTTCCCCAAAACAATGCATATATGCATATCTATGTATATGCCTGTGTCTCTGCCTCTCTCTCTCTCACGAATAAAGAAAATCTTTTTTTTCTTCTTTTTAAAGATTTTATTTATGTATTCACGAGTGACACAGACACGACCCTGGGGTTGCGTGTCTCCAGGGTCACGCCCTAGATTGAAGGCGGCGCTAAACCGCTGAGCCACCCGGGCTGTCCAAGAAATAAGATGTTTAAAAAATACAAATGAAGTAACAATAGCCTGCCACCCTCGGATCAGAACGAGCGGAGACACGAGAGTGAGAGGTAAGGAAACTAATATACTTAGGGAAAGGAGTCAACAAAGAAAATGGTTTAGAAGTCTTAGGAAATTCAAGGAAAATGAAAGATAGTTTAGAGAAAACGAAAAATGAAAGCATTAGAGATTTGCCCGGCTGGAGGCTTTTGGTTTTCTGAAGAACTTCAGAGTTCTGTTCCAGTTTACTCACCAATATTGGCAGGAAAGGGTACTTCATGTACAGCCGGGTCCAGATTAACCACATAAGGTGGAGAGCCTCGGCTATGCAGATGTCCAGTAAGCCTCTGCAGAGACGCGAGAAGAGCGGTGGAGTGAGGCCGAGGGAATGATAAGGGGCCGAGATTCCTTTATGGATCACAGCTGAAGACTTCTGCACTACGTGTCCCTCCCTCTACCTGAAACGCTCGTCCCCAGGATCCGCCTCCAGCATTCGACTCTCAGGTGAAATGCTTTCTTTTCTTGATCATCCCGCCAACAGGGCCTCCCCTACTGTCGGTCGATCACTTAATCACTTGATTCGTGTGAGGTTTCTCCCCATCACTCCCATTAAAACATCAGCTCCGATAAAGCGGGAACCTTGTCAAATTCGATCGCGGTCTCTCCAGCGCTCGAGACGGAAGAGCCGCGCAAGAAGCCACACCGTAGTAATCCCCACCCAGGGCCTGGGCGCCAGCACCGCACTAACTGCCGGCGACGTGGGAGCCCCCGCCTTCCAGGGGGCGGCAGTGTCAGCGGCAAGACGATTCCAGAACAACGTGGCAAGCTGTAGCAAATACGAACTGAGGGTGCGGAGAAGAGAGCCCTAACCGAACCAGGCTAGAGCCCGAAAAGGCTCGGGGCCGGACTGCTGGCGAGGTCCTGAAAGCCCCACGCGGATCCCCTTCAACTCGCGAGCGCGTCCTCCAGGTCCCCCTGGCCTTCCGCCCACCACTGACAACCTCTCGAGCGCACCTCCTACTCCCGCGCCCTGTACGTCACCTGTACAAAGGTGGTCTTCCCAGATCCCGCCATTCCTAACACCAACAGACACACTGGGGGCCGAGGACCCCCCGAAGCCCGCTCCTCAGCGGCCTCCGCGGGCGCCGCCATCTTCCTCGCGCTCCGCCCGCTCCACCATAGAGACGCCGCGCACCTAGAGAGGCTTCCGCGCCGCCGCGGGCCGCGCAAGGGACGCTAGAGCCTCCGCCGCGCGGCCGGGGAAGGCCGAGGGGCGGGCCGCTCGCCAGAGCATCCTCGCCTCCGGGCCAACCAGGGGCAGGGGCGGGGAAATGGAGGGCAGGGGAGGAAGGGGAGGACCCGGGGGACAGGCGCTCACCGCCGCAACGGAACGAAGGGTCTGGGAGAGACGACGCTCTGGTCCCCAGGAGGGCAAGACGAGATGCGGTCCCCAAGGCAGGGCGCCCCCAGGTCGCAAATGAGGAGAGTGCGCTTCTCCTTCCGCCCCCAAGGAGCGGGGGACGGAGCCGCCGGGGAACTGGCTGCTGGGTCTTATTCGGCAGCCGACGAGGTTCAGGAGCTCAGGGCTGGACAGGCTGGGACTGGGGCGGAGTGCGACCCCGGGGCTTGCTGGGCGGCGCCGACCCCCGTGGAGCACCGAACCGAGAAACTGCGGAAACGTTCCGCAAGGGGGCGCCGCGTCCGCGCGTCGGGGGCCCCTGACTCGAGCGCTCCTTCCTTGGCGGTCCCCCTCGGTGAGCCTCACCGTCGCCTTGGAGACGGACGCTCGGATTCCGGGAGCAAGTAGGTACTGAAAGGGGCGCTTTTCCCTCCACGGAAGTGTCCCCGGATACCGGGAAGGGGCTGGAAAAGCCAGGAAATGTATTGCTGCTCTCGCCCACCTCAGCGGGTCCCGTCGCCCTTTGTGGCTACTGCAGTGTTCAGTGAATCTTAAAATCGAGGTTTCACACCCACGCGCTGCCACTGCTGGCGTCGTTTAAATTCTCTGAACTTGTTTTCTCCTCTCTAAACCGGAGGGAATGCCTTACGGGGGTTGTAGTGAATGCGTGCTTGTAAATTGTAAGCCACATTCATTCATCTCTACCCTGGTGCCTCGCAGAGTGCAGAACCATAATAGGTACTCAAAAAATATTTTCTCATGTGAATTAAAGTATACTTGTGCATTTTGTGTTTACTAAACTTTCATTAAGAATTGATGGGGAGGGGCAGCCCGGGTGGCTCAGCGGTGTGGCGTCGGCCTTTGGCTCCAGGCACGATCCCCGAGTCCCGGGATGGAGTCTCAGGTCAGGCTCTCTGCCTGTGTGTGTGTGTGTGTGTGTGTGTGTGTGTGTGTGTGTCTAATGAATAAATAAATAAAATCTTAAGAAAAAAAAAGAATTGATGGGGGAATGTCTTACTTGTTCTTCCTTCAGGTTTGCTAAGGACTCTAGGAGTTCCTCTCCACCGTATCTTAGTTTAATAAATGATTTTTTCAAGCCAGAGAAGCTAGGCAAGTCAGAGATGAGGTTTAAAGAAAAGGCAGTGGTGGAAATGACAAAGCTGAACAACCAAATAAAACAAGCTCAAAGCCAGCAAGAGTCACTAATGGAGGAAACCAAGCAGCTATATGCTGAGAAGTTACTTGTCCAGACTGAAAACAAATTCTTCCTGGAATATCTAACCAACAAAACTGAAGAGTATAGAATGCAGCCTGAAAAGCTGTGGAACAGCTATTTACAAAAAAGTCAGGAGATTGAACAAAGGAGACGAGACTATGCCTCCAAATATGCGAAACAAACTTCAGTGTTTAAAAGGGAGCTTTTGCAGAAGGAAAAGATCCAATGCAACTTAAAGCAGCAGTTGCAGACACTGAGGAAAATTTCACTGTTAAAGGAGAAACAGGAGAGAGAAATCCAGATATTACAGGACGAGAAAAAGAAAACCCCAGCTGAGACAGATGCCAAGAAACAGGAAATCCAGGTCCAGTTACTCCAGGAAAAAGCACTTCTAGAGAAACAACTGAGTGAGCCAGACATGGGGCAGTTGGGAAAGAGGAAAAGAAAGGAGCTTGACGGGAAGGCCCAGGCCTTGGAGTTGGAAGCAAAGCAGTATACTTTTGAGTTCTACCGTGGCATCAGGAGAGAGAACCGGGAGTTACGGAAGAAGTTACTGCAGCAAACTCAGCAGTGCCAGGAGTTGCAAGCTACTAAAAGCCAGTTAGAAAATCAGAAGCAGCAGCTGCAGCTGGAACAGTGGTATGTGGAGGGCTTAATCCGGGCGAGGCAACGATTGCAAAGAAGGCGTAATTGGTGCCCAGGACAGGATGCTCCAAGGACCACATTAACACCTCTGAGTACCAAACCAAAGATTAATCCAAACCAATTCCTAAAATAACACTGCGTAAATAAAGACTGGAGCAAGTATTCTTATAAACCGATGGCTGCATAAACTTAGTTAGGAAGGCTTTAGGATCTCAGATTGCTATGGCAAAGTATCCATCATGATGTGTTAGTGTGAAATATTAGGTGCATTTTTCCAGCAGTACTGCTGGATATTTGTGCCACCAGCTTCCTTTAATTAGATTTTTCCTTAATTAGATCTTGTTAATAAATGGGATGTTCCTCAAATCTCTAGATAACACCATTTCCCAAACACCAGTACATTAAACTAGCTCAAGAGACCACCTGGAGGTAGTGAAAGGAAGACAGTGGTGTGATTTATTTCGTGTGGCCAAGTTAGATTTCTAAGAGTAGCATTTCAGATTGACTTTATATAATACCTTCCTCTCTGTAAACAAACTGCTTATCCTCATGCCTCCTGGCCAGCTCCACACAGAAAAGGGAAAGTGATCAAAAAAAACAAAAAAAAACAAAAAAAAAAAGGCAAAGTGCTTTTAAGGTCTTTTTCAAGTTTGCACCACTGACCAGGCAGCTGCTTCTATAGTTTTGTCAAGAGTGGAAAAGTAATTTAAGCAATATGTTCATTAAGAGCTAGGCAAAAAAAAAAAAAAAAAAAACACTGGGCAGAATGACCTTTTGTCTAATGCTCAGCCCCTACAATTTTAGCTTTGAGTAAATTAAGGGAAGAGCAGATATTAGGTCAACTCTTAACTTTTGAAAAACCTTTTCTGTCAAGAAATACATCTAGCATTAATGAGGTAACTGAAACTGAATGCCTCTACTTATTTCAGAAAAATATGTGAAAAACGTTTTAAAATATTGGGACAACTGTAAAGAGTCTTGTGCTGTCTATTTCCCTAACAACATTCTGAATTCTAAGACAACGAGTAAGATTACTTAAATATAAGTACTTCAGGTTTAGGTCACTTCTACATTTTCTTACTATGTGTGTACCTGATAGTACATTTTGAAATGCCTTTTATAATTAAAAGTGCCTTATATTTATGTCTATTGAGAAGAACAAGCTTTGTGCAGTGGCAGTATCCATCATAGCCAAAGAAGTTTATTGCTAATTTAGAAGAACTGGAAATAATATTTTTAATTAGTAAGACTTTTATGGTAGTTTTTAAAACTTTTTTTGCACTGAGGACATATAGACGGTTAGACTAGTTATTTATTTGCATGCTGAATCCTAGTACAGAAATATAATCCCACATTTTAACATTGCTCCTCTATGGGAAAATAAAGTCAACTTTATGTAATCCAGAAATTGTCAGTGATTAAAAACTTCAAAATAATTTTCCTGAGTTTTCAGTTTCATGCCTAGGTAAAAATGAATTCCTTTAAAATTGTGGAGTAAAACGTTTTTTCTCCCTCAATGCCTTCACCGTCTACCTTTAACAATGTTTTTAATGTGTAGCTTATTAGAAATAAAAACCTTAGATTATACTGTATCCGTTGACTTTTCCCCAGTAACGGATTTCCTGTTTCATCACTTTTCTCTTACTACTGCTTCTGTATATCTCATTCATACTAGTATGGATATAATAAAACCAATTTCAATACAGAAAGTAGAATTTTAGATAGTATGCAGGTAACTTAACCTTCAGTTCTTGAGCCGAAAATACAGAAAGACTGAATCTGAAAACTATGGTAACCAACACAAATTTGAAGCCTTATTCTCTGTAGATGCAAAAATGTGCCAAAAAGCGTAGGAAAATACATACCAAGGCTCGATAAGGAGTTAGAAAGCAAGAGGGATTTAGAATCTTAGTATTCTGCTGTTAATTTTCCTCCTGCCTTTGCTGTCCCAGTTACCTAAGTGGGGAGTGGATAATTTCCATCTCATACGTTTCTTTTTCATTCCTATTATCCCAGATCATGTATCTGGTGTATTGCTGCTTTACGTCTGTCCCTTTCCAAGTGAGGCTTTGAGAGCCTGAAGACTATTTAGAGAGTGAATCATCTGATAAAGATAATTTGAAATGCATACCTGCAAGTGAGCAGTAGGCTGGCCAACTAATACTTCAATCTACTTTGAATCTGCTTTGCAATGAAGAAAACTAAACACAGTGATGTTACAGAAAGTGCATTTAGGTGGAAAAGGACCTCCGAGGTGAAATGTAGGTTAAGACCTAAATGATACAATGAAGCCTACCTTGCAAAGCCCAAGGAAGAAGCCATTCCAGGCAATGGGAACAGTGTATGCAAAGGTCCTGAGATGGGAATGAGCTTACTAGGTTCCAGGAACAAAAAGGTCAATATGGCTAAAGGGTAGCTGGGGAATGGTCAGAGAACAAAGGAGTAGGGGAAGAAGAGGCTAAATGGGTTGGCAGGAGGAGGAGAAGGCCTTGTGGGACAAGGAGGGAGTGACTTGGATTCTAAGTGGAATGGGAAACCAGCAGGCTTTGAGCTGGTGAACGAGCTCTGATTTACAAGTTTAAAAACTCACTAAGGCTGTTATGTGGAGTGTATCCAAACCAGTAAAAATCAGAAGGAAACAATTAGGAAACTTATAGTCTAGGCAAGAGGTGATGATGGTTTGGAGTAGGGCGGCTGAAATAGACGTAAATAGAAAGAAGAGCAGACTGAAGGGTGAAGGGAAAATGAAAGGTTAAGACAAGTAACATTTCTAAGGTGTTCCCTATTAAAGGAGGTGAGCAGAACAGTTTGTGGGCACTGATTTTTTAAAAGAAGTATTTCAGACACAAAATACAGAAGATCAGAACAAACTCACTATCCACCTTAAGAAATAAGAACTTAAAAATTCACTTGTAGTCCTTCTGAGTCCCAGAAGCACTGTCCTAAATTTGGTGTTTATCATTCCTGTGCATGTTTTCATGCCACGTATACATATACATATGATATTAAACTATAAATGTATACTACATACACATATTTACATATATAGCATATAAATATATTTTTATATATCCATAAACCATATAGAGCATTGTCTTTAAGCCTTTTAAAAATGGCCTACTTCATGTATTCTGTAACTTGCTTTTCCCAGGAATTATTTTTGAGATGTATTCATGAAACAAGGAGCCTTAATTTTATCGCTGTATAGTATTTCAGTATATAACTGTATCTCGATTTATCCCTTCTCCTGATGGAAGATTAGATTAGTTTTAAAGTAGGTTAACAAAGAGACCCAAGAAGGTATAGTTCCTCAAATAACAGATCTTTTTTCTCTTCAGATAGATGTTCCTGGTTGGTGATTAGTTCTTCATGGGGTGATTCGGGGCATCAACCATTTTCCATTTTGTGCTCTGCCACCCTCTAAAGCCATTTTATCATCTGCATCTGGCCCAAGGAAGGGGGAAAAGAAGCATAGAAGTACACTCATTTTCTTAAAAATTCTAGCTTGCATGTGACACCCTCACTTCCATTCACATTCTACAGGAGAGAAGTGAGTTGGCTACCCCTTCGATACAGGGGCAGGGGGTTAGAGAGCTGGGAAACATAATCTAACCATTTGTCCTGTAATCCTATAACTCTGCAAGGTGAGAGCAGATTATGGTGGACAGCTATTCGTCTCTGCTATGTGGTATCAACCGTACTACAGTATCATTCTTTGTTTATGTCTCCTGGTATACCTGGGCAGGAGGATTTCCCTCTGTATATACCCAGGAGTAAAACTGCTGCATCTTAAGGCATATTTTCAGCTTGACTAGATACTAACAAATCGTTTCCAAAGTGATTGTACCATGTTACATTCCAAACCGTGCATGAGAGTTCACATTCGCTACAACCTGGCTATGTTCGATATTGTCAAATTTGTATTCTAATGAACTTTGTTTAAAAACTTAAAAACTCAGTAGAATGATTATGATACTCTCTACTGAGACTTGCTGAGACCTGGCCTCAGGAAGGAAAAGTTTTTTTTCACAAATTTTCTTTCTTTCTTTCTTTTTTTTTTTTTAAGATTTTATTTATTTATTCATGAGGGACACGAGAGAGAGAGAGAGAGAGAGAGAGAGAGAGAGAGGCAGAGACACAGGCAGAGGGAGAGGCAGGCTCCATGCAAGAAGCCTGATATGGGACTCGATCCCCAGTCTCCAGGATCACAACCTGGCTGCAGGCGGCGCTAAACCGCTGCGCCACTGGGGCTGCCCTCTTTCTTTATTTAAGAGAAGGAGAGAGAGAGATAGAGAGCATGAGCAGGAGGAGGGGCAGAGGGACAAGCAGACTCCCTGCCGAGTGAAGATCCCGACGTGGGGCTTGATCCCAGGACCCCAAGATCATGACCTACACCTAAGTCAGGTGCTTAACCAACTGAGCCACCGAGGCACCCCAGGAAGGAAAATTTCTTTAAAGTGCCTACAATGGCACTAGATGAGACTGGACAAGTTTCCTATACTAATTCACTTTAACCTCAAACAAATTACTCGTTTTAGCCAACACATTTCAGGAACTAAAAAACTACTGAGACACCGCATTTGGTACTTATTTCAAACCCACTCCCATGTCTAGCCATCTTCTTATCCCCATACACTGTGTCGGCAAGGAGTCGGGCAGCAGGTTGGAGTCAATGAACACCTGGAAACATCATTCTAACCGACAGTCATTTATTTCTTTTGTCATTGCCCAACATTCCCCAAGTCTTACTCACCAGAAATTAATATAGCTTCTTCATTTCTCCTCCCTGACAATCCTCACCTACCGAAAGGGTTTCAAGGGTGCAACTGCCAATGAAAATGAAAAGGTAGACTGGACATACCACGTCATTGACCTGTTTCAAAACTATCTATCTGGCAGTATCCAAATCTGGTTTCAGTGCTCCCTTGTTTGAAAGTGGTCTTCACAAAAGCCCACATTTTAAAGCTATGTGGAGCAGCACAGAATACAGAGTTAAAGAGCAGTAACAGCCTTTCAGAATTTGAAAAGGTAGTATTTATCCATATCAGGGTTAAGGGCCCTTGCTTTTTATGTGGCATATGCCACAAAAGTTGGCAAGAATATATAAGACCAATATTTATGCAAGAGGGGAAGAGAATCTAGAAACACAACAGAGCTGTTCTAAACAATGCTCCAGAGAAAGCCAGCCTTGAAGAAGAAAAGTAGCCCACTAGACATTACCAGGTAGGCATGAGGTACAGAAAAGGAATTTTTCTTTCCAACACCAGAGAAATACCTACATCTGGTGTCAAGTCTCAAGATATAAAGAGGATAAACGCCACATACAAAAGAGGACAGAGGACGATATTCTCAGAAAACTCCAAAAGACAAGACGTCGGCTAAGGGGAGGAATAAGGACTTAGCGTGGTGTAGACGAACAAGTGAGGTCAAGCCCAGGGGAGACGGAATGTGCCCCTTGGCTGCCAGTCTATGGCATTACTAGGAACACTAGGATTCTGTGTCAAAACATCAAGCGCAATGCGGTAATTCTTCATCCTTAAAACTGGGGGTTGGGAGTTGGGGGGTTGGGGGTGGGGCACAAGCGCCCAGAGGACACTGATCATAGCAACAGATGAGGACTCAAGCCCTAGGAAAGTCAAGGCAGTATTTATTGCTTCGTCTACTTCCTGCTTTCCAATCATTTTCATGTTTGGGACATTTTGATGTTTGGGCTGCTTTTCATGCTTGTGGGTCTAGCCAGTCACTGCTACTTGGGACAAACGAAACACTTCCCAGTAAAACCAGCATAGAGAGGTTCTAGCTTTTTCATCTTAAGTCCATTTTCTTACTTTCAATCCTAAAACCACACTGAGAGAGAACAAACGGCCTCCATAAAATCTGTTACCCAGGGAGACAGGATAAGCTTATTACATGAGTGACAACAGTTCTAGCTTCTAGGATTGTTATATCACAAATACAAAATGATAAATCAGTATGATTCTTAAAAATTAATTTGGAATTGTTTTATAAGCGAAATGATGGAATGACTAATCAGTGGAGAGTCCGAGAACATTCTATAGCCCGGGAAGGAAAAGGACAACCAAATGGGTTTCTCAGTTTTGTACAGAGCAAGAATGGCCCACAGTTGGCCTGAAGAGGGAGCTCTTTGGGCAAAATGAGAGAACAACAAGAGGACTCCAATGAGGAATAGCAGGAACACCTACCCAAGAGGGGGTGGGGGGGGAGTGGGGTAAAAGTGAATAAATAGAACAGTGAAATTTACACAGGAGGAAGGAGCTGAGAAAGTCACAGCCTTACACAAACAAAAGAGTACATTTCTCCTCGCTCAGCCCCAGTGACTCAGTCCTCCCAGCACAGGTCCCCGTGACAACAGCATCCCATTTGCTCTCCTAGGAGCTTTCACACTGCCTGCCTATTTCCTTCCTCGTTTATGATGAGTCTTTGGGGGCTTTACTTTCTGGAACTGTGCTGGCACTGGCTCCTGCTCCGGTTCCTTATAGGAGGTCGACACTAGCAATTCCTCGTTATTCCTCCTCTGATCCTTCCCTACTCTAAGACTCAGCTCCGCCTCAGGCAGCTGGATGCCTGGCTGCTGCAGCCTTCGCAGAGACCTTCTGCTCCTGTGCTGCTGTCTCCGCTTTTCTTCTTCCTGCTGCCGCTGCTTTATCTTCATTAGCTTTTCAAAGCTTTTGGTGGTGGTTGGGTTTACGACGAACCAGTCCTACAGAGGCAAAATGGAAAAATTATCCAGTCAATACACAGTAGAGAGCACAAGGAATGGGTTTGGGAAGAAATTCTTTCGTTTTTGAAAGATTTACTTATTTATTTGACAGAGAAAGAGAGCACGAGGAGGGGGAGGGGCAGAGGGCAAGAGAGAATCTCCAGCAGATACCCACCCCTCCCACCAAGCATGGAGCCCTAGGCTGGGGCTCGATCCCGCGACCCTAAGATCTTGACCTGAGATGACATCAAGAATCCCATGCTCAACCGAGTGAGCCACCCAGGCGCCCTGGGTGCGAGAAGATTTTCTAAAAGGCACGGCTAGGGCAGAACACAGTAAGAAGGAAACGGATAGGGAACCAGAGCTTATAATTCTGTACTTTAAATGGGAGAAATTCAATACAGAATAGTGAGTAGTCATTATAAGCATTTATTGTGTAGCACACGATTTGGGGTACTTCATACTGCAGTAAGTGAACTACAAAGTGTTCACTTAGCATCATCCTACTTATTTATCTCCTTTGTAAAAATCTCATGAGCTATAAAGCTTTGGGCCATAGGACATTTTTATTTCATGAAAGTATAGTGGTTAAGGGCATGAATTCTACAGCCAGACCCTTAGTGCAAATCTCAGCTGTTTCTGGCTCTGTGACCATGGGGAAATTACTCAACCTCTCTGAGACTCAGTTTAAAAAATTAACAGTTGAGGAACATGCAATCCAATTATGAAACACTCTTGGGGAAGAAGGAAGGAAGGAAGGAAGGAAGGAAGGAAGGAAGGAAGGAAGGAAGGAAGGGAAGAAAGGGAGGGAGGGCGGGAGGATTTCAATTGAAATCAAGTGATCTGATCAGTCTTCTAGGTCTAACTACTGATTCACAGGAAATACCCTGAGAGAGGACCACCACCACCACAGGAATGCACTCAGCAAAATCCAAAATGTGTATACACATGTGACAAATGACCGTTTCTCCAACATATAAAAAGGGGGAGTAGGGGAAACTTCTAGACCTGCAATTGAGATATGCTTTCAATATAAAAAATACACATTGTATTTCAAAGACTTAGTATGAAAAAATGTAAAGTATCTCATTAATTTTTATTAACTACATGTTTAAAAGATAATATTTTAGGTACACTAGGTTTTATAAAATATATTATCAACATTAATTTCACCTATTTTTATTTAAAAAAATTTTTAGAATGTGTGTACTAGGAAATCTGAAATTATATACAGACTCACATTACATTTCTATTGGATAGCACTCTAGATTAAAATATACAGTACACGGACATTTTTTTTTCTTCCTCCTGAACAAGCCATCTCTGAAAAAAAATTATGAGGCAATCAAGGAAATTTAAATAATTTCAATAATGACTAGGTATATGATGATGATATTCAAGAACCATTCTTTGCTAATTTTTTATGTGTAATGATGGTTGTGCTTATACATTTTTAGAAGTCCTTATATTTTAGACACACACATCAAAAGAATCAGTGACAGTTGACATGGTATGTGGAATTTGCTTTAAAATAAGCCTTTAGGGGACAAGAAAAGTGGGTGTGATTATAAAGGAAAAGAAGATTGGCCACACACTGATGTCTGTTAGGCTGTTCATTATACTATTCTGTCCATTTTCATGTATTTGAAAATTTCTGTTGAAAAAAAGTAGCTTCAGAATATGTGAGGCAGAGAGGGAGGAACAGAGTGAAAATCTTTTACCACCACGTATAATTTATAAATATAGGCACAAATCATTGAACTAATAAGACTTGGAGAACAAACTCCAAACCAAGTGAAATTTGTTGTTTCCAACTTTTTAAGAAGAAATTGGAGAAATAGGCTCACTACATAAAGGCTGGATTTTCTTAGGAGATTAATTATCTTTTAAATACTTCCTGAAGTATTTACACTATTACTATGAGAAAGATATGACCGACTGCCTTCCAGAGGAAATCTCAGGTATAGAAAGCGATTCCCAAAGCTTAAACCTGTAAAACAACAGAGACCACATTTCATGACACTAACTATAGCCCATAGCGTTAAGAACTATTAAATGTGAGGGCAGAAAACAGTTGACGGTGTTTGCTCTTTTTCCTTATTAGGCCACAATAGCTTCTGCGGTAAGATATTCCAAGAGAATGCACACTCTACTCCTTAAGCTTTTGAAATACAGGTATTTAATTACACAGGAAACAATTTCTCTATTGACCTGTATAACTAAAAACTTGCCCCAAGAGAAACCTCTTGACTTTCTGTACTTAAAGTATTTTTATGCAGAATTGATTTTTTTATTTTATTTTATTTATTTATTTATTTATTGATTGATTGATTGATTGATTGAGAGAGGCAGAGACATAGAGGGAGAAGTAGGCTCCCTGTGAGGAGCCTAATATGGGACTCCATCCCAGGACCCCAGGATCATGACTTGAGTGAAAGGCAGACGCTCAACCACTAAACCACCCAGGCACCCCAGAATTGATTCTTTAATTTTGAAAATTTACAGACCTTAAGAAAAGTGACAAGAATTCAATGAATCCTAGATTTACCACTGCCTACCTCTCTTCCTTTCTTCCTTCTTCTCTTCCTTTTGCTGAACCATTTGCAAGTTATTTGTAGACATATTTCATCCCTAAAAACTTTAGCATAGATCTGCCTGAGAACAAGGGCCTTCTGCACAGCTACAACACAATGATCACATTTGGGAACATGAACATTGACTCATCACTGTTATTTAATAGAGCCAGTATACCAATTTCTCCAGTTTGTCTCACTGATGTCCCTTATCGTCGTTTCTTTGCAGTATTTGAAACATTAAAAACAGATTGCTCAAAGGCCTTAGAATAGGAGAAAACAGAAGTACAGAGACTGCTATAAAACAAGAATTCTACAGCTATAAACTCAGCCCAGTGCCCAAACTCTTGGTTTAACTGAATTTATTTTTATTTTATTTTTTTAAAATTTTTATTTATTTATGATAGTCACAGAGAGAGAGGCAGAGACACAGGCAGAGGGAGAAGCAGGCTCCATGCACCGGGAGCCTGACGTGGGATTCGATCCCGGGTCTCTAGGATCGCGCCCTGGGCCAAAGGCAGGTGCCAAACTGCTGCGCCACCCAGGGATCCCGGTTTAACTGAATTTAAAAGAATCACAAGAGCTCAGGGGTGCTCACACTTACAGTGATTTCAAATGCTTTCACATAAAAATACAATTACACATCTAATTTCACAAAGTATTTTAACTCTGTCTCTGGTAAGCACTTTCAAATTCCTTTTCTCAACAGTCCCAGCCCATAAAAACGCACAAAATCCACTTTTGGGGGCACATACATATGGGTTCCACAGGATCACAAAAACATGGCGGGGAAAGCAGGGACCTCACCTCAGCATGGACAGAGTTGATGTGATACTTGACACCACTCTCTGACACAAATTCTTTTTGACACAGAAGACACTTGTATTTTCCAGCCACAAAGTTTCCCTGTTTTCAAGAGAGAAAGAAAAGGGAATTACTCGTAAATTCAGGAACACATACCTGAGCCATGTGGGAGATTGTTAAGAGACAGAAAGGGCGGGGATTTTACTTCAGCAAAGAAGGAAGAAAATCCAAAACAGCAATACATTTAGGAAAACTCGGTTGGGCAGACTATCACCACTATAATTCTATCCTACTTATAATTCTATACGTAATACCCCCACCCATTCAACACAAACTGAGGTTCTCCTTCTTTTGCTATAAAACCTGTCACACTTTTCTAACTTCCTTGTTTCTTTCCCTTCCTGGTTCTCTTGGAATGACTCTTGGACTCCTGAGGTTCACCAGAGGCACCAATGCATATAATTCTTCCCACCATAATCCACTGTTTCAAAGAGTGCCTTGGACATCCAGAATTCGAGAAGTATCATCTGCAACACCTAGGTTAAGGACTCTGAAACTAAGATCATGATGACAAACTCCTAAGTATTCCTGGACAGATGGGGTTTGGATGTCTACACTCCCGTGCTGCCTTGACTCCTGAAGCCCTGAGTGCCCATGGGGCTCCTTTTGTGTGAAGAGATATTTCTGAATGGGAATTAAAAAGTTACAGCAGTTTGTAGGGCACCTGGGTCAACACAAAAAAGATTCAGTGAGGTGAACAGCCATCGGCCTGACAGCAGATAGAGCCTACTTCTCATCCCCAGAGGCCAGTATAATTCAGATGGGAGTAGAGGATCTTCAACAATCCAGATAAACACATGTAAGTTGATTCAAGAAAGTTTAAGGCCCGATAAGATAGGGAAGCCCCAAGGCAGGAGAGGCTCAGGTGGAAGATGTTAAATCCCTGGTAGAGACTAAAATTAATAATATATTTCTCCAAATTCCTTAACTGATAAGACTTCAGGCTATGTTGGCTTTTCCTGTATCTTGAACATATCCGGGCATCCCCTCTAATAACAGACCAAGCATCTTTAGGACATGAAAAAACTAAGCCAGCCTCTGAAGATAATGGCAAACAGGACAACTAGCTCTTCATCTAAACTGAATTCTCTTCCATGTCAGACTATTTTAGACGTCATGTTAAGATAAATAGTTCAGAAAGTTACAAACCAAGGTACAAGAGCCTAGGTGAGCTTTAAGGCCTGATACACTACTGTAGACCGCTTCACAACCCTGAAAAAGAGAAGAAGAAATCCATGAAAACTATAGCAAACCGCATCCTTCTCTTAGCAACCTGGCCATTTATTTACACTGACCAGCCCTACATTTGGAGGAAGAAGCCCAATAAATCACGTTACAAACCAAACAGGAAAAAAATTCACACACAAGCCACAAAAGCAAAAAAGAAAAACCAAAGAAAGGTTTAAAAACAAATGGTGAACAAGTTGTTGAGAAAAGCTTAAGATATTCTCTTCCCTGCTACTTTTTCTCTGACACTCTGAGAAACAGAAAATTGCAGTTAGATATTTTTTTAAAATCTGCCTTTTTGGGATCCCTGGGTGGCGCAGCGGTTTGGCTCCTGCCTTTGGCCCAGGGCGCGATCCTGGAGACCCGGGATTGAATCCCACGTCAGGCTCCCGGTGCATGGAGCCTGCTTCTCCCTCTGCCTGTGTCTCTGCCTCTCTCTCTCTCTCTGTGACTATCATAAATAAATAAAATTTTTTAAAAAATTAAAAAAAAAATCTGCCTTCTTCAGTACAAAGTTGTCTCCTATTTCTTGTGTATTTGCTTCTTCCCATAGTTCTGCATATATGGTTGTGGTAGAGTAGAAGATGGCTGGAAATTCTCTGCCACTCTTTCCTGCAAGAAGTGGAGGCTACTTACCCTCCCTTTGAATCTGGGTGAACCCTGTAATTCCTCTGACCAATAGAATCCCATTGAAATGATGTTGAACAAATTCTGAAGCTAGGCCTTAAGAGATCTGCGGCTTCGTGTTCCTGGGATACTCTGAAAAGTCAGTTGCCATGTGCCCTGCTGGTAACCCACTACACCCTGATGGAGAGAGGCCATGTGGACAGCCGAGCTCCCAGCTCAATTGGCTGCACAGAAGCCATCTTGGACATCAGGTCCCATCTGAGCTTGCAGCTAAATACAACCCACGAATGATCCCACTTGATGCCACGTACGACAGGAGAATGTTCTTTGAGCCCTGGCAGAATTACTGATTTATAGAATTCTGAACAAATAAAATAACTGAGGTTTTAAGCCACTGAGGTTCATGTACTTCATCATGACGGAATAAATAACTGAAACAGCAGTTTGATAAACATTTATGGAATAAAAAAATGAGAAAGAACCACCTGGTTAGGGCACTGAATGCGATGGTATTTCTTGATATCTGACTTCCATTTGTGTAGCACTTCCTGGCTGAAGGTAGGCAGCCCAGGGCGAGTATATTTTAACTACGAGACAAGAAATATTTTATTGGAGGAACCCAACTTCCAACCAAAATACCCCAAAAGTTTCACACCCAACTCTTCAGGTTATGTAATTCTGGAGTTCGACAAGCATCCTTTCACGTGCAAAAAAACTGTAGTAGGTATGAGCCTTTAAGTACAAATTTACCCAACACTGGTAAGTATAATTTTCTATAATTTAATCTTAGAATAGTTTGATTTTTAACAGAGGGCAGGAGATTTTCAGATATGGCACTTCATCTATAGTTTGAAAAAGCTACTGACAGAGCATTTATACAGCTAAAACACTTGTTACAAAAAAAACCCCCAGGGATACAAATATGTACTACATGTAAATTATACTTATTATTGTATACTTAAACACAAGGTACATACATACACGCACATATATAATACATTTGATAGAAATATATGTAAATTGGGAAAAGGCTAGAAGGTTATAAATGAACACGTTAACAGTAGTCATCTCTGGGTGGTGGAATTTTGAGTGGTTTTAATGTCTGTTCCCTGCTCCTCTGCATTTCTCCTTTTTCTTCAGAAGTGTCACGTTAATTCTGGGTATTTTTAAATTCAAACACAAACACTGAGATTCAATCTAAAAATGTGAAACATTTTAAAACAAAAATGTGAAAATAAAAGATGTGAGAGAACTCAGGGGATGGAATACACTATCTTTCCTGATACTGCCTGAGACGAGAATTAACTATTCCTCGCACTTGCCTTCATGTGCTTTGACACAGGTTAGTCTCTTCGCAGAAGTACTGCGCGCTAACGATTGCGCGACTGGAGCTCCAGGTTAGTCTCTTCTTAAAACAACAACTGTAGTTTCCAGAAAAGAGACAGCTGGCACTTGGAGAGACAGTTCTCACAAAGCCCACCACAAGTAATAGCTATGTTTCCAGTGAGAAAACAATCCTCCTGCTTGAAAAATTTAAGTATCTGAAACAGATACTGAGATAGAAAAACAGAGCCAAAGCCCATAGAGGTCAGGGGAAGTAAGGAAGTCACCTTCAGGAAACGCTGACAAATCTATAAAAGCAATCAGAGCACAGAGCTGGCTTCATTTGTAAGTACCTCCTCTCCTCTGCAGCTAGTGTATATGGGACCATCTAAAATCCTTTTATAGCGGGGCAGCCCGGTGGCTCAGCGGTTTGGCGCCACCTTCAGCCAAGGGCCTGATCCTGGAGACCTGGGATCCACTCCCATGTCAGGCTCCCTGCGTGGAGCCTGCTTCTCCCTCTGCCTGTGTCTCTGGTTCTCTCTCTCTCTCTCTCTCTCTCTCTCTGTGTGTGTCTCTCATGAGGAAATAAATAAAATCTTTAAATAATAAAATAAAATCCTTTTATAGTGATAGCAGAATATTTACATAAGCTATTATATTCATAAACTATCATATTTATGCAGAAATGAGAATAATCTATGAGCACATATGGAGTGATTTCTAGGACAGACTTTTAAGTGAAATAAAGCAAAACACAAAAAAGCATCTATGTAAGAAAGAAAAGAATATAAGAAAATATGCATTATCTGGTTATCCATCCCATAAAAATATAAGAAGGATAAACCAGAAACTACTGAGCATGATTATCTTTGCAGGGAGCAGGGTGGGAACGGGATGGAAATAGAAGGGTATTAGGAATGGGACAGCTGGGAAGAGGGCAGTAGCCCTTCTCTAAGAAGACTTTTGGTACAGGTCTGACTTTTAGAACCACGGCAATGTTTCACATACTCCCAAGATAAATTACTCATTTCAATTAAATGGGATGTAGGGGGAACCCAAAATGTAGTAAGAGTAACACATGAAGCTAATGATGATAAATGAGAAACCAAATGAAGTGAGGAAGGAGCCAATCTAAGTAACTGTAAAATAGTACTTTGACTATATACTGTAAGGCTAAAGATTAAAAGAACTATAACAAATATTGTTCTCTAGGTAGTAAATCTGTTTTTACAGGGGTATGGGTTAACAATTGTGAAACTAGGTTATACTAGAACTAAGCAAGTAAGTAAATATATTGTACACTATGAGAGGTCTCTCACTGTTGGAGAAAGAAGTTAGAAATAAGCACAGAGGAAGGCAAGAATGAAACTTGTGTTGGATTGGAATTGAAGGTATCATGGCCTTAAATCTGTACGCTGATACCCAGACAGACATGAACACAGAGGGGAGCGAGTGAGTAGCTCAGTCAGTTACGCATCCGACTCTTGATGTTGGCGCAGGACATGATCTCAGGGTCATGGGATCAAGCCCACGTCAGGCTCTGCACTCAGCATGGAGTCTGCTTATCCTTCTCCCTCTGCTCCTCCCCCTGCTCTCTCTTTCTCTTCTCTCTCTCTCTCTCCCTTAAATAAATGGATAAATAAAATCTTTTTAAAAAAGAACAGAGTGTGTGCATGTATCCATGAATATACATATAGATCCTAGCTCTATCCACTAAGAAGGCCCAGAAACAATGACACCCTAGCAGGAATGAGTACACCTAGCATTCAAATCTTGGTTTTTAAATATATTCTCCAATAAAAGAAATCAGGATTCCTTAGAGAAATGGTTGATTCTAGCTCTGGGACAGGGAATATATGAGATGACCCTATAGCATCTCGAGGTGTCAAAACGAAAAAAAAGGGCTCAAAAAATGATAGAAGCATTTCAAAAAGACATAGGAACCCACTTGGAAGAGCTCTTGATGACCAAATCTGAGACAATTTGAGCTATAAATTGAACAACAATAATAGCACTGGATGATAATGCTACAATAAAATATCCATGAGTCCATATGGATATAAACAGATTAATAGAATAAAAGGACATATCAAAAAAAAAAAGGACATATCTTTCTCACAGTAGAATTCCAATTAATAACTATGGAAGAAATAATGGAAACACTAACCATCATTAGGCAAACCACCATAATAATAATTATAATTATTGCAGACAAGAATCACTGATGGATGCTATGGTAAGTGGGCAGAAGTATGATAAGACACAAACTAGTTGCATACTGTCAATCTCCCCCCAAAATATTCACTAATTACAGGGGGGGAAATATAATTTTGCCTTGGAGAAAATTGGGCAACACCCTCATCAAGTGATCAAAGTTATCAGTAAAAAGACACACCAATATCATATACCTCCTGATACGGTGTAACACTGTGGTATTCTTGACAAAAACATGTAACCCTCAATCCAATCTCAAGAAAACACTAGACAAATCCATATGAGGGATATTCTACAAAATAACCAGCCCGTCCTCTTCAAAAGTGTAAAAAACACAGAAAAACAAACAACAACAAAAAGCCAGAAGAATTATAACAGATGAGAGGAGACGAAGAAGCCACGGTAAAGAGAATTAAATGTGGGATCCTGGTGGGATCATGTGATGGGATCCTATGCTATCGGTTACGGAAGATGTTGACATTACAGGAAGTCTGGTGAAAAGCATATGGAAATTCTGTACTAATTCTGCAATGGCTGTAAATCTAAAATTATTTCCAAATAAAATGGTTTCTTCTAAAAGAAATATTTATTTGTGAGATAAAAAATATTTATTGGCCTCTGCCCTCAGCTCCTGTTAGTAATTAGTCTTTGAACCTGGTTCCCAACAGGGAGCTCTTAAAACACCTAAATTCCTAACTAATACCAGTATTTGACACAAAGCTCACAAATCCCTTGGAAAAGGAGTAACTTTTATTCTACTGAGGCAATTCTTGGTGGGCCCCTTGGGAGGGGCTAGCCACCAGAAAGACCAAGCCATGATTTGAAGTTTGGCACTTTCAGACCAATTCCCCATTCTCTGGAAAGGCAAAGGGACTAGAAATGGAGTTAATCAATCGTGCCTATGTGATGAAACCTCCCTAAAAATCCCAAAATTATGGGGTTCAAATAGCTTCCTCAGAACATATATATGGCCAAGAGGGTGATGCACCCCCAACTCCACAGGGCCAGGAGCTCCTACTGTGCTTGGGACTCTTCCAGACCTCACTCTATATAAATTTCTTCATCTGATTTTTCATCTGTAGGTTTTATTATATTCTTTATAACAAACCAGTAAATGTGTTTCCCTGAGTTCTGTGAGCCATTCTAGCAAATTACCAAAACCAAGGATGGGGTTATAGGAACCCCAATTTATAGCTAATCGCTCAGAAGCACAGGTGGCAAACTGAGACTTGCGATTGGCATCTGAAATTGGAGCAGTCCTGTGGGACTGAGCCCTTAACTTGTAGGATCTGCCACCAACTCCAGATAGATAATGTCGAACTGAATTATTTGTAGGATGCCCAGGTGGTGATAGAAAATTGGTCTGTATGGGACAAACCCACACATCTGATGTCAAAGCTTAAGTGTGTAGTAGCGTGAGAGGAAAGGAAAACACAAGAGCTTTTCCTAGACAATATTGCTTGTGTTTGCATCAAGAAACACTGGCAGGGAAAAAAAATAGATAAAGAAAAGAAACATTGGCAGGACACAGAAATCTTGAGAATGGTTAACCTTGGAGACAAGACAACAAGGATGGGGTGAGAGTGAGATACCTCAATGTTAATCATCATTTTGACTTTAATGACAACAATGTATAATCTATTCAAACAAATTAATATCTTATCTTTTATTTTATTTTATTTTATTTTATTTTATTTTATTTTATTTTATTTTACTTTATTTTATTTTATTTTATTTTATTGGGGAGGGGCACATGGAAAGGAAGAGAATCTTACGCAGGCTCCATGCCCGGTGCAAACCTGACATGGGGCTCACTCAATCTCACAACCCTGAGATCATGACCTGAGCCGAAATCAAGAGCTGGACACTTAAGAATGAACCACCAGATTCCCCTGAATTTTTAGTTTAAAAAATCAAAATAATTCCCTTTGCCTACACAATGTCGAAACAAAACAGATGATTTTAGTAAAGTAGCTGCTAGATAAGACTATCAAAACTTATCAATGAGCTAACAAATATTTATGTTAAATTCCCTATGACAGACCATGCACAGATGTGACTATAATATCACAATGTACTTACCAATGTATAAAATTCACATTTAAACTGAATTTAGATAACCATATACTTTAGCCTGTGGCAGGAAATAGCAGTAAGTCTGAAACAAGACAGGATGCCTTGATATTCAATTACTCCTTGGACTGATTTTTAGGCCAAATAAGAGGTATCAACTTCTGAAATTTGACAAATTTTCATATAAATTATGACATTCCCCTCATATGAGTGAAAGCCCTAGGCCAAATCTAAACTATTCTTCTCCATACCATGGAGATGGATAGGTCCTTAGCTCTAATCTTAATCCTTACTGTATATCCTCCAAGCTCTCGAATGACTACTCCCATTAAGTCATATACCCCTTGTCTCCTCTTGGCCAAATAATGTTCCTCTGGTCTTTGATCTGTTTTACACCAAAGGCTTCCAGGGGCACCTGGGTGGCTCAGCCCTTTGAGCGTCCGCCTTCAGCTCAGGTCAAGATCCCAGAGTCCTGGAATTGAGCCCCACATTGGGCTCCCTGCTCAGTGGAGAGCCTGCTTCTCCTTCTCCCTCTGCTGTTCCCCCTGCTTGTGCTCTCTCACTCTCTGTCAAATACATAAATGATTTAAACAAAAAACAAACGAACAAAAAACCCCAAAGGCTTCCAAGCTGGGTTCTGTACCACTCACAAGTACACTTGGAACCATGGAGGTAATGATAAAAGTATCAAGGAGAAGGCCAAGTAGACAAGGCTTTGGGCTCACTACCTCTAGTTATTTGGAGTGACTCCATTTTCAGTTATTTCACATACTGGTGTTTTAGATAAGCTTTCATTTGGAAAAAAGAGTGCGTGGGGAGAGGAGTTCTGTGGCTAGAAAAACAAATGGAAAGCATTAACTAAATATAGACTCCCACATGTGAACTAACAAAGTGGAAACATGCTGGGCAACAACTAAGCAAAAGACTAATCTGGGAATTCTGGTTCCCTCAGGAAGTAGACCAGAAATAATGGGGTTCCTTAAGAAACTTCTGGAACAGACTGTCTCTCTAGGACCCACATGAATCCAAACACTGAAAGTGGATTAAACATATCCCATCTCTAAAAATAAAGAAGCAAAATATCATTTATCATGTACTCAAGTGCATTTACTTTTCCGTACATAAGCACAGTATTAGACATGGTTCTAAATTAATACAAGTTTCTACTTTACCTTCCGATCATCAGGTACCAAATCCTGAAGCACCTTCCTCTTAGGCCATTCCTTGGCCAGTTCAGCAGAAGCCAGCTCCTGCAGGTGGTACACAGCTATCTTGGCAGAACGCCTCTGAACTCGACCCCCACTCTTTGGCTCCAGGCTCATCTCTTTTAAGCACTCTGACTGTCCTGACTCTGGAAAGAATGAGATCTGCAAGAATGAGACATAGCAAAACACAGGCCTGAGAAGTGGGGTTCATTAAGAGCCAATGATTAAAAGCTATCCCTCCTGCTCTAAGTACCAAAGCTATTTACTTGCTTGCTTTCCATTAGCATAAAGCTCCACCACCTTAATGCATATTTTATTGGAAAAAAGAAAAAACTTCTTAGGATAAAATCTGTTCCTTCAATAAGTGAAGTAGTTAAGGGTCAAGACATAGCCATGTGCAAAGACATGAACCTCAATCCATATCTCATAGTACATATAAGAAGTAACTGAAAATGAATCAAATATAAACCATATTACTCTAAAATTTCTAGAAGAAACCAAAGAAGGAAATTTATGTCATGCTGAGTGTGATGGTTTTTTGATGTGTTACCCTGACTAGGCCACAGTCACCAGTTATTCAATCAAACGCTAATCTACACGCTGATGTGAAGGTACTTTGTAGATCTAATTTTTAAAAGCATATCTATAGGGACAGAAAATAGATCAGTGGTCAAATCCTTCTATATCTTGACTGTGGTGGGGACTATACAACTGTATGGATTTGTCAAAACTCTTATAAACTGTACACTAAAAAATGGGACCATTGATTTACCTTGAAAAAAAAAAAAAAAAACAGGAGTGGGGCAAGCCTAGAAATCAAGAAAAAAAAAGTCAAAACAAAACAATGGGGATAGAAGACGAGCTGGACAGAGAATTCCACAAAATTTCTAGCTAAAGGGGAATGCCTTACGCTTTAAAAATATAATAATGAGTTTACTTCTGCACAGATTATACAGTGAACTTTGATTTCTCTAACCTAATTATGTTCAAAAGGCAGAAATTAGAGAACCAAGGAAAAACACGAAAGAGAAAACAAAAGCATTCAAAGATTAAAAAGGGATACAAATGAGGAACCAAAGATGTATGGGAGGATGTAAGGTAAGTAGTCACCACAAAATAGATCCCCAAACAGGGTCTGGAAAGTAATCAGTACTCACAGGCCCATGCTCTGACCTCAGGTGATACGCAAGTCCAGCCTTCGATTTATATGGCTTTCCACAGTGGTGACATTTCAGGGTCATCTCCTCCAGCTCTGCAGCCCCTTTGCCACATTTTCTGACATGGTACAGATATCCCATGATGCTGGTGAAGCTACTAGAACAGCTCTGAATACAGGAGAGAGGCCTGAACTATAATCTTACATCTTTTGACGTGATTTCTCAATTTCTAAACAGCCACAAAGGACTCAACCACCACACAGATCCTCTGATATCGCTAGACCCTCTCCAACATCTCCCATTTGCACAACCCTTCCTTGTCCCTTGTCCCTGCCCTAACAGCTGTCCTGTCTACCACCAAGAGTCATGTTCAATCAGTTGAGTCGGCATTCAGTAAACTAGCACTGTCCGTCTCCTCCGTGGCAAAGCGTCCTCTCTGGTCTGTGACTCAACTGCACCCCAGTAGCAAACACCCAGCAATGCCAAAGCTCCTCACAAGGAGACTGCTAGGAGCCTTTTCATCACACTGAAGAAAGATGGTCAAGAAACACCTCCAAACAAAGGGAAAGGGGAGAAAAATAAGTTTGTGGAGATGAGAAAGAAAATAAAGAACTATTAATGAATTCAAAACACCTGGAAAAGCAGGAGCCACTCTTATGCTGTAAGGTGACACAGACAAGGTCTACAAGAGAGAAGGAGGAGAAATGGAAGAAAGTAACAGAAAGACATTGACTCAAGACTCCAGGCCGAAGGAGGTGCTGTCCCTGGGCTCTTACCTCACGCATGCACCTGAGCTTTCCCAGTCTCTTTAGAACCGTTCGGAGCCGTTCCCTCTCACTTGGCTCGTCTATTTCATCTCCAGCCGCCTTCAAAATGGGCTAGAAAGCAAGAGAAGCAGACAAGAAGATGATTCACAGGAAAGACAGATACAGAAAAAAATTATATCATAGGAGAATCAAGGACTGGACTAGCACCTAAGCCGATGCCCATGAAGCTTAGTTATCTGACTCCCGGCTTTCTCCATCTTCTCCTAGACAGACAAGGAAGCAAATGCAATGCAAATAAGAGTTCAGAGGCTCTATCTTCCAGGAGATGAACCCTTGAGGCTAACCAAAACACACAAATACCCACCAAGGATTTCATTTTGTGTAACTCTTCTATCGAAAGGGTGTTTTTAGACCCCTATAAAGCCCCAGAACCTAGGCACCTCCGCTGGGTTATCCACACTTATCTGTGTAAAGACATCCAAACACCAACCACACAGGCTCATACGGTACCGAAGATACTCTTACCAAGCTATTATGATTTGCCATGACGTGATACTTCATCCCTGCCAGTGAACGAAGCTGTTTCCCACAATGATGACAAGTAAACATTTCCTACGAGGAAGAAAGACTGCTCAGTGCCAGGCTGTTCAACGGAGACACAGAATGTTACAAAATCCTACTCAGAAGCTCTTGTCTGTATCTCCCTCATTTCCCAAACTCAACAGTCAATGAATCTCAAAATCCCACAACCTCAGTGTCATGTCCTCAAGGGTAAAGAAGTAAACTGCAACGCATTTTTAAAGTAGCAAGAATTACCATTTACTAAGTGTCAATTATTTGTGGAGTGATGGGATGGGCACTTAGCACATATTCTTTCTTTCTTAACCTCTCTGGGACTACACAAAATAATTTTTTCTCTATTGTTTTTTAAGATTTTATTTATTTGCTCATGAGAGAGAGAGGCAGAGACGCAGGCAGAGGGAGAAGCAGGCTCCATGCAGGGAGCCCCCCACATGGGACTCGATCCAGGTCTCCAGGATCACGCCCTAGGCAAGGCAATGCTAAACTGCTGAGCCACCCGGGGTACCCTTTCTCTCTCTTTTTTTAAATGAGAAAACCAAGGCCCACATTTGAAAAGCTAAACGACAGTGAGTAGCTGAGTGAAGATTCAAACCCAAGTCTGTCAGACTCAAAAGCTTAGGTTTTCCTTATAACACAATGCTGCTTTTTCTCCTGTGTAATCAGTATACCTGACGGCGAAAGATGTCTAAGGTATGGGAAAAGATCACAACCATCACAAAATGCCACAAAATCTCTAACCTGTTTGCACGTCTCCATGTGTTTCTTTAAGCCCTCTATTGTCTTCCTCCCTACCGCCTGGCAGGTAGGACAGGAGACACTGCCTTTATCCACGATTTCTAAGTACCATTGTTCCTCCAAACTGCCTACAAAGGAGAAAAAGGAACACCCCATAATCTTCACAATTCTCTGGACAGGAAAAGCAAATCCTGAAGCTTAGTAAAAGTATCATAAAATGGTTTCCCCCCCTTCCTGGGGAAAAGAACCTTGCTGCAGATGATTTCTACAGATAATCTGTTTTCAGACAATCAGGAGTTTCTGAAACTCCTACTTCGTTCCCCATGATAAAAACCATCTAAGAACCACTCAAAAGCTCTAAGCGCCATGTTTTTTCTAGCTTTATTGAGGTACGACTGACAATGGGCAACATTTTCCTAGCAGCATCTAACAGCGGGATCCGAGATATATAGCAAGCCACAGGTGTGCTTGAGACTTTGTGAAGTGTTTTTATCCCATTTAGTCTCCTCGAAAATTCTGACTGCCTTCATTACCCCTATGGAGAGCAAGGAAACTGAAGCTTGCAGAAGTTAACTAGAGGGCAGCAGGCCAGAAAGCTAATTAAGAGCCAAACTTCAACAAGTGTCTGACTGGTTTCCAAACTCATGCCCTTAAGAACTGCCTCCTTAAAGAAACCCTGCTACATCATTCCTTTAATACCACCACCACCGCCGCCACCACCAAGAGTGTGAGCACTAGGTACCCAATGCGTCCAGCAGAAAACATACCTGCTGCATAAACTGGTGGTTCCTTCCGAATACGACGAGCCTGGGATTTGGGATTAGGTTGAGTTTTAGGCCGTTGCTTCCTCCCTGACGCAAGACAGAAACTTGAAGCCTAACATATCACCTTGCTACCCCTTCTCTACTACCAAAATCTCTTCCCTCCTCTTCCCAATACCCTGTGCCCCACTCCCTCAACCAACTGACCCTCTTAAGTTGTAACAGAAAAAAACAACAGGTAAGGTCAGGACGGAAGCCATTCCTTGCCAAAAAATCAAAAGGCTCACTAGGGTTCCAAGGGTCAAAACCTAAGGGCTTTCTCTCTTTCACCTCTAAGGAATAAAGCCCAGGCACCGAAGGAAAGAGAATGAGCCACACTACTCCCTTACCATAAAGCTTATGCTTCTTCTGAGGAAATTCTCGATAATCTTCATCTTCTTCCTGCCTGGGTTTCCTTTTTCCTTTGGTTGATATTCCACCAGACCCTGAAATACCAGAGGAAAACAAACAAAACCCTCAGTATGGCTTCCAAGTGAACATCTTGGCCTGCCTTCAAAACATCACTCACAAGACCACCACAGAGAAAGCTCACGAGCGAGCACAGGCCTCACAGAGGTGCTGTGACATTTTTAGGGAAGTTGGTAAAACTTCACCAACTTACACAACCTCCCCTTTTCCCTTTTCACTATTCTCCATCCCAAGTGATCAATTGTTCCCTATGAATAATAAGTGCCTGAAGGCAGTGTCCTTTCTTTGGTCTTGAATCGAGGCTCACACTGAAGAAGAATTGTTCCAGGAAAAGGGCTGCTCAGGACCCTTGACACCATGCCCACCAAGACAACTGTACCTAGAATCACCCTAAGCATCGACAGAGGATCAAACTGGAACAGTGGGAAAGAGATCCAAATCATTTTTAGGGGACAGGCTGACACTGGTCTAACCTACAGGACTAAGATTAGCAGAATTTCACTCTAAGATAGAAGGACAGTTCACAAAGCTGATAGTATGTGGCAGCCTAACACAAATGTGAGAAACACATATGTGATACTTAATACTTTAAGAGCCATTTACAACAGCTCCCTGGGGAGTACTCTGCCTTTGAAACATGACAGAGATACTGATACCTTCGACACGGGAAGCAACAGCTGGCTTGACCCTTCTCATCTTCATCCAGTAGGTAGATTTTCGGAAGGATGGTGGAAAATCACTCACTGGCTCACATGAAGAGGCAGATGATGAGCCGCTTAAGGAGTCATCGTGAGGGATAGTGTACTGGAAACTATTATCCTTTATGGAGCACTGCGGCCTGCTATTAATATGACATAGATATATATAGATATATAGATATATATACCACAAAGGAGGATCTAGAGTTAAGTTCCTTTAATTATTTATATCCTCAGAAGACAAGTTGGTTATCTATGCAAAAACTAAGAAACTTCATAATAAAAACAGAATTGAGATTGTAATCTAACAACTACAATCGTTGATCAAATGCAGTATATAAAATTATTATACTTCATTATAATGAGAAAGCAGTCCATTCATGATCATTCTGCAGCCCATATAGGCATTCTGTCCTAGGTTGATCAAAGAAAAGAAAGAAGTCAAGGTAATATGTGTTCTATGTGTTCTATGACCCTTCAGAAGAGCTCCTGGATCTGGAACCAGGTATGTTCAGGCCTCCCTATTTCTCTGACAGAAGCACAGTAACTAAATAGTATCCCTGAGAGTACAGGAGGAAAAGAACAGTTTGTGGGGCCCTCGTTTGACCCATCTTCCCTCTACCTTAGCCTTCTCCCTAAACCTGGTGTCACAGTTATCCTGTCTCACTTAGGCAACATGATTCTTAGCTCCCATAGTTCAAGGAACACTGCTACCTTGTCTGAGGTAAGCCAGATCCAAATTTTCAAATCTAAGACCAGTAACTATGTAGTTAACAGACATTATTAACTACAAAGTGTCTTCTAGGTGGTTCAGAATGCACAGAAGAGCAGCAGTTCTCAAAGTATTGTCCAAGGACCTCGAGACATTCCCTTTTCCAGCTAAAGATCTGTGTAAGGCCTGTGTTAGGTCTATGGTTTAGAACGGTCACTCTGAATGCTATATGGAAGATGAAAAGAAAAAAAAAAAAAAGGAAGATGGCCCATGGGGGAAGAGTGAATAAAGGAAGAGGGGTTAACAGTACAGGGAAGAGGTAAAAGGACTTGAACGAGAGTTTGGTAGTATAGGTAAGTTGGCAGATTCAAGATAACACGTTAGAGGTAGACCAGATAAGAATCACATAGAGGTTTGTGGTAGGAAGGAGTTGGAAGTAACACAGATGACCTTTCTTAAGAAAATCTATACATAAAATGTGATATATGCCTGTTATGGAATAGTATGTAGTTGTTGGAAGCAACAAACTTTCTCTTTTTTTAAAGATTTTATTTATTTATTCATGAGAGACACAGAAAGAGAGAGAGAGTCAGAAACATAGGTAGAGGGAGAAGCAGACTCCCTTCAAGGAGCCCAATGCGAGACTCGATCCCTGAATCCCAGGATCACACCCTGAGCCATCCACGCGTCCCAGCAACAAACCTTTTCTATACATAAGACATGAACATAACTGAAAAGCATACTGGTGAATGAAAATTAGAAAACAAGGGTGCCTGGATGGCACAGCTCATTAAGCATCTGACTCAGATTTGGCACAGGCCCTGACCTCAGGGCTGTTAGATCGAGCCCTGAGTCAGACTCACTGCTCAGTGCTGAATCAGCTCGAGACTCTCTCTCCCTCTCCCTGTGCCCTCTACCCTCTACCCCGAGCATGTACACACATGCACGCTCTCTCTCTCCAAAAATAAATAAATCATTAGAAGAAAAAGGAAAAAGTAATAGAACAAGATTTAACTTCAATGTGGTAAATTAAAAACTAGTATACATGTAAACAACACTAGCTACTTTACAAGGATTCATAAATATTTAAGGACAAATATCAAACTCGCTAACACCATTGTCTTTGAAAGGGAATGGAAATAAAGAAAACAAAATACTAGGGACTGCTGATGTCAGTATGCTATGAACAGGGAAGAATGATTTTCAGTTCTTTGCACATGAGATCCAAAATTACAAAAAAGTTTAATACAGTGAAGTTATCATTCTGCCACAGTGCATAAGGCCACTACGACCCATCCCTCCTGCTGATCACAACTGAAAATCCTCGACTCCGAAAAGTAAACAAAGCAGGTGGATTGTGGAGGGGAATCAAAATCAGGAGAAGTGACTCATATTGAATGTGTTTCCCCATTTTTTGTTTTTCCTCACGTGGCTCTGCAATTAAGGGTGGGCCCCATTTGCAGAGCAGCATAGGCAGCCTCAATTCTAATAGAAACTCTAGAAACTCTATCTTTCTGGCAAGAGAAACCTGGAAAAGGGATCTCCATGGACAAAACTGTGTAAGAAAACTGTGGAGAAGAGACAGACAAGGAGGATGATCTCATAATTCTCTGTATGAATCTACACAAATCATGGCTTAATTCCAAATCTCATATGTGTGGAGCATACCCAAACCAGCTTAGCAAAGGCTTTGAAAAATGAAATAAGATATGAACAAGCTGCACACCAGATTAACCTGCGAGCTGCTAGTAAAAGACCCAAACCAATGTATCAAAAGCTTGGAGAAATGAAACAAGACTTGAAATACCTGAAAAAGTCTCAGACGAACCCCTAAGCAATTTAAGCAGAGGTAAACCAACATAGCAAAGACTCAAAGAATGAAACTAAGACTGAACCAATACCCTCAGAAAGCAAGACAGAACTATGGTCTGAACAGGTTACTTGCTAAAAGAAAAACAGCAATGATCACCCAGAAGATTCTTTTTTATTTATTTGAATTCAATTAGCCAATCCCCCAGAAAATTATAAAAAGACCCAAAGTCTATACAAATAACATTCACTATCTTAGGAATAAATTCCATAATGATGTAATACACAAAAAATCGGAAAATGTGCATAATTCTGAAAGGAATAGGAAATGAACAAATGTCAACCCCAAGATGATCCAGATGTGAGAAGTATAAAAAATTTAGGGCAACAATTATAACTATGCCCCATGCAATACAGGAATACACATTTGAAATGAAGGACAAGGTAGAAATTCTGAGAAAAATAAAAACCATAAGAAAGAACTACTTGAATTTTTAAATATATTTTATTTATTTATTTGACAGAGAAAGAGAGACCACATGTACAAGCAGGGAGAGCAGGAGGCAGAAGGAGAGGGAGAAACTCTCCCTCAGCAGAGAGCCTGATGTGGAGCTCGATCCAAGGACCTTAGAATCAAGACCTAAGCTGAAAGTAGATACTTAACCACCCAGGCAAACTACTAATTGAAATTTTAGAACTGAAAAATACAATGTTTGAAATAAAACCAGAATGGGCTCAATAATAGAATGGAGATGACAAAGGAAAGAACTTGAAGACAAATTATCCAATCTGAAAAACAAGGAGGAAAAAGGTTGAAAAAGAGTAAACAGAGCCCCAACCACCTGTGGGTCAATACCAAAAGGTCTAACTTAAGTGTAGCCACAATCCCAGAAGGAAAGGAAAAAGAGACTGTGGCACAAAAATACATTTGAAAAATTTATGGTAGAAAATCACCGAAATTAATGAGACATAAATTTACAGATTCTAGGAACTCAACAAATACTCAACAAGATAAACTCAAAGAAAAACACACCTAGACACATCTTAATGAAAATGTTCAAAACCAGGATGCCCGGGTGGCTCAGTGGTTGAGTGTCTGCCTTTGGCTCAGGGCATGATCCAGGGTCCAGGATCGAGTCCCACTACGGGCTCCTTGCAGGGAGCCTGGTTCTCCCTCTGCCTGTGTCTCTGCCTCTTTCCTCGTCTCTCATGAATAAATAAATACAATCTTTAAAAAAAAAAAAGAAAGAAGAAAGAAAAGAAAGAAAAGAAAGAAAGAAAGAAAGAAAGAAAGAAAGAAAGAAAGAAAGAAAGAAAGAAACTGTTCAGACCCAAAGATTTTTTAAAATTCTAGAAAGCAGCTTTAAAAATGACATATTACAGGGGCACCTGGGTGGTTCACTTGGTTAAGAGTCTGCCTTAGACTCAGACACTGGGATCGAGCCCCACATTGAGCATATAGCCTGCTTATCCTTCTTCTCCCTTCTTATGTTCTCTCTTGCTATCTCTGTCTCTCTCTCTCAAATAATGAAGAAAATATTTTTTTTAAATGACGTATCATATATAGGAAACAATGGTTTGACTGATCACAGAATTCTCAACAGAAACCAAGGAGAACAGAAGATAGTATAACATCTTTAAAATCCTAAGAAAAGGGATCCCTGGGTGGCGCAGCGGTTTAGCGCCTGCCTTTGGCCCAGGGCGCAATCCTGGAGACCTGGGATCGAATCCCACGTCGGGCTCCCGGTGCATGGAGCCTGCTTCTCCCTCTGCCTGTGTCTCTGCCTCTCTCTCTCTCTCTCTGTGACTATCATAAATAAATAAAATTTAAAAAAAATAAAATAAAATCCTAAGAAAAATGATTTGGCAAACCAAAATTCTATACTCAGTGAAAATAATGCTTAGATATACTTCTTCACAAGAAAAAGAGAAAACGAAAATTTGTTGTTAGCAGACCTGCTCTATGAGAAATGTTAATGGAAATTATTCCAGATATGATGAAGGAAAAAGATGCCAGAGAGAAATCTGGATTTTTAAGCACGAAGAGCAAAAGAAATGGTAAATAGCTGGGTAAATACGTTAACAATGACAACAACAGAAAACACTCTTTAAAACAAATTTTTAACATTCTCTGGTAGAGTTTTCAACATATGTAAATGTAATACTTATGATAGCTATAACTTATTGGTCAGCAGGCAGGGGTTAAACAATCTATATGGTTGTAAAGCTTCTACATTTAAGCAAAGTGGTAGCATATTAACTCAACGCTATGAAACAATAGGTATGTATATTATACTTCCTAGAGCAACCACTACACACAAGAGAAAGAGAAAAGAGAAAGAGTCAAAAATCAGTAAACTAAAATCAGGCACCAAATATTCAAATAATCCAAAAGAAGGTATAAAGGAAAAAACAGGGTACAAAGACACGTAATAAAATGGCAGACCTAAATCCAACCATATCAATAATTAATTTAAATGTTTATGGTCTCCAGATTTGGGCAAGATTCCTCAATAAATGTTAAAAATGTTACATGTTAAAAAAAATAAAAATAAAAAAAATAAATGTTTATGGTCTCAACACTCCAGTTAAAAAGTCAGAGACTGTTTAAGAGTGAATAAAAAGGCAATACTCTAGTACTCTAGTAATACTCTTGAACAACACGGGTCTGAACTGTATGGATCCACTTATACATGGATTTTATTTAATATACAGTACAGTATTGTAAATGTCAATAAATAAATAAACTTTTTAAAAAAGATTTTTTATTCATGAGACACAGAAAGAGAGAGAGGCAGACACATAGGTAGAGGGAGATGCAGGCTCCCCACAGGGAGCCCGATGCAGGACTTAATCTCAGGACCCTGGGATCACAACCTGAGCAAAAGGCATACACTCAACCACCGAGCCACCCGGGTGCCCCCTTTTCCTTGTCATTTTAATAATATTTTATTTCCTCTAGCTTACTTTATTGTAAGAACACCATAGTATATAATATGTATAACACACAAAATATGTGTTAATTGTTCATGTGATCAGTAAGACTTCCAGCAACAATAGGCTATTAGTAGTTACTTTTGGGGGGAGTGGATTTTCAACTGTGTTGTGGTCAGCATCCCTAACCCCTGTGTTGTTCAAGGGTCAACTAAGTGTAAATTGTGCCAAAAGTGGCAGACTTTCTTTTCTTTTTTTAAAATACATTTAAGTAATCTCTATACCCAATGTGGCCCCTGAACTCGTGACCCGGAGATCAAGAGTCAAATGCTCCTCCGACTGAGCCAGCCATGTGTCCCCACACTTTCAGTGTAAAAACATATAGAGACTGGAAATAAATGGATGAAAAAATTAAACTACACAATCAGCAAACAGAAGAAGTCTGAAATGGCTATTTTGATACCAGATAAAACAGACTTCAAGACAAGAGTATCACCAGAGATAGAAATAGACACATATCATAATGATAAAAGTAACAAATCATCACAAAGACACAATTCCTCATTTTATGTGGCTAGCAGTAGAGGATCAAAGTACACAAAGCAAAACTGATAGAATTAAAGCAAAAAAATAACAATTCTACAGTCTTAGAAGGAAATTTTAAGACCTTCTTTCAGGAAGTGATAGAACTAGACAAAAAGTCAGTAAAGACATAGAAGATCTGAACAATATTAGCTACCTTATTCCAGATCACTTTATTGAACACCACATTCAACAACTACAGAATATACATGCTTTTCAAGTAGACATTGTGCATTCAACAAGATAGAGCATAACTCTAAACTTAGAAAGAGGAAAATCGGGCAGCCCCGGTGGCTCAGTGGTTTTGCGCTGCCTTCAGTCAAGGGCCTGATCCTGGAGACCCAGGATCGAGTCCCATGTCCAGCTCCCTCCATGGAACCTGCTTCTCCCTCTGCCTGTGTCTCTGCCTCTCTCTCTATCTCTCTCTCTGTCTCATGAATAAATAAATAAAATCTTTAACAAAATAAAAAGAGGAAAATCATACGTGTATTCTCTGACCACATCAGAATTAAATTAGAAATCAAGATCAGTAAGATATTTAAAATAAAAAATACTCAAAAAAATAAAAAATAAAATAAAATAAAATAAAAATAAAAAATAAATCCTGAAATTAAATAATCTCCTTGTAAATAATTCATAGGTCAAAAAGAAATCACAAGAGAAATACAAAGTAACAACAAAAATACACATATCAAAATTTGTGGATTGCAACCAAAGCGGCACTCAGAAGGAAACTTAAAAGCTCTAAATACTCCTATTACAAAATTAGACCTAAAATCTAATTTCCTGACAAGACTTCATCTTAAGATACCTTACAAAGGGCAAAGTAAACCCAAAATAGAAGGAAAAACATAACAAAGAGGAGGAATTCATGAATTAGGACAGCACAGAAAATCTGGTTCTTAAAAAGATCAACAAAATTGACAATCCTGTGGCTAGACTGACATATTAGCAGCAAGCAACTAGAAATGGACTTATTAAGTTATTATTTACAGTAATATTAAAAACACACACACAAAAAAAAACACCTAAGAACAAATCGAACAAAAGATAACCAAGACTCTTATAATGAAAACTACAGCATGTTGGTGAGAGAAGTTAGGGATCTAAATAAAGGAAAAATACAGCATGCTCATAAGTCAGAAAACTCAGTATTGTTAAAATTGCAATTCTCCCCAAACTGATATACTGATTCAATATATAATACTCATCAATACTCCAGCATGCTTCTTTTTATAGAAATTGACAAACTAACTCTAGAATTTATGTAAAAAGACAAAGAAACTAGAATAAATAAACTTTTAAAAAGAACAATAGAGTTAGATGACTTACCCTATCTGATTTCAAGACTTACTCTAATCTCACAGTATCAAGACAGTTTTAGTATTGGCAAAAAGATAGATATATACACCAGTGGAACAGAATAAGAAGTCTGGAAACAGACCCACACATATATACGTTTACATAATTACTGACCAAGGTGCCAATGCAATTGAATAAGGAAAAGAAAGTCTTAACAACAGAATATACAAAATTTAAAGAAATTGGCATTGATTCTTAGGACACACCATGCACAAAAAATTAACTCTAAACGAGTTATATATCTAATGTAAAACCTAAAAAGTCTAGAAAAGGAGAAAATCTTTGCAAATGGGGATGGCAAGGTTTTCTCAAATACATACAAAAAAAGCATGACATATAGAAGGAAAAAATAACATTTTAATTATTTTTGATGATAAATTAAAACTGTTGGTCTTCAAGTCGCCTCGGTGCTAAGTTAATTGAGTGGCTTCAGCTGAGGTCATGTCATGATCTCAGAGTCCTGGGATAGAGCCTCAAGTTGGGCCCCACACACAGCTGGGAGTCTGCTCAGAATTCTCTCCCTCTGCTCATCCCTTTTCTTGGTAAACTAAACACTAAATCTTTAAAAAATAAATAAAACTATTGATTTTTAAAATTAATTAATTTCTTTTAATTTATTGTATTTTTTTTTATTGGAGTTCGATTTGCCAACATATAGCATAACCCAGTGCTCACCCTGTCAGATGTCCCCCTCAGTGCCCATCACCCAGTCACCCCAACCCCTGGCCCACCTCCCTTTCCACCACCCCTTGTTTCCCAGTTAGGTGTCTCTCATATTCTGTCATCCTCACTGATATTTCCCACTCATTTTCTCACCTTTCCCCTTTAATTCCTTTCACTATTTTTTATATTCCCCAAATAAATGAGACCATATAATGTCTGTCCTCTGACTTACTTCACTCAGCATAATACCCTCCAGTTCCATCCACGTCGAAGCAAACGGTGGGTATTTGTCATTTCTAATGGCTGAGTAATATTCCATTGTATATATAGACCACATCTTCTTTATCCATTCATCTTTCAATGGACACCAAGGCTCCTCCCACAGTTTGGCTATTGTGGACATTGCTGCTATATACATTGGGGTGCAGGAGTCCTGCCATTTCACTGCATCTGTATCTTTGGGGTGAAACCCCAGCAGTGCAATTGCTGGGTCCTAGGGCAAATCTATTTTTAACTCTGAGGAACCTCCACGCAGTTTTCCAGAGTGCACCAGTTCACATCCCCACCAACAGTGTAGGGGGGTTCCCCTTTCTCCACATCCTCTGCAACATTTGTGGTTTCCTGCCTTGTTAATTTTCCCCATTCTCATGGGTGTGAGGTGGTATCTCATTGTGGTTTTGATTTATATTTCCCTGATGGCAAGTGATGCGGAGCATTTTCTCATGTGCTTGTTGGCCATGTCTATGTCTTCCTCTGTGAAATTTCTGTCATGTCTTTTGCCCATTTCATGATTGGATTAACACTACTGATCTTTAAAACACACCATTAAAGGGATGCCTGGGTGGCTCAGTGTTTTAAAAGTAAATAATACATACATACATACATACATACATACATACATACAAATACCATTAAGAAAAATAAAATGCAAACCAGAGACTGGAAGAAAATATTCAAGACACATCTATCAAAGATACTGTATTCAGAATATAATTTTTAAAAATACTACAATTCCATAGCAAGACAGACAACTCAACTTTTTTAAATGGGCCAAAGAGGGGTGCTTGGGTGTCTCGGTTAAGCTTCTGTCTTCAGCTCAGGTCATGATCCAGTCCTGGGATCAAGCCCCAAGTCAGGCTTCCTGCTTGGCAAAGAGTCGGCTTCTCCCTCTACCCCTCTCCCTACTTGTGTTCATTCCTTCTCTCATATTCTATCAAGTAAATAAATAACAAAATCTTTATTTCTTTTTTAAGATTTTATTTATGTATTCATGAGAGACACAGAGAGAGGCAGAGACACAGGCAGAGGGAGAAGCAGGCTCCATACAGGAAGCCCGATGCAGGACTCAATCCCAGGATCCCCGGACTCGGGGATTACACCCTGAGCCAAAGGTAGACGCTCAACTGCTGAGCCACCCAGGAACCCCAAAAACAAAATCTTTAAATGGGCAAAAGATATGAACAGGTACTTCCCAGAAGATATATGAAAGGCTAATTAAGCACATGAACAGATGTTCTATATCATTATTCATCAGGAAAATGTTAACTAAAATCACAATGAAACACCACTATACACCCTTAAAATTGGCTAAAAGTAAAGACTTATTCCTATACACTGCTGGTAGTAATATAAAATTATACCACCAATTTGGAAAACAGGCAATTTTTTTTAAAAGTTTAACATACTCCAGACTTGACCAATCAACCTAAGATGGCATATCTTGGTAAAACAGTATCATCTCAGGTATTTATCAAGAGAAAAAGAAAAAAAATATTTCCCACACAGAGATGTGCTCATGGATGTTCAGAACAGCTTTACTTTAATACTCCCAGAATGAAAATAACCCAAATGTCCATCAAGGAAGATGGCTAAACAAATCATGGTATATCTATAATGAAATTCTATTCAGCAATAAAAATTAGGTCTCATTCAAAACCATTATTTTGAATGAAAAAAAATCATGCAAAAATAGAACATACTACCTGATTTCATTTATATAAAATACTAGAACATGCAAACCACTGTATGGTGACAGAAAGAAAGGTCAGTGTTGTCTGGGAACAGGAGTAGAGAAAGGAATGGATGACAAAGGAACCAAAAAAAAACTTGGGGGAGGGATAGAAATGTTATCTGGACTGTGGTGACACTGTTACGGTTATTTACATATGTCAAAGCTAATCAGTATGGTTTCACTCATACATGGAATATAAGAAATAGTGAAAAGGATTATAAGGGAAAGGGGGGAATTGAGTGGGAAAAATTAGAAAGGAAGACAAACCATGAGACTCCTAATTGAGAAACAAACAAAGGATTGAAAAAGGGGAGGTTGGTGGGGGGGATGGGGTAACTGGGAGATGGGCAATGAGGAGGGTACTTGATGGGATGAGCACTGGGTGTTATACTCTATGTTGACAAATTGAATTTAAATTTTTAAAATGTAAAAAAAGGGCAGCTGGGGTGGCTCAGCCGTTTAGCGCCGCCTTCAGCCCAGGGCCTGATCCTGGAGACCCGGGATCAAGTCCCACGTCAGGCTCCCTGCATGGAGCCTGCTTCTCCCTCTGCCTGTGTCTCTGACTCTCTCTCTCTCTCTCTTTCTCTTTCTCAGTGTGTCTCATGAATAAATAACACAATCTTTAAAAAAAATGTAAAAAAAAAAAAGAGGTGATCATACTGTATGCTTTAAATATGTATACTGTAAAGATGCATTCTATTGTAATTCAATGATACCTCAGTAAAAGTATAAAAAATTTTAACAGGAATTAGCAGTACTCTAGGACCAAAACCCACCATCCAAAACAATGGGAAAAATCTCTACTTGGAAGACTTGCTAGTATCAAGAGGCCAATAAGAGTCAAGTCCCCTCTGACTCCTCTTAGTAAACTGTCACCATAGGAATTTCTTCACTGTCAGTGTAGGACTCAAATATACCCATATCCCTTCTCATGAATAGGCACAAGCACATTAAAAGCAACAACTAAAAAAACAATACTTCATATGATCAGCATGATTAACATCTTAGGAATTAATCAACGTGGTTAAGAAATCACTCCCCCTAGGTCTCTCTTATTTTCAAAGGACTCAACAAAAACGATTGTTTTACAATACTTGTCAAATGAGGGTACTTGATTGCTTACAAAATCTCATATTAATCCTAAACTTCCCTTTCCATAAATATGGCAAGAAAATGATTTTGTTTTAAATAATAGGATCTTAATTGTAGTGACTTTATAATTTGTTGACTATGGCACTCTCCCCCAGTCTCAGCTTCTAATCACAAGAGTGAAAAGTTTAACCAATTTTCAAACTCCTTTCTGCCCTATCAAGAATTTTTCAGAGACTCTAGTTCATTCTCCAGGTGGAACTACTTAAGACTTCATTATAAAATTATTTTTGTTCTTCTCAATTTCCTTTGCAGCCTCTGTTCATTTTTTTTTAAGATTTTATTTATTCCTGAGAGACAGAGAGAGAGAGAGAGAGAGAGAGATGCAGAGACACAGACACAGGCAGAGTGAGAAGCTGGCCCCATACAGGGAGCCCGACGTGGGCCTGGATCCCGGGGATCAGGCCCTGGGCCTAAGGCAGCGCTAACCCGCTGAGCCACCTGGGTTGCCCACCTCTGTTCATCCTACCCAATCCTTAAATGCTGATGTTCTCTAGGGTTTCATTCTCTAGTTCCTTCTGGTCTCACCTCTCACCAATGGTTCTCAAACTCCACAATCTCCTAGAAAGTCAGTTAGAAAGGATTCCTGGGACGCCTGGATGGCTCAATAGTTGAGCATTTGCCTTCGGCTCAGGACATGATCCCGGGATCCTGGGATCAAGTCCTGCATCAGGTTCCTTGCAGGGAACCTGCTTCTCGCCTTGCCTATGTCTCTGCATCTCTCTGTCTCGAATGAATGAATGAATGAATGAATGAATGAATCTTTAAAAAAAAAAAAAAGGATTCCTATGCCCTAATTCCAATGATTTTGATTCAGATTAAAGATAAGGACCTATTAATCTTTTTATTTTTTTAACCATTACCCACTTGCTATTCCATTTAATGCTTTTAGCTGTTCACACATTCTATTTCTCTATGAAGAAATACCTTTTCTTTCTGGCTAACTGCAGTATTAAGGAATAATAACTTTCAAGTCTGTTTAGGAGTAACTTGCTCTGGCAACTCTTCCATTCTGAACTATCACTCCCCATCCCCAAATGCTATATTAAATTCCTATTTAAAAATATTTACTTACACCGAATCATGTTGATGTATTTGCCTATCTCCCCTTTTAGAGTATTCTGTGTTTTATCTGTATATCTAACCTACTACACAGCTGGCACATAACAGATATTCAGCAAATGTTATCTGAATTAATTCCTTCCAAAGAGTATCTAGTTAATAAGAACCCCTTTTGTACTAACAAAAACGGAAAAGGTTAGCACGGTCTACGAAATAATAAACCAGTCTTAAAGCCAAACAGTCTGAAAATAAAAGGATTTCTTACAACCATTTTTATCCATCCTTCCCTTGTTCATCAATGTATTCATGAGTATATATTTGATGTCTGAGGACATGCAAGGTACACTAAGTCATACATTCCATTTTTAATATAATTTGTGCTTTTCTTTGCAAGCTAGGTTCTTCTCCCCTACATTAGGTTTAGATCTCCACTGTCCTATCAGGTAGGCACTAACTACAGGTGGCTATTTAAAGTTAAGATTAAATACAATGAAAAATTCAGTTCCTCAACCACACTGGCCACACTTCAAGTGCTCAAAAGTCAATGAACCCCAGAAAATCTCACTTACTTCTTAGCTCCCACGATCTTCGTGCTCCTCTGCTGCTTAAAGGATGTGGGTTCCGGCGTCTAGCAAATCGCAAGCACATGAGTGAATTGCTAGAAACCTCTGAACCCTTACCACAAAAGAAAGAGAAAAAAAAAGAAATACCCCTGTGCCCAGAAGAAATGAAGCTCTCCCCTGGCAGCTACCTCAAACGGAAAAAGGTAAGACCTCTTAAGGAAAGTGTGCCGTCTTGTCTTCCAACTGAGTTAAGGCAGGTGACAACACCGTAGTCTATCATCTCCCCCATTCCCAAAGCCCTGTCCCAGGTAAAGATTCTAAAGGGAGGCGAAAAGTGAGGACAACGGATATGGAATGTACTGGGTATACAAAAGGAATAGAAATTAATAGCAATCTGGCGAGAAACTGAGTCCAGAGAGGTGGGGAACAAGTCAGCGATAAGTGGGTGGGAAAAGAGGGAGACAGGTAGATCTGACCTAGAAGGGTGGGGCCTATGATGGGCTCTGAGAAAACCAATTCTGAGCATGGGACAAAAGCAAGGGACCGCGTGCTGCGGGCTCCACAGCGCTCCCCGTAAAGCATAACGGTCAAACTGAGAAACTCACGGCGGGTACTGCACCGAGTCTGGAAGACATCACTCCCTCTCCACGCCTAACAAATCCATCCAAGGCCTCCGGCCAGACCAACGCCACTTCCGCTCTCCTCTCCTCTCCCGGATGTGCAGTCGGCGCCGCCAATCCCAAGTCTGAACGTCTACTTCCGCCTGGCAGCTTCCGAGGGGGCTGCGGCCGGAGTGAGTGACGCGCCTTCCTCCTCTGAGACCCCGCCCCGGGAAACTGTAGGTGGGGTTTGGAGCCCCAACCTGGCCTCGGAACCCCTAACTGCCGCTCTATCGCTTTGCCCGACACCGAAAGCCCCTCCACCCTTCATTCCCCACCCAGTACGACGAGTGATCTTTCTAGATGGATATCAATTATTGATTGCCCCTTTATTTATCTTAGAGAAATTACAAACCCATTCCCGCCCTCCCTCCCCCCACGGATACACAAGCATTGATGCTCTTTGCTGAGGGTGCAGGTATTGGAGACAGTGGCTGAGCAGGAAAGCCAGGAAAAGGTTAGCTCGCCGAAGACTTGAGCCAGTCAATGGATAATGGGGGCGGATCTCTTCTCATCTGTTAGATTTATGCCTCTAAATTTGCCCTGCTTTGGGGTATTTTGTGTGTGGTCTCTAACAGACATGTTTGAATAACCCTTGAAATCTTTAGATGAACTATGCCTGAGCCTCTCCTTACGGGAGCTGTGCTTGAGTCTCTCCTTAGCAGAACCCTGACAGGTTCTCTTACAGGGACTGAAATGGGTCTTCTCAGGCTAACTCTGTTGGCCCCTCTCAGAGGGGCTGTGCTGCTTCTGCTCAGAATGATTGTGTCTTGCCTCTAAGAGTGACTGGATCCACTCCTCTCAGAGGTACTGCAAGGAGTTCTCTCTGAGGAACTGCAACTGCTCCTTTCAGAGGACCCCTGCAGTCTTCTCTCAAAAAAGCCATGTTCGGAAACCCTGGGTGGCTCAGTAGTTCAGCGCCTGCCTTTGGCCCAGGGCGCGATCCTGGAGACCCGGGATGGAATCCCACGTCGTGCTCCCGGTGCATGGAGCCTGCTTCTCCCTCTGCCTGTGTCTCTGCCTCTGTGTGTGTGTGTGTGTGTGTGACTATCATAAATAAATAAAAATTTTAAAAAATTGTTTTAAAAAGCCATGTCCTCTCTCCTCTAAGGGACTGTGATAAGTTTTCTGAAGGAGACCGCGATTGCTCCTCTCAGAGGGACTGCGACATCTTCTATCAGAAGAACTGCGAAATTTCCTCTTGGAGGGACCCTGATGGCTCCTTTTGGAGAGACTGTGATGGCTCCTCTGAGAAGGACTTTGATGGCTCCTCTCAGAGGGACTGCTGATGCTACTCTCAGAGGGACTGCAACATCTTCTCGCAGAAGGGCTCTGATGGCTCCTTACATAGAGACTGCGATGGCTCCTCTCAGAGGCACTGTGATGGCTCTTCTGAAAAGGACTGCAATGGCTGTTTCAGAGGCACTGTGAATGCTCCTTCCAGAGAGACTGCAAGGGCTCCTCTCAGAAGGACTGAGGACTCCTCTCAGAGAGACTGCGATGGCTTTTTTCAGAGACAGTGATGTCTCGTCTCGGAGGGACTGTGATGGCTCCTTTGAGGAGGACTGCATGACTCCTTTCAGAGGCACTTCGATGGCTCCTCTCAGAGAGACTGCGATGGCTTTTTTCAGAGACTGTGATGGCTCCTCTCAGAGGGACTGTGATGACTCTCCTGAGAAGAACTTCGAGGGCTTCTCTCAGAGGGACTGCGAAATCTTCTCTCAGAAGGACTGCAAAATTTCCTCTTGGAGGGACCCTGATGGCTCCTTTTGGAGAGACTCTGATGGCTCCTCTGAGAAGGACTTTGATGGCTCCTCTCAGAGGGACTGCGATGGCCACTCTCAGAGGGACTGCGACGTCTACTCTCAGAAGGACTGCAACATCTCCTCGCAGAAGGGCTCTGATGGCTCCTTACATAGAGATTGTGATGGCTCCTCTCAGAGGGACTGTGATGGCTGTTCTGAGAAAGACTGCAATGGCTGTTTCAGAGGCACTGTGATGGCTCCTTCCAGAGAAACTGCAAGGGCTCCTCTCAGAAAGACTGAGGACTCCTCTCAGAGACACAGCAATGGCTTTTTTCAGAGACTGTGATGTCTCCTCTCAGAGGGACTGTGATGGCTCTTTTGAGGAGGACTGCAATGATTCCTTTCAGAGGCACTTCGATGGCTCCTCTCAGAGAGACTGCGATGGCTTTTTACAGAGACTGTGGTGGCTCCTCTCAGAAGGACTGTGATGGCTCTCCTGAGAAGAACTTCGATGGCTTCTCTCAGAGGGACTGCGATATCTTCTCTCAGAAGGACTGCAAAATTTCCTCTTGGAGGGACCCTGATGGCTTATTTTGGAGAGACTGTGATGGCTCCTCTGAGAAGGACTTTGATGGCTCCTCTCAGAGGGACTGTGATGGCCACTCTCAGAGGGACTGCGAAGTTTCCTCTCAGAGGGACTGCAACATCTTCTCGCAGAAGGGCTCTGATGGCTCCTTACATAGAGACTGTGATGGCTCCTCCCAGAGGGACTGTGATGGCTATTCTGAGAAGGACTGCAATGGCTGTTTCAGAGGAACTGTGACGCCTCCTTCAAGAGAGACTGCAGGGCTCCTCTCAGAAGGACTGATGACCCCTCTCAGAGAGACTGTGATGGCTTTTTTCAGAGACTGTGATGTCTCGTCTCGGAGGGGACTGTGATGGCTCTTTTGAGGAGGACTGCAATGACTCCTTTCAGAGGCACTTTGATGACTCCTCTCAGAGAGACTGCGATGGCTTTTTTCAGAGACTGAGATGGCTCCTCTCAGAGGGACTGTGATGGCTCCCCTGAGGAGAACTTCGATGGCTTCTCTAAGAGGGACTGCGACATCTTCTCTCAGAAGGACGGCAAAATTTCCTCTTGGAGGGACCCTTATGGCTCCTTTTGGAGAGACTGTGATGGCTCCTCTGAGAAGGACTTTGATGGCTCCTGTCAGAGGGACTGCAACGGCTACTCTCAGAAGGACTGCTGATGCTAGTCTCAGTGGAAGAGTTATGGAGAAATCTAGAGAAATAGTTCCCTATTTTAACTCCTCTCTTGATGTAAAATCCTCACATTCCCTATTCTGATATACCTGTCATAGATTCAAATCCTCAGATTCCATCATTTGAGGAGGCCTTATTTTTATCCCTATTGCTTTCACAGCCTGAAGCCCTTGTTCATGAGTGAACACTGCAGGCTCCTCAAAGGGACATGCTGGCTGTGAGAGTAATTCTGCAGATTTCACATGGGTATTTGGCCTTGGAGTTAATTCCACGGGTTCTACAATTTCTTGAAGATCCAAACAATCTATTACTTCTATCGCTGATCCTAATGCTACTCCTATTGGTTCTACAACCTGAGGAATTGGCCCTGGTGCTAACTCCTCAGATTTTAAAATTTGAAGTGGTGGCCATGGGATTAACACAGTCTTTACAATCTGAAAGCCTGTCAACTTCATTATGTCCAAAATTTGGTGTGTTGGCTCTGTGATTAATTCCTTAGATTTTACACATTGCAACCACAGCTCTGAGGTAAACTCAGAGGGTCTCACATCTTGCAGTTTTGGGGTCAGCTGAACATAGTCTATCATTTGAAAGGCTGGCCCTGGGGTTAATGCTACAGACTTCACAACCTGAAGTGGTGGCCCAGGAGTCACTTTCACATACTCAGTAACTTTTTGGGGGGCTCCCGGGGTTATTCCTATTGAGAGCGCAGCTTGAAGCTGTGTCTTTGTGGATCCTGGGACTTGATCTAGTGGCTTTGGACTAATCCTCATAACTTCTGTAATTTGAGCCCGTACTCCTGGAGCTCTCTGTGAATATTTTATACTTTGATTCTGTGACTGTGGTAGCCCCACTGATCCATCACCTGGCTGCCATGTCTCAGATGTGAGCTCTACAGACTCTGCGTGTCCTAAAGCTTGACCTGTTTGCTTTTGGAGCAACTCTAAAGATTTCCTCCTTTGAAGCCATTGCCTAGAGGTTAAACCCACAGATTCAGGAACTTGATATCCTAGCCCTGATGTCATTTCTGGAGATTCTGGAACATGATGCAATGACTTTGTAATCAGTGCCTCAGATTCTCCTCTTCGCAGTCTTTTCTCAGAGATCACCTCCACAAATTCTAGTGCTTGAGGATAGGGCCTAGGACATCTCTCTGAATATCCAGTGGTTTTACTTACTGGCTTTGGGGTCATTCCGAGGAATTCCTTCCCTTTTTGCCTTGCCTTGGAGGTCAATCCCACAGTTTCTGTAGTGTGACGCCTGGGCTCTAGTGCAATCTCTTCAGATCCTACAGCTTGCTGCAGTGGCCTTGTATGTAACTCTCTCAAATCCTTGAGGCCGTGACTCAGAGAGCAACTCTAGAGTTTCTGGGATTTGGTAGCTTTTCTTTAGGGTTAATTTCGAGGATTTAGAGCCTTGATTCCTTAGCACTGGAGTCAGATCAACAGATTCTGGTACTTGAAGATCTAGCCTTAGATGCACTCTTTAAGAATCCATGGCTTTACTTGTTGGCTTTGGGGTCAACTCCACATATTTTTCTGTGGTTTCGTTGCCTTGATGTGCCAACCTTTCTGTGAAGTGATAAACTGGTATTGAAATTAAATTCATAGATTTAGGGACTTGATGCTTTGGTGTCGGGATCATCTCTGCACATTCTACAAACTGATGCCCTGGCCTAGGGATTATCTCAGAGTCTGTGATTTGATAGCTTCTTTTCCGATTTAGCATCTCAGCTTTTGTTCCTTGAAGCAGTGCCCCCGGTGCTAACTCTACAGATTTTGTATCTTGCTGTAGAGAGGCTGAGGACAATTTCACATGTTTTATACTTTGCAACTTTGGATCTGGAGTAAACTCCAAAGATTTCTCATCTTGTTGCTGTGATTCCGGAGACCAATCTGAAAATTTAACGCTAGTCAACAATGGTCCTGGTGCAAACTTTTTAGTTGCCTCTGGTGCCAACACCACCGATTTCATACTTTGCCATCCTGAAGTCAGCTCTTGCTGTTGGAACCCTGGTGTCAATTCTACCGAGTTCATATCTTGAAAACATGGCTCTGGTGCAAAGGCCTCAGAGTTAGCATGTGGTGACTTGAGGCATGTTGACAACCCTAAAGAATTAGCACTTTGACAATGTGGCAATAGGTTTGATTTCAAAGATTTCACATCTTGAGAACGTGGCTCTGATTCAAACACCACAGATTTCTGCCGGAGGCAAGAATTCAAATCCTTAGAATTCACATTTTGAGGTTGCGGTCCTGGTTTCAACTCCAGAGATTTCACATCTTGAAAACACAGCTTTGGTGCAAACACCACAGATCTCACACTATGTTGTCTAAGGTGTGAGGGCAACTCCTCAGAATTCATACCTTGAGGATGTGGCCCTGGATGTAACTCCACATATTTCATTTTTTTAAAACATGGCTCTAGTGCAAACATCTCACATTTCAAGTCTTGCAGCTCGGAGCCTGAAATCAGTTTCACAGAATTTGCACCACAAAGCAGTGGCTCTTTGTTCATCTCCACCGACTTTACATCGTTAAGCAGTGGCTCTGGTAAAAATAACACAGACTTCATACCATTTAACGGAGAGCCTAAAGTGAACACCGACTGTACAACTTGTGGCTGTGACCCACAGTGATTCTCCAAAAACTGGATTTCTGGAAACTTTGTCCCTGGAATTAACTCAGAAGATTTTACACCTTGCCAATATGCTCCAGCGTTGAACAGAATAGATTTTGTACCTTGATATTCTGATGTAGGGTTAGTTTCAGAGGGCTTTGTGCCGTGCATCTGTGGCCCTGGATTAAACTTTATGGAATTTATGCATTGAAGTTCTAACCCTGGTTTCAAATCAGAAGAATTCATGCTTTGCAGCTGTGGGCCCCAGTTGAACTCCCGTGATGTTATACCTTGAAACTGTGTCCCTGGAGTCAATTCACATTTCACATTTTGTAAATGTTGCATAGGGTTGAACATAACAGATTTTACACCTAGAACTTCTGTTCCCAGATTCAAATCAAAAGGTCCCATACCTTGACATTTAATCCCTGAAGTCAACTCAAAAGATTGTATACCTTGCAAAGGCGGCCCAAGTATGCACCCCGTAGAATTTACACATGGTAATTTTGACTCTGGATTCAACTCAGAAGAATTTACACACTTCACCTGTGGCCCAGGGTTGCATTCCATAGGTGCTACACCTAGAAACTTCGACCCTGGAATCAATTCAGATTTCATATCTTGCAAATGCCGGTCAGGGTTGAACACCATAGATGTCTCACTTGCAATCTCTGTCCCTGAACTCACTTCAGAAGACTTCATACCTTGAAGTTTTGAAACTAAAGTTAATTCAGAAGGGTTTATACCTTGCAAAGGTGGCTCAGGGTTGCATCCAAAAGAATTTACGCAAAAAAAAAAAAAAAAAAAAAAAAGAATTTACGCACTGCAGTTTTGGTTTTGAAATAAATGTAGAAGAATTCACACCTTGCACATGTGGCCCAAGGCAGAACACCTGAGATTTTATACCTTGAAGCCCCGGCTGAGGATTCAACTCAGATTTTACACCTTTCAATTGTGGCCCAGTGCTGAATGCCACAAGATTTGTACACTGAATTTGTACACTGAATTGTGGCCCTGGATTCAATTCAGAGGATTTCCCACCTTGTAATTTAGGCTCATGCTTGAATTCCAGAAATTGCTCATATGGAAGCTTCACATCTATGCACAACTCAGATTTTATCTCTTGTAGCTGTGGCCCAGGATTGAGCTCAAAAGACTGCATACCTTGAAGCATACCTGTTCCCTTGCATAACTCGGGAGATTTCACATCTTGCAACTGCTGCTCGGGATTGAATTCCATAGCTTTCACATCGTGAAGCTTTGTCTCTTTGCATAATTCTGAAGATTTTATATGTTGCAGATGTGGTCCAGGATTGTATACCATAAATTTCATACTTTGAAGCTCTGGCCATGGTTTCAACTTACAAGATTTCTCTTCTTGCCACTGTTTCCCAGCTTTGAACTCAGAAGATATCACACTGCAAGTCTTTGATTTCAAGGCTAACTCAGAGGGGTTTGCAACCTGAAATTCTGGGTCATGTTTGACTTCTGTCGTTTTCATTATTCGAAGGTTTATGGACTCAGGAGATTTTGCACCTTGCAACTTTGCCCCGGGGTTGAATTTCATAGATTTCACACCTTGAAGGTGTGCCCCTGGTGTCAACATATGCAGTTTCCTGTTTTGTAACTCTGGGGCTGACCCAAACCCCAAAGATTTCACATCTTTGACCTTTGCACCTAGAGTCAATTCAAGAGATTTCATATCTTGCTGCATGGGTCTGGCAAGGAACTCCACAGATTCTCCACTTTGAAGCTTTGTTTCTGGTGCCAACTCAGAAGAGGTTACACCTTGTAACTGTGGAACAGGTTTTAACTCAACAGATTTCAAATCTCGAAGCCTGCACTCAGGTATCCAATCAGATTTCTCACCTTGTCTCTGTGGTCCAGGGTTGAACTCCACCGGTTTCATACCTTGAAACTTCCTCTTCTGGGTTAAATTAGATTTCCCACCTTGTAGCTTTGGACCATGGTTGAACTCAGAGGATTTCACTTCTTGAAGCTTTGACCCTGGGATCACTTTAGAAGACTCCATACCTTGGAGTGTGATCTAGAACTGAACCCCGTAGATTTTGTATCTTGAAGCTTTATACCCATGATCAACTCAGAGCATTTCACATCTTGTAACTGTGGGCCTGATTTCACAGCTGGAAACTTCCTCCCCAGGGTCAAATCAGAAGATTTCTCACCTTGTAACTTTGGATTAGGTTTCAGTTCTACAGATTTCATACCTTGAAGCTTTTCCCTTGGGATCACTTGAGAAGACTTCACATCCTGCAAGTGTGGTCCAGACTTGAAATTCGTAGATTTAATGTCTTGAAGCTTTATGCCCATGATCAACCTAGAAGGTTTCATATCTTGGAACTGTGGGGCTGACTTGAAATCCACTGATTGCACCTTTTGAAGCTTTGTCCCTGATATCAGTTCAGAAGATTTCATACCCCTCAACTGTGGCCCAGGTTTGAACTTCACAGATTCCACATCTTGACACTCTGTTTCTGAGATTAACTTAGAACATTTCTCTCCTTGAAACTGTGGCTCAGGGCTGGACGCCAGTTTCATATTTTGAAGCTCTGATCCAAGGTTCAGGTCCGAGGATTTCACAACTTGCATCAGGGGACTGGGGTTGCTTTCTTTAAGTTTTACACTTTGAAGCTTTGACTGTGAGGTCCCCTCAGCAGCATTCACACCTTGTAACGATGACCCAAACAAATCTGTAAATTTGGCACCTTGAATCTTTGTCCCTGCAGTCGGTTTAGAAAAGGTTATGTCTTCCATCTGGGAACTTGGATTTAACTCAATAAATGTCATATCTTGGGACTTTATCTCAGGTGATAACTTAGAAGATTTTAGATCTTGCCACTGTGACCCAGAGTTGAAATTCTCAGATTTCACACCTTGAAGCTTTGTCCGAAGAGTCAACTCAAATGACTTCATCCTTTTCAAGTGTCGTGGGGAGTTCAGCTCTATAGTTGTACCACTTTGTAATTGTGACACTTGGCTTAATACCCCAGATTTTGTGTCAGGAAGCTGTGGCTCTTGTGCAAGCACTAGAGACCTCACACCTTGAAGCTGTGCTCTTGGGGATGACTGTAAGGATTTCACTTCTTGAAGCTTTGGTCCTGCAGTCAACTTAGTAGATTTCCTATCATGCAAGCAAAGCCTAGATTTGAATGTCATAGATTTTATATCACAAAACTTTGACTTTGAAGTAGGTCACATGATTTCACACTTCTAACCTGTAGACAAGGTTTCAAATCGAAACCTTGAGGCTGATATTCCTGGAGTGATGACGAAGATTGTATTTCTTGGAGCTTTGGCCTTGGAGTCAACGCAGATGACCTTCTATCTCTTAACTGTTTCAAAGGTTTCAACTCTACAGACTTGACACCTTGAGATTGTAACCCAAGATTTAACTCTACAGATTTCACAGCTTGGAAATCAGGTCCTGGTATCCACTGAATACGCCTCACAGTTTCAAGCTGTGGCTCTTTTTTGAACTCAGTAGTTTTTACATCTTGAAGCTGTGGCTCCGAGGTGGATGCCAAAGCCTTCCCTTTTTGCAGCTGTGGTCCTGGTAGCACCTCAGGGGTTTTCACATTCTGCAGCTGTGGCCCAAGGTTGAACTCTGTATATGTTGCACTTTGAGGTTTTGGCCCTAGAGTCAATTCAGATGACTTTACATCTCTTAACTGTGTCGAAGATTTCAACCCTGCAGATTTAACACCTGGAGAATGTGACCCAAGATTTAAGTCTACAGATTTCACGGCTTGGAACTTAGGTCCCGGTATCCACTGAATACATCTCATACTTTCAAGCAGCGGCTCTTGTTGTAACTCAAGAGTTTTTACACAAAGCTGTGGCTCTGAAGCTGACTCTGAGGGTTTTACTTGGTGCAACTGGGGCCCTGGGGTCAACTTAGGAGATTTTAGGCTTTGCAACTGTGGTTCAAGGTTGAATTCCTTAGGTTTTAAACCTTGAATATTTGATTCAGGAGTCCAATCAAGTGATTTTATATCTTCAAATCCTAACTCAAAATTGAGGTCTTCTAATTTTCTGCCTTTAAATTTTAGTTCTGGAATTAACTCCAAAGACATCCCATCTTCTGCCTTAAGCCTTCTCTTCAATTGCTCTGAATTCTTCCATTGCTGCTTTGATGAGATTACAGATATCTTGCCATCCTGTTCTGGCCCAGAAGTGAAATTCATGAGTGCCATCCCTTGAAACTGTTGGCTTGGGGCTAAGTCTACAGAGTTTACTCCTTGAAACTTTGCTCTTCTGGTCACATTCCCAGATTTTACTTCCTGCTTCTTTACCCGTGGGGTCAATTTCACAGATTTCACATGTTGCAGCTCTGAATCTGGAGTTTCCTCTACAGATTTTAAGCTTTGATGCTTTCCACATGGGGTACTGTTGACAACCTTCCTATCTTGCGTTTGTGGCTCTAAAGTCAATTCCTCAGGTTTCACATCTTGCGGTTCAGACTTTTGGAGCAGTGGTCCTGGTGCAAAAGGCACAGGTTTCTCACCTTGCATCTTTAGCCCAAAGTTCAGTTCCACGGTTTTCACATCTTGCGGTTGTGTTCTCGGGACCATCTCCACTCCTTTGAATTCTTGAATTCTTGCATGCAGAGCCAAGTCAGGTGTTGCAACTTGAAGCTTAGTATCTTTGGTGTCTTTCACAGATTTGACATGTTCTATCCCTTGCACTGTGGTTGTCTCCATAGATTTCTCACCTTCCAGCTGTGGACTGGGGGTTAACAACATAGATTTCATACCTTTTAGACACTGTCCTGTAGCTAAGGCCACAGATTTCACATCTTTCAGCTCTGAGATCAACAACTCAGATTTTAAACCTTGACGTTTTGAGCCTGGTGTCAGCTCCATTGGTTTCACACCTCCCACGTGTGGCCCTTGGATCATTTCAGAAGATTTTATAGCTTGTAAATGTGGTCTTCTAGTCGACTCAGAATAGTTTACTCTTGGCAACTGTGACTCAGGAGTCAACTCCATAGATTTTGCATCTGGTTTCTGTGGTTGTGAGATGAATTTATAAGTACCGTTACCTTCCAAGTTAGACATTTGGCCCACCACGAAATGTTTTATGCCTTGAAACAATGTCTCTGGTACTAATACCTCAGGCTTGACCACTTGCTTTTGAGGTCCTGGGGACAACCCCATAGATCTGATTCCTTTCATCTTTGGCTTTGGGGTCAACTCAAAAAGTTTCACATGCTGTAGCTGTGGCCCTGAGTTTAACTCTGAAGATTTCACACTGGAAGGTTGACTTCTTGATGTCAGATCACAAAATTTGATATCTTGTAGCCATGGCCCTGAGCTAAGCCCCACCTGTTTTAGATCTTGAAGCCCCGAAGACGTCTTTGCTAATTTAGAATATTGAAGCCCTAATTCTGGGGTCATCTCCACAGAATTCACACCTTCAAACACTGATCCTGGGGTTTGCTCCCCAAATTTCACACCTTGAAGCTTTGGCCCATACGTCAATTCAGAAAATTTCACCTCTTGCTGCCTTGGTCCTAGATTCCGTTCCTGAGATTTCACACCTTGATACTGTAGTTCTTTGGTCAATTTCATAGATTCCATGCTGTGAAACTGTAATCCTTCAATAGACAGAAGAGATTTCATATTCTCATTCAAGAGCCCTTGGTTTGATTGCAAAGATGATTCTGTTTCAAATCCTACGGACTGTATATCTTGAAGCTGTGTTCCTGGTACACACTGCACACGTTTGAAACCTTGATGCTTTGGTTCTGAGGTCAAATCTGAAAATCTGACATCTTGCAAGCGTGGTCTTGAGTTTTGTTTCACAAATTTCATACTCTGAGTTTGTGATTCTGGAGTCAATTGTACAGACATAACGCTTTGATGGTTTGGCCCTGGGGTTAAATCTAAGGATTTCATCTCTTGCATTGGTGAACCTGGGGTCAGTTCATCAGATTTCACACTGTGATGTGGGGATCCTGAGATTAAATCTACAGGTTTTTCTCCTTGAAGAAGTGGCCCTGGGGATAACTTTGAAAATCTGACACTTTGTAAATGCGGCCCTGGGGTCAATTTCACACCTTGAAGCTGTGCCCCCTTAGTCAAGTCTTCTGATAGTATACTTTGTAGTACTGGTTCTTGTACCAGCTTCTCAGATCCTACCACTCCAGTAGTAGCTAGCTGTTGAATTACATTAACATATTCCACATCTTGTAATTGTGGCTCTGGCTTCAGCTGCATAGACTTTACTCCCTGGAGCTGTGGCTCTGCGGTCAACTCCATAACATGTCGTTTTGCTCCTGTGATAAATTGTTTAGATCCTTCCATTGATGGGGATGTTCCAGGGGTTGACATCACAGATTTCAAATTTTGCAGTAGTGGCTCTGATTTCTCATATTGCATGCCTGGTCCTAAAGTCAATTCCGGAGATCCTTGTACTAAATATGGTGGTACTGGCATTGTCTCCTGGATATTTTCAACTTGAAGCAATGCCAACCCAAAATTTTCTGTATTTTCATGTTCTGACCTTACGGGCATCTCTGAAGGCTCGGTAACTTGACAATGTGGCTTTAGAGTCATTCCTGTAGATTCCATAACTTGACCTGTTGGTTTTTGTGTTAATGCCATTTGGAGCAAAGCCTCAGAAGTCAGCCGCGCAGTTTCTGTGCCTTGATGGCCTGGTCCCAAGGTCATCTCTGAAAACTTTTGAAAATGTGGCCTTGGCATCATCCCAGCAGTTTCCGTGACTTGCTGTGGGATTAACTTCACAGATTCCTCCTCTTGTGGCCAGATCTCAGAAGCTAAAGCTGCAGAGGCTGTGTCCTGATGCCTTGATCTAGAAGTCGAACCCAGAGATTTCATTGCTTCTAAGTGTGGTTCCATGGTAACTTTCCTTGATTCAACATGTAAGTGTGTTTCAGGAATTAACCTCCCAGATGCTTCCAGTGGTACAGTTAAATCCACAAATTTATTATCATGCATTAGTGGCCCTAGAGTCAACGTCTCAGGTTTTGTACGTTGGGGCCGTGGTCCTGGGGTCAATGGCACAGATTTCACACTTTGAAATTGTGGTTCTGAGGCCAACTCCTTAGAGTTCATAAATTCGGAATATGGTCCTAGATTCAGATGAACAGACTTCATACCTTGAGACTCTGGGTTCATCACTTCTGGGGTCAGATCTTGAATCTCTGATCCTGGTACCAACTCTGGAGATTCTTGTATTGTGTGTTGAGACATCCGAGTCTCCAAGGCTTTTACGCCTTGGAGCATTGTCTCAAGAGCACCTTGGAATGGCATTGAGTTCATCTGCATAGATTCTAAAGTTTGGCTCAATGGCCTTGGAGTACTTCCTAAAGATGATTGTTTCAACTCCATAGATTCTTTCCTCTGGTGACAAGTGTCAGAGGTCAACTCTGCTTCTGCTCCTTGGTATCCTGGCTCTGTGATCATTCCTGAAGATTCTAAAGCTTGATGCCATGGAGTCAATCCTTCGGGATCTATGGCTTCATGATTTGGCTTGAGGTTGAGCTCTGCAGATTTCACTGCTCGAATGCATGCCCCTGAAATCGGCTCCTTGTATTTCATTCCTTCCACCTGTATTTTAGGAATCAACCTTCTGCATTCTACCATTCGAGGAATTTTCACATCTTTAAGTAAGAGTGCTGGAGCTATCTCCTCTAGTCTTTCATCAGGTAACCGTGGCTCTGGGGCCAACTCCATGGATTTCATGTCTTACTGTACTGGTCTTAGGGTCAACTCCACAGCTTTTATATCTGGAAACTCTGGTGGCACGGCCAAATGAACATATTCCAGACCTTGCAACTGTGGACTGGAAGTCAACTCCATTGATTTCCTATTCTGTAACTGTGGTGCTGGGGCTAACTCAGCAGATTTTCCACTTTGTTCTTGTGTTCCTAGAGTTAAATGAATAGATTCCAGACCTTGAAGCTGAGACGTTGGGGCTAACTGCACAGAATTCCCACTTTCCAGCAGTGGAATGGGTGCCAACCCATCAGAGTTTACAACCTGCAGTTGAAGTTCTGGGGCCGATTCTATGGAGTTCACAGTTGGGATCAATTGTCCATATTTTGCCATTTGTGGGATTGTGTAGTCTTTTTTTTTTAATTTTTTATTTATTTATGATAGTCTCACAGAGAGAGAGAGAGAGAGAGGCAGAGACACAGGCAGACGGAGAAGCAGGCTCCATGCAGGAAGCTCGACGCGGGACTCGATTCCGGGTCTCCAGGACCACGCCCTGGACCAAAGGCGGGGCTAAACCGCTGAGCCACCCGGGCTCCCCAAAGATTTTATTTATTAATTTATTTATTTGAGAAAGAGAGAAAGAGAGAGATCAAAAGCGGTGGAGGGGGGAGTGGCAGAGGGAGAGGGAAAAGCAGGCTCCTCACTAAGCAGGGAGCCCAATGCAGGGCTCTATCCCAGGACCCCAGGATCATGACCTGAGCCAAAGGTAGACACTGAAGCACCTGAGCCACCCAGGCACCCCACTTTTTTCTATGCGTATATAAAAATATATATTCTTAGTGTCTTGAATATTTACTCACCATTATGTTTGAGCCATCTATGCTCTTTGATACACCTAGGATTCATTTTCATTATTTCATTACACTGCATAACTACTGCATAACTTATTTTCCAATTACGATATTGACGGACATTTGGCTTGTTTTCCATGTCTGGCTATTATAAACAGTGCTGTTAAACACATCCTTGTCCATGTATCTTGCTGGATATATATTCCTAGTTCTTTCCGGTAGCGGTTCTCAAGCTTTAATATACACCAAAATCACCAGGAGGGTTTGTTAAAACACAGACTGCTGGGCTCTCCCCCTAGTATTGCTGATTAAGTTTGGAGTGGATCTTAGGAATTTGGCATTTCTAAGGAGTTTCCAGGTGCTGCTGATGCTGCTGTTGGACCAAGGACGGCACATTAAGAATCCCTGCTCTAGGGCAGCCCCTGTGGCTCAGCGGTTTAGCACCGCCTACAGCCCAGGGCGTGATCCTTGGAGACCCGGGATCTGTGAATGGCAATTCTTCCTGCCTCTTTTTCACACCAACGTGTGGTATTGTCAGGCTGTTTCATTTTAGCCAATCGGGTATATGTGGTAACGGTATTCCATTGCTTCACTTAAATTTCTCTGGTTACTAATAATTACTAACTTGTGAACACACTTTCATGAGTTAATTGGGCATTTCGTTTTTTTTTTTTTTGTTTTTTTTTTGTTTTTTGTTTTTTTTTGGCATTTCGTTTTTAAACATAATACTGTATTCTAGCTGCTAATATTTTGTTTAGGATTTTTGTTACCTATTTTCATGAGTGAGGCCATCCTATAATTTTTCTCTCTTGTTCTGTCTTTGTCAGGCTTTTGGTATGAGGGTTGTGCTAGACTCCTGAGTTGGGGAATGTTGTTTTGTCTTTTTCTGTAATGCCCTGAAAAAGTTTGCATCAGACTGGAACTACTTGATCCTTCAACATTTGCTATAATTTGTCGGCAAAGCCATACAGGCCTGGAGGTTTCTTTGAGTGAAGTTTTTTTTTTTTTTTTTAAGATTTATTTATTTATTCATTCAGAGAGAGCAAGAGAGAGGCAGAGACACAGGCAGAGGGAGAAGCAGGCTCCACGCAGGGAGCCCGACGTGGGACTCGATCCCGGTCTCCAGGATCACATCCCGGGCTGCAGGCGGCGCCAAACCGCTGCGCCACCGGGGCTGCCCTTTGAGTGAAGATTTTTGACTAAAGATTTCATTTCCTTGCAGGTTACAATGCTATTGAGAATGTGTAAATTTTTTGAATCATCTTTGGTGTGTTATATTTTTTAGTGATTTTTCTTTTTTTTAAGATTTGTTTATTTATTAAAGACACACACACACACAGAGAGAGAGAGAGGCAGAGAGACATAGGCAGAGGGAGAAGCAGGCTCCCTGCAAGAAGCCTGATGCAGAACTCCATCCCAGATCCCAGGATCAGGACCTGAGCACAAGGCAGAAGCTCAACCACTCACTGATCCACCCAGGCGTCCCTCTAGTAAGCTTTCTATTTAATCTACACTTTCAAATGTATTGACATAAAGTTATTCAAGCACAGTTCTGTCTCCTTGGTTTTATGATATTGGTTATTTGTGTCTTCTTGCTAAAGATATGTCAGTCTTAATTCTTTCAAAGGACCAATTTTCTGTATGTTTGCTTTCTACTTCAAGAATTTCTCTCTTTGTCTTTATTATTGCCTTACTTCTACTTTCGTTTTCGCCCCAGTTTTATTGGGACAGTTCTACTTCCTTTGGATTTATCTTGCTGTTTCGTTCCCCTAATTTCTTGAGATAAATGCCTAGATCATTCACTTTTAATCCCTTTTCCCTAACATATGCATTTGAGAGTATAAATTTTCTCCTAAGTACTACTTTAGCTTCATTCCACAAGTTATGATATGTAAAAATTTTATCATTCTCTTTCAACTGTTTTCTAATTTCCGTGATGATTTCTCCTTTAATCCATGGGTTATTTGGTAGTTCATTTTAAGTTTCTAAGCACAGGGGGATTTTCTAGTTATCTAACAAAGTTGCACTGTGGCCAGAATGTAGACTTTAATTTCACTCCCTTGAAATATTCTAAGACTTTATTCCCACTTCATGGTCAGTTAAAAAAATTATTTGCTTAAAAATACAATGTATTCGGCAGGTGTTAAAAATAGTCTCTTCAAGGACACCTCAGTCGGTTAAGCACTGGAATCTTGATTTCTGCTCAGGTCAAGATCTCAGGGTCCTGGGATGGAGGGCCACATCGTGCTCCACCCTCAGCAGGGAGTCTACTTGGGATTCTCTCTCTCTCTCTCTCTCCCTCTGCCCTCCCCTTGCACTCTCTCTCTCTCAAATAAACAAATCTTTAAAAGAAGTTTCTCCAGAGTTTTCCTTTGGTGGCGGGGGTGGGGGGAGCGTCTCTATGACCATTTGGTCAATTCTGTTCATGTCAGTGTTTTCAAGTCTATATTATTCCTTAACTTTTGTCTGCTTTTTTCCCACTAGTTACTAAGACAAGTATGTAAAATCTTTCATAATGATCGTGGGTGTATTTCCCCTTTGAACACGGAGGAGTTTTGCTTTATGTATTTTTAAGTGTTATTTAAAAACATTATTTATTCCTGGTGAATTAAATCTTGTATCACTATGAAGACCCTCTTTAACAATACTTTTAGCCTTTACTTCTTTTGTCTGATACTAATATTGCTATAGCAATATTCTCTTGACTGATACTTGCATAGTGTATCTTTTCCCTTTCTTTTACTTACAACTTTTCTATATCTTTTTGTTTTAATGTTGGATAAACAAAATCTAAATATATGCAATGTGCAAGAGACACATCTAAAACAAACAGATTTTATTGGAGCACTGATAGAGTAGGCAGTTAGGTAGACAGAAGCTGGAGGCAAGGATGGTGATAAATGGTTACACATTAGAAGCCTGAAGGGGGCACAGCATCTTGAAGTTGTGGCTTCCAGGACCCCTTGGCTAATAGGCCAAGAGCCCCAGATGCAGGACGGGCCACTCTCCTCTCCCACCTCTGCTCCAGGGTAACCCCCAGACTCATTATAATGCATTCACGTTGTGTTTTAGCCCTACCCCCAATCCCAAGAGGGAAGGTTGCCCTGACGGTTCTGGGACAAACTTTGTAAAGTCAGAAACTAACCTCTCCCAACCTGTGGAAGGAGTCCCACAAAGGATTGGAAGCCTCCATTAGAGACCACCCCATACACACACACACATAAAAAGAAAAGACTCCTGTAACCTCGGGGCAGTTGCCACCACTGAGCCAGCCCACTCTCCCACCTTGAGGGTTTACCTCCTTAACAAACTGCTTTGTGCTTCCTACTTTCTTCTGTCTTCGTTTTTTAATTTTTTTTAAGTTTTTATTTTTTTAAAATTAAAAAAAATTTTTTTTTAATTTAAATTCAAGTTAGTTAATATATAGTGTATTATTCATTTCAGGGTGGAGTTTAGTGATTCATCAGTTGCATACAACACCGAGCACTCATTACATCACAGGCCCATCACCCAGTTACCCACCTCCTTCCCAACTGTCTTTATTAGAGTATGGATCCTCGTGGAAATTGTTCATAGGAAACCCAACAACTGAGACCTCCATTCATACAACACAGACTCTCCCACCCTGAACATCATGTATTCCATTTGCAGTTCCATTACATGTTCCATTATATTTAATGTCATCACTAAAGCATGAGATTCAAAATTACCCTTTTACTTGGCACTTTCTGTTTCACCCTGTTTTATATTTCGTTTTTTTTCTCATTTCTTGCCTTTTTGTTAGATAACTAGGTATTTTTAATGAATTACTCAATTTTTTCCCTTTATTCATTGGAAGATAAACTCTGGTCTTGTTCTTTTAGTGCAAGGATTGACAAATTATGGCCTGTGGGTCAAACCTAACCTGATGCCTGTTTTTTGGTAAATAACAATGTATTCCAGCACAGCCACACTCATTTTGCACATTGTCTATGTCTACTTTGATGCTATGACAGTAGGTAGTTAGAGCAAACACCACAGGGGGTCTGCAATGACTAAAATATTTACTATCTAGCCCTTTACAGATAATTTGCAACCCCATTTTTAGTGGGTATCCTTTGAAATGCAATGTATATATATACATTTTTTCTTAACATACCAAATTCTTAAAACCTCCTCTTTATGGATGATAAATCAAGTCCCTCAAAATCTTTTTTTGTTTTTAAGATTTATAATTCATGAGAGACCCAGAGAAAGAGAGGCAGAGACATAGAGGGAGAAGCAGGCTCCCAACAGGGAGCCTGATGCAGGACTCGATCCCAGAACCCAAGGATCATGACCTGAGCCCAAGGCAGATGCTCAACCACTGAGTCACCCAGGTGTCCCCCTCGGAATATTTTAATTATATTTTCCCCTTCCCGCATAGACATTATTGTACTCAGGAATTTTATTTTCTTAATAAACTCTGTTTTGGAATCATTTTAGATTCACAGAAAAGTTGCAAAGATAGCGGTGAGTCCATGTATGCCCTTCACTCAGCTTCACCTAACGTTACTGTAGAACGTTGGTACATTTGTTAAATCTATGTGATAACATTGTTACATTTACTTTTAACTAAATGCCAAACTTCATTCAGATTTCACCAATTTTCCCACTTACATCCTTTTTTTTGCCTAGGATCCAATCGAGGGTCCATGTTGGATTTAGTTGTCATGCCTCCTTAATCCCCTTGGTCTATGACAGTTTCTCAGTCTTTCCTTGTTTTCTCTGACCGTGACAGTTTTGAGGAGTACTGGCAGGTTCTTAAATTTAGGTTTCTGTTTTCTGTATGCTTAGACTGAGGTTCTGTGTTTTGGGGGAAAAAAACCACAGAGGCGACATGCCCCTCTCATTACATCACATCAGGCAGTACATGAGATCAGCTGGGTGTTGCTAATCTTCATGACCTGGCTAAGGTTGTGCTGGCCAAGTTTCTCCTGCATGGAGCTCTCTTTTTTCTCTTTCTATTCTAAGTGCTTTGGCAGCAAGCCCCTAAGTGGAGCCTACATTGTGGCTGGAAGGAGTGAGAGGTGGAGTGGGGTATATCTACACAATGTTGTTGTTGTTTTTTAAAGATTTTCTTTATTTATTCATGAGAAACAGAGAGAGAGAGAGACAGAGAGAGAGGGGCAGAGACACAGGCAGAGGGAGAAGCAGGCTCCATGCAAGAAGCCCCATGTGGGACTCGATCCTGGGTCTCCAGGACCACTCCCGGAGCTGAAGGCGGCGCTAAACCGCTGAGCCACCTGGGCTGCCCTATCTACACAATGTTATTTGGAATTCTTGTATAGAGAAAATTTGTCTCCTCTTATTTGTTCAATTCTTTTGTTATAGCAGTACAAACTCATGCATACTTATTTTGTACTTTGTGTTTTAGTCCAATACAACATTATTTCTTTTGTTGCTCAAATTGTTCGAACGTTGGCCTTTGGGAGCTCTCTCGGGTTGGCTCCTTTTTCCTTTCAATATGACCCAATCCTTTTGTTTTTATGGATGCTTCTTTACTTTCTGGCCTTACAAGATGCTCCTGGCTCCCCTGCCTGTCTCTTTCTCCCATGACAGAGCAATGTAGTCACTAGTTTACAGGTAAGCCCCAATCTTCTCTCTTCCAGGAAAGAAATATTTTACACTGCCTAGATTCAGTGCCTGAGATTGACCCACCTGTCCAAATTATAGCTGAATTGGGATCAGATATTAGACATTTGCTGTGTTCCATCCCTGGAGCCACATTGGGGCCCCTTAATCACCGGCCTTACTGTCCCACGTGCCTGGCCCCAGCCTATCTACTATTCAAGACCAACTACGTTATGAAAAGAACAGTTATTTGGAGGAGAGATCCTGGGCTCCAGTTTTTAATATAGTAAGTTTGAAATATATGCAATATCCAAATATCTTCCACCCTTACCTCTTACTTGTCTTCAAGCAATTGAGTATAGCAGGAAATTGTTGACTTCGTCTTCCACAATCCAATCTTCTGGGACAATCCCAGTCTTCTGGGACAAATCCTTCCATCATTTCAGCAGAATTACTGCCTTGTGTTGTTGTTTTTTTTTTTTTTTTTTTTCTGCCTTGTGTTGTTGATAACAGATTACACCTTTCTTATCTCAGAAGTTTACTTTCTCCAAAATAATGGTAAATGTTGTCATCCTACCATTTGTCTCTGCATAATTCTAAAAAATCTTTGAATCTCTTTAGCTCTGCCTAGAGGTCAGATTCTATTGACAATGACCTGACTCTCTGATATTGGAACCACAACAGTGTCCGAACATTTCCAAGTTTTCTTTGGATGTTCCATCACCCTACCTCAACCTCCTTTCTTCCAAAATTTTCCTTGACTCTTGGCCTACCTTATAATATCCCCCCAAATAATTCTGGCAGCTCTCCGTACCTAGCTTGCTGTTCGAATCCACTTCAACTCTCTCTGTCTTGTGTTGGAATTGTTCCTATGTTCTCATGAATTCCTGGGGGTGGGCATCAGACCATAGCCATCTTATCTCCTCCATATGCTTGACTGTCTCCAGCACCTACTCCACCTAGTTCGTTACACCTGAACATCTTACACAACTGTCCAGCAGTTGAATCAACTTGATAGCATTGTACCATTCAAGTACATGGCAAAAAACCAAACCAAACCTAACCAAACCAAAACAACCTCTGGACTTCTACAGTCCTCCTGCATCCATCCTTGGGGAAATATGACCCTGAACCATATCCATTCCACATGTGGAAGTGGGGCTACTGCACATGCTGGCATCATTGACAGGATCAAGGGGGTACTTTTCCCTCTCCAGTACTAGAAAGCTGGGTATCTCTTCTACCCTGACCCAGCTGTGATGCCAAGAAGAGAGAGGAATTTACCCAAAGAAAACACAAGCAGGAGAGTTCAGGGTAAAAAGAAGCAGAGAGCTTTTGCAGGAAGACCCTTTCTTCACTGTACACATTTTGAGCCATAGAGTTAGGAAGAGGCGTTTTGGAGGATGAAAAACAAAGGGATGACACTGAGAAGTCAGGGGAGTAGTGGCTGAGGAAAGTGGCACTGCTTAAGGATCTAAGGTCCAATGTAAATGTACAGCAGGAAAAGAGAGCTCAGATAGAGGCTGGAGGCACACAGACATTTAGAGAGCACTTACAGCTGCCTTTGAGAAGTGGGTTACTCGGGATCCCTGGGTGGCTCAGTGATTTAGCTGCTGCCTTCCGCCTACGACAAGATCCTGGAGTCCTGGGATCAAATCCCACATCAGACTCCCTGCATGGAGTCCGCTTCTGCCTCTCTCTGTGTGTCTCTAACTAATGAAGAAAATTAAAAAAAAAAAAAAAGTTGGCTACTCTATGCTTATAAAACTAAAATCTGTTTGGCTTCTTGGAGGCCACTCTAGTGCCTCAAGTTTCCAGAGAGCTTCAGAGGTTTTACATGTGTGTACTTCTCGGGCACAAGGGGGAGCCAACTCTCTATTCTCAGAATCGTATATCCTAGGCACCAAACAGCTGGCATGGGTCTGGGATGAGCAAGGTTTGCCTTTGATATATCAAAACAGGTGACAGCTGATGTCTAAAATGGACAGAATACGGCTTTATTTCTTTTAGATTTTATTTATTTCTTCAAGAGAGAGGAGAGAGAGAGCATGAGCAGGAGTGGGGGAGAGCAGAGGAAGAGGGAGAAGCCGACTCCTCACTGAGCAGGGAGCCTGACCCAGGGCTCGATCCAGGACCCCAGGATCATGACCTGAGCTGAAGGCAGACACTTAAAACTGACTCAGCCACCCAGGCACCCCCAGACAGGACACATAAAACTGACTCAGCCACCCAGGCACCCCCAGACAGGGGCTTCTGAGTGTTTGTCATGTCTCACCACCAAAGGCTCTTCAGCACCCCAGAGTTCCTTATGTTCCCCTTACACACTTGGGCAGGGTCTAACCTGTGGATGTAGTTTTCATTCTAGTGATAAGGAACCTGTCCTGCCTAATTGGGATTCTTTTTCTGGGTGTCCTATGTGGGGGACACAAGTTTTTCCCTCTTCCTCTGGAATTATCTATGTTCCCCGCTCTCCTTCTTTGTGTGATTCTGTGCAGGTGCGCACACACATGAACCTAGGTATTGGAGATGAGGATACAGAGAGGTTGGAATAAGGTCTGGATCAGTGGCCAGTGAAATGGGCTTGGTGGGGACAGAGGGAGGGGTAAAGAAACAAACCGGTTGTTGGGACCAACCATGCCACTCATCTTCTCCCACCTCTAATTTATTGATTCTGATCTACTGAGTGAGGAAGGTTAACTTTCCAAAACAAGGCATTTCACTTTATTTCTGAAGTCAGAACATGCCAGTAACAGTGGAGACCGCTAAGAACTTCCCCAAGATAGAGAGGCTCTTTCTCCCCATCCTGGGCTGCGGGTGGCACGGGGACTGGGCCTCTCCTCCCACCACACGTGCTGCTAGTCCAATGGGCCTCCGAGGGCTTCACCGCCCAGAAACACCAGTTCACACCAGTTCACAGCAGGGCAGGCTCTAGTGCTTCCAAGGGGTCCGTGCTGCGCTTGCGCCCTGGCCCGGTGAGGGCGCTCCTGACAGCCTCACAGACTGACGGAGCTGCAGCCAGGTGCGCCTGTGCCTCAGGGATGGAACATCGGAACAGGAGGCTCAGCAGGGCTATGGGGATCACCTGTGGGGAAGAGGTCGGGACACCTGAAGCCCGAGAGAGTGAGGCCATGGGGAAGGAACCCTGGAAGACCCAGAGTGTAGCGTGTGGGAGGGAGTCAGAAGCCACTAGGTTGGACGCTAGGATAGAAGAGAGTTACCAACACCAGAAATTGTAGTGAGGTGGGTTAAGAACAGAGAGAAGCCTTCACCCGGACCCGAAAACTCCTATTCATCTTTAAGACCCAGTTCGAAGGCCCCCTTCCCCCTTTCCTGACTCCCCTCCTAAGCAGAACTGAAGGCCCCATTTCTGCACCCCTCTGACGCCATTCGCACGTCTGTGCCTCCTGTCACAATCACGTCTCCCTCAGGAACAGGGAGCTTCTTGGCAGAATGTCACTGAGCCTTGTAAACCCAGTACCAAGCAGAATTTCTCCTACATACAAAGGACTCGCTAAATGTTTGCTGAATGACAAGCTGCCGGCAGGATACCTGTTCCTTCTCGTGTGCGGTCTGGATGTGGACGGAGATCGGAGAAGCCCGAATATCATCTGACAGTGGCTGGGGGAAGTGGATCACCTGGAGGAGGGTCTCGATGCACCGAGCCTTGGGCTGTCCAGAGAACCGCTGTGGAAGAAGTGGGAAGGTCAGTGCTGGGCTAGGAAGCCAGGGGGAGTGGAGAATGGAGTCGAGGAGGAGAAAGAAGTGGGAGATGGGACAGGTGCATGGGATCCTGAAGACTGGCCATGGAGGCTGTAGAGAATTGGTCCCTATAGGTGATCCCAAACTCACAGTCCCCAGGTGTGAAGAAAAAGGGTTAGTGGTGGGCTTTGATTGGCTAGGTTAAACTGAAGGACTTTTTAAAGATTTTATGTATTTATTCATGAGAGATACAGAGAGAAAAGCAGAGACATAGGCAGAGGGAGAAGCAGGCTCCGTGCAGGAAGCCTGATGTGGGACTCGATCCTGGGACCCTGGGATCACGCCCTGAGCCAAAGGCAGATGCTCAACCACTGAGCCACCCAAGCGTCCCAAACTGGAGGATTAAGAGCAAATTGGTCATACTTTCAGCCAAATCGCCAGCAGCCCCTCCTGGTTTCTTCCTTAACCCCATCCATCTTTTACACCTCTGCCAAGACTGCTCACCTGCCAAAGCTGATCCTGTTTTGTCACCACCCTTTCCCTCTGCTAGGTCAGCACTGCCCAACAGAAATATAATGTGAGCCACATATGTAATTTAAGATTTTCTAAGTGCTGCATTAAAAAAGAAACAGGTGAGGGCTGCCTAGGTGGCTCAGTTGGTTGGGCATCTGCATCCACCTCATGTCCTGGGATCCAGTCCTGCATCAGGCTCACCACTCAGTGGGGAGTCTGCCTCTCCCTCTCCATCTGCCTCTGCCTCTTCTGCCAGCTCATGCTCTCTCTCTCTCTCTCTCTCTCTCTCAAATAAATAACAAAATCTTTAAAAAGAGAGAGAGAGAGAGAAAGAGGGGGAATTAAAAAGAAACAGAGGGCAGCCCTGGTGGCTTCTGTTTTGCTCTAGTACATTTGAACTGGACGTTCCTTGAAATTCTACTGGACTTCGGCAAGGATCATACAGTTAGACACTTCATTGTTCTTTTTTCAATGTAGGTTTTGTCTCTCCTCCACTAGATGAGCCACTCTGGAATGGCAAAGACTGGATCATACCTATCTCTGATTTCCCCTAAACATACCAACCCCAGGAACTAAAAAAGCATAAAGCACTTTTCTTTTCCTGGTTGGTTGGTTCTACTCATTTGAGAAGGTTGTTTTAGGGATGCGGCGGGTGTTCACTAAATGCTCACTGATTGACTGATTCCCTTTATGTAGAGTTCTGAGACTTAGCAAATAAAAATACAGCAAAATAGGAATTTCAAATGAATAATGAAAAATATAGGATTAGTATGCCTCAACTCTTGCACCGGACATACTTATACTTAAAAAAAAAAAAAATCCTTTCATGACCATCTGTTGTGCTCTCTGCTCAGCAGCCATTCCTCATCCTCCTAGTACCAGCACCTTGATCTTCCTCTGGGGAACTATGGCTCTGCCGTTCTGAGGCCATGCTGTTTGTCTGAGGCTCCCTTCCCACCCTATTCCTCCAGTGCCATCCCATGGCGAGAGCACATGAGCCAGGCCTGGGTAGAGAGCTGCTTTCCCCTGGAGAATAGTGACTGGCTCAGGAATGGCATGTGACCCAAGACAAGCCAGCAAGAGCCCTTCCTGCCAGGCATTCGTGGGAATCACAGGGACAGATAAACTCTCCTTCCACTTGGGTTGCTACCTTGGTGGGATGCTAGGCTGGCACTGCTGGCGGCCAGTTATGCCACCTACTGGAGAAAACCTGCCTGAGAATGAGAGGGACACAGAGGAGAGTAAAGGGCTGACATTCTGGAGCACATTGCTTTGAGTATCTGGATCCAGCTCCCCTGAGACTTCAGTTACATGGGCCGGTCATTTCCTTGTTTAGCTTAAACCACTATGAATTAGACTTCTGTCACATACTTGTAACTGAAATAATCTTGTCTGATAGTTATAATCTCAGACATTTACCCATGCATGCACATACACTCCCTAGAGTGGAGGATGACTCTGATAGGAGGAAGTGGAGGTGCAGGAGAAAAGTCAGCCCTTAGCCCCACGTGTCCCCTTATCTCTGTGGCAGTCTAGGCATGAGACCAGGCCCAACACAGCCCCACACAGCCCCGGCCCATCATGGCCTACCTGCAGCATGGCCAGCGCCCGCCAGAAGAGCTTAGAGTTGCGGATGCGGAGGTCCAACATGTGGTTTTGGAGGATCTTCCCAAGAAGCACATGGGCTCCTGTGCTCACAGTATTCAGTATCCACTTGGTGCTTAGCTCATGCTGGAACTTCTAAATAGGGCACACATACGGAGGTAACGGAAATTAGAGGAGGATAGAGCAACAGGGTGAATAGGGCCCTATTGTCTGTCACGTGGGAATCCAGGGATCAAAAAAGAGAGACCCAAATACAGACGTAATTTGTTTCAGCAGCCCAGAGTTTAGATGTTAGGATAGTAGCTGTAAGCCAAAACAGTCCCAGGCAAGCCTGGTGGTGTCACATATTTTTGGTTTTGATCCCTAGGTACACAGATATCTTTTCTGAGATCTTCCACAGAATGGTTTTGGGCATATCAGAACTTTCCTTCTGCTCTCCAGGTACCTGATACAAGGAGTGAAAGTCCTGGGATTCATTCCATGCAACCAAAGGCCCCTCGGGAGCAAAGATAGTGTCTTATTCTGCTCCAGAGCCCCAATCTTTTTGATAATGGCTGATACATGGTTACTGATCAATACATGTTTGTTGAGAATTAATTCAATTTAACAATTATAACAACCTAATGAAATAGGATTTTCTATCCTCATTTTTACATATGTGGAAATTAGAGGTTAGAAATAAAGTAACTTGAGGGCCTGGGTGGCTCATCAGTTAAGCATCTGACTCTTGATTTTGGCTCAGGTCATGATCTCAAGGTCGTGGGATCAAGCCCTGTGCTGGGCTCCACATTCAGTGGGGAGTCTGCTGAACATTCCTTTTTCCTCTGCCCCTCCAACTGCTGGTTCTCACTCTTTCTCTCTCCCTCTCTCAAATAAATAAACAAATCTTAAAAAAAAAAAAAAAGTAAAGTGGGATCCCTGGGTGGCGCAGCGGTTTGGCGCCTGCCTTTGGCCCAGGGCGCGAATCTGGAGACCCAGGATCGAATCCCACGTCGGGCTCCCGGTGCATGGAGCCTGCTTCTCCCTCTGCCTGTGTCTCTGCCTCTCTCTCTCTCTCTCTGTGACTATCATAAATAAATAAAAATTAAAAAAAAAAAGTAAAGTAACTTGAATACGTTTATAGGAAAGTGAGATGCAGAATCAGGACCTAAATTCAGGTCTTCTGATTGGTGATGAGGGCGTTTCCTACTTGGCCACATTCATCTCCTGGGTGAATAAGATAATGTACGTGATAGCACACTGAAAACTAAAACGCTGCACAAACACATAGTACTGTGAGTATAAACGCCACCTGTCCTTAGCCTTCATCTCTTGCTCTTATAACATCTATTGCTGCACTTTGCATCTATTACTGTAACAGGAGTCCAGACAAGGAATTGAGAGGATTAATTACTTGGTCCTGGCCAGGCAAGGGAACAGGCTACCACTACTTCTACCTCCTTCTACAAATAGCAGGTCACACACACCCCTTGCAGAGGGTATACTGAAAATACTTAACAAGGGATTGACAAGGACATGAGTACTGTATAAGTACATTTGCAATGATGGGGATGGAGCTAGAGACTATTATTCTAAGTGAAGTAAATCAATCAGAGAAAGATAAATACCATATGATTTCACTCATGTGGAATTTAAGAAACAAAACAAACAAGCAAAGGGAAAAAAAGAAGAGAGACAAATCAAGAAACAGACTCTTAACTATAGAGAACAAACTGATGGTCACCAGAGGGGAGGTAGGTGGGGGATGGGTTAAACAGGTGATGGGGATGAAGGAGTGCACTTGCTGTGATGAACACAGGGTGTTGTCTGGAAGTGCTGAATCACTATACTGTACACCTGAAACTAATATGACACTATGTTAACTGACAGGAATTTATTTTTTTTATTTTATTTCATTTTATTTTTAGATTTTATTTATTTTTTCATGAAAGACCTAGAGAGAGAGGCAGAGACACAGGCAGAGGGAGAAGCAGGCTCCATGCAGGAAGCCTGATGCGGGCCTCGATGCCGGGAGTCTAGGATCATGCCCTGAGCCAAAGGCCAACGCTCAACCGCTGAGCCACCCAGGTGTCCCTATTAACAGGATTTAAATAAAAACAGGAAGAAAAAAAAAAAGATATTGTGGTTCATTTGGCCAAAAGAGAGAAAGAGAAAGAGCACAGAAATCTGACCAATCTAAATGAAGCTAGCTAGTAGGCAGTACACAGACTGCCCAGTGGGAAAGAGAGCAATCAATTCTGGGTTATATCATTTATGTCACTAACCATTACATAACCATTTAGGCCACTAACTATCATTAACCAAAATATTTTAAAAAGGGACACCTGGGTGGCTCAGCACTTGAGCATCTGCCTTTGCCTCAGGGCATGATCCCTGGGTCCAGAATCAAGTCCTGCATTGGGCTCCCTGTGTGGAGCCTGCTTCTCCCTCTGCCTGTGTCTCTGCTTCTTTCTCTATGTCTCTCATGAATAAATAAATAAAATCTTTAAAAAATATATTTTAAAGTGTACATAATCTGAATCCAGACACATTCATTTTAAAGTTCATATGGAAAAAAGACAGCAACTTTACCTAGAAAAATCCTCTAAAAAAAAAAAAAGTAATGAGAAAAGCACTAACCTTTCAGATATTAAGCCTACAATTAAGCCTCTATATTTAAACTGTATGGCACCATCACATCAATAGACAGACTGGTAGAACAGAACAGAAAATCCAGAAATAAACCAGTGCACATGGGAACTAAGTATCTGATAAAGGATATGTCTCAAATCACTCAGAAAAAGATGAACTTAAAAAATATATTGAGACAATCAGATAGTCACTTAGAAAAAATATATGATTGGGTTCATACCTTAATCCATACACAATGAACTAATGAACTGCAGGTCTACGTGTTTAAAAAAAAAAAAAGAAACCATTTTTACTAAAAGAAACATGCACTAGAAGAAAACACAGGTAGGATTATTTTATAAACTGGGGATAGTAGAGAGCTTTCAGTGCCTCAAGGTCCAGATTCAACAAAAAATGGATTAATAAGTTCTACCCCAGAATTTTTTTTTTTTTTTATTCATGAGAGACAGAGAGAGAGAGAAAGGCAGAGACATAGGCAGAGGGAGAAGCAGGCTCCATGTAGGGAGCCTGACATGGGACTCGAACCCGGGTCTCCAGGATCACACCCTGGGCTGAGGGCAGCACCAAACCACTGAGCCTCTCCGGCTGCCCTACCCCAGAAATATTTTTAAAAAGACTTTTGCATGGTTAAAACCCAAATGAAATATTTACAATATATATCTGAAAGAAAGGACTAATGCCTCTCATTTATAAAGTACTAAAAATCAAGAGATCATACAGACCCCAATACCATTAGAAAATTAATATATTTTATGTATTTATATGAACACCCACAGTTCACAAAGAAAAAGATTTACTAAAGAGCCTTAAGCATGTGAAAAGATGCTCAACTAAACACATAATAAGTAAAATATACATGAAAACCACACAGAAGGGATGACTGGGTGGCTCAGTAGGTGAACATCTGCCCTAGGTTGGGGGCATGATCCAGGGATCTGGGATGGAATCCCACATCCGGCTCCCTGCATGGAGCCTGCTTCTCCCTCTGCCTGTGCTTCTCCATCTGCCTGTGTCTCTGCCTCTTTCTCTCTGTGTATCTCTCATGAATAAATAAATAAAATCTTAAAAAAAAAGAAAACCCCAAAATCCCCATCAAAAAACTGCTAAAACTGATAAATTCTGTAAGATCATAGGATACAAAGTGAACTTGCAGAAATCTGTTGCATTTCTATGCAACAATGAGACAGCAGAAAGAGAAATTGAGGACTCAATCCCATTTATACTAGCACCAAAAACAATAAGATACATAGGATTAAGTCTAACCAAGGAGGTGAATGCCCTGTACTGTAAATATTGCAAAACACTGAGGAAGAAATTGAAGGTGACACAAACAAAATAGAAAGGCATTTCATGCTCATGGATTGGAAGCACAAATATTGTTAATAAGGCTATACTACTCAAAGCAATCTACACATTTAATGTAATCCCTATCAACATAGCAATAGCATTTTTCACAGAGCTGGAACAAATGATCCTAAAATTTGTATAGAACCACAAAAGATTGGAAATAGCCAAAGCAGTGTTGAAAAATATAACCAAATCTGAGGCATCACAATTTCAGACTTCTAGCTATGTTACAGAGCTCTAGTGATCAAAAGAGTATAGTGCGGACACAAGTGGACGACACGTAGATCAATAGAACAGAATGAAAAACTGAAATGAGATACAAACCTGTAACTCTCTGCTCAGTCTTCAACAAAGCAGGAAAAACTATCCAATGGCAAAAAGACAGTCTCTTCAGCAAACGCTGTTGGGAAAACCAGACAGCCACATGCAGAAGAATGAAAGTGAACCACTTTCTTATATCTTATATGAAAAGCAAATTCAAAATGGATTAAAGACCTAAATGTGAGACCTGAAACCATAAAAAGAAGAAAAGAAAGGCAGAATGTCTTTGACTTGGCTATTGGATCTTCTTTCTAGATATGCCTCTGAGGCAAGGGAAACAAAAGCAAAAATAAACTATTGGGACCTCATCAAGTTGAAAAGGTTCTGCACAGTGAAGGAAACAACCAAAGCTAAAAGGCAACATAAAAACGAGAGAAGATATTTGTAAATGACAAATCCAATAAATAGTATCCAAAATATATAAAACAGATATAAATCTCAGCATCCTAAACACGAATTATCCAACTGAAAATGAGCAGAAGACATGAACGGACATTTTCTCTAAGAAGACAGCCAGATGGCCACCAGACATACGGAAAGACACTCAGCATCACCCATCATCAGGGAAATGCAAACCAAAACCACAATGAGTTATCACCTGACACCTATCAGAATGGCTAAAATTAACACCACAAGAAACAACAGGTATTGGTGGGGATGAGGAGAGCCCTCTTACACTGCTGGTGGGAATGAAAACAGGTGCAGCCACTGTGGAAAACAGTATGGAGTTTCCTCAAGAAGTTAAAAATAGAGCTACTCTCTTTCAGAAATTGCACAACTAGGTATTTACCCAGAGGATACCAAAGTACAGATTCGAAGGGGGACGTGCAGCCCAATGTTTGTAGCAGCATTATCAACAATAGCCAAACTACGAACACAGCCCAGATGCCCATCGACAGATGAATGGGCAGCGAAGATGTGGTAAATATACACACTGCGATATCACTCGGTCATCAGAAGGGATGAAATGAAGCCATTTACAACGAGGTGGAAGAAGCGAAAGGAATTATGCTAAATGAAGTAAGTCAGAGAAAGACAAATACCATACGATTGCATTCACATGTGGATTTTAAGAAACAAACTGGCAAAGAGGGGGGAGGGTGAGAGAACCAAACCAAGAAACACACTCTAAATCATAGAGAATAAACTAATAAATACCAGAGGAAGGTGGGGAGATGGGAAAATGGGGGATGGGGATGACGGAGGGCACCTTAATGAGTACCAGGCGTTGTATCCAAGGGTTGAATCACTTTGTTGTACACCTGAAACTGTATTATACTGTGTTAACAAACGGGAATTCAAGTAAAACTTTAAAATAACAACAAAAACAAAAAGAAATAGAACTTCCTATCAGATTGGCAAAAATTCAAAAGCTTGACAATGCTCTTAAAGAGGCTATAGACAAGGTGCACCTGGGTGGTACAGTTGGTTAAAACCAATCCTTGGTTTCAGCTCAGGTCCTGATCTCAGGGTCCTGATCTCAGGATCTTGGGATTGAGCCCCGTGTTGAGCTCCACACTCAGTGAAGAATCTGCTTGAGACTCTCTCTTCCTCTAACCCCCTCTCTCAAATAAATAAAGAAATCAATCAATCAATTAATCTTTAAAAAAAAGTGGGGGAGGCTATAGGGAAGCAGGCATTCTCATATATTGCTGATACAAGAAGCAAAATGGCACAACACTTACGAAGAGAGGTTCTGCAGTATCTAACAAAATTACATATGTATTTATCCCTTCACCCAGCTCTCCTAGAAATTCACCCCAAAGATACACTTCTACCGTTACAAAATATATTCATATTCATTGCATGATTATTGGAAATATTCCAATACCAATATTGGAAACAATCAAATGTCCTATATAAGAGATTGCCCAGATAACTCTTGCATATATACAATAACACAAATCTAAAAAATAATAAGGAAGGTTTTTATTAACCCCAGTGGAGTTATTTTCAGGATAGCTCATCAAAGCACAAAAGTATATGCATAGCACACTGCCTCTTGTATAAGAAAAATGTTCTTAAAAAAAAAAAAGAAAAATGTGCAAAGTACATACAAATAAATACTTTTTTGGGGGGGGGGGGCAAAAAGAAACGGAAGAAGGTAAGTCAGTAACTAATGAAACTGTTTACCTGCAGGGAAACAGGAAGAGGGAAGAGTGAAGGGGATGGAACATCTCCTTTTTATAGTTTGATTCTTAACCACGTTATGTTTTACATATTCAAAGGATAAAATGACATAAAAAAACTAAAATTGAAAATAAATAAAGCAAATGAAACTATATATCATATTGATAAGATAGCCACAGAGAGAGGGGAAAAATTTTAATCCAAGTGACTTTTGAACACTCTATGTATCTTTAGTGGGATATGGTCAAAAGACAAAAAGATCGGGAAAGAAATCTTGACCATTTCTTGGTAAGTTTGTTGATGATAGTGGTATTAAGGTAGCAATTTCAAAACTGGTATTTATTGCAGGACTTAGCAAATGAATAAACATATTGATGTTGGAAGTCAACATTCTCACTAAAAGAAAACAGGAAGAGGAACACATACATTCATATATGTGTATATATATATATGTATTTCTGTGAAAAATACGGTTGATCCTTGAACAAGGGTCTGCACAGGTCCACTTATATGCAGGGTTTTTTTTTCTTTTTTTAAAGTTTTTTTTTACTCATGAGAGACACAGAGAGAGGCAGAGACACAGGCAGAGGGAGAAGCAGGCTCCCTGCAAGAAGCCCAATGTAGGACTCGATCCCAGACCCCAGGATCCCACCGTGAGCCAAAGGCAGATGCTCAACCGCCAAACCACCCAGCCATCCCTGCAGATTTTTTTTTTCAATAAATACAGTGTGGCACTATAAATGAATTTTCTATATGATTTTCATAACATTTTTTTTCCTCTAGCTTATTTTATTGTAAGAATACAGAATTAGTGTTAATTGACTATTTATGTCATCAGTAAGGCTGTGATCAACAGTAGGCTATTATGTTTGGAGGAGTTAAAGTTATATGGCGATCTTCAACTATGTAGGATGTCAGTGTCTCTAATTCCTGTGTTGTTCAAGGGTCAACTGTATTTCTTTTCTTTCTTTCTTTTCTTTCTTTCTTTCTTCCTTTCTTTCTTTCTTTCTTTCAGACAGTGCACACAAGCAGGAAGAGAGAGCAGAGGAAGAGAAAGAATCTCAAGTAGACTCCATGCTAAGCACAGAGCCAGATGTGGGGCTCTGTCTCATGACCCTGAGGTCATGACCTGAGCCAAAATCAAGAGTCTGACACTTAACCGACTGAGCAAAACAGGCACCCCTATATTTCCTTGTTCTTTCTACCAAATGGGCTTAGAGGCAAAAATCACCAGTAGCAGTGAACAGACCTAAGCACCTAGGGTTCTAAATATAGCAGTCCCCACTTCCCACAGGGATAAGTTCCAGACCCCCAATGGATGCCTGGCACTGCAGATAGTACAGAGCCATACATATACTGTCTTTTCCTACATATACATACCTATGATAAAGATTAGTTTATGCATTAGGCCCAGTAAAAGATGAACAACCATAATAAAATAGAACAATTATAACAATGTACAGACATAACAAAGTTATATGAATGTGGTCTCTCTCTTTCAAAAATTTTTTTAAGATTTTTTTTTAGATTTCATTTATTTATTCTTGAGAGACACAGAGAAAGAGAGAGAGAGAGGCAGAGACACAGGCAGAGGGAGAAGCAGCCTCCATGCAGGGAGCCCGACGTGCGACCCAATCCCGGTCTCCAGGATCACGCCCTGGGCTGAAGGCGGCGCTAAACCACTGAGCCACCCGGGCTGCCCTCAAAATATTTTATTATACTGTATTCACCCTTCCCCTTTTTTGTGACACCTCTGGTGATCTGTCAGAGGGATCATCTGTTTCTGGACTACAGTTGATTGGGGTAAATGGAACTGTGGAAAACAAAACCGTGAAGAAGGCAGGACTGCTGTATCTCCATTGACAACCACCTGGGCTCCTTGAAAATTACTGATTCCAGCCAGGACTGGAACCAAGGAAAGTACAAGGTGAACCTGGGACAACATTTCTGTACTCCTACATAGATGTCTGGGGACACTATTGTACATGCACACATCCACATCCACATCCACGTAAATAATCGTTAAGAGATTTAGAAACTGAAGTGGAGTGATTTTCAAGACATCTTGTTAAGAAAAAACGCAAGGCACAAAAGACTATAATATGCTACCCTTTTGCATAGGAGAAAAGGTGATTTTTTTTTTCCATAAAGAAACACAGCAAAGAGTGTTCAAACACTAATGTGGATATGTCTCAAGGACAAAGGGGCCAGCTTGAATAACTTCTTATTTTGAGTACTAAAATCAATAATGACAGGAATGGATCAAAACACATTTAATAACAAAAAATTCATGAGTCCATAGTGAGTCTAAACAAATGTAGATGGGGTAGGGAAAGAAGGAAGAGATTTTCTTTATAGAAGAATACAAACTAATAAATGTGGACAGAAGGATAAAAATAGAAAATCACCATTTAAAAACCACTGTAGTAATAAATTGATTCAACCAAGAATCATCCATGGATGCTAAAACCATTGGGTGAAAGATCGCTAAGGAATAGGATGCAAAGAAATCTGATACTACTGGGACACCAGAGTGGCTCAGTTAAGCATCTTGGGCTCCTGGGATCAAGCCCCAAGTCTGGCTCTGTGCTCAACTGGGATTCTACTTCTCCCTCTTCCTCTGCCCCTCCCCACCACTCATGTTCTCTCTCTCTCTCTCTCTCTCTCTCTCTCTCTCACACACACACACAAATAAAATCTTTTAAAAAAGAAAGAAATCGGGATCCCTGGGTGGCACAGCGGTTTGGCGCCTGCCTTTGGCCCAGGGCGCGATCCTGGAGACCCGGGATCGAATCCCATGTCAGGCTCCCGGTGCATGGAGCCTGCATCTCCCTCTGCCTGTGTCTCTGCCTCTCTCTCTCTCTGTGTGTGACTATCATAAATAAATAAAAAATTAAAAAAAAAAAAAGAAAGAAATCTGACTACCTTGAGTAAGTGATCAAACAGAACGTCACCAATAAAGGGATGAACTTTATCCATCTCCTAATGTGATGTACTGACAAAGGTACAGCCTCATCTATGCAGTACTCCTGCCAAAAAACTTCACCTGAATATAATGAAGAAACAAGAAAATCCAAGGTGAAGCACATTCTGGAAAACGATTGGTCAAGACTCCTCCACTATCAATGTCAATGTCATAAAAGACACAAATAACAGCTAAAGAATTCATTTAAATTAAAGGAAACTAAAGAAACCTGATAACTAAGTACAACACATTATCTCTGATTGGATCCCGGACCTGGAAATGGAAACAAAAATAATACAGGGACAATTGGGGAAATTTGAATATGGTTTGCATATTAGGTAATCATATTCACTATCATTTTCCTGAGTGTGTTAATTATATTGTGGTTATGTAGGCAAATGTCCTTGCTCTCAGGGGACACAGTAATTTGTGACAAGTGTCATTGTATCTCCAAGCATCTTTCAAATAATTCAGAGGAAAAGAGGGATGAAGCAGATGTGACAATATGTTAAAGATTAATGAATCTAGGGAAAAATGTATGGGTGTTCATTGTTCTATTCTTGCAATTTTTCTGTAGGGTGGAAAAAAAATTTTTTATAATAAATTTATTTTTTATTGGTGTTCAATTTTTTAAAATAAAAGTGTCAGGGGGATCCCTGGGTGGCTCAGCAATTTGGTGCCTGCGTTCGGCCCAGGGCCTGATCTTGGAGACCCAGGATCGAGTCCCACATCGGGCTCCGTGCATGGAGCCTGCTTCTCCCTCTGCCTGTGTCTCTGCCTCTCTGTGTCTCTCATGAATAAATAAAATCTTAAAAAAAAAAAATGTGGGAATACATCAACAATATTTCTGCAACTAAAGATCATAAATAAATAAAAATTAAAAATTAAAAATTAAAAAATAAATAATAATTAGGGATACCTGAGTGGCTCCATCAGTTAAGTGGCTGACTCTGGCCCAGATCATGATCTCAGGGTCCTGGGATCAAGTGCCTGTGTTGGGTTCTGTGCTCTCCGGGGAGTCTGCTTCTACCTCTCCCTTTGCCCCTCCTACCACTCACGCCTGCACATATGCACACACTCTCTCTAATAAATAAAATTTTTTTTTAAAAGAAGAATATGGGCGCCTGGGTGAACAGTGGTTGAGCATCTGCCTTTGGCTCGGGTCATGGTTCCAGGGTCTTGGGATCGAGTCCCACATCAGGCTCCCTACATGGAGCTTCTTCTCTCTCTGCCTGTGTCTCTGCCTCTCTCTCTGTGTCTCTCATGAATAAATAAATAAAATCTTTTTTAAAAAGAATATGAATTAAAACAACAGTGAAGTGCTTTTTGTTTAGTTTCGCTTCTCTTGCTTTGTTGATTAGTAAGATGAAAAAGAACAGTGTTACCCAGTGTTTGAAGGATGTGGGGGTACAAGCAATTTTACACTTTGTTTATAAACCTTTCAAGGTCATTTTGACAATCTGCATCAAAATGCCTTAAAATTTTGCACCCCCTTTGACCCAGTGATTCCACTTTCGGAGGTTTATCCCAGGGTTTCTCCTCACAGAAGAGTCAAGTAGAAGGACGTTCAGTGCAGTATTTTGATAAAAGCCACAATATTAAAACTATCTACAATATCTAACAATTGAGGTGAGAGTAAACAAATTATGGTATATCCATACAGGGAGATACTACATCACCATTAAAAATGATAATGAGGGGGATCCCTGGGTGGCGCAGCGGTTTGGCGCCTGCCTTTGGCCCAGGGCGCGATCCTGGAGACCCGGGATCGAATCCCACATCGGGCTCCCGGTGCATGGAGCCTGCTTCTCCCTCTGCCTGTGTCTCTGCCTCTCTCTCTCTCTGTAACTATCATAAATAAATAAAAAAAATTTTAAAAAAAAATGATAATGAGGGGGTGCCTGGGTGGCTCAGTAGGTTAAGTGTCTAACTTTGGTTCAGGTCATGATTTGCGGGGGGCTGGGGGTGGGGTCCTGGGAGGGAGCCCGCATCAGGTGCCCTGTTCAGCAGGGAATCTGCCCCTCCCTCTCCTTCTGTCCCTTCCTCTCCCCCTACTTGTGCTCTCTCTCAAATACATAAATAAATCTTAAAAAAAAAAAGATGACGTGGATATATTTGTACAGAAAGGTGTTCATAATTTTCAATGAAGAGAAGCAAGTTAAAAACAACATGTCAGGGATGCCTGGGTGGCTCAGCAGTTGAGCATTTGCCTTTGGCTCAGGGTGTGATCCCAGGATTGGGTCCCACTGGGGCCTCCTGCATGGAGTCTGCTTCTCCCTCTGCCTATGTCTCTGCCTCTCTCTCTCTCTGTGTCTTTCATGAATAAATATATAAAAATCTTAAAAAAAACACATGTCAAATATGGTCCTATTTTTTTATAAATATATTTACATATGCATAAAAAACTCTAGAGGGACGTTCTCCAAAATTTGTGTAAATGGTTTTTTGGAAGAAAGTTGTTATGGATGCTTTTCTCCTTCTTTTGATTTCTGTATTTTCTAGAGTGTTTACAATAAAAATATTGCTATTATAATTTTCTTTAAAAACACAGATCTTTTTTCAAAAGATCACAGGTTAACATCCCCTATTATATTCCCTATCCCTGGAATAGTACCTGGCATGGGATAGGTGCATAAAAAAAATATTTGTTCAATGACCGAATAAAAGAATCTGGCTCAACTCATGGATATGGTTGAAATTAATATTGTGCGGTGAAAAAACCACAGATGTAGAGTCACAAGGGCAGGGTTCAAGCCCTGACTCCTGCTTTATTTAGCCTTGTGGCTGTGATTACAATCCCTTAATCTCTTAGTGTCAGCATTCTTATCTAGGACATGGGGATAAAACCTACATCCCTTAGGAGATCCATTTATGAGAAATGATATTATAAGTGAAATATTTGTAAAGTGCAGAGTAAGGAGGACTAAATATCGACAATGAACCTGTAATATAAAGAACAAATGAGTATCTGTCAGGTGACTAGCGGCCTGGCCTGTCTTTTTTGCATATTCCTGGAGAGAACTGAGCCATTGCCTTGGTTAACACAAGAACTTGCCCAGCTGGCTTTGTGGAAGTCCAACAAAGCTTTCTACCTTCCAGCCTTGAGTTTTCTAATTTCTGGAATCCCTCCTCCTCTGAGTCCCTCACACAGATAATACCTAATCATTCTCCATACCTGGATGAAATTCCCTTCGTATTCAAAGAAAAGCAGTGGCCACATGATGCTGATGATAGAAGGGAAGAGCTTCTTCAGAGGGGTCTGGAGAGAGAGAGAAAATCAAGAGCAGCATCTCCAGGAAGGCCTTGCTGCAATCACCACCCCAGGTTCCCTTCTCATGGCTGGACTCACCGGCAGGGACTGCCCCACAGTGCTATGTGCCAAGGCCTGGATGTTGGCGGTCTTCTCTTTCACCTGCTCCACCAGTGTCTGCACCTCCGTGAGGTTGTCTGGGGGGAAGGGGGGAAGGGCACCAGAATTGGAAGGCTGGCTGTTCAGCTCTTCTTCCCGTCCCTCAGGGATTCAGTCAGGACCCATGCCCCTGTCCCTCCCTCTGAGCAGGTGCCCTAAGACCCAGAAAAATGACAGTTCCCCTGAGTCATTGCATTGCCTCCAGCTGCTCATCCCCCTGCTCCCGTCTTCCCTCTCACCATCCAGGGTAAAAACGAAGACCACGGTGTCAATTTCCGTGAGGGATGGCAAGATGGAAGTCAGGAAGTCCTCCTGGGAGAAGCAGAACTGGGGACCCTGTGCAGACGAAGATGGGAGTCCCCCCTCTATGAAGAACTCTAGTACATAGACCTGGAGACTGCAGAGGGCCTCACAGGACCTCTCATACAGTGTTTTGTATATAGATCAAAGAAGTGAGGCTCAAGGAAGTAAAGTGTTTTGGCCAAGATGATGCAGCAAGTTGAGGGAAGAGCACTGGACTAGAGCCAGCTTTAGAGGGTGAACCCAGAGCCTTCTGCCCTCCCTGTGCTGCCCCAAAGCCTCCTGACCTCTAACCCATATTCCTTTTTCTGCACCATCTGCCCTGTTGTACTCCCCAACCTGTCTCCATCTCCCCTTACCTCCCACTCTCTGCATACCAGTCACCTTCACAACCTGCCCTATGTCCCATCATCCTCCTACCTGGTTGATGAGCTCAGCCTTCTGGTTAAACATATCACTGTGATCACCAATGAGAAAGCCACGGACATCTTGGAAATCTGGAAAGTTTAAGGACAGGGAGAGAGGAATGATGGGCTTTATAGAAAAGAAAGGTTCTAGGCTTGGGGGGATATTAATGGGGCTTGGAGGAAAGTGGCAAGGGGGTGTTGGGTGAGGTAACATGGGAGGCCACGTCTAAGCAGGGCTGGGAGTCCAGGGACCAAGGCCTGAGTACGGTTTCAAAGGAAGGAGCAATTAACTGAAATGCCTATTCAGATACAAGAGGACGGAAAGCGAATGAGGAACCCCCATGGGTTGGGAGTAGAAAAGTGTTTGGATGGCAGAACAATTGGTTTGCATCAGGAGGAACCAGGAAGAAAGTATGGACTGGGGCCCCACCAGCACCAAACGTGTGGATGCACTCCACTCCATCCATGATGGCAATGATGCCAAGGGTCTGCCAGCCAACCAGGTATACTCGGCCTTTCTTCTCCAGGCTGAGAATGGGGCAGCGATCAGGACATGGGAGGAGACATCACAGTGAGAAAAGACCAGGAATCAGGGAAAGATGCACATGGCAGAGCACAGGAGTCAACCAACAGAAGGCCTGCTACGACCCTCCACCATGCAGATCTGTTCCCGTCAACATGCTAACATATCTGGTAGAATCTCCACTGCTCTCGGGATATTCCCCATCCACACCACCTCCCCCCTTCCAAAACATTTTCACCCACCTGCTGCTGGCTTGTTTCATCAGGGCAGCAATTTTAGTGCTTTGACTATAGGTCACCTGATGAGCCCGCTCAAATGTCCGCAGGATTTCCAGAAGGCACCTGGGAGAAAGGTCACCAGCTCCCAGGGTGGTCCCATTGCCCCCTCAGAAAACTTAGGTACCCATCCCTGCCCAGGAGAAGGCACCATTTCCTTAAAATTAAGTTCTGCTGGTCCCTAACGGAGGTGCAGTGAGTACTGTCAAAATGCATTACAAAGAACAGAAAGGGCTTCGGTGAGCAGAACGCAAAGAACAGACAGAGGGATAAGGACATTAAAAGAGCAGTAGGAGGAGTATGGGATCAGACTTGATGAGGAGGTAAGTGGGGATCTGGGAGCCAGCCAAAGACCCCAGTAAGGGAAAAAGCCCCCCAGTGGAATGGGCTCTTTCAATATGACCTGGACCATCCCCAAGTCAAAGACTCTTTGAAACTAAGTTAGCTTTGGATGTCCCAGGTGGGCTCAGGGATTAGTGGGACCTGAGGAAACCAGAGTCCACTGGAACCAATTGAGACTCAGTGACTGTGTGGTAAGAGTCCCCAGCCAGCTCTTTTCCCACGGGAAGAGTGGTGAGGGCATCAGCCTTGCTGCCATTAACTCATCTCTGCATCTGGACTTGCCATCCCTCAACCTGTACCATCCCCGTACCATCTCTTGTCCAGCTCCTCCCTACCTCTGAGATGCTGCAATGCCCCGGTCCACTGTCTTATGGGCTGCCAGTAGCAGGGTTTCCAGCAAGATCTTGGTAGCGCTTCCACCTTTCATCCGGGATGAGCCACTGAGACCCTCGGGCTGAGGAGGTGATGACACCCAGAAGGAATTGGGAGAGGAAGGAGGGTCCTGGAGTTCACCAGTTAGTAGCGGCTGGGCATGCTCTCTGGTTAGTGACTCCTGGCATGGAGTCTGGTTAGTGATTTCTGGGCATGCAGCCTGGTTAGTGACTCCTGGGCATGCAGTCTGGTTAGAGGCCACTGTGCCTGCATTCGGCAGTATGAACGGTGCCCAGTGTGCTATGAGGAGTGCTGGGTTGAAGGCTTAGCTGAAAGAAAAGAGGGTAAAGGCCACCTCTGGTCATTTCTACAGTATATTCAGGACTCTGAGAAGGAAGCCACAGTTAGCAGGAAAGAAGTGTTTTCGGAGAGGATTTTGTTTTGCTTTGTTTTCAAGAACCTTCTCCCCACCCAACCCCCCATTTTTTTCATAGTGGTTTGTCAATCCAAACACCACATTTCATGTTCTTTGGACAGACCAATGAAGCAGCCATTGTAACAGACAGGGATGTAACACGACACATCAAGCATAAAGAGATTATTGCAAAAAGAATGATAAAAACGGTGTTCCCGGTGTCTGAGAAAAGGAGATTAAAAGTAAACAACTGCAGACAGGAGGAAAACTGAGTGCCTGAGAGGTGAAAGATACAACCGCGTGCATAACCCGGGGCTACTGCCTTCCCATCTCACAAAGGGAAGAGCAAGAACCTCACACATGTGCCCATCACTGGCAGAGAGGGGCAGGGGCAGGGATTTGGCTCAGGCCCTTGTAAAGTCAAAGTGAGGGGAGATGGTGCTGGATCCCTAGTGCTGTGCCTCCTTACTCCTGAGAAAAAGGTGCAGGAGCATTGGAGGCTTGGAAGGCCCACCCAATTTTGGAGAGGATTAGAAAGGTAGAGTGGGCACCTGGGTGGCACAGTGATGGAGCATCTACCTTTGGCTCAGGTTGTGATCCCGGGGTCCTAGGATCAAGTCCTACATCAGGCTCCCTATAGGGAGCCTGCTTTTCCCTCTGCCTATGTCTCTGCCTGTGTGTCTCTCTTGAATAAAGAAATAAAATCTAAATTAAAAAAAAGGCAGAAGAAGGAAGCCGCCTCTCATAGTTTTAAGCCCATATTTGAAACTAAAACATAAAAAGACACAGAAAGCAATTCACCATTCTATTCAATACTCTCTACTCACAGATGCAAAAGAGGTTCTCCACACAGGAAATGCCTTAGACAGGTTAGGAGGTTAATGATTACTGACTTAGGAAACAGGGTTAGGATGGAAATGCAACATCTTAAGGTGAATGATGAAATGAGAAAATCGGATTTGCTTTATGACATTTTAGTTGACACACAATGCCTGGAATTCAGACAAGATGTCACAAAATCAGAGGCATTTGGGTGGCAAGCATTCCCCCAGTGGGGGTGGGGAGGATCCTACCCCAATTGCAGGATTGAGCACAAAAGCTTCCTGCTTCTCTTGCAGTTTCTGCATCCGCTCTGCTATTTGTCGGAATGTGGAACTCCAGTCTTCAATGGGGTCATTTCTGGGGCCCACAGAGAAAGAAGTGGGGAGATTGTGAGGATCTAAAGGAAGGACCTCAGATGGGAGTCGGGATCAAAGACCACATTGGGATTGGGGTCTAACATCAACAACCTCCTAGAGGTGTGTTTTGAAGCTTCATAGGGCACTGTGTCCCTGAGCCCCAAAGATCAGGATTAGTAAAACATTCAGCAATTTAATCCCAGAACAAAGCCAACACTCAAGTTTAAAGCTCCAGCCTGAGGGACGCCTGGGTGGCTCAGTGGTTGAGCGTCTACCTTCAGCTCAGGGTGTGATCCTGGGATCCTGGGATTAAGTCCCTCATCTGGCTCCCCGTAGGGAGCCTGCTTCTCCCTCTGCCTATGTCTCTGCCTCTCTCTGTGTGTCTCTCATGAGTAAATAAACAAAATCATTAAAAAAAAAAAAAATAAAGCTCCAACCTGAGACCAGAACTTTCTTGTATCCTGGTCCTTGTGCATGTCCCATTGTTATGGCCATACTACCTACAGCTCTCTGTAGGTCCCTGGAGGAGTACCCACCATCAGAATGTCAAAATTGCCACTTTATTTAGTCTTAAGGTCCACCAGAAGCCTTTCCCATTCCTAGAAATATATTCTGGCAATCTCCCCAAATAGTGAACCCTTCATTACCTGAGGGAGGAACAGCAGCTCCTACTGAAGGAAGAAACTGCAAGGTATGAGGCACCGCACCTAACGGTCGGCAAACATTTCTTGAATAAACCAATTACAAACAAAACAATATGCTACTGGGACAGGAGAGTAACAGTCTTGATTTCTGCGTAGGTGTGAGCCTGAAATCTCAGAGAATGGGGATCTTCTGTAGTTGACCTCTGCTGATCAACTTGTCTGGGAGATATTCAGCGCATCTTCCACTGTGGCAGGAGCTCCAAGAGTGACCTCTGTATAAGGCCTCCCTAACCTCCCCTTATCATCCCATCCTTTCAAAATCTCTACACCTTCTTGAACTATCTTTGTATTTTTTTTATCTGTATTTCCTCGACGGCAAACAAGTTTCATATATTACATGCCTGTTGTGTAAAGTGTTTCCTATAATTGGGCCTCAAACTGCTGCTGGAAGTCCCTGGAGACCTAAGCAGAGTGAGGAGCCAGTGTTCACCGTGTGGTTTAAAATGGAGATTCCCAAACTTGGCTAGTCAAAATCACCTGGGGAGTTTTGTTTTTTAAAAACTACCCATTTCTGGATACCATGCCCACCCTGAGAGTCAGCCTCAGGAGTTCTGGAGTGGAGCCCAAAAATCTGTATTTTTAAAATGCTTCCCAGACGACTCTGAAGATCAGCCAAGTTTGGGAGCCACCGATTTAAGGAACAACTGGAAGATCTCCACGCCTACATTGTTTGAAATCCTTCATTTCACTTAGTCACAGTGCCTGAAATTAGCATCCACTGCAGCAGATACATTTTTGGTGAAGGAGAGTCCTCCATTAAAAGGAGCAGGGTTAAAAGTATCTCAGACTCATTTATATCTTCACACAAATTACACTACAAGCCTGGAATCTGGGAGTTGAGGAAAGGACCTCAGAAAGCACACAGCTGTCCCTCCCCCCAAGACCACCACTGAATATGCAAGGCTGCTCTTGAGGAATCAACAAACCTTCACTGGCATATTCCAGTGACAGGAAGCCTTCAGCTCCACCAGGAGGCCCACTCCAGTGGTTAAGTTAGCAGAGTTCCCCAAACCCGGCTGTGCACCAGAATCTCCAGGGATGTTTTCAAAAAATAGGTATTTCAGGGCCTTACCCCAAAGTGACAACATCAGAGCTTTCCCTCAAGGGGCTAAGAATCTCCTTTCTTATTGCTTCAACACCCTCAAGGCTGCACAACCACAGAACCACACCAGAGCACTGTTGGTTTCATAAGCTGACCTCCTCTGAGCTCAAAGTGATCATCTACATAGAGAATAAGGTGGAGGGGATTTGGGGGGCACAGAGTTCTCAGGAAAGGGGAACAGGGTTGGGGATTTGAGTAGCCAGAGGGGACCCACGGGATGCATGGAGTGACAAAGGAGAACGGGTGCTAAAATAAGGAAGCTGGGCAAAGGGGAGTCAGAGGCCACTCAGCCGCTGAGCCACACAGTCAGTGGCTCAAAGGAGCCACTGGTCCTTTGAAAAGATGCTTATCTCTATGGTATGCATTTTCCTGAGCCCATTCTATCTTGCTGCCCTGTTTTCCTTGCCCCTCCACTGCCTGTTTTGAATGTATGCTTTCCGGTATTTTATGTGGCCTTTGAAAGCTGCCTTCAATCCTTTCTGAAACAGGGGAATAAATCAACCAACCAAAACCACCACAACAACAAACCCCCCAAGCAAAAGCCTCATAACTTAGGGATAATACTTATTTACTTTACTATTCTGAGATGTGCTGAATAAGACTGCATCCACCATGCCTCTCCTTTATGATTGTACTGTAGATGTTGACAGGTTTCCTCTCCACCTCCCCCAGGGGTCTGAGCAGTCCCTGCCTTTCATTACAGCAGGCTCACCTGGCCATGTTCACAGGGTTGAAACCAACCAGGACAGGCAAGAAGATGGCTGGGTTGTCCATGCAGTAATCCATCTGGCCTGCCACAAAGGGAGCCTGACAGAGGGTGGGGTAGAAAGGACGCATGATGAGAGGGGTTACTCTAGTGTTGCCCACAAGGCCCATGAGCATCAGAATCCCCCAGAATCCTTGCTAGAAATGCCTATTCCTAGGCCCAGGTAAGATCTACTGGGTCCACAGTGGAAGGGGAAAGCTCCAGGCCTGTATTTTTAACAAGTTCCTCCAAGGAAATCCTCTGTGTGGTAAAGTTTAAAAGCTACTGAACTAAATTGTACGCTCCTGAAAGTCAGTGTCCTGCCCTCCTGTGTGCCTCCTTCCACATCTAGCATGGCTGGACTCATTTCTACTTAGTGAATTGTTCAAATCCATATGCTGCAGCGGTGAGAGAAGATTGTGGGTCACCTCACCAAGTTGGTGCTTCTCAAACAGACTACCTGGAATCTTGTTAAAATGCAGATTCAGACTCGGTAGTTCTGGGGCAGAGCCTGAGATTCTGCATTTCTAGCAAATCTTAGGAGATACGCATGTTGCTATGCAAGGACCATGCTTAAGTAGCAAGAGACTGGTCCAGGGGTCAGCTTTTTCTGTAAAGAACAAGAGTAAATATTTTAGGCTTTGGGGGCCCTACGATCTCTGTGAAATACTTAACCCTACCGTTGTAGCAGGAAGTGGCCACAGATACAAAGTAAACACCCACAAATGGCTATATCTCAATAAAACTTTATTTACAAAAAGAGTCAGTGGCAGGACTGACCTGGCAGTGTAGTTTGCTGACCCTAGGAATGTCCATCTACCTTGGTCGTTGAATGGATTGATACACAGGTATTCTGAAATAGGATCCTTTCCCTGTCATCCCACATTCATGCAACTGGATCTTAATTGGTGAGAGTAAAATCAAAATTCCATGTGCAAACCCTTTCTGTTTTCTAGCCCCCACTTCATCAACCTATTTACCATGCTATGGAACAGTCCCACCCCTTCCTCCCTTTAAAATGGTTCCACTAAGCCTGTCTTCACACTCACAGAGAGTCCCACGGAAATGCCAATGACAATCACCCTCTTCTTCCCAGCAGCCACCTAGGAGAGGAAGATGAGTGAGACAGCGCCACAAGGAACTAGAATACAAACCTATTGCGTGGGGATGTTGGGGTCAGCACTGGAGGAGGGAATGGGCTGTGGCTGGAGTGGGGGCTTTTATATCATCATGACAAGGGACAGACAGAGGTGTCTGGTTGACTGGCGACTAGTTAAACACATACCTTTTTCAGTTCTTCAATCCCGTGCAGGGCACTGTCTTCTGTCCCCTCCCTAGATGCCACCACAGACCTAAGAGGACAGACTCCAGGTCAGTGGCACTGGTTTGAAAGCAGAAGTCTATGGTATACTAAGACAGAGAACGGACTGCTTTGAAAGAAGGGACTGAGGGAAAAGCTATCATAGACTGAATACTCTCTATTTGCTAGACGCCATGATCAACACTCTATAGGGCTGAAAAACTCACATACCTACCTGCACTGCTCTGGTCAGGTAACACATGTACGTGAAGTGGGCCAAGTGTAAGGCAACAAGAATGACAGGGACCAAGCAAGCTGGACACAATCTTCACCTAAAAGTCTTCAAATGAAACTTCCAAAAAACACTATCCAGGCCACACAAAATATTCATAGGCCAACTTGGCTTACCTGTCACCTCCTGCAATGAGGTAGGTGTAAAGAGGTTTCTGTCCTAGACCTTTCATCAGCTGGTTAAAGGAGACCTGTCACGGGCGAGAGGACATGAAGTAGTGATGACAGGGAAGGAAGCGATTATCTTGGATTTTTGACACCTAGAGGGTAGGGGCTGTATAGGGATTCCCTTAGACCAGTGCTTAAGCCAGTACTGCTGGGAATCTGGCACTTAAAATGATTGATTGGGGGTGCATGGGCTGTAGAGACATGAGTAATAGTGGGGCTCAAGTGAGTTCAGAAGGTATGGGGCTCCGTGGTAAGATCTAGCTGTTGGAAGAGAGGGCTAGAGGGGACCACCTAGGAGATTAGCTATGATGAGCTTTATGGTCCTGAGAGTCACCCAGATAAGGCAGAGGGAGGATGGGGATCAGGGTACTCACCGACATGAGAAATGCCATCCTGCCAGAGGTACCCCCTCCACTCAGCACCACCAGTCCCCCCTCAGGCTCCTGAGAAAGGAAAAGAACACCTATGTCACCAGGGCCTAGCTCAGGTTGGGGGGAAGCATATTCTTTCTTTGTCAGCAGCAGAAGAGCAATCGTGGAGACTGCTTAACCCTCCTCTTACGACAAAAGGAAATAGAACATGGGCAATATGGTGTCACAGAAAGAACACTGTTTTTGAGAACGAAACTTCAGTCTGACTCCCAACTCTGGCTTAGCTACTTATTCCAACCCTGACTTGTTCCAGGAAGGACTGAGAGCAGCTTTGTCATCAACCAACCAATTAATTAAAACAATGTTCCCCAGCAATCACTAGCTGGATATATTTGGGCAAGCTACTGTGATTGTTCTTTGTTTTCCTATCTGAAAAAAAAAAAAAAAAATGGAGACCATAACACCAATTTCACAGAGTTTTGCAAAGGTAATGAGTGGGAAAGTACAATGTCAATTATAAAGTATTACGCAGGTAACAGTTATTATAATTACTGTTGATTAATAAGATGACAATAAAGATCCCAAAGGGAGGACTGGGAGAAAGGAGAACTGCGATGGAGCAAAATGAGAAAGGGAGGTCAAGAAAAGAGAAAGGTGGAGGGAGCAGAAGTTCAGGAGGAGGGCAGATGGAGAGTCTGTACCTTCAGCACTTCCTGAACTTTTCCAGCCACTTGTACCATGGTAGTCAGAACTGATTCACTATACAGTCGCTGTAGGGAACAGGCAGAAATCAGGAGCCAGGTAAAGGACAGAGGATTTGGCACGGGGGTGGGAGTGTGGGTGTAACTGGTGAAATGGAGGGGCCCTTGGGTCTCAAACATCAAGGACCGTGGTCTGAGAGAGCAGACGTTAAGATGTGGTTGGAGTTGGTATCTTTATTTTCAGTGGCCAGGGCATGGGTCTGGGTCACCTGGTATGTGGGCATGATTTGCCCCTCCTCCTGGAAGATCTCAGCATCACATTGCCCCAGCAATCGAACAATTTGCTCGGCGTCTGCTTTGTCCAAGTCCTGGGTCAGTGGATTTGACTTCTCTGTGATTGGCAGGGCTGCCTCATACCCAGACAACTGGAGGGAAAGGGGCACAAGAATACAGTCAGGAAGCCAAAGCCTCATTCATGCCTGCTGATCTGGAGGTAAGAGTGGCAGCAGACACAATGTTTGGACACACACACACACATCCACCCCACCCGAGGATTTAGCCTGCGCTCGGTACTGAGGATTTAGCCTGCGCTCGGTACTCTGGGCCTAATAGGGGCAGAAGATCAGGAAGGAAGATGAGAAGGAAGAGAGGGAGAGTAGAAACCCAGCATGGAGGGAAGTCCAGACGAGACATGATTCTAGGAATCAATGCAGAAAACCGACATGTAGAAGGGGGTCTCACCTCCCACTTGCCAGGCTCTGGGGTCTCAATCACATGTTGAAATCGTTTTGTGCTGGGCATGGTCACACGCTGTGGACACGCTGTCGTGCCTGCCTCTTCAGCCACACAAACCCTTCTGTCACGCTAACTGCTTCCAGCTGGCAGGGCCTTATCTGAGCTACAGTGATGATTAACCCAAGTATCCTGGCCTCTCTGAGCACCACCCCCTCCAAGCACCACTTCCTGCACCCTTTCCTGGTCAGTAGACGCCCCCCCCCCTCAGCCCTCTGATCACCCCAGGGAAGCTCCTGGGGTTCCTCTGGGCATGTATGCAGACCCTCTAGCCTCAGCTTTGCCCCTGAGGGGGAAAACCTGAGGTTCATTACTCTTAACCTTTGGATACAATGACCTCTTCTCTGGATGGCCTAAAACCTGGAAGTGCAGGATAAAACCCAGGCCCAGGCCCAGGCCCAGGGCAGTGAGAATCCCTGAGCAAGAGTGCCCTGGGACCAGGATGCATCAGGAGGCCAGAGATCAGGGTCCTCAGGGACAGCAGAGGTCAGAGGACCTGGGCCATGGTTTGATCACATGCTCAGAACACACAGTCCTCCCTGCTCCTCTTGCTCCATTTCACTCTTTCATCTCAGAAGGAAGGCAACAGAAGCTTTGGAGCCCCAGGGGGGCACACGATGAACTGAATATTAGAGGCAAAAGTACCACAGAAATAGAAATGCTGCAATGAGAATTAGAAACCAAAGCATCTGTCCTAAATATAACATTAGCCAACATTTATTTACACTGAACCATGCACTTTTCACATAAGGTATCTCATTGGATACATCAACACTAAGAAGATGATATTGACACCCTCATTTTTCAGATGTTGAAACTAAGGCTCAGACAAGTTAGGTCATTGCTGAAGATCACACAGTTGACAGAATTGGGACTCACACCCAGGCTGTCACTCCAGATCTCATGAAATACCTGAAAGATTTACATGTTTGTTGAATGAATGAAGTAGCTAACAGATTGGTACAAATTAATGATAATCCTTGACTCACACAGTGTCATAAATAAGATTTTTTAAAGACATTCCCCACCATTGTCTCATTCGATCCTGCCAACGGCCCTATGAGGTTCTGGACGCTCTGATTTTAGGAAACCTGACACTCGGATGACCAATTTCTCGGCGCCAGGCAGTAAGTGGCAGAGCTAAGACAAGACCGTAGGTCGCTGCTCTTTAGATTCCTCCCTATAAACCCAGCAATCTCAATCGCTGTATCTCCGGCTCTTCACACGCCAGGACACATAGGTGATGCTCAATAAATATTTGCTTAATAAATTCAAGAATGAATGAGAGAGCGAAGAGAATCAATATCACATTATGAATGGGGAAGAGATTTAAAAGCTGACGCAGTCTACAAGTAGGAGATTGTTAGAACAATTCTCTCCGCCACGCTATCCCCTCCCGCAGGGGAGGTGGAATTCTCCTCCCAACTTGGCTAATTCCACCCGGGGAAGGAGGGGCCCTCCAGGTGTCGGAGACCCTCGCACCCGCGGCTCTCCCCACGCCCCCGCAGGCTCCTGGGACCCAGCCGCGAGCAGAGGCAGGGGGACCCGAGAGGCCGCCAATGGGAGGGTCGTGGGAGGAGCCCCGGGAGAACGGGGTCGAAGGCGGGGGGGATGAGGGGGATGACGGCGGCGAGAACCCCAGCGGGGCGGGGCGGGCCGGCACGTCCCGCTCGGGCTGCGGCGGAGCGAGCCGGGCCAGCTCTGCAGAAGGCGGCGGCTGGCTGGCCGGGACGGTCACATCCCGCTGCAGGGGCCGGCGGGGCAGCCGCACTGCCTCCCGCACCGGGACTCAGGCCAGCGGCCAGGGCGCGCCGGCGCCGCCCCCTGCCCGGAGACAGACTACGCGGCCCGTCCGAGCCCCGGGGGCCCCCGCAGCCCCGCGGCCCGCTCCCGCTACGCCTCCGCCTGCCCCCTGCCCGCAGCTCGGTCCGCGCTGCCCGCCGCGCCGGGCCCGCGCCGGGATGGGGTAGGGCCAGCGCCACCGCGTCGGGCGATGGGCCGCCCTCTGGGCACCGAGCAGCCCCCCGAGGCCTGACAGACCACGAGGACCGGCGGAGGTGGGTGTGGGCAGGGCAGAGCCGCCCACTGGGGACGCCCGGGTGATGCGGGGGCGGGGAAGGCGTGGGGAGAAGGGGGGCTCCCGGGCCGCTGTGGGCGGTGGGGAGCCCGGGACAGCGGCTGCCACCGAGCCGTTCTGGGCAGTCCTTGACCCCCGCCCCCACAACTCCTGCCACCTCCAGGAGCCCCGCCTGGATGTCAAGCGGATGCCCCGGTGCCTCCCAGCGGACTCGGTGGGGACCATGGCTTCGCTGATGCCTCTCTCCCCATATTTAAGCCCCACGGTCCTCCTGCTGGTCAGTTGTGACCTGGGCTTTGTGCGAGCAGGTGAGTAAAGGGGTAGTAGCATCAACCAGAGCTAGTCCGCCGGTGGAACCTGTTAATCTGTTAACTCTGGCACCCACAGACCGACCTCCCTCTCCTGTGAATGTGACAGTCACTCACCTCAGAGCCAACTCGGCCACTGTATCCTGGGACGTCCCAGAAGGCAACATCGTCATTGGCTACTCCATTTCCCAGCAAGTATGAATCACCCTTCTGCTCCCTCAACCTGTGTCCTTGGATCTGTGAACATTCCTTCAGTTGCCCCCACCCCAGACCTCAGCTCACCACCTGGTGGTGGGGGAATCTGGGAGCGGGTGTTCCCTGGCTCCGGCTGCCCTTCTCACCCTTACTCTGTGGACTGCTTGCATGTTCAAGAGTCCTGGGACTGGTGTGAGACTGCCCTCCTGTCCCATCATCTCCCTGCAGCGACAGAATGGCCCTGGGCAGCGTGTGATCCGGGAGGTGAACACTACCACTCGGGCCTGTGCCCTCTGGGGCTTGGCTGAAGACAGTGACTACACAGTGCAGGTCAGGAGCATCGGCCTCCGAGGAGAGAGCCCCCCAGGGCCTCGGGTGCACTTCCGAACTCTCAAGGGTTCTGACCGGCTACCCTCAAACAGCTCAAGCCCAGGTGAGGGTCTCAGCTATTCTCCACCCCCGAAAGCATTGGATTCCCTGGCTTTTTTACCGGCCTTCAGCCTGTTATGTTCCCCCAATCAAGCAGCAGTCTAGCTTAGATGAATAAAAGGATGATTTAACTCATCATACTGCCAAGAAACGCAGGGAAAAGGTTGGCAGGGGACTGGGTATAAACAGGCTGATAATGAATCGTTTGGGAGAAGGGCTTAACCAACCTCAGTTCACAGCCACCACAGCCTGCGTGAGTACTCACCCACAGCCTTCCTGCTTTTTGGTCTCTAACTACCTGTCCACCAACAGCTTCCTAGAGAGGCTAAGAGAGGCAACCCTGTGATGGGTCGGTCTGCCCCGACACTAGTCCCCAGACTCTCCATCCTTACCTGTCTGCAGAGAAGAGCTCTCTAGCAGCTCCCCATAACCTGGAGGCTATCTCCTCCTCCTCAGGTGACATCACAGTGGAGGGTCTGGATGGAGAGCGACCCCTACAGACGGGGGAAGTGGTCATCATTGTGGTGGTGTTGCTCATGTGGGCTGGTGAGTGAGCAGCTGGACCGGGGACCAAGGACCGGGGAGTGGGGCTCAGTGCAGGAGGGAGGTGGTGAAGGAGAGAAGAGATAGGGAGAGATTTTGAGTGGGGAGATGCTTAGTCGAGGGGGGTGAGCAGAAGTTTGAGGAGAAAGGGTGCGTGGGTGGCTTCATGGCTGAGCATCTTCCTTTAGCTCAGGTTGTGGTCCCAGGGTCCTGGGATCAAGTCCCGCATCCGGGTCCCCACAGGGAGCCTGCTTTTCCCTCTGCCTATGTCTCTGCCTTTCTCTCTCTCTCTGTGTCTCTCATGAATACCTAAAAATTAAAAGTCATAAAAAAAAAAGTTTGAGAAGAGGAAGATTAAGAGGGTGATGCTCACACGAGTACTAGAAATTCAAGGGTTCTCCTCTCAGGTTTTCTAGAAACTCTGTGGGTATCTCACTGCCCTTCACGGCTGTGAGTAGGGAGGTCAAGATCAAGGTGCAGATTGTATTGTTGTGTTTCAGCTGTAATTGGGCTATTCTGCCGTCAGTATGATATCATCAAGGACAACGACTCCAACAACAACCCCAAGGAGAAGGGGAAGGGGCCGGAACAGAGTCCTCAGGGAAGGCCAGTGGGGACAAGACAGGTGATGTGCGGTGAATGAGGGAGGGAACGGTGATCTTGCTTCTAGGAGCAGCCAGGGAAAGGGAGAAGGCCAAAGAGGGGTAGGAAAAGAGGGAAGATGGATATTTGGGATGCAGGCGGCTATTTCCTTCCTGAAATCAGAGACTCAAGCCTTTTTCTTTTACAGAAAAAGTCACCGTCCATCAACACCATTGATGTATGAGTGAAGAAACAGAACCAGAAAATGGATGCACTAACAACCTGGGGATGGGATAGGGTCAGGGAGAGCTTCAGGCAGTGATGTGCCCAAGAGTGAAGGATCCCACAGTTTCCCAGAGGGTAATGACACTCCCACAATCTCAGGCCTGGTATCCATCCTCTTTCCACTGTGAGCAGGGCCAGAAGGTAGGTCTCTTAGGATCTGTGCCCCTGGACCTGAGGAATGGCTATCAGATGGGATATGTCCTTCCATCCCCCAGATCCAGGGGAGAGTCACTTGTTCAACCATATCCCACTAGGTCCCAAATGGGGCCCCCATTTCACCTGCATCAGGACTCTTGGCATCCCCAGCTGCCCCCACATCTTGCCTCTGGGTCTCAGAGAGGGGTGTTTCTTTGGCTACTTCCCCTCCCCCAGCAATGAAAAGGAATTGCCTGGGTCTGGAGGCAGATGCTGCACTGCACTACTCCAATGTCTTCCATGGAGCCTCAGGTGCTCCCCTCTCACCTGGTAGCCCATTCAGCTGCTGGTGATCTCAGCCCTTGGACATTTTTCCAATAAAGGTTCTTGGACAAACTGGAGCTGACTGTATGGTATACCGTATAGTATGTTGAAGACATTTCCCCACTGTCTCTCCCTTGACTACAAGGGCCTCTCACACCACCACCAACTCGACAGGAGCACTCTGATTTTAAGGTGTTATTTTGATTCTCTAGCCTGGGAGGGGGTGAGGAGGAGGCCAGAAATGGGTATAGAAAACTAGAGCCCTACTTCCTTTTGTTTTGTTCAGTGAGAAGGGGGGAGAAGCAAAAGAAAGGAAGATACCAGTTCTCCTGCACCAGGGGAAGTGAAAAGTTAAACCACATGAGAGGGGTCAGTAACCTTTTAGGTTCACTGCCCACATTGATAACCAAGCTCTTCACCATTTATTCCTCCGATTCCTCCATCAAGCCTGAGTCAATTTCCAGAAAAGGACTGAATAGTATCTTGGGACAAAGGACAGAGCAGCTATACTAATGGATCCATGTGCTCCTATCCTGTGCATTCCCATACCTATTCTTCCCTGCCCTCTGGCTTTCCCTTTTGTCTGTCTCTGTTCATCCGGTCAAAGTCAATAATAATTGTAAAGTGTAAATGAGTTTATATTCACTCTCTGCCACTACATCCAGAGGAGGATTATGGAAATAAAACTGAGGGATTGGAATTCCCCTGTCAAAAGACTTATACTTTGGGTTCTGGGGCTACTTGTTTCCTGTATAAATAGGGGCTTTCCTCTACTCTTCCCTAAATACCAAGGGGCTGGGGGGGATGGTGCCAGTGAGAGAAATATCTATTGACATTTGCAACCACGGTGGGGGAAAGGCTTCAGAACCCAGAATCTGCTTGGACAGCATATGCTACCCTTTCTGGAGAAGTATAGGTCTTCTCAGCTTCAGATTTTTCCAGAGGAGGTATAAGAATAATTCTCCTAACTCGCCTTTTCTGCATCTCAGGCTCTGGTATGTTACAAGAATTTAGAACAATAATTCTGAAAGGGACCCCAGATCCCTTTCAGAATTATTGATCTATACAGATCAAGAAGTCAATATCCTTTTTACTTAACCAAGCTCCAACCCCAGTTATCACAGGACTTAATCTTAGGCAATCGGGCGAGCCAAGCTCCGGTTTGCCCTCTGCCTTGAACCACAAAAGCATCCCGATCTGGGCAGCAGTCTTTAATCCACTGCTACCTAATTGTATAGTAGCACCTCTCATTGGCCACTGGTTTCAAAACACTCATCTCTCAGACTCTGGACACATCGTTTCTTGGGATGGAAGTAGCACAGAGTATAAGAAGCATGGCATGGAGACAGGGAGCTAGGAGTTCAGAACGAATACACAGGGTGTTTAAAAGCACCAGCTCAGGCTTGAATCCCAGTTATAGCCTTTACTATTAGTTTGGGTAAGTGGCCCCTCTAATCCTGAGACTCCTGGTATGTAAAATGGGACTAATAATGCCAACCCCTTCAAAAGGCGGCTTTGAGATTGAATGAGATGATGCACAGTACCTGGCAGGCGCATACTGAGTATTCAGTTAGCAATCATTATTAGCCAGCCTTGCGATCCCCTGCGAGTCATATAACCTATTTGGGTTCAATTCCATCCGCTGCAAAACGTATGGAAGCAACTACCCTGATTTCCTCCGAGGTAGTGAAGATCAAAATAATGCATTCAGCCACACTTACTCGCAACACAGCGCGAGAAACACCGCGATTACGTAGGACCTCGAGGTGGCCTAGGACTCGTGGGCGTGGCTTGAGCTTGGGTTTGCAGGCAACGCCGGGATTGGCTCGTTAAGGAGAGGATTCCATCCCTCTCGTTGTCCCGCCCTAGGCCTCACTGCGCCTGCGCACGTTCTGTTTGCATCGCCGCGAACCTACGTGGTGACCTTGCGAAGTGTGTTGCGCCCCGCTCGCATCTGCGTCAGCGGCAGTCGCTGCGGCTGCGTGGCGGGTTGTCCAGGTAACCACGGGAGTTGTCGCTGACTGGTGGCAGCTGAGAGGCAGGTGTTCGTCATGCAGTTGAAGCACCTGAGGACCCTGCTGAGCCCTCAGGTGAGGAGTTGCGTGCCTCTTCCCTTCCCCGCCCGCCTTAACGTTGCAAAGAAAAGGGGGAACTGAAATGTCACGATGTTGAGCGCCTACTGTATGCGGAAGACTGAAGGCTCTAAGGATGATTCGACTCTGCTCGATAGTGTGCAGTAGGCGAGACGGGCCTCTTAGCCTCGGTAGCTTTCATGCCCGTTCATTTAACGTCAGTTGTGGACGAGGAGGCCCCGTGGTGGGCGCGCTTGTAAACTACGAGCCTAAGTCTGCACCCAAAGAAACGAGGGCTCTAGGTGCAAGCCCCAGAGGAGGGGTGCAGAAGACCTCACGTTCATTCTGATGATGAAGATTTCAGATTCAGAAGAGGCGGGGCCCTGGGGGAGGAACCATGCTAAAGAAAGGCTGCGTTTTGGAGCTGGGAGACCAGAATCCAAGTCCCAGGGCCAGCTCTACTTTAAATAAATGACCCAATACCGCTGACTTTGGCCCTCGTCACACAAAGTCTCTGAGTGGAAAACGGGAGTAACAATAATTAGCAACCTGAGGGGGATTTGGAGGAAGAGTTAAAGGAAGTAATGTACACAAAGGCCATTGCAAACTTAAAAGCAGTATTAAAACTGATAGACAAGAGAGGAGAGCAAAATTCAAAGGACAAAATCATACAAAGCTAGTGAAAATATCTGTCACAAGTGAATGTTTAATAGGTAGCAGGGCAGCATTAGTTGTTAAGATTGTGGTTTGTGGAATCAGACATACGTGGACTTAAATCTTGGTTCTGCCACTTCTAAACTGTGTATGTAAACCTGAGCAGATTACTTAACCTTTCTGAACCTCAAGTTTCTGGTTGTAAGATGTACCCAAAAATGGCATCTGTCTCAGCGTTATGAGGTAAAAGGAGAGTGCATATTAAGCACTTATCAAAGTGCCTAGCCTGTGGTAAGATCTTGTTAAAGATTAGCTTTCATTATTCTGTTCCCTACCTCATGTAATCCTTACGACTGCTGTGAGGAATCAGGAAGGCTTCACAGAAGATGTGGCATTAGAACAGAGGGAAATGGGGATCCCTGGGTGGCACAACGGTTTGGCGCCTGCCGTTGGCCCAGGGCGCGATCCTGGGGACCCGGGATCGAATCCCACGTCGGGCTCCCGGTGCATGGAGCCTGCTTCTCCCTCTGCCTATGTCTCTGCCTCTCTCTCTCTCTCTCTCTCTGTGTGCGACTATCATAAATAAACTGAAACTTAAAAAAAAAAAAAAAAAAGAACAGAGGGAAATGAGAAGAAAAGAGAAGTGTACTCATTGGCTCAGTAAACTGCCCCTGAAAATGTAATTTAAAGATTTCTTTACCCTAATGGAATTATTGAAAATGAAAACCTCCTTCAGTCTTTGAAAATAGGATGTCATGATGCAGGGAAGGGCGAATGCCCAGAGTTGGCAAAATGATGAAGGAAGATGAACAATGGTTATTGAGGAGCCCTTCAAACCTAATTTAATCAAGAGTTGGAGGGTGGTGAAGGTGGTGGTGTGGCTATATTCTGACTCTGAGAATTTTGATAAAGAAAGCATTTTTTTTTTAAATCTCTGACTTCACAGGTAAGTGGATTAGGAGTGAAAATTAACAAAGTTTGAAACCAGAGCTCTAGAGCCCAAGTAATTAATCATGCAATTGGAGCAGAAGCTAAATGTTTAATTTCAAGGAGGGAAATCCTTAGTGCAGAACCATTAAGTGAGGACCAGGGCTGGTGGCAGACAGATGTGGCAAAAATAATTCACTGGGAGATGGTCACTTCTAAATTGGGCTTCTGTGCAGTGCATAGTCCTTGGGCGGGGGAGGGGGGATCCAAAAAAACTAACCGGGCGGCATATTCATCCTAAGTCTCAACTCTAATTGTCTTACTCCCTATTCTGGAACTTTCACTGTCTCTCCCTTTCCCACGAAATAAGCCCAAACTCCTTGGCCAAATTTCAAAGATCTTTCTTGAGCTGGACTCACTGTCTTTCCTGCCTTACCTCCTCTGTTCTATTTGCAAGGTAGTTGCAGCTAAATTAAATTATTATTTCTTGACCAGACTTGCCTTTGCTCATATCATTCCTTCTACCTCAGATAATTCCTCTCACTTAACTGCATCCATTCTTCAAAGCTTAAAGTTGATCATTTATTTTTTTCAAGATTTTATTTATTCATGAGAGAGACAGAAAGAGAGGCAGAGACACTGGCAGAGGAAGGAGAAGCAGGCTCCATGCAAGGAGCCCAATGTGGGACTTGATCTCGGGAATCTGGGATCATGCCCTGAGCTGAAGGCAGATGCTTAACCACTGAGCCACCCAGGTGTCCCAAAGTTGATCATTTATTTTATTTTTTTTTAATTTTTATTTACTTATGATAGGCACACAGAGAGAGAGGCAGAGACACAGGCAGAGGGAGAAGCAGGCTCCATGCACCGGGAGCCCAATGTGGGATTCGATCCCGAATCTCCAGGATCGCGCCCTGGGCCAAAGGCAGGCGCTAAACCGCTGCGCCACCCAGGGATCCCCCAAAGTTGATCATTTAAACATAAAATTACCTTAGGCTTCTCCAAACTATTACCATGCTTTGTATATGCCTCTCTTACGGGAGTTTTCCTGTTTTTGTACCCATCTTTTTTTTTTTTTTTTTTTAAGATTTCATCCATTTATTCTTGAGAGACACACAGAGAGAGGCAGAGACATAGGCAGGGGGAGAAGCAGGCTCCCTGTGGGGGAGCCCAATGCGGGACTTGATCCCAGGACCCCAGGGTTCATGTGCTGAGCCAAAGGCAGACGTTCAACTGTTGTTGAGCCGCCCAGGTGCCCCTGGTTTTGCTCCATCTTATTAGCCTGGGACAAGGACCATATTTTGTTCTTTGTCCCCCTCTCAGTTCCTGGCCACATGCCTTTCTCAATAAGGTATTCAAAAAATATTGAATGAATGACTAAAGACCAAAACTTATTTTTTTAAAAAGACCTATCAGACCAATTGAATTTATTTCAGTAGCAGTCCTAGGATATGAGAGAGTGAGGCCATTGCAGGGGCACATTGGTACAGTTGATTTAGCATGCCACCTCTTAGTGCATTTGCCTAATAGTTTGCTAAAGCCCCTTGTTCTCCTGGTCCAGGGTTTTATCTTCTTGGAGACCAGGATGCATCACAAACATCTGTTTATTTTAAGGACTATGATGAGGAAAATTGACCAAATCACACTAGAACTAAAGGAACTAGAAAACTTTTGTTGTTCTAGAAGAGCATCTAGGTTTATTTTTTCCCCCCGCTGTCTCTGTAGGATGGAGCTGCGAAGGTGACCTGCATGGCTTGGTCCCACAACAATGCCAAATTTGCTGTCTGCACAGTGGACCGAGTGGTGTTGCTATATGATGAGCATGGGGAGCGGAGAGACAAATTTTCCACCAAACCAGCTGACATGAAGGTGAAGAGAGTACTCTGTGTGTACTTAACCTGTTGATGGGGCCTTAGAAATCTGGAAAACTTCATAATTGACTCCCCAGCCTTCGGCATTGGAAATGGCCTGCCTCTTCTTTTCTCAGGACAAATCCCTCAAGCTCATTATAATCACACATACACCTCTTCTTCTCTTTTCTCTTTCATATGTACTCATTACTTTTTTTTTCTTTTTTTAACCCTTAGTATGGCAGGAAGAGCTATATGGTGAAAGGCATGGCTTTTTCTCCTGATTCCACTAAAATTGCCATAGGACAGACTGACAACATCATCTATGTGTACAAGATTGGAGAAGATTGGTGAGAATAGAGACTGGGAGATGGGGTGACCTAGAAAAGAAGGAGAGGGCAGGAAGAAATGCCTCATTGGGGAAGGGGGAGTGGAGAAGATGATAATCCAAGCTGGGACATGGACAAAGGCCCTCTAGAGCCTGTCGTTGCTTCCCTACCTTTGCTTGCTCCATGTGTTCTGAGATCCCATCCCTGGTGGAATCAGCCTAAGGTCAACATGAGGGCCTGTGAGGTTCTGGAGAGACCACGGTGGTAGAGCATCTTTGTTATTGTTCCAAAGCTGCTCAGGCTACATCTTATGCCTCCTTTCAGGGCTCCTGTGGAATGGTAGGAAACACTAGGGGAGCAGGGAAGGTGTCTGTGCTCTCTTCCCTTCCCCCAGCATCATATGTGGCAATTTATTTATGAAAGTGTTTTTAATATGCTTTCCCTCCTTTTATTTGGCAGGGGTGACAAGAAAGTCATCTGTAACAAATTCATCCAGACGGTAAAGTCCAGACCTGTTTCTGGGAGATTAGGATGAACGAACATGTATCAATATATCTACTTACAAATTAACCAGGAGTTGCATTTTTTTAACATATGAATCTGACTTTTCCAACTACAAGGATGGTGCTGCCTGGCTGCTCATCCTCATTTGCTTTCCTCCTTGAGCCCAGTTGTGTCTTCTCCCCTATAGGCAACTGGGGTGGTGGCATGTGGCAGGGGGTTCAGTTTGTTAGAAATGTGATAAACTACATAGACAGGATTATCCTTTTCATGATTTTCTTCTTACAGAGTGCTGTCACTTGTCTGCAGTGGCCAGCGGAGCACATCATTGTCTTTGGACTGGCTGAAGGGAAGGTAACAGAGGAAGAGAAACACAGGAGAGGTGGTGGGTGGAGATAATGGTTCTGGAAAGAGAAATATGGTTAAATTTCTCCCTTAGGGTCAAGTTGTGTATTGGGGGAGAATACAGAAGGACCAGTTTTTTTGTTATTTATTTTTCTTTCTTTAGGATCTTGGTGGGATTGAAAGTAGCCCAATCAGACTTATATCCATTTTCCCGTTTCCAGGTTCGTTTAGCAAACACTAAAACTAATAAATCATCTACCATCTATGGGACAGATTCTTACGTGGTATCACTGACAACAAAGTAAGTAAGGAAGATCAGTATCCTAAGAGCTTGGAATTGTAGGAAGAGGTGATGCGGATGTTGGGACTGGGACACTGTAATATGGAAGGTGAAGAGGACTGGTAGGACTGGTAGCAGGAAGGCCAGATAGGGTGATGTTTGACAGAGAAAGGGGATTCCTTGGTGAGACAGAATAATCTCTTTCCTTGACTCCTCTTCCCCTTTTTAGTTGCTCTGGGAAAGGAATTCTCTCTGGTCATGCAGATGGCACCATTGTTAGATATTTCTTTGATGATGAAGGCTCTGGAGAGTCACAGGTATGATTAAAGCATGCTGTGTCATGGGGTAAGGAAGCCCAAGACCCCTTCTAGAGGAGGGCAGACATTAAGATTGATGTGCTAGGGGAGGTAGCTAGAGGAGAGAGGTGGGAGGGGGGCCATTTGGATACAGCCACAGAGAGAATTTGTGTTCAGGAGGCTAGAGCTTAATACTTGTGGGAAAGAGGGAGTCAAGTGGAAGGGATTCTGAGAGTAAGGGAAAGTAAAAATTATTCTCATCTATGTAAAAAGTATATTTATGTATACAAATTCATAAGGGAAAAAAGTCATTTACTCTCGAGAGGGAAAAGATGGGGGATAAATGAAATGTTCATAATTTACTCTCTATAATTCTCTGTTGTTTGAATACCTTATATTAAGAATTATTTGCATAGGGCGCCTTTCTGGCTCAGTTGGTGGAGCATGTGAATCTTGATCTCAAGGTTGTGAGTTCGAGCCCCATGTTGGGTGTAGAGATTACTTAAATAGCTAAAGCTCAAAAAAAAAAAATTACTCATGTAATAATTAAATTTATTTCCCCTAAAAATAAGAGTCATATGCTCCCTGTGGGCCTACCCAACGTTGGTCAATGTCTAGGATATCTTCCTTGGAGGCTTTATAGATTTTTTTTTAAAGGACTCCAACATGTATTTTGAGGCTTCCTCTTGAGCACAATGTCAATAAGCATGTATGTATGTCATACATATGTGTGTGACAATATAAAACAGAAAGACAATTTGTGAAGTCCTCCAGATTAGGATGTGTTGGTGTGGGAAAATGTTGAAAGATTTACACAGAGTAGGATGATCAGAGTGAGCGTGTTAGGTGCTAGAAAGGAGAAATGCCCAACTGGAGCTGTCAGAATTAGTGATTGAAATGCTCCCCTTCTGTCTTAGGGGAAGTTGGTTAACCACCCATGCCCACCCTATGCCTTGGCTTGGGCAACCAACAGCATCGTGGCTGCAGGCTGTGATCGGAGGATTGTGGCCTATGGGAAGGAAGGCCATGTACTACAAACTTTCGATTACAGCCGTGACCCTAATGAGCGGGAGTTCACCACAGCCGCCGCAAGTCCTGGAGGCCAGTCTGTTGTGTTGGGAAGTTATGACAGGTGGGTCCCTTTCCATGTGCATCTTTTGTCTGCTTTCCCTATGTACACTCTGCTTTAGCCAGTTATTCTCAACCAGAGTGGGAAACTGGATGAGAATCAAGTGGATATTGAAAGAGATCCTCAACTTTTAATTCACACACTTCCTTTTTCCTGCTCCCACCATCCGTTGGCACTCTGGCAGTTCCAGAATGCACCAGGATTTTGTCTCTGTGCCTCTCTCTGGGACTCCACAGTCGAATTCATCTCTATTCTCTTTGTATGACTATTGCCTCTTTTCAGACCACTGGCTTAGTGTTTGTCACATTATTACTTTTTTAAGATTTTATTTATTTATTCATGAGAGACACCGAGATAGAGAGGCAGAGACACAGAGGGAGAAGCAGGCTTCATGCAGGGAGCCACATGTGGTACTTGATCCCGGGACTCCAGAATCACACCCTGAGCTGAAGGCAGATGCTCAACCACTGAGCCACTCAGGCGTCCCATGTTTCTCACATTATATTACACTTTGTGTTTATAGCTATCTGGCAAAATTGAGATTCCCTTGAGAAGAGGACCTATTCTTTTTTTTTTTTTTAATCTCCAGTGCCCAAATTAACATCTAATATATAACCTATACTTAAATGTTTGGCGAATGAATGGAGGGATGGATGGAACAGTAAATAAACAGCTAGGTCTGGGTCTTCTCTCATCAGCTTTGTCAACCCTTTGTCAATCTCATGTGTGTTTCCTCCTTCCTTTTTCTGTTTCTTACTGTTTCTCTTTTCTTTTTCCTTATTTTTCTATTGCTGACAGCTTATTTTTCTCACCAGCTAAGATCTCCTTTTTGTTTTCTCCGCTCCCATCATTCTTACTCCATTTTACTTTTGACTTGGATTTTCCCAGCTTCCTTCCTTTGAACCTTTTTGTCCTCTCCAGTGAAATTACTTAGCTTGTGTGTTCTCTTTTACTTCCTTCTCTAATACAGCAAGACTCATCTCCTTCAGTTACCCACCTATTTCAACTCTTTTGCTCAGCCTCCATTTCTTCTAAAAACCACCTACTTAATTTCAGACTTCGGGTGCTCAACTGGAGCCCTCGAAGAAGCGTCTGGGAAGAGGCAAAGCCCAAGGAGATTGCCAACTTATACACCGTCACTGCCTTGGCCTGGAAACGGGATGGCTCACGACTCTGTGCGGTGTGTTTCACTAGTAGTCCCTTTCTGCATGGGTGACTTTCTCCAAACTAGGAAAAATCCTGCCTTCTCCTAAAGCACTCTGTCCTGAAACTAGAGAATCTCCTCTTCCCTTTTGACTCCAACCTAAAAATATGACATTAAAGGCAGGAAAGAGAAATTCACACTTTATTGGAAGCCAAAAGAGACAAAGAATTCTGTAGGCAGGGCTGATTTCTCCCTTTCATCCCATCACTATCCTTGAGTCCTATGGTTGCCACCTCTTCCCATCTGGTACTTCCAAAAACTGCCAGCCCTTTTACTGCCAACTCTTCTCTAGATTCTAGAACCTAGGTTTTGAGAATGTCTCTAGATATCCTCCCCATGCCTGTTACCTTTTATGTTCTCAACCTCCCTTCTAGGGCACACTCTGTGGTGGAGTGGAACAGTTTGACTGCTGCCTCCGGAGGAGCATTTATAAGAATAAGTTTGAGTTGACGTATGTGGGACCTAGCCAGGTAAGCAGCTGATAGCCTGCTATGCCAAGATCTTACCAGCGTTCATTCATCCTTGTGATGCTTTCTTGCCTTCTGGACACAGACAGTGTCAAATTTAACCCCTGGCAGAGACGTTCTAGAGAACAGAATGTGTTGGGCAACTTTCGAAGTTATTGTACTTCCGGCTTATTATAAGAAAAGATTTAAACACCAGACCTAAGGGGTACAGAGATTGCCACTTACATCTTCCTAGTTTAAAATTTTACTACTGGGATCCCTGGGTGGCGCAGCGGTTTGGCGCCTGCCTTTGGCCCAGGGCACGATCCTGGAGACCCGGGATCGAGTCCCACATCGGGCTCCCAGTGCATGGAGCCTGCTTCTCCCTCTGCTTGTGTCTCTGCCTGTGTCTCTGCCTCTCTCTCTCTCTCTCTCTCTCTCTCTCTGACTATCATAAATAAATAAATTTTAAAAAATAAAATAAAATAAAATTTTACTACCTGGAGTGTCTGGGTGACTCAGTGAGTTAAGTGTCAGACTCTTGGTTTTGGCTCAAGTCATGATCTCAGGTTTGTGAGCTCAAGCCCCGCATCAGGCTCTGGGCTGGGTATGGAGCCTGCTTAGATTTTCTGTCTCCCTCTCCCTCAACCTATTAACTGTCCCTCTAAACAAAAAAAAAAAAGAAAGAAAAAAAATTTTTACTACCTATATGCAGTCAATTGAGGAGCTTAGAATTATGCACGTGAATAGCATTGCTTTAGGGCCTCTGAACTCACTGTGTATGACGTTGTAAGGTAATTCTTAGTTTCTGAGACCACTTTTCTCTTTTCTCTACCTCTATCCTTTTTTCATTCCATTTATTATTTGTTGGTCTCTTCTTTTTTTCTTTTTTTAAGATTTTATGTACTTTAATTATAGAGAGAGCATGAATGTGGGTAGGGGGAGAGGGAGCAGCAGGCTCCCCAGTGAGCAGGGAGCCTGATGTGGGGCTCAATGCAGGGCTCGATCCCAAGACCCTAAGACCATGACCTGAACCAAATGCAGATGCTTAACCAACTGAGCCACTCAGGCGCTCCCTCTTGTTTTTCTTTAAGATTTTACCTTTAAGTAATTTCTACACCCAACATGGGGCTTGAACCCACAACCCTGAAATCAAGAGTTACATGCTCCTGGACTGAGCCAACCAGATGCCCCCATTCTTTCATTTTCTATCCATTCTCTATGTGTGAGCACTGTTAGGTATTGAGAATACAAAGATAATTATCTGTAGTATAGTGTTCCTTAATCAAGATCATTCTAGCAAAGGAAACAGGTTTATGAAACGACAGTATTGTACATGTGATTAAAGTAATCACAAACACTTTCACAAGAGGTATAGAGATGTAGAGAGAATGATTGGTTTTGCCCCATATGTATTATATATTATGTGTTATAAGTATCGAGAGAATCTTTGAAAGCATTCATAAATAGTAAAGCACCATGTGAATGTGAGGTGTTATTTTTACCAACAATAACCTAGGCTAGGTAATATTAAAGATATTAGCTTTATTAGTTTGATACTGGAGTGGAGAAGGGGCACAGCATGTTCACCCCTCTTTGGGATTGGGAGATCAGACTTGTACCTTCCAAGGTGATTGTGAAGAACCTGTCATCGGGGACCCGAGTGGTACTCAAGTCACACTATGGTTATGAAGTGGAAGAGGTGAAAATCCTGGGAAAGGAACGTTATCTGGTGGCCCACACATCAGACACACTGCTGCTGGGGGACCTGAACACTAATCGCCTCAGTGAGGTAGGAACCATGAATGGAGGGGTGGGAATCAGTATCTTGAGTTGCTACTTCAAGGGAGCCAGGGTCCTGAGGGGGAAAGATGTAACATGCTGGGGTTGGGGAATTCTGGAATGTGAATCCCCACCATTGGGCTATTGTTACCTCATCTCTCAGAGACCGAGAAACGTAGGGTAAAATCTGACCCAGCATCTCTTTTGTGCAATATCAAGACTGTCCTGAACTCAGTCTCTCTGCCTCCTCCCCTGTCATTCTTTCAGCATTGTCTTGGATAGTTATCCACATTGTTCCTTATGTCTTCTCCCTCCCTTACAGGTTGCTTGGCAGGGATCTGGGGGCAATGAGAAGTATTTCTTTGAAAATGAAAATGTGAGTAGAGCTTGATTAACCATCACCATCTCAATAAACCTCCTTCTAGCTCCTATGTCAGAAGGATAGCAAATGGCCAGGGGTTGAGAAGAGAGCAGATAAAGAAGGGAGAGTGAAGTAGGCAGAGGAACAGAATAAAGAGAAAAGTGGGAGTCACTTTGAACTAGCAGGATACCTCCCTCTACTACTTTGGTCTCTCTCTTCATGTAAACTTCCCACCACATGACTCTTCCATTCATCCCCAGGTGTGTATGATCTTCAATGCTGGAGAGCTAACTCTAGTGGAGTATGGGAGTAATGATACCCTGGGTTCTGTACGTACTGAGTTCATGAACCCCCACCTCATCAGGTAACCCCAAAAGGTTCTCTAAATTTTTGAAACCTAAAAGAATTCCTTTTTTAACTTTTAACTCGTGGTCCTGAAGATGAATCTAAAAACTGCATCCCATGTGTTACTTCGGGGCCCTTGATAAACATCTTGATGGCCCAAGCTCATTCCACCTTACCTCACCCTTCATGTTTCAGCGTCCGCATTAATGAGAGGCGTCAGCGAGGAATGGAAGACAATAAGAAATTGGCTTATCTTGTTGATATTAAAACTATTGCTATAGGTGAGTAAGACTCTCTCATAATTCTGATAACAAAATAGATATTTACAATACACTTCCATATCACAAGATTGTGTACAGTGGAGAATCCAGGTTTCTGAGAGGCACCAGGTAAATATGTGACCCCGCTCTTACAGAGGATATGTGAAATGTACAAATCCATGTCTGTGAGTGAGTTTGTATCTAGATATATAGATACAGATACACTGTTACATATATTGGCCTGTCCATACAATTATTCCTGTTCTTTAGGCATGTATCTTAGGGTTGGAAATTATAAATTTAGAGAGGAAACATTCGTGAATTTATGAATTTTCCTGTTTAGATTTCCTAGGATAATAGACAATTACAACTTGAAGGGGACTTATTTTCTGTAGACTTTGTCATTAGTAGCCAGTGATGACAAACTTTATTTGAATTTCACAAATGTTCACATAAATAAATCTTATTTTGTATATTAATAGTTAACTCTGTATCATGAAATGTTTTAAGCACAGAAAAATGCATATAGAATAGCATAGTATTTCCTAAGAAATATAGAGAATAACATATCCATATAGCATAGTTGGTAAGAACAAGGGTCTGGAGTCAAACCTCTCCACTTCTGTGTGATCTTAGGTAAGTTCCTTACCCTTTCTATATCTCAATTTCTTCAACCACAAAATGGGGATAAAAATAGTAACTACCTTTAAAAAAATAGTACCTATCTTATATGAAAAGCACTCAGATTAATGTCTGGCACATAATAAGCAACAAATGTTAGCTATTAATAATATTATTATTACTTGCGTACCCACACCCAGTTCTATCATGTCCTGACCTTTCATTATATTTACTTTGGATCTTTTAGCTCTTCTCTTATTGAGGGACATGTAAGTTGGTTTTTCACTGTTTCTACTATTTTGGTTCTCTAAGATTTACACCTAGGTGGAACTGCTGAATCATAGAAGAGGTACATCTGCAATTTCACTAAATATTTCCAAATTGCTCTCCAAAGAGATTGTACCAATTTACATTCCCACCAACAGTTAGAGGTCCCAGTGTTCTGCATTCTCTTCAATACTCAGAATTGCCTGATTTCATAATTTGGCTCAATCTGACATACATGAAATAATATCTCATTGTATTAATTTCTGTTGTTCATTTGTTCATTGGCCATTTGGATTTCTTCTTCTGCGTATTGCCAGTTCTTATCCCTTTCCTATTTTTTTAATACTTTATTTATTTGAAGGTTTTATTTATTCATGATAGACATAGAGAAAGAGAGAGGCAGAGACACAGGCAGAGGGAGAAGCAGGCTCCGTGCAAGGAGCCTGATGCGGTACTCTATCCCGGGACTGCAGGATCGTGCCCTGAGCCAAAGGCAGGCGCCAAACCGCTGAGCCACCCAGGGATCCCCTCCCTTGCCTATTTTTAAGATCAGGTTATCTCTTCCTTATTGACTTGAAGGATTTCTGTGTATGTGCGTATCTAGCCTTTGATGGTCATTTATATTGTGGATATTTTGTCTTAGCCTCTTTTAGTGTTCAGACATTTTTAATTTTAATGTGGTTCATTTAATCACTTTTTTAAAAAAAGATTTTATTTATTTATTCATAGAGACACACAAAGAAAGAGAGGCAGAGACACAGGCAGAGGGAGAAGCAGGCTCCATGCAGGGAGCCTGACATGGGACTCTATCCCGGGTCTCCAGGACCACGCCCTGGACTGAAGGTGGCGCTAAACCCCTGAGCCACCCAGGCTGCCCATTTAATCACTTTTTAAGAAATAGTTTGTGATTTTTGAGGTCTTGTTTAAGAAGTTTCCTTGAGGCACCTGGCTGGCTCAAAGGAGCATGTGACTTTTGATCTCGGGGTCATGAGTTCAAGCCCCATGTTGAGTGTAGAGATTACTTAAACAAAACTTTAAAAGAGAAAAAGTTGGGCAGCCCCGGTGGTGCAGCGGTTTAGCACCGCCTGCAGCCCAGGGCATGATCCTGGAGACCCTGGATCCAGTCCCACATCGGGCTCTCTGCATGGAGCCTGCTTCTCCCTCTGCCTGTGTCTCTGCCTCTCATTCTCTATCTGTGTCTCTATGAATAAATAAATAAAATCTTTAAAAAAAATAAAAAAGAAAAAGTTTTCTACTCCCTCCTTTAATTTTTTAAAATTTACTTTCACCTGGAATTAATTTTTGTGCATAATGTGGGTATAGATCATGTTTTACTTTTTCCATGTTTAACCATTTATTGGAAGTCCATTCTGTACTCACAAATTTGTAATGTCACCTCTTATAAATCAAGTTTCCAAATATATGAGTCTGTTCTTAAGATACTTTTATATTTCATGAATTTTATATATCACATCAGATGATTGAGCTCAGAAATGTAAGTATCTATAATAGAAATAATATAGTCTGGTGGCCCTATGTTCCAGTGGCAATAATGTTCTGTGAGACTTTGGACAAGTCACCCCACTCCACAGGGCTCATCTTCAGTAGTGTATAAAATGACAGAGTTCTTCTCTTAACCTTTTTTGTTACCAGCCTCTTTGAATATCTAATTAAAATCATAGATCCTTTCCCAGAAGAACATACATAAACATACGATTTTGTGTGTGATTTCAGGGTGTTCACAGAAATAGGGTCCCCATAGCTCTAGTATTTTATGCTTCTACTTAGAAATTGGGACTTTAAAACATACGGCTTTATCATGTTGCATTTTAATTAAAGGAAATTTCATTTTTAAGTTGGTCTTCCCAGTTGTAGACATTAGCTGGCATTTGGCCTTTAGCTTCAGCATGTATAACAAAGGCAGGACATTGCACGCTGGTAATGTATACAAATAAGAGTAGTTAATGGGCTGTGTTCAGGAGACCCCCTGAAAGCATCCTAGCCAATGCTGAGTGGTCTAAGTGTGATCATTTCCTATATTGTCTACAAAATTCACACCAAACTAAAATACTCATCCTCAGCATGATCAACCTAACTTGAGTCAGAGGTTCCTCCTGTTTTGTCTGTGGGCCTTCACCACTGTTGACCTCTCAGTACTCTTACATCATAGGCACTCAAAGTGCAGGCAACTCCTTGTAGCAAAAATGTTCATGAAGGTCATCTCATCCATCAGCTTTCTCTCATTGGCGTGCTGGAATAGGAATAGGGCTCTTTCTTAATGTGCTCAATGCTGCCTTCCAGAGGATTTTGTGAGTAACAGAAGCCAGTTGCTCTGATCTGTTCTGATGGGTTATGAGACAACCCCAAGAATCCCAGAGAGGAATCACATTTCTTGACACATCTAGACCTTTGGAGTTAACTACAGAGTTAAATTTTAGTAGAAATCTAGTATTGTAAGCACCTTAGCAAAATTATGTTTTATTGACTGTTTGCATTCCTCATAACCGTAGACTGATGCATCATTCTTAAAGCCCAGCATACAATTGAAGGCAAGACTTTTGCAGGCTGCCTCGTGTCCTATATATGATTTTGTGGAATCTGTCTTCTTAACGCCCGTCTCCTTTACTTCGTAGTGGATCTGATTGGTGGCTACAACATTGGCACCATCAGCCACGACAGCCGTGTGGATTGGCTGGAACTTAATGAAACTGGGCACAAGCTTCTCTTCAGGGACCGGAAACTTCGTGTAAGGAGGGTTACTAAGGCCTTAGCCATTGAGTAGTCAGTCCATAGAGGATGTGGTAGTACCTGCTATCAGGGATTGTAGGGGGCAGGATGGACATAATTTTTTGGTGCTGTGCCATTAACATAGCAAAAGGCACAGAAGAATCAACATTGGGCTGACATCATAGCCCAACCTATATTACCCTTAAGGAGATGGCACCAAAGTCCAGAGGGGAATTTGGGAGCTGGTTTCTCTCTTACTTCACAAATCTTTGCCCTCGTGAAACTGCATCACCTCCACATGCCTAGCTGACCTTTACCCACACTCGTTCCAGTGTCCTTCAGCTACACTTATCTGACAGAATTAAAGCTGGCTTGAGGAAAGTCCCTCATGAGCCCTTTATTGACTCTGATCTCAATGAAGTACACCAAAGAGCTCAGCCTCAAGGGCAGAGAGTCTGTCTGGTGATTATTCATTTCATTTTCATTGTGCTGTGAAAGCCACATCACAAGTTTCCAGACCATTTAATTTGCCTGGTGACCTTACGTTTGTAATCCAATCTGGCAACCCTGGCCCAGAGTTACTCTAAGAATGAAAGTCTGTCCTTCCCCTAACTTAAATTTCTGGGTGTAGATCTTTGCTTACTCGGTTATCTCTTATTGGCCAGTGTCAGCATATACCAAGTCAACATAAACTTCAAGTGTTGCAGGTTATTAAACTTTGAAATTCAGCATCTACTTGACTGGTGGGTCAGTTCACCACATTTCACCATTAAAGAAATGGTCAAGATCAGAAAACATTCTATATCCCCTTCTAATTGTATTACCTCTTCCTTCTTTAGTTACATCTATACGATATTGAAAGCTGCACTAAGACAATGATCCTCAACTTCTGCTCCTACGTGCAATGGGTCCCAGGAAGTGATGTGCTGGTAGCTCAGAACCGAAACAGCTTGTGTGTGTGGTACAACATTGAGGCACCTGAGAGGGTCACCATGTCCTCTATTAGGGTATGTTGACACCAGAGCACCTTAGACATAGTGTCAAACTGATTGATTAGGACCCTGAGGAAGCTCCCAAGGTTATTTGGTTTTCTCTGGACCACCACCCATAATCTCTGTAAGAGAGTTGGCAAGTAAAGCTTATACTCCTTCCCCACAGTGGCCTGGGTTCCAGAACCATCCTTCTTCAGATTCCTGACATTAAGTCCTTGTAATATCCCTATTACAGTGGCCCTAGGAATTCACCAGGTTCATAATGAGTTTTCTTAAGCTGGAAGAGCCTCCATGGGAAGGGCAGTTCTGTGTCTGTTCCTGTGTGCTGCTTCTCTGTTGTACGCCATTCAGAGTTCGTTCTTAATCAGCCTGAAGGTCAGACACTCTGTCTGTCCCGCCAGCATCACTTACATTCCAGTGGTCTTCCAAAATCTGGGAAGAACTGTGAAAACAAGAGAAGCCCTTGTGCTAGGCTGGGATGACTGATATGGGTATATGTAGAGCACTTGAGAGTTTTTTTTTTGTCCTTTTTCTATATCTCTTTTTTTCCTCCTTTCTTGCCTCGTTTTAGACTAAGTTTGGGGCTTGGGGGTTGTTTTGTCCTTTTTTAAACACCATTTTTCATCTTTTTGCTTTGGTAGTTTTACATTTTATTCCTACAGTGGTTACCCTCAGAAGTTTACCATATACTTAAATTAATAGTCTCAAGTTATTTAGCATCTAACTTCCCGGCAAATGATACGAGGACCTTAACTTTGATCACCTCCCCTTTGCCATTTTGTTTAAAGATTTCATTTATTCATGAGAAAGAGAGAGAGAGGCAGAGACATAAGTAGAGGGAGAAGGCTGCTGGCAGGGAGCCCGATGTGGGACTCGATCCCCAGACTAAAGGCAGACACTCAACGCCTGAGCCATCCAGAGGTCCCTGTTCAGTATTTTGTTATCCACAAAGTTAGATATTATTCTCTTACGCAGCCAGAACTTGTTTACTTTTACCATCATAGTACCAGTTTCTCTGTTCACTTTTTCTTTTACATTGATCTTCCCTCTGGAGTTATTTTTCTTCTCCTTGAGAGAAAGTGTTTTAAAGACAAATGCGGGGATCCGTGGGTGGCGCAGCGGTTTGGCGCCTGCCTTTGGCCCAGGGCGCAATCCCTGGAGACCCGGGATCGAATCCCACATCGGGCTCCCGGTGCATGGAACCTGCTTCTCCCTCTGCCTATGTCTCTGCCTCTCTCTCTCTCTCTGTGACTATCATTAATAAAAAATAAATTAATTAATTAAAAAAAAATAAAGACAAATGCTCAGTTTCTGAAAATTCCTGAAATGGAATTATCTGAAAATGTTTTTATTTGGCCTGTTCTTGAAAGATACTTGGACTCCCTACTCAATTCCAGATTGGCAGTTTTTCTTAGCCTTTCACAAATACTGTCCCACTGACTGACTTCCTTTGTTCTGAGAAGCTTATTAATAGCCCTTTCTGTCCTTTCTTTCTTGCGGCTTTTAAAGTCTTTTTTTTCAGCACTCTGAAACTTCACTATAATACATCTGCATGTAAATGTCCTTTTACTCATCATGCTCCATGTATATGCGTGTAAGAGAGCATATTTACGAGGAACCCAGTTGTTCCTCAGCCATGAGCTCTTCAAATGTTGCTTCTTCTCTTGCATTCTCCAGTCTCCCCCTCAGAACTCTAATTAGGCATGTGTTCCATTTCTTGTTCTGTCTTTGTGCTTCTATAACCTCTCTTATTCTTCCTTTCTCTTTTTCACTCCATGCTACATTCTGGGTAATTTCTTGCAGGTCAAGGATTTGCTTTCACCATCATCTCATCTGCTATTGAAACCATTTACTGAGTTTTTTTTTACTTCAAATATTGAATTTTTCATATAGTTTTATTTGGTTCTTTGTCCAGTCTGCCTGGTCATTTTTCCTAGTATGTGCTGCTGAAGCAAGTACAGCCTGGCCACTTTTGATAGTCTCTTGTCTCTTGCTTAATTTTTCATTCCATCTTTTAGGTTTTTAAACATTTTACATTTATACTCCATAATTTTTAATACTGGAATTTTTAATACTCATTTTTAATACTGGAAATCCTTGCAGGCCCAAAAGTGCTGTAGTTATTGTTTACTCTTATATGGTGGTTCACTTATATTTTATTTTGGTACTATTTTTTTTATTGGGAGCTCATGTTACATTGAATATAATCTGTTAGAATCTCAAGGGCCTAACACGGACATATTTTCCTCCAGAGATGATCAGTGTTTGCTTCTGTAGGAATCAGGCATATTAATGACTTTTCTTCCCTTTCCTGAAGAAAGGATCCCAGATTTCATGACTGATGGATTCTCAGATTCATCCTGCTGGAGGATCCCTGGTTTATTCTTCCGCTACTGTGTTTGCCATCAGGGCAATTGTACCCTTTCCACTTGTTCTCCTTCTGTTTTTCCCTGCTCAGGTTTTAGCTAGCTTGCTTGCTTACCTGCTTGCCTGCCTGCCTTCCTTCCTTCCTTCCTTCTCTCTCCTTTCTTCTTTTTCTTCACTTCCTTTCCTTCCCCTCCCTCCCTCCTCCTCTCCCTCTTTCCCTCCCTTCCTTCCAGTAGGAGACAGGGTAAGAAACATGCCTAGTGATTTTTTTATTTTATTTAAATTCAATTAATTAACATATAATGTATTATTGGTTTCAGAGGTAGAGGTCAGTGATTTGCCAGTCTTATATAACACCCAGTGCTCATTACATCACACACTTAATGTCCATCACTCAGTTACCCTGTCCCCCCCAACCCCCTCCCCTCCAACCACCCTCAGTTTGTTTCCTATGATTAAGAGTCTCATGGTTTATCTCCCTCAATGATTTCATCTTGTTTTATTTTTTCCTTTCTTCCCCTCTGATCATCTGTTTTGTTTCTTAAATTCCACATATGAATGAGATCATATGATAATTATCTTTCTGTGATTGACTTATTTCACTCAGCATAATATCCTCTAGATCCATCCACGTCATTGCAAATGACTAGATTTCTTTTTTTTTTTTTTTTTTTGATGGCTGAGTAGTGCTAGTCCATTGTGTGTATATATATATACCACATCTTTATCCATTCACCTGTTGATGGACATCTGGACTCTTTCCATAGTTCAGCTATTGTGGACATTTTTGCTCTAAACATTGGGGTGCAGGTGCCCCTTTGGATCACTATATTTGTATCTTTGGGTAAATACCTAGTGGTGCAATCACTGGGTCACAGGGTAGCTCTATTTTTAACTTTTTGAGGAACATCCATACTGTTTTCCAGAGTGGCTGCACCAGCTTGCATTCCCACCAGCAGTGTAAGAGGGTTCCCCTTTATCCACATGCCTAGTGATTTCTTCAGATGAATTCAGCAATAAATGCATTAAATAGTATGTCCCAGGTTGAAGTTGTATTTCAACCGAGGACTCAAGCTGGAAGCAGAAGTGGATGCACACTTTGTCAGTTTACCTCCAGGCATTAGTGTGGGCACAGCTGAGTGTAGTTTAACCTGAAGGTATTAGCATAGACAAGGAATTCTTACCTGCTTGAGAGAAACTAAATGTTAGGCAAAGGCCACTGTAATTCCCCGCAGTCTGTGAGCACTAGGGTTTAGATAAGGGTGGGTCCATTCTGTGATGGCATCTGTGGAAACACTAACCTGGAATTTGGGGTGGGGGAATTGAAATTTTACAGGGCGATGTCATAGGTCTGGAACGGGGTGGGGGGAAGACCGAGGTGATGGTGACCGAAGGTGTGACTACAGTTGCCTACACGCTGGATGAAGGCCTTATCGAATTTGGAACAGCCATCGATGATGGCAACTACACCCGGTGAGAGGCTGGGCTAATAACCCACGGGGTGTGGGAGAGTCTGGTTCTGAGGAGGGAGGACCTGGGATGGGCCAGAAAACTGGCCATGTTGCCCCTTGCCCCATCACCAGTTTTCCTCCTTGTCTTGCTGACGCTGGACTATTGCTTTCTTTTCTTCTCTCTTCAGGGCAACAGCCTTCTTGGAGACTCTGGAAATGACCCCTGAAACAGAGGCAATGTGGAAAACTTTGAGCAAACTGGCGCTAGAGGCAAGGCAGCTCCACATTGCCGAGAGGTGCGGTAGACCAGAACCGAGGTTCTGGGCAGCTAGGAAGGATAGCCAGGAGGTATTGTGCCAGTAGGCCACTCCTCCCAGTGCCTAGGCACAGCTTCCTTTCCATGCCAACAACAATCTTAGAACCCTTTCATGTAGTTATTCCAAACATTCTTCCATCCTAGGTTATAGGAGCATGTCTTTTCTTGTTTTTGCTTCCCTTTCTTATAAGTAGGTGCCCTTTCAGAGTTTTAACATCCATACCCTCCACTCCACAGTTGATGTGTATTTCCGAATGTGGTATAGGAGTGTAGTTAGTAGGACAAACTTGGGACTCTAGACTCTGAGTTATCTTGGCTCTATCAGCTTATATAACCTTAGGCTAAGTGAACCAACCTTTCCAAGCCTTGGTTTCTCAATTTTCTCTCTGTAAAATGAGGGTATTAATACAATTTACCTCCTAGGGCAGTAAAGAAAGTGTGGTGGCAGCGAAGAAAGTGAGAGAATCTGTGCAAAGAGTGCAGATTCTAAGTGCTCAGTAAACGTCAATTGCTGCTGTTTTTGTCCAGGAGTCCTCTTGGACCCCTTCTTTCCCATACCCCCACAGCTAGACTACCAGCTTCTCCTTGGCCCTGACCTAGCATCTTTAGAACATTTCCTGAAGCTTTTGCTGTCCAACTCTACTATCTCCACCCTAGAATAGACCACACCTCAACTACCTGCAGTGTCACAAAAGTCTCTTAGTCTCACATACCATCTATTCATCGCATAATAGCTGAGATAATTTTTTAAACCATAAATTAGATATTGTCTTTTTTTATTTTCTCAGAACTTGCCAGTAGCTTACTGTTCTACTTAGTATAAGACCCATACATACTCTTTGCCGTATCCTAAGGCCCTACAGTACTGGGCCTCTGCCTCCTCCTTATACCAGGTACCTCCTTGCCCATTAGTCTCCAGCCACCCTGGCATCCTTTGGGCCCTTTGAGCATATCACACTCACTCCTTCCATGGCACCTATACATGTACTACCCCCTCTGCCTGGAATAATTTTTCCCCATCTTGCCATGACTGACGTTTTCTTGTGTTTAGATCTCAGCCCCTCAGATAGGCCTTCTCTGACTACCAGCTCGACTGTTTATATGTAATTTCACACTATTTTATTTCACTCCTCATTCTCTGAAATATCTTTATTTGCTTACTAATTATTTGTTTCCACTAGAAAGTAAGTTCTGTGAGAGCAAGGCCCTCATCTGTCTCATCCCCTTATGTTGCCAGTGGCAAAAACAGTGCCTGGCACGTAATCAATGCTCAGTGTGTATCTGCTGAGCCAGTGAATTCATGATGATCCTATAGTAATACTGCTGTTACTATGGTTGCCTCCATACTATAGGTGCTTTTCTGCTTTGGGCCATGTAGCAAAAGCTCGATTCCTGCACGAGACCAATGAGATTGCAGATCAAGTGTCTCGGGAATATGCAAGTATTATCCTCCTGAATTATTCAGTCTCTCAAGCTAAGATTTCTCTTCATGATCAGCCCCATGATCTCTGGCTTTCCAGCCATGGCTTCTTTGCTCTATTCTTCCTACCCCACCTCCACCCTCAAGTCAAACCACTCTGGAATTACTTGCCAGATCTCATCCTCTAAGCCCATGAAGTTTTTCAGCTTTCCAATCTCTTAGCTTCCTCGTCTTTTGTGGCCTTCCTGTTTAAGCTCACACAGACAGAATGGCTCTGGCAGCACCAACAGAATAACAGAACCTTCTTCCTCCCCACAGGGTGGAGAAGGAACAGACTTTTACCAGGTCCGAGCACGCCTAGCCATGCTAGAGAAGAACTACAAGCTGGCTGAAATGATCTTCTTGGAACAGGTAATGGGAGCAGAGGAACCAGATTGAAGAGGGGAGTGGGGTTGGTGGGGAAGGGAAGCAAGGCAAACAGAGAAGAAGAAAGAGGACTGGGGAGAGCTTTTAGAAAGGTTTGTGCAGCTAATTTCACTCCTCACTTCCCCTCTGCATTAGTCCTTACAGTTATGTCTCTTTCATAAACTGTCTGCTGTCTCCCCCTGTACTCCAGAGCCTGTCCTGGCAGTTCTTGTGCACACAGGCAGATCCAGGTTTGTGGGGCCTGAAATGAAAGCTTACACAATTTGAGGAGCCCTCTTTAAGAAAAACCTGCCTTGGAAGGGGCCTATGCAAATAAGATGCCCTGAGGCTTAAGCTGCTTTTACCTTCATAATAAATGGACCAATGCTTGTACAGAAGTAAAGGATGAAGTTTTCAGTCCACACAGGCTGGCATCGTAGCCAGACTGAGAACAGCCTGCTGATTTCTGGTCCTCATATGTCTTCCTGGTGTCCCTCTTTCCTCTGCCCGGATCCTCCCCAGAATGCTGTCGAGGAGGCCATGGACATGTACCAGGAGCTACACCGTTGGGATGAGTGTATCGCAGTGGCTCAGGCCAAGGTATGACCAATTCTGTCTTCTCCACAGTGCTCACAACTCAGTTCCACCAATATCATAGACCTTCTCTAATCAAGGATGCTATAGGAACTAGAACAGAGTTGGGGGGCTGGGAGTTAGGATGGTGGTGACCGGGAGGATTTCCATTGTTACAGTGGGATTGGAGAAGCTTAGGAAGCAGCAGGGCAGGAAGGAGGGATGTGACTCCTCTTGCCTCTCTTGCACATCTAGGGGCACCCGGCCCTGGAGAAGCTGCGCCGGGGTTACTATCAGTGGCTGATGGACACCCAGCAAGAGGAGCGAGCAGGTGAACTACAGGAGAGCCAAGGGGATGGACTAGCAGCCATCAGCCTCTACCTCAAAGCAGGGCTCCCTGCCAAAGCTGCTCGACTGGTGCTGGCCCGGGAGGAACTGCTAGCCAACACAGAGCTGGTGGAACACATCACTGCAGCCCTTGTCAAGGGGGAGCTGTATGAAAGGGTGTGACTGGCTTCCCATTCCTGTCCTCATCTCCAGAGCTCAGGGCCCCTCCTATCCAGAGGAGGCCTGGAATGCAGCACGTCCCCATGACTGGTGGCTCAGTCTCCTCCCTTAGGGGCTGATACTTGATTCTTTGTGTAGTAGGGCTATCGTTGTAGTCATGTGGTGTGTGTTAACAGGCCGGTGATCTCTTCGAGAAGATTCGAAATCCACAGCGGGCCCTGGAGTGCTACTGTAAAGGCAACGCATTCATGAAAGGTACTACCACGCACAGCCCAGCCTTCACTGTTAGAGTCTTATCCAGATAGTCCCCAGCACCTGTTTTGTGCATCTGTTCAGTTCGATCGGCTGTTCTCCATTCCTTCCCTTCTCCCTTATTTTCCACACCCCATTTCCTTGTCTTACTTTTCCTGAGTCCCATCCCTGGAAGTCTTATCTGAGTGCTCTCTCTGTCTCTGGCAGCGGTGGAGCTGGCTCGGTTGGCATTCCCAGTGGAAGTAGTGAGACTGGAAGAGGCATGGGGGGATCATTTGGTGCAGCAGAAGCAGCTGGATGCAGCCATTAATCACTACATTGAAGCCAGGTAGAGGGGCGCAAAGGAGCTTGGGCATGAGGTCTAAGGTGATGGGACAAGTGAGGGCGCCAGCGCTGGAAGAGAGATGGCAAAATATAGGTTGGAGTATGCTTGCGGTTTCTCCCTACCTCCTCTTTCCTTATACGTATGGATGCCTTTCCCAACTCTGCCAGGTGCTCCATTAAGGCAATTGAGGCTGCCCTGGGTGCCCGCCAGTGGAAGAAGGCAATTTATATATTAGATCTCCAGGACCAGAACACTGCGTCCAAATACTATCCCCGTGTGGCCCAACACTATGCGTCTCTGCAGGAGTATGAGGTGAGGAGAATCCCTTTCTGGAGCTGGGGGCAATACAGTACAGGGTAACAAGGAGAGAACCCAGAACAGGAAGTGGGGGCCACCTCACCAAATCCTTCTTTCTGGGTCCCAAAAGCACCAGCCACCCAGAATGCAAGGTCCTTTTAAACTGCCGTTGTGTTGTCCTCATTCTGTTTTTGGCTGGTCTTTTTTTCAAAACAGTAGAAGGTATGAGACACCCATTGCTCTCTTTTCTTCTCTCTCATTGTGGAATAATGGTATCCACGGCTCTCCTCCATCCCAGCTGAGATTTCTTCTTTCCTCCTGCAGCTGCTTTGACTCTTGCTCTTGGCCTTTTTTGTTTTGTTTTTTAATTTTAATTTAATTTAATTTTATTTTATTTTTTATTGGAGTTCAATTTGCCAACATTTAGCATAACACCCAGTGCTCATCCCGCCAAGTGTCCCCCTCAGTGCCCATCACCCAGTCACCCCAGCCCCCTGCCCACCTCCCCTTCCACTACCCCTTGTTCATTTCCCAGAGTTAGGTGTCTCTCTCATGTTTTGTCACCCTCACTGATATTTTCACTCATTTTCTCTCCTTTCCCTTTATTCTCTTTCACTAATTTTTATATTCCCCAAATGAATGAGACCATATAATGTTTATCCTTTTCTGATTGACTTATTTCACTCAGCATAATATCCTCTAGGTCCATCCACCTCGAAGCAAATGGTGGGTATTTGTCGTTTCTAATGGCTGAGTAATATTCCAGTGTATACGTAGACCACATCTTCTTTATTCATTCATCTTTTGATGGACACCGAGGCTCCTTCCACAGTTTGGCTATTGTGGACATTGCTGCTAAAAACATCGGGGTGCAGGTGTCCTGGTGTTTCACTCCATCTGTATCTTTGGGGTAAATCCCCAGCAGTGCAATTGCTGGGTCATAGGGCAGATCTATCTTTAACTCTTTGAGGAACCTCCACACAGTTTTCCAGAGTGGCTGCACCAGTTCACATTCCCACCAACAGTGCAAGAGGGTTCCCCTTTCTCCACATCCTCTCCAACATTTGTGGTTTCCTGTCTTGTTCATTTTCCCCATTCTCACTGGTGCAAGGTGGTATCTCATTGTGGTTTTGATTTGTATTTCCCTGATGGCAGGTGATGTGGAGTATTTTCTCATGTGCTTGTTGGCCGTGTCTGTGTCTTCCTCTGTGAAATTTATGTTCGTGTCTTTTGCCCGTTTCATGATTGGATTGTTTGTTTCTTTGCTGTTGAGTTTCATAAGTTCTTTATAGATCTTGGATACTAGCCCTTTATCTGATAGGTCATTTGCAAATATCTTCTCGCATTCTGTAGGTTGTCTTTTAGTTTTGTTGACGGTTTCTTTTGCTGTGCAGAAGCTTTTTATCTTGATGAAGTCCCAGTAATTCCTTTTTGCTTTTGTTTCTCTTGCCTTCGTGGATGTATCTTGCAAGAAGTTGCTGTGGCCAAGTTCTTTTTTTTATATATATATAACTATTTTTTCTATTTATTTGAAGCACAGTAAAAAAAAAAATTGGTACACTTTGGAAATTCAGTGGCACAAGGTACACTGCCGTAACTTGAGGGACATTATACAGTTAAAAAAAAGGTGGGGGGATCCCTGGGTGGCTCAGCAGTTTAGCGCCTGCCTTTGGTCCAGGGTGCGATCCTTGAGTCCCAGGATCGAGTCTGGCGTCAGGCTCCCAGCATGGAGCCTGCTTCTCCCTCCTCCTGTGTCTCTGCCTCTCTCTCTCTCTCTCTCTCTCTCTCTCTCTCTCTCTGTCTATCATAAATAAATAAATAAATCTTTAAAAAAAAAGAAATAAAAAGGAAAAAAATTCCCCTGTTTGAAACACTGCATTACATAATTTTACCTGCCCAAACAGACCATTTACAAATATTAGGTCAATAAACTGCTAACATCCATAAAAAAGTAGCTTTCTTACTAAAATGCAAGAATTTAAAAGATTGGTATCTAAACAAGAAAAGACAAAAACAAACTGGAATAAAAACCTAGATATCACATCTAAAATCGGGGCTTTTTGTTTGGGCCTTCATACTCTTCTCTCCCTCTACCATATCCTGCTGGAGTTCCAGGCCCCATTCCTCTAGGACCCTGTCTACCCACAGGTCCCGCACTTCCCTGCCCAAAGTGCTCAGCACGCATGTTGCTTCCCCTCATGGAACCACTCATGGTTGCTGGTGGGACTCCAGGATTAGCTTCATAACCTATGGCTGTGGCCAAGTTCAAAAAGGGTGTTGCCCGTGTTCTCCTCTAGGACTTTGATGGATTCTTGTCTCACATTTAGATCTTTCATCCATTTTGAGTTTATCTTTGTGTATGGTGCAAGAGAGTGGTCTAGTTTCATTCTTCTGCATGTGGATGTCCAATCTTCCCAGCACCATTTATTGAAGAGACTGTCTTTTTTCCAGTGGATAGTCTTTCCTGCTTTGTCGAATATTAGTTGACCATAAAGTTCAAGGTCCACTTCTGGATTCTCTTTTCTGTTCCATTGATCTGTGTGTCTGTTTTTGTGCCAGTACCACACTGTCTTAATGACCACAGCTTTGTAGTACAACCTGAAATCTGGCATTGTGATGCCCCCAGCTATGGTTTTCTTTTTTAATATTCCCCTGGCTGTTCGGGGTCTTTTCTGATTCCACACAAATCTTAAGATGATTTGTTCCAACTCTCTGAAGAAAGTCCATGGTATTTTGATAGGGATTGCATTAAATGTGTAAATTTCCCTGGGTAACGTTGGCATTTTCACAATATTAATTCTTCCAATCCATGAGCATGGAATATTTTTCCATCTCTTTGTGTCTTCCTCAATTTCTTTCAGAAGTATTCTGTAGTTTTTAGGGTATAGATGCTTTATCTCTTTGGTTAAGTTTATTCCTAGGTATCTTATGCTTTTGGGTGTAATTGTAAATGGGACTGACTTCTTAATTTCTCTTTCTTCAGTCTCATTGTTAGTGTATAGAAATGCCACTGATTTCTGGGCATTGATTTTGTATCCTGCCACACTTCCGCATTGCTATATGAGTTCTAGCAATCTTGGGGTGGAGTCTTTTGTGTTTTCTATGTACAGTATCATGTCATCTGTGAAGAGGGAGAGTTTGACTTCTTTGACTCTTGGCCTTTTGTATCTACCTCTCTCAACCACAGATTGCTGAGGAACTCTATATTAAGGGAGACCAGACAAAAGATGCAATAGACATGTATACTCAGGCTGGCCGCTGGGAGCAAGCCCACAAGGTAGAGTTTATCAGAGAATTCCACCTCTTTGGGTGTGTTGCCACTCTCCTTGGTTCTCTGATCTCCCCCCTTTTCAGGTTTCCCTGAAAGCCGAGGAGTCCCAAAATAAAGTCTAGAGAGCTTTGATCCCTAGCCACAGGGAAAGGCAAGGATAAAGAGGCCCTCATTCCCAAACCTATAATTCTGAAGAAAGCAGAAGGGCCTGAGAGCTGGAAGTCTGAAATATCCCTCCCCAAGCTCTAGTCACAGTGGCAACTTTGTTCCACTCCTGTTCCCAGAGCTCGGTGGGTAATGGGAGCATGGGAGTAGGAATGGATGGATGCCCCAGCACAAGGCATCTCTGGCCCTTCTGCTTGAGCAGAAGACAGTTCTCACTTTACACCTGATGGACTTGGAATTCCCTGGACTGACTAGGAAAGCAGCAGTAAGCAAACTCCTGTGGTTGTTGGGAAAGTTCAGAGTTGCTGAGAAAACAGGTGGCCCCTGAGTCCCGCCTCCCTGGCTGTAACGCATATCCCTCTGCCTCCCTTGCAAACTGGCAAGGCTACTCTGGCTTTGTGTGTCTGCACAGCTGGCAGTGAAGTGCATGAGACCCGAGGATGTGTCAGTGCTATACATCACCCAGGCTCAGGAGATGGAGAAGCAGGGCAAGTACCGTGAGGCTGAAAGGTGAGCTGCAGCCCCAGGGGAGGCATGGAGGGAGATGAGGCTTTGGGCTGCAGGGTGGGACAGGTCTGAGAGTATGTGCCGATGTGCCCTCTGCCTAGAAGGCAGTGACAGAATCTCTTAGGGATGACTCTTGTGGCAGGCATCTGGGTCTAGGAGGCCCTGGGTGTGTCTCCCATCCCCAGGCTATATGTGACAGTGGAAGAACCTGATCTTGCCATCACCATGTTCAAAAAGCACAAGTTGTATGAAGATATGATCCGCCTGGTAGGGAAGCACCATCCAGATCTCCTCAGTGACACACACCTACACCTGGGCAAGGTGAGCCCTCTCCTGTCTCTGCCATCCCTTCCCCAAGCAGTCTTCATGCCCCCTTTCTCCATCCTGACCCACCTTTCTCCAGGAGCTGGAGGCTGAAGGCCGACTTCAGGAGGCTGAGTATCACTACCTGGAGGCTCAGGAATGGAAAGCAACAGTGAACATGTACCGGTCCAGTGGGCTTTGGGAGGAGGCCTACCGGGTAAGTAGTCCAGGTTGCACTGGGGGCACGTCCATCCCTCTTTCCCACCCTCAGGTGACTAATTCTGAACTGGTCTTGGGTATCTTTGAAAAATGTCCACACCAGTAGGCAAAATTTCACATACAGTATGAAGCTTCTGTGGACTACTGAAGTCCATCCTTGGACCCTATGCAGGTTAATAGACCCTGGAACGTAACCCTCTCCCTGTTCTAGTAGAAGTACTTCATCCTTGTCAAAGCTGAAATCGGGTCAGAGGTGAGGTAGCAGCCATGTGCCCCTGCGTGGGAGGATTGCCAAATGCCTTTGCTTCACAGGTGGCCAAGGCTCATGGAGAAGCTAATGCCCACAAACATGTGGCCTATCTGTGGGCAAAAAGCCTGGGAGGAGAGTCTGCAGTTAGATTGCTTAATAAGCTGGGACTCCTGGAAGCTGCCATTGACCACGCTGCGGACAACTGGTGAGGCCCTAAGGCTTCTCCCCACTGGCCCTTTGCCAAACAGAGCCTCTCTATAGAGACAAAGAAAATTGCTGTATAACTGAGAAGCATTTCTAAAAACTGAGGCTAGAGTGAAGGAATCCTTGGAAGAACTTGATAGAGGCAAGAATGAATCTGTAGCTCTTCTCCTCTTCCCTGGGGGCTCAGAACAGTGTTTACTGTTTAACTGTTCTAAAGAGAAGCTGGAGAGAGAACAGGGCTTTTTGTTTTGTTTTGTTTTGCTTTTTAAAGATCTTTTTAAGTCATCTCTACACCCAATGTGGAGCTTGAACTCACAACCCTGAGATCAGGAGTCACTCACTTTATCAACTGAGCCAGCCAGGCACCCCAGAGAGAACAGCTTCTCAGGCCAAGGCATATTAAGCGAGTGTCTTACCTCTGAGTGATGGAAGCATGATTATTAAATGTGTTAAATGCAGGAAGAGCTTTTCTTAAGCAAGCGTTTTTCTGCTAGTGTAGATGTGCTAGAGAACCAGGAGCCCTGGCTTCCGAGGGCAGTGGGCAGCATAGTGCTGGGAGGCTCGCTGCAGGCCCCTTCCTCATGCCCATCCGGCCCCTTCACATCTGCCTATGGGGGGAGGCACAGGCTTTTTCAAGTGTTTCCTGATCCACATCTTCCTTTATGTGTCATATGTGCTTCCCTGTCACTTCACAGGCATTGTCTTTCTTAATCTGTCCTTTTTCCTCCCACTGTCTTTGCCCTGTTTCTGCTCTTGTCTAATAAAATGAAGTATTGAGTAGGGAGACCTTATTTCCACCTTCCATTTCAGCTCATTTGAATTTGCTTTTGAACTCTCTCGGCTGGCCCTCAAGCACAAAACCCCTGAGATTCATCTCCGATACGCTATGTACCTGGAGGATGAGGTATAGATGTGATTCTTCTCCAGTTGCTTTTGACCCTGACCTCCTCCTGTCTCCTGGCTGCCGGTGATGGTAATCTGCTGCTTATCATGTGTGGCTGCCTTTCTGTCCCTGTAGGGTAAATTTGAAGAGGCCGAAGCTGAATTCATCAGGGCTGGTAAACCCAAGGAAGCAGTCCTCATGTGAGTTACCCCTAAATTCCTTTCTCCCATCCTCCCAAGCGCAGCCACAGGACCTGGCATCTGACCTAGTACCAATAAATCTTCTACCCCCTCCATGACATGGCTGTTTGCCTCCCACTGTCGAGGCTTCGGTCCTGTACTTAGTCTTTCCTGTTCCTCACCTGGGAGCAGGTTTTTCCACAATCAGGATTGGGAGGCAGCTCAGCGTGTGGCCGAGGCCCACGATCCTGACAGCGTCGCCGAGGTGCTCTTGGGGCAGGCCCGGGAGGCTTTGGAGGAGAAGGACTTTCAGAAAGCAGAAGGGCTGCTGCTTCGGGCCCAGAGGCCAGGCCTGGCCCTCAATTATTATAAGGTAGGGCACTGGATTTGGGGCCATGAGAGGAGGGTGAGAGGGTAGGAGAACCCACAGAGCACTACACTGAGCCCTGCCACCAGGAAAGATCCATGGAGTTAGCACTGGGGAGGGGGAAGGAGACAAGGAGGAGAAAGGTCCAAGGGCCCACGGATCAGGGGCCCATAGCACATAGCACCTGCATGGCAGTGGGAAGCTCTTCTCCTTGCCTCTGCCTCCCTGATACCTGTAAACCTGAGCAGGAGGCTGGATTATGGAGTGATGCTCTGCGGATCTGCAAGGACTATGTACCAGGCCAGCTGGAGGCTCTGCAGGAAGAGTATGAGCGGGAAGCTACCAAGAAGGGGGCCAGGTATGAAGCCAGGAGGCAGCAGGTATCGGCAGGGCCTGGAGGGTGGGTCACAAGGTAGGCACAGGATAGGCCATGCTGCCCACCCTGTCCCTGCTCACGCATCCTCTCATCCTCTCAGGGGCCTGGAGGGGCTGGTGGAGCAAGCTCGGCAGTGGGAGCAGGCAGGGGAGTATGGCCGTGCGGTGGACTGCTATCTTAAAGTGCGGGACTCCAGCAGCGTCAGCCTGATGGAAAAGTGCTGGATGAAGGTGAGGCCTGCCACACGCTTCCTGGCCCCCGGCTTCCCAGACCACCCTCACACCCAGCACTCCTCCTCGGATGTTCCTTTTCCCTCCTGTGCCTCTCTGTTCACTCAGGCAGTGGGTATCTCCGGAGTGTTCACTGGATGCTAGAGCCAGAGCCTAGGAAGGCTAGAAGAGGGGATCTAAGGCAGAGCCAGAAATTGGGGGAAATTAGACCAATGGGGCTCAATTAATTGTGTATCTCAGTGAAAACTAAAGGATGTGATTCAAGATGGAGTTCAGAGAAGGGTGAGATCTCTGTGGGCTGTAGGGGTCAGGGAGGCTTTGTGAGGGAGGAGGTAGGTCCAGAACCAGAGCTGGAAGGGCAAATCCAGAGACCAGGGCTGGGGCCATGTGGAGGCCATGAAGAAAGCAGAGGTTCTTCCCCTACCAGAAGCTCCTGAAAAGAACCATCTAGCAGATTAAGCCAAGCCAGCATGTTTCATATAAACATGCTGTTTATAAAACATATAATCACATTTCTAAATGTGATTCTAAAACAAACATATAATCACATTTTAGTATCTTAGAAATTGGGATGCATGTGAAGTTTTAAGTGATGTGTCTAGGGTGCCTATGTGGCTCAGTCAGTTAAGTGTCTGATTCTTGATTTTGGCTCTGGTCATGATCTCAGGGTTGTGAGATCTAGTTCCACATCGGGCTGTGCACTGGGCATGGAATCTGCTTGAGATCCTCTCTCCTCCCTCGACTCCTCCCCACTCGCATTCTCTGTCTCTCTCTGAAACAAAACATAAATAAATGATGGATTTTTGATTCAGAGAAATATGGTATTAGGAGTTGTGGGGAGGGGGTTGAGATTGATCATTTCCCTAAATAAATGTTGATGTGGTGATGCCCCTGCAGAATTTCCCTCAGATTTAGGAGGCCTTGTAATTGAATAGCCCCTAGAATAGTTTGGAGAGAAGGAAGTAGAAAGAAGGACTGTTATGCAAATTTAGCAGATTTAAGCAGCAGATGTTGATGAAGCATCCACTGTGTTTTACTCTGGAGCATTGTTTATTAGCATCTGTGCATGACTATACCCTCTTCAGATTAGCTTCCTGGATGGGGCACTTTAAACTTTATCTTGGCAGACAAAGAAGGTGAGCCAAGATAGGGGAGAGACCAGGAGGATTGGCATAGACTGTCACTAAAATGGACCACGTATGTGGAAATTAAAATCTGGTAAAGTTGTCAACATCACAGTGGACATAGAGTAAACTTATAGAATGCTCGGGTTTGTAGAATTACTGAGTTTTAGGGTTGGAAGGTGTCTCCAAAGTCATCGAGACCAGCACTGTCCCAATAGAGGTAGAATGCAAGTCACAAAGGTAAGTCACACATGTTAGTTTAAAAATTTCCTTGTAGCCGCATTCAAATAAGTAAAAAGGAACACAAAAAAATAATTATATTTTACCTAATCAAATATTTTATTTTATTTTATTTATTTATTTATTCATGAGAGACAGAGAGAGAGAGGCAGAGACATGCAGAGGGAGAAGCAGGCTCCACGCAGGGAGCCGATGCGAGACTTGATCCCAGGACCCCAGGATCATGACCTGAGCCGAAGGCAGATGCTCAACCACTGAGCCACCCAGGTGCCCCTCAAATATCTTTTTTTTTTAAACATTTTATTTATTCATGAGAGAGAGAAGGCGGTGGGGGGCAGAGACATAGGCAGAGGGAGAAGCAGGCTCCATGCAGGGAGCCCGATGTAGGACTTGATCCCGGGACTCCAGGATCACGACCTGAGCCGAAGTCAGACGCTCAACCGCTGAGCCACCCAGGTGTCCCCAAATATTTCTAAACTCATTTCAGCATGAAATCAGTATTTTATTGATGGATATATTATTGATATTATTTATTTCTCAATTTATTGAGATATTTTACATTCCTTCCTTCATATTAAGTCTGTGAAACCCAGTGTGTATTTAAGCTGATAGCACATCTCAGTTGGAACTAGCCACATGTGACTAGTGGCTTCTGTTCCAGATGGTACAAATTTAGACCAGTCATCATTCTTACAGGTGAAGAAACTGAGGCTCAGGAAACGCCAGCACAGGGACGCCTGGGTAGCTAAGCAGTTGAACATCTGCCTTTGACTCAAGGTGTGATCCCAGAGTCCTGGGATTGAGTCCCACATCAGGCTTCCTGCATGGAGCCTGCTTCTCCCTCTGCCTGTGTCTCTGTTTCTCTCTCTGTGTGTCTCTCATGAATAAATAAATAAAATCTTTAAAAAAAAAAAAAAAGGAAAGCCCAGCACAAATAGCTGCAGAATGCCTTCTTTCTTGATACCACGCTACCCAAACTCTGTGACAAAGAACTTGAGAAACCAGTTTGAGGTGGTAGGACCAAATGCAGTGACCTCAGACAGCATAGCGAGTGTCTGACAGAGGAGCTGAGAGGAACAGGTAGGTCCACTGTGGTCTTTTCAAGGCTCTGAGGAACTGTGAGGGACCATGAGACAGGCCTTGCCCAGGAGGGTAGAAGGTAAAGGAGAGTGCAGGAGAGAAGGTTGGTAACTGGAAGGAAAAAACAGAGACTGAGGACATGTCTGTCATGTATCTGTCTCTCCTCCCCATTCAACCACTCAGGCGGCTGAACTCGCCATCAAGTTTCTGCCTCCCCAACGCAGTCTGGAAGTAGTTCAAGCTGTGGGACCCCAGCTGATTGGAATTGGAAAGCATAGTGCAGTAAGTAGAGTGCTGGAACGGAAAAGAAATAGATTCCATGGGGAGGGCTGGAATGATGCCATCTACACCCAGGAGGGTATGTGAGGTAGGCCTCCTGGGAGGTGTGACCTGCACTTAGTTCTGTGGAATCACAGATTTCTCCAGGCTCTGATTTCCCACCATGCAGGCAGCAGAGCTCTATCTGAACCTGGACCTAGTCAAAGAGGCGATCGATGCTTTCATTGAGGGTGAGGAGTGGAACAAGGCTAAGCGTGTGGCCAAGGAGTTAGATCCCCGGTAAGCTCCTGACCCCTTCTCTCCAAGAAATTCTTCCCTTGCTTCTTTTTGTAAAGAGGAAGAGGAGGTTCTCATGGGAAGGGTGTGCATTTCGGGACCATGCAGTGCTAGATCTCTGCACATCTTCGCAGGTATGAAGACTATGTGGACCAGCATTATAAAGAGTTCCTCAAGAACCAGGGCAAAGTGGACTCGGTGAGACTTGCAGAGAGTTAATAAGAGGCAGAATGCATGAAGGCTCAAGGGATTCTCTCCCTCCTCTCCCCACTCATGTCATCTCTGTCCTCTTAACTCTCTTTTCCACTGATCCATAGCTGGTGGGTGTGGATGTGGTGGCTGCTTTGGACCTGTATGTGGAGCAGGGCCAGTGGGACAAGTGCATTGAAACAGCTACCAAGCAGGTACTGCTGTCCTCCTCCCATCCGTAGTTCTTCTGGATGTTTGCCCTTGGCTCCCCTTGACCCAGAGGTCTCTCTCTCACTTCCTCCAAAGCCCAACCCCAAAGATCCATACCCAGCATCATCAGAGAATCAGTCTTCGATCCTCTTGAAACTGGGGTTAGAGGCCTAGCTGGGCCTGACTTGCATAGGCCTTTGCCTCCTAAACAAATCCATGGCCTCAAGTTAACCACTCCACCCTCACTGCCTGGTCCTACTGATCCCAACCTTCCCATGCTTCTCCTCCATCCCCGGGACAGAACTACAAGATTCTGCACAAGTACGTGGCTTTGTATGCGACTCACCTGATCCGAGAAGGTGGCTATGGCCAGGCGCTGGCCCTGTATGTGCAGCATGGAGCCCCTGCTAACCCACAGGTACCAACCTGCTCCTTGGAGTGAATGTTTCTTCAAGGAAATTCTTACATTCTTCTGAAGAACCACCCATCCCCTCAGAAACTGTCTTCTCAAAGCATTCTTTTAGAGAGCATCAGGCCCAGAGACCCCCACTGGCCTCTTCTGAAATGTACAGCCTCTACAGATTTATCATTTGAGGAAACCTTTAGCAACCTTAGCTGAAGCTGCTCATGCTCTTAGCTCACACAAGGAACAGAAATGAATCCTACACTCACCTCTAAGGTCTCATTAGCTTCCTTCAGAGACTAAACACTGCTCTCCTATCTGAGCATCTCAGCTCCCTGGAACATCGGCCCGTTAACACTGTGACTGCATTCGCATTCACACATTTGTCCACACGCAGAGCACTAATTGTAAGAAAGTTATTTTCTTACTCTTCTTTCTCTTCCCTAAAAATGATCAATGCTTTCTCCATCATTGCCCCCTAGCCCCTCCACACACATACTGCTTGTTTCCTCTTTGGCCCCACATGTACTTTCTCTTCTAGTTATTCATTCTCACTCAGCTCTCCTTTCCCAACTACCCCTAGAACTTCAATATCTACAAAAGGATCTTCACCGACATGGTGAGCTCACCTGGGACCAACAGTGCTGAAGCCTATCACAACTGGGCTGATCTTCGGGATGTGCTCTTTAACTTGGTGAGAAAGTCAGGTCCACAACAGGGTGACAAGTCTACCCCACCTCTCCCTGTCCCTAGCTCTTCTCTCATGCACACAGACAGACTACACCTTTGTCTGTCCAGGTGGCCGGTAGCCGACCACCCTGTGGCTCTGGCTCTCCTCCAACTCTGACCCAGGCTGTGCTCTCTTCCTGCTCTAGTGTGAGAACCTGGTGAAGTCTAGTGAGGTCAACACCCCAGCCCATGAGGAGTTTGAGACGATGCTTCTGATTGCTCATTACTATGCCACTCGCTCAGCGGCCCAGAGTGTCAAACAGCTGGTGAGATGGGAGAGGAGGAGCACTCCGTCTTATGGACACATCTTCAGATGTATCAGGCTGAATGAATTCAAGTCCCAGATGCTCCAGCTTGGTCTACTCCTCTCCTAGTTTCTCCTATGTTTAAAGAAATCTTTAGCCCTTTAGCCTCACTAAGGATGGTCTTCTTCCTGGGCTCCTCCACTGGCCTCCTTCGGGCTCTCTGCCCACATAGCTCCAGCATCATTATAAAACATTCAATCCCCACAATTTCTGTATTGATCTCTTAGAATATATCCTTTTGGCTTATTCGGGATAGCATATTGTATATTTATTGTGTGTACTTGCATGATAGAAATAATCTAGGCCTAGTTCTTTGGGGAGATGAAAAAGACTAAGACCCAGAACCACTCAAGATCCAGAGCAACTGATTTTATTGGTTTTCTGGTTCTGGGGCTGCCTTATAAGATCACTGGTTTGGTAGCTCAGTTGCTCCAGTGCCAGGATCATAATGCTTTGACTTTAATCTGTAGGAAACTGTGGCTGCCAGGCTTTCTGTTTCGCTCTTACGCCACACCCAGCTACTACCTGCAGACAAGGCCTTCTATGAAGCAGGCATTGCTGCCAAGGTGAGCTGGGACAAGGAAGGGTGTGGCCAAGGAGAGAGGGAAATCAAAAGTTGGAAGGTAGAGTATCTTGTCCTAAGCTGAGTGTGAGGCTGATATTATGGAGGACATCGTTTTCCTGTGTCTTCCTGTGTTCCTCCCCCTGCATCCCGGAAAAGCAGCATCCAAGCCCAGCTGTTCACTCCCACTTGCACCTTCTCTCGCTGCAGGCAGTTGGCTGGGAGAACATGGCATTCATCTTCCTCAACCGCTTTTTGGATCTGACTGATGTGAGTAGAGAAGTTGTGCCTGGAGGGTAGTTTTGCCTGTCACCAGCTGTGTCTATCTCATGGCTGCCCACTCTGCTACAGGCAATTGAAGAAGGAACTCTGGATGCCCTTGACCACTCTGACTTTCAGGATACAGACATTCCCTTTGAGGTGCCACTTCCAGCCAAGCAGCATGTGCCGGTAAGGTGACGAGATTGAAGAATGGAAGGCCTCACCAGTGTGAGGCATTGTGAAAGGGGGACACTTCATGTTGGTCCTCCTAACCTTTGTTATGGGCATCAGCTGATAACATCTTTGGAAGGGCCTCAGCCCTCAGTTTTCTGTCAGTGAAAGTAGAAGCAGAGAAAAAAAAAAGTGGTGACCATGAACCCCATCCAAGGAGGATCATGTATGGGTAAAAAAAATAGATGATGCACAGGATGACAGTTTAGTAAGACTCCTAACTCAACGCCTTCTGCATAACCTGCCCTGTGTGAAGCTACTGCTCTTCTATCTTTCCCAGGAGGCTCAGAGGGAAGAGGTTCGAGACTGGGTACTCACGGTCTCAATGGACCAGCGGCTGGAGCAGGTTCTACCTCGGGATGAGCGTGGTGCCTACGAAGCTTCCCTGGTGGCAGTGAGCACTGGAGTTCGGGCACTACCCTGCCTCATTACAGGTACAGAATCCTGTAGCCCCCCACGTTCTGTGGTGGGTGGAAAGGGAAAATAGCAGGACCAAGAAAGTATTTGACTCTGAAATCGCTCTTGGTTTTCCCCCTCAAATGCCAGTTCATCTTTTTTTCTCCTCCCACAGGGTACCCCATTCTGAGGAACAAAATTGAATTTAAGCGGCCAGGGAAGGCAGCCAACAAGGACAACTGGAATAAGTTCCTTATGGCTATCAAGGTTAGAGAGGGAGATGGGGATCCATGGGTGGCTCAGCGGTTTGGCGCCTGCCTTCGGCCCAGGGCGTGATCCTGGAGTCCCGGGATCGAGTCCCATGTCGGGCTCCCGGCATGGAGCCTGCTTCTCCCTCCTCCTGTGTCTCTGCCCCTCTCTCTCTCTCTCTATCATAAATAAGTAAATAAATAAATCTTAAAAAAAAAAAAAAAAGGTTAGAGAGGGAGAGCAGCACTGAAGGAAACCACAAAACCAAGAGAGGATGGGTGGGAGTGTCAAGAAGGCAGGTGCAGGCCCTGAACTTTGCTCTACCTTCTAAGATGGGGCTGATTTTCTTTAGAGAAGGAATGCTTTTCCTTAGCATTAATGAGTTCCTCTCTTGTTCTCCTGTTTGTCCACAGACTTCCCACAGCCCCGTGTGCCAAGATGTGCTGAAATTCATTAGTCAGTGGTGTGGAGGGCTACCCAGCACCAGTTTTTCCTTTCAGTAACTGGGAGGGCTCAGGGAGGAGTTACTGGATTCTCTCCCTCATTAAAGTCTTGTAGGTAATGGAGACCACTGTGTTCTTTGATCAAAGTCATCCCCAATATCAGTCTGGTGCCCTTTTCCCAAAAGGAATCATAACCAAGTAGAAGGAAAGAGTTCTTTTATTACAGCTGTTTACGTCATCCTGGGGTTTATGTCACCGTTGTGAACTGAGCCTCTGGATCGGCACCTGCTCCGTTGAAGGGAGAACGGGGGTCATAAGGCAAGCAGGACAGCAGAGGACCTGACCCAGTTCTAAGAGTGATTCCCTGCCTCCACCCTCTCCCAGGCCCCACTCCTCATGGATTACCTGTCTTAAGCCCAGCTTTTCTGCAATGCCTGGATTTCCTGATTTTGATCCAGTAGCTGCTCATTTTCCTGCCTTGTACACTTAGGAAGGTCAAGGTCTGTCAGTTCCTCCAGCTGTCGAGATGGATGGAGTTACTACTCCTGCTCTGAATTCCAGTTCAGCACCTTTCCCACACAGCCAGTCATTGCTGAATGGACTTTCTTGTCCGTCCTCCTTACCTGCTCCTGAAGCCCTTCCTTCCTGTAGGGCCCCACCCCACGGAGAGTGAGTGCAGCCACGCAGCAGTAACCAGACAGGGCAGCCTCCGCTGCAGACATGAACACAGAAGGGATCCAGAGAGCCAAGGCTGTATCCTGGGGCGAAGCAGGAAGGTGGGGAACTGAGAGGGAGCAGGGCAGGCATGTAGGGGAGGCTGACAGGGCAAGACCAAGACCTGCAGGCTGCAGAAAGGCTGAGAAGAGCATGCACTCACATAGATTCTCGTGGGGTCAAACGGGCAGTCAGCCCGCCCAGGCCCCTGGTCTAGCGGTAGCAAAGGGTCCAGCAGTCCTGGATGGCAGTCAGCAATAAGACGACGGCCACCGTTGGCCACAGTGAGCGACACGGCAAGGAGGAGGCCCAGGGAGCAGGCGGCGGACAGGAGCAGGTTCATCAGCGCAACGGCCAGCAGGGCCCAGTGCTGGCAGGGGCAGAAGATCAGGGTGAGCGGCTGCGCGTCGCTGACTCTCCCACTGATAAAGATACTTTGGTTTCTCTAGTTGAGGCTCCTCCTCCCACTTGAAGATGAAGCTGAGTCAGGTCCTCATTTCCCTGACTCAAGGCCCCATTAAAGCTCCAGAAATCCCCTCTCACCAGTCGTGGGAGCAGAAGGTTCCTGGATGCCAAGAGGGCCACAAGTCCCACGGAAACACTCTGGAAGACACAAAGCCTGAAGGCTGCGCCGCTCTACGGCCCGCCGCCCCACGGCCCGCCGCCCCGCCCCCACGCCCGCGGCCCCGCCCCGCTCACCAGCAGCCCGGATCCCACGGAGATGACATTGGCCGTGGTGTACTCCGGGGTGACGGCGCCGCGGGGATTGGCTACGTGTCGCAGGACTGTGCCGTGCAGCACGGCCCCCAGGAGCAGGTTCACGTGGCCCACCAGGATGAGCGCGAGGCCCACGCGCATAAGCCGCCGGGGGCCGCTGGCCGCGTCTGCAAAGCACCGGGGAGAGGCAGGCCTGAGCCGGGAAAGGAACCGGAGGGCCCCCCTGGTGGCCGCCCGAGTGAGCGGAGGGCTGTGGGACGGGTCCCCGGCGGACGCAGGGCAGCGAACCAGGGCCGGAAGTTACCGAAGGTGTAGAGGCGGCAGCACCTCATCGCGGCCCTCCGCGCCCAGCCGCAGGGCAGCTCTACCTGGCCTCGCGGCCCCGCCCTCGCTCTCCCAGCCAGTTCCGCCCGCTCCGCACCTGGAGGCCCAACCCCGCGCCCCGGGCGGGGCTGCCAGCCCGCTCCCTCTAGCGGGGAAGGCGCGCAAACACACACACGGGACGCTTTAGCAAAAAGTAGACTTTTATTACAGCAGCAACTGAGGCGAATCGAATGGCCCCCCAGGGCCACCACTGCAGCACCACCCTTCTCTCCCGCCCCGTCCGCCCCAGCGGGATTGTAGAATTCAGCTCCCCCAGTGCCCGTGGGCCTCCTTTCCACACAGGCTGGGCGGGAGCCGGCAGATCAGCTACTAGCCCCCAACTAGAAGGCGGCTGCTGAGAAGGCCCAGGCCCACGTCTGTGCAAAACAAGTAAACAAAGTGCAGAGGGGAGGAAGAGAAGGGGAAGGGGAGGGTGATGCCCAGAACCAGGGAGCCCCAAAGCCCTCCTGAATAATAAAGGAGAGAAGGGGCTTCACAGGGTAATACTGACTGGGGGGGAGAGGCAGGAAGGCTGCGGGCGCGTCTAGTGACGGCTGCAGCTCTGATTAGGGGCCTGGCCCGGGTGAGCTCTAAGAGGAGACGGTGACAGCGGCTGAGTTGAGGGTGCTGTTCCTGGCAAAATTGAACTTGTTCAGGGTCTCCTCTAGCAGAGAAGTCAGTCGGCTCTGGTCAGCCTGGAGGAGAAGAGCTGGGTGAGACAGGGCAAGAGGAGAATGCAGCAGCCAGAGCAGCTGAAGGCAGAAAGCTCACCTCGCTAATGAAGCCCAGCTGCACCAGCTCAGCTGCCAACTCGGGGATGTTCTCATCTGACAGAGAAAAGGGAGACGGTGAGCAAAGTGTGGGAGTCAGGGGCCCAGAGCCCTTCCAACAGCCCTGGTTGGGTCAGCCTCACTGCGAAAGAACGAAACAAGCAAAACTGCCCTCCAGTTTTAGGAGCTAAGATATTCGTTCTTTGTGCGTCGATGTGTTGCTGCCTTGTAGCCTTCTTCCCCACCCCTAAGAATGTTCCTCACAGATAAGGCTCACGGGCTCTCATCCTCTGAGGGAAAGGAGAGACTCACTTGGCATCAGGTCACAGCTCAGGTGCCGGTTGAGTTTGTCTTCCAGCTTCAGAAGAAGTGTCAGCTGGAGAATAGGATGGTCAGAAAATGAGGCTCCTCTTCTCCCCCCACCCCCAGCCACCTAGCCCCATGCAGCCCTAGCCCTGAGCCTTACATGGTGTTTGACACCCTCCTCCACGGACTCAATGTTGCACTGCATCAGCACCACCTAGGGAGAGGGCACACAGAGGGTCATGACAAGAGACACTAGGCCATAAAAAGCCAACAGCTGGAATACTTTCCAGTCCACAGGAACATTCTTTTCTCTGAAGGACAAAGCCTTATTTGACGTGTCCTCTTCTTCCCAACACCATGACCAGAGACCTCCACCCCCGCAGAGCCCCACCTTGCGGGTCTCCACCTCAGCTGGTTCGGGTGTTGGAGTCTTGACAGAGGGGGGCACAACAGGTGATGTCACCTCCTCCTGCTGTGGCTGCTGGGGCCGAGGTAGCCCAAAGGCTGTCAAGGGGTAGATCCCATTCCTAGAGGGAGGTCAGACAGGTCACACAGGCTCTTTGAATGCCTTAGAACACCCACCCTGCTTCCTCCAGCAAGCCTTTCCTCTCGACCTTCTCTCACCTGACATCTTCAAGGAATTTATCCAATTCCAGAGCTGGTGACTGAGAGTACCTGCAGAAGAAAAGAGAGAAAGCATATAAAAAGAAAGGAAATAAACAAAACAGATTCAACAATTCCCAAAGAGGGATCCCTGGGTGGCGCAGCGGTTTAGCGCCTGCCTTTGGCCCAGGGCGCGATCCTGGAGACCCGGGATCGAATCCCACATCGGGCTCCCGGTGCATGGAGCCTGCTTCTCCCTCTGCCTGTGTCTCTGCCTCTCTCTCTCTCTGTAACTATCATAAATAAATAAAAATTTAAAAAAAAAAAAAAAAAAAAACAATTCCCAAAGAATGGACAGTTGACAGAACCTTCGATGGTAGTGACAAATCTGTCCCTTTCAGACCCTCTCAGTTAGTTACTCACAAAGTCTGAACTGGTTCTCTTCCTGGTCCTGCAGGGATTTCAGCCAGTACAGCACTGGTATCCATGTTTTTGGTGATCTCCTCCAGAGCATTCTCAGGGATCATGTCTAGAGGGCATGATAAGATGGGAAGTTATGGAGAGATAGATTAATGTCATGGAAAGCCCAGGGGTCCTGGGGGGTAAAGAACTCCTTTGGAAATGGAAGAGGGAAGAGAGCATGCCAGTGATAGTTATTAAGGCTCCAGATGGGAAGAAAATTCCTAGTAGGGCCAAGAAGACTCACGTTGGTGTCCCACAATGCAGTGGGCAGCAAGGAGTTTGAGCGAGGGCACTTCAAACAGTGCTGGGTGGAAAAGAAGTTCTCTGGCTGTTGGTCTGCGAGCAGGCTCAGAATGCAGGCACTTTTGAATGAACTCCTAGAAAAGGGAACAAGGAAGGAGAGTAGGCATCTGGCAACCAGGCCACTGCACTCATCGTGCTACTTCATCACTCATCATACTTAGCACAGGCCTACATACTAGGTGATCAGCACCAGTTGAGGGAACAAACTGCTACATGTATTTGAAAGGGCTCTGAAGATGCTGAGGTATAACATGGAAGGTGCTGTTCACTGGTTTTCTGGTTTTAATGGTTTTTCTACTATCCAACCATAAACTTTTTTTTTTTCTATTCAAACTTACGAATTCTTTTTCCTGATTTTCTACTTCTCTGCTTTATAAGCCCACTCACTGCCTACCTTACCTTCCTCTCTCTCACCAAAGTTCACCTCTCTGTTTCCAAACCTATCTGTTGTGCTCAATAGTACTCACCATCTTTTTATTTCTCAAGCCTACTACCACAATTTCCTTTGTCTCCTACAATCATTTATTAAATTCACTGGCTTTCCCCAAGCTTCCTCTACACACACGGCCTACCCTTCCCACTTCCTGTAGGCCATGACGATTAACGGGCTTTTCTTTTCCTCCTTACAAACTCAAAGGCCAAGGTCATATGCCTAATCTGTCACTTGAATGCTCCAACCTAACACACAGAACCAGAAATTTACTCCGCACTAACTGAGCTGTAACACTATCTAATGAGTTACAAACTATTCTTGTTCAGACCTTCCTGTCCAGCCTTTACTTAACTATAATCTACCTACTGATTCATAAAGCTACATCCTTTAAATCTTAGTTTGTTATTTCAAGGCACTTTCCCCTCCTAAAACATACATACATACAACATACATACACACACACACACACAAACACACGCATACGAAACCCTAAGTGATGGATTTAATTCAAACTCATCAGTTTGTTTAAAAATATCAAGATGGGGGCAGCCCGGGTGGCTCAGCGGTTTAGCACCGCCTTCAGCCCAGGGTGTGATCCTGGAAACCTGGGATCGAGTCCCACGTCAGGCTCCCTGCATGGAGCCTGCTTCTCCCTCTGCCTGTGTCTCTGACTCTCTGTGTGTGTCTCTCATGAGTAAATTAATAAAATATTAAAAATAAATAAATAAATAAATAAATAAATAAATAAATAAATAAAATAAAATAAAATAAAATAAAATAAAATAAAATAAAAATATCAAGATGGTTGTCTGATAGCATATACCAATTACCTTGAGGTAACCATTAAATTATTTACCTTGACACAGATACACCTATATTAATATACAACCTTTACCCTCAATACTACCCATCTTAAACCCTTAACCTGTGTGTGTATACAAAAAACAAGGTAGGCACCACCTAGGAAAATATTTAAATATTCACTGCTTTTGCCTGTCCTTTCTGCTTTCTGTTCTCTGACTCTTAGAAGACAGCATATTCCAAGTAAAAAGGAAGAAAAACCTCAAGACATTTCAAACTGCTGATAGAGTGACCCAAAAGATTATTACCCTCTGTAATGGGTCTTCTAGAAGCTGGATGGCACTGCTGATAGCTTCCTGTGGCACATATGAGGACTCTCCATTGCCCTGAATCTCCAGCACTGCCATCTGCAGTGAGGGGGAACAGAAAAGACTTCAGAATTTCAGTGCTCCAGAATCACTCCCTCAAGACCTTAGTTGGCCTCCCCTCCCATCTTATAATCTGATCCCTTTCTATCACCACTGCTTGTGGTTTCCTCACCTCCAGTGCACACATGCCAAAGGAGTAGATGTCTACTGCTGTTGTCACATTAGTGACCTCTAGGGAAAACAGAGAAGCCTTTGGTGAATCAGAGGATAGGGGCAGAGGGTGGCAGAAATGCCTTTTAAAAACTTTTTGTATGCCAGCAGAAACTAGAAGTTTCAGTTCTATTACCTCTGGGCCTCAGGTTATAAGGTGGAAACCTGGGGAACAGAGAGGGCAGAGAAACTGAGGTGCCTCACCTCCATACTCCGGTGCAAAGAAGTGTAGGTTCTTCTGCTCTTCCCGACAAGTCTTCACATGATTGTTGATAGTGTCAGGAGCCACTGGGAGTAGGGGAGATACCCACAATCTGACCACCATCAACAAAGCATAGTCTCACTCCAGAGAGAGGTTCCCCAAAAGCCAAATTCTCTCCTGAAGACTCTTAACACTGAAAGTGCAAACCTGTCCTCTTCTTATCTTGAACCACAAACTAAACATGAACCCCACCTACTTCCCCTTTCTTGGGTCTAGCGCTTCTCACTTAAGGTCCCTAACTCAGTAACAACAAACATACCACACTAAACTAATAGGTATATGGGAGCCTTGGGCTGGCCAAGCAGCAATGGAGGCTAAGGAAAACCTTCCCCCAAACTCAAGAATATCTAATCCCTGTCACATGAAAATGTTTGGTCTAGTTCTTTCAGACACCTGCAAATTAGCATAAAAACATAGGCAGCCCTTCCTAACCTGGGACAATTTAAAGATCTCAGAAACTTGGATAAAAAAGAGTAAGAAGGATTAACAATACAACCAACTAGACAGCCTCCTTCTCACCCAACTTTGCTGACTGAAACTCAAAACAGCTCAAAGCTGAACCAACACCCTTGAATCATTCTCATGTTTAATCCACCAAAATGTGAAACTCCTCCTCTACTCTCTTATTCCTCAACATTCCTGCCACAGGCCTGAACGAGGAACCAGGGCCGGGCCCAATTTGGACTCACTCAGATCATAAACAATGACTACGAATCACAGAGTGTCTGGGAGCACAGTATGATTTAGGGAACCAGCCTGATGATGAAGGGAAATAAGAATCCAGGACATAAATGGCCGGCCAGGCACAATCCACAGGAAACAAGCAAATTATGGAAGGGCAAGCAGGTGGAGGGCTGGTAGGGAGAAGCCAAGCAGGCATAAGTAGGCAGGGAAGGTAGGGGAACGGGGCTTGCTCCCACGACTGCATGCACTGGGCAGCCGCAAAGAGGAGCAGAGGGAGCACAAACAGAGCCCCAAGTGGGGCAACAGGGAGCTCTCACCATTAGCAAAAATCCTATGAAAGACTGTTGGGAACAGAGCAGCCCGTAAGCGGGAGGGAGGAAAACAGAGAAAAGTTGTGAGCGATGGAGCAGCCAAGCCCCAGACAAATGGACACACAAACCACACACAAACACAGCACACAGAAACGTTATACACTGCACACAGATACACGGCAAATGAAAGCACTCACAGCAGACACAGCCTGGAACCTCCTTGCGTAGGGTCTGGCCACAGGGGCTCAAGTCAGACCTTAGACCCATCTCTTGCCCTTTCCCAACGTCCTACCAAGATCTCTGGATTAACCCACTTCCCTCCAAAAAAAAATGTTTAAGATTAGACCCTACCCCCTAATTGACTGGCCTCTCCCTATGAATGACCCCTAGCAGAGTCCTATCTCTTACCACCAGCCCACACCTCAGAATTTTGCTCTACTCTCCCACTCCTTTCATCTTACCCCCATGGTTCCCAAATTCCCGAGGCTCCCCTGCCCAGAACCTCTCCCTCCCCTCACCAGAGCCAATCTTGATGAGTCCGTTGTGCTGGATGAAGATGGTGTCACAGGTCAGGTTCCCATGGATGATGGGGGGGTCACAGGAGTGCAGGTAGCTGTGGGGGCACTGGGCTGTTAGAGGGGCCACTGGGAAATTAAGGGCAGGGGGAACCCAAGGGTTAAGAGGAGCAAGGGCCTGGTCTCCTGCTGGTCACCACAAAGATAATCCCCACACTCTGAATCTCCATTATGCCTGATGAGTTAAATAGCTGGATAAGCACTAGGAGAAAGAGGTGGGAGATAGTATTGTGGTTAGGGCATTACAATGGACCCTTTAAAAGACCATAGGGGCCTAATCTTGACAGTAGAGGACTCAAAAAAAAGTGGGCTGAGGCAGAAAAAAACAGCAGAGTAGTGCCTTAAAATCTCTTTGGAGGAACTAAACCAGAAACTAAATCAGGGGAAAAACACTAACCAGATCCTACTTACCTAAGGGCAGAGAGGATTTGCGTGCACCAGCGCTTCCAAGCCTGGAAACAGTGTAGTCAAAGGGTCAGCAGTAATCCCTTCTCTTAACCCTCCAACTAGTTTTCCTCCATCCCTTCCTGCTTAGCTTCATGATTAATATAATCTTTTTAAAACACCCAAACTAGCCTAAAGCTTTGTCTGCTCTCCCTTCATACCTTTTCATTCATAGTCTTGTGATTCTTTTTGGTCTTCTTCAGAAATTGCTTAAGACTCCCAGATGACATGTATTCTGTGATAAAAATAACCTGGAGAGGCAAAACACTCAAATAAAACCTTAGAGTAGGAATGATTCCCTATCTGTTGACACATATACCAGATATATATTAGATCTGAAACCTGGTGGTGGTGATTATTTTAAGTTTCCCTCCTTTTGTTGTTAGCAACACTTCCTTAGATTTAACAGGACAAAACCAAACAAACAAACAGAAAAAAAAAAAAAAAAGAAAGAAAAAACCCTACTGAACAATAAGAGCTATGGAAAGGAAACAAAAGTTTGCTCATTTCTGCCCCGTCCATAACCAAACAAAAGGCATCATAGATCATAGTAGGCAAAGCCCTACTCTCACCTCCACAATAGCTGATTCCAGTTTTGTTTCAAAACTATCTATTTTCATCTCTGAATGTAAAAAGAACAATAAATGTAGCTAGTCTCTTTGCAGTAAGCTCAAGAAAAAGTTCTTACCCTGGCCTTGTTCTCTTTAATGTCAGCCCAATACTTATGAAACTTAACAATGTTGAGATGTTCCAACTGAATCAGATTATCAAACACAGCACGGACTTTTTCCTGAGGGCAGGAGAGAGAGTGGGATAACAAGGTTCAGAAATTACTGTAATCCTGAAAAGCCATTCCCTATCCCTCCCCAGAAATAATCTAACCCCAACATCCTCTCCTCCTAATCAGCTTCTCAACACCAATTTCTCTTTAACGCCTGCATTCTAATACCCTACGGGCTACATTCTTTCACCATTACCTACCTCCTGCAGCTTGTAGTTCTTGCGCTCAGAGAACTGGACCTCATTCCACACAACCTCTACACCCTCCTCTGTATCCATGGCCAGGTATGCACTGTCAATACCTGGTACATTCCGTTGATTCACCTGAGAAGAAATCCAAATGGAAAGGAATTACTAAAGTTATCGTATAAACCATTTTAATACTCCAAATGATCATCCTCTCCTAGGCTCTGATCTGTTAAAGTTTGGTGTGACCCTTTGAGACTTTCCCTTTCCACTCCCCCCAGAGTGACACTACCATCACTTTACCTCCTCCCGCCTCTTCTGCCAGCGTCCACATGGTGACTCTTCCAAGATCTCAGACTCATCTTCACTTTCTTCTTCTTCCTCTGGGGAAGCAGCTGAGGTGGTGGAGGTCACAGGAGGTGACACTGATGTCAGGCCAGGAGCTGAGGATGAGGATTCTACCTTTGGGTCTGAGCCACTGCTGACTACTGTCTGGGACTCCCCCTCCGACATGCTGGAACGAACACTCAGGCCTGTATTGGTTGGGGCAAGGATGAAGGAAGAAGGCAGAAAGGGTCAGGATAGATCTATAAAGATTTAATCCTGGGGCACTTGGGTGGCTCAGTTAAGCATCCAACTCTTGATCTCAGCTCAGGTCTTGATCTCAGGGTCATGAGTTCAAGCCCCATGTTGGGCTCCATGCTTAATCCTAATAACCTCATCTGGGGTTAAAAAACAAAACAAAACATCGGTCTCCCTTGTTTCCTTTAAATCCAAAATCAAATTAATTCTGTCTGAACATTGAAACATTAACTACTTCTTAGTCTAGAGAAGTGAAGCTATCGTGGTTGAAGATGACCCATGAGGAGTGGCAAACCTAAGATTTATGACAATATAACTCCCATTTTTCAGGTTCAAATGAACAGCCAAATCAGGGACAGACACCATTCCTTCTCAGCAATACTCACCCAACAATCTTCCTTTAAAACTTCACCTGCCTTTATGTGTTCAAGAACTAAGCTACACGGCCCTATTCAGATGACTCTAGACCCCAAAATCTTTCACTGATTCAGCCCTAAGTCTGGACCTGTAGCACTCTCAGCCAATTTATCCAGATGAAACCCTCAAGCTAATTTATTCCACTAGAATTCTGGCATTTGCTATCCATCCCTCCTACACATAGATCAAGTCTACTAGTCCATGCTGAGGATACCCTTGGGCCAGGTAACTGGCAGTGGTTAGTGACTTCATCCCTGATACCCTCACCTCCCCTGTGATGTGAGTGTGCAAATGGGTATTGGTTAGCAACATTTTTTTTTCATTCACTCATTCAACAAATATTTATTAAGCACTTACTGTAGGCCAAGCACTGGGCTAGGTACCAGAGATAAAATAGTGAATAAAATAAATGAGATGCCCACATTTATGGAACCACAAATTTAAACAAATCTAGAACTTTCAGCTTCCAGCTTTCATTTCATCCAAACAGCTCAAAGGCTCCACCCTCGGGGATACCAGATCTGACAGAGATATTCCCTCATAAACAAATAACTCAAGGAGTGCCGGGTTGGCTCAGTCTGTTAAGCATCTTCCTTCAGCTCAGGACATGATCTTGGGATTGAGCCCCGAGTCTGGCTCCCACTTCCCCTGCTCAAGCTCACTCTCTCTCAAATAAATGAGTAAAATCTTTAAAACAAAAAAATTTTTAAAAAGAACAAATAACTCAAAATACAGCAGTTACAAGAAAAAATACTATATAGTACAATATTTTTTTAAGGCACATGGCTATTTGGAAGAAAAAGAATTCTCACAAGCTAAATGTCGCTAACTTATCCAGACAGTCGCAGGACAACCACTGAATGTTATTCCATCTCTCTAAGAACAAAGGCTATGACGGAGCTGAAACCTGTGTGTGCTGGGCTCAAAGGAGTGCTCCATATGAAAGTGACATTCTGGAAAGTAGACTTCCTCCTCTAAATTCAGAATACAGAAGCCTCTGATCAACAACAATCTTTCAAAAAGCTCTTATTTTAGAACTCCTGGATACTCCCTTCTGCCAATCTCCACCCCCAATTTACACTATGTTTAACCCAAATCAGATTCTTATTAAGATGACATTCTAGTAAATACCAGATAACCATAAAGCACTACAGAGAAAATCTGGCAAGATATTCTTTGCCTGTTATTATCTAGGTCCTGCCTATCATAGACTTTATTCAACCAGACAAGAAAGCTGTCTTAGTAATGTACCAGAACACCAGTTAGAGATCACTTTCCTTTTTCTTCCCCCCTGAAAAGCAACTAAGAAAATGGTAAGAAAGTTCATAGGGATTACTTTCTAGAGCAGCTATATTTATAGAATGCATCTTGAATCTGAACAGCTAAGTAAAAATTCCAGCTAGATGACAATAGGAAATACCACTGGAGCTCCAATACAGGAAGCCTGTAGCCAATGGATTCTAAGGAAACCTCTTGACCCAGGTCACAGACAATCCACAGTGAAGCACCACAAAAGAAGCCAAACCTTTACCAGTCACAGCCGTGTCCTTGTTTTCTCCCTCCCCAATCTTTCCCCAGCAGGCAAAACCAAGGCACTGCCCAAGATGCCCTAGCACTTCCCCTCCCGATGAAGAAACCTTTGCAACGCTGGGGTTTTCTTCTCAGGGTCGTTCAGAGGTTTAAGAGATCACATACGGAAAAGGCCATTCACGCCCCTACAAGGGAATCTCCTCGCCGCTTCCAGCCACCCCGAGAATACTGTGTTCACTTCTGAGCAGTGTAGGTAGATCGTCGCGCAAAGTTTTTCTCGGAGACTTTCATTTACTGGACTGCAGCCCCTCTGCATTTCAACTCCTCAGCAACAGCTCGCAGGCCACAGGCCTCTGGGCTGCCCTCACCCCGAGCCGACCACAGGGCCTCCGGGACCCACAGGGTTGTGTGGTCAGACGTCAAAGCAAGCGCAGGGAACGGCCTCACGCTCCAACAGGTCCCCTGCCCGCCGTCTGCTTGCGAGCGCCGCGGGTCCCGCAGGCCCGGGAGCCAGCCGCCGCCACCTCATCAAAGGCCAGCCCCGCGGCGCCGTCAGGGGCGCAGGCCACGCCCCCGCGCTGTCGGCGCGCCGGCCTCCGCCAGCAGGCGCGGCCCCGACGCTGCGCTTCCGCAGGCCGCGGGGCCCGCCACCGCCGCCCCCGCCCCCGCCCCCGCGGCCGGCCCCGCCTCTCGTCAGCCCCAGTTCGACACGAACGCCAGGGCCTCGCGCCCCGCGCCCCGCGCCCCGCGCCGGCAGAATTCCGGGTGGCCGCCACTCAGGGCAGGCCGGGAGGGCCCGGCCGAGACTGTGGGGCCGGGGCGGCCCCTGGGCTCCGGCGGGCCGGGCCTCGGGCCGCCGAGCGAGCAGAGCAGCCTCCAGACACCCGCCTGCCGGGGTCCCGGCGCGTCGGGCCGCGGAAGCCGACCCTTCTGTCCGGTCGCCGAACCCGTCCCTCCCGCTCCCTCCCCTCGGCGCTCACCTCCCGACTCCGCTCCCCGCAGCCTGCGCTTCAGCTCCAGCTCGGGTTCGGGGCCGCGGACCAGAGAGACTCCCTCACAGCTGCGCTCCGCAGCGCAACCGAACTGCGGGCCCCGCCCTCGCGGCGTCCCGACCAACAGATGGGCGGTCCCGCACTGCCGTTGGGTTGCCATTGGATGGGGCGGCCAAGGTGGGCGGTGCCCCGGGAAGACGGCCGCTCGCTGCCATAGTCTCCAAGCCGGTCTCCTCCCCTTGAGCCTGTCCGGTTGAGACCTCTCGGAGGCATCGGTGTGTTGGGTCTCGGCTGGGGTTGGTCTCACTGTCCACCCCTCCGTCCAGTCCAGGTGCCCCCGATGAGTCCGCCGGGCGAAAGGAAGGCCTTCCGTCTCCTCTTGAAGGCGCCATGACAGTTCTGTTCCGACTAAAAGACAAAAGGAGCGAAAGACGTAGCCTCACACCGGGAGGAGCGCCCACCCACTTTCATTATTTGTAAGGGGCGAGACTGCGCAGGACACCAGTTCTTCAGCTTAAAATTTTTCCTGAACGTATCCTGAAAATTGCATAGCACCGACCTTTGCCAAAACTTTGCAGGAGGTTTTCACAGATGACTCGTTTGATCCGTATAAGAAATTGAAAGGCTAACTGACACATGCAAAAAACGAAATCAGAGGCATTAAGGCTATTCACCAAAAGTTGATAGGAGCCAAATCTAGCATCCAAACAGTAAGATTTATCAAAGGCTTCCTTGAAAAGATGTTTGGAAAGAATTTGGATTGACTTCAAGGAAGTGAAAGGGAAAGATCCGGGGTGAGCCCATTGGTCTGCGAAAACTAAACGCTGAGCCTGAGCGGTAGAAATTCGCTCTGCCATTAGACGTGTATTTTGAAGGGAGGAGGATGAATCGGTTTTCAGAACTTGGCAATGCGATAATCACTAAATTTCACTGTCCTTAAAGGGTATCTCTTAATCCTCTTAACTAATGTAAAGAAGAATATATGGCAAAAGCCCTCTCGTTTTCTTATCTCTTCATCTCAAAATACTTTTGCAACCAATCTTTCATCCTTGATTCTTTTACGTTTCAGAGGGCTCACACATTCTTTTAGAAATCTGATGAAAGTTATGGATCTTGTTTTGGATATTTAGGAAATGAATTTGTCCCCTAAATTTAGCATATAATTTCAAAAGACTGAAGTTAAAAATCTTTTTGTTCTAATCTTCAAAGGAAGGTTGTTTCTCCCTTTCTCCAGGTTAACCCTTTCTCCTTGTGGGCTCCAAGGCAATTGGGGCACCTGCTCCCCTATAAACATTCATTAAATATCAGTTAATATTATTATAGTTTCCCATTCTCTTCTGTTTGGACCTTATCATTATTAACCTTTCCTTTTTAACTAACTCCTTCTTTCAAATATGCATAGAGGACCCATTGGCGTCCTCCAGCTCTCATTTTATTTCTAACTTTTCATGTTTAAACAGCTCAAACACTGCATTTTCGCCACCTCATTTTATTCTGCTTTAATAAAATTTATTGTAAACAATATTTCAAAAATATTTATGTAATATCTTCTATGTGCTATGGTCCACTGTTTCAATTGCCTTATGACATATTAACTCATTTAATCCTTACAGGAATCCTATGGAATATTGTGAATTAACAATTGCTATAGAATGTGAAAATCTCTTGTAATCCTATTTCAACAGAAGAATTAAGATTTTGATGTATGTATCCATTTTTCTGTGCATGTATTAATATATGTGTATATAATTTAAAATGAAAGCAAGCTGATAATACATAATCTTTTTCAAATTACTCCTTGTTTTTCTTTTTTTTTTAAGATTTTATTTATTCATGAGAGACACAGGCAGAGGGAGAAGCAGGTGCCATGCAGGAAGCAGGAAGCCCGATGCGGGACTCCAGGATCACGCCCTGGGCTGAGGGCAGGCGCTAAACCACTGAGCCACCCACGGATCCCCTCATATAGCACTATTTTAATCTTTTAGCCACTGTGAAGTATTCCATTGTCCAGCGTTTACTTACTAACTACCAGGGGGCATCAGGGTTATTTCCAACATTTATTATTATAAGTAAAGCTGAAGTAAAGTCTTGCACATATCTTTGCCTGCTTGTGAAAATTATTTTTATACGGTTATATAAGTAGAATTGCTAAGTCAGGAGCTAAGAACATTTTAACTTGAATGGATATTGCCAAGTTACTCTTCAAAAAGATATCAGGGATCCCTGGGTGGCACAGTGGTTTTGCGCCTGCCTTTGGCCCAGGGCGCGATCCTGGAGACCCGGGATCGAATCCCACATCAGGCTCCCGGTGCATGGAGCCTGCTTCTCCCTCTGCCTGTGTCTCTGCCTCTCTCTCTCTCTGTGACTATCATAAATAAATAAAAATTAAAAAAAAAAGATATCAAATAACAATATCAAGAGTATGTAAAGGGGACACCTGGCCGGCTCAGTGGTTGAGCATCTGCCTTGGACTCAGGGCATGGTCTGGGGGCCCCTGGACCAAGTCCCACATCGGGCTCCCCTCAGGGAGTCTGCTTCTCCCTCTGCCTATGTTTCTGCTTCTCTCTGTTCTCTCAAGAGTAAATAAAACTTAAAAAAAAAAAAAGTATGTTAGGGTTTAGAGGCACTTGAGTGGCTTAATCAGTTAAGCATCCAACTCTTGGGATCCCTGGGTGGTACAGCGGTTTAGCGCCTGCCTTTGGCCCCGGGCGCCATCCTGGAGGCCGGTGATCGAGTCCCACGTCGGGCTCCCTGCATGGAGCTTGCTTCTCCCTCTGCCTGTGTCTCTGCCTCTCTCTCTCTCTCTCTCTGTGACTATCATAAAAAATTAAAAAGAAAATAAAAAGCATCCAACTCTTGATTTCAACTCAGGACATGATCTCAGGGTCGTGGGATTGAGCTCCGTATCAGGATCCTTGCTGAGCACAGTATGTGCTTGAGATTCTCTTTCCTTCTCCCTTCTGCCCTCACCATGCACCCACATATGCTCTCTCTCTCTCTAATAAACCTTTCTTTTAAGAAAGCAATTTTAGGTTTACATCAAAATTGAGAAGGTTCAGAGATTTCCCATTTATTACTTCACCCCATGTGAAGTGTAATTGAAGGTGCTGTTTGTAGACACATAACACCCAATGAAAGCCCAGCCATCATGACAAACCCTTGAGTGTTGTCTTGAGAAAATGATGCTGGTCATCACAGCTTCAGCATCTCCTGGTTTTTGATGTTAGGCTCCCCCAGCTGATCTCAGAGTTTCCTGGCTTTTCCTCCTCCCCCTCTCACCCCTTTGCTGTCCTGTGTAGTGATTTGGTGAGAGAAATTATTGCTGCCTACCACCCCCACCCCAACCTGCCCACACTACGTATGAGTTTCAAGTTTTATTATTGCAATAAAAGTGCTTTATGCTGGCTTTTCAAAAAAAAAAAAAGTATCAACATCACTCACCAGAAAGATATACATTTTATTGAGGACAAACTTACATTGACCTATCCTAATCACCCAAAATCCATAGTGTACCTTATGGTTCACTCTTGGTATTGTACATTCTATAGGTTTGGAAAAACATCTAATGATATATATCTATCATTATACAAAGCATTGTTACTGCTCTAAAAATCCTTTGTACTCTGCCTTCACAACCCTAGCAACGACTAATATTAATCTCCATAGTTTTGCCTTTTCCGGAGGTCATATACTTGGAATCCTATAGTATGCAACCTTTTCAGGTTGGCTTCTTTCACTTAATGATATGCATTTAAGGGTCCTTCATGTGTTTTCATGGCTTGATAGCTCATTTCTTTTTAGCACTGAATAATATGCGATGGTCTAGATGTACCAGTTAATTTTATCCATTCACCTACTAAAGGACATCTTATTTGCTTCTAACTTTTGCCAATTATGATAAAGCTCCCATAAATATCTGTGTGGTTTTTGTGTGGACATAAGTTTTCAACTCCTTGGGTAAACACCAAGGAGTGAGATTTCTTTTTTTTAATAGGTAATTTATGAAGTTTATTTCTTTTTATTTACTTAAAATCAATTAATTACCATATAATGTATTATTAGTGTCAGAGGTATAGTTTAGTGAATTCATCAGTTGTATAGAACACCCAATGCTCATAACATCACATGCCCTCCTTAATGCACATCACCTAGTTAGCCCATCCCCCCCACCCCCTCTCCCAGCAACCCCTCAGTTTGTTTCCTATGATTACGTCTCTTTGGTTTGTCTCCCTCTCTGATTCTGTCTTGTTTTATTTTCCCCTCCCTTCTCCTATGCTCCTCTGTTTTGTTTCTTAAATCCCACATGTGAGTGAAATTATATAATTGTCTTTCTCTGACTGACTTATTCTGCTTTACATAATACCCTCTAGTTCCATCCACATCGTTGCAAATGGCAAGATCTCTTTTTTGATGGCTGAGTAATATTCCATTGTGTGTGTGTGTGTGTGTGTGTGTGTGTATACCATATCTCCTTTATTCATTTGTTGGTGGACATCTAGACTCTTTCCATAGTTTGGCTATTGTGAGCATTGCTACTATAAACTTTGGGATGCAGGTGCCCCTTCACATCACTACATTTGTATCTTTGAGGTAAATACCCAATAGTGCAATTGCTGGATCATATGTTAGCTCTATTTTTTTTTAAAAGATTTTATTTATTTATCAGAGACACACAGAGAGAGGTAGAGACATAGGCAGAGGGAGCCTAATGCAAGACTCAATCCCAGGACCCCAGGATCACAACCTGAGCCAAAGGCACACGCTCAACCACTGAGCTGCCCTGGTGCCCCCAGGGTAGCTCTATTTTGAACTTTTGGAGAAGCCTTCATACCCTTGTCCAGAGTGGCTGTACCAGCTTGCAGTCCTACCAATAGTATAAGAGGGTTCCTCTGGCCAAGGAGTGCGATTTTTGGATTGTTAAGATTATGTTTAGTTTTGGGGCACCTGGCTGGCTCAGTTGGTAGATCATGCAACTCTTGATCTTGGGGTCATGAGTTGGAGCCCCACCTTGGGTATAGAGGTTATTTAAAATCTTTTAAAGAAAGATGTTTAGCTTTATAAGAAACTATTAGGCTGGGGTGCCTACATGGATCATTCAGTTGAGTCTCTGCCTTGGGCTTAGGTCATGATCTTACGGTCTTGGGATGGAGCTGGATTTCAGGCTCCCTGCTCAATGGGGAATCTGTTTCTCCCTCTCCTCTGCCCCTCCCCGCAAATCATGTGTGAGCTCTCTCTTTCAAATAGATAAATAAAATCTTTGAAATTGGTTGTACAATTTGCATTCCTACCAGCAATGTATGAGAGTTTGTGTTGTTCCACACGCTCACCAGTATTTGGTGTTAGTGTTCTGGATTTTGGCCATTCTAATAGATGTCTTATGGGATCTCATTTTTTAGGTTTTCATTTCTATGATGACAAATGATGTGGAGCACCTTTTCATATGCTTTTTTACCACCTGTATATGTTCTTGGTGAAGTATCTGTGAGGGTTTTTGACCAATATTTTAATAAGGTTGTTTTTTTCTTGCTGAGTTTTATGTGTTCTTAGTATACTTTGGATAAATCTTTTATCATGAGTCTTTTGCAAATATTTTCTCCCAGTTTATGGCTTGTCTTCTAATTCTCTTGACATTGTCTTCAATAGAGCAGAAGTTTTTAATTTTATTGAAGTCCAGCTTATCAATTATTTCCTACATGGATCATATATTTGGTGTTCTATCTAAAAAGGCTTCAGCATACCCAAGGTAATCTAGATTTTCTCCTATATTCTCTTCTAGGAGTTGTAGAGGTTTGCATTTTATATTTAGGCCTATAATCGATATTGGGTTAATTTTTTTTAGATTTTATTTATTTATTCATGAAAGACACAGAGACAGAGGCAGACACATAGGCAGAAGGAGAAGGAGCCCAATGCAGGACTTAATCCCAGGACCTTGGGATCATGACCTGAGCCAAAGGCAGACTGCTCAACCACTGAGCCACCCAGGCACCCCCATATTGGGTTACTTTTTGTGAAGTGTATAAGGTCTGTGTCTAGATTCTTTTTTTTGCATGTAGATGTCCAGTTGTTGCAGCACCATTGTTTTCCTATGTTTATTGCCCAGTTGCATTTTCTCCTCATTTTTTTCCCTGCTCCTGTTCCTTTTTGAATTTTTTTACTGGGGTTGGTCATCTTTTTCTCACTGGCTTACAAGAGCTCTTTGTATATGAGAAAAATCCCATTGTCTTCCTAATCTCTTACAATATGAATCTCATCCTTATCTCTTTCTCTGCTGAAGCTTTTCTCTCAGTAAATTATAAACTTCCACTCCTAAAGCCATTTTTCATTCTTCATTTTGCATGACCTCTTTAGCATTTGGGACTACTGAACAGCTCATTCTTAAAACTCCTCCCTTCTCATTAATACTGATTCATTTCTCTTTCAGCTTCTTATCCTAATTTTTCTTCTTTTTCTATCCTTCCCTCCTAGCTATTAAAGTGCTTACTAATATGCTCAAAGTCATATTCTTTGTTCTCTCTATACCATGCTTTAGAAAATATATTCCATTCAGCGTATCACCTGAATAATATTTTTATTTATCTCTAGTACTCTTTCTTCCCAAGCTCCAAGACAGTATTCGGTACTCCAGTGTCACTTCAAACCTAATTTACCTAAATATTCCCATCGGATGTCAGTAATCCACCTCAAGAATCAATTTAGAGACACCTGGGTGGCTCAGCGGTTTAGCACCTGCCTTCAGCCCAGGGCGTTATCCTGGAGTCTCAGGAGTTGCTTATCGCATGGTGTTCCCTGCATGGAGCCTGCTTCTCCCTCTGCCTGTGTCTCTGCCTCTCTCTCTTTCTCTGTGTCTTTCATGAATGAATAAATAAATAAAAATCTTTAAAAAAAATCAATTTATTGGGAATAGAAACCAGATGACTGGGTGACAGGGTTGGAGGGAAACTTCTTAAATATCCATTCATGCCTTTTGAACTTTGTGCCTTACATAGGTAGCACATTATTTTTCTTCAAAAAAGAAACAATATTGGGCAGCCCGGCTGGCTCAGCGGTTTAGCGCCGCCTTCAGCCGGAGGCAGGATCCTGGGGACTTGGGATCAAGTCCCGTGTAGGGCTCCCTGCATGGAGCCTGCTTCTCTCTCTGCCTGTGTCTCTGCCTCTCTCTCTCCCTGTCTCTCATGAATAAATAAATAACATCTTTAAAAAAAAAAAAAGGCAACAATATTTAACAAAGAAACAATGCATTAGATAATCATAGAATAAAGAAAGGCAGGGGCCCCTGGGTGAGCATCTGACTCTTAATTTCAGCTGAGTCATGATCTCAGGGTGGTGGGATTTAGTCTTGAGATGGGACTTGGTGCTGGGCGTGGCACCTGCTTGGGATTCTCCCTTTCCCTCTCCCTCAGCCTTTCCCCACCTTTAATGTGTGATCTCTCTCTAAAAATAAAAGTAAAAACAAAAAATAGGGGATCCCTGGGTGGCTCAGCGGTTTGGCGCCTGCCTTTGGCCCAGGGTGCGATCCTGGAGTCCTGGGATCTAGTCCCGCATCGGGCTCCTGGCATGGAGCTTGCTTGTGTCTGCCTCTCTCTGTCTCTGGAGCTTGCTTGTGTCTGCCTCTCTCTGTCTCTGTCTCTGTCTCTCTCTCTCTCTGTGTCTATCATGAATAAATAAATCTTTTTAAAAAATGTAAAAACAAAAAACAAACGAATTAAAAAAAGGCAATGCTTTGAGACTACCCATATCTATTTGTCTAATTTTAAACATGCCAAGTGACCTGCTGACCTCATCTTCCAAGTGGACTACAGGTTGCATTTTGACATGCTGGTTGCACAACTCTATAAATGTACTAAAAATCTTTGAATTCACAGTGGGTGAATCTTAGGGTGGGAAAAAGCATACCTCAATAAAACTATGTAGACTCTTTCAAGATCTTGGTTTCCATAGATCAGGGCAGTTGGAAAATCTCTTGGCTTTCTGCTCCAAGCTTCTCTTCTTCAGTGTAAGACTCACTCATGCCTTCAATCTGATCATTCCTCTAGGCCCATGACATAGACCCTTTTATTCAAAAGAGCCTCTTTCAAATTGAAGACATAATCAAAAGAACAAAAATGCTTCTTTGCTGGGACCCCTGGGTGGTTCAATGGTTGAGCGTCTGCCCTGTGATCCCAAGATCTCCAGCTCCTTGCAGGGAGCCTGTTTCTCCCTCTGCCTATGTCTCTGCCTCTCTGTGTGTCTCTCATGTATCAATTAATTAATCAATCAATCAATCTGTAAAAAACAAACCAACAAAAAAAAAAACAGAAAAGCTCCTTTGCCCCAAGCTTGGCATTTACATTTCTTTTGGACCTCAAATTAAGAGAAACCTAAATTTCTTGATAATTGTGTTATCTGACGCACTTTAAAACATACACATTTCCAGGATTTTCCTGGAATCAACTGGATCTAAATCTGGGGGAGGGGGAGGACTCAGGTATCTGTATGTCTAATAATCTTCCCAGGTGATTCTGCTGCAAGTTGCCTGGCCTGATAGTTTTTAAACTGTCATTAGGCTGAAGGGTAAAGACTATCACCCAAGTATACCTTATCCCTGTCTAGCTATGATTCCTTGGATCATTGCCTCACTACTTAGGCCTCTGAGCTTCCCTGTTTAATTAAATAGGAACATTATTTAACTCTATACCTCTATGTCATGTCATAAGAAGTTGAGTCAACTTCTAAGATAAACAATGTATAAATAAATAGGGGCGCTGGGGGATAAAAAAGCAGACATCCCATGTAAATTAATAATTCACCTGAGATTATTTGATTTCCACAATTATATTCAATTATGCTTAAGTCAAATTCATCTATAATTTTTTAAAGATTTATTTTTATTTATTTATGATAGACATAGAGAGAGAGAGAGAGGCAGAGACACAGGCAGAGGGAGAAGCTGGCCCCATGCCAGGAGCCCGACGCGGAACTCGATCCCGGGACTCCAGGATCGCGCCCTGGGCCAAAGGCAGGCGCGAAACCACTGAGCCACCCAGAGATCCCCAAATTCATCTATAATTTATTTTGCTCTATGTTTTGCTGGCATAAAGGTAATATCTGTCTTATCTCCCTGGAATGTAGAAGTTTAAAAGAATTATCAGGTCATTCCAGGTTTTTCTGGGCCAAAACCCTAATGTGAACCTTTTCTGTTTTTACTTTTTTTTTTTTTTTTAATTTTTTTTTTTAATTTTTATTTATTTATGATAGGCACACAGTGAGAGAGAGAGAGGCAGAGACACAGGCAGAGGGAGAAGCAGGCTCCATGCACCGGGAGCCTGACGTGGGATTTGATCCCGGGTCTCCAGGATCACGCCCTGGGCCAAAGGCAGGCGCTAAACCACTGCGCCACCCAGGGATCCCTGTTTTTACTTTTGTTGTAATAAAGACAACCTTCCTAAATCTAAAATTATATCCTGATAAAACATAGATTCAGACTATAAGGAAAGCCCTTTGGTGATCCCTTTAACACTGGTAGTCTAAGACTCCGTTATTTTACAGCTTACAGTTGTACTTCCAGGCTTTAATCAGAGAGCAAAATTCAATTTAATTAAACAAATATTTGTTTAGTGCTGACTATGTGCCAGGCACCACACTAGGCAGTAGGGTAACAAATGAATAAGACAAAGTTCGTGTCTTCAAAGAGCTCCTATTTATTTGAGATGATAGCTGTATGACACTTGGGGAGCCTGGGTGACTTGGTTGGTTAGGGGTCTGAATCTATTTCAGCTTGGGTCATGGTCTTGGGGTCCTGGGATCAAGACACTCAGCAGGGAGTATGCTTGAGGATTCTCTCATTTTCTCTCCCTTTGCCCCTTCCCCCACTTGTATTTGTGCATACACGCATGCACTCTCTAATAAATCTTTAAAAACTTAAAGAGTAAATTTGTTACAACACTTAACAAGAGCAAAAACAGAAATATGTATAAATTCCATAGGCTGAATAGGGAAGGACATGATTGACTTCGTGGAAGAAAAATAACTGGGAAGATGTAATAGGCTGAATAATGGCCCCCAAAGGTATCCACATTCTAATCCTTGGACCTTGAGAATATTATCTCAAATAGAAAAGGGATTTTGAAGATAATATTATGGATTTTGAGATGGTCAGATTATCCTGGATTATCAGGATAGACACTAAACGTAATCACAAAGTGCTCATAAAAGAGGGAGGCAGAGGGAGATTTGACTACAGAACTGAAAGAAATGTAACCACGGAAGCAAGAGGTTGGAGTGATACCAAGGAATGCAGGCAGCCTCCCAAAGCCAGAAAAGACAAAGAAATGAATTCTTCCCTAGAGTCCTTAGAAGGAACCAGAATTGGTGATACCTTAACTTTAAACCAGTGGGGAGATCCCTGGGTGGCTCAGCGGTTTAGCGCCTGCCTTTAGCCCAGGGTGTGATCCTGGAGGCCCAGGATCGAGTCAGGCTCCCTGCATGGAGCTTGCTTCTCCCTCTGCCTGTGTCTCTGCCTCTCTCTCTCTCTGTGTCTCTCATGAATAAATAAATATAATCTTTAAAAAAAAAAAAATATATATATATATATATATATATATACTTTAAAGAAAAAAAAACTTTAAACCAGTGAAATTGATTTCTGATATTTGGTCTCCAGAACTGTAAGAAAATTAATTAGAAAATTAATTTGTGGTGTTTTAAGTCACCAAATTTGTGGTGATTTATTACAACAGATTTAGGAAACTAATACAGAAGGTTTCCCAGGGAACATGTCTGGCCTGGGTTTTATTTATTTATTTATTTATTTATTATTTTATTTTATTTTATTTTTTCCCTCCCCCTCCACCTTCCCCTGGCCTGGCTTTTAAAGAATGAATGGGGGGATCCCTGGGTGGCTCAGCGGTTTAGTGCCTGCCTTTGGCCCAGGGTGCGATCCTGGAGTCCCGGGACCGAGTCCCTCGTTGGGCTCCTGGCATGGAGCCTCCTTCTCCCTCCTCCTGTGTCTCTGCCTCTCTCTCTATCATAAGTAAATAAATAAATCTTTTTAAAAAAAATAAAGAATAGGAGTTCAGCTAGCAGTTAAAGGAGGGAAGAAGAGTCCAGAAAAGACTAAACACTACTTTTTTCTGACCCTCCAGACTCAGAAGATAAATTAGACCATAAAACTTACGATTTTTCCACTCCAACTTTTGTGACAGATGCCTCACTTTTTAGCAGTAAGAGTTTAAGATTTCCAATGTAGGTGTTATTTTTTACCCTTTACCTCAACTCTGGCTTCTCACTTTGAAATTTAACCTTTGTTTTTACAAAGTTTCTTATATCTGGGAAAGAAGAAAAAACTCTCCAGGGAGTACATTCTTAAGAAAGTAAATGAGAAAACTAGAGAGAGAATCTGATAAAGACACTTGTTATTGTTGGAGCAAGCTTGGAACAGAGGGTGACAAAGTCCTCTCCAAAAGCAAGTAAAGGAACTCCTTGTTTTCTGGGACTAAGAGAAATAAAATAGTGAAAATAAAAAGTAAGAGCTCTAAACCAGGTATAATTGAAGAGAGAAAAGTTAATTCATTCAGAATGCCATACAGAGACACATATACAGTTGAGAGAGGGATGCTGTATTAAAAGCCCAACATGTATAATGATAGTTCTAGAAAACTATAAAGAGAATGATGGCGAGGGTTCCTGGGTGGCTCAGTTGCTTAAGCGTCTGATTTGGCTCAGGCCATGATCCTGCGGTCCTGGGGTGGAATCCCACATCAGACTCCCTGCTCAGCGGGGAGTCTGCTTCTCCCTCTCCCTCTACCCCTCCTCTCTGCTTGTGATCTATCTCTCCTTCAAATAAATATTTTTTATTTTTTATTTTTTTACGATTTATTTATTTATTAAAGATTTTATTTATTTATTTATTCATGAGAGAGAGAGAGAGAGAGAGAGGCAGAGACATAGGCAGAGAGAGAAGCAGGCTCCATGCAAGTAGCCCGACGTGGGACTCGATCTCAGGTCTCCAGGATCACGCCTTGGACTGAAGGCGGCACTAAATCACTGAGTCACCCTGGCTGCCCAAGATTTATTTATTTACTCATGAAAGACAGACAGAGAGAGAGAGAGAGAGATAGGCAGAGGGAGAAACGGAGAAGCAGGCTCCCCTCAGGGAGCCTGATGTGGGACTTGATCCCTGAGCGGGACCACGACCTTAGCGGAAGCAGGCGCCCAACCGCTGAGCTACCCAGGCTTCCCTATTTTTTTTTTTTTTTTTAAGAGAATGATGGTGAAACAGTGTCTGAAAACACAAAACTTTTTAAGTGTTGCTAAAGACATTAGACCCCAAATTTTTAAAATAAGATCTTAGTGCTAATAAAATAAACACCTGCTGAGGCATATCATAGGGATATTTACAAAATATCAAGGATATGGGATCCCTGGGTGGCGCAGCGGTTTAGCGCCGCCTTCAGCCCACGGTGTGATCCTGGAGACCCAGGATGGAGTCCCACGTCAGGCTCCCTGCATGGAGCCTGCTTCTCCCTGTGTCTGTGTCTCTCATGAATAAATAAATAAAACCTTTTTTAAAAGGGGGGGTGGGCAGCCCGGGGGGCTCAGCGGTTTAGTGCCACCTTCCTCCCGGGGCGTGATCCTGGAGATCCGAGTCCCACGTTAGGCTCCTTGCATGGAGCCTGCTTCTCTCTTTCTCTCTCTCTCTCTCTCTCTCTCTCTCTCTCTCATAAACAAACAAACAAACAAACAAATAAAATCTTTAAAAAAAAAAGCTACCAGAGACATGAGAAAAAATGGATTATCTATGGAATGCCAGTAAGACTGATAAAACCCTTCCTTGTAAACCTAGAATTTTATCTCCAGCCAAATTGTATTTAAAGAGTGAAGGCAAAAATATATTTTGATATGCCAGAAATGATGAAGGGGTTTAAAAAAAAACCCACCTACTCAATGTCACTAAAAGATCTATTTTAAACAAGAATTGATAAAACCAGTTCAGAAAGGGGCACCTGGGTGGCTCAGTTGGTTAAGCATCTGCCTTTGGCTCCGGTCATGATCCCAGGGTTCTGGGATGGAGCCCTACCTCAGGCTCTCTCCTCCCTTGTGTGTTCTCTCTCTCTTTCTCTTTCTCACTCTCTCTCTCTCTCTCTCTCTCTCAAATAAATAGAATTAAAAAACAAAAAATGCTTGGGACAACTTTCCACTTCTGGCCATGATGGTATAACAGGACCCAAATATACCCTCCTGCCTTTGCCCTACAGAACACTGGTTAAAAAACATAAAGCAACAGTTTTCAGATATTAGATAACAGCATGCACAGGATAGTTATCCCTGAGGGAAGGAAAACAAATGAAGTAAAATTCTATGAGTACCCCAGCTTGCTGCCTAGAAAGAGTTTTCAGGCCACTTTGTGGAGAGAGGAAACCCAAAGAGAGCCTGACAGTATCACTGCATTGAGAAGACAGAGTTAAGAGTTCAGAGAGACCAAAGTGGCCAACATTTCTAGGGCAGAGAGCCAGAAAGAATGGAGTTACAAACAGAAATAACTAGGAGCTTTGTAGAAGGATCCTCTCAAGATTTTGTCTGTGAACTGAGCTAAACATACACATGAGGAAACTACCAAGGTTGAAGAAAGAACCATTTGGAAGGAATAAACGGAACAGTGGAAAGAAAGCCATTTTGGTGGACAGCGGGATTCCAGCTGGCAGGTTGCCTATTACTGCTGTTTGTCCCCAACAAACTGTAGAGCCAACGGATTACATGTGTGAGGTCATTCATTACTTTGAATGTGAACCTCAGTTAAGAACGTTTGTCCTCATGATGACTACAAGAAGCAGCAGGGTTTTTCTAAGTAACCCAGTGGTTTTCATGGGCCGATCTGTCAGACTCAACTAGTGTGTCTTCAATTCTCAACAGCCTATATAGCAAAGGAGTTTTCTTACTAAAGGATTTTAGGAATCCCTAAGAAATGGGTAAGTATGCCCTGGAAATTACTATTGCTTTTGCCAGCTGACTGTGCTCCCAAACACCACTGCCCTTGAACTTTGCCATCACCTCCTTTGGGCTCTCCACATGGTCCCACCCACGAGACCTAGATCTCTTTATGCCCCAACGCTTAGCTCAGTCCAAACTATCTAACAAGGCACAGGGGCACAGACATTAAAAATAAAGGGGAGCCCATAGCTGCTACTAGAAGTGGCTGTTCTTCAGGTTCCTGATAAGGCAGAGCCAGCTCAGCTGGCCCACTCCTCCCTGCAGGATCTCCAGGCTATGACACTTCTTGGAATCCTAATGCCAGGAATAGGCATGGATCTGGAAAGAATCTTTATTTTCCAGTTCAAGGCCTGCTTATTCCCATTCTAGAATATCTGACTGAGGAACTATCCTTTTCTTTAGGGGAAAAACTCACCCCGACATTGGCCCGCTTATTAATGCGGCCTGCTTATTAACACAATCCCAGGAGTCACTGACACTTTCTGGTCTCCAGTTTCCAGACATAGTGACTTTGGATAATTTGGGTATACATAACACCATTTTGTGATATGCCAGTTGTTCATGACAGTCTGTTCTTATATGCAGAAGTAAGATTCATATACTCCTCGGGGTGGCTCCAGCTTTGTGATCACCGGTGAGCAAACACTTGAATAAAAACATGCACAGGTCTCCTGAGAACAGGTAAGGATTTTTTTTTTTTGTAAGGATTTTTTTAAAGAGATTCTAGTCTAAGGCACCTGGGTGGCTCAGTGGTTGAGCATCTGCCTTTGGGTCAGGTTGTGATCCCGGAGTCCTGGGATTGAGTCCTGCATCCCGCACCTCGCAGGGAGCCTGCTTTGCCCTTTGAGTATGTCTCTGCCTCTCTCTGTGTCTCTCCTGAATAAATAAATAAAATTAAAAAAATAGAGACATTCTAATCTATATTCTTATTTAGGGGGAGAGTAATCTCTTTTTTTCTGCAAGGGCACAGTCCTGCAAAACATTTTATATTACTAACAAAAAATGAACTCCAGCAAAACTTTTTTTTCAGCAAAACATTTTTTAAAGATTTTATTTATTTGACAGACAGAGTGCATGAGTGGGGAGAGGGGCAGAGAAAAGCAGACTTCCCATTGGGCAGGGAGCCTGATGTGGAGCTCCATTCCAGGACCCCAGGACCAGGACCTGAGCCCAAGACAGATGTTTAACAGACTAAGCCACCCAGGAAACATTTTATATTACTAATAAATAAATTAATTCCAGCATCTCAGTCTGAAACATCTGAATTTTGGTTAATGTCATTTTAAGATTTTCTTTAGGATAAAGGTGAGTATTTCTTTTATATATGTGTAGAGGGCTCATTCTGGTGATTTCCAGGAGTAACAGTGAACAGCTGCAAGATGAATTTATGTCTAGGCTTCTAGAAATAAAAGACTGCAACTTGGGCAGCCCTGGTGGCTCAGTGGTCTAGCGCTGCCTTTGGCCCAGGGCGTGATCCTGGAGACCCCAGATCAAGTCCCACGTCAGGCTCCCTGCATGGAGCCTGCTTCTCCCTCTGCCTAGGTCTCTGCCTCTCTCTCTCTCTCTCTCTCTCTTTGTGTCTCTCATGAATAAATAAAATCTTTATAAAAAAAAAGACTGCAACTTTATTTTTGTCATAAGATATATACGTCTTTTTTTGGTATATTTTTTTATTGGAAGACTGCAACTTTAATTTTTTCCCCAAAGATTTATTTGAAAGAAAGAGTAGGGAGAGGGGCATTGGGAGAGAATCCTCAAGCCAACCCCCTGCTGAGTATGGAGACTGACCCTCGGGTGGGATTGGGTTTCTCTGTCCCACCACCCTGAGATCATCACCTGATCTGAAACCAAGAGCCAGACACTCACCCAGCTGAAACACTCAGGTGCCCTAGAAGACTGCAACTTTAAAATATAACACTTCTTTGACATAAAAAAAAAGTTGCATTTATTGAGCACCTTTTAAAACTAAGAGTACGGGGATCCCTGGATGGCTCAGTGGTTTAGCACCTGCCTTTGGCCCAGGGCGTAATCCTGGAGTCCCAGGATCGAGTCCCACATCAGGCTCCCTACATGGAGCCTACTTCTCCCTCTGCCTGTGTCTCTGCCTCTCTCTCCCTCTCTGTGTGTATCTCATGAATAAATAAATAAAATCTTAAAAAAAAAAAATAAAACTAAGAGTACAAAGAGGTGTATGGGTTGGTCCAGAACCTCTGAAATGGACTCTTTCCCCTCTTTTTCCTGGTAACTTCAAAATATCTGCATTCCTTCTTTCCTGGCTCCAAATCTTGCCCCACACTTGTTTTTTTTTTTTTTTTCCTTTCTTGGATCAACCTTTCACCTTTAATCACACACAGGAAAGAACATAGTAGTATCAAAACTACTGAGCTGCTCTGGTGCCTGGTTGGTTCAGTTGGTACCCTGTGCAACTCCTGATCTCCAGTTTGCGAGCCTCATGTTGGGTGTAGAGATTGCTTAAAAATAAAATCTTAAAAACACACACACACACACGCACACACACACTGCTGAGCTTCTAAAGACAATATCTTATGAATAGTGTAATTTCATCAGAAACAGGACATGAAGTAAGTACATAGCGAGTCAAAAGCCCGAGGAGGGCAGGGAAGCCTGGGAGGACCAACTTCCCAACTTCTCACCTTCCTCTCATTCTCTCTTCACTTAATATCTTGCATATGCAGATTGAATTTCTTAATCTGTGGTCGGCCACCCTCTGGGGTTCTTGTATTTCCAAGGCACTATGAATTTTCTATGAGCATTTTAAAACTTTCTGCTTTAAGTCTTACAATATGTATGTTAGCCTATTTTGGATCATCTGGATTAACACTTTATATTTTGAGTGATCTTGAGTTTATGTTTAACAATTAAACTAGTGTCACATTATACTCTGGAGTTAACTTTTTAATTTTAAGGCAATGTTGCCTGGCCTGGGGAGTGGGGGTGTGGTGGCCCAGGAATCCCTTGGGACCTGTAGAAGTATGTCTCAATGGTTCACGATTTCTCATATATGAAAAACACTGACTTGAACTACCTTCTCCTGGGACACCTGGGTGGCTCAGCAGTTGAGCATCTGCCTTTGTCTCAGGGCTTGATCCTGGAGTCCTGGGATCGAGTCCCTCTTCAGGCTCCCTATATGGAGCCTGCTTCTCCCTCTACCTGTGTCTCTGACTCTCTCTGTGTGTCTTTCATGAATAAATAAAATATTTTTAAAAACCCTACCTTCTCCTGTTTTCTTCTTTCTCCCATGAGAAGTAACTGGAAAGAGACTCATGAGAGGCTAAAAGAAACAAAACTGTTTTAAAAATGACTAGTATTTGTTAGTTTATCTTCAGTGCTTGATCAATTTGGGAGCTAAGAAAATGTAAGCAGTCTAGTGGTATTTTAAATAAAGCAAAGGTGATATTGGGATACATAACTGTGAATATGTGTAGGAATTGCCAAATGCTTATTTTCTATGTACAACAAACCAATACCATGCCTTTATCTCTTGTTGTTGGATAACTCTGGCATGTATTTTAAAGGCTTTATTTACTTAGAGAGTGTAGGTGTACCTGTGTGAGCAGGGGAGGGGGCAGAGGGAGAAGCAGAGAAAATCTCAAGCAAACTCCCTGCTGAGCAAGGAGCCCCACTCCAGGCTTGATCTCACAATCCTGAGATCATCACCAGAGCCAAAATCAAGAGTCAGATGCTTAAATGGCTGAGCCACGCAGGTACCCTAGCTTGCCATTTATTTTAGATAACTTTTTAATCATTGGGCCAGCCCCTAAAGTAAATGTTCAAGATCTTCGTCTGTGATGATGTTTGATTAGTTACATTTTTGAAGCTAATAACTTAAATACTCAGGAAAGTCAATCTACTAAGATAATATTTTGGAATTTAGTTTAAAAAATTTTTTTTGCTCGCTATCAAAGTATGACATCTTTGTGTCCTTGGAAGTATATCTTAGTGATTTTGGGGGACATGGGAATGGAGTAGGGAGAGGATAATCTTCATATTCTTTGTCTCTTTTCCCATGTCTATGAGCCCCCTTACCATCTCCTTTACCCCTGAGACACCACCACCTTCCCAGTACCTTGTTGTTTCCTTGAGTCATATTTTTTCCACTTTTTTTGGTCTATTACTCATTTTGTTTCAGATCATCTACTTTTTAAATAATTTCAAATAATTTAATGTCATTTCCATCCCATATTTATATTTTTTAAGGACTTCTTTGACAGAGAAAGAGAGAACAAGCAGTGGGGAGGGGCAGAAGGAGGGAGAGAGAGAGAGAGAGAAGCAGACTCCCCACTGAGCAGGAAGCCTGACTCAGGGCTCAATCCCAGGACCCGAAGATCATGACCTGAGCTGAAGGCAGATTCTTAACCAACTGAGCCACCCAGGCACCCCTCCATCCCATATTTAGCATGCATGTAGATATTTAATAAACGGTAGTCTGTGGTTGAATAATACAGCATTTATGAAAACTCAGTACTTTGTATTCAGCAACTTTTAACCTTAAAACAATTGGAAAAAGTAGATATTGTATGTTTGTTTTCCAAGAGGAATTGAGCCAGAGAGAGAATTAACAACTTGTGAAAGACCACATACGTTAATACATGTCAAAAATCATGTTTTTTTCACAATGCCACATTCCATCATGGGGGGGGGGAGACTAATTTCATGTTCCTGTTACTCTGCTGTGTACAGAGATCTCATCTGGGTTTATTACGATCTACAGACCTAATTAGCACCTTCTACCCTCATGGCCTTCAATGTTTTCAATGTTTAGATATCTAGTCACCTTAAACTAAACCCATCATTTTCTTCCAAAACTAGTACATACACACCCACCCATGCCACACCATTTCCTTTTAATGGCTCCACCAATTTTTGTCATTCAGGGTCAAAACCTTGGTATTATTTATTCATCCAACAAAGACATTGAGCACATACAAGGATTTTGCTGGAGATGCTGGGGTATACAATAATAGTTAAATCTGATAGGTTTTTTTTTGCCTTCATAAAGGCTTTAGGAAAGATAAACACATGGAGAACCCAAATTAGTATATGGTTATGAGAGAAAACTTCTTGGAGGATGACAAAGGGTGGATGTGGTGGTGTGTTTCACAGGTAAAGGCATAGGAGAAAGCATTACTTTGGAGGAATCCAAAGATGTACTGCTGAAGCATTGAGTTGTAGTGGAAATGGAGAGAAGGTGGGATGTTAGAATTAGTTCAAGCATGAAGAGTCCGGTAAACTATGTTAAGGAATTTGGACTATCTGAAGAGCCAGAGGAAGTATAATTAGTTTTTAATTTTAAAGGAATCGAGTTGGGCAGCCCAGGTGGCTCAGCGGTTGAGCATCTACCTTCTGCCCAGGGTGTGATCCTGGAGTCCCAGGATCGAGTCCCACATTGGGCTCCCTGCATGGAGCCTGCTTCTCCCTCTGCCTGTGTCTCTGCCTCTCTTTCTGTGTCTTTCACGAATAAATAAAATCTTAAAAAAAAAAAAAAAAAAAAAGGAATCGACTTGCTCATAGTTTGGAGGGTTTCTCCTTTTTCTTCCATTCCTTGACTCCAATCTGTTACTAAATCCTGATGATTTCTTGTCTCATTTGTTCATCTCTGTTCCCACCTTCCACCTTAGTCCCAGTCCTCATCTCACGCTTCGATTAAGAGCCCTTTAAACCAGTTAGTGTTCAGACTTTCTTCCTTCAGTCTACACTGGACACAAAGACTGGACTAAGAGTCCTAAAATGCTACGTCAGGATAACTGTGAAGTCCAAGTCACCCATCTTGGCGCTTAAGACCATCTCTACCTTATCTAATAATACTACTCAAAATCAGTTCCCAACGATGTCAGCCAGCTTCCTCAAAAATCGTCCCAAATGGGAGTTTACATGCTTCTCTCACCCCTGCAACCTGGTAACATTATTCTCTTCTCCCAGGCATAATGCGTTCTGGGGCATCCTGAGGACGTCAAGCAATAATAGCTCGTCCTCTGCTCCTTTGATTTCTTCTCACCCAGCCGAGACTGTTCTGCATTGTGTTAACCCCAATGATGTTACAGATTGAGGATTTCATTTTCTTTTGTCAGAATAGACTCTCTAAAGCCAGGTACTTCGTGCACTCAGAACAAATACTAGTTAACTTTAATCGAGGCGAATGGGGCAGGTTTGCGGAGCCCATTAGGCGCGCGGTGGGGAGAGGGGGCTGAGACACTGGAGGATGGATCGGAAGCGCCGGGCCCCACACGAAAGAGCTTCGACAAACACGCGAGGGGCCGGGGTAGGGGAGCAGGAGCAGGGGCAGGGCGGGGTCGCGGGGGACAGCAGGCACCGGCCACTGGTTGCGGGTCGCTGGCGGGGCCGCCCGAGGCAAGCCGCGGCGGTTGGTAGGCGTGGCCGCACCAGTCTCGCGGGAGCGGCGGTTGGGCGGGCCGTTGTCCCCGCGGGCGGGGCGCGTTGCTAAGGAAATGACTGCCCGCAGCGCCGTGCCGTGCCGTGCCGCGCCGCGCCGGCCGGGCGGGGTCTGGAGTGGCGCCGTTTCCGCTTCCGCTCCCTCTCTGCTCCCGTCCCGTTACCGCCTCCTGGCCGGCCTCGCGCCTTTCACCGGCACCTTGCGTCGGCCGTGCAGCCGGGCCCGCTCCTGCCACGCGCGCCCCCGGGGCTCCGGCTCCGGCACGGGTCGCGCCCCGCTCGCCTGCCCCTGAGGCCGCCGGCCAGCCGCCGCCATGGGTGCCTACCTCTCCCAGCCCAACACGGTGAAGTGCTCCGGGGACGGGGTCGGCGCCTCTCGCCTGCCGCTGCCCTACGGCTTCTCCGCCATGCAAGGCTGGCGCGTCTCCATGGAGGTGAGGCGGGAGAGGCCCAGAGGCGGGCCGCTGCAGGGCGGGAACCTGACGGAGAAAGGGAGCGGGGGGATGGGGTCATCCCCGGGGAAGGGTCGGTATCGGGAGCCTGCAGCTGCGGCTGCGGCAGCAGTTTGACGGGCGGCAGCGACTGGGCCCGGGGCCGAGAGGGAACTGCCGGTGCTTGAGGACCGTGTGCTGGTGGCCAGTTTAGCGGCGAGAGCTCGGCCATGTGGGGAGAGGCACCTTCCGCCCACTGACCGCCCTCTCCCTGTGCCTTCGCGCCATCGTCTCCTGCCAACCCAGCCCTCCAGGCTCGTAAACGGTGTGAGGTGTAGTGTGGGAGTGAAGATGAAAAGAGGCGCTATTTATTCACTTACTTTTGCGAGGACGAGGAGAATAGATGGGCATGACTACTTTTTCGTTTTGTTTTCTTAAATATGTGCTGTGAGAGGCCTCTTTGGACGAGCAGTATGACAGTGAAAGGAAGCCTGGGCAAGTAGTCTGTTTCAAATTCATTCTTCAACACCCAGTTGCTTGGCTCTTGGCACTGATTGTTAATTTCAGAGGCTCGATCTGACCTCCAGGAATTGTCAGTCGTTTGTATTCTCTTCAGGGCCTTTTACGACCTTTGGCAAACTTGAGTTGTGCCAATCGGTATCATTCCTTTTTTTTTTTTATTATGCTTGATATTTTTTTCCTCGGGATTTTTCTAAAACTTACTCCCTAATTGTCATTTGTCTGTGCTTGTTGTAGTTTATAGTTTCCTTGGTGTACAGTCATTCCATCATAGCCTGTAAAGAACTAATCTATAAAGAAGGGATTTTTCTTTTCTAGATTTCTTCTGGATAAAAGAGGTGGAAAATTTCTGGATAAAGAGTAGTAGTATTGGGCAAAATGGATGTAAAACTACAAGGAAGAACAGGGAAGACCGTGCATGAAGGAAAGGGAGAAAGACGTATGTAAGACATGTCTTTGTGAAGAGTGTTGTGAGATCTAAGCAGAAGGGCCAGAGAAATGCTCTAATTATTTCTGGGATTAAGGGTTTATCTACTTACTAGGTGGGCTTCAGGTAACAACCTAATACTGTCTCCCTTGGGAATTTCTTCAAATCCCTCGCTCCTCCCTGTGGTTAGCTCTGGAATGACAGTATAAACTTAAATGGTTGGTTCTCAGACTCCCAATTTTATATCCACAGCCGACTTTAAACAGTTCTGTCATTAGGTATAACATTTCAGGAATGAGGGGAATCTTATAGTTCATCTCCTGTAGTTTGGCTCCCAAGTTTTATAGCTGGGAAGATGAGGCCCAGAAAGATTAGGACACTTGTGCCTTGGTGGAAAGAATCTGTGGGATGAAATTGTTTGAGGCACTTACTGGACACTATTATCATCTGTGTCAACATGAAGTATAGCATTTCATATTTTAGTGGGGTGCTCCTGGGTGTTTAGTAAATATAATTGTATGAATATTAGAAGTATCTGGATTTTGCTTCAAAAGAAAAACCTTAATGTAAGGCTGGGTCTGGGTTAGTTGCTAGTTCATAGATTCCATTTCTATGGCATTTTCTGTTAATATTGTAAGATTGGAGGTGACGCTTTCATCTTAGAGTAAGGCTTTTCCTTCAGGTTTCTTATTCCTTATTTTCTACTTCTGCACCTTGGTTTTTCTGTTTTTTTTTTTTTTTTTCTCTTTTTCCTAGTTTTCTTTATTAACTGAGTTGCTTGGATATTTAGTTTTCCAAGTTATTTGCCCAGTGAGTCTGTTCTGTTTGCTTCTCTGCAGGGTATTTCCCTTTATTTTGGTTTCTCCTTTGGTAATTAGAAAATGACTTTTTTTTCATCAGCAGCTGTTTGGTTTGTAGAGAACTTGTTAGACTATTCCTTATATCCTAATCTTTCTCCTGAGAGGTAACCTGTTTGGGTTTTAAAATCTTCCTATTATGCTGTTTCTGAATTTACCTTTGTTTGAATGGTTACCTTTAATCATATCCTCTTGAAGTCCTATTTGGGATCCTTTGCTGCTGCATGAATACTTTTCCTTTTGGCTTTGTTTCCTTTCTCTCCAAAGCATAACATAGTTTCTTTACTATGACAAGAAAATAACTATGATTTGTAGCCTCTTAAGTGAATCTGCTCTTTTCAGAAAGTGTACACACCTGTTCCTCTTAACCTTTAGGGCTCAATTCCACCTATTTATTAAGTCTATTGACCTTATTTTCTTGGTCCTAATGTTTCCTTTGAGGTAAGTTTATGTCAATACACATTACAGAGGTTGCTAAAATCCTAATTGATGCACCTAGATTCAGTCTTAGAGAGTACTGTATTACCCCTTCTCTTGAGGCAAGGATGGCAACTGTCAATAGCTGGCATTTTATACTTTCTGCCTCTCTCCAGCCCCTCTTGCTGTGGAACCAGGGTGTTTTGAGGAGGGGTAAACAAAATACCACAGTTGATGTTCCCTTCCCTTCTTCCTTCTTCATGGTTTGGAGGGACCCTCAAGCTGGTTGAGGTATGTATTTTGTGGGTTAACAGGTAGGTTGTGGAAGGGTGCCTGAGAAATACATACGGAAAGGCTTTGAGTTTTTGATGGCTAATAAATCCAATCTGAAAATGCTTTTAGTTGATACAGTCTTAAAGGGACATGGGTACTTTAAGTTTTGGGTTGTAAGATTCTCTTGGAAGTGACAAAACTACTTTTTTGGGGGGAGTTAGGATTTTTTTTTATATGGCTTTTTAAAAAATTTTTATTTATTCACTGAAAGACACAGAGAGAGAGGCAGAGACACAGGCAGAGGGAGAAGCAGGCTCCATGCAGGGAGCCTGACGTGGGACTCGATCCCGGGACTCCAGGATCACACCCTGGGCGGAAGGCAGGAGCTAAACTGCTGAGCCACCCAGGGATTCCCAGGGGAATTAGGATTTAAAAAAAAATTCTATGAATTATATTTGCCTTCTTTTAAACAGTAGTATCAATATTAAGAGTATACTTTTGAGAAGGTGGCTGTTTCCTACCCTATAGAAGCTGGTTTATTAGTGGTCATATAGGGTCATCTAGAATTGAAGGTAGAATAATGCTAAGCAGAAAATTCTTAAGATACCTACATGACAGTTTCAATTATTATATAACGGAGCAAAAATATAAAATGGGATACCATAAGCATTCTGTGGGGTTCTACTTAAGAGATGGTATCTGATGCTGAAGAGCATTAACTGATCCTCAGATTAATGCCTCATCTCTATATCTTAAAGCACTTTTTATTTACTGAACCAGATCAGAATTCTTTTGTCTGGGATGCAGTTAAGCAACTTCTATAAGAGGACATTCTTTTCATTTGATTAGCATGTGGTACCTTTTCTTCAAAATTCAGTGACCATATCAAATGATATCAAATGTATGTCCATGAATATGGAGAAATTGTTTCCTATTATACTATTCCTTTATAAGTTCTTAAGCAACTGGAAGTTACAATCAGAATTTATTCCTTAAGATTTCAAGAATATTTTACATAAATTATTTCAGTTGCCCAATCCTGTAGCAGATGTTACTACTGCTTCTCCACCCCAACCCTCTATTGGGTTATCATCTTGGAATTGTACTTTGAGAGGTCAGGTAAGGAACTGTACTTTTTTTTTTTTTTGTAAATTTTTATTTATTTATGATAGAGAGAGAGAGAGAGAGAGGCAGAGACACAGACACAGGCAGAGGGAGAAGCAGGCTCCATGCACCGGGAGCCTGATGTGGGACTCGATCCCGGGTCTCCAGGATCGCGCCCTGGGCCAAAGGCAGGCGCTAAACCACTGCGCCACCCAGGGATCCCCAAGGAACTGTACTTTGAATTTGAGTGTAGAAGTTTAACAGATCTGATCAGTAGTTCTTGCCATTGTAAGCTGATTTTAAAATTATGCTGTCTGGAAGCATAAATCTTTAGAACTCAACTTAAGGCATTGCTGATGTATAGTGGCATCCTTTAAGCTGAATACTGATTTATTATTATTTTTTTTAAATATATGACCTTTATTATGTTGAGGTATGTTCCCTCTAGGAGGGGACTTTTTTTTTTTTTTAATTTATGATAGTCACACAGAGAGAGAGAGAGAGAGAGAGGCAGAGACACAGGCAGAGGGAGAAGCAGGCTCCATGCACCGGGAGCCTGATGTGGGACTCGATCCCGGGTCTCCAGGATCGTGCCCTGGGCCAAAGGCAGGCGCTAATCCGCTGCGCCACCCAGGGATCCCTGAATACTGATTTAAAGTGGAGTTGTTTTCTATTTCCCTTTAGAGCCTGTTCAAAGATGGAGTCTATTAACTTTAAATCATATACAGTATTTTAAAAATTATATACAGATTTCGTTTTAAACAATTTTATTGAGAGATAATTCATATACTGTATCCATTTAAAGCATACATTTCAGTGGTTAATATATTCACAGAGTTGTTCATCCATCACCACTATCCATTTTAGAACAGTTTTATCACTCAAGAAGAAAACTTGTAGCCATTACCAGTCAGTCTCTGTCCCCCCCCCGCCCTTTAACCCCTGGCAACCACCAATTTATATTATATCTCTATGGATTTACCTATTTTTAACATTTCATAAAAATGGAATTATAAATGTTATCTTTTATGCCTGCCTTCTTTTACTAAACAATGTTTTTTTTTTTTTTTTTTTTTTTTTTTTTTTAATTTTTATTTATTTATGATAGTCACAGAGAGAGGCAGAGACTCAGGCAGAGGGAGAAGCAGGCTCCATGCACCGGGAGCCCGACGTGGGATTCGATCCCGGGTCTCCAGGATCGCGCCCTGGGCCAAAGGCAGGCGCCAAACCGCTGCGCCACCCAGGGATCCCTTTTTTTTTTTTTAAAGATTTTATTTATTTATTCATAGACACAGAGAGAGAGAGGCAGAGACACAGGCAGAGGGAGAAGCAGGCTCCATGCAGGGAGCCCGATGTGGGACTCGATCCCGAGTCTCCAGGATCACACCCCAGGCTGCAGGCGGTGCCAAACCGCTGCGCCACCAGGGCTGCCCTAAACAATGTTTCTTATTTTTAAAAAATATTTTATTTGAGAGAGAGGGTAAGCAGGATGGAGGGTGGGGGTGCCAGAGGGAGAAGCAGATTCCCCAGTGAGCAGAGAGCTGGACCCTGGGCTGGATCCCAGGACCCCAAATCATGATCTGAGCTAAAGGCAGGTGCTTGACTGAACCACTTAGGCACCCCTCTAAATAGGTTTTTTTTTTTTTTTTAAGATTTTTTTTTCTTTTTTTTTTATTCATGAGAGACACAGAGAGGGAGAGGCAGAGACATAAGCAGAGGAAGAAGCAGGCCCCATACAGGGAGCCTGATGTGTGGGACTCGATCCCGGGACTCCAGGATTGCGCCCTGAGACAAAGGCAGGTGCTTAACTTCTGAGCCACCCAGGTGTCCCAAGATTTTATTTATTTATTCATGAGAGGCAGAGAGAGAGGCAGAGACGGAGGCAGAGGGAGCAGCAGGCTCCATGCAGGGAGCCTGATGTGTGACTCGATCCCACAACTCTGGAATCACTCCCTGAGCCAAAGGCAGATAGATGTTCAATGGCTGAGCCACCCAGGGGTCCCTAAGTTGTAGTTCTAAGAGTCATTCGTGTTGTATCATTTATCAGTACTTCCTCCTTTATTATGGCTGAATAATATTCCATTGTATGGATATTTTGTTTATCCATTCATAAGTTAATGGATATTTGGGTTTCCACATTTTGGCTATGATGAATAATGATGCTGGGAACATACATTTACAAATTTTTTAAAAAGATTTTATTTATTCATGAGAGATACACAGAGAAAGAGAAAGAGGCAGAGACCTAGGCATAGAGAGAAGCAGGCTCCATGCAGGGAGCCTGATATGGGACTCTATCCTGGGACTCCCGGATCACGCCCTGGGCTGAAGGCAGGTGCTCAACTGCTGAGCCACCCAGACATCCCCACATTTACAAATTTTTCTGTGGAAATAAATTTTTATTTCTCTTGAATATATTATAGGAGAGGAATTGCTGGGTCATATAGTAACTCCATGTTTAACATTTTGAGGAGCTGCGTAACTATTTTCCAAAGTGGTCGCATTGTTTTGCATTCTTACCAGCAATATATGAGAGTGTTAGCTTCTCTAGAGCCTTCCTACACTTACCTTTTTTATTATAGCCATTATAGTGGGGTGTGAAATCATATCTCATTGTGATTTTGATTATATTTCCCTGGTAGCTTACGATGTTTGAGCATCTTTTCTTGTGTTAAACGCCACTTATAGATCATTGGACAAATGTTTGTTTAGGTCCTTTGTCTCTTTTTATTGGGTCATCATTTTTTGTCTTTTTATTGTGATGTAAAAATTTTTTATATATTTTGGATACAAGTTCTTTATCAGATATGATTTTCAAATATTTTCTCCTATTCTGTGGGCTACCCTTTTGCTTTTTTTGGTTTGTGTCCTTTGAAGTACAAAAATGTTTAATTTTGATGAAGTCTGTTTCTCTATTAAGAATTTTATAGTATTAGCTCTTACATCCATTTTGGGTTAATTTTTGTGGATGGTTTAAGGAAGAGATCCAATTTCATGCTTGTGCATGTGGATATCCATTCCCAGCTTTTTGGTAAAAAGCCTGTTCTTTCCCTCACTGAATTATCTTGGAATCATTGTTAAGATCATTTGACTATAAATAATGAGGGGTTATTTCTGGACTCTTAATTCCATTCCATTGATCTATGTACTTATTGTTATGTCAGTACCACACTGTCTTGGTTATATAGCTTTGTGGTAAGTTTTGAAATTAGGAAGTGTGAATTTTCCAACTTTGTTCTTTTTCTCATTTCTTCTTTTCTGGGTCCCTTGCATTTCCATACGAATTTAGGATCAACTTGTCAATATCTATGCAAAAGGCATTTGGAATTTTGAAAGGGATTGTGCTGAATCTATAGATGCAGTTGAGGAGTATTGCTACCTTTAACAATATTGTGTAGTTTTCTTGTGATGTCTGTGGTTTTGGTATCAGGATAATATTGGCCTTAGAATGAGTTGGGAAGTGTTGCTTCCTCTTCTATACATTGGCAAAGTTTGTGAAGAATTGGCATTATTAATTTCTAAAAAATATTTGGTAAAATTTACCAATAAAGCTGTCTGAGACTGGGCTTTTCTTCGTGGGAGGTTTGTGTGTGTGTGTGTGTGTGTGTGTGTGTGTGTGTTGTGTGCGTGCGCGCATGTGCATGTTTTAATTATTTTATGTTAAGTTGTGGTAAAGTATACATAACATAAAATCTACCATCTTCACCATTTTAAAATGTACAGTTACTATTAATAAGTACATTCACACAGTTGGGCAGCCAATCACCAGAACTATTTTCATCTTGTAAAACTGAAACTCTATACCAGTTAAATAGCTCTCCATTCCCCCTGCCCCCGGCAACCATTCTACTTCCTATTTCTATGAATTTGAATACCCTAGGTACCTCATAGAAAGACACATTTGTCATTTTGTGACTGGCTTCTTTCACTTAGCATAATATCCTCCAGGTTCATCCACGTTATAGCATGTGTCAGAATTTCTTTTTTTTTTTTTTTTGTCAGAATTTCTTTTTAAGGCTGAACAGTATCCATTGTGTGAATATACCACATTTTGTTTATCCATTCATAGTTGTTTCTACATTTTGGGTATTGTGGATAAAGTTGCTGTGAACATGGGTATACAGATATATCTTCAAGACCCTATTAAGTCCAAGACTGAGGTGTTTGCTGAGGGCCTACTTTCTGGTTCATAGATGTCTGTCTTCTAAGCTGTATCTTCAAGGCAAGGGAATTCTTTGGGGTCTCTTTTATAAGGACACTAATCTCATTCATGAGGGCTCCTCCTTCATGACCTAATTACCTCTGAAACACCCACCTCCAAGTAGCATCATGTTGGGGATTACATTTTAACATATGAATTTTAAGGAGACACAAAATACTCATTCTTTGGCATTGAAGTGATATATGGCATATAATTTTATTTTATTTTATTTTATTTATTTATTTTTTTAAAGATTTCATTATTTATTAAGATTTTATTTATTTATTCATGATAGTCACAGAGAGAGAGAGAGGCAGAGACACAGGCAGAGGGAGAAGCAGGCTCCATGCACCGGGAGCCCGATGTGGGATTCGATCCCGGGTCTCCAGGATCGCGCCCTGGGCCAAAGGCAGGCGCCAAACCGCTGCGCCACCCAGGGATCCCTATGGCATATAATTTTAAAAGTCATATAATTTTAAAGACTAAAATGTAGTTTGCTTCCCAGCCACCTTCAAACTTTTTATGTTGGCTTGTAAAGATTGAGGTAAATTTATGTATCATAAATATAAATGGTTGATCATCTAGTTACATAGGAACATTTGTGGATGTGTTTATGACCTTAGGAGATTAACATGAGGCAGGATAACCAGGATTTTATTAATACAGATCCATTGGTTGTTTAGAAGGTCAGAATGTTCTGTATGACATGTGATTTTAAGTAAGGCAAGGCCCAAGGGCCCTGACTCAGGTGACCTGTGTATACTGAGTCATCTCCTTCAGACTATCAGCAGTCATTGTGTTATGATACATCTCTAGGTTTAGGATAGAAAATGAAGGAGGAGACATCCATAAGGTATTTGTCCTGAAGCAGCCAGGAACTCAGCATCATAAACAACATGGAAGTCCTACTATGTTGCAGAACATAGTTTTAGGCCCCAAAGCTGTAAAGAAATTGAGTCTTTGTTTTCAAAACTTACAATATAGTTTCGGGTCTAAGACTCTTCTTTTCTTCCATAGAATACGAAATAACAATGCAAGATGGTATATGCTGAATAACCATATTATTGGTAGAGACAGTAAATATTAAATGAGCTTAGAGAGAGGAATGATCATAAGAGTATTGGTGTGATTAAGAAAGATTTCTTGGAGTTGGTGAGACTAACTGGACCTTAAGGAGAGCGTGTAAGTGGGAACAAAAGGAGAGGAAAGTAGGAGAAGAACGAGAAGGATTATTAGAAGGAGGGGTAGGAGGAAAGATTCTGAGGCATGCTTAAGTACTTTGTTGGGGTGGAGTGGTCAGTGTCAAGAGTGGAGTAGTTTCTTCTTTTGGGGAGTTGTATAAAAATTAAGAGATTAGGTTATAGAGATGGGTAGGAATGATGATTGAGTACCTTAAATTGCCTGTAAGTTGTGTAGAATCAGTCTTAACATCCAGTAAAATCCATTGAAGCTTTTAGCAATAAAGTGTTACATTGGAAAGGATAATCTGTCATCTGGATATGTGTAATATGTAGGCTGGATTACAGGGGCAGAGAGTAGAAGCAGGAAGGAGATAAAATGCTAATAAAAGTGAAGTAATCCAGGAACAAAGTAATGAAGGAAAACTTAGTAGGACTTGGTGATTGGATGGTGGAAGAGAGCCAGGAAGTCAAGGTGGACTGGTATTAAGTGTTGCCTAGGAAAGTTAAGATTCCATGAATAGAAATAAAACCTACAGGGGAAGTTCTGATTTTTTGAAGACTGCTGAGTTTCTGTTTATATGTTAAGTTTGAAGTGAAGGGACATCTTGTAGAAACAGGCAACTTCACAGAACCCAAGAGAATTTTAAAGAAAGCCGACATGGTTTTCACTGTTTTAATTACATACACTATTTGGAAAAAAATAAAGCCTGCAAAATGACTGTTTGGATTGCTGTTATGGTTACTGCCTGCTTTGTGAAGTAAAGATCTTGAAAGAAAAGGTTTTGAGATTAGAGGTTTAAGAGGAAGTATAAATCTAAAAAGAGGAGATAATTTTAAGCAGTTTCCAATAAATGGTTTAATACAGGCTTTGTTGAATTAAAAAAGGGGGAGAAACAATGCTTTGGGAGGCAGAAGTGAAAGAGAGGTTAGGTAAAGCTGTAGAGAGATTTTGAGGTAGAATAGAGATGATGAGGTAGTTCTTGAAATACGACCTTGATCAAAGTAAAGCAAGAGGTTAGCTCATCTGTTAAGAGTGAAAGAAGAGCATTGAGAACTTGAACAGTGTGGGAAAGGTTTGTGACTGACTCTGGTTAATATATTTAAGCGTCAATACAGAACACGTGAAAAAAAATAGTGCATGGAACTAGGGTGCACAATCAACATGATTTCCTGACATTTTATGACTAGCAATACTTACTGGCTCTGATTCAGGGGTAAAGAAAGCAGTTGGTCGGGTTATACAAGGTTGGATGAGTTTTTCTCGATTGCTAAGAGACAGTGTTGAAATACTTGGCTCTGTCTCAGAAAGGTCAGAACGAAAGAAAAGCAAGGGTAAAGGTAGGGAGGCTCTGAATAGAGATGCAAAGGGGGAAACTAAAGTGCTTTAGAGAAGGTAGAACAGTTCCAAGTGATAAAATAGATCCAGAGCCTTACCAGGAAGTAGAAGAGAAGGTAATGTGGAATAGTCCTAGGAAATGAGACCTCAAGATATAAGATGAATCATTATGGTGGGCATTCCTCTTTGAGACTAAGAATAAAGAAGAAATATTTGAGCTAGGTGCTGAATTTTAGAGCAGAATATATATATTTTTATGTTAAATTCCAGCTTAAGAGGAGTTCTACATATCTTGTAACTACACCACAATAAGGCAATAAGGGTAAGGTAACTATTCTTATTCCATATTATAGGAGAAAAAATGGAGGCACATGTAGAGAGATACCTGGCCAGAAATTATGCAGTATATCATAGTGTGGTCACTTGAGGACAGTTCATAGGTTCATTTTGTCTTCATTATCATTCAAACTGGAACAGTATGGCATATTGTAAAAAATTTTAAATGTTAAAATACAGAAAATAGTTATTACCCAACTCTTACTCTCCATTACAGTTTGATCTGTGTTGTGGTCTTCCAGACCTAGCATATACATACAAATGCTTTTTATTTTTTTCTCCTTTTACCACTTTCAAATGAACACATATTCATTTCTAATAGCTACATTCTGTTGGAGGGATGTACCACTTATAATCTAATCTCTCCATGGAAATTTGGATGTTTCATAATTGTTTTTTATTATAAATAATGCTATAGTGAACATTCTTATACATACCCTTGTACCCTCCTTATTACTTCCATAAAATAAACTTTTAGAAGTCCAATGACTAGATCAAAGGGCATGAACAGTTGAAATTTTCGTATGTATTATGAAATTGTGCTCCAGGAAGGCTATACTAATTTATATTCCTGTTGATCAGGATATGAGAATGTGTTTTTACTTCCTTCCTGTCACCACTGGTTATCTTTTTCATTATTCTAATTTGCACACGAGGGTATTTCCTTGTCTTTAATATTCATTTCTTTGCTGTTTTTATCATATATTCATATATCAAATGCATCACATGGTTTTGTGAGGAGCAGATGAAGTAAAAAAAAAATGATTTGAATAGAGGTGTGGGTTCAGATGGATTTGCATCTCATGGTACAGCTGTGATTTAGAGTGGCATTGCAGGACAGAGTCGGACTGTCCTGTTCCACTGGGAAGGAGTGGACAAGAAGATTGCTCTTCCCTCCCCTCTCAAAAAGTGGAATTAGTTGGAGCAGTTTCTCACATTTTAGTGATACATTGAGTCTTTTTAAAACATTTAACTTACTTTTGAAAAAGCTAAACATTCCGGTGGCTCATCTCACTCCCATCCGTCTACACAACCCCCCCCCCACCACCACCACCAGTTAACTGCTTTTCTCTAGTTTTCTGTGTATCCATGTAGTATTACAGTATGAAAAGACAAGTGTCTATTTCTATGGTCTTCTTACACAAAAGCCGCTTGCTAAATATATCATTCTGTACTTTGCTTTCCTTCTGCACTTTACTTTCCTTATTTAACAAAATATCTTGGAGCTCTTCCATGGATCTTTTTTTTTTAAAGGAAAGCATTACTTGTGGAACTCCAGAGTTCACTAAAACAATTTTAATTTAATGTTACTTAAATGAGTACAAACAGAACTGGGCATAAATTCCATGCCAACAAACCACACCACACAATCAACAGAATTAAAGTCAACATTAATATGACACAGCTGTTTTGCTGATAGTAATTAGATCTGGCATGACTTAGGTAGTGACTGCTGAAGTACAGTTTCTTATGGCTTCAGTAAGCCTGTACCACACTGTGTCCCATGCCAATTCACTTCTTCCACCACTTTTCACTAATCCAACTCAGTCCTCTATTCTACCTTTTCTTTATTCCATAGCACTATCATCTTTCCATAGGAGTTATAATATCATGCTATATATATGATTTAACTATTTTTTATTTAACTATTTATTGTATTTATTGTGTATATTCCTTATGAGATTTTAAGTTTTTGTTGTTTTTTATGAAGTGCAGGTTTCATTTTATTCACTGATACACCCCAAACACCCAGAACTGATCATGGCATTTAATGGATACTCAGATATTTGATGAAGGAATAACAAATTCTTAGAGAACCACAAGATGTCCTTTGGTCTATGGTGCTCTCCAGGTCTTGGGGATAAAACTTAGAAATGGTTGTTGATAATTTAGATAGGCTTTTGAGGGTCCTCCATAGCAGCCCCTTAGATTCTGGGACACTTTCTCCTGGAATCCATCAGAGGGATATACAAAGTAGTTATTTTTCCATTCTCTCATTTGCTACCTTAAAATAGTTTTTATTTTTTAGATTTGTATAATGAAGGCATAGTCTTATTTCAGGGACAACAGAAGAATCACCATACTGATTTCCTAACTATTGATACTAGAAAATTTTAAATGCCCGAAAGAGGAAGGAGAACCATTACCTTACACAAGAATAATCAATCAAAGTAAATAGTTGATTATATTCATTTTGTTTGTAGAAAGTACCTGAAAGGGAGGTGAGGTTGTATTCCAAGATGGGGCAGAGTAAGCTGCAGCACACTCTCACCTAGGTTCACCAGTCTTGGCTTGAACTGTGGCATGGTCTGGAATATTTGTTTGGGATGTTAGAATGTTATTAGAAGAATTTGATCAAGCCCAGCCTTCCAACCGCAGTGTTGCTACAGCAGGACCATTGCAGACTTCTCTTTAGGTGTGCTGTGCCATCAGTGTTGAATGATTTCTTATTTCCATCTCTGGGTAGGAGGTGGGAAGGCTGATTATTTGGGGCATTGTAAATTCCAGTTAACAAATACTAAACACAGTGTAGCTTAATAGCATTATTTGTTGGGAAGATTCTTTTGTAAATGTATCCTCAGCATAGCCTGAGAGTAACTACTGAGTGAGTTAAACTTTGAGAGAAGAGGGGAATAATTTGTTTAGATAGGGCTTTGGGGAGTGGTGGTATAAGTGTATATATAATTTTACAAATTTTAGTGCTTTCACTTAGGTTGTTTTAGGATTCTCCTAGAAACTTTTTAGGTTGGTAATGCCCTCAGGTCTCTTTATGCTGTCTTCCCTAACATTTTCTTCCTTGAAATTCACTGATCCAAGTGAATGGGTCTGGAAGTGACTTTAAAGATCCTTTATTCTGGTTCTTCCCATAGTTGCCACAAATCCAAAAGGGTCAGGTCTAGAGTTCCAACAACCAAACATTCTGCCATCTGGACTGAGATCTCCTAGGCTGAGGCTGCTAGACTGCAGAGGTAGTGACCTGATTCATCTCTCTCCCTTCCTCCCTCCCCCCTTCCTTTCCTCCCCTACTTCCCTCCCTTGCCCCCCCCCACCCCCTTCCTTTCTCCCTCCGCTGATTTATTTTATTTTATCATCCCATTTTCCTTTCTTATTTCTAGGCCATGTAGGTCAGCCAGGGAAGGGTTAGTGAGATTAAGGCATGAAGGCGATCCTCACGACCTGAGGTGCCCAAGGAAGGACATCTTTTGACCTTGAGAAATGCTAATTATGCTCTCTTTTTTCTAGGATGCTCACAACTGTATTCCTGAGCTGGACAGTGAGACAGCCATGTTTTCTGTCTATGATGGACATGGAGGTAACTTTCGTAGATCATATGGGTGACATTTTGAACCCCATTTCCAGACTTTAGGGGGCAAGAATAGGTCTTTTGTTCTTTTCTAAAGTTCTGGTCCTAAGATACCATTTCCTTCCCAGTGCTGTTTTTCTCCGTTCTGCCAGTATATCTTCCTAAAGGATGTTATATTGGTTTATAATCTCAGCAGGCCTTATTTTAATCCAAAAAGCCTCTTTCTACATTAGAATTTACTTTTTTTTACTGAGAACTAAGTATACAGGTGAGAAAAGACAAAAGGTATATTAATATAGCCCTGAGAGGGTTGATGGTAAAATCCATTTTCTGGATCAGAATTTACTAAGCAGTTGTCTTTCAGATAGGTTTCAGTTATATAAGATGTCATTTCCTTGACCCTTGGGGTCCTCTCCAGTATGGCATGTAAATACTATATCACTTCATATGTGAGAAGCAGTGCTCTGGGTGACCTTACCTTTCTTCTAGGGGAGGAAGTTGCCTTGTACTGTGCCAAATATCTTCCTGATATCATCAAAGATCAGAAGGCCTACAAAGAAGGCAAGCTACAAAAGGTCTGTTTTTTTGTAGTGCTCCTTCTCCGCTTTATATAGGCTTTCCCTTGTTTTACAGTCCTTGGCTTTTCCTTTCTTGTTGCCAGTAAGCTGCTGCTTATTGTATTTCTTAAAGAATTCTATACCCCAAACAAACTTATTCCCACTTGGACCTTTTTAGAGCTGCTTCATTACTCCCAGGTCTCTGAGCTGAGCTGTTATTTATATGTGAGTGACTCCTCTTTGGTGGTCCACACTGAATTTGCATGCCATCTTTGTACCCAGATTGTATATAGGCGATTCATTTTGTACCCATTGTACTTTTTCCTACTTTTGCCTCATACTTTTTGGCTTATGTCCAGGCATTAGAAGATGCCTTCTTGGCTATTGATGCCAAACTGACCACTGAGGAAGTCATTAAGGAGCTGGCACAGATTGCAGGGCGACCCACTGAGGATGAGGATGAAAAAGAAAAAGTAGCTGATGAAGATGATGGTGAGTGTGGCATCCCTTGAGAGGAAATTAGCATTTTAAAGAACTCTTCTTTATTTTATGTATATATATATTTTTAAGGTTTTATTTATTTATTCATGAGAGACACAGAGAGAGAGGCAGAGACATAGGCAGAGGGAGAAGCAGGCTCCCTATAGGGAGCCCCATGTGGGACTTGATCCCAGGACCCTGAGATCATGGTGTGAGCCTAAGGCAGATGCTCAACCACTGAGCCACCCAGGTGTCCCAAGAACTCTTCTTTAATATGTATTTTTTATGTGTCAATTCTAAGAAAGGATGACTTCTTACGGACTTGGGGAGTCCTCACTTTAAAGAACTCTTATGTTCTCCTATTTTACATGAGGTTATGAAAGGAGAAAAAAACCTTTGTACCTTGTGTCCATAGTTAGAAGCATTTTTCCATACATTATTTTTTGTCATTGTGATGAGGTCTCTCTGGTTCCTGTTTACATTTATGTGACTTTTTTTTTTTTTTTTTTAAGATTTTGTTTATTAACACAGAGTGTGCGTGCGAGCGCATACCACAGAGCACAAGCAGGGGAAACAGCAGAGGGAGAGGGCAGGCTGAGCAGGGAGCCCAGTGTAGAGCTCGATCTCAGGAGTCTGGGATCATGACCTGAGTTGAAGCAGACATTTAACAGACTGAGGTACCCAGGTGTTCCTTTATGTGACCTTTTTTCAGCAGCCAGTCAGTAAGCCTGGGCTGTAGGCCTCACACTAGCATTGTGGGCTTCCTGGGTCCTCAGCCATAAGGATGTTTCCAACTTAATCAAGAATGTGAGGTGATAAAAGAACTACATTAACTAGTGTTCCTTTGACAAAGAAGAGGGTGAAAGACAAAGACCAAAGGAAGTCTCTGCAGGCAGATATTACTTGAGGAGGAAGCAAAAGGGTGTTCTGAGACTTGATAGGTGAGGAGAGCCTTAGGAGTGAGTGGTGGTGGGGGAGTTGGAACTCACGCTGGAAGGGCTATGGAGCTAGGAAGGGGGGCTCATTCCATGAAGAGTATGGCATGGGGATGCTGATTCAGCCTCTTCCCCGCAGTGGACAATGAGGAGGCTGCACTGCTTCACGAAGAGGCCACCATGACTATTGAAGAGCTGCTGACACGCTACGGGCAGAACTGTCACAAGGGTGCTCCCCACAGCAAATCTGGAACTGGGACAGGGGAGGAACCAGGGTCCCAGGGCCTCAACGGGGAGGCAGGACCTGAGGACCCATCTAGGGAAACTTCTTCAGAGGAAAATGGCCCCACAGTCAAGGCTCACGCAGGCCTTTCCTCCAACTCTGAACGTGGGACTGAGGCAGGCCAAGGTGGTGAGCCTGGCACTCCCACTGGTGAGGCTGGGCCTTCCTGCTCTTCAGCGTCTGATAAGCTGCCTCGAGTTGCTAAGTCCAAGTTCTTTGAGGACAGTGAGGATGAGTCAGATGAGGCAGAAGAGGAAGAGGAAGACAGTGAGGTAAGGGCCTGTGGGAGCAGACAGCTGCTGAATCCGCAGAGAGGGCCTTTTTGGTCACCATGCATAGCTGTTGGTTCTTTTTTCTTTTCTTCTCTTTCTTTTCTCCTTCCTCCCTCCCTCCCCTCCCTCTCTTCCTTCCCTTTCTTTTCTTCTGTCTTTTCTTTTCTTTCTTTTTCTTTCTTTCCTTTCTTTAGTAATCTGTACACCCAAACATGGGGCTTGAACTCATGACCCCAAGATCAAGAGTCACATGCTCTCCTGACTAAGCCAGCCAGATACCCCAACTTCAATTTTTAGATCAGGCCCCAAGACCTACTATATACCAAGCTTTTCTTGAATTCGTTATTTCCACCAACATAGGAACCCTTAGCCTTTGAAACTTCTTTTGTTGGAACTAAAACAAATAGATCTAGTTCTAGTCTTTCAGAATCTGTCTCCTAGTGAGAGAACAAGGAGGTTGTTACTTTGGATATTTGGGTATTTCCTTCTCTGGGCCACTTATTTTCTGGCCATGATGCTGGAAGGTGCTTTTGGCTGAGATTCCTGGCCTTCGTAGGATTTCCTCCCCGTGAGTGCTGAACCCAGTGAGTGCTGAACTCAGCTCAGGAGGATATCAGTTATACCCATCTAGCCGTCTTCCCTCCTCGAGATTTTTCTATCACAATCATACAGTTGGATCTTTCAATGCTCTCAGAATCAGTGTTCAGTCAGGGCCTCTTGGTTCTGAGTATGAGTTGGGGGGAGGGGGGCAGGGGTTCATCCCAGTCTCAGCAGCCTGGGATTATCCCTCTGGCAGGAATGCAGTGAGGAAGAGGATGGCTACAGCAGTGAAGAGGCAGAGAATGAGGAAGATGAGGATGACACTGAGGAGGCTGAAGAGGACGAAGAAGAAGAAGAGATGATGGTGCCGGGCATGGAAGGCAAGGAGGAGGTGTGTAGGGAAGGGGAGCAGCAAGTTTAGAAAAACCAAGAGGCAGATATGATTCCCTTGATTGTGATTTGGGGACAGGGAATCCCCTTGCTGGCTTACTACTGAAGTCCTGGTTATGGGGGGATTTTTGCTACCAGAGGAACTAGGTCTTTAGGGTACGGTTAGCTCAGAATAGAGAGCATGTTCTAGTCTTTGGAAAGATTAAATCTATGCCCCTCCTCTTTGTTAAAGTTCTCTTTGTGGTCCCAGTGAGAGGAGAAAGCATAAAGTGAATGGTCAGGGGAGTACCAATGAGGAGTTTGGGTCCAGAAGCTCCCATGATGCTCTCTTTCTTCCTCTCAAGCCTGGCTCTGACAGCGGTACAACAGCGGTGGTGGCTCTGATACGAGGGAAGCAATTGATTGTAGCCAATGCAGGAGACTCTCGTTGTGTGGTATCTGAGGCTGGCAAAGCTTTAGACATGTCCTATGACCACAAACCAGAGGATGAAGTGGAGCTAGCACGCATCAAGAATGCTGGTGGCAAGGTCACCATGGATGGGCGAGTCAACGGGGGCCTCAACCTCTCCAGAGCCATTGGTAAGGGACACAAAAGTGTGGGAAAGATTTTTGGGGTCTTATTCTCTCTTCAGACTACCTAGTGGCAAACTTTAATCTTAATAGGCCCTTGTACCTTTCCACGTCCTTTCATTATCTGTGACTTTTGTCTGTAAAATATTTCCATGAGATAGGTAAGATAGCTGTCATTTTTGGATGATTAAAAAGACAGGTTAGTGACCTACCTAAGGTTTAGCAACCTGAAGATAGGGCTGAAACTAGAAAAACTAGAACTCAGTTTTCCATTCACTTAGATTATGGAACTTTGTAAAGAAGGGAAGTGAATGGCAAGGGTTGACCAGCTTCGAGCACAAGTCTTTGGGGATTGCTTAAACTATTCATCAACCAACCGTTCTTTTATTTCAGGAGACCACTTCTACAAGAGAAATAAGAACTTGCCACCTGAGGAACAGATGATTTCAGCCCTGCCTGACATCAAGGTGCTGACTCTCACTGACGACCACGAATTCATGGTCATTGCCTGTGATGGCATATGGTGAGCACCAGTGGAATGCCCTAAAATTCCCTTTTTTATGCAGCATTACTTCTCTTGAAGGGCTCTGAGCTGGTTGACTTTATCATCCTCTAACGCCTTGCGTTCACCACTTTTCTCAAGCTGCTTTAGGTTTAGAGCCTAGGCAGACATCTTGATGTAAAAACCCCCAGGCCTAAGGCACTCTGTAGGGGTTTTTATTGGCCCTGGGGGCCATCACTTCTCTCTACATTCCTCTATTCTGCTTTGGTGAGACTAAAGAAGAGTGTATTGTTTTTGACCCCAGGAATGTGATGAGCAGCCAGGAAGTTATAGACTTTATTCAATCAAAGATCAGTCAGCGTGATGAAAATGGGGAGCTTCGGTTATTGTCATCCATTGTGGAAGAGGTGAGTGCCTGGGTGGAGGAGTGAGGGCGCCTGGTTTGCATAGCCAAGGTTTTATCTTTTGAGCCAAGACCAGAGCTGGGAAGTATCACTAATTACTGACAGATGCCAAACCTGACTAGAACATTCGACCTTCCTTCATTTCCCTGACTTATCCTTGTGCATTATGCACTAGCAAGTGGCCTGTTTTGTGACATCTGTTGCCTCTTCCCCTCCTTCTGCCACCCTGTCTTCAGCAGGGTCAGTCCTCTTGTGGGAGTTTAGGTTCCTAGGAAGGTTATTCAAATCCTGAAGCTGAGCCACCTACCTTGTCCCTTTTGTAGCTGCTGGATCAGTGCCTGGCACCAGACACTTCTGGGGATGGTACAGGGTGTGACAACATGACCTGCATCATCATTTGCTTCAAGCCCCGAAACACAGCAGAGCTTCAGCCAGAGAGTGGCAAGCGGAAACTGGAGGAGGTGCTTTCTTCTGAGGGGGCTGAAGAAAATGGCAACAGTGACATTAAGAAGAAGGCCAAGCGGGACTAATGGGTGTCTGAATCCCTGCCCACCTAGACTGTTTTCTGAGCCCTCTGGACCTGAGACTGAGTTTTGTCTTTTTCCTTTAGCCTTAGCAGTGGTTATGAGGTGTGCAGGGGGAGCTGGGTGGCTTTATTCAGCCCATTCCAAAGAGGGCTCTCCCTCCACACAGCAGCCTGGGAGCCTCTGCTGTCTTCCCCAGCCTCCTCCTTGCTCCTAGGGGCTCATCACCGGTTCTGTGCCTGTGCTCTGTTGTGTTGGAGGGAAGACTGGCGGTTCTTCTGGTTTTTACTCTGTGAACTTTATTTAAGGACATTCTTTTTTATTGGCGGCTCCATGGCCCCCAGCCGCTCGCACCCGCTCTCTGTTGTACACTTTCAATCAACACTTTTTCAGACTAAAGGCCAAAACCTAATTGTGCCCATGGTGTCCTTTATTCAATACTGCTGCCCTGTCCAGCCTACCTAGAATTCCTCAGCCCCAGACAACCTCCTTGGTGGCGTGTGTGTGTGTGTGTGTGTGTGTGTGTGTGTGTGTGCGCGCGCGCGCACGCGCGCGCGAGGGGGTGGGGGTGAGGGTGGGGGGTGGGCAGAGAGGGCCCAAGTTATTGCAGCTCCCCACGCTGCTGGCAGACTGGCCTAGCGTCGCGGCTCATCCTCACTCCCTTTCGGAGTCAGGAATAGTTTCCTAGTTCCTCCAGAAAGGGGTTAGGACCAGCCGGGCAACTCTTAAGACTGAAAGCAAGGCCAAGGGCTTCTCTGGCCCTCCTCACCCGCCTGGTTTCTATCTCATTTCTGATTGGCTCGCCTGCTTCTTTTCGTCACAATCACTTCCTGGTCACGCAGTGGACGTCTTCGCCGCTTCTGCTTTCCACGGACTACATGTCCCGTGTGGCTTTGCGGAAGCGGAAGCGGAAGCGAGGACGGAGGTACCAGCTGGTCTCCGTAGGGGGGGTAGGGGGCTCCATGAATGGACGCGGCGGCGGCGGCGGGAGCGGCCTGAGCTGGGCGCCGGGGCCAGGGCAGGGGGCTGCCCGGGGCCCGCGCCGCTGCATGGGGGCGGCCCGCGGGCCCTGAGAAGAAGGGCGGGCGGGCAGGCCGGATTGGGAGGGGCGGGGCCGGGCGGCCACAGGCCGGAGGCGCGTCGGGCTGGAGCCGGTCACGATGCCCCGAAGGAAGCAGAGCCACCCGCAGCCCGTGAAATGCGAGGGGGTCAAAGGTCAGGGGTCAGGGGCCGCGAGGGGGGAGGAGCGGGGGTGGGGTCAGTGGAGTGGGTTCAGGTCGGGGTGGAGGGGGACTCCTGAGGTATGGGGTGGGCGATCTGGACTCCTAGCTTCCTACCGAGCTACTAAGGGAACCCGAGAGGGTCTGCGAGTTCGGGAAGTACGGGCTGCGAGGGCTGGCTCCCGGGGTGTGGATGATGGGCACGGTTCCTGAGGGAGAATCTTCAAGCCCCCTCCCCTCTTCAGTGGATACCGAAGACTCCCTCGATGAAGGACCCGGGGCCCTGGTATTGGAGAGTGATTTGCTACTAGGCCAGGATCTGGAGTTTGAGGAGGAAGAGGAAGAGGAAGAGGAGGAAGGTGACGGCAACAGCGACCAGCTCATGGGCTTCGAGAGAGACTCTGAAGGTGGGTTTGAGGGACTTGATCAAGGATTAGCGACCACCAGAACCTCAGTCCTTCAAGAGGTCGATTAGGATTTAGTGCCAGTGAGCAAAACACGGAACAGTGCCAAACTAGGGGTGATTTGGTTTAGATTTGAGCTAGACTTTTTCACTTGCCTAAGGGTCCAGTGAGCTCCATCACTTTGTTGAGGGGAAGTTCTGGGGCCTGGTCCAAAGGTGGTATGAATAGGACAGGGGATGAATCACATGGAGCAACTGGTTAAAAGTTAATGCCCTTTTAATAACCTTGTTTTCCTGCCTAGCACATTCCTTATGTGAAGTTTACTTTAAGAGGTTCAGGGAAATAATATCTTATTCAAATTAAGTTATGGCTAATCTAATTCCCCTTCACCTGCAGTATTATAAGCTTTGTTATTGAGGTTTTGGTCCCTACCCTCAAGTATTCTTGCACATTCCTTTTCCCAGTGATCCTAACATCACCCCATCCTAATTTGCTGCACCACCTACCCACTTATGCCACCTATATGAAGGATGTTTTTGAAAGTCATTGAGGGAATCCATGTAAAAGAAAATCCATCTTTTAGGTACATTACTTTGTTACCACGGCATTCCAGATTTTGCCTCACCCTTGACATCGTTTTTATTTTATAATCAGTTCTGTTACTGAAAAGGATCTTACTAAGATAGAGCTTAAAATAAGGTCTCAGGCCTCTGCCTTGTGTATTTTTACTTTCTTATTCCAAGAATCAGCTAATTACATTATTGATTCATTTCAGTCTGTGGTCCACTGTGAGCCTTTGACCTTTTTCTGTGCAGTGGAGTTAGGTACAGCTGTCATCACTAGGTTAGTATGAACTCAGAAGCAGATAATTCAGTTTTCAGGATCACTGAAGTAAAGGGTGGGACCACGCAAGGGGGAGACCACTGAGAACGCAAGTTTGGAGTCTGGTCCTACCCCGTGTTGATGTCTCTTCTTATGTCTTACCAGGAGACTCTCTGGGGGCCAGGCCTGGGCTTCCCTACGGGCTGAGTGATGACGAGTCTGGGGGCGGCCGGCCGCTAAGTGCCGAGAGTGAAGTTGAGGAACCAGCCAGGGGTCCAGGGGAGGCCAGGGGTGAGAGGCCAGGCCCAGCCTGCCAGCTGTGTGGGGGGCCGACAGGTGAGGGGCCGTGTTGTGGGGCAGGAGGGCCGGGTGGGGGGCCCCCGCTGCCCCCACGGCTACTATACTCATGCCGCCTCTGCGCCTTCGTGTCCCACTACTCGAGCCACCTGAAGCGGCACATGCAGACACACAGCGGGGAGAAGCCGTTCCGCTGTGGCCGCTGCCCCTACGCCTCAGCCCAGCTCGTCAACCTGACGCGACATACCCGCACCCACACTGGCGAGAAGCCCTACCGCTGTCCCCACTGCCCCTTTGCCTGCAGCAGCCTGGGCAACCTGAGGCGGCATCAGCGCACCCACGCGGGGCCCCCCACTCCTCCCTGCCCGACCTGTGGCTTCCGCTGCTGTGCTCCACGTCCCACCCGGCCTCCCAGTCCCACAGAGCAGGAGGGGGCAGTGCCCCGGCGACCTGAAGGTAAAGAGCTGGGAACCAAAAGAACCTGGGACATGGGTGGGTGGCCCTAGGGATATTCGGATTCATGGCTCAGGCCTCATTGTCTCCACAGATGCTCTGCTGCTTCCAGATTTGAGCCTCCATGTGCCACCAGGTGGTGCCAGTTTCCTGCCGGACTGTGGGCAGCTGCGGGGTGAAGGGGAGGGCCTCTGTGGGACTGGATCAGAACCACTGCCAGAGCTGCTGTTCCCTTGGACCTGCCGGAACTGTGGACAAGAGCTGGAGGAGGGGGAGGGTAGTCGGCTGGGAGCTGCCATGTGTGGGCGCTGCATGCGAGGAGAGGCTGGAGGGGGTGCCAGCGGGGGACCCCAGGGCCCCAGTGACAAAGGCTTCGCCTGTAGCCTCTGCCCCTTTGCCACCCACTATCCCAACCACCTGGCTCGGCATATGAAGACGCACAGTGGCGAGAAGCCTTTCCGCTGTGCTCGCTGTCCCTATGCCTCTGCTCATCTGGATAACCTGAAACGGCACCAGCGTGTCCACACAGGAGAGAAGCCCTACAAGTGCCCCCTCTGCCCCTATGCCTGTGGCAACCTGGCCAACCTCAAGCGTCATGGTCGTATCCACTCTGGGGACAAACCTTTTCGGTGTAGCCTTTGCAACTACAGCTGCAATCAGAGCATGAACCTCAAACGCCACATGCTGCGGCACACAGGCGAGAAGCCCTTCCGCTGTGCCACCTGCGCCTACACCACAGGCCACTGGGACAACTACAAACGCCACCAGAAGGTGCATGGCCATGGTGGGGCAGGAGGGCCTGGCCTCTCTGCCTCTGAGGGTTGGGCCCCGCCTCATAGCCCCTCCTCTGTGTTGAGCTCTCGGGGTCCCACACCCCTGAGCACTGCAGGTAGCCGGGCTCTCCATACAGACTCACCCTGAACTAGGTTGTTCTCCCTCAGGGCCCTGTGGATTAGCCCTGACTCTCCTGTACGTTTTATACAGATGGACCAGAAGCCACCTTCTACTTCCTCCCCCGCTGGCCAGGGGCTCCACAGACTACCCTAGGCACTATATGGACCAGCCCAAACCCCATGGGCAAGGGGCCCATATGGACCAGGGGCCTTACTTGACTGATGCACTTAATGAGCTCAGTGAGAAGGGCCCTGTATTCACCTCCACTGCTCCCAGGGGCAGCAGAGGAACTGGCTGGGGGACTGCCCAGCCTCCCACCTGTTTATTTAACTTATTTCAGTGCTTTATAATAAAGGAAACACTAACAAAGCCATGTCTATGCTGAATTGGCAGTGGCAAGCACAGCTCCACCTCACCTTAGCACAGCAGTCTGTGCCATGATGGGGAAGGGGGAGGGCAGTGAAAGGGAACCAGAGGTAGGCAGCAATCAGGCTGAGTTTAATGATGGGGAGTTGGGCCAGACCATACATAGACCTCTGCCCATCCCCTTGGCCTATGGCCCCAAGAAGCCAGAAGCAGCCCCAGGGGAAGCTGTGGTTCCTCCCCAAGGCAGGTAGCCATGGTCCCTTGGAGTTTGTGCAAAATACTAAATGCTAATTTGGCATTGAGGGCTAGCTCTGGAAAGAGAAGAATCCTTTGTGCAGCCAGCCCAGAGGGTGGAAGGGAAGGTGGGTTAGGAAGCCCCTGGCCAAGAGAAGAAAGGGGAAGGAAGGAAAGAAAAGACCCCTCCCGCCCCTGGCTTGGGGGATACAGGCACAGGGCAAGTTTCTGAACATTCCTCCAGGGTACAGGGCAGACATCTGAGCACTGGAGATCACAGATCCTCATCTCCAATGCCCTCGAAGGCAAAATTGCCGTGGACATCACTGGCACTGGCATCTGTGCTGGGACTGCCAATCCCCCGCAAGCTCACGGCACTCAGCTTGCTCTGTAACAAAGGTAGGGTTGGGGTCAGAGGACTCAAGCCTCGTGAAATCCCCCTACCAACACCAACCACCAACCTCACCAACCCTCATGGGAAACTCACTGAGAGTTTAACCATGGACTCCCGGCTGGCATCAGGTGACTCCTGGGGAAGGAAAAGGCAGAGGTGTCAGAGACCTCAGTGGGGAAAATAAGGCCAGGCTGGGAGATGGGGTACTGATCTGAAAGTGACACTTACAAGCAGGGGCGGGGACTTCACTGCTTGCTGGCTGTCTGAGCGTCTCAGGGTGCCCCCCACTCGCCGGCGCAGCATCTAGGGATGGAGACATGAAGTGCTGATAAGGACAGAATCCCTTTGGAATCCCTATCACTTCTTCCTCTTGGGAGAAGCCCTAAGACAAGAGGTGGGGAGAGCACAACCACTCAGCTGCCTGGTCCACACCTGTTGCTTACCTTCCTGATGCTGCCACCAGATTTCTTCACCATCAGTTCATCTACCATGGACTGCAAGCAGATACTCATCATGATAGCCTGAGGGCAAGAAGAGAGCTCAGCCTGACTAGAGTTGTCATTCTGAGCCCAGCACCCCTAAGACAAGGGCTCCCACTCACATGGAGTCCTGGAAGCCCTAGACTTGGGTATCTAAGAGACGGTGCAATGGGCTCCAGAGGAGGCCTGAGGGTGAGCTCACACCTGGGGGCTGGTGATGGTGACCCACTGTAGCCGGTCCTTGCTCATGAGGTATTCAAAAGCCAGTTCCAGGCGCACCTCACCCCGGCCCCGGCCTGGGCTACTTGTGCTTCCACTGGGCAGTGGCACCTGGGAGACAAAGGAGAGTTAGGCTGAGATCATCCTGACCAATCCCAAAGCTCAAGGCTTGCCAGGCCACCATCCCAAAGGCCTACCCCAACTCACAGAGGAGGTGACCCGCCAGCACCGCATGCGGGTGACCCGGAAGGAGCCTTCACGGAGTTGCTGGCCAGGCAAGCGGAGCTGGAGGCTGAGCTCACTGTTGCCTGCGCTCACCACCACGGGACAGTCCTTCTCTGGGAAGTCAGCCACACAGGCATCAAAGCGCAAGTAGCCATAGTGCCGCAGGGTCTGAGCCAGTCGTAGGAACTGAAACCCAGTCACCACGCGGGGTGGGTCAGCGGCGGGGGAGTGGGGTATGTGTGTCAGAAAACAGCCCTTGGAAGGAGATAGGAAAACGGGCCCACCTCCTTCTTGGAGACCTTCTCTTGCAGAGATTTGAGCTGCCGGTGTTGCTCCTTGGTGACCAGAATCCACCCACGCTCAATGTCTGATACTGTCTACAACAGAGAGAAAGGATGAGGGGGTTGGGGACTTCCAGTCAGAGGTCCAGTTACCTCTGTCCAGCCTGATCCTTAGCCCCATGCTTGAGTGACCTCCTTGCAGTAAGACCTTGACTATGGCAGCTTACAAAGTAGGGGGAGCAGGTTGCTGTCAGGTGCCCTGACAGTATTCTAGGAACTCTCCCCAGAACTGGAAGTAAAGACATGAAAAGTTTTCTTTGCAGAGTGGGGACACCAGTATCTATTTCAGGGGAAGGGTTCTGAGGCAGCTCCAAGCTCACCTGAGCATATAGCAGGTTCAGGCCAACCCGGTTCTCCATGACATCGTCATCATAGGCAGAGTCCCAATAACTGTGAGGCCAAGCGGGTGGAAAGGGGTAACGGGGCTAAGCTGGGGTAAGGCAAGAGACGTGGATAGAAGACAGGAACAAAAAAAAAAAAGAAGACAGGAACAATCTAAAACTATTGGGCAAATGGTAGTATAGTGGGAAGAAGCCTGGAAGGCCTAGTAGAAACACCCAGCACTATCCCCTTGTCCAGGTTCTTCTTAGTACATGGCCCAGTAATCCAATCCAGTACCTCCCCCTCCTCCAAGCCCAGCCCTGACCTCTTCCTTAGCACAATCTTATACTCTTGACTCCGAAGGCTGGTAACAGACACATAAGGCAGCTCAAACTCTTGCAACTTCCGTACAACTATGAGTTAAAAAGAAAAAAAGGAAAATGTCATGAGATTCAAGGAGAGAAAAGTCAAGAGAGGAGCCCTGAGGAAATGTCATATTTTGGGAGGAATTGGCAGGGCAAATTTACCCCTAGAAGCACAAGGAAGCAGTCAAGTCCACAGAAACTCACAAGAAAAGGTTCCATCCTCTTTCTCTCGAACTAGAAAGAGACTAAAGTATCCAATCAAGTCATCTGGAAGATCCAGTTTTGCAGCCACAGCCTAGGAATCAGGAAGCAAGTACAGCTCATCATACTAGCTGTTACAATTACCCCTAAACCTGGAACCCTGGGGTGCAGGGGAGGTGGGGCACTGCAATACAAGTACCTCACCTCTAGGACATCTTCAGTCTGATCTGAAGTTAGCACATTGACCAGAACTTTCTGCCCGTTGCTGAGCAGCACTTCCAAGGAAACCTCCTCTGTGGGGACCTGCTGTGTCTCCTGGTGTGAACATACATAAGAACAGAGACACCACCTTGTTAACACCTGTCCCATGTCTAGCTCTGACCCATCCCCAACTCATGTCTAGGTCCTTCCTAGTGTCTTTATTCTCAGCTGCTTAATTACAGGCTGGGTTTTCTTGATCTCATTGGTACAGCAAAAGTCCCATCCCATAAAAAAATAGGTGCCAAGATGATTTCTCTGTAGCCACTGCCTTAAAACGACATGGCCCTATAGGAAAATGCTTCCCTTAAATCTCGGTCCCACCCAGAACCTTACCTGTTGTGCCCGACGCAGGAAGCTATTAAAGGTCTCACTGCTCCCAAGCAGTGGGTCCTGCCGAACTGAGGGGACAAGAGAACAATGTTCCAGTAATTTAGAACTCCCTCTTGACTCCCCCCAGCTCTTTTCTTGGTAGTTTCCTCCCCTACCCCATTTCCTGGGCTGATGATGGCCTGTCACATCCCCCAGCTGGCCTCACCTCACTCACTGTTTGCATAAATTCTTCACCTGCCCCACCCTTGGCTGCCATCTAGTTGAGTCCAGTCTATAGAACTAGGGAAATAACAATGATGTTAATCTAAAGCATGTCAGATACAAATTCAGTTCTCCCCACCAATCTAAACTGCTTTAAGGCTACATAGTGTTACAGTGGTATTTCCAAACTATATTAGTATATTGACCAAATAGCTTTACAAATACCTAGAGCATTCCTACATGCTACTTACTTTTCCTAATTAACAAATCAAGAGAATCCCCAGATGTAGAAATTAATTTAGGCCAAGTCTACAGAACCAGCTGTTTTGAGTCTCTTTCCATAGCTCTCAACACAGCCTAAAGTTCCCTCCAGCCACTCACCAGCTTGCATGTACTTTTCTAACTGCTCTCTCCGCTGTTCCACCTCAGCAGGTGTCAGAGAGAAAAGCTTCTTTGGGGGAAATGCAGGAAGGACATTGGCCCCATACTCCTTCCGAAGCTATTTGGAGAAAGAGATACAACCCTTCACATAAACATAGCAAAAGAGAAGACGCAATCCACAGTCAGTCACAATGTTCTTTTAGGCTCCCTTTCCCTTCCCTCCCTCCCTCCCCCATGTACCCTAGTCATCCAGGAAATTATTCCTTTCTCGGAGTGTCCTAAACATAAGTTCTTTCTTATCTTACTATGTACACGTCAGCCCCTTCACGGTGTGGGTAGGGTTTGTGTAGGGCCAGGGCCTAGGGAAAACCTTTGATTATCTAGCAAGACTGTGTTCATTGAACCCTCACTGGAACCAAAGAGCTTTTTAAGGAAAATTTATGTTCCCAGTTAAATATAGCAAAATAGGTTCACAAAAGGTTTTAAGACTTAAAGGGACTTTGCAGATCGACAAATACATTTTTTGGTCTTAGAAACTAGGCCCAAAGAAATTGCTCAAGGCTGCACAGCTAGTCATCAGTAGAACCAGGACTCTGCACTGAGTTGAAGAGAGCTCGAAATCTGGTGAGGAGAACATAGAAACATTGCGTCAGAGATACATAAGGATAACTGAACAGCTAGGCCACTGAAATGAGCTAAAGAACACAGAAGGATCCTGTGAATGATCTGTATGAGAAGGGAAAAGAATTTCAAGTTGCAGCTCAGATGACAGAAGGAATGTGCTTTGGCAGCAAAGAAGGGAGGGGGGAGGTCGGTTTTTCCATGCACAGGCAAAGGCTGAAGTAAGACTGCCGACAGGGAAGCAGAAAGGCGGATGTGAATATAAGGAAGAGCAGTTACAGCAGCAGACACTAAGCTTCTTAGGGAGTTCCCCGGAAATGTCAATCCTAAGATAAAGCACCAGATCCTCCCCAGCGGCAGTGATTAAAGGGGAACATCTACAAGGAAGCCAAGTGGGGAGAAATGGAGACACCGATGCCCAGGTGTAGGAAAGGGCTTGAAGGCTGCCTCAAGGCAGGGGTGCTGGTCCCACCTGCTCGTGCAGCCCCAGGAGCTGGCTGTAGCGCACCCGGCAATGCAGGACTCCATTCACGTGAATGTTGTAGGCCTGAAGACACAAAAGCAGGCAAGCGTTTTAGGGTCTCGGTCTGGGCGACCCCCTTGAAAACGCTGGCCAGAAGTCGTCTGGCACAAGCTACGCCTGAGTAACGCACCGAGATTGTCCGAGGGTTTATTAGTCTGTTTCCCCAGGGTCAAGTTCTAAAGCAGAAGGACCAGCCCGGGGGCAACTCGGGCCCTAGTGTCGCGCAGTCTCCCTCCCCAAGAGGCCAATGACGCCCACCAGAGCGGCCGCAGCCCATCCAGGGGGAGACGACGCGGGAGAACAAAGGACCTGGAGGAGATGGGGCGACCTCTGGGCGCATCTGAGACGGGATATAAGCTCCTAGCGAAGCCGTCGGCAGTCGGCGGCTTGGGACCAGGCCCCAAGGGTGGCGGCCAGGCCTCGGAGGCCGCTGGGAGAGGGCTCCGGCCCGTTATCCCCGCCCCTGCCCGGCCCGGCTCCGGCCGCTCCTCACCACATAGGCGGAGCCGCCGCTGTCCCCGCTGCGGGACTCGGTTTCAGGAATGGAAAAGTGCATGTTCCCTGCGGCAGGGCCCAGCCGGGCTCCGGACTGACAGGGCCGCAGCGGCTTTACACGCTCGCCTCCGCCGCTCAGCGCGTCCCCGCTGCCTCACTCGCCATTTTGGGGGGGGGGTTGCTGAGATCGGAGGTGGGAAGGGTGGTGGGACGTCCGCTCCGGGGCGCAGCGCCCCGGGCATGCTGGGAACTGTAGTCTAAAGAGCAAGAGCCGACTGCCACGCCCGGGAGCCCAAAGCTGAGAGGGCCCTAATCGGCGCCCGTAGCCCGGGGCGGGGCCCCAGTGCACGTCGGAGATTGTAGTCCGCGGAGGGCTGTGCCCCGCGGGGGTCGGCCCAGGTGGCGCTGTAGGCCCTGGGACCGCGGCGGGCGGAGCCTAGGACCGAGGGTGATGGCTGCCGTGGCTGTGGCTGTTCGTGAGGGTGAGTGAAGGGCGGGGGCACACGAACTGGTACGCGAGCCGCCGCGCAGCGGGCGGCTGCGGCCCAGCCCTGAGTCCCTCTGGGTCCTGTCGCTCCGTTCCGGTGCCTCTCCGGACTCTGGGGTGTACTGCCTGGGGCGCAGCCCCGCGCCGCGTCCCGCCTGGCTCTGGAGAGAAGGGCGGGGGCCCAGGCCGGCTGCCTCCCCCGCCTTCCTTTGATCTTGCCGCACCTTGCGTCTCCACGCGGATCCCTGGCTTGCCTCCCGCCTGGTGGCGGAGCCGTGGTCATGCAGACCCAGCAGCCAGCCGCGGCGAGTACGAGCTCCTACAAACCCTCCCGGAGCCTCTCAGGCTCACTTTGTGATCTGTTTTCTGATGCAGATTCGGGGTCTGGGATGAAGGCGGAGCTTTCTCCTCGGCCTGGGGTAAGTGAGAGTGCCCTCGGAAAACGCCTGTCAGGCTCTACGCAGGAGGCTGTGTGGCAGCTTCATTGGGCCCCAGCCTCCATCCTCGTTTCACTTTATTTCTCCGGAACGCCAGATTTTTACAGTTTTTTTTTCATCCCTAACAGTATGTGACTCTGAACCTGGAGGAGAAGCTTCCATCTCTATGGGATGTAATCTTGTTAACAGCTGGTTGGAGTCAGGATTGGGGGCTTTACCTTATGGGAATCTTGGAAGGCACCAGTAGTATTTTGTTTTTGTTTTTTATCTTTGGACTTGGGGAAGAGCTGTATTCTATGTTTGTGTCTCAGGCAGTGGGGAGGGAGATGACCCAAGAAGAGAAGTTGCAGCTTCGGAAGGAAAAAAAACAGCAGAAGAAGAAGCGGAAGGAGGAAAAGGGAGCAGAACCAGAAAAAACTGCCCCTGTTGTACCTGCAGCCCAGCAGCAAGGTGCGAAGGCTTTTTTAAATGACTGGGGTGTGGAACTCGTAGAGGGATGTGTGGGAGAGAAGAGGAGGAGACGGGACAAAGTTGGTTTGAACAAGTAGGCAGTAAGGAAATTTAGATGAGCAGAGAAGCTTTGGCTGGGGCATAGATATTACCTGCCTGGGGCTTGGGCACGTCTTCTTTCTGTCTTTAGTAGGCCCAGCCAAAGAACTGCCAGGACCAGGCAGTCAGTTGGCCACTGCTGGGGAGAAAGTTCCAACTGGTCGAAGTAAAGCTGAACTTCGTGCTGAACGGCGGGCTAAGCAGGAGGCTGAGCGGGCCCTGAAACAGGCAAGGAAAGGAGAACAAGGAGGGCCACCACCTCGGGCCTGCCCCAGCACTGCTGGAGAAACCCCTTCAGGTACCTTCCCTTTGTTTCAAGACCTCTGTTTTGATTTTATTATTTTTTTTAAGATTTTATTTATTTACTTATGAGAGACGCAGAGAAAGAGGTGGAGACATTGGCAGAGAGAGAAGCATGTTCCTTGCAGGGAGCCCGATACGTGACTCAGTCTCCCGACCCTGGGATCATGCCCTGAACTGAAAGCAGATGCTCAACTGCTGAGCCACCCAGGCATCCCTCTGTTTTGATTTTATTATTCTTTTTAAAGATTAGTTACTTATTAATGAGAGACAGAGAGAGAGAGAGAGAGGCAGAGACACAAACAGAAGGAGAAGCAGGCTCCGTGCAGGGAGCCCGATGTGGGACTTGATCCCGAGACTCCAGGATCACACCCTGGGCTGAAGGCAGGTGCTAAACCGCTGAGCCACCCAGGTGTCCCTCTGTTTTTATTTTAATTCTTGTGTTAGCTCAGGCTTTCCCACAGTAAAACAGTTCTCCCTTCCCATTCTTAGCCTTGGGACCAAGAGTTCAGAATTCTCCACTCAACCTCATCCTATCTCTATTTCTTCTACTCTTTTTTTCCCCGTTTTTCATCTCCCCCATCCATCTTTCTTGATGTCCCTTATTCCTTAAAAGCAGATTTCTCATTATCACCTACAGTGTCTTGAAAACATGGTCATTATCTTTTAGGAGTGAAGCGTCTCCCTGAGCACACTCAGGTTGATGACCTTACACTTCTGAGAAGGCTTGCTAAAAAACCAGAGCAGCAACAGGTAGGAAGTGGTTTCAATGCCTGGCCAGAAATTGCCTAAGGGAGATGGGTTAGAGGAAGGGGGGAAAGGTGCTCGAGACAAATGATACCCTGAAGAAGACAGGGTATTTGGGGCCAAGTAGCCTCACTGTTTATTTATTTTCCATTGGTCCTGTCTCTTATTTTGTCAAGGTTCCTACACGAAACGATTATGGATCCAAAGTCAGTCTTTTCTCCCACCTACCCCAGTACAGCAGACAAAACTCTCTGACTCAATATATGAGGTAGGATTCTATGAAATTGTTGTAACTTTTAAGTTCTAGGAGTTGTGGTAACTTAGTATTGAAAGTGACTGGAAATTTGAGATGGGGTCTATGGGAAGAAGCCTGCACTCAAGGCAAAGCTCTCGAGGAAATGGGGGTGTCTGTGCTAGTGAAGGAAGTTCCTTTTCATCAGGGGCAGGTGGGCAGTAGGTACTCAAGCTCCCTTGCAAAGTGTGTGACACCGCCATCCCATCAGCATCCCATCCTCTGTGATCCACCCAGCCATGGTGCGACTCGGGCTGCAGTACTCCCAGGGCCTGGTCAGTGGCTCCAATGCCCGGTGTATTGCCCTGCTTCGTGCCTTGCAGCAGGTAAGCCCTGTCTTGTTCCCTCTGTGACCCAGTCCCACCTTCCCCAGCACTACCCCAGATTCCTCTTACCCAAAGTAATCTCTGAGGGACAGAGGGAATGACTCCACCCTCAGAACGCTTTGTTCAGTGAAACTTGCCTTAGCCCCCTTTCAGAGCCCTTTATTAGGAGATGTTTTGCTGATAACTTTGTGTACCTTATAGGTAATTCAAGATTACACAACACCTCCCAATGAAGAACTCTCAAGGGATCTAGTGAATAAACTAAAGCCCTACTTCAGGTAAGGACAACCACCGCAAGTCTGCTGCCCCCTCACCTAGTCCTCTTTTTGTACCCTCTCTCTTGCTCTTTTACCTCTTATTTTATTTTTCTGTTCTTTGTCTTCTTTATTAAAGAAAACATATTTAAGCACGAATGTAAGTTGTAGAGTCGCACATTATAGAGTCACACAAACACGAGGTATTGTCTTTGTAGCTTCCTGACTCAGTGCCGTCCCCTGTCAGCAAGCATGTACAACGCCATCAAGTTCCTTAACAAGGAGATCACGGGTGTGAGCAGCTCCAAGCGGGAAGAGGAGGTGATGAATATGAGGAATGAGCAAAGCATACCTCTGAGGGTACAGCTGAGAAACACAATCAGGACTCCCAGAAGTGACAGTGAGGCCATTCTGCCCTGGTCAAGGGTTAAGGAAGTGGTTGGGCTGGCTGACTTATGCCACCTTTGGGCCCCCTTTTGGCCCACTTTCAACCATCATTGTACACATACTCAAGCATCTGGCATGATCATCAAAGGAAGAAATGTGTCCATTTCTTGTTCCCTAAGCATCTTAATCCATTTAGGCCAAGTCAGAACTTCGAGCAGCCATTGATCGGTATGTGCAAGAGAAGATTGTGCTTGCAGCTCAGGCAATTTCCCGCTTTGCTTATAAGAAGATCAATAATGGAGATGTGATCCTGGTATATGGATGGTATGGTCCGGACCCTATGACAGAAAATTGGGGGGTATAACAATCTGAAGAAAAGATTGCCCCTTTGCCCTTTAGCAGTGAGCTGGCTGCCTGTCCGTTAGTGACATCTATAACTGAATCCTCCTCTCCATTCACTCCAGCTCGTCTCTGGTATCACGAATCCTTCAGGAGGCTTGGGCTAAGGGCCGGCGGTTTCGGGTGGTAGTGGTGGACAGCCGGCCACGGCTGGAGGGAAGGCACACACTACGTTCTCTGGTCCGTGCTGGGGTCCCTGCCTCCTACCTGCTGATTCCTGCAGCCTCCTATGTGCTCCCAGAGGTGAGGGCAGAGGAAAGGGACTCCAAAGTTGGAGGTAAAAGGGTGTAGTGGTATAGATAAAATCCTGTCTTCCCAAGGTTACAATTATTTAAAAATACTAAACTTTTATAGCCCTGTTTGTATTTAATAGGAAAAACATCTACAACATGTTATAGCACAGTGTCATATGAACAGTAAATTAGCAGCCATGAAGAGGAGACAGGACAAAAGTAACTTCAGAGTTTTATTTTCTTGTGGGAGGTGCAGTGGGGTCAATGGTCAGGTGTTTTTTAAGAAGAACTATCATTAAGTTCTGTTATTGCCCTTAATATTGCTATCCTGGGCAGGAAGTGGGGAACCTGATTGTGCATTAATCACATATCACATTTTCTCTCCCTCTCCACTGTTCAAAATAAATAGGTTTCTAAGGTGCTATTGGGAGCTCACGCACTCCTGGCCAACGGGTCCGTGATGTCACGGGTAGGGACAGCACAGCTGGCCCTGGTGGCACGAGCCCATAATGTGCCAGTGCTGGTCTGCTGTGAAACATACAAGTTCTGTGAGCGTGTGCAGACTGATGCTTTTGTCTCTAATGAGCTAGGTAAGGAGCCCAGGAGGCAGAGAGAAGGTTTCAAAGATCTGAATTTTGGAAGGGAGGGAAGGTCGAACTACATCTTGTTTTCCACAAGGACATAAATGGGTACGTCTCCCATTGCAGATGACCCCGATGATCTGCTTTGTGAGCGAGGAGAACATGTGGCCCTGGCTAACTGGCAGAACCACCTGTCCCTGCGGTTGTTAAATCTAGTCTATGACGTGACCCCCCCGGAACTGGTGGATCTGGTGATCACGGAGCTGGGGATGATTCCTTGCAGTTCTGTACCGGTTGTTCTACGAGTCAAGAGTAGCGACCAGTGAGTGGGGGAACACAGGGTCAATAAATGACATACTCCCTGCATTCAGAAACTCGGGTGCCTTTGTATGTCTTTTAGTATCGCCATCACTTAGGTTACAGACACTGAGCTAGGTATGAGGAGGAATATAGGGAAAAATCAGAGAGATATTTTTATTTTATTTTCTATTTTTTAATTTTATTTTTATTTTTTTTCAGAGAGATATTTTTAGTATTTTAGAATCATTAATAGAATATATTGATATATTAAGTCATTACATATTATTTAGTATTTTTAACATTGAGTACCTACGTGTTGGAAAGTGCTTTAACCCCTTTCTGATCTGTTTGGGAAGGTTAAGGTAGCTCCATGAAAAGAAATTTTACAGATAAGAAAACAGACATGGAGGTTGCTACTTGGCAAGGCAACACAGCTAAGGCATGGAGAGGCTCTTGTCCAGGATAAGAGTAACAAGCAGCTTGTAATCTCAGGCAATTATAAATTAAGACTGTGCCCTAATTTCTATGCTATCTGCCATTGACAAATATTCATTCATCATGGTGGAAGTGGATAGTATCTGCAGTATGAGAGAAGTTCCACTATTCATATGAACAGTGTTCCTAGGAGGCAACCATAGATGATACCAGGAAATCTATTAAGGTTGGAGAGGACTTCACAGGGAGCATGTGACCTACGAGGGTAGGGAGTTTCCCAGTTGGAAAAGAATGGGAAGGCACATCAGCAGCTGGAATAGCTTGAATTCAGAAACCGAGTGGCCAATCCAAAGTGTCCAGTACAGTATAGTGAAGCTAGACCCGAGGCTTATGTGGAGAGTGAAAGATAAAGCTGCAAAGGTAGGTTGGGTTGGGGCCAGACTGTGAGTCTTTACCATTGTGATTAGTCTAAAAAAATGGGAGAGTCCTCCATTTTGTGTGTACATGTGTGTAGAGTGAACTGTGCTAAGAATCCCTGTCCCAGAAACAATAATTATCAAGATTGGCCACGTGTGCTCGCTTTTTATTTCTTTTTTTTTTTTTTTTTTTGTGCTCGCTTTTTATTTCCTTTTTTTTTTTTTCCCTTGCTGAAGTTACTTTAGAGGAAATCCAAGATATTGTATCATTTCGGGGATCCCTGGGTGGCGCAGCGGTTTGGCGCCTGCCTTTGGCCCAGGGCGCGATCCTGGAGACCCGGGATCGGATCCCACATCGGGCTCCCGGTGCATGGAGCCTGCTTCTCCCTCTGCCTATGTCTCTGCCTCTCTCTCTCTCTGTGTGACTATCATAAATAATAAATAAAATTTAAAAAAAAAAAAAAAAAAAAAAAAAAAAAAGATATTGTATCATTTCACTCCTACAAACCTCAGTATGTGCCTGTAAGAAATACAGACATTTACTGTGTTGTTATACCTATTAAATTCTTAGTATTGCTCAATCCATAATCAAATTTTCTTGATTGTCTCAAAAACTGGCTTTTTTACAGTTGGTTTGTTTGAATTAGGATCCAAACAAATCTGTACATTACATTTGGTTAGCAGGTGTTCAATTTATTGTAATCAGAAGTAGTCTCCTCAACCTCCCTTCTGTTCTCAGACAAGATTTGTTCCGGAAATAAGGTTGTCTTATAAAATGTTCTCCACTGGATTTGACTTTGGTTTCCAAAAGTGTCATTAACTCATTCCTCTAACTCCATTCAACTTTTTGGGCAAGAATACTTTGTAAGTGGTGTTGCATTTCATATAGCGTCACATCAGGAGGCAAATAATAGCTGTTTAGTTTTGAGTGGATCCAGTTTTAAAGTTTGACATTTTAAATTTTCTCAAGTTTTCATTTAGTGGTTTCATTCACTGGTGGTTACTGCTTCGATTATTTCATTAGGAGATGCAAAATTATTTTTTCCCCTAATTCTAGGATTCTTTCCATATTTGCTAGCTGATAATCTTCTAAAAAGAATTCCTTCTACTTATTTTGAATTATAGTTCATACTGCAAAGATGAGATAAGTGTTTCTTTCCTTTTATTTGCTAGTTTACAGGAATTGATCACTACTTCCAGTGTCATACAATGTGTAGTTATAGAATAGTTGGCTTTCTCTTAAAAAAAAAAAAAAAGATTTATCAGCTCATGGGTTAAGTTATTGAGCATATTAATCATTAAAATTAAGCAGAGGATCCACAGGGTCAGCTCTATACTTTAGAAAGATAACTGGTAGAGATTAGAGGCAGAGAAACAGATCAATAGAAAGATTGCTTGTCAATCAAAATTATAAATGCATCAAAACTTTGGTCCAGCAACTCTGCCTCCAGAAATTTATAATGCTTCCTACCCATAGATTATACATTTGAAGTAACAGGTTATTTGTAGCAGAATTGTTTACAATTGCAAAAGATTAGAAACCACCTAAATACCCATTAATAAGAACAAGGGACTAACTCAAATTATAGTTGACCCTTAAACAACATGGGTTTGAACTGTGTGGGTCCACCGATTTTTTGTTGTTGTTATGCTACGGTACTGTAAATGTATTTTCTCCTTATGATTTTAACATTTTCCTTTCTCTAGCTTACTGTATTTTTTTAGCTTACTGTAAGAAATACCGTATATAATACATATTGACATACAAAATATGTATTGACAGTTTATAGGCTTCCAGCCAACAGCAGGCTATTCAGTAAAGTTTTTGGGGAGAGATTTTCCACTGCACAGGGGTTAGCACCCCTGACCCCTGTGTTCAAGGGTCAACTATTTCCTACATTTATATCATTACTAAGCAGCCATAATAAAGAATGAGGAAGGTTTTTTTTTTTTTAAGATTTTACTTATTTATTCATGAGAGACACAGAAAGAGAGGCAGAGACACAGGCAGAGGGCGAAGCAGGCTCCATGCATGGAGCCGGGCGTGGGACTCGATCATGGGTCTCCAGGATCAGGCCCTGGGCGGAAGATGGTGCTAAACCACTGAGCCACAGGGACTACCCTGAGGAAGGTTTTAATACCAAAAAAAAGGACAATCTCCAAGGTACACTCAGTTAAAAGAAGGCAGATGCAGGACAGTGTGTGTATTCATTGTTTGAATTAAAAGGGTAAAGATATATATGCATTTCATATGTGTATAAATAAAATATCTTGGATCTGTAACTAGGAACTGATTGTGTGCATGTGGAGACAGGTAGAAGGGAGTCTCCACTTTATACTCTATGTATCCTTTGAATTTTGAGCCACGTGAATATCTTATTCCAAAAGTGAATACAAGTAATATAAAAGATTTTGCAGTTAAGTCAAAGATGGCCTGATCTGAGGCAACAGGAGTGGAGAGACATTTCCTAGAGCTGTCCCATCAGACAAGTATTTAAGATAGTACGGATTAGGGGAACTGCTGCCTGAGCCTCACCCAATTTTGTGTTCTCACAAAGCTGGTCCTAAGCCCCGGCACAACCTAAGTTAGGCACAGCCTAAGTTCGCTAAGGCAGTTGGGGTGAGTCCCTTAACTCAGGCTTTTTTTTTTTTTTTTTTTTAAGTCTTAGCTAGCTCCTCCCACGTTTTTCTCAAATGTTTTGTGTAACTAAAGGAATTTAATAGGGGGGGGGGGAATTCTTCGGGAAGACAAAGACTGGTTTACTCCAGTCTTTCCTGTCCCTATTTATACATCTTGAACTCTTCTAGTTAGTATGCTGAGACCTGTAAAACTTATATGACTTTAAATGTCTCCGGAAAGGGCAGAGATTTGTTACGTTCTTTCTTTGTTCACTGGCATCCCATCTCTCAGGGAGGGAGCGGGGAAGGCCTGTGCCGAAACAAGGCCACGGGCCAAGCCTGGCTTGTACTCAGAAGAGTGCAGCGAGCGTGCCCACGCCAGGCTTTCCTAGTGGTTTCCCTCTGTCCTTTCCCCAGGCCCCTTTTGGTCTTTGGAGCACCCATCCAGGACTTCATGAATGGCTGCCCTCGGTGGAGGCCCAAGCTATCCTCCCTCCGCCTCTCGGTCTGAGTTCTCCACTCTGACCGTGCCGAGGTAGTTACTCAGTCCAGCCCGGCCCTGCCTGCTACACGGCTGGTAATCTTGACCATTAGGTAGGCTTCAGCGCTCGGGAACGGCGGCAAGGCCTGGGCGCGCCGCAAACTCGAGGCTCGCGTACAGGCCCCGTGGGAACCCGCGGGGCGCAGCGACCGTCACCGCGCAGGCGTCAATCTTGCTTTCTTGACACTGCAATTCCCAGAAGGCCACGCAGCGTCCCCGGCGCGGCTAAAGGCTGGGAGCCTCGCTCGCTCGAAAGGGCGCGGGACTCTCGCCGCACTGCATTATGGAATACATAGTCTGAGAAAACGTCTTCGGGCACAAAGTCTCCACCACGCTCACGTGTTTACCTTGTGCACTGGAGGCACGGGTAGAGGAGTGGGGGGGAGGGGTCAATAAAGAGTAGCTACCAGATTTCGTCATAAAACCGCGACTAGATAGACGGCGCCATCTTCGAACTTGGACTTCCGGAAGGACTTTGGTGAGGGTGAGTGTACCGCAGCGGGGTGTGCGGGGGCCCCACGATTACTCCTCCTCCTCCTTTTCCCATAGCACTAAGATATTGGGAACTAGCTCTTGGCTCCGCTGTTCCCTCTCTGCACAGCATCGCGACCTCCAGTCCCCGCACTGCTACAGAAACCATCACACTCCCCACCTCCTTCCCTGTAGTGCAACCGGACATCCCTCATCCCTCCTAACCACGGCTCTTGCCTTCTTCCTCGATGCTGTGCGGGTAGCACGGCATCCTGTGTCCGGGCCGCGGCGCTGCTTCCATTGCATCTCTCGGACTCCGCGAACCTCCGTAGTCCTGAGCCTCAGAAAACTCAGGGCTCGCTCCCAGCTCAGCACAGACTAGTGGTGGAAGCTGCCCCCACGCCCATTACGGAGGAAGGGCAGGCGGTCCCTGCTGGAGGGGTAGCGGGTTAGTCTCCTCATCCTGCTGTGTCCCAGCCACTTCCTCCGTGAGGCTCCTCTAACCCCGGGGTTGTGCCCCGCGCGCTGCAACCCCATTGGCGCAGCCAAGGGCCAGTTATGTTTCCCTTCTAGTACTTTTATCCCGCGGCAAGTTGGCTGTCTACTGGGGCAGGCAGAGGTGGCGACTTCAGCCCCACCCGTACTAACTCACTTTGTTAGAGAAGTGTAGTGTACGGCGAAGCCTCTTCGCCCTAGCGGCGTATTGTTAAACTTCGGCCTTTCCTGTTGTTTGAATACTTTTTGCCATCCCTTCTTATCTAATGTGCTATTATTTTCTTAGTAGTTTTCTTTAAACTGGTTTGTTTTTCAAGTTTAAGTGCCTTAATCTCAATCTAAGCAAGATAGATGGAACCATGGGTTTCACGGGCTAGAGTTTTTTTGGCTTTTGTTTTGTTTTGAGAGAGCGCGCGCGCGGAGGGGGTGGGGGATGGGCCGGGGAGGAGGGAATCTTAAACTGGCTCCAAGCCCAGCGGGGAGCCGGATTCCTGAGCTCGGTCTCACGACCCTGAGATCCCAACCTGAGAAGAAATCGAGACTCAGGCTGAGCCACCCAGGCGCCCCAAGGGCTAGAGTTAAAATAAAAGTTAAAGTTAAAATATAAAAGGTCTAATAAAATCGTTCATTTTTGTATCACTAAAATCGTCGTACGTACCACCAGCTGTACCATAGGAACACTTTGGGAAACAGTGTATTAGACCAGTGTGTTTAAAGTAATTCCATACTTGAGGAACTGTGTTAACTATTTTCCTTAACTAGGGAGATCCTGGCAGCCTTGAAGCAGTATTCCAAACAAGTTGAGGTGCAAACGTAAACTTTTATAAATTCTAGCACAGATTTATTAAACATCCTTTCTTTACTTGAGTCTAGAGTTTGCATTGTGAAATCATAAAAGGAAATTAACCACCATACTCGCTACTGCCTTCTGGAGAAGTGAATCCTTCAACGGATTTTTTGCAGCTTGAGAAGTTAGTCATTAAATCAACAAAGTTTAATTATTGCACTTAATATGTACCAGATTCTGGATTCAGTAGTGAATCAGGCAAGTCATATGAAATTTTCAAGTGAGGTAAAGATGAAGTAAGTAAATACTCATATCTCTTAGAATTCCACATGGACTGGGCAGCCCTGGTGGCTCAGCGGTTTAGTGACCCCTTCAGCCCAGGGCGTGATCTTGGGAGACCCAGGTCGAGTCCCACGTCTCCCTGCATGGAACCTGCTTCTCACTCTGCCTGTGTCTCTGCCTCTCCCTCTCTGTTTTTCTCATGAATAAATAAATAAAATCTTAAAAAAAAAAAAAAAAAAAAGAATTCCACATGGACTAAAGAGCTACATTTAAGATTCAAAACTAGAAAAAGTATTAGAAGAAAATAAAATAGGGTATGTATATATCAGCAGGGTAGGAAATGTCTTTTTAAGACCCCCCCCCCAAAAAAAGAACCAAAACAATTTATAAGGGAAAAGATTGAGGAATTTAACTTGGAAAGTAAAATTTCAGTTTAGCAAGAAATGTTATAAACAAAGTTTTTAAAAAAGAAACAGGGAGGGATCCCACGTCCGCCTCCCAGTGCATGGAGCCTGCTTCTCCCTCTGCCTGTGTCTCTGCCCCCCTCTCTCTCTCTCTGTGACTATCATAAATAACTAAAAAAAAAAAGAAAAAAAAAAGAAACAGGGGCACTTGGGAAGCTCAGTGGTTAAGCTTCTGCCTTTGGCTCAGGTTGTGATCCCTGGGGATCCTGGGATGGAGCTCCACATCGGGCTCCACACAAGGAGCCTGTTTCTCCCTCTGCCTGTGTCTCTGCCTCTCTCTGTCTCTCATGAATAAATAAATAAAAAGTCTTCAAAAAAAAAAAAGTAGAAACAAAGTCATCTGGGTGGCTCAGTTGGTTAAATGTTGAACTCTTTTTTCTTTTTTTTTTAAGATTTTATTTATTCATGAGAGACAGAGGGAGAAGCAGGTTTCATGCAGGGAGCCCCATGCGGAACTTGACACTCGATCCCGGGACTGCAGGATCACGCCCTGAGTGAAAGGCAGATGCTCAACCACTGAGCCCCCCAGGCATCCCCCCTGGTTTTTTTTTTTTTTTTTTTTTTTAGGATTTTATTTATTCATGAGAGAGAGAAGCAGGCTCCATGCAGGGAACCCAACGTGGGACTCGCTCCCGGGTCTCCAGGACCACACCCCAGGCTGAAGGTGGCGCTAAACCGCTGAGCCACCAGGGCTGCCCTCTTTAAAAAAAAAAAAAAAAAAAAAGGTAGAAACAAAGTTTTTGCGACATAAATAACAACTCCACAGATCAATAGAGAAAACATTGATTTGTCCTATAGATGTGAGGGCAAATCATTTGTATGGGCAATTATAAAAAGATACAGATGTCCAGGGCACCTGAGTGGCACAGTTGGTTAAGTGACAGACTCTTGGTTTCAGCTCAGGTGCTGATCTGAATGTAGTGAGATCAAGCCCTGTGTGGGGCTCCACATTGAGCAAGGAGTTGGCTTGAGATTCTCTCTCCCTCTCCCCCTCCTGATTGCGGTCTCTCTTTCTCAAATCTTAAAAAAAAAAAAAAAAAAATACATACTTGAGTGTGTGTACACACACAAAAGATAAAAAGAAGTTGCTAACCTCAATCATCAGGATAATCCAAAAAAATAAAATAAGAAAGCATTCCTTCATCAGACTGGCAAAAATTAAAGATTGGCAAGGGTGTGGTAAAATGAGTACTGATAAATGGTTATAGTGGGATTATAAATTGTTTTTTGTTTTGGTGAGCTGTTTGCAGTATCTATTAAATTTTGAAATGTGTATATCCTTCTACCACTAATGATAATTCCATGTCAGATCATTAGTCCAGAAAATAATTTCTCATTAATGGAGAGTTCTCTACTAAAATATTTATAGCAGTATTGTTTGTAATAGTGTTGTGATTCAGTTGTCCATCAAATGGAGAATATCCAAATGAACTATAATGCTATGGAACACTGGATAGTAACCAAGAAGAATGAGATATATGTAAGTGTACTGATGTGGAAAATCTTTAAGATATACGTAGAAGTTCTCTTAATTGATACCTATTTAACTGGCTTCCTGTGTTAACCGTTCTCTGTTTCCTCTGTGAAGCATACAGACAGATGCCCATGCACACTGAATGCTTGAAGCCTATAGACTTTTCTCCAATAGGCCTGCTCATTCTATTCCCACTGGTTGAGTTTAATGCCTGCTAAGAGTCATTTGTGATGGTTCTCAACATTTTTTATGTCAGATAATATATATATATATATTTAAATCCTAAAGAAATTGAGTATGAAAGAGTTGTTGCTATTAAAGCTAAGTTGAAATGTGGCAGATAAACAGGTGCTTTATTGCTATTTGCTATATTCTATGTGTGTTTACAAGTATTTTGTGTCAACTAAAATTTTTATAAAAACAATCCTCAAAGGGATGCCTGGGTGGCTCGGTGTTTGGGCATCTGTCTGCCTTCGGCTCAGGCTCAGGGTATGATCCCTGGGTCCCCGGATCAAGTCCTGCATCAGGCTTCCTGCATGGAGCCTACTTCCCCTCTGCCTGTGTCTCTGCTCTCTCTCTGTGTCTCTCATGAATAAATAAATAAATTCTTTAAAAAAATTGTTTTTAAATAAAAAAAAAAAAAAACAATCCTCAAAAAGAAAAGAAAGCAAAGTAAGTTGAAAGCTTGGAAAGAAAAAAGAAGTACATTTGCAAAGAAACAAAGAAGCTGCCAAATAGGTGTAAGACAGCTGTAAAAGACTGAGGAAATTTTGCCAAAATCTGAAACTTTATTGCACTTGAATTTCTTCTCAAGAAAAAATATTTCAAGAAAGGTGTGGTCTGTAGTGTGGGTGCTGCTGAGAGATCAAGTTAAACGAGACTCAGAAGCATCCATTGCATTAGTTGACACAGCAATTATTGATGACTTTAGTTTCTTTGATGAGTTGGAGGGCAATATCCTAGTCTAAATGAAGTAGGGAAATTAAAACATCAAGGGCAGACAACTCATTAAAAGTTTGACTGAGAGGCAGGAAGAATATGGGTTGAAGGATTGTTGTATGTCCGTTAAGATGAGAATTAGAGACATTTAAATGCAGTTAGGAAATAGCCAATGTAAAGGAAAAGGTTAAATAATTTCAGTGCCCTTAGAAGGTGGGGGAATAGAGCTAGAACACAATTGGAAGTAGCTGAGGGGTTCAGATGCAGGGAATGTTAGGCTACTTGACCAGACATTGAAGTATGTCCCACCTAATGGCTTTGGGTTTTGTTTTAGAAATCAGAGGCAAAATCATCTGCTGAGAACCAGGGGATCAGATGTTGGAGGAAAGGGAGCATAGGGACTGATTAGAGAGAATGTGTAATTGCTAGTGCTCTGGCAACTTATATGCACACGGTGGAGAGGAATTGACAAGACATTGATCCCACTTTCTACCATGGGGTAGTGGGATGTGAGTGAAGGACAAAGCTCCATTTGAGAGCCTAGAAAGCTAGAAATTTCAATTCCTGGAATTTTTTTTCCATCCAAGATTCTAAATATAATTTAGGTCTTGCCAATCAAATATGCTTTTGGAGAACTCAAATTTGGACCAAGTTTAGATAGGAGGCAGGCCAGGAGACCATACATTTTGCTGGTACAGATTGTGACAGAGGTATGATTCTGGATCTGGGAACCAGAGAAGGGTCTTCCCTGTTTAGTCAGGTCACTTTCTGATCAATGCAGAGGCAGTTCCTGGAACCATCAGCTGTCGCAGGGGCCTCCACATCGTAGTGTAGGAGGAGAAGCCCTGTTCTTGAACCAGCAGCTGCCAGACAATTTCCCATTTTGACAAGCACTTGTTCCTAAACTGTCCCCCACCCCCACCCCCGTCGCAGTGATCCTGCATGTGCATGTGTAGTTCTCAAGCTTGCATGTGCATCCATCCAAATAATCTAAAGGGTTTTGAGAACACAAAGTGCTGGCCTCACCCTAGAGTTCAGATTCAGTAGATCTGTGATAGGACTGAAAATTTGCATTTTAACAAATTTCCAAGTGATGCTGATGCTGCCAGGACCACACTTTAGGAACCACTTATGTGAACCATGTGTAATACCCTATATAATAAGTCCCTTTTAGCTGGTCTAGAGAGGATTCTATTCTATGCAACTGAACCTCGATAATCATTTATTATGATTATAAAATAATCATTCGGGATCCCTGGGTGGCGCAGCGGTTTAGCGCCTGCCTTCAGCCCAGGGCGCAATCCTGGAGACCCGGGATCGAATCCCATGTCGGGCTCCTGGGGCATGGAGCCTGCTTCTCCCTCTGCCTGTGTCTCTGCCTCTCTCTCTCTCTCTCTCTCTCTCTCTCTGTGTGTGACTATCATAAATAAATAAAAATTTGAAAAAAAAAGATTTAAAATAATCATTCATGTCTTCTTGGTCCTTATCTATGTGATGTTAGTGGTTAAAAGAAGTGGTTCTTGGGGGACACTTGGGTGGTTCAGTGGTTTAGCATCTGCCTTCAGTTCAGATCATGATGTGGGACTCAATCCCAGGGTCCGAGGATTGAATCCCACATTGAGGTCCCTGTGGAAAGCCTGCTTCTCCCTCTGCCTGTGTCTCTGCCTCTATCTCGGTGTCTCTCATGAATAAATAAAAATAAAATCTTAGGGCAGCCCGGGTGGCCCAGCGATTTAGTGCCGCCTTCAGCCCAGGGCCTGATCCTAGAGACCCAGGATCAAGTTCCACGTCGGGCTCCCTGCATAGAGCCTGCTTCTCTGCCTCTCTCTCTCTCTGTGTCTCTCATAAATTAATTAATTAATTAATATTAATTAATAAAATAAAATAAAATCTTAAAAAAACAGTTCTTGGATTTCCTGAAGATTTTGCCTTATTTTGATGCTATGTCATTTGCTATCTAACAGTTCATGACATTTATCTTTTATATAATTTGAAATTTTATTTATTATAAAGTATTCCCTTTTTGTCCCTTTTTGTACTTTATCCCCTGAATTCAACTTTGCTATTACCAACAAAACTCTTTTCTTTGTCTACATTTGCCCTGTATATTTTTTATGTGTCTTTTGACTTTCAGCTCTTTGAGTTCCTTTGTTTTAGGCATCTCTTTCAAAGCCTATAGTTTTAGTGGATGAGTTGATCTTTGGTTGTTGTTCTATATCTTTATCTTTTGTCATCTTTGTAGGTTTTTTTCTTTTCTTTGTGTTTCTTTTATTTTCAGTCTCTTACTTTGTAGCCTTTAAAGCAATTCCTTCTGGTTCCTATGGCTGCTAGGTATTTTGGAAGCAATATAGTAGACTGCTTTTAATGTTTAATTAAATGGTATTAATAAACCTTTATTTTTCCATTTATCAACCTTACAAGCAAAATCAGGATACTTCTTTGTCTTCATCTACTACAGTCAGAATAATAGCACTTTTTACATTGCAAAATGTAAAAATTTTGACTTTCAAAATTTTAAATTACAATCTATTTTATAGTGGTAGTTACCACAGGTGTGTAAACTCAGGTCATGTATCACTGGACTAAATGTATACTGCCAGTCTTTATACTACAGCTTCTCCATTAGGAAGTTTTTCATATTGATTTATCTTTACTTGGCTAAAGTAGGTCTTCAAGGGGATTTTTTAAACTAAGGGTGTGTAAGTTTTTTAATTCCTAGAAACTTGCATATTGAGAATATTATCCTGTTGCCTTTATGTGAATGATGTCTCAGTTAAATGAAGAATTTTCTTGGGGTCCCTGGGTGGCTCAGTTGGTTAAGTGGCTAATTTTGCCTCAGGTCATGATCTCGGGTCCTGGGAGCCCCACATCAGGCTATGCATTCAGCGGGAAGTCTACTTATCCCTCTGCCTCTCCCCCACTGGTTCTCTCTCTCTCTCTCTCTCTCTCTCAAATCAATAAATAAAATCTTAAAAAAAAAAATTCTCTTGACCCTCTTAGTGTTTTTAGCTTCTGGCATCATATGTTTCTGAAAACTCTGAGGATGACTTGATTTTTATTTTTCTTTTTGTTGGAGAAATTTAGTGTCTTCACTTGGGTATTTCTTGGTCTTGGTGATTCTTTATTGATTTTTGCTTCCCTTTTAGACTGGGGTCTTCCTTTATTTCAGGAAAGTATTTTTTTATTTCAGGAAATTTTCTCCTTTTGTTTTTTAACACTTTAACACTTCTGTTCTCATTTTTCATCTCTCTTCATTGGGATCATCAATTATTCATATGTTGGCTCCCTCCTTCTTTTCCATCCACATCATCTCACTAACCACTTTTACCTCTTTTCAGCAGCAGAGTTTCAACATTTGCCTCTCCTCTAGTTTTCATTTCATTTCATGATGATTTTGTTTATTCAGTTTCTTTCCTTATGACTGCTCCCTTTTCACTTTGTTTTCTTTGATCTCTTATTTCCTAGATTCCACGGTATCTTTGGATTTGAGGGTTTTTTTTTTTTTTTTTTTTTTGAAAGTATAGAAGTTTTTGTTGCAGATTTTCTTCTGTTTTCTGGAGGCTTTGACAGAATACGTTTCATCTTTTTTTGTTGTTTGTTTCATTTTTTTTCTTTTTGTAGTGTCTATGCATAGATTTCAGGTGGATCCGTTTTGTTTGTTACTGATTCTGAATGGAGTAGTTCTCTCAGGGCTTGCTATTTACCAAAGAACAAGGTAGGTAGATTCTCATTGACCTCTAGTTACTTTGGCATTCTAACAGTGTGTCTTTAGCACAATGTTCCTTTGTACCTGAGTTAGAGGATTGAGCTGTTGTTACAGTTTATAATATATTTAGATTATAGCTTCTTTAGGAGAGATAGTTGGGAAGTTTAATTTGTATGATCTCTCTCTCTCTCTTAAAAGATTTTATTTATTTATTTGTTTGTTTGTTTGTTTGTTTATTTATTTGACACAGAGAGAGAACACAAGCAGGGGAAGTGTCAGGCAGAAGGAGAAGGAAAAGCAGACTCCTTGCTGAGCAGGGAGTTTGATGTGCGGCTTGATCCCAGGACTCTGGGATCATGACCTGAGCCAAAGGCAGATGTTTACTGACTGAGCCACCCAGGCACCCTTATATGATATTTCTTATGGTATCTGTATTAACACACTTTACCACCAAGGCTAATGAGTTATTTATCCTTAAGACATATACAGACCTATAGGGGATTCTCTCCTGGGATTTGAGTATTTTCTCCTTCTTTGTCATAGACAGGCAGGTTATTCTGGCCAAAAACTGGGCCTTTGCAGGGTTGCGTGTTGCTCAGCTTTTTGGTTTGGTGATCAGCGTTTCTGTTTATCTCTGTCAGTTTACTTTGGCTCATGGTTGTACAATGATTTTCTGGGTTTGAAAAAAAATGAAGGGGGGCTCCTGGGTGACTCAGTTGGTTAAACGACTGACTCATGGTTTTGGCTTAGGTAATGATCTCAGGGTGGTGGAATTGGCCCCGATTTGGGCTCTGCTTTGGGGTTTGCACTCAGCGAGAGTATGCTTGAGACTTTCCCTCTGCCCCTCCCCACTTGTGTGCATGTACTCGTGTCCTGTCTCTGTCTCTCTCAAGTAAATTAAAAAATAAAAATGAAGGTTCGTGACAGTTTTTTAGTTCATTCTTCAATGTGGGAAAGGTCTCTTAATGTAGTAGGATGTTCTTTAATTATCTCATAGCCATCTACCTCCCCTATTCAGGTGAAAGATTAACGGCAGGGCACTAGAGAACTCTTATTAAATAAATATTTTCCTTGACTAGTATTCACAAAGATGGGTGTTAGCTCTAGGTATCCTCCTTCATTTCGGTCTAAATTTTATATATCTGGCATCTATTCTTTGTAGTCTACTCCTAGGAAGTTTAAGAATTCGGGGAAGATTTTTTTCTCTCTTTTTTTATTTTTTGAGGGGAAGAGGGTGATTCATATCATTGGGTTTTTAGGGAAAGAGGTTGCATAATGGCTCATTCACTGCATTAGTCTTACAAGAAAACTTAAGAGCTTTAAATTAAATTGGCTGAAGAATATAATGCTTAGTACTTAGTAAGCATTTAATAAATAAATGGTAGCTTTCTTATTATCTGTTTATTGCTAGCTCTTCTAGTGTGCAAACTCCATGAGGGCAGGGACTTTGTCTGTTTTGTTTATTGTCAAATTACCAGTTCTTAGAATAGTGCCTAACATAGAAGATGTTTAGTAATTATTGTTAAATGAATGAATGATCAAGGAGCTTGGGTTTCTGGTTGGGAGCTGGGCAGCGGGTGAGATGAGAGGAGAAAAGATAGGAAAGTAGAAAATCTGAGCCAGTGCAAATAGCTTTTGCTTCTACTTATGTGTATATCTCTCTGCAGGGGCAGCCATTTTAGGGGGTGCTGATGGATACCTACGGGGTCGGCTGTGTTGCCCTGGGGGAGGCCGGCCCCGTGGGGAACATGACTGTGGTAGACTCTCCTGGACAAGAGGTGCTAAACCAGCTTGATGTCAAGGCCTCTTCAGAAACAACTAGTGCTGAAGCTTCCATAGAGATGTCTTTACCTACACCTTTGACTGGATTTGAGGATTCCCTTGATGAGAGAAGGCTCCCTCAAGAACAAGAAAGCCTCTCCAGACTTGAACAGCAAGGTATATGTACCTTGTCCCTTCCTCTTTTTATCTCCCCATTTTTACATTACGATGAAAGAAAACAGGGTGAAACCATAGGATCTTATCAAGCTGGGTATGGTATAATCTATTCCAAAGAGGTTTGAGATCTGGTCCCATCTCATAGACCCATATTCTTCTTCTCTACAGATCTTTCTTCAGAGATGTCAAAGGTCTCAAAGCCGAGGGCCTCAAAGCCTGGCCGGAAGAGAGGTGGTAGCACACGGAAAGGCCCCAAAAGGCCCCAACAACCTAATCCTCCATCAGCCCCTCTGGTTCCTGGTCTCTTAGATCAATCCAACCCTCTGTCTACCCCCATGCCTAAGAAACGAGGTCGAAGGTCCAAGGCAGAGCTGCTACTACTGAAGTTGTCCAAAGACCTAGAACATCCAGAATCTCCACCTCCAAAGAGGCCCCCTGAGGACTTTGAGACCCCTCCTGGAGAACGACCCCGTCGAAGGGCTGCCCAAGTGTAAGGATTGTGGGGTGCAGCTCAGTGGAGGGGGTTGAGGGGGGCAGATGTTGGAGAGTTCAAAGGCTGTGACGAGGTGTCAGGTAAGTGGGAGGGTTCTGGGGACTTGAGCCATCTTCTAGCTCTTACCACAGCAACTTAGTTATCTGTTGCTGAGTTTGTCTTTCTAGGAGATTGTCCTCTGTGCCTTATATCCTCTCACATTTTCAGTTTCCTCCAGGTCTTTGTTGCAATTTTCCTGTCCAGTATATATCGGTCTCTGTGTGCCCTTCTATTCTTCCCTGGGCTCTTACTGATCTCTGACTGGTAGCGTGAAAGTGCCTTGGACTTGGAGTTGGCCAACCTGGGTTTAGATTCCACATACATAATCTGAGTCCTGTCTTGGCCAACTCCGTTAACTTCCCTAGATTTCTGGTTCTTTATCAAAAGGGAAAGGGAAATTAATAGCTGCTTCGCTGGGTCACTGGGAGGACCCAGGGAGATTAGAATCAGCCAAGTGTCTGGAAAGGTGGGCTCTCAGTTAAGTGTTTGTGAATGTGGCTCTGACTCTGCCCTGTCCTGCAGGGCGCTTCTGTACCTTCAGGAACTGGCTGAAGAGCTCTCAACAGCACTACCTGCTCCAGTGTCCTGTCCTGAGAGCCCCAAGGTGAGCAGCCCTGCCAAACCGAAGAAAACCCGGCAGCAGGCAGCCTGTCAAGGTGGCGAAGAGGAGGATGATACTGCACGGGATGAAGACTTTGTTCTCCAGGTCGAGGCTGAAGATGGAGATGAAAGTGAGGCCCCAAGCGAGAGCTCGTCTGACCCCGAGCCTGTAGTGCCGCAAAGCACCCCACGAGGATCTACTTCAGCGGTAATCTGAGTGAACAAGAAAGTGAATGGGAAATAGGGGGCTTGTTAGGGGGGGTCTGCAAGGTTCCCCAGTGGAAAGCTTTGGTCTTGTAACTGATGGCTAAAATAGGTAAAAGAAGAAAGGGACACCCTCAAAAAACAGTTGAACGAGTTGGGACTGGGGATGTAAGTACATGAGGTTACTCATTCAGATATTGAGCATCTACTCTGCACTAGGAAATACATGTGACTAAGAGAGCCTTCTGCCTCACAGAGTCCACCATGTAATAAGGGCTTCACTGGGAAGGAACAAAATGGTTTTGGCATGTAAAGGAGGGCAGTGAACTACTTGGGCTTCACCGGAGAAGTGATGGTAGGGCTAGGTGTTGAAAGGAGAATAGAAGTTTGCCAGAGATTTGTTTTCCCAGGAATTCCCAGGGGAGGGCTATTGAGAGCTCTCAGCAAATTTCCAAAGGTATAGAAGTGCCCTGTGGGACCAGCAGAAGAAGGGGTGGCGGTGGGGGAGCAGTGGGGGGATTAAAATCGAGAGGATAGAAGGACAAAGACTGGTAGGACCAACATAGGTATTTGTTGAATTATGGTAAAATATACATAACATAAATTTTGCCATTTAAAAATGTACAGTTGATGGGGCACCTAGGTGGCGCAGTCCAGTTAAGCATCATCTGACTATTGATTTTGGCTCAGGTCATGATCTCAGAGTTGTGAGATCGAGGTCCACCTCAGGCTCCATGCTGGGCATGGAGCCTGCTTGAGGTTCTCTCTCCTCCTTCCCTCTGCCTCTCCTCCCTGCAAAGGTTTTTAAGTAGAAAAGTCAGATAGGACACAATAAGTTGGTCTGCAGTGGATAGTCAGAAGACAGCTTCAGTTATCCAGATAGTGGTAGGGAAGGCCTGAGTCAGGCTGTGAAGCAAAGTGAAAGTGGGGAGTTAGGTGCAAGAGACATTTAAGATAATTAACAGCACTTGGCAGTTGCTGGAAAGGCAGGAGTAGGAGTTTCTAGCTTAGATGGTACTCTCAAGTACTGGACTTCAGAACAGAGGAATGGGGGGGTAGTTAAAGTGAGCATGGGAGGTGATGGGCTTACTTTCTGACATGCTAAGTTGGAGGTGCCTGTGTGCCATGAGCCATCCTACTGGAGATGTCTGGTGGCCAGTCATGTGCATGAGACCAGTGCTTTCCTTGTCTCAAGCGCAACATTTAAGGGAGCACCAAATTCTTTGGGAATCAAGATAAAGATTTTGATGCAGCATTTAAAAAAAAAATAAAAATAATGCAGAGCACCTGGATGGCTCAGTTGGTTAAGTGTCTGCCTTCAGCTCAGGTCATGATCTCAGGGCCCTGGGATTGAACCCTGCATTGAGCTCCCTGTTCAGTGAGGAGTCTGCTTCTCCTCCTTCTGCCCCTCCCCTGGCTCGTGTTCTCTGTCTCTCTCTGTCTCTCTCTCAAAGTCTTAAAAAATAATACAACAAATTTATGCTGAACAAAATATCAAAGTTTTAAATAAATACAGGAACTGTATTACTGATTTTTCTTTTGCTTTAGGCTCTATAATATGGGTTGGCACCACACTGTAAAAGTCTAGAATTTGGGATCCCTGGGTGGCGCAGCGGTTTGGCACCTGCCTTTGGCGCAGGGCGCGATCCTGGAGACCTGGGATCGAATCCCACATCGGGCTCCCGGTGCATGGAGCCTGCTTCTCCCTCTGCCTGTGTCTCTGCCTCTCTCTCTCTCTCTCTCTCTGTGACTATCATAAAAAAAAAAAAAAAAAAAAAAGTCTAGAATTTATAGAAAAGCTGAAACTGGGTAAAGTTTACATTTACTAAGATGTCAACTTGATAATCAGGCATAATGATGGTAATCAAAGCCATGGACATGGGATGAGAGTACCCAGAGTACATGTATCTCAGAGGGTTGAAGAGAAGACAGAGAGACTCTGGGTAATTCCATCATCACCCCAACCTGTTGGAGGAGGGAGTGCCTATGGGGGAATATCACAGAAGCAGGAAGAATAAGGAGATGTTATCCCATGAGGCAGGAGTTTCAGGAAGCAAATGCAAGTCCTTTGAACTGAATGCCAAGGAAGGTGAATAGAAAATACTTAACAGGCTTTGCAGTTAAGTATTTGGCAGTTTTATGGAGGAGTGGGAAAGGTAGAAACATCAATCTTTTAAGGTGCTGATAAGTCAGAGGCTAGAGAGGAAGCAGTGCCAAGAAAAGTAAAAGCTGGGAAAGCTGCCTTCTGGGGACTTTCTCTAATCTATAAAATTGCCTCCCTTACACTTTTTTTCATTTGCTCCTCAGAAGCAGAAGCCACACTGCCGGGGAATGTCTCCCAATGGCTTACCAAATCACATCATGGCTCCTGTTTGGAAGTGCCTCCATCTCACCAAGGACCTGTGAGACTTGAGGAAGGGGGCTGGGGATGAGAGGGTGGTGGCAGCGTGTAAAGGACCATTTAGAAGGAGGGCCATGGGAAAGAGGGGAAGTACTCCCAGGGCAGGACACTGAAGATATTCATAACTAAAAGGCACTGCTGTGAAGGTAAGAGCTCCAGAGCTGTGCTGTCCAACGTGTTAGCTACTAGCTGTGTATGGCCATTTAAATGTAATGTAAAATTAATTAAAATTAAAAGTCCAGTTTCTCAGTTCCACTAGCCACATTTCAAGTGCCCAGTAGCTACTTGCAGCATGCAGCTAGTGTATCTATCAGACAACACAGATCATAAATCACTTCCATCACTGCAGAAAGGTTTACTGAACAGCGTTGCTCTAGAACCTCTCTTCTCCTTCATTAATGCTTCTTCTGTTCCTCTAGCCGAGAACAGAAGCATTCATACTGGGAGTTTGCAGAATGGATTCCCCTGGCCTGGAAGTGGCACTTGCTATCTGAACTGTAAGTTAAAGAGACATTCTAAAGCTTAGGGGGTGACACCACTGCAGACGGGGAGGGAATCCTAGGATGAGTGAAACTTCCAAAATTCACACTGTTCCCACCTCCATCCCCAGTGAGGCGGCTCCCTACCTGCCCCAGGAGGAGAAGTCTCCACTATTCTCTGTCCAACGTGAAGGAATTCCTGAAGATGGCACACTCTACCGAATAAACAGGTGAAGATTGCATATCTGTTTCTGATTCTGGGAGATAGAAATAGGAAAAATGAGTATTGAAAGGGATGACCGCAATGCCTGGGTGGCTCAGTGGTTGAGTGTCTGCCTTTGGCTCAGAGCATGACCTGGGGTTCTAGGATTGAGTCCCACATTGGGCTCCCCGAGGGCAGCTTGCTTCTCCCTCTGCCTATGTCTCTGCCTCTCTCTCTCTCTGTGTCTCTCATGAATAGATAAAAATCTGAAAGGGATGACAAATTGGCTCCATTCTTCCCCTGATGCTGTTCCAGTTGGACTAACACAGGAGTCCTGGCTAGATCTGGTCACCCCCTTTCTAATTTGCAGTGCTTATCACTGCTCAGACTGAGGGAAGCGAGGGAGATGGAGTGCCAGACCATTTTACCAGTTCACATGTACTCAGATAGATCCAGACAGGCTGGCCCTGGAGAGAACACTGTAGTAAACCAGAACACACAGCCTATCAGCTTTGAAGGTAAACTAGAGCTGGACAGGCTTTGGAAGGAAAGGAGGAAGATACAAATTCTCACCTGTAGACCATTCTTGCTTTTCTGGCCCTGGCTTAAGCCAGTTCATACCAGCTCCAGGTGGAACTACCATTCTGTCTTCATTACTGTTTTTTTATTTTTTTAAAGATATTATTTATTCATGAGAGACACAGAGAGAGAGGCAGAGACACAGGCAGAGGGAGAAGCGGGCTCCATGCAGGGAGCCCGATGTAGGACTCAATCCTGGCACTCCAGGATCAAGCTCTGGACTGAAGGCAGGTGCTCAATCACTGAGCCACCAGGCATCCCTGTTTCTCTTTTTTAAAGACTTCATTTTTTTGGAGCAGTTTTAGGTTCATAGCAAAACTGAGAGGAAGATACAGAGATCTCCCATATACCCCTGTCCCCCACTCCACATACACAGCTCCCTGGTTATCAGTATCCCCCACCAGATGGTACATCTGTTACAGTTGATGAACCTATACTGACATGTCCTCACTCGTCCATAATTTACACTAGGGTTCACTCTTGATGTTGTACATTCTGTGGGTTTGGACAAATGTATAATGAGCTATCTTTGTCATTATGGTGTCATACAGAGTAGTTTTACTGCCCTAAAAATCCTCTGTGTTCTAACCACTCATCCTGCCCTCTGCTCTTATTGTCGCTGTCACAGATCTTTTGATTGTCTTTAGAGTTTTGCCTTTTCCAAAATGTTACATTGCTGGGATCATACAGTGTATAGTCTTTTTGGGTGGGCTTCTTTCACTTGGTAATATGCATTTAGGGTTCTTCCATGCCTTTTTACGGCTTGAGAACTCATTTCTGATTAGTGTCAAATAATATTCCATTGTTTGGATGTTAATTTATCCTTTCACCTACTTAAGTCCTTATTATGTTTTATTAATCCCTTTCTTCATCCCATCTTTGACTTTTCTCTAGATTTAGCTCGATCACAGCACACCCAGAACGCTGGGATGTGTCCTTCTTCACAGGGGGACCCCTCTGGGCTCTGGACTGGTGTCCAGTGCCAGAGGGGGCAGCAGCTTCGCAGTATGTGGCTCTTTTCTCCAGCCCTGACATGAATGAGACACACCCACTGAGCCAGCTTCACTCGGGTCCTGGGCTGCTCCAAGTCTGGGGCCTTGGGACCTTGCAGCAAGAAAGCTGGTGAGGTGGGGCTGGGATGCTGCCATAGGAGGGTGGTTGAGGAGAAGAGAAGGATGGGGCTGGGCAGGGGCGCTGGGGGGACTTGGCTTGGATTGAGATGGGGTGGAGCACAGGCTGGCGGCCCCAGGCCCATTCTCCCCTTGTGCTTTCTCTCCTCAGTCCTGGCAACAGGGCTCACTTTGTCTATGGGATCGCTTGTGACCACGGCTGCATCTGGGACCTCAAATTCTGCCCCAGTGGAGCATGGGAACTTCCAGGCACCCCCCGGAAGGTACCTCCCTATTGTTTGTGGGATGCCCTAGGACTCAATCAGAACAGAGAGACCAGACCCTATGAGTTCCCAGAGTTGACACGGAGGATGGAGTTTTCCCAGCAACTCTATGGCATTTCCAGGGACTAAAACCTTAAAAGTTTTCTGAGAGGCCCTAAAGGCAGCAAGCCTCAGCACAGATCTGGTCTCCCCTCTAGGCTCCTCTCCTGCCCAGGTTGGGCCTCTTGGCTCTTGCCTGCTCAGACGGGAAGGTGCTGCTGTTCAGTCTGCCCCATCCAGAGGCCCTGCTGGCTCAGCAGCCCCCAGGTAAGTAGCACAGTGGGCAGGGGGACGTGGTGCTGCTGTAGCAGGGCCTGTCTCCCCTAAAGTCCCCCCACCTCTAGGACAGAGCCTCACTCAGCACCCCATCTACTCTGACTTCACACCTATTGTCCTTGACCTTTTTCTTTAGCAGCCTGCAAGGTGTGCTCTATGCTACAGTTTTGTCACTGGGCTCTTTCAGCCACTCTCCTTTCCCTGCCTTTCCCTGCTGGGTGCTTGCAGGCCCTCTCCTCCTGCTACCACGGCTGGTTGGCTGTGTAAAGAGCTGCTAAGGCTGATCTTCCCTGCCACTCTCTTCTCCTGCTCTTCTCCTGCCTCCAGTCCTTTACTTGACCTCTCCTGCCCTCATTGCTATGTATACATAAACACAGTGCACATAAACAATCTTTTAATTGGGAGTAGAGGGAAAGACTGGAGAGCTGAAGTTGAGCAAGAAGAGGAAGGGTTAGTGAAAGGCAGCTCCTATTTGTTTTTCAACTGTACTGAGTATTTAAAGAAAAGGGTACCCAGGTTTGAGCCCTGAGAAATCCCATATTTGGTGGTCTGGTGGAGGAGTGGGCTGAGGAGGGAATAGGCAGTAAGGAAGTGAAGACAGATGCATAGACACTTCTTTCAAGTAGTTTGGCTGTGAAGGGGAAAACATAGATGAGGGTGGTGCTGGAGGTGAACAAGGTTTAAAGGAAGGGTTTTGTTTGTGTGTTTCATTTAGTTAGAAGGCTGTAGTGCATGTTTATGTCTGAATATGAGAATGACCCAGTAGGGAGAGAGAAAGTGGATCATTCAGGGAAAAGGAAAGATAACCAAATGAGCAAGATTCTAGAAAAGGTGAGAGAACGTGGAAAGAGAGTGGAGTAGAGCAGTTAGCCATTCTGATAGGGGGAGGGATATGCTCATGTATAACAGTGGGGGAGAAAAGAAGATGGGGGCTGATAGAGGTAGATTCATCAATGTGTTGGAGGAGAGATGGGTGTCAGGGAAGGTCATTCTCAGATCTGGGGTGTGATCTAAGAGCAAGGCAGGATTTCAGTCCTCTGTTCCCAGAGCATCAGTTAATGCTTTCCTTCTCTCACAGAAGCAATGAAGCCTGCCATCTATAAGGTGAGTGAGCAACCTGCTACCTTAGCCAAGGCTCCATCTTCTTGAGCCTTCTTTACCGATTCCACAGTGAGTGTCTTTCTGCCTCTCCTCCCTGCTGGATTAAACACTGATTTGAGCCTTTGTTGCAAATGGTAGGTATCCATAACCCTAGTCCTGACTATTCTATTCCTGCAGGTACAATGTGTGGCAACCCTTCAGGTGGGGTCTATGCAAGCTTCGGACCCCTCTGAGTGCGGTCAGTGCCTTAGCCTGGCCTGGATGCCCACCCGGCCCCACCACCACCTGGCTGCTGGCTACTATAATGGTAAAAAAAAAGAACAAAGAGAGCATAAGGGTCTATTGCTCTTTAAACTTTATGTATGCTTGTTTTTTGGTTGTTTCCTTTTTGGTTCAGTGTTGGGCATTATGTTTAAGCAATGTAAAAAAAAAAAAACAAAGAAAAAGTCTGGGGCATCTGGATGGCTCATTCGGTTGGATGTCTGCCTTTGGCTTGGGTCATGATACTGGGGTCCTGGAATCTAGTCCCACATCAGTCTCCCTGCTCAATGGGGAGACTGCTTCTCCCTCTGCCCCTCACTCCACTCCTGGTCTCTCTCTTGCTCACTCTCTCCCTGTTTCTCAAATAAATAAATAAAATCTTTTTTTAAAATTTAGAAAGAAGAGTCACTAGAAGTTTTCTACTCAGAAAAACATAATTGAGAATAGATGAACAAGGGCACCTGGGTAGGCTCAGTAGGTTAAGTAAGCATCTGCCTGTGGCTCAGATCATGATCTTGGGGCCATGGGATTGAGCCCCGTGTTGGGCTCCCTACTCAGTGGGAGTCTGCTTCTCCCTCTGCCTCTCCCCTCCCCCCAGATCATGCTCTCACTTGCTCTCTCACAAATAAATAAATACGGACAGCCCGGGTGGCTCAGCATTTTAGTGCCCAGGGCCTGATCCTGGAGACCCATGATCGAGTCCCACGTTGGGCTCCCCTGCATGGAGCCTGCTTCTCCTGCCTGTGTCTCTGCCTCTCTCTCTCTCTCTCTCTGTTTCTGTCTCTCATGAATAAATAAATAAAATCTTTAAAAAGTAAATAAATAAAGTTAAAAATATAAATACAATCTTTAAAGAAAAAAAGCATAAAAGAACATCCTTTTTATGGAGTTTTCTATGCATATAAAAGATTAAAAGATCAGATGTTAAGAGAGAATTCTAGCGATGGGATCATACCATATAAGCTATTTTAAAGATTTCTTTTTCTTTTTTTTTTTTTTTTAAGATTTCATTTTTAATCTCCACACCCAACATGGGGCTCAAACTCACAACCACAAAGTCAGGAGTCACGTGCTTCATCAACTGAGCCAGCCAGGTGCCCCTGTATAAGCCATTTTAAATGAAAATGTATGAAATTTAATTACACTTTAATTTTATAAAAGAAAAAGATTGAAACCGAGAGATGGGCTAAGCTCCACATAAATGTTCCTTCACCACAGACGTTAGTTCCTTAAAGATACTCTTAAGGTTTAAAAGGGGAGAGAGAAAAGGATCATAAATAAGAATATTCGGTAGTTGGAGTCCTCAGGGAACAATTTCATGGTTAGACCTCATCAGTCTCATCCCAGAAGGTCAGGAAATTAGCATGCTCATGCTTCCTGTCCCTCTCTGTCTTTTAAGTGTGTTTCTTTTGGTGTGATGATCCTATGTCATCAGAGTTCATCAGTCTTGATGCTGTTTTGCTGTCTTAAATCCCCGAGTTAGATTTCTGTATTGAAATTATCACCCATGTCCATCAGTCTGCCCCTCTGAGTCCATCCTTGTTGCTACATGACTGATCTGGCTCAGCTGGAGGTCGCTGCCAATAAGTTTTTCCAAGAAAGTTTCAGAGGTGCTACATTTCCTGTGTTTTTAGCTACAGTTTCCTCAGCTATTGTTTATTAAATTCTTATTTTTCTTTAATTTGTCTTTTACTTTTATCAAAGTTATGTTTTTGATTCCCTCCTCTGCTAGCCTGGCCAGGAGCAGCCTGTTTTAGAGTCAGCAGAGTTTGTTTCTCTTTGTTCTTTTGATTTCTGTTTCTCTACATCTTGTTGCTTTTGGCTCCTTGCCTGTTCTCTTTGTCTTAGAGCAGAGTTGGCAGATGTTTCTCTAAAAGGTCCAGATAGTGAATATTTTATGTGTTGTGGGCTGTTTGACCATTGTTGGAACTACTCAACTCTGCCATTGAGAAATGAAGGCAGCCATACATTAGGTAAACGAACGAGTGACTGTTCCAGTCAGACTTTATTTACCAAAGCAGGCAGCAGGCTGTATTTGGCCTAAGGGCTGTAGTTTGCCAACCCTTGTCCTAGAGGGTTTTTGCTTTTTAAAAATCCCTTTGTTGGGGATCCGTAGGTGGCTCAGTGGTTTAGCGCCTGCCTTCTGCCCAGGGCGTGATCCTGGAATCCCGGGATTGAGTCCCACGTCGGGCTCCCTGCATGGAGCCTGCTTCTCCCTCTGCCTGCGTTCTGTCTCTCTGTCTCTGTGTCTCATGAATAAATAAATAAAAATCTTTTAAAAAAACAAAAATAAAAATCCCTTTGTTTCTGTTTAGTAGGGAATAGAGGCTACTGGGTGTATTCATTCTGTCTTTCAACTGCAAGTCCCAGACTAAGCTATTTTTTGTTGATAAGAGTTGGAGCTGAAATATCACAGAGGGAATGTTGGCTAGCTAATTATGATCCCTACATCCTTTCATAAGGGGGTCACCTCTGAGGGGAAAAGACAAAGGTCCTAGGAGCCCAAGAAAGACATTACAGCAAAGAAGAGAGAACTGGCCTTTAATACCTACACATTCTGTCCCTACCTCAGGCATGGTGGTTTTTTGGAACCTTCCCACTAATTCACCCCTGCAGCGGATCCGGCTCTCTGACGGCTCCTTGAAACTCTACCCCTTTCAGTGTTTCCTAGCCCATGACCAGGCTGTGCGTACACTTCAGTGGTGCAAAGCTAACAGGTACAGGACAGCAGAGCTGTGGGGTGGGAGGTGAAGCCTGAAAAGGCTGGTGCTCCCAGACTTGATCAGATTTGATCTTCTCCCTCCTCTCCCCTCTTTGCACAGTCATTTCCTTGTCTCTGCGGGGAGCGACCGCAAAATCAAATTCTGGGATCTTCGACGACCTTATGAACCCATAAACTCTATCAAGCGCTTCTTGAGTACAGAGCTGGCCTGGCTCCTACCCTACAATGGTGTTACTGTGGCCCAGGACAACTGCTATGCCTCGTACGGCAGGATGCGCACAAGAGGAGCTCTGGGGACAGACCCTAAGGGTTGGGGGGGCAAAATGTGCTAGACTGTTGTGGGGAGAGAGGGTTGAAAGCTGTTTCATTGAGGTAGTTGGAGTTCTGGAGGGAATGGGGGAAGGGAAATGAATCCAATCTTGGAAAAAGGAAAGTTTTATTTTGTCTTTCTCTTATAGTTACGGACTCTGTGGAATTCATTATATTGATGCTGGTTACCTTGGTTTTAAGGCCTATTTCACTGCTCCTCGAAAAGGCACTGTCTGGGTGAGCCCCTGTCTTCATTACACAGGAAAACGATTCCCTTACTCAGCTACTGGGGGTCAGGAAGAGGCAGCAATAGGGGATAGAAGGGATAGATGTATGGTAACTGTATCATCAGGGATAAAGGTTATGGTAAACTCATTTTTAAAAATTTAAATTCAATTAATTAACATATAATGTATTGTTGGTTTCAGTGATTCATCAGTTATATATAACACCCAGTGCTCATCCTATCCCGTGCCCTCCTCAATGCCCATCACCCACCTACCCCATCCCACCACCCAATAAACTCATTTTGTTTCTGTATGTATTTCCCACTTCAGACTGTGGAGTTGTTACCAGTTCACAGAACTGAAACAATATGAGTGAATGAAAGAAATCTGTCTCTTCTTATTAGAGTCTTTCAGGATCCGACTGGCTTGGGACAATAGCCGCAGGAGATATATCTGGGGAGCTCATTGCAGCTATATTGCCTGATATGGCACTGAACCCAATAAATGTCAAGCGACCTGTAGAGCGAAGATTCGTACGTATATGAATATTTAATGGTATAGCACCATCTGTTGGGTCCTAATCCACATGACCTCCTAAATTAGAACTATGAAGTAGTAGGTACAAATTTGGATGAGTTCTCCCAGACCTGATATTATCCCTTGAAGTCTTAGCACAGAATTGTACATAATCTTCCCTATCATAGTGCATCTGTACATTTGTTTAAACATATTACCTTCTTCCATCTTTTAAGTCTTTCCTGCCCAAAACCAATTTCTCTCTTTTTTTTAAACCATGTCCAGTGTGGAGCCCAACACAGGGCTTGAACTCACAACCCTGAGATCAAGACCTGAGCTGAGATCAAGAGTCAGATGCTTAACCAACTAAGTCACCCATGCGCCCCATCAATTTTCTCTTTTATTCTGTCTCCAGTATTATAGGACCTAATCTCATGGTCTCCTTTCTAGCCTATATATAAAGCAGATCTGATGCCATATCAGGACAGCCCTGAAGGTCGAGATCATTCTGCTTCATCTGAGGCCCCCAACCCTCCTAAGGCTCGAACTTATGCTGAAACTGTCAACCATCACTACTTGCTCTTTCAAGACACAGATTTGGTAAATTGAGGCCAGGAGAATGGGTGTGGCATTTTAAAAAGCAGAAGACTTTAGTCCTGGTATAGTAGGGCATTGTAAGGAGTTGGCAGCACAAAGATGCAAGACTAAGAAGCTGCTGGCTTTCTCTCTTCTATTATCCTTCCCTCCCTAGAGTTCCTTCCATGATCTGCTCCACAGGGAGCCAATGCTGCGCATGCAGGAAGGAGAGGGGCATTCACAGCTCTGCTTGGACAGGCTGCAGCTCGAGGCAATTCACAAGGTAAAAACCTTGTCTCTCATCTTCACCCTTCACTCGCACTTCCTCCCAACTCTAGACCTACAATCAATGAAATGAGGGATGAAAAGGCAGCAGAGACCGCTAAGTAAGAAAGACAGCTCTGGCTCTGCATCCTGCAGAACATGACAGACCTACCTGATTTCTACCTCTCTCACCCCATCATGGTCCTGTCCTTTTAGACTGTCGCCCTTTTTATCCCCCCTTACAGGTAGGACTACCCAAAAGCATCAACGGTGAATATCTCTTGTTTTCTGTTCTCTTTGCAGGTCCGATTCAGTCCCAACCTGGATTCTTATGGATGGCTGGTATCTGGGGGACAGTCAGGGCTGGTTCGGATCCATTTTGTCCGTGGACTCACCTCACCACTGGGCCACCGTATGCAGCTTGAAAGTCGAGCCCACTTTAGTGCTATGTTCCAGCCGTCCTCCCCTATTAAAGGGCCTGGCTTCCCTCCAACTAGCCATCGCCTTCTGCCCGGTCCCTAGTCGTGGTCCACACAGGACCTCTGGAATGAAGTCTGCCAGGAACAAATGGCCCCCCCATGTACAGAGCCATAGGAACTGGGGTCCTCATGGATAGTGATGCTGCCAGACCTGGATCTTTAGACCAGCCTTGCCAGGACTCCTTAGATACCTCTCCTACAGACTTCTGTCATCACAGCCCCCTGCGGGCAGGGGGGCTATCCCTCCACAAACTCTCAAGGCTCCTCAGCCTAAAACTATGGCTCATGAGTAACACTCAGGCCTGACCTAGGCTTGGGAGTCAAATTGCTCATATTGAGCATATTGTGAAGTGCGTAAAGCTAAGTAAAGGTACTGGGTGTTTTTGAGACCACACGTGAGTGGGTGTTTGGAGAACACAAAAGGGTATCCGCATGAAGGGTCCTGTGTGACTATATTCCAGGATCCAGTATTACTGCCTTCTCAAGTAACCAACACACAGGCCCAGGAGGGGTGATAGTCATTTATTGGACTGAAGCTGCTTGTAGTACTTTAACTGAGGAACACCACAAACACCCTACCAGTAGAACAGTGGCTCAGATCCTACTCACTCCTGCTTATGAAATATTCCCAATCACTGGTCATCTGACCCTACTTGAACACTCCTAGGCAGTCATATTTTAAAAAAAATCTTCCTTTATATCAAGTCAGAGTATACTTCTATAAATTTCACCATGGGTAATAGGAAATCTAGTCATTTTTCCCTGTGATTGCCCTTTTAAGTATATTTAAAAATAGCTATCATGTGTTTCCCAAGTCTTTTCTTCTCTAGATTAAATATCTTCAGTTACTATAACCATTATTTACACGTCATGATTTTTGATCCTTCATGATATTGTCACATTATTGACTTATTAAACATGTCTAGCTGCTTTATTTGAAATCTCTGTATAGGAGGTGTTTAAAACTCAAGTACTGTATGTATTGTTATATCTCTTCTTGTTAGAGTCCTTGTGGAAAGCTGCAGACTCCTAGGGACTGTAATATTGCCTTATAAGCAAAGTCAGACTCCAGCAATGAGAAGTAGGCAAACCATAGTCTTAGAATATATGGGAGTACAATCAAGTTTGGGGGCAGTAGTCAGATGACCTCAGGAAATAAAAATATGCAGCCAGCTGCAACTGAAGGGAGTGGACACTAGTGCCTACCTGGAACAAAACCCACTGGCTCTGTCTGTAGATGGGTTGGCCAAATAATCTGCGAACCGCGTTTCTGCCTCTTCTGTGTATCCAGAGAATGCTTTCAGCCCTTGCTCTCTGTCTACTATAAACCCTTTTCTCTAAAGGCCATTCTACTTAAGCCTTCCCTCCCAATGTATCCATTTTATACTATATGGATTCATGTTCTTCTCATCCTTTGTGCCTTTGCTCATACTGTCGTTCCTCCCCTCCCCCCAGTCATATCCATATAAGTCCCATTCATCCTTCAAGGTCCCAGCTCAAATTTCACCTTTTACTATGGAGCTTCCCAGATTTCTCTAGTAAAAATTCTCCCTCATGTATTCTCAAGAGGGAAGGAAGAAAAAGGACAAATGAGTGTTTATTAAACACTGGATCGATTTCAGGTATTTTGCACGTGTTAGTTAATTATGAAGTAGATATTGCCGCATTTTACTTGTAAAGATAAGATTCTGAGTTTGAGTAGTCTGAATAAGGTCCCTTTACTAAGCAGTGGTTGCTGGGATTTGAACGTAGACTGACTGCAGAGAACAGCTTTCCAACCTACCACATTTGGTCTCCTATTACATTTACTAGTGTAAATTCACTCCTGGCACAGTGTTTTGCATATAGGAGCCTTTGGTTAAATGTCTGTGACATCGTATTACTTTGCTTCCTCATTGTGTTTCTCCAGTACCTGTAACAGGATTCTCCCTGTGGTAATCACATAGGAATTGAGTAAATGGGCGCTAGCACTAGCCAGGTAGAGAACCTGAAAGACAGGTGTAGCTGCTTCCTGAAGTGTGGGTTCCCAGGGTAAGTTAAGCAAAGGCTGCCAGCCTGACAACTCTGCCAGGGATCTTGTCGTTTCCACCACCCTCAAAAGGATGTTGCACTATATTCACAAGATTTTAGAATGTTAAGGCTGGAAAGGGGTTAGGAAATCACCTAATCTAGTGATTTCTAGATACTGAGTTGTGGACCCCTTTTTTTAAAAGTAGCTCTTTCTAGAAACATTTTAAAAGCTGAGGTAAAGAAGAACCTGTAGTGAGTGATATGCCCAAAACATCTCCTTATAAACGTCTAATATTGAGGAGGAGCCCGGTTTGAAAAACAGTCCAACAGAAGAAGAACTGTAAGTTCAGGTCTAGTGGTGACCAAGGCTGCGGAGACCGCTACTTCACAAAACCAGTACCAGGACCTTCTGAGGTTCTGGAATCGCATGCTTTCCACGGAGGAGTTCGCTTTACGTGGCACTTTTAAAGGCTACTGTGGACAAAGACTGAACCAGGCACTAGGAGGACGACAGGTACGAAGAAGACCCAGTTTCACCCATTCAGGAGTTCGCAATCAAGACTAGTGAAGAACCCAGCGTCACTGGGAAGATAACCCGCAGTTAACTAGGCTTATAGTTTCCAGAGGGATTCCCGAGACCATGAAGGGCGTCAGCACCTTGGCCAGTTCCGGGGGAGGGAGCAGGGAGCGTCTACCAGGTTGAGAAGCCCGGGCTTCGGGGAGAGGAGGGGCAGGAGGAGGCAGCGGGCGGCCCCAGGTGGGCAGAACGGCAGGCGGGGCCCCACCGAGACCCGCGCTCGCTGACCGACGGCTGAGCGGCTCTCCACGCCTGTTACGCTCAGTCCACTCCCACTCCAGCCCCGGCGGCGGGCGGAGAAAGCTCGGCGCTCAGCCGGCCGGAAGGGGCGAGTCTTGCGGCGGAAGTCCTGCCCCGGCCTGGTCACGTGGGAGGGGCTGGACGCCAGCGCAGGTGAGTGCCGCGCGAGTCTCCTTCCCGGGCGCGAACCGTCCCGGGCCTGGAGCACCCAAGGCGCGTGTGACTGGTCCAGGCCCAGGGAATGAGAGGCCCTGTTTCCGGTGTGGAGTTGGGCTCAGGAAGCATACGAGCTGGTTCCAACTAAGTGAATTTGGGGACCTACCAGGCTCTGGGTGAAAGCCGGAGCAAACCTCTCCTCAGGAGGGTCTCGGTAGGGAAGGAGGCCCCTAGGTGGCTCTGCGTTAAGGCTGAGGGATTGGGGGGTGGGGGGGACTGCCACCGAGATTCCGCAGCCTCCTACAGCCCGCTTCTGTTACCTGACTGTCTGAGGCGACCCCTGTCACAGGAAGCATCCCTCCTGAGCCCACTGCCCCTCTAGGACATGGAAGTGGGACGGGGAGAGGGAGTGGGCCCAAGGGAAAGCCAAGCGCTCTTTAATTGTGGGGATGGGCAGTGGGGGTGACCCCCCTCTCCTCTTGGCTTGACAGGAATCATGGCACTCTGGCGGGCATACCAGCGAGCCCTGACTGTTCACCCGTGGAAAGTACAGGTCCTGACAGCTGGTGAGTGAATAGATCTGAGTGGGAGCAGGCAGGCTGATTTGGGAGGCAGAAGCTCACCTCACCACACCTCCCTCATTTTTTGCTTCTCTTGAGCCCCCTTGAAGTGTTGGCTGTATCTCATCTAAGGCTGTCCCCAGTCTTTTGAAGGGTGGGTCCCCAAGGCTGTCCTCAAGGAAAGGATATACCTAGCTGTAAAGTAGGATCTGAAAGCCCCCAAAAAGTGAAGGACTTTTCTCCCTTCAGGTGAAAGGCATTGCCCTAGGAGAACTTAACTTAGAAAACTAACAATAGAGGGGTGTCTGGATGGCTGAGTCAGTTAAGCCTCTGCCTTCTGCTGGGGTCATGGTCCTGGAGTCCCAGGATAGAGCCCTGAGTCAGGCTCCCTGCTCAGCGGGGAGTCTGCTGCTCCCTCTCCACCCTGCTTGTGCTATCGCAGTCATGATCTCTGTCTCTCTCTCCCAAATAAATAAATAAAGTCGTTTTTTAAAAAAGAAAACTAACAATAGCAGATGCTTCTCTAACATCTTACAGTGTGCAAAACGCTTTCAACATATTATCTCATAGAGTCCCCACCAAGATCTGTGAGCTAGGATTACTTGAGTCCACATTAGATTACACATCTTAAGTGCTGGGATTAGGATTTTTACCCCATTTTATTTTTCTTCATTTTTTTAATCATGAAATATATCTTAAGATACAAAAGAATAGTTGGGACATGTATGTACAGTTTAAACAGTATTAAAACTGATTACTCTTATATCAGTACCCAGCTTGAGACCCCTTGAGCACCTGTTTCTAACAAGCCAAGAAATAACTCCTTTCCTGGATTTTTGTTTATATTCCTCTTTTGCTTTCTTCATAGTTTTACTACCTATGTATGCATCCCCAAACAATATACTAATCAGTGATTTATGTTTACTCCAAATCCAGTGATTGGATAGCAGTCTCACAAAGGTAGCCCAGTGACTTACCGGCATTCGTTACCATCTTTATTTTGCACATTAGCTGAGAAGCGAGGGGATGGCATAGAGATAAGTATGTTTAATAGGGGGGGAGAACTAGAAGGTGTGTGACTGGGGGCAGTGCAAGAATGATCAGGTTAAGATGGGATCTGGCCTATGTTTAGAGGAAGAGGTGAGGATTCTAGGGAGGACTCTGGGCTTCTGAGAGGAAGACCATTGAGAGGAGTGGCAGGCTATGGAATCCAGGGAAGAACAGCAGGCCTTTTACTGGAACAGCCCCACATCAACACTAGAAACTTCACTGGGTGACTGGCCAAGGGGCAGACGATTTTGCCCCTCCCCGGGCTCCTCTCCAACCTCCGTGCCTAACCACCCCGTCCTGTCCTCAGAGTGTCCGTCAGCCTGCATGACTCACCTGGTTGCGTGGGTAGTGACTCATACTGGACTGTGTGGCTGTGATGGGGACTGACACGCTGGGCCCTTTGCCAGCCTGACTCCCTCAGGGCCCTTAACTGCTGGAAGGAAGGTTCCCCCCTCGTGGCCATCAAGAATAGAGGGGGAGGGAGAGTCTTTGTGTTTCCCTACCTCAGAAAGGTACAAGAGGAGGAGCTGGATTTCAGAGAGGTCCCCATGCAGACGTGGCCAAACTGGGGTGCTGGTCTGTCCATGCTGGAGCCTGCATTACCTCATCATCTCCGTGTCGCCCTGAAGCACTTTCTAGGTAGCACTTTTCCCAGACTTCTTCCCTGCTGTTAGTATATTGGATCAAACTACAAATAAAAGAAGGAGGTAGGTTTGGCTCATCAAGCTGTTTTCAGCACAGTGCTTCCTAAGGCCCCCTGGGATAGCTCCTTATACTGGAAGACATAAGAGAGATTTCAGACTTGGAGTTGGAAGAGCAGGGTTTTAATTTTAGAGCTGTAGTCCTCGGAAGCTGCATGAACTGAGGCAAGTCAGTCAGTAAACCCCTTGGAGCCTCAGTTTCCTCGTTCAGGAGTTGAGTCTACTTAGCTGACCTCACAGAGCCACCGTAAGGGTTCTCTCTGTGAAAAGGCTTTAGAAATAAAAAAAATAAAAAATGCTTAATAGACATAAAGACTCCTGAGCTTGGCATTTTCTTGAGTGTTGGCAATCCACACACGACAAGCTGTTCTTTTTTTTTTTTTTTTTTTTTTAGATTTATTTATTTATTTTTTAGAGCGAGAGAAAGAGAGCAGAAGCAGGAGGGGTCGAGGGAGAAGAGAGACTCTCAAACAGACTCCACACTCCTCACAGAGTCCGAAGCAGGGCTTGATCTCACGACCCTGAGATCATGACCTGAGCTGAAACCAAGAGTTGGGTGCTTAACCAACTGAGCCACCCAGGCGCCCCTGCACCATTCTTTGTCTAGTGGTATTTCGTCTGAGTTTGTTCCATTTGCCTTAAATTCAAATATGGGTGACTATCTCAGCCTTGGCTCTCCAAGCAGCAGAGCCTGAGGCTGGCACAGGTACTTTGTAAGGGGGCAGGAAGTAATCCTGTGGGGGGGGGGGGAGAGCAGGGAGAAGGAAGATCAAATAGCATATTGCTTAGGGCACATGGCTGCTCCATCCCCTGAAACTAAGAAGCTCTTTGAAACGCTTCTTCAGACCAAAGGGAAAAACAGTGTTTTCTGGAGAAAAGAAACAGTTACGTACCAGCTCTCATTTCACATTGGTGAAAGGTTTGCCACATGGGCTGTCAACATCTGTGTGCTGCTGGGTTGCCTGGGCGCCATCCCTGGGGTTAAGCATGGATGGTGCATCCCCAGCTATGACCCAGGCCTGAGGCAGGATCAGTCAGGTTGAGCAGCAGGAGTGGCTGGAGTAAGGGATAAGTTAATCGAGATCTGAAATGGTTCAGAAGAAGTATCTGATACACCTAGTGTTGGCCAAGTTAAATTCAGGAGCAGAGCAGCCTGGGAAAAGGACCACGATATGTTGTACAGAGCCTGAGTCAGCCTTTCCCTCTCTCTGGAGACCCCTTCCAGTCTCCAGTGGTTCCTGGGCCCAGCTCCACCCATTTTTGGCCACTCTAGTCCTGCTATGGGGCAGCTGAGCTTCTGCAGACACTGGTTTCCCTGGAGTCTGAATTCCGCCAGGATGTGAAAGCTCAGCAGGCAGTGGAGCATCCAGTCCAGCCCCCCGATCCTGATCCTGATCCCGATCCCGTAGAGCAGGAGTGGCAGAGGGTGCGGTGACCCACACTGATCCCCTCAGTCAGTGGTAGAAATGGCCTTAGAATATAGTGCGCTTTCAATGCCCTGCCCTGTACTTGAGACTACTGGGGCCTTAGAAGGTAGAGCGTAGCCCCCGTTGGTCTGGGCTTACATATCTGACAAGCTGCAGACCCTCCATTTTGTCTCATCTTCTAGCAGTAGGACAGCTTCGGGCTAGGAATGGGGAGAGCATTCAGACCCATCCCAGAGGATGCACTCCCCCCTTTCCCTGCTAGGCTTCAGTTGTCCTGGGGTCTATCAGAGATGGCCCCCAGGCCAGGCAGCTATTTAATGTGGAGGCTTCTGGTGAAGAGTGAGTCAGCAGCACCGCTGGCCCCCTGCCAATAGCTCTACCTGCCACCCCAGGCCTACTGTACTCAAGGACACATCTCCTGCCCCCCAGCCTTCTCTTCCATGAGCATTTTATTTTCTTGTATCAAAGACCCCATATTGCAAAAGCCAGGAGAGGAACAAAATAGAGGAAGTAGGGAACTAGGAAGATGGTGTGGAAGTTGGGGCTTTCCCACTGGTGGGCAGAGGGTGGTCCCAGATAGATGGGTGCTCAGAGGTAGACTCCCCCAACCCCCTCACTCCACTGAATCCGGTGGCAAGTGATGGCATGAGAACTGGCACCTACCCAAGAGCATGATGTCACACCTGCGCCAGCGTCTGCCTACTGGGCTGCACGCCCAGCCTGGCATTGGGCATCACTGCGCGGCAGCCCCTTGTCCTGCCCCATCAGGGCTCAAGCATTACGTCTCTGCAAGCCTCTCATTCCAACCCCCTGGAAACAAGTCTGAGGAATGGGGAGCCAGAGCACTGAAAGATCTGGACCAACCGATTATGTCCAGGAGGACTCCCAGAATCTGACTGAGGCCTGTTTGGGCTCTGGCACTGGGGAAGGTAGAATGAGGAATCTCAGTGTCAGCTCTTCTTGCTCAGACTCACTTGGGCCAGAGAGACAGGCCTTGCTCTGAGTTCAGACCAAAGCCTTAGGCCACCCTGGAGTTGCTGCAGGCCCAGGGTCCTGATGATCTGCGAGCAGAGGAGGAGCCACTGAGCACCGTTGTGTCTGAAATGGACAGGGCTGGCAGGGGCTACAGAGCTGTGCGCCTACTCCCTCACTGCTGCCCTTCCACTCAGTAGTCCCTTGGGCTCAATGAGCACGGTCTGGGCTCCTGGAATCCATCTTTCTCAGAGGCTGCTGGCTTCCCGGACTATGCTTTTCATTCCTGCTCTGCTTTTGCTTGTTGGGTGACTGTTGGCCAGCCACAAAGAATGAAAACCCACACCTCCCTCTCTGCGACTGCTGTGACTCAGGAATATTGATGCCTGCCCTCCCCACACGGTGACAAGGAACAGAGAGTGTCACCTCCTGGGGAGTAAAAGACAGGAAGTGCATTAGTCCAAGAAGTGTCTCTGACATGCGGCTTTCAGGGCCTTGTTCCGGCAGGAAGCTCTTGCAAGTAGAAGCCGCAGAGGCTGCCTAACTGCCACTGACCCCTGAGCTCAAGCCTTGGCCCCTCTGTGATTCCCTAGCCTCCTGTTCCTCGAGAGAAGGCCTGGGTTCAGCCCCCACTCTGATCCTTACCAAATAACCTCATCTCTTAAAGACATTAGATGGAGGTGTGGCCCTACCTCCCAGAACTTTCAATGTGTGAGGGCCATTTGTAAACTGTAAACATCTTGCCAAAGCAGAACGTCAAACCATTAAGTCTCTTCATTTAAGAAGTGACTGCCTTCTGTTCCGCCCTCCCCGGGCCTTCTCTGGGCACCCTTCCCTCCATGCATGGCCACAGCAACGAGCCCTCCCTGGGGGAGGTAAGGCAAGGGGTAGGGAGTAAGTGCTAATTGCAGGGAGCAGGGAGCAAGCCTTCAATTCCACGGGTCCTTCCACCTTGAGCCTGACATGTGGCCCGGTGGGCTGCTCAAGGAAGCACTGCTGCCTTTCCCAGATTGGGCCTGTTGGGGGCAGTACCTTTGACAGTTTTCCTTGGTTGGTTTTCTGAGGACCTGCCAAGCACTTGGTTAGACGTGGTGGGGAATAAGAGACCAAAGATGTCTAGGATTCTCTCCTGCCCTCGGGGAGGTCGTGGTTAGCATGTTCTAGGAAAAGCCTACAGCACTTTGAGAGTTTCAAGATGAGGAGAGGCAGGCCTGCCATGATGGGTGCGCCGGGGGTCCCAGAGCTGCTGTGTGGCCAGGAGTGCCAGCAGCTGAAGCCAGCAGCCTAGCTCACCTGGGGGGTGGGGCGGGGGTCACAGCCCCAGCCCTTGGCCTTCCTTCGCTGCCTCTGATGAGACTGCTCAGGGGCAGGGCTTTGTGGAGGGTGCAGGGGAAGCGCAGTGAGTATGCAGCCAGCATGGACGTCAGAGCCAGCTCTGTACTAAGAACTAGGGTTAAAGGATGTGTTTGCTTGGTGCTAATTGAGGGCACAGGGACAGTGGTGGGTATGGGGCTGGAGGGGGCCTCTCATTACTCAGAGAGATGGACAGGCGAGCTGGAGATCATATGGTCATTCCCAAGTGGCCCTGTGTGTGTGTGCGTGTGTCTGTTTGCTGGAAACCATCACATCACTATGACTGATGGGGGGCTCTGTAAACAATGACAGTTTCTATCTCGGTTTCTGGATGTGGGTGTCTGACTAGGATTGCTTGGAGCAGGGTGTCTGTGTGAGTGAGGGAAGGGGAAGCAGGTACACAGGCCTGGGGGAGAAATGGCTATAAATCTATTGTCCACTCAGTCTGAGGTTGTGAATTGGGGAGGGGGGGAATGGCTTTACCTGATATCTGCTAGGAGGTGCCCAGGACTTCTCCATGTGGGGACTCTTACCAGTTCAGTGATATTCCTGCCTGGGACCATGTAAGCACTCAGGTTTTAGAAAGAGAATTATTCTTGCTGTCCTCCACAAAGAGAGACCCCAAGACTGAGGTGAAGGACACTTGCCAGTGTCTAGTTGTGGAGCGGGGGAAAAGCCCCAGGGTTCCTTACCATTCTACACATGATCTATTCACAGTACGGGTCTTGGACAAATCACTGTGTAGGAAATCAGGCCACCTCGTTCTTGCCTTGGTTCTGCCACTTACTGGTTATGTGAGGTCCCAGACCTTTATTTCATACCTCGAAAATGAGTTTGGATGGAATTATCTGGAAGGCCTTTCCAATTTTGATAGTCCGTGGTTCTCAGCCCCAAGCACCTTAGATTCTCCTTCATCTGGAGTCTCTGACTGTGACTTCCCTTTATTACTCCGTACAGAGTCTGTGGGCCCTGGTCTGATCAAGGCTGTTCATCCCGGTTTCTGGCAGGACACAGGGGAGGTGTCACCATCCTTGGGAGAGGAGAACTTTGAAGCAGCAGTAAAGGACCAGTCATTTGCCCCACCATCTCTTAGGCTCAGAGTGTCAGAGCCTCGTTCAGGGACTTATTCCCTACCTGGAATGGCAGCCCATCTCCAGGAGGTGTCCTGACGACACCCGTGTACCCTGCACAGGGTCCCTGATGGGCCTGGGTGACATTATCTCACAGCAGCTGGTGGAGAAGCGAGGTCTCCGGGGACACCAGACTGGCCGGACCCTGACCATGGCCTTCCTGGGCTGTGGCTTTGTGGTAAGTTCCACCCACAGCCGGGCTGCTGGAGGACTGGACGGTGGTCTTAGTTCCATGTCATTCTTTAGTTTCCCTTGGCCTCTTTCACATCTAAACCAGCCTTGAGTGTCTGGTTCCACTTGGATTTGGCTTCTAACCTTGAGAGAGGAGCTTTGTGATGTGCTCTCTGAGCTTACCACATGCTGTCTGTCCTCCCTGGGGTTTCCTCTAGGGCCCTGTAGTAGGAGGCTGGTACCGGGTTTTGGACCGGCTCATCCCTGGCACCGCCAAGGCTGATGCACTAAAGAAGATGCTGTTGGACCAGGTGAGCAGAAGGGAGAGGGACTCGGGAAGCGGGAGCTGTGCTAGGGGAGGGCGGGGGTTTGGGTGCTCACAGAGCTTTAATTTCTCTCCCTAGGGGGGCTTTGCCCCATGTTTTCTAGGCTGTTTCCTCCCACTAGTAGGAGCGCTCAATGGCCTGTCAGCCCAGGACAACTGGGCCAAGCTCCGGCAGGTGAGCTGGGCTGGGGGGAGGGGAGAGGGGAGCGGTCTCTGGCAGCCTGGGAGGCCCACGGGAACAAGGCAGGCTTGGTGGGGGTGAGCAGGGGGACGTGCAGGCAGAGTCCCAGGCTCTGGAGAAGAGGAGCTAAGGGGCTATGGTGGGAGTGTGGTCTTTGAACTGGTCTGTGCTGGGCGCGCTCTGCAGGCGGGAGGTGGGGGCTGCGTGGCAGTAAGTGCACATGTCAGCTTTTCCTCTCTGTCTCCTCAGGACTATCCTGATGCCCTCCTCACCAACTACTATGTAAGCGCTGACACCGCAGCTGCCCGTTCTCCTGCTTTCTTGGGTCCAGAAGTGCTCGGGGACGGGGCCATCCTGATGTAGAAATCCCTCAGACAGGATAACTCTCTCATCCTATGTGTGCATCACACCAGGGAAGCACTTACCCAGTGGTCCACTTTGTTCTTGTCTGCAGAAGGTGGAGTAGGACCAGGCAGTGAGTCTGGGGGTCGGGTGGTGGAGGCAGCCCCCCAACCTTTACCCTCCTTCTCTTGTAGCTCTGGCCTGCTGTGCAGTTAGCCAACTTCTACCTGGTTCCCCTTCATTACAGGTAAGACAGATCCTTACCTGACCCTCTGAGCGATGCACATCACAACAGCTGGACACAGCATGATTCTTCTGTCAACCTTGAATCACTTTAGACCCTCCCAGAACACTGCTCCGGTCAGAGCTCCTCAGACTCTCAAGCATTTTATTCAGAACTTCTTCTCCTTTACGGAACCTATCCCAGGACCTGCCCACTGACCTTTCATCTCCCTGTCATCCTGCCCAGCCCTCACCTTTGGTGGCATACCTGCAGGGACAGTGCCGGGCAGGGGGGGTGGGGGTGGGGCTAGCTTAGACAGGAAGGTATATCCAAGAGCCAAGTAGGAACCTGGGCTGGTGGGTCCACTGCAGACTACTATTTGACCTTAATAATAAAGGCAGTTGCTGAAGCCACAGTAAAAATACAGTGCAACTCAAGAGGAGTAGTTAAAATTGTTGGGAGTGAGGGGACATTGGGAGCAGGGACACTCTTCAGAGGGAACAAAGTCAATATTATGTGAATAGCATAGCTTAAAGGAAGACTTGTAGACCAGATCCTCGACACCAGAGTCCTTGCAACACTCTGAATGTAGAGAGAGGAAAATTTACAATCAAGAGAGGGATATGGCGGGCAGCACATTTTTGGAAGATTAAAAATCTCAGCCAGTTCAAAGGTGGACAGAGATGTGTATGCAGCAGGAGCCTGGTCAGGACCAAATAAGAGCCATGCTCAGCGACATGAGGGTGTTCCACTTGTAGGCTCTTGTCCAGGACACAGAGCTCTGGGATGATACCTGACCCCGACCTGCTTGTCCTCTGGCCCGAGCCACACGTCCCTCTGTCCCTCGGGGCTGAAGGAAGGAGACCTCAGTGTGGACGTGCTCAGAAACCAGCCCTCCTTTCCCAGCTCTGCCCCTTTGCTTGCTCTTCCTCCTCTTTCATCCTGACAATGCCACCTCTGTTCCGCAGGCTGGCTGTCGTCCAGTGTGTTGCTGTCATCTGGAACTCCTACCTGTCATGGAAGGCACACCGGCTCTAGGCCGGCCTCACTCCGGTGTCGGCGCCTGCCGTGCTGCAGCATGACCCCCAGTGTGGCCAGATGGCCTCCTCCAAGTGCTCATGGAGGATGGAAGGCCCTCCATCGGCTTTCCTGGGGTCCCGTTGCCACTCAGAACTTAACAGGCTTAGCACCTGACTCCTTTTGAAATAATTTCAACCTTTATAATGGTCTTATGCCCACCACACAGTAGGCACTCTGTAATTGTGTACAGTCTTGTTAGCTGTAGTTTGTACCTGTATCCCAGCAATGCCACTTGTCCCCACACTTCACAGACACATCTGCTCTCTATAACCTTCCCAGCCCACCTGGAGCTCTGGCTCTTCTGGGGCCCTAAACACTTTATATGGTGCCTCCGGAAATCTGTTATTAAATACATAGTTTGAAACTTGCAGAAATCTATGGGGGCAGTTAGAACTTCTAGAGCTAGAAAGAAGTCTAGAGACAACCAATCCCAATGTTCTCCCACGGATGAGCATGCTGAGGTCCACAGAAGTGAGATGGCAAGTCCACACCACTAACCAGTGGCAGAGTGGAAACTTGAACACACATGTTATAGATGAATGTTTGTATGCCCTCCAGAATTCATCTGTTGCAAACCTAATGCCCAGGGTGATGGCATTAGGCAGTGGGGCCTCTGGGAGGTGGTTAGGTCATGAGGGATTCGTGCCCTTTTAAAACAGCCCCAGACAGATCCCTCACCCCTCCCACCATGTGAGGACACACCAAGAAGGAAAAGTTAGTGAATACCACATCTACCAGTGCCATGGGCTTGGACCTCCCAGCTTCTAGAACTGTGAGAAATAAATGATGTTTATAAAATACAGAGTTGATTGTATTTTTGGTATAGCAGCATGAAGAGACTAAGGTTCCCTTACTTCCTACCAAGTGATCCTAACTGGAGGTCAAAGGTACAGTAATACTACTGCTGTGATTCCCAGAAGAAAACTAACTTGTTAAAAACACTACTTTGCAGCAAACTCAGAAGCAGATGGACCTGCCTTTTGTGGTCTGAAAGCCCCCAGAGGCCAGAGGCTCTTTTTAAAATAAATGGTGCCTCAGCCAGACCACCCTAGAATTTAGACCATGGGGCTGGAATAAGCTCAAGAATCCTGGCAGGTGGGCTGCCTCACTGCCTTGCTGCCTCTGGGATGGTAGCAGAGTGGGAGCTGGGAGCCAGCTGTGCTCCGGATTGCCTTAGTTTGCAGAACTGATACTAAGGACTAGGGACTAGGCCTGAGCAGCACAACCTTCTCCCAATGCCTCTGGCCCCTTCTAGAGGCCAAGAGCAGAGTAATCACCACCGACAGCCCTGAGGTCCAGCCTCTCTTCTGTGTGCCATAGAACATCGGCCACCTGACTGGTCTGATAAGGGGGCTGGCCCTAGTCCCTACTGGCTGTCATACGCAGGTAAAGGACTCTCATGGCTCCCAGAGCAATGGTAATGCCCCAGCAGCTTCTCCCGCCCTGAAGGCAGGGGCGCTTGCAGCACTGGCAGCAGGACCCAGAGTGGAGGGTTGTGAGGTGCGCCCCTCTGGGTCTTGCAAGCAAGCGGCCGGACTCCAAGCTGCGGCCGTCACTGCTTCTACAATCAGTACATGTCCCTCGCTGACGTCAGTCCGAGCTGTCCTGGGGCTATATAAGGCTGGCGGCGGTCCCAGGACAGACCCCGTGTTCCCCAAGGCGCCCTCAGCCCACCCGACGGCCGGAGACTGGAGCCCCGTCCTGCAGCGTGAGGACACTCTCCGGCAACCTGTGAGTAGCTGGGAGCATCCAGCCTGACTCCTGAAGCACCAGGACGGCGCTCAGCTCTCCCACCACGACTCGCCCGCCTCAAGGGAGAGAGGGAGGACAGGGTGGCACCGGGCTGGGGCAGCAGCTGGGACTGGAGGGAAGGCTGTGGGCACCAGGCGGCAGCCGCAGGGGCCCGGCCGCGGGGCTGGATGCGCGTGGGAAGGGGAGTGGCGCCACTTGCGACTGCCCGGGACGCACCTCACCCCGCGCTCCCCCTGTCTGTCCAGGGCCGGCGGCACCATGAAGCAGAGGGGACGCGCGGCGCTGCTGATGGCGCTGCTGCTCCTGGCACAGCTGCGCCCCGGGAGCAGCCAATGGAGCCGGGAGGCGGCGGCGGCCGGGGTCCAGGACCCAAGTCTGCGCTGGAGCCCCGGGGCGCGGAACCAGGACGGCGGCGCCCGCGCGCTGCTCCTGCTGCTGGCCGAACGCTTCCCGCGCCGCGCGGGGCCGGGCCGGTGGGGATCCCGGACCGCGGGCGAGCGGCCCAGGCGGGACGACCCTCCGCTGTCCATTGATCTCACTTTCCACCTGCTGCGGACCCTGCTGGAGCTGGCGCGGACGCAGAGCCAGCGGGAGCGCGCCGAGCAGAACCGCATCATATTCGAGTCGGTGGGCAAGTGATCGGCGGCGTCTGCAGCCGCGATAACCTCGACCCCCGTCCCCTCTCCCCGGGCCCGGACGTGCGCGACTGGAAGTGACCCAGTCCCGCCAGATTAGAGCGGCCCAGGGATGCCCTGAGCACTCTGTGCGTCACCAGTTTTTAATAAAAGTGCTGAAAAGCCTTTGGCCTCGGTTGTGGGGCGCAGGGAACCACAGCAGGGTGGGAGCCCGTGGGAAAGTGCGACCTCCCAGGCCGGCGGGGGGGAACTAGATGCTGGCGCGAGGGCTCGGGCAGAAGGGCCTTCAGCCGGGGTCCGCATCTCCATCGTTCCCCCAAGAACTCAGGTGCTGGTGCCGCCGCACCACCCCGACCCTTTTCCCTTGGCACTGAGCTCGCCAAACCGTGCTTGATACCAAGGAGATGCCCCGCAGGGGTCATTCCACTTCCGTCCCTCAAATGGGCCCGGATCCGGAGAAGGGCAGGATGGTGATGGGGTCACTCGGAAGCCGAGACTGAGAGTGAGCAGTGAAAGGAGCTGCGGGTCTGAACACATTAGCCCTTTATTGAGCCCCTCCCCCGCGGCTGGGCGCCGAGCTGGGTGGCGCAGCGGTCTCTGAGCAGGTCCTCCGCGACCCCAGCGCCAGGCCCCGGTGCGCGGGCTCCCCAACAGGGAGCAGCTCAGTGCCCGCCAGTGCCTGGGAAAGAAAGCTCGGTGGGCGGGCGTTCCAGAGGAACAAGGCAGCTCCGAACCCCAGCTCGCCCCTTCTCCCCCAGCCACGTGGCTTTCTCCTCTACCTCCCGACCCAACCTGGTCTCCCAAAGCCCCAGAGGAAAGGCTGGTGGGAAAGAGAGTGTACTTCTGCACGCGCGCTAGGGGGCGCCCCTCCCGCTGGGGGTGGGGAGGCCACCAAAGATCGCTGGTGCCGCAGGGCGGCCTCACTGCAGAGGGGCCCGGGGCGTCGAGCCAGCCCCGCCAGGCCCCTCGGGCCACACTCACCTTCCGGCCCATCCGGCCGCTCTTCCTCCGGCCCTGCGCTGCCCTCTTCCCCGTCCAATGCCACCTCCTCATCCTCTTCCTCCCCGGAAGCGCCTGTCCCCCAGGAAGACCCCGTGAGGTGGAGTCCCTGCTTCTCTGGCCGCGACCCCCCCCCCGCCCCCGTCCCCGTCCCCCGTCCCCCGTCCCCCTTCCCCGCGTCGCCTCGGGACGCCCAGTCCCAGCGCCCGCCGCCCCCTCCCATCCTCACTCCCTCACCGGGCTGGAAGTCGATGGTCCTCAGCATTTCGGCCACGTGCTCCACGCTCACGGTGAACTGCTCCATGCTTTCATAGCCCGGTTCTGGCCGTCCTGCCAGCTCCACTTTCGACATTGTCCCGACCCTGCGGCGCGGCAGCCGCTCAGCTGGAGTCGCCGCAGCACCCTCAACCCGCTCTGCGGGGCAGCCGAGCCCAGGCAGCCCCTCTTTGCCTCTCCCGCTCCGCCTACTCACTTATTGATCAGCTCCTTGGCCTGCTGCAGGGAAGAAGGGAGGGTGAGCGTAAGCACCGCGCCAAGCGCTGGCAAAGTCCCATTGCTGGCGCCCACAGTCCTGCGCGGTAGGCGCGGATGCATATCCCGGGTCGTTGAGGAGAAAACAGACTCAGACTGGGTGACTTGCCCGAGGCCGTGGGGCAGTTGGCTGCCAGAGGTAAGACTGGAGCCCAGCCCTCCTGGTGCCAAGGCCCCCACTGCCGCCACTCTGCGGCCTCCCTCCCTCCCCCAGCGCCCACCTGGAGGTACAGCGCCATCTGTGGCTCCTCCATGGACTGGATGGCGGACTCCACGAGCTTAGAGGAGGCTTCTAGGTGGTCTCCATACTGGCGGATGAGGCCCCGGACGCGCTGCAGCTTCTCCTCCTGCTCGCGGGCCAGCGCCTGCAGCAGCTCGGCCTTGCGCTCCTCCAGCACGGAGCACAGGGCCTCGAACCTCTGGTTAAGCAGCTGCTTCTGCCTCCGGCTGTTGTCCTGAAAGAGCGGAGCAAGGATAAGATTTCTAGCTGGGAGAGCACGCACCTACTTGTCCCACTCCCCAGTAAACAGGCGGCACAGACAGGAAGGAAAGTACCCCACCCATAGCCACGGGCTGCTGATAACCCAGGTCTTTTCAGTAATACCAATTACAAGATTTTTAAAAATTGGGATATAATTGACTTTTAGCATTATATTAGTTTCAGATGTACAATGTAGTGAAATGTACATATTGTGAAATGATCATATTTGTACATATTGTGAAATGATCACAAGTCTAGTTATCTATCATTACATATAGTTACAATTTTTTTCTTGTGAAAACTTGAGATTTTCTCTCTTTAGCAAATACAATATTTTAAAGGAGTTCAGAAGTATCTCTGGTCCTAGTTTTTACTTATATTATCTCATTTAATTCTCAAAAATATCCAGTGAGGTAGCCATCATATTATTCTCATTATCATTATTTTATATGTTTAAAACAAAGCATAGAGAAGTGAAGTAACTGGACCAAAGTCACGGAGCTACCCTGGGAACTCAAACCTAGTAGCTTGGCTAAGCATATCCCACTAATTGTGATTCCCTCCTCCACGAGGAACCCAGAAATTTCCCCTCTCTCCCAACCCAGACTCACCTCGATGGTCTGGCACACTTCCTCCATCTGTGTGATCACTGCTTGCACACGGTCGTTGCCTGCCACCAGCATTGCGATGCCATCACTGAGCTCGCTCTGCCACACACACAGGCCAGCACTTAGAGCTGGAGGACCCTGTCTAGAGCTGTACCCTTCCCACCCCAGCCAGGGCTGCCTAGGAGAGGACTGTCCCTCCACTCCACCAGCAGTGTAGCTATTCCAGAGATCTAGTGGCTTGGTACTGTCCAAGAAGTGTGAAAGCACATTTGTGGATTCTGGAAGGAGATGGAAAGAGGAGGGCCTCCATCAACAAATGAGAAAGGGACAGACATTTGCCAAATATCCACCAATTGCCAGGCCCTGGACTAAATGCTTCGTCTGTAGATTCACGCCTTCCATCAATTCAGAAAAATTCTTCGTAATTATTCCTTAGGATACTATTACCTCATCTCCATTCTCTTTATTTGCTCATTCTGTGACTCTGAGGAGACATATGTGCTCATCCTTCTTATCTCCCAGTGCTGCATCCTAGGCTACTTTTTCAGGCCTGCCTTCCTGTTTGCTAATTCTTTCTTCAGAGGAATCTGTCATTTAATTTACCCTTTGGATGTCTTATTTCAACAATCACATTTTCATTTTTAAAAGCTCTATTTGGCTCTTTGTTAAATCTGCATGTTTGGCAATCTATTATTGCTAAGGTTTTATTCCATCCTTTTAAGAAATCATTTTATGCACAGTAATTCCCAATTCTTTAATATTTCCAATATCTGAATTCCTCAGAGGTCTAATCTCTAATTTTGGTTTCTACCGACTTCACTCAGGTACACTTCTTTCTGTATCTTCACTTTTGAATTAATATTTTGTTGTTCTTAATCTAAGGAAACCCTAAGAGCCTAAATTGGGTGGGTTTCCTCCACGCAGATTCTGCATTTGCTTTTGTCAAAAGCCGGTGGCACATCTGACTACCTTAGTTCCTGAGATTCCAGTTTAACCCAAGATTTGTGGAGGTCTTCAGTTCAGGTGTCCACCTTTCAGGAGTCTGGAGGCATAGTCTCAGCTGTCTAGCTCAGGAGTACTGCCAACATTTGTCCTCTGATATAATTTTTATTTCCCTTTTTTAAAAGATTCATTTTGTTCATGAGAGAGAGAGACTAGGGGGAGGGGCAGAGGGAGAGGATCTCAAAGTAGAGCATGGAGCCCAACATGCAGCTTGATCTCACAACACTGAAATCATGACCTGATTTGAAATCAAGAGTCAGATGCTCAACCGACTGAGCCACACGGGTGCCCCACTGATATAGTTTTAAAATTATGTTTTATGTCAAATGTAGTTGTGTGGTAGTGAGAGGGCCTGGAGAGTATCTAGGCTGCCAAACTGAAGTTGCTTGTATCCATCTAATTGTATCCTTAAAATAACTTTACAAGTTGGCATTTTCACCCTCATTTTATAAGTGAGGAAAGTCAGGGTCAGAGAGGTCGAGTGACTTACCTAAGGTCACACTGAGTCATGCATAGAGCTGGGACTGTAGCCCTGATCTGCCAGCCTTTAAAACCAAGTGGAATGAGAGGCTGAAGTTGGAGACCCTGTTCACTGTCCCCAGCCCCACCATGCCTGCTCCCTCCACTGCTTGATACCTTCTGACGTTTGTAAATGGTGGGCAGTGGGGCCACCTCACAGTCCTTGTGGGCACCGAAGACCTTACAGAGAGAGCAGGTGGGCACTTCACAGCTCAGGCAGTAGATATTGATCTTCTCCTCTTCGTGCTCCTCACACATGAGGTGCTGCTCGGCCTTGGAGTGCAGTGGCCTGGAGGGGAGCGGGCAGGGTGGCAGAAGGGTCAAGGGTCAGGGGCCAGGCTGGAGAGAGGTGGGTCCTACGATTGTGGGGCCCCAGGAATACCTTCTCTTCAGCCTTTGCCAGCTACCAGTCACAGCTGGGGCTGGGGCTGGGGCTGAGCAGGTGAGTGACTTCCATAGTGCTCTTCATTAGAGGAATACAAAGAGCTAGATTCGAGAACAGCCTCTATTCCAGGGGGCAAGGAAGTCTCACAGGGCAGGACGTCACAGAGGGCTGGCAAGGACTTTGCTGGTGGACCACCAGCCACTCCCCAGCTGGAGAGGGTGCAAGGGAAGCATGACCAGGATCAGAGACCCCTGAGCTGGGTGACCTGGGGCAAGTCCTTCCCCCTCCTAGGGTCCGGCACTCTTATCTCTAAACTAAAGAAACAGGCTGGTCATTTCAGCCCTTCCCCTTTGGCTGATGAGTTCCCCCTCTGTGTCCCAGGCCCTGCTCCTTAGAGAGACAAGAGGTCCCAACAGCTCACCGGGAAGACTCCTGCTTGTAAATGTCAATAATGTTCTCTACTAGCAGGTTTCGCTGCAGGCCATACACACCATGTCTGTCCAGGACAACCTCATGCCTGCAAGATGGGCAGCGGAAACGGCCTCCTGAAGACACAGTGGTGGAGCCCCGGGATTGCCACAGAGGGTTCGAGGCCTATAGAGACAAGTAGCATGAGAGAACAGGCAGTGAGGCAGGCATGAGGGAACAGGGAGGAGGCAGGAGGAAAGGTCAGGAAAGGGCTGAGGTGCAGGAGAATGGTGGAAGAGGAGACATCAGCTCTTTCCAATGGCGGGGCCTTCCTCCTCTGAGAGCAGCTCAGATGGGTAGCCATGGAGATCTTATTTCCCACTGTTGCCTCATTACTTCTTAAGTATCCCTGCACCCAGAGCCTAACTTTGGTAAAGGCCCAGTCAGGATGGAATCTCTTCAAAGAGGCCCAGCTTGCACATGTGGGGAGACACTGATGTTGACAGGAAGGCCAAGATTGGAAATGGATTCTGTGGTGCAGGCGATGTCCTCCTGAGGCTCTCTTGGACCACATCTGGGGGAGATTCTCTGGAGCCGTTGGCAGGGAAGTTGAAACAAATGCTGAACTATGGGGCACACAAGCCATGTCATGCTGGGTAATTCTAGGAAACTATTTTAGAGACTGAGTCAGGACTGCTGCCCCTAACACTGTTCTACTGTGTAAATTTGAGCAAGCATTCAATCTCTGTAAAATTAAGGACTAGATTGAATTATTTATTCTACAACAAATATTAAGCATGCCAGGTAATTGTGAAGCCCTGGGGATAAGATATAAACAAACACATCCCTGCCCTAAAGGCAAGCAAACCCAGCAAACTGACAACTACATCCAGCAAGCTGGGTATTATGTATGATAAGAGTGAGCTCAGGGACCCCTGGGTGGCGCAGCGGTTTGGCGCCTGCCTTCAGCCCAGGGCGCAATCCTGGAGACCCAGGATGGAATCCCACGTCGGGCTCCCGGTGCATGGAGCCTGCTTCTCCCTCTGCCTATGTCTCTGCCTCTCTCTCTCTCTCTCTCTCTCTGTGACTATCATAAATAAATAAAAATTAAAAAAAAAAAAAAAAGAGTGAGCTCAGAAGGAAGATTTACAAGAGATGGTCATCACTTACACCTCTAAGAGAACTTGCTCCATCCCATCCTAAAAGCAAGAACCCTGCCACGGTCCAGGCCACAGATGATTGGCTCAGAGTTGAGAAAGTGATCACCTGATCCAAGCAGAACCAATCAAATTTGCTCTCCAGAATTTGGAATTGAAACTGGGAAGTGGCCGTGGCTAGACCACTTGCAGCTTTGAAACTGAAAAGACCTGTGGAGTTAGGCAAAAAGTTGACTGTGGCCACCTGTAGTCTTGTGCAAGTGGAAGTGGAAAGTGGGAGAGGTCAGAAAGTGTGAACAGAAAAGCTGGTCTTCAGAGAAGACAAAAGAGTCCACTATGGACAGCAGCAGAGATAAGAGACTGGCAGAGACTTCTTGTTCTTCCATATTCACCTTGTCCTCAATAATAGAGCCTCTGAATTTTTTAACCAAGACACATGGAATAAAGGCTGTGTGTGCAAGCCTCCCTTCCAGCTGAGTGTGACCAGGCGACTGCATTCTGGGATGTAGATAGCAATGTTTTGTGCCATTTCTAGGAAGTGTCTATAATGGGAGGGGCACCGCCTACTCTTTTCTCCTTCCTGCTGGCTGGAATGAAGATGGAATGGCTCAAGTTGAAGCAGCCATGTTGAGCCAGGAGGTAGTCACATGATGACAATGGCAACAAGATAAAAGAAGTGAGTCTCTGATGAAGCAGTCCTGGAGTGCCTACCTATATTTCTGCTTGAGAGAAGAAACACATTTTTAGCTTCCTTAAGCCAGTGCTATTTTGGGTTTTCTGTCATTTACTGGAGGACCTAGTCTTGACTGGCTGGAAGACCATGGACTCAGAGAGAGTAATGAAGAAAATAGTCACCTATGACTTTGAAAATTTAGATGTATTTCCTGTGGGTGAGTTTGATGAAATTCTCCAAATCCTTATACTGGTTATCAGCCAGAGGGCCCCTTATGTGTGTGTGACAGCACCCAGAATACATAGAGGGCATCCAAGTCCATGGTCTTGTTTGAACCTTTAAAAGCAAGAGATGTAGACAAGGCAGGAAATGTGGCTCCTGTGAAGTGCGCAAACCTGTCTTGGCAAGAGTGACTGGCATGCCACAAATGTCACATTTTGGGGGGATTTCTTGTAAATTATAAGAAGTTAACACTTCAGGCCATCATAAAGCCAAATGGTTTAATTTGAGATTATCCAAGGTTGTGTCTGTGCCTTTGTCCTTCTCCATAGCTAGAATTGTATCAATACTGCTGAGTTTAGTTTAGGGAATGGGTTAAAGTGTAAGAACACCTGGCTTTTGCTTAATACAATTAGCTTTCATTATTTATAATACAAGTGAGTAAGGATGTGTTGGGAGAACCCTAACCCTGGAGGGATCTTACTTCTCTTTGATTAGCTGGTGGCTAGCATCTGAAGGTGCTCAGTGAATGTTTGAATGGCTGGAACTGGTGGCTAGCATCTGAAGGTGCTCAGTGAATGTTTGAATGGCTGGAAAGGGGGCAATATTCTAAAGTCTTAGGGCAGAGCACAAACTTCTGAGTAGTGTCTTTCACCTATTTTCCTCCCACACTGTCTCCCCCCTTTCTCCATACTCATTATTTAACATTTGACACATGTTTTGAGGGCCTATTATGTATTGAGCACCACGCTATGGGCTTCCCAGGCATCACTGAATTTAACCCTCAAGAATTTCTTGTAAATATGGTGGAGAAAATGAACATTTACTCCCTCACTTGGACTATAGGAGCTATAGTAACAGTGGCTAATTGGGCACATACTTTATGCCAGGTTTTGCTCTAAGTCCTTTCATTTGTATTAACTCATTTAAGCCTCTTATCAACCTTATGAAATAGGTACTACTATTAGCTGCATTTCAAAGATAGGAAATTGTAGCCGAGAGATGTTAAATCAATTGCTCACGGTCATCAGATAATGGGTGGCAGAACCAATATTTGAACTCAAGCACTCTGACCCCAGAGTCCACCCTAAAAATCAATATACCACATTGTCAGATGCAATAAAATTGAGGCCACCTGAAGAATGATGCCCAGAGCTAACATTTGCCTCTCTGAATCTCAGGCTAAACAGATTTTAGTGAATCTGTTTAACCAACCCTTCATAAAGGAAAGGAAAAACAATGTAAGTCAGCTGTGCAACTGTGGACTGATGTTATTTGAGCAGAGATAAACAAAATATGAGCCATCAAACCCAAACCCAACAAAGCAAGATAAGGGCCCAGCTTGCAACCAGAATGACCTATTTGTCTGTGAAAAGGAAAGGAAATAGCTCAAATCTCAGGGAGACTTCCTCCCATGGATTTCCACATGCCCCCCCGAGAGACAGTTCCTCAGATTATGTGTGAAAAGTGTTCTGAGGCAACAGAACCAAACTGAGACACTCAATTGCCTACTAATCCAGGTCATACCCCTCTAATTCACCAAAGAAGCCAAAGGACTAAACAGAGATTGCAAATCAATGATAATATCTAGCTAGCCAGTTTAGATTTAAGTGAACAGTGGAAGAAAGCCAAGGTAAACAGAGGGTTGAGTAAAGGATTCACCCTCAGCCTCAAATAGAACTACCCCTATTCAAAGAGGAATGGCAAGCAGAAAGGATCCAATAGGAGATATAAGCCAAGATAATAAATTAAAAAAAAAAAAGAAAGGAAAAAGAGGCATGACAAGCAAAGGACAGAGGAAGAATATTTCGGAAGAATTGCTCTAAGAAACTCTTTCAAAAAAAAAAAAAAGAAAAAAGAAACTCAGTCTAACCTTTTTAAAGAAATAAAGAAAACATAGTCTCTTTGATTAAAGAAGAGATGTAAGTAAAGGGGCACTGGGTGGCTCAGTTGGCTAAAGTGGCTGACTCTTAATTTCAGTTCAGATCATAATCTCAGGGTTGTGTGGTTGAGCCCCGCATCTGGCTCTGGGCTTTATGCTGAGTTTTCTTGTCTCTTTCCCTCTGCTCCTTGCCACCACCCACACCCTGTGTGTGTGCACTCTCTCTCATGCTCTATAAATAAATAAATAAATAAATAAATAAATAAATAAATAAATAAATAAATAAATACTTTTTTTTTTTTTTTAAAGAAGAGCTATAAGTGATCAGAGCTAGAGAAGAGAATTGAACTGGCAGAATTAAGAAATCATGTAAAATATCTTATCAGCATAGAAACAAAATCCACATTTGACACTATAGTGGGAAGTAGAATGCATGACGCTGATAGAAGTCACATAGATGGTAGTGGAAAATAGCAGGATAAAAGTAATCAGGACTACATGGTACGGTATGGGTCACCCTTGAGGACATTGTGCTAGGTGAAATCAGCCTATCACGAAAGGACAAATATTGCATGATCCCTCTTATATGAGGTACCTGAAATAGTCAAATTCACAGAGATAAAAAGTAGGATGGGGGTTGCCAGGGCCTAGGGAGTGTGGCAGTGGGTTGTTATTTTAGTGGGTACAGAGTTTCAGTTTGGAATGGTTATACAACAATGTGAATATAGTTAATGACATTGAACTACAAACTAAAGAATAGTTAAGATGATAAACATATATTATGCATTGTGCCACAATCTTTAAAAAGTAGGTTGGTTTTTTTATTGTTGTTTTTTAAAAGATTTACTCATTGGAGAGAAGGGGAGAGAGAGAGTGAGGGGAGGAGCAGAGAGAGAATCCCCAAGTAGATCCCCTGCTGAGTGCTCAATCTTGAGACCCCATGAGATCACAATTCCATGAGATCACTGATGAGCCCAAACAAGAATTCAGGTGCTTAACCACTGAGCCACCTAAGTGCCCCTAAAAATTTTTTTTAAAAAACCCTTCAGACTCAGGTGGACCAGAAAGCACACTACCTCTTCCCCACTTGCCCTGCCTGTAAAGACATTTTAGCAGCTCATCCCATTGGCTAATCACTGCCATTCTCTTGGGACCCAGGGGTCTGAAAGACAATCGGTTTCAGCAAGTCCAATCTAAATCCTTTGTTTGAAGAGCACCTTTCTGGAGAGCTGGAGAGCTCAATAGCAGGTAGTAGGGAGGGGGTCACACCTCTGCCTTCTTTGCAGTTTGGCTGGTGCTGCTCCCTGGAGTAGGTACCACAGCCCACCACAGGTTTCCCAGCCATCCACGGGTCCCATAGTCTCCTGCCAAAGCTCAGGTCCTCCTGTCATATCCTACCTGGGTGAGCTGGCTGGCTTTCCTCTTAAGCTCCAGGGCATCCCCTCCTTTCTGTGATTGCTTCAGCACTGTTTCCTCTACCCACCTCCATGCCCCATATCCTTTGCTAGTCAGTCCCTGGCATGCATATGTGTGTGTGTCTGCGTTTGTGTGTGAGCGCACACGTGCACCCTTTCACATTACGGCTAAATGTGACTAATAATGAAATAGCTGAGTTTATCTTTTTTTTAAATATTTTTATTTTTTTATTCCTGAGAGACACACACACACACACAGAGGTAGAGACACAGGCAGAGGGAGAAGCAGGCTCCATGCAGGAAGCCTGATGTGGGACTCGATCTTGGGACTCGATCTTGGGACTCGATCTTGGGACTCGATCTTGGGACTCCAGGGTCATGCCCTGGGCCAAAGACAGGCATTAAACCACTGAGCCACCCAGGGATCCCCCAGTTAAGTTTATCTTTTGGGTTTTCCATGCTCTTTAATTCTTGGCACATTCATGTTGCTTGGAGTCCCACTCTGTGTTATCTGTGAGCTAGCTCAGTGTTTCCCCAAGTATGGTATACATACTGATGAAAAGCATGAAGATTTTAGGTGGTATAAGGATGGACACTGAAAATTTTCATGTATTTATTTTGTGCATATTAGAAAAAATAACCAGTCCATATAGCTAGTGATTTTTCGAGGATTTTGTCATTTAGAATGAAGATCAAGTAAATATTTAATACGCTTCAAAAGTGAGTCCTTTTAAGAGAAATAATCAATCATAGCACAGGTGGTACACAGCTATGGCAAAAATTAGGAAGGCAAAACGAGAATGAAATCTGGGGAGTCACTCTAACCCTTTCCTGACTCCCTCCTCAATCGAAACTTGTCTCATGTCCCCCTTTTTTTTTTTTTTTTTCAAATGCTGGGTGATTATTTTGAGAAAGTCATCTATACTGGATATATGGATAAAATTGTTACCCTTTCTTGGTAATATTTCTATATTTTATTATTATTTTTAAAGATTTTATTTATTTGGGAGAGCAAGAGAGCACAAGCAGAGGGAGAGAGAGAAACAAGCTCCCTGCTGAGCAGGGAGCCAGGACCCTGGGATCATGACCTGAGCCAAAGGCAGATGCTTAACTCACTGAGCCACCCAGACACCCCATCATTTCTATATTTTAACAGAAGGCATTTAAAGCAGCACAATAAATGAAAAGTAGCAATGATCTGAAGATCTGGATTTGGATTTGCCATTTATGACCTTAGGAAAACAATTTCTCTCAGGGTCTCAATCTCCTCATATCTAAAAAGAAGGATCTGCACTTAGCACCTCCTCCAAAGGCTGAGGTTCCCTGAGCAATGGGCCTTGATGGATATAATATGGTTAAGAATTTCAGATGCCAGGGCACCTGGGTGGCTCAGTGGTTGAGCACCTGCTTTCCACTCAGGTCATGATCCCAGGGTCCTCGGATGGAGTTCCCCATCAGGCTCCCTGCAGGGAGCCTGCTTCTCCCTCTGCCTGTGTCTCTGCCTCTCTCTCTGTATTTCTCATGAATAAATAAATAAAATCTTAAAAAAAAAAAAAAAGAATTTCAGATACCCTGACCTGTGAGGGTATCTGTCTGTGAGACGGGGAAGGGAGCTGGTGGTTTTTATAACAACCTTGCCCTCTCACACCACTGAGGCCACTATCTCTAACTTTGACTCCTGTGATCCAAGGTCTCTCTTGTTTGTGCCTCCCCATAGCTATCCATGGAGGACCCTCTTGCTGTCAGATATAAGTAGTTCCTGAAATCCCATCTCTGAAATAGTCCTAGTGTGTTTAGATGGATTTACATGTTCTATCACTTGTATTATCTATGAGGTTTGAATTTTATATAATACACCTGTACTATTTTTGTAATCATAATAAATAATAATTTATTTTCATATTGGAAATATACTGGTTATTTGACAGTAGAAGAACAATTAAACAAGTTATGGAATTATTATGCAATTATCTTTAGCACAGTTCTTCATAGCCCGGGGAGATACTCATGTTAGGATTTTATTTTTATTTTTTTTTCATGTTATGATTTTAAATGAAAAAAGTAGGATATAAATTTATAAATAGGATCCCAATTTTGAAATGGGTGATTTAAAAATTTTCTTCTGGGCAGCCCTGGTGGTGCAGTGGTTTAGCGCCGCCTGCAGCCCAGGGTGTGATCCTGGAGACCCTGGATCCAGTCCCACATCAGGCTCTCCCTATGATGCCTGCTTCTCCTCTGCCTCTCTCTCTCTCTGTCTCTATGAATAAATAAATAAAATCTTTAAAAAATAAATAAATAAAAATTTTCTTCTTTGTATTCATCTACATTTCTCAAATGTCACTCAATAGGGAATCACTTTTAAAATGCATAAAAATAAAAGTTAAATATTTTTTCAATAATTATTACTGAGTGATAGAATTGTGGGTTATTCCTTCCTTTTTTTTATAATTTCCAAATTTTGTACAAAGACTTTGAGGCTGGGCAGCCCAGGTGGCTCAGCGGTTTGGCGCCTGCCTTCAGCCCAGGGCCTGATCCTGGAGACCCGGGATCGAGTCCCATGTCGGGCTCCCTGCATGAAGCCTGCTTCTCCCTCTGCCTGTGTCTCTGCCTCTCTCTCTGTGTGTCTCTATGAATAAATAAATAAAATCTTTAAAAAAAAAAAAAAAGACTTTGAGGTTTGAAAAAGAACTTTTACTTTTTAAAAATTCGGGGTGCCTACTGGCTCAGTTGGTGGAGCATACGACTCTTGATCTTGGGGTTGAGTTCCAGCACCACGTCGGATGTGGTACTTAAGAAAAAATAAAATAAAATATTAAAAAATGCAATGCTCAGTCCTGACATGACTGGAAAGGGGGCGCCAGAGTGCCATAAAAACCACGAAGATAAACCACTAGAACTGTAAAGAACCATGGTGGTTCAAGGGAGGGGATGTTCAAGAACTACCATTTGAAGACAGTACACAGGTAGCAGACAGCTAGGTAGTAAAGAGTTTTAGGAGACCAGAGAGACTATAGGATTTTAAACTACAAACTGTGGAGACATGGGGGGGGGGGGGCAGCTAGAAAGGTAAGTTTTTAAATGAAGGGCTTTCAAATGTTATTTATTAATTTTTTTAGATATTTTATTTATTTTATTATTTATTATTATTTTTAAAGGACTTTATTCATGAGAGATACAGAGACATAGGCAGAGGGAGATGCAGGCTCCCTGTGAAAAGCCTGATGTGGGACTCGATCCTGGAATTCTGGGATGACACCCAGAGCCAATGGCAGACACTCAACCGCTGAGCCACCCAGGCATCCCAATTTTATTTATTTTAGAGAGAGAGAAAGAGAGAGATTGGGGAGAGGGCAGAGGGAGAGACTCCTCAAGCAGACTCCCATTGAGCACAGAGCCCGATGCAGGGCTCAATCTCATGACCCATGAGATTATGATCTGAGCTGAAAGCAAGGGTTAGATGCTTAATGGACTGAACCACCCAAGCATCCCTTTTAAATTTTATTTTTTAAAAATTATGGTAAAATCAGAGGGCTTTGAATTCAAGGGTAAAGATCTGAACTTAATTTTGTAGGCAAGGTTTCTGAACTAGGAGAGAAAATGAGAGTGAATATTAATCTAGGCGAGGTAATTTAGATAGGTGTGAAGAGAGAGAGAGGTTAAAGGCACAGATCAATTGGGAAGCAAGTGCCATAGTCAAAGCAAGTCATGGGCCTACCCCCTCCCTGAGTTATCTTGGAAAGATGAGGGATGCCAGAGGTAGATCAGTAGGGCTGACCATTCACATAGACATGGTTAGGTCAGGGGCAGAAGAGAAAGTCAAAGACTATTCAGGCATTTCAAGCCTGATACTTGGGAAGATGCTGGTGCCTGAAATGCAAGAGTATTTAACTTGGGGAATGCAGCCCCCAAAGATCCTTGACTAGATTTCTGTAAACACGGATGACAAAAAAAAAAAAAAAAAAAAAAAAAAAAAATCACACCTTGATTTTCACTAGCCTTTAGCAGAAACTGGGCATTTCCTAGGTTATAGAGGTAAGCAACAAACCACAGTAGTTTTAGTGGTATTTTGTTGCCCACAGAAATCACAGGCATTTTCATATCACATTATTGTTGTTGCTCAAATATCCAAAAATAATTTACGCTTATCACTACTTCTAAACTACTTGAAGCCCACTGCTTGATCTAGTGATTTAATATGTTAATCCAGAAGCACATACATTACTCTATCAAACATGTTCTAATTACTCTGGTAATTTATTCCAGTGCTTCTCAAGCTTGTATTCATTACTGCTCCTTCTAGGAATCTTTTAAGATATTCCCTGCCCCCGATATCAATTCCTTCCCCCATTAAATTTTAGTGCCAAAAATCTACAAAAGCGAAACTCATAGAAGCATAGAGTAGAAAGGTGGTTCCCAGTATTGGGGGAAATGAGAAGATTCTGGTCAAAGGGTGCACACTTTCCATTATAAGATGAATCAGTTCTGGAGATCTGATGTATAGCATGGTGACTGGAATTAGTCATGGTATATTGTATACTTGGCAACTGCTAAGAGAGCAGTACACCATACACACAGTGGTAACTATGTGAGGGAATGGATATGTTAAGTCACTTGGTTATGGTGATTATTTCGCAATATCAAATCCTTAAATTTGCACATGTCAAATATGTATAATTTTGTCAATTATATCTCAATGAAGTTGGGGAGAACTTTTACATGAAAGTAAAAACTAAATAAAAATTTTAAAATAAAATCATAACAAGAAATTCTAATGCTGTGGATATACTTGGGGCAATATCAGCCCTGTTGAGAATGTATGAGAATGCATGCTGTGTTCTAATATGATCCAGTGTCTTTAAAATCATAGGAGTTATATTTTATGCATTTAAAAATATTTTTCTTACATAAGCCACAGACATTGCCTTTAGGGCCCACAGGCTTTACAAACTGACAAAGGGGTCCATGGCCCAAAAATAGATTACTTCCTGCTCTGATTGTAAGTTCTACATGGTCTCACCACACACAGGAATCTCACATACTAAGGTGTGGACGGCAACATGCTTACGATAACTTCATAGCTGATCGTCTCTACATTGGACTAACGATCTCTCAACTGACTAATAGCAAGTTAGCAAAATCCCATCTTCTGCTTCTGTTTATCTATTTCAAGACTAAGAAATAACACTGTATGTTAACTGGAATTAAAATAAAAACAGTAAAAAAAAAAGATACAAGTTTTTGTAGATGACTGTGTAGAAGTACAGGGAATAGACCTGCTCTGAACTCAATAAACTACACTGGATATAATGCATCTTTGAATTAACATCTTCTTTAAGATATAAACTTTTGTAAACAATTGTGTAGAGGCATATGGCAATAGACCTGTACTTAACTCAAAAAAGGACTGAAAAAATAACTGATGGGCTCTATTGCACACAGAAATGTCTTTGTTCTTTCCTGAGATCTTACATTTTCACAAGAAAGTCAGTCCCATAGAGAAAAATTTCCTGTGCCAATGAGATGATGTGTAGAGACTCTAGGAAATAGAAGACCTAGATTTATGTCCCTGCTCTGTCCCTCTGTTTGTATGTCTATAAGCTGTGTCCAGCTCTCCCTATAAAATGGAAATCACATCCATTCTATCTAACTCAAATGGAATCACTCATGTGAACGTACTCTGTAAGTGATAAAGCATTGCACAAAGACTTGTTAACAATCCTAAGAGTATATGACCACATAGAACTACAGGACATGAAATAACTATTCTTTCTCTACTGTGGAGGATGAAATGGAATGGAGTAAATAAATAGAATTTAATTCTAGGCTATGTTCAAGGCTTTCGTGTGGCATACATGCCGAGAGATGTCTTTTAGGCTATATGGTACTTCCCTTTTTTTTTTTTTTTTTTTGGTAATGTTTCATAGCATCTAATAGAAATGTTCCATCTAGCGGTGCCTGGGTGGCTTGAATGGTTTGGCACCTGCCTTCGGCTCAAGTCATGATCCCAGGGGCCTGGGATAGAGCCCTACATTGAGCCACACACCAGGCTCCTTGCTCAGCAGGGAACCTGCCTTTTCCCTCTCCCTCTGCCCTTCCCCCTGCTGATCTGGAGGCTATCTCCCCAAAATGGTGATCTGGCCAATGATGAATAGTGGACCATGCAGGTCTTCTTTTTTTTTTTTTTTTTAATTTTTATTTATTTATGATAGTCACAGAGAGAGAGAGGCAGAGACACAGGCAGAGGGAGAAGCAGGCTCCATGCACTGGGAGCCCGATGTGGGATTCGATCCTGGGCTCCAGGATCGCGCCCTGGGCCAAAGGCAGGCGCCAAACCGCTGCGCCACCCAGAGATCCCCCATGCAGGTCTTCTGAGCCAGATCTTCAGAGTATACTGGAGAAACCACAGGAAAATGGTAGACAGAAGACCAGACATTTGGAAAAATATTGAAGAGTCTTGGAATAATTCAGATGTCGGCAAAAGCTGAGCTGTGGGTAGGAGAGGGATTCTTAGTGGAGGGCTGGCTCTGCCTGACCTAGCAAAGAGCCTGGCACCAAGGCTCTGTGACAGGAGACTGGCTGGAAGGAAGATTGAAAAGCAGAAGAGTGAGTCAAAGTTAGGACACTGGTAACAGAATAAAAAATGCTTTAAAAAGGAAAATCCAGGGGTGGCTGGCTGGCTTAGTCAGAAGAGCATGCTACTCTTGATCTCAGTAATGTGAGTTCGAGCCCCATGATGGGTATAGAGATTACTAAAAAAATTAGCGAATAAACTTAAAAAAAAAAGAAATCCATAATAAGGTTTCTTGAATTTGTGAAATCAGATTGTTAGAATTACAAGGATGTTAAAGCATCCTTTGAATCTATATGTCAACAGGCTTGAGAGGTAAAATAGCCCAATTGACATCACATGACAAGAAAGGAAGAAGCTGGTGGGATCAGAACCCAGGAGCTAGTCTCAGTCTAGGTTTTTGTTCTCCATTAAGTAAGTTTCTTCCATCAAGTAAGCAAGATCCTTAACTCTGCTACAAGGTAAATGGCATTCACAAACTCTCAGTGAACTGATTTCTCATAAAGGAGACCTGCCATGGTTGGGCTCCGGAGGTCCTGGTGCCCTCAGGAGATGGGCCTCTCCTTGATGACAGCAGGTCTTTACAATGAACCGATAAGGAATTAGATTTCAGGGTGGAGTGAAACAGAAGTCATAGCTTTCCCAGGCTGCCCCTTATTAGGGCAGGTGGCCCTTTTCTTCGTATGCTCATATCTGCAAATCTCTCCCTAAATGGACACCTTCCAGAAAAGCTGTTCCTCAACAACCTTCTTCTAAGGCCTTCTGGTTGTCTGTTAAATTACAACAGGTTGCAGCTCATAAACAAGTGCCCACAGTGAAGTGGGGGCAGGTATAAAAATAAACTGAAGGCTTGCTTAAAGGAGTTTAGGAGTGAATAGAGTTTACAAATACAGAAACGCATGGGAAGATGTTTGTGTCAAATTCCCACACCAACAGCTTTCCTCTAGTCAAAGTGCTTGGTAGCTGAGTGGGTGCAAGTGTGGAGAAAGAGGGAGGGAGAAATTAGAGGGGGTTAATGTGATATTTCGGTGTCTTTTCCCTTTAAATTCAGAGTGAGGGAGAGAAGTATTACAGTTCTAAATAAAACTAGTTAAATTGTGATGGCAGCTATATAAAGATATGCATGGCCACAGGAGCTTGAAAGTAATACACAAATGTGAAAATCACTGTGTTGGGGGAGGTAGGATTCTGGATGATTTTCTCCCAAACCCTTAATACTGTTCAACATTTTCAATTAAAAGTTTTAACTTTCCAGATTTTTTTCCTGGCTCTCTAATTAACCCGATGTTATAAAATCACAATTCTCTAAACTTCTTTTATTTAAAAAAAATTTAATGTTTAAGTAACCTCTGTACCCAACGTGGGCTTGAACTCACAACCCCGAGATCAAGATCAAGATCTCATGCTCTACCAACTGAGTCAGCAAGGTGCCCCACAATACCCTAAAATTCTTGTTTGTTGTCCATCACAGCAGTTTTTAGGACAGCAAAACACTGGACACCATCTAAATGTTTCAGAGGACTGATTTAAATAGACTGCAGTCCAATCATAACAATGGAACACTATGCAACCATTTATTTATTTATTTATAGAGCGAGAGTGGGGGAAGGGCAGGGAGAGGCAGAGGGAGAGGAAGAAAGAGAATTTCAAGCAGGACCCAGGCTCAACCTCACACAGGGTTTTGATCTCATGATCCTGAGATCATGACCTGAGCCACAATCAAGAGTCAGAAGCTTAACAGACTGAGCCACCCAGGCACACTTCTGCAGCCATTTTAAAATGAAAATGCGGATCTGAATGTGTGCAGATGGAACAACTACAGAAAGAGTAAGTGAACAAAAGCAGATGTAGGACAATGAGTGTAATTTAAACACACAAACATAGGTGGACCTATCCATGGAAAATCTCTGGGAGGGTACCCAAGAAAATTGGAAATGGCTACCTCTATTTGGAGAAGGGAAGTGAGAGCCTGAGGTAGTCATTTTTCATGCTATAAACTCCTATACTATTTTTTAAAGTGTGTGTGTGTGTGTGTGACACTGTAACTTTTATAAGTTCTATTAACTTTCTAGGCAATGTTCTCGGTATTCTTCCTAAGTGGTTTTAAGATAGAGTTACCAAAAGTCTTATTCTTGTTCCCATACTTAGAAAACAGACAATCTGATTATGCCTACAGTTGTCAAAATGTGGAGGCAATGTGTGAAAAAACTAAATATGCTCATCTTTCAGAGGGAGAACTACTGAGATGTATATACATAAGTGCAGCCAAAGAACTGGGTCAGCCTCCCACCAGGCTGCCCCAAATAAAGCAGAGCAAGGAAATGAGCTGTTCACTCTTCTCCTTGGTGGGGGATGCCCAGGGGTGCTCTGCACTTTAAAAGAGACATATCAGTCCAGATCCACAGAACCATCTCAAAGTTCTGGGAACCATGTTGTTTCCCAAACATTCTGCATAGGGTTCAGCCCAGTCTCAGTTCTCTCTGGGTCCAATCAGTATTTCAGAGCTTTAAGGCACCAAAATGGTGCACCTGGATATAGAGCACTGACTAGAACAAGGGAGGCCACTTAAACATTCTGTAGCCTCCATACAGAGAGCTTTTCCCTGGGACCCTCTGCCCGATGATACTATATGCTTCGTACTTTGATACTCTGGTGGCTTTTTTTTTTTTTTTTAATAGGACAGATTACCTTCACTTTCAAAACTTCTCTTTGCTTTCATGTATTTCCAGATCTAATGGAAAGATGTTTCACTACAAATTCATGAAAAGTGATGGCAAAACCTTGTTGCCATTCCCTCCTAGGCATCTGACTGAAGGATGTTCAGAAATGTACTTAGCCTGAGGAAAACTAAAATAGTGGGCAAGGCGAAGCCTCTAGTACATGACTTGATGTCCAGGATAAGCAGACAGAGCAGTCAGCCCTTCCCAGAGAGGGAAAATCCTTGGCTCTGAGATATTCTGGAGCCAAACAATGTAACGGCAGGCTAAGACACAGAAGAATAGGAGATGGGAATGGGCTTCAACAGGAAGATGGCAGACTGCCAAGGATAGGTCACAGGGCACAGCTATGGAACAGCCTGACTTAGCCAGCCCATTATTTTTTCCCAAACATGCTGCCCCAAAGAACAAAAAAAAAAAAAAGAAGCATTTTCTTGGTTAACTTTAAAATCATTTGCGTTCAACACATTTCTCCCTGAATTCTGATACAGGTGAAGAATATGTGTTAGTGATGTTCCTTAACACTGCCCTGCCTACTAAGCTAGCTAGCTCTGGTTTATTCAGATATTTTACTTCATTTGCAAGGGGTGTGTGTGTGTGTGTGTGTGTGTATGCAACTTTTCCCCTTACTTTCTCTGATCTTTCTTCCAGTGGCAGAGGTCAAAATAGAAAATCCATTTATAAACCATTCTGGTATATGCTGCATTTCTTTTTGAAACCAGTAGCTAAAATGACATCTGTGAATTTGATTAGCTATGCTTTGCCCCATGACCGCACATAAACCAAAGCTGGTTGCATTTCTCTACATTCTCTCTACTTAAGTGACCACAATGCTTTTTAACCAGCAGGCCCCTTTATTGACCAATCTGGAGTGGGGCACAAGTGTGAACTTTAGTTGGGGAGAATTCCCAATCTCCTACCCACTCCCACTCTGCCCCAAAAGATGGATGTGCTAAGCTTGGCCTCAAATACAAATACTTTCATCATGGACTGTGCTCATAGGGCTTATTTTTTAATGTTTCATTATCTCATTGATATTTTCTCCAAATCTTCCATATCATTCTCAAAATCTGAAACTCTAGACTGGAATAGAGAGTCCAGTACAGATTGTTAAGCAGCTTAGGGTAGGACCACCTCCCTCCCAGTTTCTAGTTTCTATGGGGGTCTTCTCTCTTCTGCAGATACCAGCTTTCCAGCTGCTGTCCAGGCATGCATAGGCTGTCCTTGCCAGCCTGCAGAGCAGTTGCTGACTCATGCTTACTTTGGGATCTACTAGGACCCCGAATCTTCTGCTCTTCCGCCAGGACAGACACCACCCACTTCATAGAGTACTCTGCCCCATCACCTTCTGGTCTCAGCTCTGACCTGATGAGAAGTCTCCCACAAATCTGCACTGCTTTACCTGGCCCTGCCCTCCCCCGATCCCTGGCCCACCTGGAAGACATCGTTGGCACACTTTCGGCACAGGTTGTGCTGGCAGGGCAGGATCACCACCGGTTTGGAGAACATCTCCAGGCAGATGGGGCAAATGAGCTGCTTCTCCAGGTTGTCCATGCTATGTGCATCCCCTAGCAGCGGCTTGAAACCCACTGTGAAGTTCATCCCCTCAGCGATTATGCCTGCCCTGGCCTTGGCCCTAGTCCTGGCCTTCCCTCACTGCCCCTGGACCCTTCCTCGTTTACTTTAGACAGCCCGTAGATTCTTATGGTCCCTTCTACTGCTCACTCTTGAAATAGGTCTGCTATCTCTCCTGTCCCTTCCTCCAACAATTCACCTCGTCTTCAGATAGCTGTTTTCAGATACTTCTCTTTATTCCTTGCTCTGTACCCCAGCCAGGCACATGTAGCTTTATCTGTCCCTCCCTTCCTGAATGATTCTGTCCCTGAAAATTTCTCCTTTTGTTTCCCAAATGATTCTTGTTCACTCTATGGGCAGTACTGTTTGTCCCTCACTTCCCAGAGAGGAGATTAATTTTAACATGGGGGTGGGGAACAAGGGGCATCTGCATGACATTCCAACTCCCAATTTAGCTCATGTAAGGCGAGCCACAGCTGTCACCAAGTGAGTGACCCTGACTCACTCAGGAATGGGTGACTCTCATAAGAGCAGGAGTGAGCTCCACTCTTATGGTGAAAGGTGGGTCTGCAAAGATGTCAAGCTCTCACGCTCAGTAGGCTCTGGTGAGCCCCTGACCCCCATGCTCTGGTGTGGGCTCTTCTTCTAGGGCAACAATGCAGAATCTAAAATGGCCTGGATGAGAACCATACATGGCTCAGGGTGGAAGGAGAGATCTCAAAACCTAGTCAGGACCTCCAAGGCTCAACCTGTGATCCTCACCCTGTTCCGCTGAACCCTGTGATTCAAAACAGGGGCATCAGACACTAGAGGGAAAGACTCTGGTCCAAAACTTCCGGTTCATTCTTGTTCTTGCCTAGAACTTTCTTGTATCACCCTAGGAAAAGAAGCTAAGGGCGCTAGAGCTGGCAGCTGCCCCAGGGCCTGGAACGACCTCATGAGCATGCCTCTGAGAAAGTGTGGGAATCTGGTCCATGAACACATCACTGGAGCAACTCCAAGGACTTTAAATTTGTTGGGAAATCAAGAGAAGTTGAGCTGAGCAGAAAGGACCCGAGTGCCAGGAACCTATTTTGGGCACCAGGGGAATTGGTCTCCAGGGAAATTTTAGAGCACTGACAAAGTCATAATCACAAGGCTCCAGGAAGCCTCTGCCCCAACTCTATAGTTGTTCTGGACTCCTCCTTTCCAAAGCAGGCTGGTCTCAGATAGGGGCACCCACCCTCTGTCTTTTTCTCCCATGGGCCTTTTGCTCTATCCCAGGCATGATTCGTCTTTTTGAGGTCCAACAAATGCATTGGGTTGGACAAAAAAGATCGTTTATTTACTGACATTTCTTAGTCCCTCTCCCAGTCAGGAGAGAGAAGTTTGAGGAGTTACTCAGTTCTGACCTTGGGTGGATGGGAAATAAATGGTGTGGAGAGGTTACCAAACAGGCAATATGAAGAGGCACGAGTGGGGACAGGGTCTGTAAAAGTAGTATCTTTTCCCTATAAAATGTTTCATGCCCATTTTAAGAACAACATATATGGTGATAAGCCTGCATAAGATGTGGTAAAAAGGATGGAGGCAAGCAACCACTGATGTATGAACTTTGGTCAGCCCACAGGACCCATGGTGAGGAGTGTTGTGCTGTGGTGGAGTCCAGACAGAATCCAAAGGTGAGATAACTACCTCTACACCTCAAATGCATTCATAATTTGCCTGAGCTGAGTCATGGTGGCATAGAATGAGGCTGAAACATCAAGTGCATGGGCACCAGGAGAAGTGAGACCAGCCCCAGAAAGGTGTGCTGGTTATAGGAATGAGGCTGATGCTAAAAGTTCTTGGTGCAGTGTTGCAACAAAGGAGGGTTAGCTGATGAGTAGCTCTGGGATAGGAACCACCCTGCTCAGTTATCAGGATCTTGGTGGAGATACTACAAGTGACTCAGGGCCCCTACCAGCTGAAATTGGCTCAAATCCCAAGGCACAGGAAAAAAGAGTGCACAGGAAAAAGAATGCTCACCACTGTCTGAGAAGTCATAAGGGTAGGGATGGGAGGGCTGTTATCTAAACAGATTAAAATTGGGACTGGAGCTAAAAAGAATAGCTGGGTGGCCTTGTATTGCCCGGGTCAGTGGTATCATCAAGGACAGAGGTGGTATCCACACTGGGATAGATGCCATCAATGCTTCCAAAGTTGGGATGCTTATAAAAAAAAAAAAGAGGGGGAAATCAGGGTCAATGTCAGGACAGGGCTATTTGCTCCTCTCTTCAACGTGTCCAGTGGGATGGGCAGGCACCCTTTGCTGGGTCAGCACCTGTGGGCAAAAGAGGTTGGCATCTTATTAACCAGAAGGAACGATGACCCAGAATTCAAAGCAAGCCCCCTGTGGGTAAGGATATAAACACCTGAAGTCTATAGTATAAGATACAAACTTTCTACTAATGACTCATTACAAGTTAGTGTATGTTTTTTTCTTATCCTTTGATTATTGCTGCATTTTAGCTTCCATATATACCTCACTCCTCTTCATATTTTAGAAATCATCTTCGCTATCATCTTCCCCTCTTCTAAAATTTCTCTTGTTTCCTATGATGGAATTTGAAAAACATATACAATTACTTAGTAACAATTTTGAATATAGTGGTGAGAAAACCATTACCCTGCAGTTACACATCAGCATCACTAGGTGGCACTAGAGTGAACTTCAGTCAAGCCTCACTTTAACTCCTTGGGATGGAGATGATCTCCTCAGACACCTCATCTCCCCTCCCAGTAAAGGCAATAAACATCATCCACTAGCTTGTCTTCAACTACTGCCTTTTCTAGATACTCTCCCACCATTCCTTACCTTAATTGCCACCCCATTCCTTAGCCTAACAGTCATGAGAGGCCAATACTACATTCAAACCATCAGTTTTGGCATAAGCCCCTCAGAGTATATCCCCTTCTCTTTCTTCACTTTACCTCAAAACTGACTTGAGACTCCCACACTAGGTGTTCAGAGTTTCACCCCCAACAATTTCTTTCATTCCTAATCCAGCTCTTACCTCAGAATCTGTCTATGGCTCTCACCTGACCTCGGAGGCTGATTCTGGACATTCTGCTGATATCTTTTGGCAACCTCCTCAGATGGTGGCTTAAGTGTTCCACAGCAAAAGCAGCAGCAGCAGCAGCAACAGCAACAGGTGAGCAGAGCGCACAGGAGGACAAGTGTCTGAAAGGTAGGAAAGGATGGCCTCAACCCAGCAGTTCTTTTTTTTTTTTCAACCCAGCAGTTCTTAGTTCCATTTCACTCCCCTCCCTCAATCCCCTTAGCACCAAGAAAATGAGAAAACAGAAGGATCTGTCCTGGGAGAGAAGGGTCAGCTATTGGACAAGAGGAGGGCCACTCCTCCTTCCTTATACTTAAGGGACTAGGAACAATTGTATACCTTGAACCAACAACTATTCATCGTAAAATAGTACGTGACGCCTTCTTCGCCAAAGTGATCATATATATATATTCCCAATGAGCCATGCCGGTCGTAGATTTTCCGCTTCTTAGGGTCACTCAGTATGGAGTGGGCTGTGTTGATCTCTTTGAATATTTCTGCTGCTTGAGCATCCCCTGGATTCTTGTCTGGATGATACTTCAAGGCCAGTTTCCTACCCAGGCAATACCCAAAAGGAGGGTGGGGAGAGGATGGTGGGGGAATGGCTGGGGAAGGAGGTAGGATGAATGACAGGGATAGGTCTCTAGATGAAAAGAAGAATGCATGAGATGTGGCGCAAAGGATGGAGGCAAGCAGCCCACATCTAAATTCCTGGCCATGCCACATTGAAAAGGATGATGGCCCCATGTGACCCAAAGTGAAGGCGTGAGGATTTAACAATGGGTCAGAAAGCAAGGTAGAAAGAGAAGGGCTTAAGGCGGCGGGGAATTCTGGGGTTTAATAAGAGGCTGATGTTTGAACCTGTAAGCCTTTTTGATGTCTTCAGGTGAGGCACCTTTCTTCAGCTCCAGCACGGCATAGAGAGTTGTCCCACTTTTGGACAGCTGGCGGGCTGCTTCATCCAAATGAGACATGATCTGGGTCAGAGGGGAAGAAGCATTTGTGAGAACTTCCACAGGCGAGGCCACAGAGGAGTGAACTTCCAGTGACAGGAAACTCATTGCCTTCTGGGTCTAGGTAGGTAAAATGACTACAAAGAGACAAGTATAAGACAACAATGAGTGGGCTCTGTGACTGGCAGGAAGGTGCAGGTGACCAGAAAAGACATCTAAATTCAAATGTTAAAGAGCAAACATCTCCTTGCATTTCCCAGCGTCCTTCAGCTACACAGCCCTCCAGACAAGGGGAGGTCTAAACCATGGGAAGAGAGCGATTTTGTCTGGAACTACTAGTACCTTAGGCAAACAGCCCTGGCCCTGTCCAAGCTCACTGCTGGGTTGGAAAGACCAGGGCAGCGCTGTCCTTGAACAGGTTGGGTCAGGAAGCCGGGAGAGGCACAATTTTCAAGGGAGAAACAATTCAGACCAAACCCTGAGCCACCAAAGAGAAATCAGGCGTCTTAAAGTGGCAGTGCTGCCACAAGGCCAGAGACGTTCTTCTTTTCCCTGGCCTCTGCTCTCAAACCTCAGAGATGGGGCAGCGGGGAGAACACGGTGATGATTCAAGGGATGAGGACCAAAGCGAAAGGGGTAACTGTGGGGGCCCAGACCCGCCTGAGACCGGGGAGCAGGACCCCGGGCAGTGGGAGACAGCTTGGGAGGCTGTGGCCCATGAGGGCCAAGGCAACATGCTCAGAAGGGAATACTCTGGTTCCCAGGTGACCTCTGGCTCCGTGTGGACTCCCTGCTCGGCCTGGTGCTCTACCTCTACCTCAGGGTCGCTCTCTTCAGCTGGTGAGGCCTCACCCAACCTCCATCCGGGTGTGAAACTTCACACCGCCGAGGGCCAGCGGCCAACTGCGCCTGCGCGCTGCGCCAACACTCCAGGTCGCTTTTTGGCGCCGCTGGAAAATCTAGGGGTGAGGCTACGTGAGCCCTGGGACTTATTTCGCTCCTGAGCACAGGGATTAGCCCTGTGCCAGCGGCCTTACGACATTTCCAGCGCTTCCGGTGGGCGTGGCCGCGGGCCAACCTTTCCGCCTTGGGAGAGGTTCACCAGTCAGTCACCTGCAGGGCTGGGCTCGTGCACTCACTTGACGAAACATTATCGGTTTGCACTCCGGGGTTGTATGAAAGGTATGGCTCCTGCAAGCCTTTCTCAAGCGGTCTGTTACCTTCCCAGTCTTCTTTTGCAGAATATAGGCGTCTCCACTTCGTCCTTTCTTTCCCTTCTGCCTTCAAACTCCTACACATGCTTTAAGATCCACCTCGAATATCCTGGGACTCCTTCCCTCTTTCCTCCAGTTGTTCCCATCTTGCTCTGTCACAGCAGTTATCCTGTTATATTGTAATTATTAGTTTGCACGTTCCCTTAAGTGGTAAACGGTATCTTGAGTTCTCAAAAAGTCACTACCACTTTTCAGAAAATATTATATCTAAGGATGTATCATGTATTCTTATTATCCAGGTTGGACTCTTAAGTTGTTTCTAGCCATTTGATAGAGAATAATCTCATAACGAAAATTCTTTTTTTTTTTTAAAGGTTTTATTTATTTATGAGAGACAGAGAGAGGTGCAGAGACACAGGCAGAGGGAGAAGCAGGCTCCATGCAGGGAGCCCGACATGGGACTCGATCCGGGGTCTCCAGGATCAGGCCCTGGGCCGAAGGCGGCGCTAAACCGCTGAGCCATCCGGACTGCCCTCATAACGAAAATTCTTTAAAAAAAAAAATAATAAATAAATAAAATAAAATAATAAAATAAAATAAAATAAAATTCTTGTCTATAAATCTTCAAATAAATCTCTTCCCTGCCCCCTTGAGGTGGATTCCTGGAAGTGGAATTACTGGATCAAAGCGAATTTTTTAGAGGCTCTTAACTTTCTTCCCAGAAAGACAGCCAAAGTACCAATTTACATCCCACCTGCAGGGCTTGAGAGCACCTAACTCCACCTGGCTTTGCTTCCTGTGATCTACTATGGGAGGCAGTGGTTGCACCACTTATAATTTACTACCACTTGATAATGTTGATTTTCTTTACAGATGAGCATGCAATAGCTCCTGTAGCTTGTATTTGAAAGAGCTTTATTACTTAAATAATACTACTCTGTTCCACCTCGTGTGACTTTTATCACTCTCTTCCCTTTATTACAGTTATTTGTGCACATTTACACCCTCTTCTAGGTTTTAGGGGGTAAATCAACACTCCATCCCAAGAGATACAAGCCATCTGAGTAACCTAAGGAGTGTGATAGGCACAATGACCAGTGAATTAACTAACTTATTTCTGTAGATCTGTGATCAGTATAGGGGTGGGGATGAAAAGCTTTGGCATAGCAGGATGAGCACTGGGTGTTATGCTATATGTTGGCAAATTGAACTCCAATAAAAAAATTAAAAAAAAAACCTTTGGCATCAATTGTCCAGTTCATAGGTTCTGAGTTTATAGGTCAGTTACCTAAAACAAAGGAGCTGAAAATGACATTTGTGTGTGTGTGTGTGTGTGTGTGTGTGTGTGTGGTGTTGGTGGTCGTGATTTGTACTCTGGTAAATTACCCTAGCTAACTCCCAGCTTTTCATCACCATCATAGGATGGCAGAGCTAGCAGAGCAACCCGGGTTGTTTCTTTTTATTTTTTAAAAAATATTTTATTTGTTTATTTGGCAGAGAGAGAGGACAAAAGCAGGTGGAGCAGCAGGCAGAGGAAAGGGAGAAGCAGGCTCCCTATCAAGCAGAGAGCCCAGGACCCCAAGATCATGACCTGAGCTGGAGGCAGATGCTTAACCAACTGAGCTACCCAGGTACCCCCACCTGGGTTGTCTTTTTTTTTGTTTGTTTCTTAAGATTTTATTTATTTAATCATGAGAGACATACACACTCACAGAGGCAGAGACAGAAGCAGGCTTCCTGCAAGGAGCCAAAGTGAGACTCGATCCCAGATCCCAGGATCATGCCCTGAGCCAAAGGCAGATGCTCAACCGCTGAGCCACCCAGGCATCCCTGGGTTGTCTCTTTACTAACACTAGCAGAAGGCCCTAGAAGTGCAGAGCACTTACAGTGAATTCCTTACCTCAGTCTGTAGGCCCAGCATGTTCTGGCCTCTGCCTCTCACTCTAGCTCTGTCAGGCACCACTGTTTTGCTTGCTCTGGTCTCCGCTGCACTGCTTTTCTGTCAGTTCTTTGAAGACACCATGTTCCCTCCCAAGTCAAGGGCCTTAGGCCATTCTACTCACTCTGCCTGGAAGACTCCTCCTTAGGCTGTCTGCTAGCTGACTTATCTTTCTAGAATCTCAGCTTCATGTCTCCCCACATAGGCTTTCTAAATTGGGTTCTGCTTCTCTCTCCCCACCTCATAACACACTCACCACAATTTGTGAATATATGTTTATTTGTGTGTTAATTTATTTAAGATCTGCCTTCCCCAGTACAAAATGAACTCTCTGAGGGCAGGGACCTTGTAGCTTTGTTCACTATGATTCACCCGGCACCTAGAACCGTGCCTGGTTCACAGCAAGTGAATTAATGATTTGTTGGACAAGCTACAGCAGAGGGAGCCCTCTGCTGGTCCAATGTAGGCCTAGAGGATGGGACCTAGCAGGAATTCCCTAGGGCTGCACTTAACTGGGGACTTGGAAGGCAAAAGAGACCATTTTCCCTCATACGGCCCTGGGTGAGAAGAGACAAAAGGAATTAAGAAGAGGCGGTAGGGGAGATAGTAATGGTGACCCAGAGCTCCTTGGTTCCTGTCTGAGTTTTCCTCCAGTTCCTAACACCGTTCCTGGGATATTGTAGGTGCTCAACGAATGTCAGTAGGTTGAATGAATAAGCAAACGTTGTGTGCCTTTTCAGAGGCACTGTAACCTAACAATCTCCTTGGCAACCATGAGAGATGGTGTGATCACATCCCTGCTTCATAGAAGTGACCCCAGAGAAAGAGGCAAATCAGGTTCTTCTCTGAAAAGAGTTAGTAAACATCTCCCACGTCTTGCCAGAGGCCCCAGAATGTTATTACTTCTTATCATTGCCCCCTGACATTCTAATTAATTCTTTTTTTAAAAGATTTTATTTATTTATTTATTTATTTTTTAAATTTTTTATTTATTTATGATAGTCACAGAGAGAGTGAGGCAGAGACACAGGCAGAGGGAGAAGCAGGCTCCATACACCGGGAGCCCGATGTGGGATTCGATCCCGGGTCTCCAGGATCGCGCCCTAGGCCAAAGGCAGGCGCTAAACCGCTGCGCCACCCAGGGATACCCTGATTTTATTTATTTATTCATGAGAGACACACACACACATTCCTGAGTTACCCAGGAATCCCCAAATTAATTCTAATCATAGTTCATGGCTCTTGAAATAGCCATTATCTTTAAGTCCCCTGAGCTTCTACTCTGAATGAAAGGGCAATGCAGCCAGTAGGCTGCCAACATGGGAAGAGGACAGACAAGTCAGCCTGGCATCTTTAGCTAGAGGCTCTCTACTTTGTCTTGACCTAGAAACAGACCCCACCTGCTCTGTGTCTATGCACAGGGTCTCTTTTGACCCCCCTGCACAGTACTAGCCAGAACACACAAGCCCAGAGTCAGAAGCCCTAGATCTTGGTTTTTTGATCTGGCTGTAATGAGCTGTGTGATCCTGAACAAATCACTTAATCGTGGAGCCTCTTTTTCCTCTTCTGTAAAAAACTGTGCTATTCCACAGGGTTGATGTCAAAACTAGATTAGATTTGGTTGTAAAAAGAACAGAAAAAATAACTATGCTAAAGAATGATTTCAGACCAAAACCTTTTTAGAGTCATTTGCCCTTAAGTCACTGATCTTATAGTTTACTATCTCACAGAGCTGTTTGGTCTCTCCTGGAGGAAACCATGAAGCATCCCTTGTTTACCCACAAACAGCTAAAGTTTTAGTCATATAGCTGGAATACACATATACAGACAGCAGACATTGACATATTTATACCCAAAATATGCTCTCGAGCATATGCGGTGGGAGAGAGAGATCATAATTTGTCATACCCAACCACTAGGTTCTAGAATTATATAGTTTTTGAGTTGGAAAGGTCCTCAGAGGCTTAACTCTCATCTAATGCCTTCATTGTGTAATTGAAGAAAGTGTGGCCCTGCTCAAAGTCAATCAGTGAGGTCCAGATCCAAGTCTTTTGAATTAAGAGTCTATGCTGTGTCTGCTCTTTATACATACCAGCTCCCTTCTCACTTTAAAGTTGAGGTCTAGGGACACCTGGTGGCTTAGTCGATTGGGCATCTGACTCTTGGTTTCAGCTCAGGTCATGATCTCAGGGTCCTGGGATTGAGCCCCACATCAGGCTCTGTGCTAAGTGGGGAGTCTGCTTGAAGATTCTCTCCCTCGGCCCCTTCCCACTCTCTCTCTCATTCAAATAAGTAAAATATTTTTTTTTAATTTTTATTTATTATTTATGATAGTCACACACACAGAGAGAGAGGCAGAGACACAGGCAGAGGGAGAAGCAGGCTCCATGCACCGGGAGCCCGACATGGGATTCGATCCCGGGTCTCCAGGATCGTGCCCTGGGCCAAAGGCAGGCGCCAAACTGCTCTGCCACCCAGGGATCCCTAAAATATTTTTTTTAAAGATTTTATTTATTTATTCATGAGAAACACACAAAGAGAGGCAGAGACATAGGCAGAGAGAGAAGCAGGCTCCCTGTGGGGAGCCCAATGCAGGACTTGATCCTACAACCTCAGGATCATGACCTGAGCCAAAGGCATACACTCAACCACTGAGCCACCCAGGTGCCTCAAATAAATAATCTTTATTTTTTATTTTTTTAAAAGATTTTACTTATTTATTCATGAGAGACACACAGAGAGAGAGGCAGAGGGAGAAGCAGGCTCCATGCAGGGAACCTGACGTGGGACTCGATCCCTGGTCTCCAGGATCATGCCCTGGGCTGAAGGCAGGTGCTAAACCGCTGGGCCACCGGGGCTGCCCCCTAAATAAATCTTAAAAAAAAAATAAAATTGAGATCTATAGACAGACCAAAACTGTAGTTGATATCTATCTTTTCCATGGTGTCTGGTAATGTCCCTCTTTCACTCCTTCCAGCCGAAGGCATGCTCTCTCCACATGTGAGAAAAATATCACTGGCCCAGTTTGTTTGCCCGTCCTTCCCCGGGGCAGACATCTGGGTGGGAGGTGGAGGGCTTCCAGGCCAAAGAGGCTGCTGCATACTCCTGTCCTCTCTGACCTGCAACCCCAGACTACAGAGCTAAGGGCAGGCTGACAGGGCACAGCTATCTTACCTGTAAAATGGAAATAATAGTGTGTACCCCTTAGGGTTGTTAGGAGGACTAAATATTTAATCTGAACAGTGCTTGGGACATGGTAAGTGTTATGTTATTTTCGTCATCATCATCATATCATCATCCTTTCTATCTGGTCACTTCCCAATTTTGTAAAGAGAGAAGTTGCTTTTCATTTTGTCTCTGGGAAGAAGGGAAAACTTAGGATCCTTCCTCTAGGAAGATTTGCAAATTGTCATGAGAATTGTTTCATCCTCTTTGTGCATCCTTCTCCCAGCCTCTTAGAATCTAAGAGAACCACATTTCCTTGTTCCCCTACCCAGCACCCTCATGTTGCCCTCTTCCTATCCAAAATATTCCCACCAGTCCTCCCTAAGCTGTTAGAACTCCAAAATTACCTCTCTCACTTTTTCTTTCAATACTTTTTTTTTGGGGGGGGGGCAGGGAGAGCACACTTGAGTGCTTATGAGTGAGGGGGAGAGTGGAGGACAAGGCAGGAGCAGAGGAAGTTGGAGAGAATCTCAAGCAGGCTTCATATTCAGTCCCAAGCAGAAGCAGGGCTCCATCCCACAACCCTGAGATCATGACCTGAGCCAAAATCAAGAGTCAGATGCCTAACTGACTGAGCCACCTAGGTGCCCATTCTTTCAATATTTCTTTCTTTCTTTCTTTCTTTTTATAAACTAACTTTTAAAAAAGATTTTATTTATTTATTCATGACAGACACACACACACACAGAGGAAAAGGCAGAGACACAGACAGAGGGAGAAGCAGGCTCCATGCAGGAGCCTGACATGGGACTCGATCCCAGATCTCCAGGATCATGCCCTGGGCTGCAGGCAGTGCTAAACCACTGCGCCACCAAGGCTGCCCCTCTTTCAATATTTCTAGTGAAAACTGTTACCTCCATAAAATGAGCTCATCCCTAAAGGTTAGGTGGAAAGCAATCAGATTAAAATACAATGATTCAAGGGCACCTGGCTGGCTCAGTAGTGGGGCATGTGACTCTTGATTTCCAGGTTGGACATTCGAGCCCCATGTTGGGTGTAGAGATTACTTAAAAATAAAATCTTTACTTAAAAAAAAATATTTATGAGAGACACACACAGAGAGGCAGAAATATAGGTGAAAGGATAAGGAGGCTACCTGTAGGGAGCCTGATGTAGGACTTTGTCCCAGGACCCGGGGATCACGACCTGGAGCCCCCAAAATAAAATCTTTAAAAAACAAAACTAAAACCCTACTATAATTTAGCTTGTAGTGAGAATGAGTGTTAATACCCTACTGTCTCCATTCCTACTAACATAAAAGAAATAACTAGTAGAATTCGGGCAGTGTGATTGAATGAAGTGAAAAATACCAAGCTCTCTTTCAGGGAAGGCTTTGGGCCTTAAATCACTTTTTTCATTTTCTATTACATTTCACGTCTTTTCATTTCTGTGGTTCTGCATTATTCTTGTTCTCCTCCTATATCTCCAATAAGTTTCCTGCCCTGCCCCCCCTTCTGGCCCCTCCTCAATCTCTCATTTCCTGACTGTGGATATTCTGTATGGTTTGGTCTTTAAGCTTCTACTTGTGCTTTCTCCTCTCCGGAGATCCAATCTATGCCTATGGCTTCAGATGTCATAAGTAGGCTTTAGAGTTAGTTTAGGATTATCCACATGCCAGTCTCCTGCTGCCTCTAAATTATATTCCCCATACTGATTGTTCCTCTTGGTTTCTCTGTTAAGAACCAGTATGGGGAATATAGTTTGGAGGTAGTGGGAGACTGGCATATGTTCTGGCTATTTCCAAGGTAATGATTCTCAAGAAACCCAAACATCACTTGTCTGTGGATTCATTCTTTTCCCCAATTCAGGCCAAAAGTTTTACTAATTTTTTTTTCAAAATTGTTCTTTCATGTGTCCCTTCTTTTCAGCTCCTACAGTCTTGAAGAATCGCAGTTAAAGGATTTCCATATCACACTGTCTGTTGTTCTAGCCTTCTAACTGTTCTCCTTACCACCAGTCTCATCCTTGGATATGGCCATATCAGCGTTTGTAAAGCAATGCTTCTATCGTCAGCACTTCTTTGCTCATGGCCTACAGGATGCAAAACAACCTTTTAAATCTGGCAATAGGGGATCCCTGGGTGGCGCAGTGGTTTAGCGCCTGCCTTTGGCCCAGGGCGCAATCCCGGATCGGGTCCCAGACGGGCTCCCGGTGCATGGAGCCTGCTTCTCCCTCTGCCTATGGCTCTGCCTCTCTCTCTCTCTGTGTGCCTATCATAAATAAATAAAATTAAAAAAAAATAAAAAAAAATCTGGCAATAAACTCTACAACTTGATACCAACTTAGCCCTCCAAGTGCATTGTTTACTGTTGTTCTAAGGTGACCCTTCCATGCCATTGCCCTTGCACCATTTTCCCTTGTGAATTGTCCTTTTTCATTAATCAGTTCACTTACTCAACAAATATCTGTTAAACATTGCTACATGCCTAATATTTTGGATACAATGATAACCAGTCAAACTCTTCTTTGTACTCATAGATTATAGCCTAGTGTGGAGGACAGACATTCATTAATGTCTTCAACAAATGTTTATTAGATTTTATCATGTGCCAGAGACTATTCTGGATACTGGGGATATGGCAGCTTATAAAACAGACAAAAATGTCTGCCATCATGGAGCTTGCATTCTGGTGAAAGCAGATAGATAGTAAACAAAATAAGTAAAATATAGTATTTTAGTTGGTAATAGTGTCTATGGAGCAACATAAAGCAGGGGATGCAGATAGAGAATCTTTGAGGTGGGATTGCAGTTTTTAAAATGATAAGCAAGGAAGGCTGGTGAAGGTGACATTTGAGTCAAGACCTAGAGTGGGTCCTCAGGTGAAACATGTAGACATCTGACAGAGTACATTGCATGTAAAGGAGTAAATGCAAAGGTCCTAGGGTGGAAGCATGCCTGGTGTGTTTTAGGACCTGTACAAAGGCCAGAGTGGCTGGGGATGGAGGTGAGAGTGGTATCAAAATGAGATCAGAGGGGCCTGTAGGACTTTGCAGGCCATTGGAAAACCTTTGGCTGGTACTGACTGACATGGGGAGGTGCTGGGATCTGGCCTAGTGGTCTAGTCACTGGATTGAGGATAGATTGTAGGACAATAAAAGTAGAAAAATGAATATAACCACAGAAGCTACTGCAGTAATCAAGAAGACAGATGATGGTAGTTGGGACCAGGGTGGGAGCAGGATTTGCTGCCAGATTGGATGTGGGGTGAGTATAAAGGTATCAGGGGTAACTCTAAGGTTTCTGGCTTGAACAAGTGAAAGGATAGAGTCCCCATGTTCAGGCATAGGAGGAAAGCTGAAAGGAAAGGTTTGGGATGGGGTGATAATCAGGTGCTCCGTTTTAGACCAATGAAGCTTGAGGTGCCTAGTAGATGCTAAGGAAGTGAGGTCAAGCTGACATCTGGGTATTTGAGTCTGGAGTTCAAGTGAGAGATCTGGGGATCATTGTATAGATGCTGTTTATTTTGTTAAGCTTTTTTTAAACAGAAAATTTCAAACAAATATAGAATAGCACAATGATTCCCTCATCTACCTATCATAGAGCTTCAACAACCACTGCTTTCTGCAGTTTCTAGATAGTATTTTAAGCCTTGAGACTGGATAATATCTCCATGGGCAAGAGTGTTAGAAAGGTAAGAGAAGAGGGTGACCAAGTCCTGGACCATTCCAGCATTAAAGGGTTGAGAAGAGGGATGCCTGAGTGGCTCAGCGGTTGAGTGTCTGCCTTTGGCTCAGGACATGATCCCGGAGTCCCAGGATTGAGTCCCACGCCGGGCTCCCTGCATGGAGCCTGCTTCTCCCTCTGCCTGTGTCTCTGCCTCTCTCTCTGTATCTCTCATGAATAAATAAATAAAATCTTAAAAAAAAAATTCTTAAAAAAAAAAAAAAAGGGTTGAGAAGATGAGGAGGAACCAGCAAAGGAGCCTGAGAATAAGCAGTCAGTAAAGTAGGAGGAAAACCAGATTATGGTATCCTGGAAGCCAAGTGAAGAAACAAGTAATTTGGGATCCCTGGGTGGCGCAGCGGTTTGGCGCCTGCCTTTGGCCCAGGGTGCGATCCTGGAGACCTGGGATCAAATCCCATGTCGGGCTCCTGGTGCATGGAGCCTGCTTCTCCCTCTGCCTGTGTCTCTGCCTCTCTCTCTCTCTCTCTCTCTCTGTGACTATCATAAATAAATAAAAATTTAAAAAAAATTTTTAAAAGAAACAAGTAATTCCCAAATAATGATGTAATTACAGTTTGATAAATGCTGAGGAAGAGAGATCCCTGGGTGGCGCAGCGGTTTAGCACCTGCCTTTGGCCCAGGGCATGATCCTGGAGACCCGGGATCGAATCCCATGTCGGGCTCCTGGTGCATGGAGCCTGCTTCTCCCTCTGCCTGTGTCTCTGCCTCTCTCTCTCTCTCTCTCTCTCTCTCTGTGTGTGACTATCATAAATAAATAAAAATTTAAAAAAATTTTTTAAAAGAAACAAGTAATTCCCAAATAATGATGTAATTACAGTTTGATAAATGCTGAGGAAGAGGGATCCCTGGGTGGCGCAGCGGTTTAGCACCTGCCTTTGGCCCAGGGCATGATCCTGGAGACCCGGGATCGAATCCCATGTCGGGCTCCCGGTGCATGGAGCCTGCTTCTCCCTCTGCCTGTGTCTCTGCCTCTCTCTCTCTCTGTGACTATCATAAATAAATAAAAATTTTAAAAAAATGCTGAGGAAGAAAAGAAGTGTGCAATGAGAATATGTAACGTGAGATCCAACCTAGTCGGGGAATCAGGGAAAGCCTCTAGGAGGAGGTAATAATTCAGCTCTAGCCCTCCCTCATCCTTTCTATCTCCAGCTAAAATCCTGCTTTCTCCATCTTGATTCCACTCTGACAACCAGCCCCTTTTTTTCTGGGGTGGCTGTATGGAGGACTATGTGTCAGCCATTGGGGGGCCCCAGGAATACCGTGATGAGAAAGATAATTCTTGCCTTCAGAAAGCTTGTATTCTAGTGAAGAGACAAACATACCATTTTGTTTCAGTGTGCTGAGTGCCACCATCACATAAGCACAGCGGGCCTTGAGAGCACTGGAAAAGCACTGGAAAACTTCAGCCTGGTTGGGGAAGGGGTTTAGAAAAGCTTCCTGGAGGAACACTTGAGCAGAGAATGGAATGGAAATTGGACTCTCTTGTTACCTCTGCCTATACCCTTCAACCTGGCTTGGACCTTTCCAGTGTTAACCCATTGCCCAAATGCTTGGATTCCCAATCTTGTCTGAGATTCCTAGCCCAGCCAAATACTGACTTCAGGACCTTGCTCTCTTTCTCTCCCAATATGAACTGCTCCAGCCTGGATTCCCAGGAGGCCCCTTCTGACCTGCTCTGCCACCCTCTGTTCTGGCACTGACCTATCCTGAGAACTTCCAGGGCTTCCTGCTTCCTTCACCCCTTTGGGACTTGATCAAAGTGGCCTAAGGAATCTCCTTAGGGAGAATTGATACCTAAGGCGACAGGACAGACATTAAGAGGATGTGGGTAAACCAGTAACCAAAGACAGCAGAATAGAAATCTCTTAGAATCAAGTTAAAACCAGGAGGGGGAGGAAATGCATCTATCTTGTTCACTGGGAATTCCCAGTTACCCTAGCAAAGTGCATGGCAGGAAATAAGTGTTCAGTAAATGTTGAATGAATAGTTCTTACAAGATTCCAGTTCCTTAAAGCCAGCTCTAAGCTGCCCTTCTAACTCCTGCATAATTTTCCTAGCTCCTAGCAGATGCAGAATACCTTCCTCAGATCTGGCATTCAAGAGGACCCTTTGCAAAGATTTTCATAGGGCCACTTGATGGCTCTTTGAGAAACAGGTGCAAGCACTCTGTTTCGCTGCCAGGCTTTTCTTGCATAAATTTCCAAGCACAGGCAACTGTTGGTATTCTCCCCGCTGGTGCCCTCGGCTTCTGGAGGCAGCACGTTCCAAGGCCCGACACCGAGGGAGCTGCGGCCGAGGACAGCCCTGTCATCCACCTGCTCCCAGACTTCTTTCCCCTCCCGCCCGCTCGCTCCCCGCCCTGTAGCGGGCGGGCATGTGCCGGCGTCTGCGCCCCCTCCCGGGAACCCGGGGCTGCTGTCTGCGCTCTGTGGACTGACTGCCCGGGAAGGGAAATCCCGGAGGAGGCCATTGTTGTTAAGTCCCCTGTTGTCGTCATTGGCTAAGGCGTGCCTAGAAGCCCCTTCCCCGCACAGGGCTCCGCGATTTCTCCCCAGTCTCGAGCTCTCCTGCCCTGGCCGCTTCAGGCGAGGCTACAGCATCCCAGCCCTTGAGTGCGCGGTGGCCCCTCCGCATCCCAGCTCCAGGGCTCTCAGAATTGGGGAAACCCCAGGCCCCGTGCGGAGCTTCGAAAACCGACGGCGCCAAGCGGCACCTGCCGGGGGTCCTGACCTAGACGAACAAGAGTTCCAACCGTGCTCTAACAAGGACCTACAAGGTGACCTTGGCCGGTGGTTTCCCCTCTCGCTACCTCAGCTTGCACCCCCTGGCCCGAGGAAGGAGCTGAGGCCCCACTCCTCTAAGGGAGGTTGGAGGGAGAAAGGACCCCCACCCTCACTCCCTCGCCCCTCTCCTTGCGTGGGCTTTGGGCTGAGTCTTCCGCTGGGAGTAGCGGGGAGTGTGCCGAATAAAGGCTGGCGCTGGCCCCGGGCGCAGCGTGGGTGTAGATGCGGCGCGGGGGGCTCGCGCAGACCCTTCGGTTCTGTTCCGCACCGTTTCCCAGCGCAGTACGCTCCCTTCGTGCACGCCGCCCGCAAACCTTGGCAAGGGCCTCACTCTCCCCCGCCTGAGCAGCCAGCCCGCAGCCCAGCTTGCCTAATCCGTTCAAGCCTCACCTCCTCCGCGAAGCTCTCCCAGGTTAACCCCATCTCTTCCAACCACTCTATCTGGCACGTGTTCCTGGTGTTTGTTCGGGTTTTTTTTTTGGGGGGGGGGGGCGGAGTGTACACTCAGTCGCAACGTTTGGGATAATAACCTTGGGACGAGAACCCTAAATGAGCGACGCCCAGTGTGTTCTTCAGGAAGGGTGCCGGTTGATGGGTTTCTCTGCTGGACTCACTAGCCACTCCCACCCTCCACGCTTCCCCATCCAAGATCAGTTTTCTCCCTCCTCCTCCTCCAGACCCTCCTCTTCACAGAGTGTCACAGCTTGGAGGGCACAATGTGATGCCCACTCCCATTTCATCCTACAGTGGCGGCAGGTGTGAGGGGCAGAGAGCATTGAGCAGTTGAAGGTTTAACCCGGGGCTCAGCCACCCACTTTGCTGTAAGTCACTCCATCCATCCCCTGGGCTTTAGTTAAAACGGGGCAAAACGAGGCAAAACGAGAGAATGCCCATCCAGGTGCTAGAGGGTCGGAGGCAAAGAATCACTTGCTGACAAGCTTCCACCTCCCTCTAAGAACAAAGGTTTGTGTGACCAGAGAGGTGGCATCACTCCCTCCTCCTCCGGTTGCCCCAGACTGTGAGTGACAAGACTGCCGTGCGCGCCCTCTCCAGTGGCCAGCGCGGCGCCCTGAACTGGAGAGGGAAAGAGGATGGGGTTCCAGTCCCAGCATTTTATTACCCGGCTGCACGACCCTAGAGGCTTCTAACTCTGGAACTCAGTTTACTCATCTGAAAAATAGGGATAGTAATGGATTGGAGGAGAACAGGAAGCTTTTGTCACCCAGTGTCTCTATAAAAATAAATGATAATGAGCGGTACAGTGCTTGGCAGCAGATTTTGCATGCAAATTCCGACCCCACATCCTCCACACAGGGGTTTCTGGCCAGAGTCCCTGGAGTTCTCCCGGATATGTCTCTGCGCACCCCACGCTCTTTCTGGTTCTCTCGAGCTAGGTGATGGACCCACACCTGTTTGTGCCTCTGTCGGGAGGGGTTGGAGGACCCCCCCCCCCCCGTGCAGGCTTGCGAAGGGAGGTGTTTCTTGGGGGAAGGTTGGTCGAGAGGTGCCTAGGTTTTGGGAGCTTGGCTTAGAACCGGCGGGCGGGACTTGGGTGGGGGCGGGGCTATGGAGATTAGGTGTTTTCTAGAACCCTGAGGGGGCGCAGAGGACTTGCGTCGCCCCCACCTGGCTCTGGCACTGGGAAATGGGGCTTTGGTTATGGGGGCCGGGCTCCGGGGGCGGGGCTTAGGCATGGGGGAGAGGCCCGGGAGCCTGGAGGCGGGGCTTGGGGAGCTCGCCCCACGCGGGGCGGGGCTCCAAAGGCAGCGGGATCTGCAGTTCGGACTCCCCGCGCCACAGTCGCTGCAGTTCCCTCCACTCTGGTGGCCCCGCGGCCCTGCGGGGAGTCCGAGGGTCGGCTGGCCGCTCGGACTTGGTGCAGGGCCGGCCCCGCCTCTCTCTTCCTCGGTGGGGCCTAGACGGTCGGGGCCGCGGAGACATGGAGCCCTCTCCTGCCACGGGGGGCTCGGAGACCACTCGCCTGGTGAGCCCCCGGGACCGCGGCGGCGCCGGTGGCGGCCTGCGCTTGAAGAGGTAGGACAGACCTGGGCCAGCCCTCAGCCTGGGGGCGCCACCCTCGTGCCATCCGCCCCTTTCGTTGTCTCCCTCGGCGCGGCCCCGGCTGGCCGCCCCAGCGCACCGCAACTCCCTCGGCTTCGCGGCGCCGGGTCTGTCCTCCCCGGCCACACGGCCAGAAGCCCCCGCCCCTCCCAGCAGCCTGCTATGCTCCTCCCGGCCACGCTTTTTCTCGGTCCCGCAAATCGGCTCCCCGGCGCGTCCCCCAAGCCTCCGGACCCCTCAGCCGCCCTCGCCGCATCTGACTTTCCCGCGAGCAGCTGCCCCTCCGTCGGGCCGGAGTCCGCGCCCGGTGCCCCGATGTCTGCATTGCTCGGGCGCCCTGCTGGTGGGGGCATCTGGCCGCCCCGCCTTCGGAGCCCCCGCTGCAGGCCCCTGGCCCTTTCCTCCGTGCGCCGGGCTCGCGGCGCCCCCTCCAGCCACGGCCAGCTGTGCGCACCCGGACCGAAGATGGGCCCGGGCTCCACGGCGGTTCTTCCCGGCCCCTGGGGGGCGGCGGCCGCTGGGAGGCGAGGGGGTGGCAGCGAAGGAGCAGGTGCGGTCTGGGCGGCAGGGGGTATTCCCGGCTCCGCACAGACGGGGCCGGGGGCGGCGAGGTGTGAAATGAGGCGCGCGGAGCGGCCGGGACAGCGGGCCGGGGGCGGCCGGAGAACCTCCTCCGCGTCCCGCCGGCCTCCCGCGCCCGGCGCCCGCCGGCTCTGTGCGCCTTGGCCCTCGGAGCGCCGCGCCAGGCCCATCCTGGCCACCTCCGCTGGCCATTTTGTCTGTTGGCTGACCGTCCGTTTGTCTCGGAAATTTGACAGGCTCTCTAGCTCTTTCTCGTCGGCTTCCCCCCCCCCCCCTTCTTCATTTCTCCCAACCGTTCTTTTTCCCTCCGAGCACCTTTCCCTTTGTCTCTGGTTCCTCTGTGTGTTTCTCGCTCTTTCCCTGGGCGAGGGCCGTAAACCTGAGTGGGTGGGGGAGTGGATGAACAGAAGGGAGGACAGACTTCCCGTCTGACTCCTTCCTGCAGGGGACTGCAGACGTGGGCAGCTGTGGAGGCTCCAGCCAAGACACTGGCTGGCTCTTCACATATCCTTTTGACTCTGCTTCAGGCCCTGTCCCCTCCCCAAACTTCCCCTCTACCTCACTCAATATTACTTGTTTGTTGGGGGTTTCAGAGTGTCAAGGAGAGAAAACTGCCTTTCTTTCTCTCTAAACAGCATGTAGCCCCCCACCCACATACACACTCACGCACACACCCACTCACACCAACAATGAGGCTTCTTTTTTTTCTAATGTATTTTTTTTAAAGTAGGCTCCATGCCCAAGGTGGAGCTTGAGCTCATGACCCTGAGATTAAGAGTCGCATGCTCTACCAACTGAGCCAGCCAGGCACCCCAACAATGAGGCTTCTTTAGTGCCCAATTCATGCAGAACAAAAGGGAGTAGCCTGTTGATGGGTGGCTACCTTGATGACTGGCTACTCTGTGCCTTACAAAAAAGGCATCTTGCCCACTGCCCCAAAGCCACGCAGCCTGTGCTTGCTATCCAGACCCGCATCTCTGACTCCCGGCTCATTTTCATCCTCATATGACCATTAGTCACCAAATCCTGCAGTATTTTCTGAAAGAGACTCTTCCCTAACCTACCTGCCCCTCCTCTAAAATTCTGTGCAGGGAATCTGTGGCCTGGTCTAGTCTGAACCCTTCCATCTTCTCTCCTCTCTCCCTCTCAGACTAATATACATCAGCAAGGTCATCTCAGGGCTTGGGAAAGATATGTGAAATCAATCAGTGTATATCCCTCCATGTTCCTTTGAGCCCTTGCTTCCCTCCTCAGCCCTTGGCCTGGCTCCTGATACTTAAAACTCCTAGCCACTTATCTTGTCATTGACATCCCATGTGTATGGAGCCCTCTTTTTCACCTAGGTCTCATGTTGAACATCTCTCCCTCTGTGAAGTTGTCCTCACCCCCATCACAGGTGGTCACTCCCTCCCTGGTGCTCCAAAGTCCTTCATTCATAATCCTCCTGGCCCCAGCCTCTCCTTGCCTAGTAAGTCATCGGTGAAACATCTGTCTCTCCCACTAGACCAGGCTTCACCATGTGTATACCACCTGCCACCTGATTCCCAGGCACCCAACTATATGTATACCTCATTGAAGAATGAGGATGGGTTTCAGAGCCACCCTCATTTCCCTGTCTCCTCTGGAAACACACCAGATGTGGAATCATACACATTGAGATACTAAGTCTTGGAAGAAAATTCCAAGAAATTAATCTACCTGCCAGCACTTGAATCTTCCCTAGAAGCACCAAATGTCCCCCCACCTCCCTCACACCTCAATTCACCCACTTGGCAGAGCTTTTCTGAGCCGGAAGACCCCAGGCTTCCCTCCTCACTTTACTGCTGTGACCACTTTTCAACCTAGAGCCTTCGATTTCACTCATGGGTATTCTTTTTTTTTTTTTTTTTTTTTTTTTTACTCATGGGTATTCTAGTCACACCTCCATGAGTATTTCTAGGACTGTATTTTCTATTACGTCCTTTGTTCCGTGGGAAGGTTCTGGCCTTGCTGGGGTTCAGACTTGGTAGTCATGGGGTTAAGAATTGGGCCAGTATGAACCTAAAACAGCCTGAGCTCAATGTCTGGCATACCAGGTGAGGCCCCAGCCCCATTCATTCACCAAGGGGGGCTTGGCACTGTACAGTTAAGGTGGCCTCTGCTAGGTGCTTATGATCAGACCAAGGTCCAGCTAACATGGGGCAGCCTCCATATCCAGCATCCTCCCACTGCCTCCCCAGCCACAGCAGTCTGTGCTTCATACTCCCTATAACAACCCCAACTCTGGGATCTGAAATATCAGATTTTTCTGGATCCCAACATTCCACTCTTTTAAATGGCCACATTTCAGCTGCATGTCTACATAGGGAAGGGGAAGGATCTAGATGGAGACACTGGGACCTGGATCTGGGAGGGAAGCACCAAGGCCAGGATTGTATGCTCACCCTTTGACACCACCTTCCCTTCCTGTTGCCTCTGCCTGGCATGTTCACCCAGTCTTTACCAAAACCCTCCCCATCCTTCAGTTTCTCTGATTTCACTCTAATTCGTCTACTCCTCTATCCTCCCAGCCCTGACAGCATTTGGCTTTATGGCAATAGCTACTCTCTTGCTACTGTCATAGCACTAGATACACCTTCATCTTGTTCACCAAAAGCTCCTGGAGGTCAGCAAGTTCCTGCTCACTTGTGTTCCTTATGGTGTCTATCAATTCGTTATGGTAGAGTCTACTCTATACCACGAACTCGCCGTGTGGCCTCCATATGTCTTCCCCCTCTCTGAGTCTCATACTTGTCATTTCTGTAACAAGTGTTAGACGAGACCATCTCTACAGTGCTTTCCAGCTGTGAAATTCCATGGCTCTGTGTATGACAGAAAAGGGAGGCTGGGCTCTGAGCGGTTTCTTAGCCCCACTCTCTCACGTGGCCCTCTGTCTCTGAGGCTCCCAGGTTTGAGCAGGCCTTGGGACAGACAGAGCGAGTGTTGGGCCACGGCTAATGAAGCCTGTCTAGCGGGACTGAGGAACAGGTCAGACCATGGCCATGCACCAGTTTGAATCACGCTACCCATCTCAGTCTCTTCACAGAGCCCTCGGAGGCCGTCCCTGAGGAACCCAAATCTGTGGAGATGCCCTTCCACCACTGCCACAGGGACCCCCTACCACAGCCGGGCCTCACCCCTGAGAGGCTGCAGGCACAGAGGCAGCTGTGTGCCGCCTGTGCCGTGTGCTGCGTCTTCATGGCCGGGGAGGTGGTTGGTAAGTCAGAGGGCTGCTCCTCGAACCCCGTCCTCTTGACCCCGGCCTGAGCCACTCTCCGCCCAGAGTCCCAGCAACGTTCCTGGTGGACATGCAGAGAAGGAGATGGCTGCAGTGGAGACCTGGGTGCTCAGGACTCAGGGAGCGGGAGAGGATGGGAGACAGCACCAAGGGGAATTCAGGGCAAGGTCCGCAGCGGAGGGGGGGGGGGCCAGGGCAGCTTCTCAGCATTAGCTGAGTCTTTTATTTTTTAAGATTTTATTTATTTATTCATGAGAGACACACAGAGAGAAGCAGAGACATAGGCAGAGGGAAAAGCAGGCTTCCTGCAGGGAGCCCAATGCAGGAGTCGATTCCAGGACCCTAGGATCACGCCCTGAGCCAAAGGCAGACACTCCACCACTGAGCCACCCAGGCATCCCTAGCTGAGTCTTTTAAAAGTCCTATTTTCTTGATATGAAAATGTGTCATTATAGGAAAACTAGAAAATGTGGATGAGTGAAAAGAAGCAAATAAGAACTTCCTGTAGTCCCATCACCAGAGAAAAACACAGTTCACATTTTGGTGCAGGGCCCCCCAGTTTTTCTCCCTGCTTATCCACATGCTGCCACAGCTCATGCTACTTTCTAACTGGACCCAGAGTACACTGCTTTATCCTTGCAGGTGGGTATTTGGCGCACAGCCTGGCCATTATGACCGATGCAGCCCACCTGCTGGCAGATGTGGGCAGCATGATAGGCAGCCTCTTCTCCCTGTGGCTCTCTACCCGTCCAGCCACCCGCACCATGACCTTTGGGTGGCACCGCTCAGGTAAGGCCCTGCATAGCCCAGTGAGCCTCTGATCTTACCAGAAGGTACCTCCTAGGGTCCCGGGCAGGTCTCTGATAGCTTGTCTCCCCCTGCAGAGACTCTGGGGGCTTTGGCCTCTGTGGTCTCCCTCTGGATGGTCACTGGCATCCTCCTGTACCTGGCCTTCATCCGCCTGCTGCACAGCGACTACCACATCGAGGGGGGTGCCATGCTGCTGACCGCCAGCATCGCAGTCTGTGCCAATCTGCTGTACGTGCCAGTATGGAGCAGGCACCATGTGGGGCTCAGGGCGAGGGGTCCTCCTCCCAGGTGGGAGAGCTGGCTCTCTCCCCTCCCCAACAGGCATGCAACACACACACATACACATACACAGTTCTCACCTGTCGCCTGCCCTAGGGCTGCCTTAAAACAGTTGGGAGAAAGACCTAGAACCCAGTAAGCAGGCATTTTTTTTTTTAATTTTTATTTATTTATGATAGTCACAGAGAGAGAAAGAGAGAGAGGCAGAGACACAGGCAGAGGGAGGCAGAGGGAGAAGCAGGCTCCATGCACCGGAAGCCCGATGTGGGATTCGATCCCGGGTCTCCAGGATCGCGCCCTGGGCCAAAGGCAGGCGCCAAACCGCTGCGCCACCCAGGGATCCCAGTAAGCAGGCATTTATTAAGGGCCTGCTGTGTACCAGCCACTCTGCTGGGGGCTTTCGGCAGCACTGTCTCATCTGAGCCCCACAACCACCCCATGATGTAGACAGTATCAGTCCTAGTGTACAGTTAATGAAACAGAAACAGAATGGAAGAGGTAGCTAGGTGATTTGCACAGGTGTAAATAGCAGGGTCAGGATGTGAATCCATGTCTCCAGCACCAAGTACAGTGTTATGTCCCCCAGGCTACATGATTTGTCTCCCTTGGCCGATGTTGTCTTTGTCTGGGGCTGGGAAAGTAGGGAGAAAATAGGTGGGGAAAGAGCTCCGGGGGGGGGTAGGGGGAGGTGGAGAGAATGTGGAAATAGGGCAGAGGAGGCCAGGAATGGGCCGCGTGGGCTGAGCTGCTCTGCTTCCCCCTCAGAATGGCCTTTGTGCTGCACCAGGCTGGGCCCCCCCACAGCCACGGGTCTAGGGGGGCGGAGTATGCACCGCTGGAGGAGGGGCCTGGGGAGCCCCTGCCCCTGGGGAACACCAGCGTCCGGGCAGCCTTTGTGCATGTGCTGGGGGACCTCCTGCAGAGCCTTGGGGTACTGGCCGCCTCTGTCCTCATCTACTTCAAGGTACTGTGCACACAAGCCTGCCCGGGCCTTCCTCCCCCAGCTCCACACCCTAACCCCCTCCTTGGACCCTTGGCCTCTCCCCCACCCCCACCACCCCCGCCAAGCTCCTAGCTCCCCCGAAATCCCTGCTCGGGGCATGGTCCCTTTCCCCCAGCAGGGCTCTCAGGGGCCTCTTGGGTCCTGTTTGTCTAAGACACCCCTAGGTCTTCCTCTGGAAGGTTCCTGTTTCCTGGGCTCAGAGGTCTCTTTCCCTACAGCCTCAGTACAAGGCAGCTGACCCCATCAGCACCTTCCTCTTCTCCATCTGTGCCCTGGGATCTACAGCTCCCACCCTCCGAGATGTTCTTCGTGTCCTCATGGAAGGTAAGTCAGATGTCACAGTTCCTCACCTGGATCCTCTCTGACCTTGCTCCAGCTCTGAGCCACCTCTCTTCTTTCAAGAGAGTGTCAGGTGAAGGCCTGGATCCTGGGGTCTATTGCTAGAAGGAGGATTCGGGCACAGAGTGAATTGTGGGGATTAATGGTGAGCAGACACAGAATGGGGGAGGTAGAGTCTGGTAAGGGGCTGTCCTTGGGCAGGAGGGGCCTTGGTAATAAGGCGTGGTGGGTGCTTTTTGCAGGTTCCCCCCGAAGCGTGGGGTTTGAGCCCGTGCGGGACACACTGATGTCCGTGCCAGGAGTCCGGGCAACTCATGAGTTGCACCTCTGGTCCCTTACGCTTACTTACCATGTTGCCTCCGCACACCTGGCCATTGGTGAGTACACACTGGGCCTAGCCAGTTACCTCCTAGAGATATTTCCCACCCCCTCAACCCGCCTCTCCCCGCCCCAGCCTGGCTCCCTTTCTAAACCTAGGAAGATAATCTGAATTGCTGGAATTGCAGGTCCATCTCTCTTTCTTGATCTCTTTTTCATATGTATGTGCATGTTGGAGACAAGGAACCCTGGACAGGGTATTTTGGGGGGAGGTGACACCCTCTCTGAAGTAGTGCAGAGAACCAGCAACCCTTTAAAAGATCACTAATAGTAATAAGTCTAGTAACAGGGCACATTAGGTAAGTTGTGACCGTGGGGTATCACGGGACTATTCAAACTGATGATTATGAACACTGTGTGGCAACTAGGAAAAATGTTTATGGTATAATGCTAAGAGGAAAAAGCTGAATGTAAAATTATATCTACATTATGATTCAACTATTAAAAATATATATGGTGACTCACAAGCTGACAAAGGCTTTTTGAGTTTCTTCCAGATGCAAGAAGCAATCAGAGACATGCAATTTGGATGCCAAAAATATTATACTTTGTGGGATAGTTGATGGTAACTTTAGAGTGACAATGAGAAAATATTTAACATCTGGATTGTCTTGGAGAATCGGGTGCTGTGGCTGCTGAAACATACAGCTGTTTATTGATAGTCAAAGAGCAGAAGAGAATAGAAAAATAAGAATAGTTTGGTGGTTAGCATGGTGGCATGGCTGATTAGGGGGTGAATCTCTCCAACCTTTTCTTTGGCATTTTTATGCTGTTGGTACAATACAGAAAGAAAATAAAGCTCCTAATTCAAGCCTGGCTTTAATGCTGTGCAAACCATTGGGTCCCCCTTCACCCGTCCTTATCTTGGCCCCTGCCTGGTTCCCAAGTCCCCTGGGAACCTGCTGCCTCTTATCACTCTCCCACAGACTCCACGGCTGACCCTGAAGCTGTCCTGGCTGAAGCCACATCCCAGCTCCACTCCCGGTTTGGATTCTCCAGCTGTACCCTGCAGGTTGAGCAGTACCAGCCCGAGATGGCCCAGTGCCTGCGCTGCCGGGAGCCCCCCCAAGCCTGAGCCAAGGCCCCGCCCTCACCCTACTGCCAGGCCCTGGCTCAGGCCCGGACTCTCAGTACCTGCCTCCCTGCTCTCGGAGAAGGGACAGCAGGTCCCGTACCCCTTCCTCTCTCCCTCCTTCCATCTGCCCATTCCCTAGCCCCCAGCTCCAGTGGACAAGACCAAAGTGTGTGTGGGGGGGGTGGGGAGGCAGGAGTCAGGCTGAATGGGAGTTAATCAGTGGGGGTGTGTAGAAATCCCTTGGTCCCCACTCCCTGTGGTTTAGGGAGCACAAGCGTCCTTTCCATGCAGTTCATTTGTCTGTGTGGCAGGCTGGCTGGCTGGCTGGGGGCATCTGCCTGTCTGTGTGCTGTTGGTGTGCCTATGCCTGGGGGAGGTCAGCAGGGGCCCCCTCCCCATGTGGCCCTCGCTCTGTCTATGCAGGAGCCCCAAAACCCGCACTTTGTTTGTTCTAGCCTTGTGGTTTTGTCTCCATGTGTATGTGTTTCTTGGTGCTGTGGCCTGTGTGTCTCTGTGCCTCTGTGGCTGTGCTATGGTCTCTCTGAGTCTGCACCATCCATGTGTCCTTTTGGGGATCTGTCTGTCCATCCCTCTGTTGGTGCTGTGCCCTCGGCTATCCCAGAGAGAGGGAGGACTCCACCACAGCTCCACCAATAAACTTGTGTCTAACTGCATCTTCCAGTCCGTGTACTGACTCCTCAGAAGAGGGAAAGAGAGCCTCATAGCCAGAGTGACCTCCCACAGCCCTCCTCCCTCCCACCCAGCTCCTCCACCTTCTCCACCCTCAAATATCCAATCCCTTGTAGGCTAAAACCCACCAGTCCCTTTGTTACCTTCCCCTACTGCATGCCTGGGTCTCCGGCTCAGGGAGAGTCCTTGCATGCCCTGGGCTTGGTTGCAGGAGAAAGTTGGAAGGCAAGGAGCCAAGGGATCCTGGAGAGTCATTCCTAAATACTCCTATAGGCCATCCGGGCCTCGGGCTGGTCAGAGGAAGCTTAGTCCCTTTGGGGAAGAGTGGTTGCACCACACTCTTTGGGCTGCGGACACCAAGGACCTCTGTTACTATCCCCCTTTGTCTTAAAGAATCATATATTTGGACAGATTTAGTCTTTATAAACCAAACTTTTTTTTTATATACTTTTTTTTTAATTAATTAATTTATTTATTTATGATAGTCACACAGAGAGAGAGAGAGAGGCAGAGACATAGGCAGAGGGAGAAGCAGGCTCCATGCACCGGGAGCCTGATGTGGGATTCGATCCCAGGTCTCCAGGATCGCGCCCTGGGCCAAAGGCGCTAAACCGTTGCGTCACCCAGGGATCCCAAACTTTTTTTTTTTTTTAAGATTTTTATTTATTTATTCATGAGAGACAGAGAGAGACAGAGACAGAGACACAGGCAGAGGGAGAAGAGGGACGAGATCCCAGGCTTCCAGGATCATATCCTGGGGTGAAGGTGGCGCTAAACCGTGGGGCCACCGGGGCTGCCCTTTATAAAGCAAACTTAAGGGATTATTGTTACTATTAAGGGATCCCTTAAACTTAAGGGACTGTGGATTTTCTTTTCTAAGAAATTAAACTCTGTGCTTTGATTTTAGATCTAGTGCTTTGGATCAGCAGGAGTTTGCAGGCCCTGCCACCCTAGGTTGATACAATTCCAGCCTGAAGCAAAGACACTGAGTATTTTCATTAGCCCGTGCATACTTCTGCAAGGCTTTCCTTTGCATAGTGGAAATATCTTTAATATAAAATGATCTTTTAAAAATTATTATAAAAACAATATATGCTTGCCTTAAGAATCCAGCAAAGGGGGCAGCTCGGGTGGCGTGGCGGTTTGGCGCCGCCTGCAGCCCAGGGCGTGATCCTGGAGACCTGGGATTGAGTCCCACGTCAGGCTCCTGCATGGAGCCTACTTCTCCCTCCTCCTGTGTCTCTGCCTCCCTTTCTCTCTCTCTATGTCTATCATAAATAAATAAATCCTAAAAAAAAAAAAATCCAACAAAGGATGGGGATCCCTGGGGGCCTCAGCAGTTCAGTGCCTGCCTTTGGCCCAGGGCGTAATACTGGAGTCTCAGGATCGAGTCCTGCATCAGGGTCCTGGCAAGGAGCCTGCTTCTCCCTCTGCCTGTGTCTCTGCCTCTCTCTCTCTCTCTCATGAATAAATAAATAAAATATTTTTTAAAAAATCCAACAAAGGAAAAGTGTATAAAGTAGAAAGTGAGTGTTTCCCCTATTCTATTACTCCCAGAAGTAACTGCTATTTACAGTTTGGAGTCTCTCTGCCTATATTTTTACGTTCGTACAAACAGTTCTACATAATAACATAGGTGGGATCACTTTATAGGTGAGATCATGAAACCTGCTTTTATGATTCAACCATACATCCTGGATGTGTCTTTCCATGTCAATACACTTAGATTTCATCGCTCTGTGTAAGGTGAGGCTTTTGGACTCATTGAACATAGGCCTGCCTCCCCACTCTGGTCTCAGCTGCACCCCCGTGCCCCCAAGGCTGAGTGAGTCTTGGCTGGCTGGCTGGCCTGAGTCAAGTCAGGCGTGGGAGGCTGGGCTGAGGTGAAGGGCTGGCAGTCCATCACGCTCGGGGCTGCTGAGGCTGCCCCAGCTGCTCTCCATGCTTTGCTAGTTCCTGATACTTTCTCATTTTACGACTCATTGATTATAGGCCCCAAGCGACATGATGGGGGTTGGGAAAAGGAAGGAAATGGAGGGTGGGGAAAATGAAGGACGAGATTTCCACCCTATGACCAGCCTTAAGCTGCAGCCCCCACTCTTTATCACATTGTTGGGTCCCTTTGCAGGGTGGGGAACAGTGTTCTGGGTGAAATGAGACCTCACAAAGGATGCAGTCCATTTTTGCCCTACACCCTGGCAAGATGAGAAAATGGAAGCTAAGGCTCAGAGAGGGAAAAGGACTTCCCCGAGGTCACCCAGCAAGTGACCAGTAGCAGAGTTGGGGTTCTCACCCCCCACTCAGGCCTCTTGGAAGCTCTGCCCGGTCCAATTTCTCAGCAAACCTTTGCTCAGCTTTTCCAGCAACCTGCTGCCAGCTGGCATGGCAGATACAGGGGCTCTGGACTCAGGCTTCTTGGTTCTGCCTTGGTCTTCTATTAATACACTGGTCACTTTAACCTCTCTGAGTTCCTGCTTTCCTAATTATAAAAGGAAGGATTACATAGCACTGTGGCATGAATGTGCCTGGTACATAGAGGGCATGTAGGAATAGGTTTTCTTGGGTGGAATCCAGGATGCAGGTGCGAGCTTTCAGGGGAACAGGGTGACCCAGCACCCTAATAGCAGGGATAGGAGCCCAAATCTACTGAGCTTACACTGGGTGCAAGACACCCTAGATGGTTTGACCTACACTTTTCAGATGGAGAAACTGAAGCATACGTGCCCAAGTATAACTGTCAGGGTTGAGATGCAAACTTAGTTCTGGCTGCTCTAAGGCTGCAGGCCTTTTACACACTGCCCTCCCTGCCCACCCACCTCCCAGCTTCAGTCTTTGCTCAGTCAGGATAGAAGGATCAGGAGCTTTCTCCCTCATTCATGTAGCCCTCTCTGGGGAGCTGAGGAAATCCTTATCTGCAGGAGCTGCCCGCATCCCCCCATTATCTCCCCCACCCACCTCCACTTGCTTATCCAGAAGGTCCTTTCCTCCTGCTGCCCTTCCCTGATGATAAAATATGTAGTAGAAGGTGAGGTGAGGAGACAGGGCTGGCAGGGAGGGGATGGAAGGGAAGCTGGGGAAGGGCCCATCCATCAGCCCAGCCCTGGCAGCTCTTTACACAGCTGGTTAACCAGGGGATGAGGGGAGAGGGCGGCCTGCGAGGCAGGCAGGGACCAGAGAAAGATGGGGTGGACAAGGGGTGGGTGGAGCGAGGGACAGGCCGGTCGTGCTTAATGCAGTTGTCAGGAGTGAGTGAGTGAGTGAGTGAGTGTGTGTGTGTGTGTGTGTGTGTGAGAGAGAGAGAGAGAGAGAGAGAGAGAGAGATGCGAGACCAAGGAGCAGACGGGAAAGCCAGAAGCAGGTGCGCGCCCGGAGACGGGGCGTGGGAACATCCGGGCAGAAGGGCCGGCCCCGCCCCCCTCGCTCGGGGCTCACCTGGGCCTGCTGGCCGGGCGGGGGCGGAGCGGACCCTCACCGACCGGCGGCGAGACCTGCAGGCCCGGCGGCCCAGGGGCACAGCCTGCCTGAGGCCAGGAGGAAGCCCAGGGTGATAAGTTGGGGTGCTCCTCATTCTGGTGACCCTGCTTCCCTTCCAGGGACTTCAGTGAGCTGGGAGCCCAGTCCCGCCGCCTTTAGCCAGGCCATCAGAGGGGGAGCAGCGCCCCCCTGAGGCCCACGCCAGGATAGCAGCAGAGGCGGCCGGAGGCTCTGGAGGTTATTTAGGGACCGAGGCTGGGTGGGAAGAGCCCTCCCCGGTTCCTGGCAGATTGCCCCAGCCCCGTGGAGAACTGCGTTCAGGGAGTTCCCTTTGTACTTGAAGGAGTCTTTGTCCCCAACTCTGGGAGTTCCCAGGGCTTCTCTGTCTCTGCTTTGATCACCAGGCCCATCCCATCACCACCAGGTCGACACCTTCTAAGGGGTGCTAAGCAGTGGGGCAGAGGCGGAGGCGATCACAGATGGGCCTACAAAGTGGGTCCTGTTGCTAGGATAGCGGGAGAAAGTGGGCAGCGAAAAGGTGCAGGTAGGAGGGGCCTCCTGTGGTCAGAGCCAGTGCCTGTCTCCTTCAGCCCCCACTCCCTGCCCTCTCTCTACCCCAGCCTTTCCCCCCCCACCCACCTGGCTGCAGCATCTTGAAGCCCCAGGAAGCAGCCCCAACTGGACCTGAAGGAGCTAATGCAGAGAACAGGTTTCCTCCCTTTCAGGGCTGACTCTCAGGGCCACTCATAAGCTATTCCCCTCCTCCCCTGCAGCACCAGAGCTCCTACTCCCTGTGGGAGACTTTCTGGTCAGTTCCCAAGTGGGTGCCTCAGGATGGGAGAGAAGGAAAGTGCAGCAGCCATCAATATACCCTCTCCCACCCTAGCTTAGTACTATGTTCCTAGGAGAAGGCTATAGGTTCCTTGTACAGAACAGCTTCCATTCTTAGAGGGAAACAAGAGCTTCCCAGAATAGAACAGGAAAGCACTGTAGGGGGCCTCCAGGTACACCCCTTCTAAGATTTTCTCTCCAATTTGGTGCTATGCCTGTGGCACCTGGTCCCAGGGATCACTGCCTGACTTTCTCTCTGACCCAAACAGTCTGAACATTCAATTCCACTCTCTTGTTCTCTTTGGCTCAACCAAGACAGACTATAAATTTTAAAAGAGCTGGAGCCAAAAGCCTAAGGAGAGAGAAGATGGAACCAAACCCAGGAACTAAAAGACAGTTAAAGCTTACCAAAATAAGCAGGTTTCAGGCCTTACACTAGCAAACATGCTTTTTCTTGGCCCAGAGATTGCCTCTCTGTTCCCTTCCATCCTGCCCACCTGCTGCACCAGAGCAGGGTTCGGTTCAGAACTCGGTCACACAGGACTTCTGGGAAGCACAGTGATGGGGTGAGATTGCTCTGTAAATCATACAGATTTACAGAGCCCGGAGGGGGTGGTGGGGGTGGAAGGAGGCACTGCTTTCCTCATGTTTGCCTGGCACTTAGACATTCAGTAATGGCTGTAAGTGAAGGAATGAATGGAGAAAAAGAGTAAACAAATGGGTGTGAGAGTCATACAAAGTCTAAAAGGTACCATCTTTTTTTAAAAAATTATTTTTAAATAATCTCCCCAACATGTGGCTTGAACTTGCAACCTCGAGATCAAGTCACCTACTCTACTGACTGAGCCAGCCAGGTGTCCCTATTAAGTGCCATCTTAGTCCCCAGGCTCCCACCCATAGGCAAATGAGCCGGTGCCTTACAAGCTGACCCTCCAGGACAAATCTGCAGCAGCATTTGGTGGTAACTAATCAAGTGCTTCTCAGGGAAGAAGTCATTGACATTGCCAGAGTCCTCCAAGGTGAGTGACTCGCCTGTCCCTGGTCCTGCCCTGGACATTGCTTCCCCCCACCTCACCACAAGCTCACAGTTTGTCTTCCTACTAAGCCCCGCTTGGTGACCCTTTTATTACTCTCCTAAGGATTCATCACAGCTTTCCCAGCTTCTTCAGGTCTCTTTCTGGTCCTAAGGCCACACACATTTTTTCCTTGCCTCTTGGTGAATGACAGCTTCTAGACCAGTCCATCACTAACCCCATGAAATGTGGTGTCCCCCTTATAGCCAGAAAGCATCAGAGTAACTATGATACCAAGTCCCTGCCTCAGACTTCATTCTCTTGGATCTCCTTCAGAATCTCACCTGCTGACACCTCATTCCAGACCTCACACACCTGCAACTCTGGGACTCTTTGATGGCTTTCTTCTGAGTTCTCCTCCACCCTTTCTGAGATTCTGCTCATTTCTCCTTGCTCTCATTCTCTCGGTGAACTAATCCAGAGGTACATATTTAGAGAGTTTTGATTGGGATCCCTGGTTTGGCGCCTGCCTTTGGCCCAGGGCGCGATCCTGGAGACCTGGGATTGAATCCCACGTCGGGCTCCCGGTGCATGGAGCCTGCTTCTGTCTCTGCCTCTCTCTCTCTCTCTCTGTGTGACTATCATAAATAAATAAAAATTTAAAAAAAATTAAAGAGCTTCGATTACCTTTATGCTGATGATTCAGTCAACAAATGTTTACTGAGCCCCCGGTATGGGCTCAGTACTTTTCTTAGTGCTTGGGTTATATTAGTGAGTAATGTCCCTTATGTAATCACATTATTTATCTGTCGCATGTTGCCCCAACTCCCCAGTTTCATTATCTCCACTGTATCTCCACATATGTCCCACAGCAGCTGAAAAGCATCACACCCAAACAGAATACATCCTTCTGTATCCCAAACTGGCTCTCTGATCTGCATCAGCCCTCATTCTCCCCATCTCAATGTCCCATGCCTGGAAGACTTTTAGTCCTTCCTATCCTTAGGATTTTCATATTTCATAACATCCCTTTCTGCCTTAGTCCAGACCATTGTCATCCATCATCTGCCTTTTGTGCAACAACATTCTAGTTGGCTTCCCTGATGGAATGGCTCCTATCCCCCATCTCTTCCAGATGCCGCTGCAAGGTTAGTCCTCCCCGTGCACTCACTTATCCTGGCACTCGCTGTCTGCTCCTCATCTCCACCGGCCCATGTCCCCTCACTGTCTAAGGAGTATTGTCACAGAATTATAGACACCTACCAGTGTTACACTGGGAACTCCCAACGCTACCCTTTCAGCTAAAGCCCAAAGCTGCACCAACTTGCCATGGTTGCAGCTCATTAATGGTAACAGGTAGGAATAGGACAAAAGTGGCAAAGCTCCAAGGGGAATGCCTATTTTGAGATTTTCTTCTTCACAAGTGTAGACAGTAAAGAGTTGGGGAAAATGACTTTGCAATGATAATACGGGAACACATTGAGTCAGACCCTTTTTCACAGAGGGATATAGCTAAAGGGTTCATCCAAAAGTAAAAGTAAAAACGACTTAATATTTGTAAAATGCTAGAACAGTGCTTGGCACAGAATTAGAGCAATGTTAACTTAAAAAAAAAAAAAGAAATAGATCAAATTGCTGAAGATTCTCAGGAGGAAAGGAGACCAGAAAACTTTTTTTTTTTTAACTTTTTATAGTTAATGACAACCACATGGAGTGTATGAGATTGTTTCTCAATGGACATGAAACAGCCTTAAGTATGGATATTTTGTTTAAAGCGCTGTTTTTATTTCTTGCTGATAGCTTCATTTATTTCCCAAGGTACTAAGATCTCATTTCTGGTTATAGGGGAAAGAAGTTTATTCAACTTAGAGCTGTGTTATGATTAGGAGAGCCAAAGAAAGGAACAGAGCAGAACACCTCCCACCACTTAGCAACTGAGTAGAATGTGTGTGCTGTTTGGCACAAACCCTTCTACTTGAGGACTAGGCTCTCCGAGTTCTGTGGGAATCTGTGTGTGACACGTTCCCAGGTACTTGGGAAAATAATCTCTTGATTTGTTTGAATAACCTCAGAAGGGTAACTGAAGCTCTAGAAAGGATAAGTGTTCTCTAAATGATACTCTTTCTAACCCACAAAGTCCTCCAGGCCCCCTGTGAGAGAACTTGTCAGGGTCAGGGCCAGGGCCAGGAAGCCAGGTCCCAGCTCTGCAGGAGCTGATGGAGTTATACCTAGTCCCACCCTCCCTCCAACAGGGCCTGTGGTTATGAATTCTGTTTCTGTTGGAATGCACACCCAAACCTCTTTGTCTGGTCTGTGGCTTCCCCCAACCCTAACAGTCAAAGCCAGAGTGCTCTGCTGGGTCCAGGTGTAGAGCCCCTCCTCAGTGCTCCAGACCCAGGGTTACTCCTGTGTTCAAGCTGTGCTGGCAAAAATATTCTCTTCTCATCCCACCTGCCTGGGCCTGCCCTTTTCTCGGGTAATGGCTCAAACCCTACTCAATGGACAGGAGCCCGGGTTTGTGTTGATCTCTCTTCTGAAAACTGGCTCCCCAGATACCTTAGCCTCATTCTCTGCTTTAGATTTGGCAGCTTTTCTCTCACTCTGGTTTTGGATGCCCTTAAAGCCTGAAGTGACTCTTTCCTTTTTGTTTTACTAGAAAGATGGGTTTGAACTCAAGTGGTCCCACATATGAATCTTAGCTATGTAACTCTGGGTAAGCCACCTGGTAACTTTTTGTTTATGAGCCAGTTTCAGCATCTGTAAAATGGTTAGAAAGTGGATACTAAGATTACATGAGAATATGTGGAAGTTTGTGCTCACATCGTTTTCAAAAAATGAGTCCCTTCTTTCCCATCTCTGTAACATGCTAATAGCTCTTTGCAGGAAGTGGGTTCTTCCTGAATGATGCTGGTGCACTTTGGACCACCACGTGCCAGCCAGCATGTGGCAGTCCAGTCTGTAGAGATCATCGGATGCCTTATTAGCTGAGGCCTCAAGTGATCTTGTTCATCCTTAGGGGTGGGAGGTAGGGTGGTAAGTCAAGTCTGCTGAATTAAGAAATTTCTTTAATGCTACTAAAGTTCATGGAATGGAACAGAATAGCTCATACACTTTTATGATCCACAGAAGCCCTGACCTGCAAAGACACATGAGCTACTTTACCCCAGTCCCTAAGCCCAAGGTTTCTAAGCCAAGTGCTCTTCAGCCCTCCATGGCATCTGCCCCTGTGCCCCTGGTCCAGTCTGGGAAGTCCAGTGTCAGCCAGAGGCTCCCAGGGATAGTAGGTAGGAGGGGCTCCTAACAGTGACGGCACGTGAATTCCAAGGCCAGGTTTTGAGGACACAAGGGCCACCTCAACCACTGAAGAAAAGGACTGACCACAGAGGGAAGAAGAGGAAAGGCCTTGCCAGATAGTACCCTGTAACTTGCATCAGAATTTTGAGTGCAAATTTATTGAGGAAAGACAGTGGGCTATGGCTCAGTGCAGCACAGGACTCCGCACCAACAGAACAGCACATTCCTGCCCAGACCCCAGAGAGCCACGGCTCTGAAAATGCTGAGCCTGGCTGCTTGGCCCTGGCCAAAGCAAGAGCCTGCCCAGTAAGGCTGCTCTTGGATTTGGGAAACCGTTCTCAAGTTCCAGAAGAAAGTCCTGCCCATTAAACTAGCATCCTCTGCTGAAGCCAGGATACATGTGAGGAAGCAGGCACTTACAAGCAGCTTAGCTGTTTATTTAGTCAGTAGAAAAATGACTTTACAGGTTTGCGGTACATTAAGGGAGACGGGGCCCCACCCCCATGCTAGAACACTCCAGTCCAGTCCAGTGCCTGACACGTGGTCTGCAGATGTGCATATGGGCACATGAGCTATCTGGACGCCCCAGAGCATCTCCTAAGTGTGCTGCCCCCGTGGGGGGCACCGATTTCATGCCCAGCAGCTGGGCCTGACAAGAAGAATCTGAGGAGTCAAGCCCTAGAAGCGGCCCAGCACAGTGGCTAACAGAGCCATGCGTATGTACATGCCATTCTCGGCCTGGCGGAAGTAGGCTGCTCGGGGGTCTGAGTCCACCTCCACACTGCAAGAGAAGGACAATGGTTAGCACACAGCCCACAAGATGGACTGTCTTAGACCAGGTGCCCACCCCCAGTGTAGCCTCAATTCTAAAGTCATGTCACCTGATCTCATTGACTCGAGGCATTGGGTGCATCACCACCATCTTCTTCTTGGCCCGTGTCATGATGTGGGGAGTGAGGATGAACTGGCCAAAGCACTGTGAGGCAGACAGGGGCCCTGTCAGTGTCTCAGGGCTGGGGTGGCTGTGTGGCCATAAGCCTGGATTCCTCCAGGATCCCTTCCACAGCCACACATGGTTATCACAACCAAGAGGCCTGATCAAGCTTCCAGCCGTCCCATCCACTAATTTGGATGCCTCGAAGCTCCAGCCCCGGCCTCCCCTCAACCGCGGCACTCACAGCTTCATACTCCTGGCTAGACTCAAAGCGTTCCTTCTGGATTCGAGTCATGTAGAGCACATCAGTGTCGGGCAGGGCTTCCTCAATGCTCTCAAATTCCTCCTGGAGGGTGAGGCAGAACCAGAGTGAATGCAGTGCCAGGCTCTCACTGCCCAAACCATGTCCCTCATGGCCTCCTGGGCTCACCTGCTTGGTGCCACGGGCCGCCACAAAGGCCCGCACATTGGATGGCATGCGCAGGCTGGGAGGGGCCACATAACGCAGGCTGACACGGTACTGGGTGAGCAGGCAGGCCAGAGAATGCACTGTGCGTCCATGCTTCAGGTCCCCCACCATTGTGATCTAGGGGAGGAAGCCAATCACCAAGAGGGCCCTCAGATCAAGCACCTGCCCTCCCGCTTCAAAGCTTTCAGACTCAGGACCAGGATATAGGCCCCCTTGCTGCATGCAGCATGCTTTGGAGCAGAGAAGGTACTTCCCAGCTGCCTCACTCTCCAGACCTACCCCTGGCAGGCCTCTAACCCTGACCCACTACCCTCACCGTCATGCCATTGACAGTCCCAAGCTCCTCCCGGATGGTGAAGATGTCCAGCAGGGCCTGGGTGGGATGCTCTCCAACCCCATCCCCAGCATTGATCACTGGCCTCCGGCAGTGCTTGGCTGCCAGCTGTGAACATGAGAACAAGAAAGGAGAACCTTGTCTTCTGCATCTCAGTGGCCCCCGCTCCTTGCCCAAGCCCCACTCTTCCTGGGTCCCCTTCCCTGTCTGGCCCAGACAGAGACTTGCAGTCATGTCCCTAGATCCATCCTCATGAACCCTGTTCCAGTGTGTAGCTGGCCTCACCTCCACTGCTCCAGGCTGGGGATGCCGAAGCACGACGACGTCGGCATAGCAGCTCATGGTCTGCACTGAGTCAGCCAGGGATTCACCCTTCTGGACCGAAGATGTGGCTTCTGAGAAGCTGAGCACAGCGCCCCCCAGCCGGGCCATGGCTGCAGCAAAGGAGCTGCTGGTGCGCGTGCTCACCTCGTAGAACATGGAGGCCATTACCTTCCCCTGGCGGGAGGGCAAGACTCAAAGTGAACATGGGTGTGTTCATCCTGGGGAAAGCACAGGCTGCTGCTTGCTTCCCCGACTTACACAGGAGGGAACCTCTCCCTGCAAACCTCCTCGTGACCTGTCCTAACCTTGACATTTCCATCAGTGTCACGCTGAGTTAAAGGCTCCACTTCCAAAGAAACCACTACTAGGTATTTGAATGAGATACTCTCATTCTCTGGGGATGAAGGAAACACCCCAGTTCTATCCCGTGAATACATATGCATAGACCAAATGACCAGATCAGGCTGATACACTGGCTCTCAGGGCCTTGTAAGTCAGTTAAATACTCAGAGACCAGACATGGGGGCTGAGGGGTGCCTAGGGTAACAGAACCTTCCAGAGTAGAGAAAGCTAAGTAACACATTGTAGAGCATTTAGATTTACATGAAGGGACCTCCTGTGGAAGAGGGAGATCCCTGCTGACAGGATCCTGGACCCATAACCCACAGCCCTGACCCTGACCTTGAGTATGTCGAGGCTTCGCTCCTTCTGTACCATCATACGCAGCGTGTGTGCCACATTGAACAGGTGAGACATCTAAGAAAGACCCTCAAAGTCAGCTGGAAAGGCAGTGGCCCTCAGAGGTCCTACCCCAACTTTTCAGATTCTCAAAGCTCTGGGTGGCCCCATCCTCCCTCCCCCAGGCACCTGATCCTTGGTGAATTGCTGGACAGACAGGATATGTTGACCCACTAATGAGTGCAGCAGGGGTGAGGTCTGGGGGTGCAGCAGGCCAGGGGTCCCCAGGTTCTGGGGTGACGCCTGTCTAGGTACTGGTGGTGGAGGGTAGCAGGTGCCATCAAGAGTTCCCATCAGCTCTGCAGTGAGGGACGGGGCAGAAGAGGTGGGTCAGAGGGTTCCTCCTACACAGGCCAGATGAGACAGGTCCCCAAGGTGAGCGTATGTTTCAGGGGAGTCTCACCTGGCTCAGCTGCCTTCCGAGACGACTTTTCCTTTGGCTCCTCAGCTACCAAAACAGGGAAACAGGAAAGATGTAAGTCTGTAACTAAGGTCTGTGAAGAGCTCCCATTTCCCCACACTCTGGATCACAGCGTCTGTGTTAAACCAACTCACACGACAGTAGCTATAGCAGGTTAGGGGAAAACAAGAAGGACCAGCAGCCCCGGGGGCACACAAGTGATTTCCCATGGGGGCTGCTCTGTGTGGGCAATGGTGCCCTCCCAGGGCCCCCCCAGGTGGCCAGGGGATCCTAGGCAAGGGGAACGGCCAGGCTCACACCAACCAACAACCTGGATTTACCCCACGTTCTGCTGCCCCGTGGGATCCCAGCTCCCGGGCGGAGGAACACAGCTGCCCACAACAAGAAAGGGCCGTAAGAAGCTGTGGGGTGCCTACCTCACTCTGGGCAGACTGCTTTAGGCAAAGGAGGGTACAGAGGATCAGACTAGGATGAGGGGATGGCAGGAAGAACACAGTAAGTGAACAAAAGTGACCCCAGTCTATCAGGGACACTGTGGGGGAAGAGGAGCCTGTCTCTACACATCTCTAAGTCCAAGTGGCCCCATCCTCTACATCATAGGATCTCTGTCTTACCTGGCAGACCTGGATCAGAGGCTCGGTGAATTCGGGGTGGCAGGTGGAAGCGGCCATCAGGAAGCCCTGGGACTGCCCGACGGGGTCTCTCAGGCGTCTGGAGACAGAGGCCTAGTGTTTTGAAATGTACTGACCCAACTCTCAAGTTCAATCCCTTAAGAAATGCCAAACTGCTCACTGTCCGTGGTGAGGATGGACTGGATCCCATTCTCCATCACATCCCCTCAGGCCCATCCTTCTGCTACGCTGTCCTTGATGGAGGGAGATCACCTAACCTTTCAGAGGTGTGTGCTAGCCCCATGACAGGCCTCTAGATGAATCCATCCCTGGTTGGGTACCTGTGTTTCGATCCCTGGTTGGGTTAATGGGTTACCTGTTTCCCCTGGGTAGGTAACCTCCTAAATTGAGAGCTTATTCTATGTTTTACAGCAAAGAGGTAGATGGTGGAAATTTTAAGTGTCAAGGGCAGAGCCTTCCACCCCCTAAATCACCAATGAAAACATATGTGCTGCTAGCCAGGTCCCTGGCTGCATCCCCCAACACACCCACCCTGATCCCGGAGCACTGTGGATACCGTGGTGATCTCACTGGCGGCAGGGGCTGGGGGTGCCAGCTGGGGAACAGTTCCCTGAGGCCACTTGCGGACATCCTGTCCATAGCCCGGGGGCACCAAGACCTGCAGGCAGAGGGCAGGGGCAGGAGAATGAGCAGGGGGCAAAGAGCTAGACTGAGGCCTCACAGGAGTGCAAACCACCAAAGAGGAAAAGCACCTCAAGGGACCCTACCCTTGCCTACCCACAGAGAAGTGCTGGGGCAGCAGGACAATGGCACACAGGAAACTGTGACTGGGATGGGGCTTGGGCCACACACATACCTGCCCGTCGATATAGGCCACCTCTCCTCGGAGGACCACACGGCGGACGGTGCCCTTCACCTTCTGCCCTTCAAAGGGTGTCCAGTGCGCCTTGGAGAAGGGCATGTGGCTGGGGATGGTCCATTCGTGCTCCAGATCCACCTGCCCAGAGTCACGGGATACACGAGGGTAGGGCCACACCACAGGATAGCTACAGGCTGCAGAGCTGCCCACCCCACCCCAGGCCCACTTGCCCACACCTCCACATAGGTGTCCTCCTGCGGAGGCAGGTGGAAGATCCGGCGGGGATTGTGGTGCAGCCGCTGCAGCAGGTCATCCAGACTCAGCCGGCCCTCACTGACTGCTGTCAGCAGCAGTGGCAGCATGGTTTCCAGCCCTGGGAAGCCAGGGGGAGGCCGGGGCCCACACTTCTCCTCCAAGGTGTGAGGGGCTGGGAGCGAAGAGAACAGTACCCTCAGGCCCAATCATCTCCACGTCTGGGAAGTCACACAGGCCACTGGGACTGGGACTGCACTGACTTACTGGCCCCGATGCTAACCTCTTCTGCTTATAAGGAAAACAGGTAAACCAGGACAGCTGCCATCTTTTTGGGGACCATACCTTTTACCTGCCTTCTCTCATTTATAATTTTACTCATTTGCTTGTCCGTTCCTTCAGGGAGTACTTACCGCACACCCATCACAGCCCAAGTGCTATGCTACACAGATCAAGTCCCAGCCCCCAGAGCCCAGAGGCCCTGAGCTGGGGGATGAGCCCTGCTGGGCAGAGAGGTACACTACGGGCCCTCTCACCATGGTCTGAGGCGAAGCAGTCGATGACAGCCATGTTCTCCCATAGGGCCTCCACGTCCTGGCGGGACCCAAGCTCCGGCCGGACCTCCCCCTTCCCTGGCCCCAAGCGTTCCAGGTCATCGCAGCTCAGAAATAGATGGTGGGGTGCCACCTCACAAGTCACTGGCAGCCCCCGTGCCTTTGCAGCTTTAATCAGCAGGATCTGGGGGGAAAGTGGGGAGATCTGAGGAGGCCTCCCTCATGCCCTACCCTACAGAGTCCCTGCATCTGACACCCCCTCTAGGAAAGTTATGGGGCAGACATGTTTGAGGGGGCTGGTTCCATGCTCCCCAACCGCTGGTCCCCACAAGGAGTAGCCTGACCTCTTGGTATTACTGGGAAAGCAGAAGGGGCACTGGACCTCTGAAGTACTCTCACCTCCTCCTTCCGAGCCACGTGACATATGTGTACTGATCTCTGGGTCAGTTGGGCCACCATGAGGATGGCAGCAACATTCTGCCTCTCTGCGTGGGCCACGATGGGGAGGTGGGATGGCCATGTCTCAAAGTGCTGGGGACAGAAAGAATTTATCAGGGAGCATGTAGAACCTTTAATTATCTAAGGTCATTAGAGCCCAGCCCAGAGCCCTCACAGAGCTCTTGACACTTCACTGATGTTAGCCTCTGATGTGCGCTCCTCAAGCTAAGAGGCAAAGTTTGGTTGCCTCCTCCCACCAGCCCACTCCCTACCTCCATCCACTGGGCCACATTGTCCAACCGAAGCTCAGAGAAGGTCTCGTTGAGGTAGAGCTTTAACCCAGCAGCAGACCCAGCCACAGCACCCAGGGTCCCTGCATTTTCTGACGAGGCTCCGAGAAATAAGGTAAAGTCACAGCGGGCACCAGCTTCTGCCAGCTGAAGGGGATACATATGAGATAAGGCCCATTGACATCCATGCCAGGGACCCCAGACTTCTGGGAGGGGCAGAGGGAGGAAGGGTCTGAGAGGCAGGTAGGGACACATCTGGGTCACCATGAAGCTGGAGTGCCAGCGCTCACCTTCTGGGCCAGGGCCAGGGCTGGTGCATCAATGATGGGGGGCCGGGTGTTTGGCATGGCGCATACCATAGTAATGCCCCCAGCCAGGGCAGCAGCCGTGCCTGAGGCAAAGTCCTCCTTGTGTGTGCCCCCTGGTTCCCGAAGGTGCACATGGATGTCAATTAATCCTGGAAGAACATGGATGTGGCAAGATTAGAGGACAGTTCAGAGACACAAAGGACATCAAAGACTTGAACTGGGGTGGCAGGAAAATGAGCAGCTGAAATGAGCGGAGAGGTGGTGAGCTTTCTCAGTCAAGGGTATGGCAGATGGTGGGAGAAAAGAGCTCAAAAAGAAAGATTCTGGCCCTCAAACTCTATGCCGTCCAGGCAGGGTGTGGACCCCACAGCCAGGATCTGTGCCAACTGCTACCAGAGTGCAAAAGCCAGGTTCTCCCAAAATATACACTTACCAGGTAGTCGCACGAGCTTTTGGGAGGTCATACAGTCAACGTGCACCTTCAAAGGAGGGGCTGGCCCAATCTGGCCTAGTGCCTGCAAATGAAAACCACAGCTCTGATTTAAGGGCATCCTGGGAGTCGTAGGTAGTGACTGGGTTTTCCCATAAACCAGGCTCTACTTCTCTCCATCCACCTTCCCTCTCTCTGCAGTCAAAATGCCTGCTTATTACCATAACTACTTCATCCTGAGATTTCCTAGCCCCATGACACACTCACTTCCCCCTGCCCCACTAAAACTGGCTGTTGCCCTCCCAAGCACCCAGGCCCCAGTCACCTCCACAAACAGTTTGGTGCACTTGATATCAATGATGAGGGGCACGGAGAAGTCAGCAGCCAGGCGCCGGGTGCGGTAGCCCTTGGTGACGAAGGAAGAAAGACGCCGGCCCCCAGCCCCACGCATCGATAGGTTTATCACTAGTTCAAAGTGATTCTCAGCCAGCTGCTCCAAGATGCTTCGCTGTGGTGGGCATTCACCATCCACTGCCTCCTCAAAGTGCCAGTCCACAGCTGTTACCTATGCCCCAGAGACATGGTCAAGGGCTAACCTGAGCCTGGCAGGAATCAGAAAGGACAGCCTAAAGGGATTACAGGTGGCCCAGGAACCCATGAGGAGGAGACTGAGGATCCACGGGGTGGGGACCAGGGCTGGCTCTCTCTGCTCCCAGCAAATTATATTTCCTGACAGGAAAGACATCTACTCAATGGTTACCAAGGGCTCTGTGCAGTATGAGCCTGCACGTGTATGTATAGAAATACTCCCCTGGAAAGAAACACATCAGGATGTTAACAGTGGTAAAGAAACCATAAGACACTTTTTCCCTTGTTTCTCTATACGTTCCATTTGCCCTACATGGAACACACAGGACTTGTACAACAATAAAAGCTGGGGAACACAGAGATAATTCTCTGGTACAACGCGGGGTAGGCTGCAGGAACCCCTGTACCTTGACGCCGTGCTCCGTATAGAAGTCAGCAGTGCCCAGACTGGCGTAAAGGCTGTAGCCAAGGCTCTCCAGCAGCCGCACGGTTGGGAGCAGCTCACTTTTGTTCTGAACCAAGCAGAAGGAGGATGAGGTTGTGTCTCTCCTGACTTCCCCTGCAAGGACAGCCGAGGCTCAGAGAGCCAAGGCCACCTGCCCCCACCTCTCTGGGCAGCACCCATTCCCCCCCTTCCCAGAGTCGGTACCTTATAGCTGCCAATGGTCAGCAAGATGTTCTTCTTGGGGATCTTAAAGCCAGTGCTTAGCATGGCCTTGAGGTATGCCTCGCAGCGGCTCTCCCCAAAGCCAGCCACTTCCCCGGTACTGGTCATCTCCACACCCAACACCACATCAGCACCCGCCAGACGGGAAAACGAGAACTGAGGGACCTGAGGGAGCAGGACGAGAGAGGCCATGGCAGGAGGGGACCACCTCTCCTTGCCCCTTCCCTTTGGTCTCATCCAAATGGCAAGATTAGCCTTCTCTGCAGCTGCTGTGCCTGTGCACTACATCGGTCAGTCTCCTGCTTATTACCACTCGGTTTCCACTCACTTATTCCTTTCCACAAGGCCTATTTGTAGGCCTTGGAACACTTCCTCAACAAGCTCTGTAAATCAAATGTCCTGACTGTCCTTCAGGACTCAATTCAGGTACCACCTCTCCTCCTAGGCCTTCCCAGGTCACCCTTTTGGAAGGGGCATCTCTTGTTTGTAAACTCCTTCAGCATTTTATTCTCGTCTCTACCATGTAGATTTATCACAGACTGATACAGAAGCAGTTTTTGGACCCAATTTCCCTTGCCTCCCATTACTAGAGCGTGAGCTCCTCAGGGACAAATACCATCTCATCGCCTTTACGGATGGCCCAGTGATGCACTGCCCACAAGAGTTGCTTGGTTTGTGCTTGTGCTATGTATGAGTGAACCCTCACCTACTGTCTCCCTTGGCTTCTGATAGCTAACCTCCAGGTTTCAGTTCTCCATACCTTCACCCCCACGACTCCGGAGCCAGTCATGAGCCCCACAGGTTCCACTTCTTCCCCCATGATGACCCGGGTGGCCAGTGCTACTAGGTCCACACCAAGTGTCTTGGAGACGAAAGGGAAGGAGCGAGAGACACGCACGTTGCATTCGATGACTTTCAGTTGGTCATCCTGGGGCAGAGAGGGAGTGGTCAGTCCTTGCACAGGCTGGGCTTGCTGACATTACTCCCCTGACCTACCACTCTGGGCGTCAGCAATCGGGAACAGGGGTCAGGGTGATGGACTGTCACAAACCCCGACAACACTGTGGGCTCTAGCAAGGCCCCCTTTCCTGCCACTTTCAGATCTACTCCAATGAAGGCAGGACATGGGCTGCTTACTGGCAGCGTGGCTCCACAGAATAAGGAGGTGCTAAGATCCTTTAGTCCCCTCCTTTAGCCCCCTCTTTCTACCTTGGCAATGAGCTGCAGATTGAAGGGTCCTGTGACCTGCAGCTCCTGGCCCACAGCGTGCACGATGGCTTTAATCCGCTCCAGGGTTTTGGCAGTGATGTCTTGAGGTGGGGTCACCAGCGTGGCATCACCTGAATGTACACCTGCATTCTCCACATGCTCAGAGATGGCAATGGCTGCCACCACACCATCACGGGCCACAGCATCCACGTCAATCTCCTAGTGGGGATGTGAGGGCAATGTGCTCCAGAGCAGGGGCCAATTTCTTCTCCCACTTGCCCCAGGGAGCTCCCTTCCTTTAAGAGCCTTGGTACAAGCCATCCTTCCCAGTCCACTGTGCCCATAAAGTGCTGTAGGGCTAGAGGGGGGAGTCTCCACCCAGGCTGGAGAGCCTGCCCTCAGAGACTTCTTTTGTTTGCAGCCCTACCTTGGCCTCCTGGATGAACTTAGAGATGACCACAGGGTGCTCCTTAGAGACGGCTGCCGCACTGCTCAGGAAACGCTCCAGGTCCCCATCGGTGTAGGCCACATTCATAGCAGCGCCGCTTAGCACATAGGAGGGGCGCACAACGCAGGGGTACCCCACCGTCTGGCAGAACTGGCGAGCAGACTAAGGGTGCAGCTGGGTTGGTTACACTCAACCATGACTTAATCCAGCTTCCAGCCTCCCACCTGGCCCCAGCCCACCTCTAGGTCACTGAGCTCCCTCCACTGAGGCTGGCTGATACCAATGGTATCTAGGAGCCGGGAGAATTTGAAACGGTTCTCAGCTGAGTCGATGGCTTCCGGAGAAGTGCCCAGCACCCGGCACTGCTGCCGATGCAAAGCCATGGCCATGTTGTTGGGCAGCTGCCCACCCATGGACAGGATCACGCCTTCAGGGTTCTCTAGCTCATAGATGTCCATCACCACCTTAGTTCAAGAGGAGAATAGAGTGAAGGACTAAGTGGTCAGGGATCCAAGCATTCCTGCTCACTGTTCCTCACCCTCTACTTCCCCTCAAACCCAAGCTGCAAAGAATCTTAGGTCAGCCAGCCACTCCCACTTGACCCTGGCCACCCAGGCTAATGAGCAGTCTTCATCCCTCTCACCTCAAAAGAGATCTCATCAAAGTAGAGTCGGTCACACATGTCATAATCAGTGCTGACTGTCTCTGGGTTGTAGTTCACCATGATGGTCTTATATCCCATCTGTGATAGAGAGGGAAATGAGATTTAGCGAGGAGGTGGGAGGAAGAACATGGAGAAACAGGCAAAACCCGTACTTCAAAGAGCACCTCAGCTTTTTCTGAAATGGCTGTAAGGGACACCCTCCTTGGGAGGGAAGTAGGATCAGCACTGTAGGTATTAGAGAAGTAGGTACAAAGTGCTGGAGAAAAGATACATGCCCTGTGAGGGACACAAGACGGCCTAAGGGGAGGACTCCCTCACTCCTACCTCACCACCACACTCCTCCCAAAGCCCTAAGATAGATGTAAGTGTAGGAATTAATAGAAAGCACCAGGATTAAATGGGAGTGGAAGGCAATTGCTGGAACTGAATGGAACAGTAAAGAAAACAGTATGAAAGACTAGCTCTTGGACCTTTCGGAGCTGCCGGATGCAGCCCACAGCACACCAGTCAAACTCAACGCTGGAGCCTATACGGTAGACGCCAGAGCCAAGGACCAGGACGTGTGGCGTTCGAAAGGTGAGGTCGTGCGTGGTTCCCCAGTATGTCAGGTACAAATAATTTGTCTGGGCTGGCCACTCAGCTGCAACTGTGTCAATCTGTTTCACCGCCGGGCAGATCCCCAGTTCCTGACGCAGCTTGCGAACAGCCAGCTCTGTGCTAAAGAAGAAGAAGGGTCAAAACTATACGCCCTGGGAGTAGGCTACAGACTGAGATCCCAGGACAGGGATCTGAGAGGAAAATATTTCAGGGATGAAGGTCAGAAGCCTCCGAAGCTTCTACGGGCCCCTTACTAGTATAAAGATTCTCTGTCCCACATCCTCAGCCCAAGGCCCGACCTCACCACCACCTCTGACCTCAGAACAGCAAGGGCAATCTGCTTGTCTGAGAAGCCAAGGCGCTTGGCCTGGTGCAGCAGGTCTGGGGGCAAAGGCTGTCCACGATGCTGTTCCAGCAGCTGGGCATGTGCTATAATCCTCTTCATCCGGTGCAGGAACCAGCGGTCGATGCGCGTGAGTTGGTACAGCCGCTCCACCGAATAGCCAGCCCACAGAGCAGCTGCCACCACAAAGATCCGCTTATCAGTTGGTGTCTCCAACTCCTAATGGGGAGGGCAGACAGATGGATATGGAAGGATTGTGGAGAGGGAGATGGCCAAATGTTAAGCAAAATATTCCCAATCTACTTTTAGTACCTCAAAAAGCCTGAGAGCAGGAGTACCACTGTTTTAGGAAAGGAAGCTGTAGAAAAGGAGCCAGACCAAAAACTCTGTAATTGCAAAAGCCTATAGGCAAATCCTGGCTCTGCCTCTTTCTGGCTGTGTAGCTACTGTATTAGCAAGTTCCACAAATTCTCTAGGCCTGTTTCATTGTCTGTAGAAACAAGTTTAAGAATACGTCCTCTTGGGATGCCTGGGTGGCTCAGCGGTTAAGCGTATGCCTTTGGCTCAGAGCGTGATCCTGGAGTCCCCGGATTGAGTCCCACCCACATGGGGCTTCCTGCATGGAGCCTGCTCCTCTCTATGCCTGTGTCTCTGCCTCTCTCTCATGAATAAATAAAATCTTAAAAAAAAAAAAAGAATACATCCTCTTATAATGACAGAGGAGATAAACCACAAAATTCTCAACAAAGTGGAAATATAGCAAATGTCCAGTAATGACTACTGCTCTTAGAGGTACTAAGTCCATGGCCTGGGGAAAGAAGCACCCACTTCAGGGCTGCTGCCAGGGGAAAGGAGCCACTCACCATATCACTGACCGGCTTTACTGTGTGATCAAAGCCCACACAGTTCTCATCCACCATGCGAAGAGCCTTCTGGAAGGCCTCCTCAAAAGAACGCCCAATGCCCATGACTTCACCTAAAGAACAGGATATAAGGACTGAGGGCCTGGAGGCAGGAGGAGCTGCCCAGAAATTTCTATGATTTAGTCAGGTCTCTGGGAGGTTCTTGGGACAGGTCCCATAGTGGTGGTATGTATGGTGTTTCATTATTAAGGAATCTTAAATTGAAGTTCCTCTCCTTACCATTTTCGTAGTTTGCGTTTATTAGTAGCCACAGAATTAAAATGCCTTAAACGGACATAGAGATACTAGAACATGCTATAGTTTATCAGAGTGGCCTGACCCCTGATGGTTACCCAGTTACTTGCTTTATTCCTGTTGTGATGTGTGACCATCTGGGATCTGTCTCATCCTTTCAAATTTCTCAACAGGCCTGATAATAGAAGATGATCCTACTATTCTTTGAATCCATCCAGAGATAGTCATGTTTACAATTCTCATTTTAGAGTATCTCTTCCTGGACTTTTTCCAAATGTATGTTTTTATACATGATCATAGTGTACGTATAGTTTCTATACTGCCTTTTCCCTCATCATAAGCTTGTTCCCACATTGCTCTGTGGGAGCAGTTTAATTCCTCTATGATTTACCATAACATAACTGCTTACTTATGGAAGAACACCTAACTTTGAAGTGTTTATCCTTCTAAGCGAGGCTGTGATGTCTTCAGTCTTTGGACTACTTCCTTAGGATGAATTTTCACAAGTCCAGGGATAATGCATAGGGAGAATTTTCTGGCCCTTGATAAATATTACTTACTCCACCGAAGTTTGTGTTTTATAATACACAGAAGTTTAACCACCTTCCAAGAAGTATAACTGTTTTAAATAATTTTTGTTCATAAGAATGTTACCTCATTTTACATAGATTTCTATTAACAAGAAGGAACTCCTCTGTCTCTACAACCTTCTGGGTCTGCCTACTGATTTTATCTTCTATAAAGTTTTGTGATATCCTCTGACAATTTAAATTTACCCTAGGGTCTTCAAGTATTTCTTACCAATTATATTTTTCTATTTACGATCCTAATTCTTTAAAAGAACTTTTTTTTTTTTTTTTAAGATTTTATTTACTTGACAGAGAGAGAGAAAGAACACACACAAGGAGGGGAAGCAATAAATGGCGGGAGAGGGAAAAGCAGGCCCTTCACTGAGCAGGGAGTCCAATGTAGGGCTCAACCCCAGGACCCGGGGGATCATAACCTGAGCCGAAGGCAGATGATTTACCAATTGAGCCACCCAGGCACCCCTTTAAAAGAACCTTAAAACATTAAAATGCTAATAGTGTTAGGGAAGTGGATAATTGATTTTCTTCAATTCCTTTGTAACATGGTTATATTATAAAAGTGTATATTATAAAAGGGCAAAAGAGAAACCCAACATATTCATATATGCACACCTGGGAAGATTCTGAAATCATATATATACCCAAATTAATCTCTGTGTGACAATGATTATAAATAACTACTCTTTTTTGGTTTGGTTCAACTACTTTGCTAATTTCCCAATGGTTCACGTATCTCACTTATTTAATAAAGGTTACAAAAATGGGGATCCCTGGGTGGCGCAGCGGTTTGGCGCCTGCCTTTGGCCCAGGGCGCGATCCTGGAGACCCGGGATCGAATCCCACATCGGGCTCCCGGTGCATGGAGCCTGCTTCTCCCTCTGCCTGTGTCTCTGCGCCTCTCTCTCTCTCTGTGACTATCATAAATAAATAAAAATTAAAAAAAAAAAAAATTAAAAAAAAATAAATAAAAGTTACAAAAAGTTATCAAAGATCACATTTAAAGAACAACTGAAAAGATATAAAACATTTAAATGTCTCATCTGGGAATCACTCTTTGTCACATTTTCAGTCTACTTCTTTTTACCAACAATTTAATTATGGCTTCATTCCCATGTTTATTATAATTTTCATGTAACAGAAATTCATCTCCAGAAGGAACAACTTGGCAGTCTTGTAAGATTTCTAAAAATTCCAAAATAATATCTGAGCTTACTTAGACTTGCTTGTTTAAAGGCTACTATTGCTCTTGGGTCACTTGAGTGGCTTAGCTGGTTATGTGTCTGGCTTTAGCTCAGGTCATGAACCCAGGGTCCTGGGAAGGAGCCCTACTTCAAGCTCCCTGCTCAGCAGGGAGTATGCTTCTCCCTCTTCCTCTGTGCCTCCTTCCTGCTTGTGTTCTCTTTCTAATAAATAAAATCTTAAAAAAAAAAAAAAAGTCACTATTTCTTTTAATGGAAATTCAGAACACAATGAAATGCTCTTTCTTATCCCTAGCTGGAGGCACTGTGGTATGTGAAATGCTTTGGCTGAAATGTTTTAGAACAGTCTGGGGTGTCTTAAAGGGACACTGTAGGGAAGCACGTTAACTTAATTCCAGCACAATTCAACCACTACTTGGATGTTGACCGTTACACTCATTCATGGTTCACTACAAAATTTCCTTGTTTTTATGAACAAGGTCTCAGATGTCCTGTTCTGCTCTTAAACGTTGTATTGAAAAAAAAATATTGGTGACCGTGGCAGAAAGTGCCTGGTGGAAATGGGCTGATACTGGCTACCACTACGCTGACTTGGATGGCGAAGCGTTCATAGAACAGTAGGCCTCACTTCCCCGAAGCATCAGTATTTAAATTCGCACAGAGAACAAACTGTCACTGGCATTAACAGTCTAGTGATGAAGCTGTGGGTAGAGCTTCACGAACCCGGTCTCGCCAACAACAGGCAACAAAGTGTGACACAGGTGTGCTTAGCTAGCGACTAGATCTAGTTTTCTGTTTTTGGCTGTACCCTCTACTCAGCCATGTCACTTCCCTTCTGTGGGGACTTCAGCCTACTCATTTGTAAGGTGGGAGAGCTGAGCTAGTCTGATGGCTATCACCCCATCCCAGAGATTCTGACACACCCACCATCTGGGAGTGGAGGTGGTATGTGTATTCTGGCACAGATTTCTAGATGCCTTTGATTCTCATTCTTGATGAGGACTATAGAGTCTGAAATGTCCCTGTGAGTTCTGAGAAACCATGTTCCCAAGCTGCTGGTAATGTAGGACCTGAAAAGCTATGCCAGGAAGCTAACTCTGTGGACATTCTAAATTCTTAGGACTGCTGGAATCCCAGAGGGTGATCTGGGGAAGGGTCTCTTGGGGCGTGTCTCTCTCACCAACGCTCTTCATGCAGCTCCCGATCTTTGTGCTGACACGAAGGAACTTGCTGAGGTCCCAGCGAGGGATCTTCACCACACAGTAATCCAGGCTGGGTTCAAAGGCTGCTGTTCCCCCTGTCACGGAGTTCCTGGGAGTCATCATGTGGAGGTGCCAGGACAGAGTGGGGGATGTAAAGAGTGAGCTTCCAGATAGCTTCCTCCATCTCCACACATCCAGACCAATGTCCTTTTCATAATCCCTGTCCCAAGAATGTTTTTTTCAGCTCCCCTCACCCCTCTGATCTTTCCCCCACTTTCGTACCTGAGCTCAGGCAGAGGGATGCCCAGAGCTAGTTTGGCTGCCACATAGGCCAGTGGATAACCTGTGGCCTTACTGGCCAGGGCGGAGCTGCGGGAGAGCCTGGCATTCACTTCAATAATGTAATACTGCGAAGAGAGAGAGAGAATCACCCGATAACTGGCCCAGAGGGCCCAACTAAGAGAGGCATCAGAAGGGCCACAAATCAAAGCCCTTTCCAAAAGGAAGGATAGCAAGTACACCACCCCTATCCCAGTCCAACCCCTAGCACAGACAATCCTGACTTCTACTCCAAGGTCTCTAGGATCAAAAGGCCCCAAAATTACGGATAGGGGTCCAAAAGCTAGAATATCAGCTCCAGGACCTAGAGTCTCACCTGCTCGGATTCGGGGTTCAATGCATACTGCACGTTGCACTCGCCAACAATTCCAAGGTGCTGCGTCACCTTGATGGCTGTCTGCCGCAGGAGCTGGTATTCCCTGTCATTCAGCGTCTGGCTTGGAGCCACCACTATGGACTCACCAGTATGGATGCCCAATGGGTCCAAATTCTCCATGTTACACACCTGTGAAAAGGAAGGTCCCATGGAGATCATTGCCAAAGGGAGTCAAGAGAGGCAGGAGGCTGTATCCCAGGATCCTGTTGCTTCTGGGGCTACACCCACCCTGGATCTAAGGGACATGTAGCCCCCAAAGATCTCAGCCTTGGGCTCTACTCTTACTAGAGCTCATAAGCCTGACATTACTCCCACCTGACCTCCATCACTCACCGTGACACAGTTGCCATAGGCATCTCTCACCACCTCATATTCAATCTCCTTCCATCCCTTCAGGGACTTGTCTACCAGCACCTGGCTGGTATGGGCAAAAGCGGGAGCCACAAGAGCAGAGAGCTCGTCCCTGTTAGAGGCAAAGCCAGAGCCCAGGCCACCCAGGGCAAAGGCTGCACGCACCAGCACTGGATACCCCAGCCGCTCAGCAGCTGCTTGGGCCTGTAAAGGGCAGAAGAGACAAACAGATCAGGCCTCGACTGCTTGCTGCACAGAGGCTTTTTTTGCCCCGGAGAAAATAAGATACAAAGCAAATGACATCATTCTACCTTCCCCCAACCACCCTCAAACCTGTTCAAGAGAACTAGCCGCCTCACTGGGGGCCACATGTTCTCCAATCTCTGCCATCCTGGAGGCAAAGGCACGCCGATCTTCAGTCAGTTCAATGGTTTCCACAGGTGTGCCCAGGACCCGGACCCCATACCGCGCTAATACTCCGGCCTTGGTCAGCTCCACACCACAGTTCAGAGCTGTTTGGCCCCCAAAAGTCAGTAATATGCCATCTGGGCGCTCATTGCGGATCACCTTAGGGAGGAGAAACAATAAGCATTAGGACCATGGGGGGCCCCAGAGGTGGATCAGGATCCCCCCTGCCCACATGAGTCCCCTCCTCATACCTGCGTTACATAGTGAGGTGTTATGGGAAGGAAATAGACTTTGTCAGCCAGCCCCTGGGAAGTCTGCACTGTGGCAATGTTGGGGTTGATCAGCAATGTCTGGATGTTTTCCTCCTTTAGGGCCTTAATTGCCTAGGGAAACAAAAATGGTGTTATCAGCCTCGCCTGCAGAAGCATGACTATCAACAGTCTTGGACCACCAGCGTGTCTCTTCTCTCCCTCCCTGTGCTCTCAGACCCTAATAACCAACTCCTATTCCTCAGCACCTCACTTTTCCACACATTTCCCAGATTTCCTGGTTCGTTCCCTTCCCACAACGAATGTCATGCCTATCTATTCCTATCTATTTCTGAGAGTCAAGAGCCAGAGGGGCAGAGACGGACATGCTTTACCTGAGAGCCTGAGTAGTCAAACTCTCCAGCTTGGCCAATGGAGAGGCCCCCAGAGCCTAAAATCAGAACCTTTCGTGGTGGTGGAAGCCCAGAGCCGGGGGTAGGAATTCCAGGCGGACAGAGACGCTCAATGAGCCGCTCACGAACTGTGGAGCCAAAGAAAGTCATAGAACATTAGAACTGAATGAAACCTGTGAGATTATCTACATTAACTCTTTCACTTTACAGAAGGATCCAAAACAAGTCATGCCTCTAATGAGTGGCAGGGGCAGGTCGAGAAACCAGAACTCCTGACACTGGAGCTCCTTTCAACAGAAACAGCATAAATTAATAATCTTGGCTCAGTTGTTTTCCCAGTCCATTCCCTTAACTTCCCAGACGCATCTCAGTTTCCTGAGGTATGTCCATCTTATGCCCATCCCAGAGCCAACCCTGTTCTTAGTTCTATACAACCTAGTCCTGCTCAGGTGCTTACCTGTCCAGCCCCCAGGGTTCCCAGCTGTGGCTTCTTTCACAGTTTCCAGAAAGATATCAAAAAGAAGCTCCATATCTGAAGGACCAGCTTGGTGCTCTGGGTGAAACTGGACACTATTGAAGAGATGGGATCACAAAAAGGCCATCATCTCTGGCTTGGCATTGGCAGTCTTGAGAGTAGGTAGCAGGATAGAAGGCTGGGGCCCACTGCTCAGCTTTATTTTTTGATTTTCAAGACCCCGGGACTTCCAAGTCCTACAGATTCAGTCACCCTGTCAGAATCACCCAGACTCACCTGAAGAATGGCAGGGTATCATGTACAATGCCTTCATTGGAACGATCATTGGCGTTGGTAAAGAGTGGAAGCCATCCTGCTGGCAATGAGTCTGTTTCCACAGCAAACCCATGGTTCTGGGATGTCAGAAAGCAGCGCCCAGAGCCTACCAGCAAGCATGGCTGATTATGTCCTCGGTTTCCGTATCTGGAGATGGAAGCACACTGAGTCACAGGCCCCTTTCACACCCCCCGTCCCACCCTTCACCACTGTACCAAACCCAGCTTCTGTTGACCTCAGGACCCTCAACCAGCCCCTGCTCCTGTTCCAACGCTAATGCATACCAAGTCTATTCCCATCCCCGAGACTCCCCACCGCTCAGGTCAGTAGTGAGGGCCCTTTCTCTCCCAAGTCCCACCTCATCTTGTATGTCTTGGCCCCAATGGCTAAGGCCAACAGCTGGTGTCCCAGACAGATCCCGAAGACAGGTCGGGGATTAGGCTCAGATATGACACGGCTCAGTGTGGATACCACACTGGGATAGGAGGCAGGGTCACCAGGGCCATTACTCAGGAAGACACCCTCATACTCTGGAGTGGGCAGAAAAGATGTCGTCAAAACCAGTAGTTTAACCAGAGAAGAGACACACTTGCAGCCCTTACCAACAGAGCAAAAGCCCTGATCTCTGTCTCCTTCCCTGTAACTCATGTTGACTTATAGCAACTAGACCAAGGGACAGATCTTCTACCCACACTGCCTGTCCATAGCCCTGTACACACTCCAGCTACTCACCCTGGCTGTCTAATGTGTGGTCCCAAGGTACCACAGTGACCTCAGCTCCACGCTGGCACAGGCATCGGATCTGATTATACTTAAGGCCACAATCCAAAGCAAGGATCCGAGGAGTGCCCCCTGCATTGAATACCCTTGGAGCCTGAGGAATAAATGGCACAACAGTTGGCAGCTGTGATCAACGAGGACAGATAAACATACACCAACCCCTGCCTTTGAGGCCTCTTCTGATTTGCCCAAGTGTCCATCCCAGTTATGGGCAGAATAACACTACCGTGCTACAGCTTGCAACACTCTCCCACTCTACCTCTGTACCTTAATTGAGACCTCTGGCACCAGGGGACGGGCATTGGGGTCCAAGAATGGCAGGGCTGAAGGCTCTGTCCCATCCTGGACCAGCTTTCCCAGCAGAGACCCTTGCTCTCGCAACTTCTTAGTCAGCTCTCGAGTATCCACTCCTGTCAAAATAGCACACTCTGAGATCACACTCCCCCAACTCAGTCATGCATGAGGTTAGACTTTCAGAAGCACTGCATTCCAGAACCCTGAGTCACACACAGCTGTTCTAGGGGCATCAAAATCCTGGGCCATCCTGATGGAAGTACACTACCATGAAGTATTCTTGCTAAAAATATCACATCTGAATTGAACCATGACTTCTAGATTTGTTTACAGAAAATAATACCAGGAGACAAAAGAACATGCTAAACGACGCTACGGGAACATAATCAACAAAATGTAGGTTGTGGGACTCTCTAAAGGAAAACTGACTTGTTTTTGTCAAACAGGTTACAAGGCTGATTGATCAAAAAGTCATCAACCAAATGCAACATACAGAACTTACTTAGATCCAGACTCAAATAAGCGGTAAAAGACGTTTAGATAATGGAGAAAACTTTGCCTGGATATTTGATATTAAGAAATTGTTATTTTTTTTAAAGGTATGATAAGGTTATTATGGTTATGTTTTAAAAAGGATCCCTTTTTCACAGTGAACTATCTGTGGACAAAATGGTACAATGTCTGAGACCTGCTTTGAAAAAATTAGGGGGTTCTAGGTATAGTGGTAAAATAAGTTTAGTCCTGAGTTAATGATTACAGAAGCTGGGGGCTCATTATATATTATTCCTTCCTTTTGTATGTATGAAATTTTCTATCTGATCAAAAGCTGTTTCTTCTCCAATCCCCAGACCCCAATGTAAACTTTCCAAATCCAATACATTCTATCATAGCCTTGGTCTCAAGTTCCAATAACGCACAAGAGACCTGGGCTTGGTAGGATACCTGGGCTCTGCCCAGATACCATTATGCTCACACCATACCTTGCAGGCCAGGTATGCCATGCTGTTGCAGCCACTGGTGCAGGGTGCGGGTGGCACTCCAGTGGCTGGGCGTGGGACAGCACTCTCCCACCACCAGTCCTGCCACATGGATCCCCGAGGATTCAAACCACTGCCGATGGAAGATGGAAGGAAGAAATCGTGAGGAGCCCAGGACCATGTCTTCCTAACTTCTTTACCCATTGTATGGCAGGGACCATATACTTCAGCTACATTGAACGACCTGGTCATTCCTTTAACACACCAAGCACCTTGTGCTTTTGTTTTTTACCAACAATGTCTTCCCCATATGAAACACTGAACACCAGGCCCTCTTTAACAACTGGAAATGATATTTTCCTTTCCTTTCTTTACTCACTTTATTTCCACTGTTCTTGCGTTTTACATTGTATACAACTGTGTGTGTGTGTGTATCTCCACCACAGAACTATGAACTATGAACTCCTCAGGAACAAGGTGCCTGACACATAGTAGCAGTCGACATTTACTGAGTGCCCACTTAGTGCCAGGCATTGTTAAGAGATGTTGGGGGAGGAGCAGTGAGTATGCAAAAAGACAAGGTCTCCGTCTTCACTGTTAATTTGCTACTTAAGGAGCCTGAAAATTAACAAAGCAACATACAAATAAACAAGATCATAATTACAGGCTATGATAAAAGCAGAATGTAAAATAGACGTACAATACCTTACCAAGCAAAAATAAAAGTTCAGGGTATAACACTAGGCATGATTATGCACTTCCCCCAACCCTTAGTAGGGGATTATCAGTTTAACAAAACACAAATTTTGCAACCCAGTAGATAAGCATTTAATAACTAAACAGAGAAATGGGTCACTTATGTGGGAAGGGATGGCATACTTAAGTCACATATGGTTTAGTGGTAGGAGGTTTAAAAAATGATGGATACTGAGACCGTTTTTTAGGGATCTAAAGGAGTTTGGCAGATTCCTCCATGGCCAGGTAGACTAGTCTGCATATAGACTGGTGCGTTCACAGTACATGTACCACAAAGGCATCCAGGGTTGGCTAGAGGCTCTAGAAGGCCTTACTCATCCTAGTTCTGTTAAATGCCTTGATTTTGCAGGTTTGTAAATTCTTATTTTGTCAGTGTGTCTACAGCTAACAAAGCTGAAGATTGCCATATGTTAACCAACATATCACATTATAAACCAGAATGCAGTGTTATTTATAGATCTGTGAGGAGGAATGGTCCTTTCCAGGCATAACAAAGTATGTCCCTTACCTAGGGTTCCCTATCCTAAGTGTTGGGTGAATTAAAGAACTAAAGGCTCACAAAGTCTGGGAAACCAGGACAAAATGCACTTTGAGGAATACTGTACCTAAGCTAGGGGGATTTCCACTATTAATTTGATTTTTTTTCATTAGTTGAACTTTCAGAGTGCAACTTAGTTTCCAGATTCCAAAGGAGGAGGAATAGGTGGAACCTCACTGTGGGAGGAGATTCAGTTTTCTTATCTAGAGATAAAAACTCTACTAAAAAGTGGCACAAAATGAGTCAAAGTAAGGAAAGGACGTTTAGAAGATGATTATCAACTTGACTGGTAGGTGAACTGGGACTCACTGGGATGGATGTAACCCCAGTTTCCAGTCTCTTTCCCATTATGTAATCTTAAAGCATTGCCCTCATCACTCTACTGCTAAAAAATCTTCGCGGCGGGTTCCTTACTCTTTGGCTTGGCATCCAGTGCTCCGGCTTCTCTAAGTACTTCAAGTCCTGGGTAGGATTTGTCTTAACACTTCAGTGTGTATCTTTGTTCTCTCCAGGATGCCTAACTCAATGTCAATGTCTTCATTTGACTAACAGTTAATAACCATTGATTTGAAAAGGAAAGTAGAGAAAGCATTGGGTGTGGCTACCTTACTGAGACCGAACTCATCCACTTCATCTGTGGGGATGCCATAGTTGCCGATCAGAGGATATGTCAGCACTAAGATTTGTGCTTTGTAGGAAGGGTCAGTGAGAGCCTCGGGGTAGCCGACCATGCCGGTTTGAAACACTGCAAGAAAAAGGCAGGGCTGGGGCTCGGGCTCGGGCAGGACACCCTTCACAACACTGCTCAGGGTGATGACAATGCCTCAGCAGAAGCTGCCTTGACCTTGAGGGATAAAAGGGGCTGGGGTGGGGACAGGGGCACCAAAGGGGGGTGGGAGGGAGGGTGTGCAGGCGGGAAAATGGCGGGTTTGGGCAGGGCAAGCTGGGCAAAGAGGGGCAGCAGAAAGTGGGATGAGGTCGGCAGCCGGCCCGAGCTTGCTTACCCACTTCCCCGGCAGTCGACACAGCGGCCCCAAAGGGCTGGCCCCGCAGGACCGACCCATCTTCCAACATCAGGGCCGCCATGGGAACGGAGCTGAGGCGGGGGCGAGCACAGAGAAGCGGGAAGCGCAGCAAGCCCCAGCCGATGCTGGAACCACGTGAGGTCGGCGCGCCAGGAGTCGGTCCACGTGGCTAACCGCGCCGGTGGCTAGAGCGCGGACCGCGGAAGGCGCAGGAGCTCCAAGCGCGCTGGGCGGCGGCAGACTGCGGCGGCGCGAGCAGCCGGCAGCGTGAGGGGCGGGGCCGAGCACGTAAGGGGCGGGGCCAAGCCTGCAACAGCGTGGCCAGCGTCTCCTCTCCACCCAACTCCGCCCCACTGCAAAGCCCGGGGAAACCTGGAGAAGAAAACCGACTACCTCAAAACTCTCTCCCGCTCTAACCAAGAAATACACAAAGCCAGGACGCCTCTCTCTAAAAAATAGAAAAAAGAACGACAAAAAAGATGTTTATTATAGTCCAGCACAAATGGGGCACCGATTCTAGTCCATTCTTGGACTGCAGTGTCCACAATACCCCAAGGCTATGCAACCGTCCATCTTTCTGTCAAAGGTGGCTTCAGTCTTGAGGAAGATCTGCAGGCCAACCATGGTTGTCTAGGGGTAAAATCTCCCGGGTTGGGCTAAGATCAAGAAGATCTTTATGTCAGTATGAAGACTTATGTGGTTCACGAAGCCTTGGCTTTTCGGCGTTGGGTCCCCCAAAGCAGAATGGAGATAGATAATGTGGTGGATCCCAGGATACCGAAGAACATAAGCAGTGAGAAGTAACCCTGTGAATGACAGACCAAAAAAACCCCTCATACATCATTACACCAAGGACTACATCCTAACACCTAGTTCTTTCCTAGTGTATCTATCCCCTTTCCCAGGGCAATTCTCTTATAGTTTTCTTCTCAAGATGATTTGCGGCAGCTCTCCTCTTATGGCTCTTTCCAAGAGGTTCTTCCTTATGCATGTCTCTTACCTTTATTTAGAAGGCCTAATTCCTCACCTGGCGCATACACTTGTAGCCATGGAAGCCATCAGCACAGACACATTGCAAGAGACCGGGTCCATCAGGTACACAGGATCCATTCTCAGGACAAATTTCTGTGAGCCAGAGAAAAACAGAAACATTACTGGATCTCATTATGTAGGTTTCCCAAATATCTGCTTCAACTTAGATTCCTCAATTATTTCTAGGTCAGACGTAAAAGAAAATTTCAGATAATCAGAATATAACAAAAATAATACAACATATCTTACGACATCTTTCGTAAGGGGTTAGAGGTTCAGAAACCTGTACAAGCAGCACTTAAGCAACTTTACTGTCAGATCTAAAATGGTGAATACGAAAGGAGGAAAGGCAGTTCCTGGAAGGGTGGAGGTGAAACAGCATACCTTGGTCCCCAGTGGTGTTGCAAAAGTTCCTTTGCCCTTGGCAGATTTGGTTGTTTATATAAAAGGTGACAGTATTCCAGGCATTAATACCTCCAGGACAGCTGACATCCTGTGGCAGTATCCTGAACACAACATAGGTAGTCATAATGCACAGTTCAAAATTACTGAGCTCACAGTGCTGTCCCTCTTTGGTTCTCTCCCCAACCCTATACCCTTACTTACAGAGTCTGGAGCTGGGTAAAGCCACGGAAGGTGTTGGCCAAGTCATCCTTGAGGGGGTTTGCTTGCAGGTCTCTGCAAAGTACACACTGTTAGCACTGTGCTCTAGGAAAACACTACTTCCACTCAGATATCTTCTTGGGCTGGTAATCCAGTTCCTATTCTGAGTTGTCCAAGTTTGGACATTAATATTCAGACTTGTTTTTAGGAGTCCATTCTCAAAGACTTTACTATCAACCCTTCACCACAGTTGCCTTTAGGTAGGGAAGATAACTAACCACTTACATGATGACAGCAGTATGTGCCTGAGGAAATTTTGGACCAAGGTCCTTCAGAGAACAGTTCTGGAGATCCAGCCTGGGGAAAAAAGTAATCAGTGTAATTTTATGTCTCTCCTCATCCGTGGTAAACTAATATAACCCTCTTTTCAGCTAAAACTAACTGAATACAGCTGTGTTCAGGGCCACAAACTAAATCCTGTGGTAGATGTTTGAATTCTGCACTATCCAATTCAGTCACCACTAGTTACATGTAGCTATTTGAATTAGGTAAAAAAATAATAATAATAAATTCAGTTTCTCAGTTCCACTGGCCACATTTCAAGTATTCAGTAACCACTCATCATGTGATCAGTGGCTACTCTATTGGAGAGTGCAGATACAGAACATTTCCATCATGGCAGGAAGTTCTATTGGAAAGTACTGTTCTAATCAGTGTATCTATGCATCTGTGCATATATTGGAAGAAATTTGTTCCTTGTCTAAGTGAATCTCACATTGTAGTACTATGAGTCTCAGATCTGCAAAAAGCCTTCAAATAGGAGAAAAAATTGAAGTCACATAAATGAAAGTTTTTTCCAAGTGCATTTTCTACCATGGATGGGAGGTAAATTATTGGATATTAAGGACCATGCCACCTTATTTTTTCTTCACTATATATTGCTGTCTGTTCCTTTATTCTTTAAATACAGTGCCTAATAACTGCAAAAATTGGGAGAAAAAGAAAAGCCTTAGTATCTTAGCTTTCAAGTGGCCTACAGCGTGATAGAGGAAGACCCTCACCAAATGTATAAACAATATGAACAGTAAAATATAATCTGAGGGGCCTGTGTGGCTCAGTGGTTGAGTGCCTTTTGCTCAGAATCATGATCTCTGGGTCCTAGGATCGAGTTCTGAATCAGGCCCCCCACAGGGAGCCTGCTTCTCCCTCTGCCTATGTCTCTGCCTTTCTGTGTCTCTCATCAATAAATAAAAATAAAATCTTAAAAAAAAAAAAAACAATCTGAAAGAAATCACAGGACAGTATATGAATAATTTTGAGTGGTACTACCCTAAGGATTAAAGAAAGTAAAAAAGATGAGCTACTACTCTAGCACTGAGTAATATCATTCACAGAAGATGCTAGAATTGAAGGACAGATATGTTTTAATTTGGTAGAGGAAGGAAATTTCAGGTAAGGAGAGGGGACTGAACAAAGAAACAAAAACGGAATGCTTTTGGAAGCAGGAGAGTCTGGCTGAAGCCAGATTCTCATGAAGGGTTTTAGTGGACAAATATTTGGAAAAAAATGTTTGAAAGGTGGATTGAGACCAATCTGTGGTAGTTTATGCTTTGAACTTTATCTTGAAGGCAACAGACAATTCTAATTTTAAAACCAGAGAGGAAAGATAGAAAAAAATTGATTTTCAGATAGTTTGCTATAGAGAAGAATTTAGGTAATTAGGCAAAGAGAATGAAAGCAGAATAGATGACATTTAGGATTCTCAAGTGAGGGTACACTCAAGAGGAAATATTTAATAGGACGCTAGAAGAATCTTGTGTACCCTCAGCTTGGAGAGAGGGCCAAGGATACTAAGAGATCTAGTTTGGGGAAATACCTGCATGGTGGTTAGAGCTGAAGCCATAAGAAGAGGTGGATCCTCAGAGTGTAAAGGGAGAAAATGCAGGGACTAACCATCAGGGCACAGAATTTGCAGAAGAGGAATTAGCCTCAAAGGCTGAATTAATTGAAAGGGAAGGATACCCTATTAGCATAGTGCCTTGGAGGCTAAGGGAGTCATTTCATGGAGACACACATTAAGTAATCCAGAATTGAAAATAAAACAAGGCTTCTCTTAAGAGAAATCCATAAAAGGCTTTTTTTTTTTTTTTTAATGGGTAAAAATTATGATTTCTCTGGAATTTCAATCAGGAAGAATCACAGGGTTGTTTACCTAGCTAAAAATGCGATAACACATTTAAATGTGTGAGAATCATGGTTTGGATGTCCCTAAAACGGGCATCAATATTCATCCCAAAAGCCAATCAGACAAGCCTTTAAGAATCCAGTGTGGGGGGCAGGTATCACCTAGATGGCTCAGATGTTTGAGTGTCTGCCTTCTGCTCTGGTCAGGATTTCTGTGACAGGAGATCCAGCCCTGAGGCTGCTTCTCCCTCTTGCCTCTGCCTCTCCCCCTGCTCATGCTCTCTCTCTCTCTCTGTTTCAAATGAATAACATCTTAAAAAAAAAAAAATCCAGTTTAGGGGGTGTGTGTGCCTGGGTGGCTCATTTGGTTAAGTGTTGGACCTTGATCTCATGTCAAGTCTTTTTTTTTTTTTTTTTTTTTTAGATTTTATTTATTTATTCATGAGAGACAGAGAGAGAGAGAGGTCGAGGGAGAAGCAGGCTCCCTGCAGGGGACCTGACATGGGACTCAGGACACCCTGGGCTGAAGGCCGCGCTAAACCGCTGAGCTACCCAGGCTGCCCTCATGTCAGTTCTTGATCTCAGGGTCTAAGTTCAAGCCCTGCGTTAGGTTGAAGACTACTTTAAAAAAAAAAGAAGAAGAATCCGGTTCGGGAACTCTTCCAGTATCCAAAGTTGTCTTTTCCTCCCTCACCCCACGATGGTGCCCTCTTGATTCAGGCAGCAGCGGTTGTGCAGCATTAGCCCTGGTGTCTGCTTACAATAAAGGGTCACTTCTGACAAATTTCGCACACTCTCTGGACACAGGATGCATATCTGCAGAAGAGAAAAAAACTATTAAGATTCCAGAAAGAAAAGCTAAGAAAAGAACAAACAGGTATCAAAAGTTAACTGCCAGTACACTCTTCGGAATCCTTATTTAACATTGGGCAGATAAGCGTCCTATCTTTATCATCAAGTTTGACTAAGGTATTCGTTTCTTCTCCTAGAGCCAGGAGCCAAATCAACACACTAGACTTTCTGCACCACACCTTGCCCAGGAAAGGCCCTCATCTTCGAGGATCACTGCTTGGGCATACTTATTATGCCCTCTCCATTGACTTCTCAATCTGACAGACCCGGTTTGGCCAGGTATAAAAAGAACTCATCGAGCTTTACACAAAGTACAGTACTGCCCGGGCACGATATACGGCATTCGCGCGTGACGAGCTTGAAGAGGAGCCAGAGGACTCGGTCAGTAGTCGAAACATTTAAAGTTATTCAAAGATTAAGGAAGAAGGAGATCACATTTTAAAGGTCTACGTCAGCAGGTCGAGGGCACTGGGAGACCTGCGCAGCGTGCGGACTCGGGAGCCGCAGCCGGCTGGGCTACAGCTGGGGAAGCCTCAAGGACCAAATCCGACCCACTGGCGGGCTGGGGAGAGCGGAGAGGCGAGGGCGGGCGATCGCGAAGCGAGGCTGCCCAGCAACTCTCCTTCGGCCCGACCTCTAGCTTGCTTCTGTACCTCGGGTAGCGCCAGGGCCCTTTCCGCGCCCAGAGCGAGGAGCACGGCCGCTGCCCAAGGCACCAGGAACGAAGAACCGCGCGACCCGTGAAGAGCCATTTTTTTTGCTCCCTTCGTCCTTCTCAGCGCCTCGCGAGATTTGCGCGTGTGGTCCAGCCCTCCCCGGGCGTGGCCTAGTGCCCCGCACGGGCTGGGGCTTACTGCTGCTTGAGGTCAGAGCTCTTCTCTGTGCGCCCCAGTCCCCGTTGGGGAGGACTGGTCAACTCCTTCTCCTTTTTCCCTGATAGCGAAGGCTACCCCGGTGCCGCTCTCTCAGCTCCGCATTCCTCGCTTCCGGACGCCGAGGTCGCGTCACCGCTGTGGCTCGGGGCCCACTCCGTCCGCCCTCAGTAAACATGGCGGCGCCACGTGAGGCGGCCAGGGGGCGGGCCTCCGCTGTCACTCAGCCGGCACGTGGCGTGCCCGGCTCTGCCGTGCCGCTGCGCCCAAAGGTGGAGGAGACCCGGCAGATGGGCCGGACCGGGGCGGGCCGCCGCATGGGGGCCAGGGCCCAGGGGCTTCCTGAGAGTGGCGCGAGGCGGGGAGGGCAGGGGCGGGGCGAACCGGCTCCCCGCGTGGAGGCGCGGGAAGATCTGAGTTGAGAACGCGTGGTGTAGTGGTTCAGCTACCTCACGTGTGGAGGGAAGGCGGGAAGCCAGCAAATAAAGAGGGTAAGGGTGATAGAGGAGCGACGAGTGAAGGGCAAACTCTGGCGGGAGGAGACAAGCCTGGGAAGGTCCCGGGCACCCTGGCCCTTTCACCTCAGTCGGGAGTCCGCGTGGCCGCCGGAGTCTTGGTGAGGAGGGAGGGGCGGGATAAGCGCTTGCCTGCCTTCTCATCTCCCACTTCGTTCCCAGAAAAACGAAGCGATGCTGATCTCAGGAAGAACGGCCGGACCTTCTTAGCCCTGGCTGAGCCACGAGGTAAGGGAAAGCCGAGCGCTACCAGGGTAGCCCTGGGGAGCCGCGCACCTCGCGCCCGCAGGGACTGCGTGTTCCCTTTGGTTAGGGCCAGGCAGAAGCTCGTCAGGGCTGACCCATCTTGAATGGCCAGCCCGGGCTTCCCTTCCACATGTGGAATCTCCTAAAAGGATTTGCTTTCAGCGAGCCACCACGTTCTCTAAAGCATTCGTTTTCTAAGGTATTTTCATAAGGGTACCAAAGCCTTTCAGACCTTGAGGAATTCAAGGCACAAGGACAGATTTTGAAGGAATCTTTTCTGGGACAGTTGTTCCTGCAGGTGTCCCCTTTTGCCTTTTGTAGGAGTCCAGGCATTCAGTGCAGATGGGTGTGAGGGAGGTAGGGTGGTGTAGAATGATTCCCTTCCCTTTCTGTGTGTATTACACTTTTTAAAAGGGGTCTCCCAGCCCACTACTGTGTGTTACAGTTTTAGTGAAACCAGTCCACCCTTTGGGCACCCCCTGTCTCAAAGAGATGTAAATCCATGAGGTTTAGAACAGTGTAGTTTTTAGAAAACCACTAACTATCCTGTTCTTAGAATCAAAATCCTGTCGGAGGAACACTTTGTTACTGGATCAGGTTTTTCTTGTCTTGCCTGGTTCTCTTCAGCTTATCCAGGAAGGTTCTTTACACTTCATGAAAATAGAATTCTATCAAGAAGCTCCACCAGTGTACCCCAGCAGGAGAGTCTCTAGTTCCTGTATGTCTGTGTTCAAGTCTACGCTGAGACCTTTTTTCCTCTCCGTAATTGCCATCGCCTTATCACTAACCCTTTATGGCTATGTGTTTTTTTTTATTTGCACACAGCAGATACCTTCTGTTTTTCTCCAGTATTTTCCATTCCCTCTATCATAGTAAAATTTGCCAAGGAGTAGGGAGAACTAAGTATGTTGCAATGTACAAAGGCCCAGGGCATCTTTAGGTTAAACCAGAGTGGCCTCTTGGGAACATTGTTCTGGATACTAACATTTGTGACTTGTAGAACATGTGATCCAAGAGTTGCGGCTCTGATTTCCTCTCTTTGTTGGCCCCATGAGGTTCAGAGTTCAGGTTTGGTCTGTGTAAGGCCGTATCTTGCCAGCCAGGCAACATCTGCCCAAGAACACAGTGTAGAAGAACTAAAGACAGGCAGGCTGATCTTTCTGCTAGTGGGCAAGAACAGAAGACATAGGTTAACAGGTGTCTAGACTAGTTGGAATCTAAACTTTGTTCCATGAATGACTGACTACAATTAACATTCTGCTTCTGCCCTGGTTCTAGGAATAGTGAGAATGAGCCCTGTGGTAAATCACCTGCCCTAAGGCCCCTGGAAAGCCACCTGTCTTCCGTGCAGATAGCACCTTTCTATGTTTCTTGTTTTGTATCATGCTTTGTAACCTTAATCAAGTTCTTTAATTTTTCTGTTTCCTTAAGAACTAGAGAGTTCGTGCAAAGTTCATAAACCGAAAGGTGATACCAAGGGGTACTTTTTCATTGTTTATCACTAGTAAAGCTTGTAACATACATGGCACACCGCTGGGTTGCAAAAAGAGCTGAGTTGCCTCACTAAAAAAAAAAGAAAGAAAAAGAAAGGGGGGTGTTCAGAAAGCATTAACTATCATCATTTAGGCTATCTGAAAACCTGACATGCTTTTGAATTTTTTTTTCTCTATGTCAACGAGTAGTATCTCTCATGGATATCCTCTAAAGACATTGTGGTGTACATGGAGAGTGGATGGACAGGGAATCAGTAGACCTGAGCTCTAATCGATGATGATGATAATCAGCTCTGTGGTTCTGGAAAGATCACTTGAGTCATCTGGGCCACAGTGTCTTTGTTGGTAACTAAGGGGGTTGTGATAGTGATCTCTTAACGTTCTCTCAAGTTTTGAAGTAATATAATCCTGTCCTTGTTTTGAGGATAATGCTATATTCTTTGAGGATTAGTATTTTTTGTGCAGGAGTCAGGAAAGCAACTTTCCCATTTCTCTGGGCTCCTTTCTAATTCTCTCTAGCTCCTAGTGCCAAGTGTGACTTACAGTGAAAGCTTAATCCAGCTAGGAATGCTGTTGAATGTGAGCTCCCTATTCCCCACTCTGGAGCCTCTAGGACTGCGCTGGAGTTTGGGGGCCACAGGGTAATAGGGCCATTTGGATCGCATTGATTGGTTCCCTGAAGGGGCCAGAGCAAATAGCTGCCGAGCTTCACTCCGCCCCTAATTCCTGATTTCACCTCAGCTACTTATAGAGCCAGACCCTCAGCTTCTGCCCAGCTCCAGACACACACAGCTTCAGACAGCACTGCCTCAGAACAGAGAGTCTTCTCCAGGTAGGTGCCTGCCCCAAGAGGAAATGAACACTTTACCTGGCTGGTTTGCTTTTCTGTAATTGTAACTCTGAACCTCTGGTTCCAGCATGTTGCCCTCTCACTTTTGAATCCCAGCACTCTTCCCAGATCTCCTGTCGATTATAGTGTTATACAGAGAGGGTCTGAGTGGTAGGTGGCAGGGCTTATCTAGTAGTGTTGGGGAGAATGAAGAGATTGGCCTGGGGATGCGTGGAATGGAGTTTGGGGCTGCCATGTAGATAATCTTACTTGGGATCAGTACTGAGAAGGGACCCTGTTAGGAAGGTGACACTGGGAATATGAGAGTTGGGGGCTTAGGCTAGGGGAAAGAGAGGAAGCCATGCTGTTATTAGTCTCCATTTTTTTCCTTTTTTCTTTCTTTTTTTTTTTTTAAGACTTTATTTACTTATGAGAGACACAGAGAGGCAGAGGGAGAAGCAGGCTCCCTGTGAGGAGCCTGATATGGGGCTCGATCCCAGGACCCTGGAATCCGGCCCCAAGCCAAAGGCAGGCTCTCAACCACTGAGTTACCCAGTGCCCCCAGTCTCCATTCTTTCTTCCCTGCTGGGCTGTGGCGCCAGGCTGGGGTCTGCTGGCTTGGTATATTGTAGAGACTGGGTCTGTGCCTGTAAGTGGGCAGGGAAATCTTTGAAAAGAAGTGCGGGCCAGGGTTGATTTGTGTGTGTGTGTGTGTGTGTGTGTGTGTGTGAGAGAGAGAGAGAGAGAGAGAGAGAGATTGAGGTCGAGACCTATGAAGGTTCTCTTTCATTTTTTTAAGATTTAATTTATTTTAGAGAGGAGGCTGAGGGGCATAGGGAGAGAGAATCTTAAGCAGACTCCACACTGTGTGCAGAGCGTGATGCACAGGGTTTGATCTCACAATCTGAGCCAAAACTGAGTGGGACACTTAACTGATTACACCTCCCCCCAGGCACCCCAAGAAGGTTCTTATATTTCACAGCTGTGTATGCCAAAAATGGTCTTGGACAAGCAAGCAGTTGTCTCCTGGCTGTCTCACTCTGCTGCATCCTTCCTCCCTCCCCTACCAAAGCTATACTAGGACCTCCAGACCGACAAGGGCTGTACAGAGCTGGCTGGTCCAAGTTTGATGGGTGTGGGATACACAGGCCTGAGGATGGGTGCCCATGAAGACAGCGTATTCTGACTAGGAGATGATTCCTTTGCAGCTCACCTTGGACAATGTCACTTGGTGGAGAAGGACTGTGAGATCGTGGCTGGAGTCCAGGCTGTAGCCACCTGCCTGCTACTGCCCAGCTGAGTGGCAGCCCAGAGCCCAGGAGCAGCAAGTGGCTGTAGGTCACAGACAGAGTGAAGATATGAGTGTAGGGGTGGACAACTGCCCCTGGCTCCCAGGCACAGACACAGATACGGTCACGTCTACCTTCTCCCTTGTGGACTATGTGGTGTTTGTCCTGCTGCTGGTTTTCTCACTTGCTATTGGCCTCTACCATGCCTTTCGGGGCTGGGGCCAGCACACCGTTGGCCAACTGCTCATGGCGGACCGCAAAATGAGCTGTCTTCCTGTGGCTCTGTCCCTGCTGGCCACTTTCCAATCAGCCGTGGCCATCTTGGGTGTGCCATCTGAGATCTACCGCTTTGGGACCCAGTATTGGTTCCTGGGCTGCTCCTATTTCCTGGGCCTGCTGATCCCTGCACATGTCTTCATCCCTGTCTTCTACCGCCTGCATCTCACCAGTGCCTATGAGGTAAGCAGGGAGGAAGAGGAGTACATAGGACCATTAGGATCAGGGATGGGAAGAAGGAAGAGGGCAGAAGGAAGATGAGGAGTCTGGGCCCCTGGACTTCTTCTGCCTAATGAGAGTGATGGGACACATCATGTTTCCAAGTTCTTTCTGGGTGAAGTCAGATGAGGGGAAGGAGGGTGCTGTGCTGAGAGGCCCAGAACGGTCAGGAGTTGGATATTTCTTTGTGTTCCTGGGCTTCTTGAGGGAAGTTTTGGATGAATTGTGGGGATAGAGTGGGGAAGAATACTTTATTTATTTATATATATGCGTATACATTCTAGTACTTGGAGCTCCGATTCAATAAAGCTGTGCGGGTTTGTGGGACCGTGACTTTCATCTTCCAGATGGTAAGTAGAAATGAGGGTATAATTTGAGCCTGAGATATGGTAGCGGGACTCAGACTCCAGTATATTGAAATATTCTGAGCTTTCCCTGCTCTCAGACTGGCAAGATTGAAGGTCCCACTAGGGGTCAGTGTCCCTGAAGTCACCAGAGGCATCCTGCTTCCTATTCTTTCCAGTTCCAGCATAGTCACTTTGGAGGCAGCAAGCCAAGATTTAGAAGGGAGACGGAAGTGAGCCTAGATGAAGGAAGGCCATTAGGATATTGGAGCTGAAGTCCATCTTTTTTCTCTACCCACCCTCATTTCCCTTCCCCCTCACATTCTCTTTTCCACACCCAATAGGTGATCTACATGGGAGTTGTGCTCTACGCACCATCATTGGCCCTCAATGCAGGTGAGGAGTAATAGCCCTTGGCTCTCAGCCACAGCAAGCTGGGAAAACACCTCTGGGAGGGGCAGCTAGAGGAGAGTGCAGAAAAGAATCCAACCTTGGCTAGGAGTTACTTCACTGTATGAGCCCTTGGCTAGTCTCCTAGAGTTACTTCTACCTCTTGGTTTATCTCACTCTGAAAGCTAATCAAAGATTACCATGTCTCATCTGAATTGGTTAATCATCACCTTTTGGTGGGGTTCAAACATTCTTTTTCATTGTGGTGAATGATTTATTTCATCCTTAATTACCAAATGTTTCATGTCTTACTGAGGTTTTTTGGTTTCTCTGTTGGGAAACCCTCTTCCAAAGATAGGAATATGGTTTTTATCTGTTTGCAGTAACTGGCTTTGACCTGTGGCTCTCAGTGCTGACCATAGGCATTGTCTGTACTGTCTATACTGCTCTGGTAAGTGTACCAAGTCTTAGGAGAGATGGGGGAGAAGGGAGGAAATAAAAAGGGGTGAGGTAAAAGTGTAGATGAAATGGAATAAAGTTCTTGAGTGGGATAAAATGCTATGTAGGAGTTGGAATGGGACTTTGGTGGGGGGTAGGATGTAGGAGAGGGGATGGTGTACAAAAGTAGGGGTTGGGGTGGGAATGATGTCAGCAGAGTCTCAGCAATTATAGCCCTCCCTGGTGACAGTATGGTTCCTTGCTGGTGGTATGGTGTCTTCACTTGTGGGTGGTTTTAAAGACATGTGTGGCAGACATGCTTTCTTTGCCCTGCAGGGTGGGCTGAAGGCAGTCATCTGGACAGACGTGTTCCAGACGCTGGTTATGTTCCTAGGACAGCTGGTGGTTATTATAGTGGGGTCACGCAAGGTGGGCGGCATGGTGCATGTGTGGGAAGTGGCTTCCAAGCATGGCCGCATCTCTGGGATCGAGTAAGTATACCCTTATCCCGGTGATCTGTAGTGTCTGGGAACCAGCCCATCCTAGGGCCTGAACTCAGGGCTGCAGCAGGCAGAGGACAAACTGTGGAAGCCTTAGGGGCAGCACTGAGACAAGCTGCCACTGCATAGATGGAGAGTGATCACAGGGATCTCGCTAGTGGGGAAGGAGGGTCAAAGTGTTTTTAGTACCTGGCATGAGTCTGTGGGGTGGAGGAATGGGACCTATCCTCCATCTTGCTGCAGTGTTTGTTGTGTCTACCTGGTTCTTAACTTCAGTAGCTCCAGTAGCTCCTTAGCCCTGCAGCAGCATCTCCACTCTGTTCAGTCCCCCCATTGGAGGAGTTCAAGGAAGACTATGTCTGTCTGGGCCTATGCCACAGTGAGCAATTGGTGTCTGTTGCAGGCTGGATCCAGATCCTTTTGTTCGGCACACTTTCTGGACATTGGCTTTCGGGGGTGTCTTCATGATGCTCTCCTTGTATGGAGTGAACCAGGCTCAGGTGCAGCGCTACCTCAGTTCCCGCACAGAGAAGGCCGCTGTGCTGTGAGTGCAGGGACATGATGTCCAGGGAAGAGGGGAGAAGAGGGGTCCCAGTTCCATGGGGCATTTGGAGTTAGGGCAGGTTGCCAGAGCACATACATACCCATTGGGGTCAGGATATGGGTCTGTTTTCTGGGGCTCAGAGGCATGCCTAAGGGTGTCGATTAACAGCCTCGGTTTCGTTGGCACTGGTCTCTTTGCAGCTCCTGCTATGCAGTCTTCCCTTGCCAGCAGGTGGTCCTCTGCATGAGCTGCCTCATTGGCCTGGTCATGTTTGTCTACTACCAGAAGTGTCCCATGAGTACCCAGCAGGCTCAAGCAGCCCCTGACCAGGTGAGAAGTCCTCGGCACCCTTCTGTGCCCATGAGGCCCGAATGGACTCTCACCCTGGGTAGGAAATGGATGTAAGTCGTTTTTCACTGTGGGATACTACAGTCTAGCACATGAGGGTCCCAGCCCCTGGCCGGCATCACCTAATCATAGTGCTCACCCTGCTGGGGTGGGGCCCTTTCTTAATTGGCTCACCACTGTGTACTGTGCAATGCGCTTTGCTGGGAGCTGTCACGTATCTGGTCTTCTCTAATCCTTACACGGCCTCACTTTACGGGAAAGAAAAAGCCTCATCCAGGTGGTCAGAATGCTCATCACACTGCTAGTCAGGGGCAGGGCTAGGGTATGAACTGCATTATACTCTATCTAGAGCCCATTTTCTCTCCACTAACTGTGGGTCACTTTCAGTGCTTAACCCTCTTATTTAATCACCCACTCTCCATAGACTGGTAGGGGCACACCTGGGGACTTCCCTTAGGGAAGGGCTCCTTTCTCAATAGAGCTGTGCACTTCTGCTCTGCCTGCAGTTTGTCCTGTATTTTGTGATGGATCTCCTGAAAGGCCTGCCGGGCCTGCCTGGGCTCTTTGTTGCCTGCCTCTTCAGTGGCTCCCTCAGGTATCTCCTTTGACCACTTCCCTCAGGCTTGGTGCACCTGATCCCTACTTGGCACAAAGTGATGGGCGGAGGAGGGGACCTCTCTGAGTTTCTCAATGTGCCCATCCATCTGTGGATGACAAGGGACAGCTCATCTGTGTAGAATAGAGTATATCCTCTCCAGGAGATGCCTCCTTGTTGGTGAAGGATTCTTGTTTTACAACACCAGGATTGATTCTACTTGATTAAAACCTGTACCTCATTCAGAAAAGGACAAGATGTCCTTGCCTTCTGGCTTCTTCTTCCACTGCCAACTGTGAGGACAGCTTCTGGCTGCATATGTCCTCTCCTGCCTTTAGGGTGCTACTCCCTCAGTAGGGCCCCTGTTGCTTTTGCCTCTCAACTCCCAGACTCAGTATGGTTCGTCTTTGTCTTCCTCCTTTCAGCACCATATCATCTGCTTTTAATTCATTGGCAACTGTTACGATGGAAGATCTGATCCGACCCTGGTTCCCTCAGTTCTCTGAAGTCCAGGCCATCATGCTTTCCAGAATCCTTGGTGGGATTGTGCTTCCTCATCTTTTCAGTTGTATTTTTTCTAAGACACACCCTTAGAAGGGGTGCTTTTTAAGTCATCAGCCTGCTTTACAGCACCAGCTTTAGCTTAGGCTCAGCGCTTGCCCAACGAAGCACACAACCTTGTTGATATCAGGGCATTTCCTGGGAAGGTCTCTGAGTCACATAGGAGGGAAGACCAAGTGGGAGGGACCTGGAGCTGGGGCAGGAGGTAATATGCCCTTTTTCCAGGAACACAGAGATAGTGGTTTGGCTGGGGAAGGAGGTGTGCTATACTTTTCCCCTTTTGTAATGTGTAAACTTACCTTTGCCTATTTTCTTCCTTCTTTTTCCCCAGCCTTTGGCTATGGGCTGCTTTGTCTGGGAATGGCCTATATTTCTTCCCAGATGGGACCCGTGCTACAGGTAAGGACTATGCAGAGAAGAAATTAGTTTTTAAGGGAGAGAAGAAGCTGATTGAAACAGGAAGTTGAGGAAGACAGCTGATGTGAAGGAAATAGTACAGAGATGAGTATTACAAATTCACCTTTGATGGACACCTTTAGCTGTAAATAGCCTTCCCCAGAGTCATTCCCAGGATATTGTTGGCTCAGAGACATCTTAGGGATCAGTCTCAGAGGAGATCCCGAAGCACATTCCATTAACATTCCCAGGATTCACCCTCTGGAATCCTGCATTCTGTTGTTTCCAGGTAGAAGATATAGACAGATCTGATGAATGGGGCACTGAGGTGTTGATGGGTGGCCGTGCTCTACACTGCTGAGGCTGGAGGTCTCTGAGCCTGAATGTTCCTTTATCTTCCCCCCCGCCCCCCCATCCTGTTCTCCACAGGCAGCACTCAGCATCTTTGGCATGGTTGGGGGGCCGCTGCTGGGACTCTTCTGCCTTGGGATGTTCTTTCCTTGTGCCAACCCTCCTGTGAGTGATCCGTCTGGTTCCACAGTTGTGTACAGGGGTGGATGTGAGGAATGGCTTGGCAGGGCTCTCCTCGTGAGTTCTGGGAACTGGTGTGAAGATTTATTAAGACTGGCATCATGACAGGAGAATGTACTGTGTCTCTGGGCAGGGTGCCATTGTGGGCCTGTTGGCTGGACTCATCATGGCCTTCTGGATCGGCATCGGGAGCATAGTGACCAACATGGCCTCCGGCATGGCTCCTCCTCCCTCTAATACATCCAGCTTTTTCCTGCCTAGCAACCTGACCACTGTCACCATGACCACATTGATGCCCTCAACCACCCTCTCCAAGTGAGTTGGGTCTTGCTCACTCCTTGGAGAGAATAGCTCATTTTTGAGGGGTTTTCCAGAGTTCTTGGTAAGGAATGGGCCACCAGAGTCTTCTGGGATGTGTTGGGTGTTGCATCCCAAGATCCTGGGACTGTGTCCCTGAGGAATAACTCTGTCAGCAAATTGCTGACTATCCTTATTCCTGTTCTCCCCAGACCTACAGGGCTGAAACGGCTCTATTCCTTGTCATATTTATGGTACAGCGCACACAACTCCACCACTGTCATTGTGGTGGGCCTGATTGTCAGTCTGCTTACTGGTAAGGGCATGTTGAATGGGGACCCAGAAAAGTGAGACTGAGGTAGGCCACTCAAGGAATCTGGACTCAGGGAGAACCGACCCTGCCCTTTGGGCTCCTTGGGCTTCTTGGCTGAGCTCTGGGAGGTGGGCAGGGGCTGGGGACTCATACCCCTGAGAACAGATGGCTTGTTGGGTGTACACTGGTTACACGGTGGGAAACTCAGGAGTACCTTTGCCTTCAGGGGGAATGCGGGGCCGGACCCTGAATCCTCGGACCATTTACCCAGTGTTGCCAAGACTCCTTGCTCTCCTGCCCTTGTCCTGTCAGAAGCGATTTCACTGCATAAGCTACAGCCAGGTAGCAGCTGTGTTGTCTAGATTATACCCTTTCTTCTCCAGATCACTACCAGACCTTCCAGATTCCCTTTCATCCCTTTCCTTTTTCCTCCCCAGCAACTCTATTCGTCTGAACCTGGACTGTCCCCCAGCAACTGTCCCAGCGTCTCCCCTCAGTGGAGTGCTGGCTTAGTGGGCAGAAGGGTCCCAGCCCAGAGAGGTGCCCAACTCTGTTCTGCTGCCTGCCCCCCACCACTCACCTTGTGCTTTGCTACTCCCTTTCTTCCCCACCGCCCTTTGTTGATCTCCCTTCCAGTAGGGATCAAAGCAAGGTCTTTCACCTTTTCAGCCTGAGTTCCTTCACCCCTATGTCTTCATGTTCACCCCACCCCTTCCACTCCTTTTGCTCTGTGTGTTCTCTAGGACCTCTCGGCAGACACTGCTGAATTTCCAGAGAAGATGAGTAATGGGATGTTGAAGAACAGCAGAGATGAGGCCGTGGCAGTGCCTGAAGAAGGCTCAGCTCACCAGGGGAACAGCCCCACCTTCATCCTCCAAGAGACCTCACTGTGATCTGGGCTCAGATCCCAATGCTAGAGGCCATTCTGTAGTATAGAGATGAGTCACATGATGTACCATGTAGGGACAATCAAGGACTGGATTATCTAGCCCACCAAAGTACCTTGTTTTTAGGTGTTTGGGCTGCAGTAGAAGCTGTCGTGTCACGGGAAGTCTGAGGGCAGGACAGGGTTTTTACTTGTCCCTTGACAGTCTCTTCTCTAGAGGACCAGGCTTGTGGGGGACAGGATTTTGTTAGAAAAGGGGATCGAAGCAGATCCTCTAGGAAATGGATAATGGCTTCTGATTAACCATCATCAGGCTCCTTTGAAGTAAATAGAAACAGTAGTGCTAGTTATCACTGCTCTGGAGCCTGATTTGACAAGGTTGGCCATGTTTACCATGAAACACAAAGCTGCCTTGGCCAGCTGTTGCTTCTCTTGTGGTACTATTTAAGCATAGATTCTGTTACCCACAAAGGGTCTGTGACTACTTTCCAGTTGTCTATGATGCCCAGACCCCTCTCATTCTTACCTGTCTACCTCCATTCTTGAGGGGGAAGGTTTGGTGTTCCTGAGAGACCTCAGAATAGACTGGTACATTCATCTCCCTTGCATAGAGTAGGGAAGCTTTCCACCTCATTGCCCCCACCCTCCACCTATGTTATGGGCACTTGGAGATGGGGCACATGTCAATCTAGGAAACCAGGGCATGACCATGTCCACTGTGGAGTGTGCCATCCATCTGGCACACTATCCTAGTGTCATTTTTTTGTTCACGTTTTCTGTTGGAGTTTCTTTCCCACATATCTCTGTTCTGAGGGAATAAAAACTTAACGGACCTGGAATCTGGACTCCTGTACTGTTCACAGCTATTCTGGTCCACCCCTGTCCTATCCATGGCAGGAGTAAAGTGCTCCTTCTTCTGCACAGGTTTTCCTCTGCTGGGGAGAGGTGAAAGGGGATTGGCACTGGCTCTTTAAGATCTGGTGACTGGTTGGCATGTCCTCAGGGTACAGCATTGTGTTCATCTGATGCACACTCTCCCTCTGCTGTTTTTCATCCCCTGTGGCTGTCTTCTGTGCCCCTACACCTTTTTCTTGATCAGAACAATCACTGCTGCTTGGATTTTCACTTTTGGGCTGGAGGAAGAATTCTGTTACTTGGCTTTAAAAATAGAACACTAGCTGGACTCTTGTGAAGAACACTGCTCAGGCCCACTCACCCCTGGTCCCTGCCCTGCCCTAGCCTCATCCAGCTCCTCAGAAGTAGCTCTACATAGGCTCTCCAGGCCTCTCAGCAGAGACTTAATCCCAGGCAGGCCTGTGGATTCTGCCCCAAGATCTGCCCTCTAGACAGCCCTTCATCCTAGGGGCTGAGGGGACATTGGTCTTGGCTAACTACCCCACCCCACTGAGCTGCCAGAGTTCCAAACCTAACCAGGCTCCCATGTGTTCATTCTCCAATACATGTTCCCATCACCTACATGCAAGGGCCTTAAACTTGGCCACCATTTTGCATCTAAGGAAATGACTGCCACCCCAGGACCTTGCACCAGATACCACCGTCATTTCACGGTTGCCTCATTTGGTTTGAATCTTGTTGGCTATGTTTGCATGGAAAGGGTGAAAATCCAGAGGATTCAAAGCTTTCAAGAATCAGGATGTTTAAGAGAAAATGGTAAATACATTTGGTTCTCCATATTCATATAAATAATTCAGACTCCATAACAGAACAAAGATGCTCCACTTTTAACAAAGTTAAACATTCACACATTTTGAAAGTACCACTTACATAGCACCTGGTTGGCCCAGTCAGAAGAGCAGGCAGGCAGCTTGATCTTGAGGTTGTAAGTTTGGGCCCCACATTGGGTGTAGAGATTACTTAAAATCTTTAAAAGTACCACTTAATGAATATGAGGATGAAGCTGAATGTATAGACCTAGATTGAAATATTTTTTGATCCATTCAACATTAAGCTTTAATCTCATCTATTTTAAGTGTGAATTTCAGAGTTGTTTAAAGATTCACTTAGGTTGTATGTAGTGAACTTACACATTCCTTGGATGTCCGTTGTGATTGTATTTGCAGGTTTGGGTTTTGTGTGTGGGTTTTTTTGTTTTTGTTTTTGTTTCTTTGTTTTTAGATTTTATTTATTCATGAGAGACACAGAGGGACATAGACCTAGGTAGAGGGAGAAGAAGGCTCCCTACAGGGAGCCTGATGTGAAAGTTGATACCAGTACCCCGGGATCACGACCTGAGCCAAAGTCAGATGCTCAGCCACAGCCACCCAGGTGCCCTTACAGTAGTTTTCAAAGCACTTTTCGTGTACTACCTGATTTTTTGTCTTGGGAGGGAAGTATGTTGCATATCATCTGCATTTTTAGTGTGTAAGGTAACCAGATTGCTTGGCTAGCGAGAAGTTGAGCGGCAGAACTAGAGCCCAGGTCTGACTCCCAGTAGCCCAGCAAAGTGGATCTGTAGCCAGGGAAGAGTGTGGATGGGGTTTTCACACAGGTGGCAAGGAATCTTGAGATGGGAGTCCAAAAAACACACTAAATGGGACGCTACTGTATCATCATTCTAAAACTTCCTAGGTCAGTGGCTTTCAAATCTTTGACCCACAGTAAGAATATGTTCATGTTATGAGCCAGTACACTCATACATTGCATTATGTGACTAGAACATTTAATGAAAAATATTTCTGGGTATAGTTAATATTTTCTGAGTTCTTTCTCTCTCCCCTTCTCTTCCTGGATGATTCAGTCCTAAAATCATTGGGTGGAGCAGTGCAAGGTAGTATTGGTGCTGTTGGCTGTATGGTGTGCATATGAGAGCTCAAGTGAAATGAGGGAGACCATACATGGGAGTAGCCCAGCTTGGACATCATAGTCTGAGGAGGGCAATCACATGGAAGGTGGCTTGATGTGGGTTGTCAGAGCCAGTGTGTGTGTGTGTCCCACCTGGAGAATTAGAACTCAAACGGCATTTGCATGTGGGATCAGCCTAGCCTAGGCTGTGAACCTGAGTGGAGTAAGGGCATGTGTATGGGAGGAAGCCCTGTGGTCAGATGGGAGCCCAAGTAGGGTGAGGCAGTCTAGGGTGTGGTGTCAACCTACCAGGGTGATGAAGACATCCACATAGGGGCCAGCCCTATGCAAAGAGAGTTTGGATTACAGCAAAGCAGAGCAGTGAAAAAAAAAAATCTGGAAAATCGCTAAAAAGCTCTCCTGTGGATTTGCAGTCTAATTTCACATTGCTCAACAAGTCAAAATTTGGGACTTTGAGAGAATAATAAAACCATCTGGCAAAAATTCTCAAGAGAGGGATGCCTGGGTGGCTTAGTGGTTGACCGTCTGCCTTTGGCTCAGGGCTTGATCCTGGAGACCCAGGATCGAGTCCCACATCGAGCTCCCTGCATGGAGCCTGCTTCTTCCTCTGCCTGTCTCTGCCTCTCTCTCTCTCTCTCATGAATAAATAAATAAAATGTTAAAAACTTTAAAAAAGGGATCCCTGGGTGGCGCAGTGGTTTAGCGCCTGCCTTTGGCCCAGGGCGCAATCCTGGAGACCCGGGATCGAATCCCACATCGGGCTCCCTGCATGGAGCCTGCTTCTCCCTCTGCCTGTGTCTCTCTCTCTCTCTCTCTCTCTCTCTCTGAGACTATCATAAATAAATAAAATTAAAAAAAAAACTTTAAAAAATTATCAAAAGAGAAGACACAATTCCAGAAATGACAAAGGTACATCATTACAGATACCTAGATACTAATATAAATTATGAACTACTTTAGGCCAAGAAAATTGAAATTTTAGATTAAAATGGACAAATTACTAGCAAAATATCACTAAAACAGACTCCAAAAACAATAAGATATCTGAGTAGTCCTAGTCCCATTAAAGAAATAGAAAAAGGGCAGCCCGGGTGGCTCAGTGGTTTAGTGCCACCTTCAGCCCAGGGCGTGATCCTGGAGACCCGGGATCAAGTTCCATGTCAGGCTCTCTGCATGGAGCCTGCTTCTCCCTCTGCCTGTGTCTCTGCCTCTCTCTCTCTCTGTGACTATCATAAATAAATAAAAAAATAAAAATAAAAAAAATAGAAAAAATATTAAATAAAACCATCTAATGGGAAAAACCCCAGGCTCACCTGACTTCACTGTTAAGTTTTAATCTATTATCTAGCAACATTTAAGGCATGAAACTTTAGATGTCTTTTACCATAGCATCAATCCGATACCCAAACCAGACAGCATAAGAAGGAATAGGTCAATGTTACTCATGAATATAGCTGTAAAATCATAAAATATTAGTGAACTGAATTCAGCAATGTGTATAAAAAATAAATATCATTGAGTTTATCTTACATGAGAGGTTGCTTTAACAATAGAAACTCAATAGGAGGGGATCCCTGGGTGGCTCAGTGGTTTAGCGCCTGCCTTTGGCCTGGGTCGTGATCCTAGAGTTCCGGGATCGAGTCCCGCATCAGGCTCCCCACATGGAGGCTGTTTCTGCCCCCCCCACCATCTATCATGAATAAATAAAATATTAAAAAAAAAAAAAGAAAAAAGAAACTCAATAGGATTCTTAACAGGACAAAAATATCGCTATCATCTCAGATGCAGAAACTTCCATGAAGTTCAACATTCATTTAGAAAAACTAGCACTAGAAGGACTTCCTTAATCTGATTTAGTGTATCTATGAAAACAACCTACAACAAAGCTTTTAAAACTATAACGAAAATTAAAGGTAAAATAATTCTTTTAACTAATCAAAGTTCTTTTTAAAGAGGAAAAATTCAATGTGAGGTGTTAAGAGTTCTCTCTGAGAGATCAGGTACAGATGAAGATGCTATTATAATTTCATTTCACCTTTGTACTTGATATTCTAGTGGGCAGTCACAAAAACTCCAAGGAAAAGTGATGAATTTGACATGTTAAAAATGTCTCAGTAAAAGACATTAAAGTGAAAAAGAACATTGAAAAGGTGGGGAAAATAGAGTTGTAACATTTTAAAGACCTTAAGATCACTTAAAGAGCATGTGACAACTAAGAATCTAAAGACAACTCAAAAATGGGGAAAAGAATTGGATTGACATTTTACAAATGAGGAAATCCAAATGATCTACAAATATGACAAAAGGAATTCAGTCTTATTAGGAACCAGGGATATGCCAATTAAAACCAAGATAACATGCAATTACATACTTAACCCAAAATGGCAAAAAATGACTCCAGGTATAGGTTGGAGCTGTCAACTTGATTTTGTGCTAAGCTGACTATAATTTTACCATCATAGCTTTTGTACCATTAGTGCAAATGCTCACAGCGTGAAAAGGGCAAATTACATCTTAGTATGAACATGAAAGAAAAATCAACTTCAGTGACTCCTGGATAAGGCCCCAGAGGTCCCTAGGGGTTCATGGACCACACTTTAGGAATTCTTGCCCTAACCAAGGAGATGTGCAAGAACTTTCTTAGCAACATAATATAAAGACAACCCCAAACTTCATAACGACTCGTGTTAATTCTTACAGGAATGCTAAAAAATTAACCGCAACCAAACACACCAACAAGTGTTGATCAAAAGAAAGCAAGTTATGGAAGAAAACACTGTGATTCCATTTGTTAAAGTTCAAAACAAAAATTATGCTTTATTGTTTTGGACCCATCCAAAGGTGGTAAAACCATTAAAAGAACAAAAACAATAAAACCAAGAGAATGCTTAACCCTAAGGCTGGGAGAGAGCTGACCTCAAGTGAAGAGGGTGGATAATGTGATCAGGGAGGGACTTTGCAGTCACCTGCGATATTCTAGTTCTTCACTGAATGAGAATATCATAAAGGTTCATTTTAAGCATTACAAGTATGTGTTACAGGCTCTGTGTACATTTTTCAGCAAAAAATTGTAATCGAATATTCATTAACACAGCTGTTTCCTAACATTAAGAAGAAAAGCAAGATAGAGAATAATATGTCATTGTAGTAAAAATGATGTGGAAAAGAATACATTAATATTTGTTTGTGGGCAACCCAGGTGGCTCAGCGGATTAGCGCCACCTTCGGCACAGAGCCTGATCCTGGAGTCCCGGGATTGAGTCCCACATCCGGCTCCCTGCATGGAGACTGCTTCTCCCTCTGCCTGTGTCTCTGCCTCTCTCTCTCTCTCTCTCATATGAATAAATAAAATCTTAAAAAAAGGGCAGCCCGGGTGGCTCAGTGGATTAGCGCCGCCTTCAACCCAGGGTGTGATCCTGGAGTCCTGGGATCGAGTCCCACATCGGGCTCCCTGCGGAGCCTGCTTCTCCCTCTGCCTGTGTCTCTGCCATTCTCTCTCTCTCTGTGTGTGTGTCTCTCATGAATAAATAAAATATTTTTTTGAAAAACTTGTTTATACATGCACAAAGTGTCTCTGGAAAGGTACAGAAGGAACCATGATGAAGAGGGGAGTCTCCCTGCATGTGAAAGAGGATGGGATGACAAGAAGACAGAGGTGGAGGGGGGTACCTTGTCTCTTCATCTCTCTACACTTTCTTACACATTTTGGTGTCGAACAATTCCGTATTACCAATACTAAAATATTTCCTAAAGCCCTATACACTTGGAAGTTTAAAAAATACTTTTTTAAAAAAGATTTTATTTATTAGAGAGAGGGCGAGAGGGCAAGCAAGCAAAAGCAGAGAAGAGCACAGGAAGAGAGGGGGAAGCAGATTCTCCACTGAGCAGAGAGCCCAATGTGGAGCTCCATCCCAGGACCCTGGGATCATGACTTGAGCCAAAGACAGATACTGAGCCACCCAGGTGCCCTAAAAAATACTTCTGAATAAACTTGTATCAAAGATAAAATCAGACTGGAAATTATAAACCATTTTAGAATGATATTGCAACTAGAACATTACAGAGCAATTAGACAAGCGATCTTTTAAATGTTGAACAATCTGATGGGCAAAAGAAAAAAAGTCTCATTTAATTTACTTTTCTCGATTACTATTGAGTTTGAGCACCTTTTTTTATCTCTCTTTTTTTCTCCTCCTCCTCCCCCTGCTCCTCCTTTTCTCCTTCTCATTGTTTTCCTCTACTTCTTTCTTTTTTGCTTTGGATTTTTCTCTGAGTTTCCTGATCATATCCTCTGTTGATTTAAATAATTGTCAGAATTCTATATATGTTCTGAGTATTAATTCTGAGCAATGATTTACCCCTGCACTTTCTGTTTTCTTATAACCTCTACTATAGTATTCCTTTTAACAGAAGTTTAAAATTTCGAGAACAAATTTCTCGTTTTTATGGCTTCTGGGTTTTGTATTTTATTTAGGCAGGCATTTTCCATCCCAATATTGTTTAAAAGATAATTTAAAAACCTTTAAAATATTTTTCCCGGGATCCCTGGGTGGCGCAGCGGTTTAGCGCCTGCCTTTGGCCCGGGGCGTGATCCTGGAGACGCGGGATCGAATCCCACGTCGGGCTCCCGGTGCATGGAGCCTGCTTCTCCCTCTGCCTATGTCTCTGCTTCTCTCTCTCTCTGTGTGACTATAATAAATAAATAAAAATTTAAAAAAAAATAAAATAAAATATTTTTCCCTTTAAATGTTTATTTGTACCATCTGTGTTTGATGTGATGGGGCAGGAGGTTCAATCTAATGTTATTTTTTCTTCAGTGGATAGCCAATTATCTCACATGATTTGTTGAAAAAGCTACTCTTCCTTCATATAGTTTAAATGTTGCTGCTAAAGAAATTAACTAAAAAAATGTTGCCTCTATTGTAAGCTTCATTTGCAGAGATATATGGATCTGTTATGCACTTTATCCTACTGACCTATTTTCATCCCTTATGTTGCTAAATCTGTTTGTGTTAATGTTTACATAGCTTTATATATTTTTATATTTCTTTTTTCATATATTACAGGGCAAATTCCCACTCAATATTCTTTTTCAGATTTGGGGGGCTACTATTGAACATTCTCTCTTCCAGAAAAGAATCAGAATTCTTGAATTCCAGTCTAAAAATTCTCTTAAGCTTTGCGCAGTGGCAGTATCATAGCCAATGAGGTTTATCTGAGGTGCAATTATTGCTAATTAAAAATTCTCTTAAGATTTAGTTGGGACTGCATTAAATGTATAAATTAATTTGATTGTCCTGGATGGCAATAGCATAGAAACAGTTTTTCCATGCTAGAGTGATATTAATGCTGGATCTGAGTGGCTTTCATGCAGTCTACTTTGTGAATATTTATTATTGATTCTGACAGGCAATCCCAGGAAGCCATGTTCTGTATGAATTTTTATTTTTTTTATTTATTATTTTAAATTTTTATTTATTTATGATAGTCACACAGAGAGAGGGAGAGGCAGAGAGACACAGGCAGAGGGAGAAGCAGGCTCCATGCACCGGGAGCCCGATGTGGGATTCGATTCCGGGTCTCCAGGATCACGCCCTGGGCCAAAGGCAGACGCTAAACCGCTGCGCCACCCAGGGATCCCCTGTATGAATTTTTAATAAGGGATCCTCAAAATCCAAAGCATTGATGGTGCTTATAGTGAGCTCCTCTTTCAGTCTTTGGATAGTTTTTATGGGGATATATGTTTCCATATGGGTCATATGGTAACTCTGTGTTTAACCTTTTAAGGAATTACCAGATTGTTTTTCTTTTTTTTTTCTTTTTGTTTTTCAAACTGTCTGCAAATTTTACATTCCCACCAACAATGTATGAGAGTTCCATATCCTAGCCAAGTCTTATTGTCCATCTTTTTTATTCTAGTGGGTATGAAAAAGTTCTCATTATACGGTGTTGTTTTGTATTTTATTCTATTTTTCAAGAGCAGTTTTAGATTTACAAAAAAATTGATTGGAAAGCACAGAAATTTCCCACCTATCCCCTTCCCTTAACATGCAATTTCCCCAATTATTTGCATCTTGTATTAGTGTGGTACTATAATTGAAGAACAATATTGATACATTATTATTAACCAAAGTCCATAGTTTACATTAGGGTTTACTTTTTGTGTTATACATTCTATGGGTTTTGACAAATGTATAATGACATGTGTCTACCATTACTGTATTATACAGAATAGTTTTACTGTCCTAAAGATCTGCTGTGCTCCACCTATTCATCCTTCTCTCCCCTAGAATCACTGGCAACAACTGATCTTTCTACTGTTTTCCATAGTTCTGTCATTCCTAGAATGTCATACAGTTGTAATCATACAGTAGATTGCCCTTTCAGATTGGCCTCTTTTGCTTAACAATATGTTTTCTAAAGTTCCTCATGTTGGGGCGCCTGGGTGGCTTCATCAGTGGAATGTGTGACTCTTGCTCTTGGGGTTATAGGGTTTTGTTTTGTTTTTTTTTAAGATTAATTAATTAATTAATTTGTTTATTTAAGACCGAGAGAGAGCGAGTGAGCAAGGGAGTGCTAGCGGGGTGAGAGGCAGAGGGAAAAGCAGACTCTGCTGAGCGGGAGCCCAATGCAGGGCTCAATTCTGCATCTCTGGAATCATGACTGGAGGCAAAGACAGAGGCTTAACCGACTAAATCACCCAGGTGTCCCAAGCCATAGTTTTTTTTAATATATTCTCCTACTGAAGGATGTCTTGGCACTTCCGACTTTTGGCAATTATGAATAGAGCTACTATAAACATCTATGTGCAGGTTTTTCTGTGGACATAAGTTTTCAACTCATTTGGTTAAATACCAAGGAGTATGATTGCTGGATCTTATGATGAGTATGTTTAATTTTGTAAGAAACTGCTGAACTATCTTCCAAAGTGGTGGTATAATTTTGCGACCCTGCCGGCAAGGAATGAGAGTTACTGTTGCTGTACATCCTCTTCAGCTTTTAGTGTTGTCAGTTTTTTTGGATTTTGGATATTCTAACAAGTGTGCAGTGGTATCTCATTATTGTTTTATTAAAAAAAAAAGTTTTTCTCACTGTTGTTTTAATTTGCATTTCTTTGATGATATATATTGTAGAGCATCTTTCCATATGCTTATTTGCCACCTGCATATCTTCTTTGGTGAGGTGTCTACTAAGGTCTTTGGCCCATTTTTTTTATTTGGACTGTTGTCTTGTTTAGTTTTTTTTTTTTTTTTTTAATTTATGATAGTCACATACAGAGAGAGAGAGAGAGGCAGAGACACAGGCAGAGGGAGAAGCAGGCTCCATGCACCGGGAGCCCAACGTGGGACTCAATCCCGGGTCTCCAGGATCGCACCCTGGGCCAAAGGCAAGCGCTAAACTGCTGCGCCACCCAGGGATCCCCTCTTGTTTAGTTTTAAGAGTGCTTTTTCAGATGTGTTTGCAAATATTTTCTTTCAGAGCATTTCCATTTTTAGGACTTTATGCCACAGATTTACTTTCACGCAGGTACAAAGACATATGGAAGGATAATATAAATAATAGATGATAAAATAACAAATTAGAAGGAAACAAAATATTTGTCTCAGACCCTCCTAGGGTCCACTTCTGATTTGGAGATTGATATAGGTGCCAGCTGGTTGGTGGAATTTCAAAGGAGACTAGAGAGTATTTCCATGAACGTGAAAAATGTTCCAAAGGAGTTGGCCAACTAGAAAACATGACAAGTGTCCATTGAAGTGTCTATTAATTGGAGATAGCTAATACATTGTGGCACATCCTTGCATTAGAATACAATGCAGCTCTTAAACAGGGTAAGGTAGTTTAAAAAATAATGATGTGGGATAATCTCCAAGATATAATTAATGTGTATTATGTTCTATCATCTGTATCTTAGGAAGAGCTATTTATGTATTTGTTCACGTATACAAAAGTCTGGAAGGATACACAAGAAACTGATAATAATGGTTGCCTCTAGAGAAGGGAGAAAGGAGACTAGGATGGCTGGGGGACATATTGGTTTGAATTCTATACATGCCATATGCATATATAATCTATTCGAAGTTTTAAAAAGTAAAAGTGTTTGCCACATATTGTGGCCATTAAACAGTTGATAAATTTTATTCATTTCAGAATAAAATAGGAAATATTTGGAAATAGGGATGCCTGGGTGGTTCAGTGGTTTAGCGCTGCCTTCAGCCTAGGCCGTGATCCTGGAGTCCCGGGATTGAGTCCCGCGTCAAGCTCCCTGCGTAGAGCCTGCTTCTCCCTCTGCCTGTGTCTCTGGCTGTCTCTCTCTGTGTCTCTCATGAATAAATAAATAAATAAATAAAATATTTTTTTAAAAAAAAGTGACAGCACAGATGCTACTGATGCTAATGATATGTCAGAGTCAATAACCTCAACTTCTCTGGGCTAAAGATTGCCTATCTCAAACCCACAATTGGGAAATAGTATCCATCTGTCCCATATTATTCTAGATAGATAGAATAATTATTCTATTCTAAGAAGCAAGAAATAGTCTCCTGCCCACCCCAAACTCTGTGGGAGGGTTTCTGTGATTCTTTTGTGAGAAGTTGAGAAAGTCCATGCGAAATTTCAAGGCCAGAAGATGTTATAACAAAATAGTTTTGTTTATCTGGATAGGAGATTAGGTCTATTAACCACAGCCATTTAACACCCACTGAGTGAGACTCAAAATACTTTCAGCTGAATCATTTAAGATGTTTCCAGCAGCATAAACAGAGTACCCAACTAAAAGAAGCTCAAACAGTGAGGACATTCATCATTTCACATAACAAGAAGTCTGGCGAAGAAAATTCCAGAGCTGCCTCATTCAAAAGTTCAACAATGGCAGAGTTCTGGCTCAATGTCTCTGACTTCCTCATGACTTTTCCTTCATGGTGACAAAATGACTGTTGCTGTTCCCAGCACTGTATTTTCACATGAGATTAATAAAGGCACGAAGAATGAAGAACTTCCACATTGCTTGCTTTTTTTTTCTTAAGATTTGATTTATTTATTTGACAGAGAGAGAGAGAGAGAGAGAGAATGCACACAAGGAGGGGGAGTGGCAGGCAGAGGGAGAGGGAGAAGCAGGCTCCCTGCAGAGCAGAGGGCTCCATGTGGGGCTCCATCCCTGGGCTCTGGGATCATGACCTGAGCCAAAGGCAGCCGCTTAACCAACTGAGCTACCCTGGTACCCACATTGCTTGATCTTGTGCTTTCTCTCACTTGCTCATGTGCTGGCTCTCCTGTTTTTAATCAGGGAACAAAATCTTTCCCAGAAGTCCCCTAGAAGCTTTTACCATGTGCAGTTGGTCAGAGTGTATGATATGCCCATCTCCGAACCAATCTTTAGCAAGGGGGAATGATATTACCACACTTGTCTTAACCAATCACAGTTCATCCCCAGAGGAGGTTGAGGGGGTGGTATAGGTGAATAGGGTTGCCTATTATTTGTTTGTCTGAAATTCAATTTTAACTGGATGTCCTATATTTTTATTTGAGACTCTGGCAATGCTGCTGGGTGACACCCTTATCTTTCCTGAGTCTGTTGCCAGACCATACTTAACAAAATCAGTGTTCCATTAGCAAGAATAAGACAATAGTGCCTAAAAGTAGCAATTAACAATCTGCATCTTTGATTTACAAGATTTCTTTCAACTTCTGTTCAAGAAAATCCTGGCTCCCTTTGGCTCTCTGGCCCTCCCTGTTTGACATCAGCTGTGTCCCTGAGACATGATGGTGAAGGCCCAACTAAATGGCTTTGGCTATGTTAGGTGCCTGGTCACCAGGGCTGCTTTTAACTCTGGCAAAGTGAATATTGTCTCCATCAATAACACCTTCATTGACCTCAATACATGGTCTACATGGCCTGGTATGATTCTACCCATGGCAAGTTGAACGGCACAGTCCAGGCTGAGAATGGGAAGTTTGTCATTAAATGGAAAGCCCATCTCTATCTTTCTGGAGTGAGATAGGTGCTGAATTTATTGTAGAATCCACTGGTATCTTCACTAACCTGAAGAAGGCTGGGGCTCACTTGAAGGATAGAGCCAAAAGGGTCATCATGTTTGCCTCTTCTGCTTGTGAAGGGCATGAACCATGAGAAAGAAGTATGACAACTTTCTCAAGATTGTCCACAATGCCTTTTGCACCACTAACTGCTTGGCTCCCTGGCTAAGGTTGTCCATAATGACTTTGGCATCAGAGAGGCTCTCACGATCACAATACATTCCATCACTGCCACCCAGAAAACTGTAGATGGCCCTACTGAGAAGCTACGTGGTGATAGCTGAGGAGCTGTCCAGAACATCATCCCTGCTTCTACCAGTATTGCAAAGACTGTGGGCAAGGTCATTCCTGAGCTGAATGGGAAGCTCACTGGTACAGCCTTCCATATCCTCACCCACAATGTGTTGGTGGTGGACTTGACCTGCCATTTGGAAAAAGCCGTCAAATATGACAACGTCAAGAAGATGATGAAGTGGACATCAGAGGGCCCCCTCAAAGACATCCTGGGCTATGCTGAGGACCAGGTTATCGCCTGCAGCTTTAATGGTGACATCTACTCTTCCACCTTTGATGCTGGCCTGACATGCCCTCAATGACCACTTTGTCAAGCTCATTTCCCGTGATGAAAATGAATCTGTCTATGGCAACAGGGTGAGGGACCTATGGTCCACATGGCCTCTAAGGAATAAGAGCTCCTGGAACACAGCAGCCCCAGGCGATCAACAGAGGCCCCAGCTGCTGAGGAGTCCTTGCCCCAAACAAACCCTCTGATACACTGAAAATCTTTTGTCCTCGACGCCGTTTCCATCCTAGATGCCTTGAATAAGGGGAGGCATTTTGGCAGCCCTACCTTGTCATGTATCATCAATAAAGTGCGCTGTACACCCTTATACACAAAATAGAAAGTCCTGGTTTACATGGCCCAGGGTTTTCACATAGCACAAAGGTGCCCAGTTCTATCTTTGTGTGTATGTTGTGTGTGTGTGTATGTGTGCGTGAGTGAGCTGACAAAGATGAACAGTAACAGAACTGTTAAAAGTAAGATGTGTAAAGCATACTACAACCTGCAGTTTACATTTGTGTGATCCAAAGTCTTAAAAGCCACTACCTAGTATTCTTTAGCTTTGCTATGTGGCCTCTAAAGAAGAGGAAAACAACAGCCCAGCTGCTTCCTGAGACCTTGGATTCTTCCTGAGGTGAAAGATTTGAGTATTACTGCCTTTTCAAAGACCACTTGGGAGTGATGATCACGATGCCATAGAAATGATGAGAGAGAATAAAAATGTTTCCTATGGGAGTCAGTGTTATTTCAACACTATTTTTATGCATTTATGTAAGGGGATGATTATGACGTAAGTAATAAGAAGGCATTTCTGGGTCCTGATTACAAGTGTGACTGCTGGGATGTTACTCATTGACACACGCAGATCTACAACTCCTTTGCTGAGTCACCAGCTTACCACTGTTAGGGGCCTGCCCCAGCTCCCATGGCCCCATGTAAAACTGTTGGTTTGCCAGACTCTCATGAACTCTGGCCCACAACCTAGGCAGCAGTTGGAAATTCTCACTATCAGACGAGAAACCGTGAGACAACTCTTTTAAGAGTGTCCCCTCTGGTAGACAAAAATCAGATGGCTTGCATGGATATACTTACAGAGATCATATCTGGTAAATGCCTATATTTTCTGAGGTTGGCCAGTGATAAACTTTATATATATTTATGAGAAAATAGTATCCATTTCCTAAACTATATTTATGTTGTAGACTTTTTAAAAGATTTTTTATTTATGTATTTATTCATGAAAGACACAGAGAAAGAGGCAAAGGGAGAAGCAGGCTCCACGCAGGGAGCGATGTAAGACTTGATCCCGGGACTCCAGGATCACGCCCTGGGCCGAAGACAGGCACCAAACCACTGAGCCACCCAGGCATCCCATATGTTGTAGACTTGATTAAAGGAGAGCTGTGTCAGTTAACATGAGAGATTGAATATGTATTTATCTGTTACCTCCCAAATCCCCACTGTAATAACAATAAAGAAATAAAAAGACCATAAACCCATAGGGTTAAAGAGAAGAGAGAAAATGACAAGAGTTAAAAAATGTCAACACAATTCTGGAAAATGAAATCAGATGGAGGAGTAATATAACTGATTTAGTGGAATGGAGAAGTTTAAGCCTAAGTGCACTGGTGGGAGGGGTGCTGCAGGTGGAGGTGGGGAGTAGCGGGCCTTTCAATAAAAAGAAAGTGGATTGGGCCAGCAAAACACAGCAAAGGGTTGGGAGTGGAAGGCACAGTGTATCTCTGGCAACCACTGATTGGCTCTTTGTCTCTACACTTCTGCCTTTCCAGGATATTACATAAATGGAATCATGCCAAAGTATGTAAGTTTTTGAATCTGGCTTCTTTCATTTAGTATAATGCATTGGAGAGTCCCCTGTGCTGTTGTAGTATCAATACTTTTTTCCCTTTAATGGCTAACTAGCAATCTATTTTTTAGGTGTGCCACTTTTTTTTAGATTGTTTCCAGGTGTTGGTGATCACAGACAATGCTACTACAAACATTTGTGTAGTGGTTTTTCAGTTATTTTGTAAACACAGATTTTTGTTTCACTTGGGTAAATAACATGAGGTGAAGTTCCTGGGTCATGTGGTATGTGTATGTTTAAGTTTGTAAGGAACTTCCAAACTGTTTTCAGAGTGGCTGTACCATTTTGCACTCTTATCAGCAATATATGAGTTTTGGTTCCTCCACATTCTTGGTAGCACTTCATATTGTCATTTGTGTTTTGTTTTATTTTTTAATATTAGCCATTCTAGCAGATGTGTCATGGTATCTTACTTACTATGTGTGTGTGTGTGTGTGTGTGTGTTTTAAGTATACAATTCAGTGGGTTTTAGTATATTCACAAAGTTGTGCAACCACCACCATTATCTCATTCCAGAACACTTCCATCAGTCTCTGCCTGGACTGAATTGCATCCAAATTCATGTTGAAGTCCTACTCTCCAATTTGAAGGTATTTGGAGATGGGGTCTCTGGGAGGTAATTAGAGATAGATGACATTATGAGGGTGATGGGATTAGTGCACTTATAAGAAGAGGAGAGATCTCTCTTTCCATGTGCACACACCAAGAAAAGGCCATGCAAGCACATAACAAGGCTGTCTACAAGCCAAGAGAAGAGCCTCAGAATAAAACCTACTTTGCCAGTATCTTGATCTTAGACTTCCCAGTCCTCAAAAATGTGAAAAATAAATTTCTGTTGTTTAAGCCACTCACTCTATTGACACCTTTGTGGCTCAGCGGTTGAGCATCTGCCTTCAGCTCAGGGCGTGATCCCAGGTCCGGGGATCGAATCCCACATCAGGCTCCCTGGTGGGAGCCTGCTTCTCCCTCTGCCTATGTCTTTACCTCTTTCTGTATGTCTCTCATGAACAAATAAATAAAATATTTTTAAAAAGCTACCCGGTCTATAGTATTTTGTTATGGCAGCTGCAGTTGATTAAGATAACCTGCAAAAGAAACCCTGTACCTGCTGAATCCCTCTACCTCCATCTTCTGACAATAACTAATCTACTTTTTATCTCTGGATTTGTTGATGCTGGATGATCGTATAAATGGGATCATGTCATGTAACATGTGGCCTTTTGTAACTGTCTTCATTCACCTAGCATAATGTTTTCAAGGTTTATCCATATTGTAGTATGTGTCAATAGTTCATTCCTTTTTATGGCTGTATGATACTCCATTGTATGGATATACAATATTTTGCTCATCCATTCATCACTCAAATATTTAGGTTATTTCTACATTTTGGCTGGTATAAATAATGCTGCTATGAATATTTCTGGACAAGTTTTTGTGTGAACATGTTTTCAGTTCTCTTGGGTATATACCCAGGAAGAGAATTGCTGGATCATATGGTAATTCTATGTTTAAGTTTTTGAGGAATTGCCAAACTTTTTCACAGCAGTTGTGCCATTTTACATTCCCATCAATGGTATACTGGAGTTCCAATGTCTCCACATCCTCATCAACACTTATTGTCGTCTGTATATTTTATTATAGCCATCTCAATGGGTATGAAGTGGTATACCATTATGATTTTGATTTACAGTTTCCTAATGAGTAATGATTTTGAGCATTTTTTCAAAATGTACTTATTTGTGATCCACATAGCTTCTTTGGTGAAATGTCAGTTCAAATCTTTGCCCCCCACTTTTTAAAAATTTAATTCCAGTATAGTTAACATACAGTGTTATAGTAGTTTCAGGTGTACAATATAATGATTCAACAATTTTTTACATTGCTCAGTGCTCATCATAAGTGTAATATTAATTCTTTTTACCTGTTTCACCATTTCACCCATCTCCTCATGAATCTCCCCTCTTGGAACCATTAATTTTTTCTCCATAATTAAGAGTCTATTTTTTGGTTTGTCTTTTTTTTTCTTTGTTCATTTGTTTCCTTTCTTAAATTCCACGTATGAGTGAAATCATTTAGTATTCATCTTTCTTGATGGAATGATTTATCATTACACTCTCTAGAACCAACCATGTTGTTGCAAATGGCAAGATTTCACTATTTTTATGGCTGAGAAATATTCCATTGTATATGTACCACATCTTCTTAATCCATTCATCTATGGATTGACATTTGGGTTGCTTCCATAATATGGCTATTGTAAATAGTGCAATAAACATAGGGGTGCATATATTTTTTCGAATTGATGTTTTCATATTCTTTGGGTTAATACTCAGTAGTGGATACTAGATCATATGTAATTCTATTTTTATTTTTTTTTAAGATTATTTATTTGAGAGAGAGAGAGCAAGCGCATGAGTGGGGGGCAGGGGGAGAGGGAGAAGCAGCTCTCTCCTGAGCCTGACACAGGGCTTGATCCTGGGACTCTGGGATCATGACCTGAGCTGAAGGCAGATGCTTAACTGACTGAGCCATCCAGGCATCCCTGTAATTCTATTTTTAATTTTTGAGAAAACTGCATACTGTTTTCCACAGTGGCTACACTGGTTCTCATTCCCACCGACACTGCATGAGGGTTCATTTTTCTCCACATCCTCCTCAACACTTGTTTCTTGTGTTTTTTTAGTTTACTCATTCTTCCTGGGATGAAGTGGTATCTTATTGTGGTTTTGATTTGCATTTCTCTGATGATGAGTGTTGTTGAGCATCTTTTCATTTGTCTGTTGGTCATCGATATGTCTTCTTTGAGAAATGTCTATCCATGACTTCTGCCCCCCTCCTTTTTTTTAAATAAATTTATTTATTTATTTATGATAGTCACACACAGAGAGAGAGAGAGAGGCAGAGACACAGGCAGAGGGAGAAGCAGGCTCCATGCACCAGGAGCCCGACGTGGGATTCGATCCCGGGTCTCCAGGATCGCGCCCTGGGCCAAAGGCAGGCGCCAAACCGCTGCGCCACCCAGGGATCCCTCCCCTCCTTTTTTTTAAAGTAGGCTCCAGGCTCAGTTTAAGTAGGCTACAGACCCAGTGTGGAGTCCAATGTAGGACTTGATCTCATGACCCTGAGGTCAGGTCCTAAGCTGAGATCAAGAGTCAGATACTTAACTGACATGAGTCATCCCTTCTGCCCATTTTTAATTAGATTATTTGGGTTTTGTTTTGTTTTGTTTTGTTTTGTTTTTCATGTTGAGCTGTGTAAGTTCTTTATGTATTTTGGGTACTAACCCTTTATTGGATATATCATTTGCAAGTATCTTTTCCTATTCAGTAGGTTGTCTTTTAGTTTTGTTGATTATTTCCTTTGCTGTGCAGAAGCTTTTTATTTTGATATAGTCTCAGTAGTTTATTTTTACTTTTCTTTCCGTTGTCTCAGGAGACATATCTAGAATAATGTTGCTATAGCCAATGCCAGAGAAATTACTGCCTGTGCTCTCTTCTAGTGTTTTTATTGTTTCAAATCTTTGTGTATTTTTAAAAATTTGGTTTCCTTTCACTGCATTCTGAGAGTTCTTTATGTATCTTATATATGTCCTTTGTCTGATATGTGATTTTTTTTAAATTATTTTTTTAATTTTTTATTTATTTATGATAGTCACAGAGAGAGAGAGGCAGAGACATAGGCAGAAGGAGAAGCAAGCTCCATGCACCGGGAACAACCCGACGTGGGATTCGATCCCGGGTCTCCAGGATCGCGCCCTGGGCCAAAGGCAGGCGCCAAACCGCTGCGCCACCCAGGGTTCCCCTGATATGTGATTTTTTAAATATTTTCTTCCCATCTATGAATTGTCTTTTCATTCTCTCTTTTTAAAAATATTTTATTTATTTATTCATGAGAGACACAGAGAGAGGCAGAGACATAGGCAGAGGGAGGAGAAGCAGGCTCCATGCAGGAGCCCAATGCGTGACTCAATCTCGAAACTCTGGGATTACGTCCTGAGCCGAAGGCAGACGCTCAACTGCTGAGCCACCCAGGCATCCCTGTCTTTTCATTCTCTTAAGAGTATTCTTCACAGAGTCAGTTTTAAGTCCTGATGAAATCCCATTTGTCAAGTTTTTCTTTTATAGATTGTGCTTTTTGTGTCATTTCTTAGAATCTTTCCCTATGTTCAAGTTACAAAGATTTCCTATTGTGTTTTCTTTTAAAGGGTTTATACTTTTAGGGGCGCTTGGATGGCTCAGTTAAGCATCTGCCTTCAGCTCAGGTCATGATCCCAGGGTCCTGGGATCAAGTCTTACATTGGGGTCCCTGTTCAGTGGGGAGTCTGCTTCTCCCTCTCCCACCACCCCTCCCCCATGCTCGTGCTTTCTCATTCTCTCTCTTTAATATATAAATAAAATCTTTAAAAAAACAGTTTTTATACTTTTAGATGTTATATTTAAATTTATGATCCATTTTGAGTTAAATTCTTATACAATTCTTATATAATTCTTATAAATTCTTGGGTTAAATGTGAAATATGGGTGGTAGATCATTTTGCTTTGCAAATAGATATCCAGTTTTTCCACCACTATTTGTTCAAAAGACAATTATTTCTCCATTGAATTGCCATTGCACTTTTGTGAAAAATCAATTGTGTAGGGGTGTCTGGGTGGCTCGGTCAGCTAAGCATCTGACTCTTGATCTCAGCTCAGGTCCTGATCTTAGGGTTGTGAGTTCAAGCCCCGTGTTGGCCTCCAAACTGGGCCTGGAGCCTACTTTAAAAAAATCAATTGTGTTGGTCTATTTTTGGACTCTGTGCTCTGTTCCTTCTACCTATGTGCCAATCCTTTAACCTAATACCACACTGGTTCTGGTTTTGATATTAAGGTAATTACATTTGGACTGAAAGTTTGTTTCCCCCGAAATTCATATGTTGAAATACTATTCCCCAATGTGGTGGTATTAGGATGTAGGGCTTTTGGGAGCAAATTAGGTCATGAAGGCAAAGACTTCTTAAATGATATTAGGGTCCTTATGAAAGGGATCCCAAAGAGCTCTCTTGCAGTGTTTCTACTATATAAAGATACAATGAGAAGACAGCAATCTGTAGCCCAGGGGAGGGCCTTCACCAGAATTCTAACTATTCTGGCACCCTAATCTTGGACTCAGCCTCAGTAACTGAGAAATAAATTTCTGTTGTTTATAAGCCACCCAGTTTATGCTACTTCATTATAGCAGCCTGGACTAAGACAGAAATGTTGGTTTCATAAATGGCTTGGGATGTGTTTCCTTCTCTTCTATTTTCTAGTAGAGATTATGTCAAGTCGGTATTATTTCTTACTTAAATATTTGTTAGAATTTACCAGTTAAACCATCTGAGCCTATTTGTTGGAAGGCTCTTCACAATGAATTCAATTTCTTTGATAGATATAGGACTATTTAGCTTATATATTTCTTCTTGAATGGATTTTGGTAATTTGTATCTTTTAACAAATAAGTCCATTTTATCGAAGTCATCAAATTTATGGGCATAGAGGGCTTTGTTTGGTTGGTTGGTTGGTTTTGGTTTTTTTGAAATATTCCTTGTTACATCTAATGTCTTTAGGATCTGTAGGGTCTGTAGTGATATTTCCCTTTTTATCCTATATGGATAATTTTCTTCTTTTTTCAGTCTGGCTGGAGGTTTATCAATTTTATTATCCTTCCCAAAGAACTAGCTTAGAGTTTTATTGATTTTTCTCTGTTGTTTTCTTCTTTTCAATTATATTGATTTCTGCTCTTATCTTTATTTTCTTTTGCATGCTTTCAGTTGAATTTGTTCTTATTTAAAAATTTTTTAAAACATTTCTTAAGGTGGGAGCTTAGATGATTGATTTCAGATCATTTTATCTAATAAAAGCTTTTTATGCTATAAGTTTCCCTCTGAGCAGTGCTTCATCTGCATTTCACAAGTTTTAATATACTGTATTTTCATTTTAGTTTAGCTCAAATATTTTCTCTAATTTCACTGAAGACTCCTTCCTTGATCCATGGGTTACTTAGAAGTGTGTTGTCTAATATCCAATTATTTGGGAATTATTCAGATATCTTCCTGTTACTGTTTTTAATCTAATTCTTTTGAGGTTATAGAATATACTTTGTGTGATTTACTTCTTAATAATTTGTTAGGATTTATTTTATGGCCCAGAATATGGTCCACCTTATTGGATGTGGATATTTCATGTGCATTTGAAAAGAAAGACTTCCTGTTGTTGTTGTTGTTGTTGTTGTATAAATGTTAATTCCATCAAGTTAATTCCATCCAGAGCTTCTTTGTCTTATTGATTTTCTGTCTACTTGTTCTATCAGTTACACAGAGAGAAGTGTGGAAATCTCCAGGTATAATTGTATTTGTCAGTTTCTCCTTTTGTTTCTATCAGTTTTTAGTTCATGTGTTTTAAAACTTTGTTATTATATGAATATCCACTTAGGATTATTATTTCTTCCTTGTCAACTGGCCCTTTTATTATAAAATGTTCTTCTTTATCTCCGGTAGTTTTATCATTCTGAAATCTACTTTGTCTGATATATTTTCTAAAGATTTTATTTATTTATTTGACAGAGAGAGAGAGAATACAAGCAGGGGAAGTGGCAGGCAGAGGGAGAAGGAGAAGCAGACTCCTTGCCCAGCAGGGAGCTCAAAGTGGGGCTTGATCCCAGGACTTGATCCCAGGCATTCAACCAACTGAGCCATCCAGGTGCCCCTACTTTGTCTGATATTAACAAAGCCACTGTAGCTTGCATTTTTTCCATTTGTTTTTCTTGTGGTAAAACATACATAACATAAAATTTACCATCTTAACCATTTTTAAGTGTATGGCTTAATGGTATTAAATACATTCATATTGTTGTGCAACCATTACCACCATCCACCTCCAGAATTCTTTTCATTTTGTAAAACTGAAACTCTTAATCAATAACTCTCCATTCACCCCTCCATCTAGCCCCTGGAAACCACCATTCTCTTTTCTGTCTCTATGATTTTGACTACTCTAAGTACCTCATGTAAGTGGAATCACACAGTATTTGTCTTTTTGTGTCTAGCTTATTTCACTATGTTTAATGTCTTCAAGTTTTTCATCCATGTTGTAACATATTGCAGAATTTCCTTCTTTTAAGGCAGAATAATGTTCCACTGTACATATATAAGCCATATTTTGCTTATTAATTCATTTGTCAATGGACACTCAGGTGGCTTCCATATTTTGTCCTTATAAAAATGTTTTATTCCATTTATTTAAACTAAAAAAAAAAATCTACCTATTGCTCCCACCCCCTACTCCCTGCCTCTTGAAATCACCAATCTATTCTCTGTATCTATACAGGTTTTTTTTGTTTGTTTGTTTAGATTTCACATATAAGGGAAATGATATGATATTTGTCTTTTTAAATCAATTGATTGTGTGGCTTCCCTTGCTTGGTCAGAACATATTTTGAATGATGGAAAGGACAGCAAATTCTGATGCTGTAAATGTTCAGTAAGAGTATTTCACTTGACTGTCCATTTCCTGCTCTGCCTCTCAGATTATTCATAGCCACCATATTGATACATTTCATATGAAATAAGCTCATTGTCATTCTGTGTTACCAGGAGGATTCCTATTAACAGAATGTTTGGGAAATGTGTTGTAACATCCTGTTCAAGGGCTGCCAAGAAACCATTGCACCACATTATTTTTTCTGGCACTTTATATACCCTTTAATCACCCTTTTGATGTAAAAAAGAAAAAAAAAGTTCTCTGTCAATTAACTTTCTCTGAAATAAGCAGTCATGCCAGGATCCAGATACACATACAAAATATTTTGTGCAATTGTACATATAGGAGTCATAGCCATAGGGTACATTTCAAAACTTCTGGATACCTTTTTTAAAAAACAGTATTTTATTTTTATCACATCTAATGGTGTGCCTTTTAGGACATTCTTTGGACCATAGTTCTTTGTTTCTTTTGTTAAAAGCTGTACACTTGAAAGACTCACTTTCATCTTATCCCCCATCCACTCCAGTTCCCACTGCAACAAATAACAGCTTTTCATTGTTTTGTGTTTGTGTATATCCTTATGAAAATAAAAATGGAAATCATATACGTTCTGGGAGCATAGTAGATAGGCTGGTTTATCCTTTTCTTTTTATCCATTTAAAGATCTAGCTCAGAAATCTTTTCATATTAATTTCACAGCAGTATGTGAGGCCTGTTTTCCCATAGAACATGCTGTCAAACTTTGGGGCTTTTATCAGTATGATAGTTGAAAATGATATTTTGGTGTGACTTTCATCTTTATTTCTCTTTATTTTTAATCAATTTGTCTATATCTTTGTATCTTAAAGAGTATTTGTATCCCTTTCCTGAGGTCCATCTGTTCATATTTTTTCTCCATTTTTCTATTGGGTGGTTGGTCTTTTTCTTTTCTTTTCTTTTCTTTTGAGATTTTATTTATTCATGAGAGATACAGAGAGAGGCAGAAACACAGGCAGAGGGAGAAGCAGGCTCCCTGCAGGGAGCCCAATGTGGAACTCGATCCCAGGACCCGGGGATCATGACCTGAGTCGAAGGCAGATGCTCAACCACTGAGCCACCCAGGCATCCCGATTGGTCTTTTTCTTACTGATTTCTAGGATAAGGAGAATTCTCTTGAAATATTAGGGATATTATCACTATGTCCATGACCTGATCTGTAGATACTGTTATTATTTTTTTAAAGATTTTAAAGATTTTTTTTTAAAGATTTGTTTATTCATAAGAGACACAGGGAGAGAGAGAAGCAGAGGGAGAAGCAGGCTCCATGCAGGAGCCCGACGTGGGATTTGATCCCGGGACTCCAGAATCATGCCCCGGGCCGAAGGCAGGCACTTAACCGCTGAGCCACCCAGGGATCCCCTGTAGATACTGTTATGAGAAAAAAAAGAAAATATATATGTTGGCCTCTGCCCCCAGCTCCTAAAACCCTTGTAATTTTGTAAATGATAAGAGCACCAGGAACTCTCAAAACCCTCACAGGTTTCTAAGGGATGAGAGAACCAGGTGTATCTTTTGTTCTTTTTTTTTTTTTTTTTTTTGAATTTTATTTATTTATTCATGAGAGAGAGAGAGAGAGAGAGAGGCAGAGGGAGAAGCAGGCTCCATGCAGGGAGCCTGATGTGGGACTCCATCAGGGACTCCAGAATCATGCCCTGGGCCTAAAGCAGGCACTAAACTGCTGAGCCACCCAGGGATCCCTGTACCTTTTGTTCTAACGAGGTGATTCTGGGTGGGCTCCTAGATGGAGGCTGGTCTCCAGAAAGACCACATTACGATGAGAAGCTTGGAATTGTCAGCCCTACACCTCATCTTCCAGAGGGCTGGAAATGGAGTTAATAATTGATCATGCCTACATGAGGAAGCCTCCATAAAATCCCAATAGTATGGGGTTCAGGGAACTTCCAGACTGGCAAACACATCCAGTAGGGTGATGTACCCTACATTCACCAGGACAGAAACTCTTGCTCTTGGGATCCTCCCAGACCTCACCCTGTGTGTCTCCTCATCTGGCTGCTCATTTCTTTCCTTTATCATATACTTTAATAAACTAGAAAACGTGTTTCCCTGTAAACCAAGGAGGAGTCTCTAGCCAGTAGATCAGAAGCACAGATGATGGGTGCCTGGGTGGCTCAGCATTTGAGTGTCAGCCTTTGGCTCAGGGCGTGATCCTGGAGTCCTGGGATGAGTTCTGCATTGGGCTCCCTGCAGGGAGTCTACTTCTGCCTGTGCCTATGTCTCTGCCTCTCTCTCTCTCTCTCTCATGAATAAATAAATAAATCTTAAAAAAATAAAATAAAAGAAGACGCACAGATGATAACCTGAGCTTGAGACTGGTATCTGAAGTGAGGGTGGGAGTGAGGAGCAGTCTTGTGGGACTGAGCCCTTACCTATCAGATCTGACTCTATCTCAGGTAGATAATGTAGATAATTGACTTAAATTGTAGGACATCCAGCTGGTGTCAGGAGAGTTGCTTACTGTTGTGGGGGGGAAACCCTCATACATTTGTGACCAGAAGTGTCAGAAGTACAGTATTCTCTGCAAAGGTAAAGAAGACACACAAGAGAAAAACACAGAGCAGGGGGAAACTCGGTTTTCCCCTACTTAGGAAGGGAAAAACTGAGTTTTTTCCATTACAATTGTCCGTTTTATCATTTGTCTTTTGACTTTGCTTATAGTGGTTTTTGTCTTGCTAATTTTCTCCATACTACTTTGACATTTAGAAATAGAACAGAGAAAGAAAGGCCAGGAAGAAAAGGAACAGATGGTCAGGGAACCTAAAGAAAAGTGTTTCAAGAAGGAATAGAGTTGGGGGTGCCTGAGCATCTCAGTTGGTTGAGAGTGCGGCTCTTGATTTCGGCTCAGGTCATGATTTCAGGGTCCTGGGATCCAGCCCCACATCAGGCTCACTCTCAGTAAGGTGTCTGCTTGAGGATTTCTCTCTCTCCTGCTGCCCCTCCCCCCACTCACACGTGCACTCTCTTGCTCTCTAATAAATATATTGATCTTTAAAAAAAAAAAAAGGATGGAGTTGGGCCCCTTGCTGGGTCAGCTGGTAGAGCATGTGACTCTGGATTTCAGGTCATGGGTTCAGGCCCCACGTTGAATGTGGAGCTGCTTAAAAAAAAGTAAGGGGCACCTGGCTGGCTCAGTTGGTTAAGTGGCTGCCTTTGGCTCAGCTCAGGTCTGGGTGGCTCAGTTGGTTAAGTGGCTGCCTTTGGCTCAGGTCATGATCCTGAGGTCCTGAGACTGAGCCCCAGCTCAGGGTTCCTGCTCAGTGGGGAGTCTGCTTCTCCCCCTTTCCTGTCCCTCTGCTCACCACCCCACCCCATGCCTCCACTCGTGATCTCTCTGTCTTAAATAAATAAAATCTTAAAAAACAAACACACACACAAAAAACTAAGATGAGGCCATAGAAATGAATACTGGATTTGGTAAAAGAGAGGCCATTAACGACCAGTGCAGTTTTAGAGGTAAGATGGAGATAGACACCTGGTTGGAGTGAATGAATAAAGAAAGATAACAGAGTATTTTTTTTTAAAGTTTTGCTATGTAGGGGTGCTTGGGTAACACAGTCAGTTAAGTGTCTAACTCTTGATTTTGGCTCAGGTCATGATCCCAGGATTGTGGGATTGAGCCTCACATAGGGCTCTGCGTTGAGGACAGAATCTGCTTGGGTTTCTTTTCTTTTCTTTTTTTTTTTTTTATTCTTTTAAAGATTTTATTTATTCATGAGAGACAGAGAGAGAGGCAGAGACACAGGCAGAGGGAGAAGCAGGCCTCCCTGTGGGGAGCCAATACGGGGTTCAATCCCAGGATCCCAGGATCCCAGGATCTCAATCTGAGCTGAAGGCAGATACTCAACCAACAAGCCACTTAGGTGCCCCTCTGCTTGAGTTTCTCTCTTCTTCTCCCTCTACTCCCCCCACCCCTTCTCTCTCTCTCTCTCTCTCTGTCAAATAAATAAATCTTACAATTTTTTTTTTTTTTTTTTTTTTGCTATGCAGTGGGACAGAGAAGTGTGGTGGTAGTGAGATGGGGCTATGGGGTCAAGGAAGTTTAACACATTTTTTAAAAATATTTTATTTATTTGAGAGAGAGAGAGAGTATAAGTCCGGGACAGGGAGAAGTAGGCTCCTCACTAAGCAAAGAGCCCGACGTGGGGCTCAATGAGGGACTTGATCCCAGGACCCTGGGATCATGACTTTAGCTGAAAGTAGCCGCTTAACTGGCTGAGCCACCCAGCTGCCCCTCAAGGAAGTTTTTTAAATGGGAGATATTATACTAGAGAGTGTCTGTATGCTGATACAAACGACCTAGGGTAGAAAAAGCTAAGGATGCAGGAGGCAGAGGGAATATTTTTAGAAGTGAGGCCCTTTTAAAGGGCAAGAGGGGGTGGGATCTTGCTCCAGGCAGAAGGCAGGCTTTGTTCATTTGGAGCGTGGGCACACAGCTGGGAAATTGGTAGGTGTGGTTGTTGGTATGATGACTGAGGGGTTTCCACCATGGAGCATGTGATGAAGGCAAGCTGGGAGGTCTGAGGAGAAAAAAGGAGTGGGAAATAAATGTGTTAGCCTGTAGAAAGTAAACACACCAGGGAAAGTTGCCACAGAGTGTTGAGTGCCCATTTGAGATTCATGGTGAGAATTTCAAGGGAGGCTATTGAGCAAGTTGTGTGCTCATCTCCAGCCATGTTCAGGCAAGGCCTGGAGTGGAAAATACTACAGAGTCAGGATGTTACCCATCAAAAACAGCGGAGGGGAGGCAAGGGACAGTGGTATTTGCAAGAGAGCAATTATAATGATGAACATGGAATCTGACATGAATAGAGAGGAAATGAGGACATGAGGCAAGATGGTTAGTACATGAGTCACAGGTTTCAGTAAGATTGAAGAAAAGCTGGAATGCTTGCTCTAGCCTACAGGAGATGGAGGACAGGAGATAAGGAACAATCAGAATTCCTGAAATAGAGATTTTGGAGATAGTGCAGTTATTGGTGATGACAAGGTAAAGGTCATCAACGTAAGAGTGGGTGGCTGAGTGAAGCCATAGGAAATTGCATTTGAGGAGGTGAGGAGCTGAGATTCTAAGGATAATGCCTCTGGACAGGACCAAAACATTGGCACTATCTAGAATGTATACATGAGGAAAATTTTATGAGAATATTCTGGTCTAAAGTGTGGATAAAAATAGGTTTTTAAGAAATGGCTTGTAATCCTGCCTTATTTAGACACATGTTTAAATGGTGGGAACTATGGAGGTATGTACCTGAGTCAGGAAAATCACATACCATGAGGGATTTCTGCAAGGAGGAAGGGTAGTCTGGGTTTATAGTGATTCATAATGGTTGGTACAGACTTCTGGGGGAAGAACACTGAAAAATCATGGCCCATCAAGGTCTTAGCTCACGTTGTTTTGCTTACAAATTGCATAACCTTCTCGTTCCTTTGCTGGGCAACCTCTGCACACATGTTTACAATCTGGTTAAAGAATCAGCCCTCACAATGACGTTATTAAACATACGTACACAATGGTGGCCATAGCAACAGCAGGGCACCTTCGGAGTTAGATGTTCTCAAATTCAGCTCCCTCAACAGCCTATCTGAGGAGGGACATGAAGACTTTAGAAAAGATGCCAGTTTCCCGTGAACATTCACAGAAGGAAAAGAAAGTCAGCCAGAGAGTATTCATAAGGAGCAGTGTGACCCTAATTGTCCTCCTGGCAGGGAGTCACAGAATAGACATCCAGGATGCTCTGCTCTTTTTGGCAGTGGTTGATTTCTGCAACCACATTAAGACGCTATCCACAATCAACCCAGTGAGGCTGTTAGGATCTGTGAACTTGTTGCAGCCCTCAGGTTCTCTGTTTAAAAGGGAAGTGAGGGGCAGCCCAGCTGGCTCAGCGATTTAGCGCCGCCTTCAGCCCAGGGCCTGATCCTGGAGTCCCCGGATCCAGTCCCACGTCAGGCTCCCTGCATGGAGCCTGCTTCTCCCTCTGCCTGTGTCTCTGCCTCTCTGTGTGTCTCTCATGAATAAATTTTTTAAAAAAGGGGGGGTGGAGGGAGTGAGTGATGTCCAATGCATTCCTGGTCAGGAGGCAGGACAGATGCCAAAAGAATCAAACCTTGGCTGTCATATCAGGCAGTGTCCACTCAGGTACATAGAAGCCAGGTGATTTAACAGAGGAAATTTATTATAAGGACAGGAAAAGCCAAAGGGAAATGCCAAGGAAACACGTGGCAACTGAAGGAAGCCCCTGGAGGGATAGCGGTTAACAAAGGGAAGAGGTAGTTTACTGGAGCCCAGAAGCACAGAGGAGGAGCCTGGGGGAGGCGGACCTCAGAGGAAGGAATACGGGAGAGTGGGTGCAGGTATCGTTAAGGGGCACCATTAAGGCTGGTTCTAGGAAGGGGAAAAGCTGCAAACTCGAACCTAGTGCGGCCCCTGAGGCAGCGGGGCGTTGGCGGGGAGGTGTGGAGGTTGCAGGGAGAACTGCCGGGAGCTTTGGCCACCACCAAGCTCGGGGGCGGGAAGCAAGTTCCCTCTTTCTCCTCCCCCTTTTGCAGGCTTCCTCTAGCACCTCCTGTTGGCGGAGCTAAACAAGGTGCCAGCTGGTAAAGAAAACGGTCTTTGCAACCGCCCTAGGCAACAAATACAAGTTTCTAGTTTGGGGATACTACAAATAATGCTATTATGGGCATTCCTGTACACATCTTTCGATGCACTTGTGCACACATATTTTGAGTGTATATACCTAGGAGTGTGCTTGCTAGATTTAATAGATACAGATAATAACCGTCCCAGCGAATGTGAATTGTGATTTTAATTTGCATATTTCTTTCTTTTTTATTTGCATATTTCTAATCACTTTTGAAGCTGGCCATCTTGACCCCTGGGATATCCTCCTTGGAAAGGTTCCTCATTCGGAGGCCTGTCTGGCTCAGTCCGTGGAGCATGTAACTGTAGATTTTGGGATTGTATGTAGAGATTACTTAAAAAAAAAAAAAAAAGGCACTTCATTAAGTCTCTAGGGCATTTACAGTTGGACATTCAGCCTTTTTCTTATTGCTCCGTGGGGATTTTTAATATTTTCTTGATATAAGCCCTTTTGATGATATGCACCCCAATATCTTCTCCCAGCCTATGAATTTGTCTTTTTCGCTCACTCTCTCAGTTGCTGTCTTGTGATGAACAGATGTTCTTAATTTTATGTAGTACAGTTTATCAGATTTTTTCCTTTAAGCAGTATTTCCTTATTCCAGATTCATGAACATATTCTCCTATATTCTTTTTCTACTTTCCATCTCTTTTCTTTATCCATAGGTACTGAATTCTGAGTCGTTTCTTCAGATCTATTTTCCAATTTATTTGTTCTGTGTTCAGCAGCTTCTAACCATCCACTAGGTTGGTTATAATATAATATATATTATATATAAAATATGATGTTAAATATTATATTTTTATTTTCTAGAAATTGTTTTCCCCCAATTTTGCCTGGTCATTTTTAGCCTCTTGTTCATGAATTGTCTTTTCAAAATACTCATTATTTCCTTAGACATATAAAACATGTTCAATGTGTATCATGTACCTAAACATTACTGCATCTATAGTCATTGCAAGTGTGATTCTACAGTTCAGTGTTTCTGCTATCATTTGTTTATGGTGGCATATGTTTCCTTCAGATTTTTATAACTGTTTGCTCTGAGCTCAAGTTTGTTAGAATTTTATTCATGGGAACCCTTCAAAGCCTAGATTTAAAAAAAATTTTTTTTTATTTATTCATGAGAGACACAGAAAGAAAGGCAAGAGACATAGGCAGAGGGAGAAGCAGGGAGCCCAATGTAGGACTCGATCCTGGAGCCCTAGCATCATGCCCTGAGCTGAAGGCAGACACTCAACTACTGAGCCACACAGGTCTCTCCAAAGCCTATATATTTTTTAATGATTTTATTTATTTATTCATGAGAGACACAGAGAAAGGTAGAGACATAGGCAAAGAGAGAAGCAGGCTCCCTGCAGGGAGCCTGATGAAAGACTTGATACCAGGACTCCGGCATCATGCCCTGAGCTGAAGGCAGACACTCAACCACTGAGTCACCCAAGTGCCCCCAAAGCCTAGATTTAAAATATATTATTCTGGAGAGAAATTGTACTTGCTTGTGCCTACAAACACTTCTAAACTGAGACCATTTGAAATTTTTGGCTTTTTGTTTTTGAGGACTTAGAAATCTCTGGGAAACTTCCCCCCATCTCCCACCCTAGCCAAGGTCTATTTAGGCAAAGTGTGGACAACTCTCTTTTACATACTGAGGGTATTGCCTTTTGGTGACTCCAGCTTTAGGACAGGATCTCTGACTCAACTTCCCATTTTGTATGGGCCCCAGGCTTTGTCTCTTGTATCCAAATTTGGTGTATTAAAACCCTGGCCTGGGCCACCAACAATCTGTAGATACTGCTAAGGCAATACTAGCTTCAGTGCTGGCTTACCATTTTTTATTTTATGATTTCTTATCCTTTCTTCTATTCCTTTCCCCTACTTTTCTGCTGGCTCAAAAATGCATTTAAAAATATGTGGGTTTTTATTTAAAGATTTTATTTATTTATTTGAGGGATGAGGAGGAGCAGAGGGAGAGGGAGAGAATCTCAAGCAGACTTCACACTGAACATGGAGTTTGATTCCATGGACCTTGAGATCATGACCTGAGCCAAAACCAAGAGTTGGATGCTTAGCTGACTAAGCCACCCAGGCATCCCTAAAAGTATGTTTTTAATATTTTATCCATCATTTGGAGTGTTCTGTACCAGGAGGATTTCCCTGCATATCTAGTCCACCATACTGTCAGAAATGGAAATCCAACAATTTTTCTTAGAAAACATGTCACTCATGCAGGAGTCCTCTAAGGCAGGTAATTTCTAATTCAGAGTCAAGTATGCTTTACAACCCCAAGTTTTCTCTTTCCTGCTCTGTTTCTTCATATTTGTGTAGAGCGTCTCTGGAAAAACAGTGTTGCATAGTTGCCATAACTGAGCATGAGTTGAATGAAAGCCCGGAGAGAATAGTAATTATTGTACTAGATGAGATAATCATCCAGGACCACATCAAGTTGGGATAAAACAAAGACTATGGGAGAACTGATCAATCCCTTTAGATACCCTTCTATGAAGATCAGAGTCACTTTCTTCCACAATTTTGCAATTTGGGAAGAGGTAGGAGTTATTTCAAAATAAGTGATTTCTCTGGCTCAGGATGCAAATTTAAGAGAAGATTCTGGTAAAGCCAGAGGAGTTATTTCAACATAGATGCTTTGTCAATTTAGGTCTTTGTAAGAGACTTCTTGACAGTCCCACTTCTGACTTTGTACAAAGTTATCCTTGTAATACAGGAATGAAAAAAAATCCTCCAGTAAAGAGAGTGGGCAGAAAGCCCCACAAATCTCTGTGTCATCTTTAGCTGGAACGAACACTTTTCCTCTTAAAAGGGCTTTAGGAGGACAGACATATAATGATTGACTTAGGATTTGTACTGTTTTCGGGAGGCTGTGGAAAGCTCTGGCTTCTTTTAATATGCATGAGACCAGCCCCTTTCCGTTCCAAGTCTTAAATAAGCATGGCATTAATAACACACCCACCGCTTCACTGGTGGTGTTTCTAAACAGCTGGTTTCTTGGAGCAATTTGCAATATCAAGATCTCTTCTACAAAGTGACATTGCCTTTTAAAAAGAGCTATTCAGTTGTTCTCTCTCCACTCCCCCATAGCTCACACATAACAAGAGCCCCATGAAAATCTGTTTTCTACAGATTTTCTACCCTCCTTGGTCCTGTACTCAGCCTGGAATTTCAAATGCAGCCAAGGATTTCATAATTTTTTTTTTTTGGATTTCATAATTTTTTAGTAACACCATCTTTCCCCATGTAGAGTTCCACTCTTCTTTAAAAAAAAAAAAATTTAAAGATTTTATTTACTTATTTAGAGAGAGCCCAGGCAAGAGGCATAGGAGCTTAGGTGAGTAAGGAGAGGGACAAAAGGAGGGGGAGAGAGCTGACTCCATGCTGAGTGCAAAGCCTAAGGAGCTCGAGGATCATCATCACATGATCCTGAGATCTTGATCTGATCTGAAACCAAGAGCACAAATAGAGTGCATGGTGGAGGAACAGTGGCTTGTCATGCCAGAACCACATTTAGCCTCACAATGGAAATGGTGGCTCTAAGCCTACCTGTTGGGATTCTAGTCAGCCTGGCCCATCCTCTCCCTCTCTGAGGTACTGAATTTTATTTTATTTTATTATTTTTTTCTCATTTTATTTTATTTTGTTTTTGTTTTTGTATATTTTTTATCGGAGTTCAATTTGCCAACATATAGCATAACACCCAGTGTTCATCCCATAAAGTTCCCCCCTTAGTGCCCATCACCCAGTCACCCCATCCCCCCACCCACCTCCCTTTCTACACCACTTGCTCGTTTCCCAGAGTTAGGTGTCTCTCATGTTCTGCCATCCTCACTGATATTTCCCACTCATTTTCTCTCCTTTCCCCTTTATTCCCTTTCACTATTTTTTATATTCCCCAAATGAATGAGACCATATAATGTTTGTCCTTCTCCGATTGACTAACTTCACTCAGCATAACACCCTCCAGTTCCATCCACGTTGAAGCAAATGATGGGTATTCATCGTTTCTAATGGCTGAGTAATAATATTCCATTGTATACATAGATCACATCTTCTTTATCCATTCATCTCTCGATGGACACCTAGGCTCCTTCCACAGTTTGGCTATTGTGGACATTGCTGCTATAAACATTGGGGTGCAGGTGTCCTGCCGTTTCACTGCATCTGTATCTTTAGGGTAAACCCCCAGCAGAGGCAACTGAATTTTAACAAACAGCTGGTTCCTTCTTTTTTTTTTTTTTTAAGATTTTATTTATTTATTCATGATAGTCACAGAGAGAGAGAGAGAGGCAGAGACACAGGCAGAGGGAGAAGCAGGCTCCATGCAGGGAGCCTGATGTGGGATTCGATCCCGGGTCTCCAGGATCGCGCCCTGGGCCAAAGGCAGGCGCTAAACCGCTGTGCCACCCAGGGATCCCAGCTAGTTCCTTCTTTGTCTGGACTTCAGGTGCCTTTGGGTTTGAAGCTCTGAGTTGGCAGCTTATGCAACTCAGTGGCCTAGGTGCCCCTAGAGTTCCACCTTTCAAAGACACAAGTAGATATTCATTTTATAGTAAGGTATGAAAAGCCTGCCTATCTGGGTCAATGGCATATTTTTATGATGAAACTTCCAAAAGAAAAAAAATCTATCCTGGTCTGCCTTTATGCCCAGGAAAATAATGGTGGGGGCATGTTGTTGCCAATATAGGTGAGACTGGTCCAAAGGGAGCCTCACTTCCTTGGCCAGTTGGTGGAGTACTATAACTGTTAGTGAACTGTTATTCACCAGCCTGGCCTGTAAAGGAGGACTTCTGCTGATTGGCACATCCCACATCTGGCAGTCCTCTCAGCATCAGGGCCAATCCCTTCTTGCAATGAGATGTAGCCCTTCCTAGCAGGCTTGGCACATGCCCACACTTCAGCAGTTACAGCTGAGCTTTGCTTCAACTTCTGGTTTATGCTACTGCACTTCTTCTCAGAGCATATCAGACCTTGATAGTTTTCTATTCACTGGGCATGGGTGCATCGATTATGGGTGGCTCCCTCCCAGTGCCCTATTTAAAATTTGCACTTTTACAGAGAATGTACTTATATTTGCACCAGGAGCTCCAGGGGCTCTTCCACCCAGCGTGCAGTTAGCTGTGGTTTCTGGGATGTGGGACATAGGATCTATTTTCATCCAACTTGGCCCCAACCCAGAGGTTCCAGCCCACTGAAGCCTGATGTAACTGATGTTATTTAGGCCTGATTTACTGAGCCTGTTTATCTCCTTTCAGCATCCTTAACATGGCGGATTGTTCTTATTCTGATTTCTGGATCATAACTTTTTGTAAGTTTTTTCAACTTACATCGTAAGTTGTAAAAAAAACATCGCAATCATCTTTGCCCTTCATTACCTCTCAGTTTATTCAGTGCACAATCAGCTTCTTCAGCTATCTTCTGTAGGTTACACATAATTCTGCAGCTCCTGCCGTAGACCACTGAGATGGTCCCTTGTCTTGTTTTGCTCCTCAACAGCTGATATCTTGTTGTTATTTAAAAATTACATTAATTAGGGGCACCAGAGTGGCTCAATCAGTTGTGTGACTGGTTCTAGTTTCAACTTGGGTCATGATCTCAGGGTCATACAGATCCAGATCAGATCAGCATGGAGGACATGGAGTCAAGCCCTGTGCTCAGTGGGGGGATCTGCTTCTCTCCTTCCCCCTCTGCCCTTCCCCAACCTGCATGCACTAGCGTGCTCTCTCTCTCACTCTAAAATAAATAAAATCTTCAAATAATTGCATTAATTAATCCACTCTATGTGAATATATATAACATTTTTATGAAAAATAATTATTTTCCATATCAGAAAATATTTAGTGAGGACAGTGGCATTGTTTTACATTTTTGCAAATATCTTTAATGTCTGTTGTAAGAGACAGCTGGATTCTCCTATCTGCTTCTACATTCCATCTGTTGCAATATCACATGTTGTACGGCTTCTGGAAAATTGCATGATGTGCGACAGAAGTGTGAGAAAAGGCAAATAGCATCTTATATTATGAAAATGGTTTGGGCCACTTAGAAAGGGCTTCAGGGAATCCCCTGAGTTCCCAGACCACACTTTGAATACCTATGATCTAGAGTGAGGGTCAGTATACTTGTTCTTAAAGGGCCATATTGTGAATATTTTAGGGTTAATCTGTCTCAGCTATTCAACTCTGCTGTGGTATAAGGAAAGCAGCTCTAGGTAATGAATGTGACTGTCTTCCCACAAAACTGATTTGCAAAAACATACAGGGCAAGGGAGGAGGTGGCTGGATAGGGTACATTGTGGCCAGTGAGCCAACTCCTAATCTACAACACCCAGCTTGCAGGGGCCCTGAGTTTAGGGCTTGTGCCACCAAAGAGGAGGACAGTGCCATCTGATTCATCCTAGCCAGGCCCCTTCAAGAGGAAGAGAAAAGGAATTTCTCAGAAAGATTAGATCTTGTGTTTTAATTACTCTAGTTCTCAACTGGTAAAATCCAGTCTCTACCTTCTACTTAGGCATTCCTGGGCCAGGTCTGCTCCTCCCAGGGCCCAAGCCTCTGCCCCGCAGCTAGGCCACTCCTCAGGAAGCACATGCGCATCTAGCTCTGGGGAAGCTGTCCTGGCTACCACTGCCTCTCCCGCTGTCATGGGCACCTGGGGAGGCAGTACCAGCTAATCAAGTGGACCAGCCATACTCCTGACTCCTGAGCTAGGTCACCTTAGTGACACTTTGTCACCTGTGCTTCTCTCTCCTTTTGGAGCTCCTTGAACCAAAGCTGACTTTGGACCTAAGTCTTAACTGCCTCTTACAACTCTTGCTGACCCCATGCCTCCAGACCTGGTGAGAATAAAAAGTCTCCCAGAGAGCAGGTGTTTTTCTTCTGCTGCTGCAGGGGCAAAGAATTCCTGGTTCTGGTTGTAGATCCACGTCTCTGACCTGACATTTCCTCTGTTCATTCCCACTCATCCCCTGGTCCTTCCCTTGACTCTGCCTGCCTCCTCACAGCACTTTGGCAATCTGGCCTGTGTCGGGTGCTCTCTGGATGGAGGATATGACCTCTGAACCCCAGACCGGCCTGGGGATGAAGGAAAACAGCTTTGCCCAGACAGAGCTTGGGGCAGCCTAAGCAACTTGTATCGATGGCATTTGCCCTTCCTCAGCCTTCCACCAGCTTCAACTTCCTTTGCTGACCTTGTCTCCTCTACCAGGGTAATGCAATCACCCCAGGGGGGCCTGCTACTACCGTGCAAAGGTTGGAGCCCGAGCAGTAGGGTGGGGCAGGCTCCAAGCTAGTCCCCTTAGTCATCATGAGGGGGCCTCCCCCCAATTCATGCCCCAAACCAACTTCCCCAGTTTCATTCCCAGAAAAAGATTGTGTGCCACCAGCTTGGGAGGAAATTCATCTGTTCCTCTGCCCACCACTTTCAAACTCAACCAGGAAGTTATTGCTGTTTGGCTTTAAAAATAGAACATTCAAGCTGGACTTTTATGGTCTTGTGAAGAACAGTGTGCTCATGCCCACCCACACCTGGTCTCTGCCCCTGCTTGGCCTCATCCAGCCACTCAGGAGCAGTTCTGCACAAGGTCTGCAGGCCCCTCAGTGGAACGTTGGTAGATTTATGAGTTCAGCCTTGGCGGAGACCTTCCCATGGCTCCCAGCCACAGTTCAGCTGCTCTCCCCCGCCCGCCCCATGCGCCCGTGGCTGGGCTGGGACGTTCTGTGTCTTTTAATGCCTCCACTCCAACTTGCTGAGTCACCCTTCAGCTCCTTTCCCCTGCTGCCCTGTCCAGCCCAGGGGAGGAACAGTAGCTCATCATGCCAGAACCTCATTTAGACTCATGATGGCAATGGTGGCTCTAAGGCTACCCGTTGGGACTCTAGTCAGCCTGGTCCATCCCCTTCCCCTCTGAGACACTGAATTTTAACCAACAGCTGGTTCCTTCTTTGGACTTCAGGTGCCTTTGGGTTTGAATCTAATCCGGAAAGTTACTTTCAGGGTGTGTAGACTCTGTGATTCGTTCTCAAATTATTTCTTCAGAGCCAGAGAGAAATTGCACTAAAGCTCTCAGAGATCTCTGACACCGCACAGCAAGACTTAAGGAGTGCCTGGGAGGCCAGTGCCTGTGGGGGAGGAGCTGGGGCTGGGCAGCTCATTTGTAGACAGATTGTAGAAATAACTCCACAGCCAGTGAGGCCTTAGGCCAAAATCGTACAAAGAACCCACTGAACTCAGGCCTATCTTGTTTTTCCTGGAGGTTAGGTTTCTAACACAATGGAAAGAGAAGACTGTAATTATCATCCCCTGGAAAAGATAAGTGTTCTCCTTCTAAGGTCCTTCAAAGATGTAATCTGGTCCATCAGTAGTCTTCAGATAGAAGGCCTTTGGGTGCTGTCTGCTTCACTTCCGGTAGACCTGCCTCTAGGATAAGATCATATCAAACTGGGCGGCTGGGACCATCAAAAAATTCCTCTGGAAACAGGAAAGTGAGCAATGCAAGCTTTCTGGCTTAACCCGTACATTAGAAGTCATATCGCGAAGAGAGCGGTAGGGTACAGAGCCCAGAGAGGGAGGAAATGTAGTGATGAGGGTCAGCTGGAGAGATCACAGTGTAGACTAGATTCCTAAATTTGCCGCTGCTTTTTGGATATCAGGTAAGGTCTTGTGGAACAATAACAAACAGGTTCCTTTCTTGAGTTTCCATCTGGCTACGTGACCCTGGCCCAGTTCTGTTCACAATCACAGCTACCCAGAGCCTGCCCTGCCCTTGGCTTTCCCATCAGCACCTGCAGCTGCGGCCGCCCTAAGCCACTACCTCTGCACCAGCTCAGCCATGTCTCTGTTCTTGCATTTTCTGGAGGCTTTGTGGGAAGCTAAGGGGAGAAAGGCAGGAGGTGGTGCCCTAACTCAGCTTCCAACCCAGCCAAACCCCTTCTTCTCCCACTTCCCTTGCAGCTGCCACAGCAGAGCCCTCAGTGCCAAGATAAGTTTTTGCCCCCCACCCTTGCCCCACCGGTGCTCCTGGGGTACTCTCCCATCGCTGAAGGGCCCATTGCTTCGCCTGGTCTGTGTGCTGGAACCTTGGAGCTGAACCTGAGTCCATCTCATCCCAGGGTTGAGAGTCAGAGTAAAGACAAGCAGGGCCAATAGAGAATCCAGGTCCCTAACTTGAGAAAAAGGCAAGTGTGATGCTCATTTGTCACCAAGAGCCGGTGAGAGTGGCCTCGTGGGAAAGAGACCGTTTGCCTCTTCAGAGACTTAGGGCCTGGCCTCTTCCTCCTTTGTTCTGTGGCTTGAGGTGGTGGCTGTGGTGGAGTCAAGGCCGGAGCTCCCCAGGCCTCCAGCATAGAGACGAGACCGCATGGGCCACTTCTGCAAGAGACGATGATAGGAAGTGAGTCATGCTCACTATTACAGCCTCTCGTAGTCCTTGGCATCCCAAATTTGGCCTTCTCTAGCCCCCCATCCCTGAGACCCTCCACCACCAGCACTGCTCTGATGACAGTGGTCTTGGGCTCACCACCACTTATGACTCCCTGCATTCTCCTGACTACTGGAGCCCGGCAGAGAAACACATGAAGAGCTGTCTGATGAGAGCAAGGGCCCTGAAAGGAGCTTCCCCCTGCCCCCGATAGTGGGATGGAGCAGAAGCTGGCAACAGCCAGGGAGCTGGGCAGTGAGGAGGGCAACAGAGCTGGGGCAAGGAGAGGTTCCTCCTAATAGTGAACAGTCCCGACCTCTTCTTTGCCCAGCCTCTGGCCCCAGAACCTCTGGCCACGCTTATCAGTGCTGCCCTGTCCATCTGAGCTGGGGACCTCCTTGCCCATCCTTACAGCAGGAGCGAGGACAACCCAGAAAACCCCCAGTTGACTGCTCTGAGGTCTGCCCTCCTCTTGGCAGGCCCTCTATGGGGGTGGGCAGCACCAAAGGGGCACTGCTCCCAGCTAACTGTCCCATCCCACCAACACTGCCAGAGTTCTAGATCGAACCTGGCTCTCATCTGTTCATTCTTCAAAATGTTTATCCATCACCTCCTACATGCAAGGGCCTTAGTTGGGTCACCACTTTACAGCTAAGGAAATGACTGTGCCACTGTTAGCATTTCTGAGTTGCCCCCATGTAGTCTCAAGCGCTTGCATTTTAGCTATATTTGCATGAAAGAAAAAAAAATCTTAAGTTTCAAGACATTTCAGAACTGTGAGGTTCAGAGGAGAGAGATGATGAAAATATCCTCTGTAAAAAACAAGACTGGCCCCATTCCAGTGCTGTCTAGCCTCAGAGGGCAGAGATGACACGTCCTTTCTAACGGTTAAACCACTCAGCAACCAGCAGCTTACAATTCTGTACCCTTGGCCTGCTTGGTGGCTGTGAACGTGGGCTCTGAGGTCAGACACGCTCGGGGCTGGACTGCATTAAGCCACTTAATCTCCCTGAGATTCAATTCCTCATCTGCCAAGTAATCCTCATTTGGTTCTTGTGTGGACGAGAGGATGGAAAAGAAGGACTGGAATGCTAAGCCCAGCTCCTGGCATATGGTTAGCACCCAAATAATGTTATTGCTGTTATTGTGATGGTGAATAATGTTGATTATACCCTTCGTTCATGATCTCATTTCATCTGAAGCGGAAGTAAGGCTCGTGTTATCTTTTCTTATACATATGAAAAAGCTGAGGCTCAGGAAAGGTAGGTCCTGGTCTAGGAAGTGGTGCATGCAGGAAGCACCCCACACATGCATGATCCAGCGCCCCCACTGCTGGCCCCTCCCCCACCCCAGCTTGATTCCTTCTCAAGTGAGGCCTTCTGAGACCTTGTTCTCCCAGGGCAGGGATCCCTCCTATGGCAGAAGTCCAGAGAACACTGAGGCACTGTACAATGATGGGGTGATGTGCCCTGGGATCTAGGACTCTCCCAGTGTGGTTTCCTTTCCCAGGCCCCAGCCTAAGAAACTGCTCCTTTTCCTTCTCTGCCACCAGGCACCCCAGAGTCTTGGGGCCTCTGTGAATTTCCCTCCCTTGGAGGAACCGCATTTTCATGAAGTCATTTTGAGTCACCACCCCCACTGCACCCAGGGTCAGCCCCGTCCCAAGAGCCAGCCTCTCCATCTGAGAGAGCAGGAAGCAGCCAGTCCTCATGTCAGCTCTGCTCAGGGCAGGGAAGCCTACGTCCATTCCAGCCCAAACCCCACTCCCCAAGGCCCTGGGCTCGTGGCCTACCTTGAGAGGGTGCAGGTAGCAGAGTCCACGCAGGAAGGGTGGCCAGGCGGGGCCAGGCAACTCATGGCCAAGTGTGCGGGTGAGGTAGGCTATGTAGCTGGTGGCAAGCACCAGCACGTCCAACTTGGAGAGCTTGGTGTTGGGCGGCACAGCGGGCAGAGCAGCCTGTAGGGCCAGGAAGGCCTGGCGCAGTGTCCTCACCCGGCTCCGCTCCCGTGCAGCATTCTCAGGACTGGCCTCACTCTGCACAGAGGACCTCAGGTGAGTGGGTCTGACTGGACCCCCATCTGCCCCTTGTTTCTTTTTTTAAGGTTTTATTTATTTATTCATGAGGGATACAGAGAGAGAGGCAGAGACATAGGCAGAAGGAGAAGCGGGCTTCCTGCATGTAGCCTGATGCAAGACTGATCCCAGGACCTGGGATCACTCCCTGAGCCGAAGGCAGATGCTCAGGTACTAAGCCACCCAGGCGTCCCTGCCCCTTGTGTCTAAGAGCATTCTAGTGTGACATCTCCTTTCGGAGCAGTAGTGCGCCGCATGGCAGAGACCTCAGGGCCTCTTTGTCTGCTCTCAGTCCAGCCCCGCTTTACGGCCGAGGGAACAGAGAAGTGTCACCTGGGGTCAAATGGCAGCAGGGTGGCAAGGCTGGGCTCAGAAGCCGAGAGTCCTTTTCTCTCTCTAATACTCTAGGCCTTGCTCCATCTGCACCTTGAAACGTCTGAATCCTGTTTATTGGGGTTCCCCGGAACCGCAGGAAATGCAGAGCCACCCCTGCTCTGCAGGACTGACCCCCTGCTCCACCAGGTCCTGGGAGAAGACCCAACTGCGGTAAAGAAGAAAGGGCTCCCAGCCACTCTGGTCCCGTCGAATTCTCCCAGCCACCCAAGCGTGGCGCCTTGAAGTGGGAGGTGCCAGTGTCTTCCTCTTGGACTGGGACATAATGCCGAGTGAGGCTTTGGCATCAGAGGTGACACCTCAGCCCCTCCAGCGCCTGCCTCCCCCTGCTCCCTCCACAAATCCACTGTTTCCTTACCCGGCTTCGAGCCAGGCTCCTGGCCCTGACCCCTCGGGGGCTCGGGGCAGCTCTGCTCCACCTTTGGTTGCTCCAGCTGGTCTCTTCCCACCGGTCCTGCCTTGTTCTGCTCAGGCGGCTCTTCTTCCTGCCAGTGCCCGCTACCAACTGCAGCGTGGCCTTAGCCGGGCTCCGCCCCACACCTGGCATGGCCGGTGCCCCTCCGACCTCCCGCTGTGACATGCCACGCCCCTTCGGGGGTCCTGTGGCAGCCCCTAGGACCAGAACTTGGGCTCCAGCTAACTGGGCAGGCTGGTCACCCGGCCAGTAATGTCTATATCTGAGCGAGCTGGCGCCAAGTCAGTCCCGCTTCACTCCTCACTCTGGGAAAACCGCCCACCCGGCACAGCCCCCGCGAGAAGCCTCCTGCCTGCCTTCCAACCGGCTCAGGGGTGGGGGTACTGGATGCTGGGAGTGGCCAGGCCCTGGGAGGAGGCCCCTGCTGAAGAAGGCAGCAGGGTGGTGGGAAGGGAGCTCCCTCCCAGAGCCTCGCCTGACCCTGACAGTTGTCCTGTGAGGCACATGCAACTCTAGCTTTGAGGCTCAAGTCCAAGGAAGGGCCCTGAACCTCCTCCTCCACCAGAAGGCTGCCCATACATGCCCCTCAAAGGACCCTTCCTCCCCTTGCCAATGAACGTGACCTTCCAGCCACAGGCACTACTTCCCATCCCCCAAGCAGGCCTCCTATTTCCACCCTAGTGCTTCTCCATCCCCCAGAATACCTTCCTCCAGGTGGAAAGGCTGCCTTCCTTGGTTGGGTTATGCCCTTCATTTGTGAGGATTTCTTCAAACCCCACAGAGCCCAGAGCCCATGTCTCCCTGTTCGATCGGTACCCTGATTTTTTTTTTTAATTTTTTAAATCTTTATTTATTTATAATAGTCACAGAGAGAGAGAGAGGCAGAGACACAGGCAGAGGGAGAAGCAGGCTCCATGCACCAGGAGCCCGACGTGGGACTCGATCCCGGGTCTCCAGGATCACGCCCTGGGCCAAAGGCAGGCGCCAAACCGCTGCGCCACCCAGGGATCCCGGTACCCTGATTTATACATGGCCTCACTCTGGCTAGTTTCCTCACAGTTCAGTGTTCTGAGATCACTATGTGCCAGGCACTGTGCTAGGCACCTTCTACATATTCTTTTATTTATTTCTCAGAACAACCTTATAAGAAAAAAGAGATTCTTATATCCTCATTTTACAGATGGAAAAATGGGTCCCGGATGGTGACACAATTCGCCCAACATCACACAGCTAGTGAGTGATGGGGGTGGGCAGAGAGCCCAGGCAGCCAGTTAGGCTTGGAAGGCTGCCCCTTCAGCCTTTGTTATTCTGCCTTGGGTGGGTCACTCACATGTCTGTCCCCATGCTAGACCTGAGGTCTTTGAAGGCAAGGACCAGGTACACCATATGCTCCATACAGCTGGTCAGGAGTAGTAAGGCTGAAGGAACAGCAAATCTACCACAGAATCCCCTGCCTGTCCTCAAGTTCCAACCTTTTCTTGCTGCACAATCCATCTCACATGTCCCTTGTCCGCCCATCTTGAACTCCAGGGGAGACAAAATAGATAAAGTATAGAGAGGACAGAGAAGTAAAGGTGGAGGTATGTAGTAGAGTGAGAGAGAACCCCAGCCAACCAGGGAAAGGAAAAAGGAAGACAAGGAAAATCAACCTGAATGTCCATCAGTCAGGAAGTGATTAAATCAATTTTGGCATATCTGGGCAGCCCGGGTGGCTCAGTGGTTTAGCGCCACCTTCGGCCTAGGGCGTGATCCTGGAGACCCGGGATGGAGTCCCATGTCGGGGCTTCCTGCATGGAGCCTGCTTCTCCCTCTGCCTGTGTCTCTGCCTCTCTCTCTCTGTGTCTCTCATGAATAAATAAATAAAATCTAAAACAAAAAATTTTGGCATATCCATGCTATGGAATGATATGCAGTAGCAGAAAGAAGACCTCTGTAGAGTGACATGAAAAAAACTCTCCAAGGTGCATGGTTAAGTGAGAAAAACCTAGTTGTAGATCAATATGTCTGATAAAATCCCAGCCAGGATTAAGAACACCAAAACCCAAAAGCTGTTAAACATGACGTTTTATGTGTTTATATGAAATATACAAACTAGACCAAAAAGATACACATTCTTTTTTGTTTTACTCTATAGAAAATAGACCAAAAAAGATGCACACCATGTTTTGTTTTGTTTGTTTTACTGTCACTGCAGAGAGTTAAACACAATCCTGGGTCTGTGGCACACTGTGGCCTTTGGTACCACAGGGCTTCCTGTTGGCCTGTCTCCCTCCTGTCCTTCCTTCCATCTATCCCCTTTGGTCCCATTCCCATTCTTCTTCCCTATCACCATTCCAAAGTATTTAATGTATACCTTTTGCTAGTTTGTTTAAATGTATACCTTTTGCTAGTTTGGTTTTAAAATATGTACACAAATTCTTTGATACTTCTCTCTTCAAAAGATGGAGCCCAATATCCGTCCCCGTGAGAGTGGGTCAGACTTAGCAACTTGCTCCTAACAAATAAAATGTGGCAGGGCTGCCTGGGTGGCTCAGTCAGGTAAACATCTGTGCTCAGCAGGGAGCCTACTTTTCCCTCTCCCTCTGCTACTCCGCTGCTCATGCGTGCTCTCTCTCTCTCTCTAACAAATAAAATCTTAAAACAAAACAAATAAAACACAGCAGCAGTGTCAGCATCTAGCTTCTGGAAGTAGGTTATAAAAGACCCTGTACGACAGCCCAGTTGGCTCAGCTGTTTAGCACTGCCTTTGGCCCAGGGTGTGATCTGGAGACCCGGGATCGAGTCCGAGTCCCACGTTGGGCTCCCTGCATGGAGCCTGCTTCTCCTTCTGCCTGTGTCTCTGCCTCTCTCTCTCTCTCTCTCTCTCTCTCATGAATAAATAAATAAAATCTGTAGCTTCCTCCTGGGATCACTTGGTCCTCTGGCTCTAGGGCAAGCCAGCTGCTATGTCATAAAGGTACTCCAGTAGTCCTGAGAGGCATAGGTGGTAAGGAAGGGAGCTTCTCACCAACCGCCAGCACTAACCTGCAACCATGTGAAAGCACCACCTCTGAAAGGGACCCTCCAGTGCCCATTCAGCCCTAGGGTGACTGCAGCCCTGGTCAACAGTTTGAATGTGAGTGTCCCTGAGCCAGAGTCACCCAGAGTTTATAACCTACTTCCAGAAGCTGCTCTAACACACAGACTTTCTGACCCACAGAAGTCATGGGAGGTAATAAATGTTTACTGCTGTTTAAGTTTGGGGGTAATTTGGTAAGTAGCAGTAGATAACACATACAATAAGTGTTAGTCAACCCTGTGTGTTGTTGTACAGATAAATTTTAAATCTATTAAAATGATAATATATTTTATATTATCAGTATATAATACACTATCAGCTCGTGGTTGGTATTATATGCTTCACTGTTACTGCTTTCATTCAATCCTACAGGGGTTTTTGTTTGTTTCACAATATTCTTTTTAAAAAAAAATATTTTATTTGTTTATTTGACGGAGAGAGAGAGCACAAGTAGGCAGAGCAGCAGGCAGAGGGAAGGGGAGAAGCAGGCTCCCCACTGAGCAGGGAGCCCAACACCATCCCAGGACCCTGGGATCATGACCTGAGCTGAAGGCAGACACTTAACCGACTGAGCCACTCAGGAGCCCCTGTTTCACAATATTCTTAAAATAGTTTATTATAAACTAGTTTCATAGGCCACAAGAAAGTAAAGGGACTATGTATAGCCTTTCAGGGAAGCAGGTAAGGAATTGATAAGGGCCAAGGTGAGTCAAGGGCCTTGGTGAGTGCATTCCCAGGGGAGGGGCCCTCCCTTCCCAGGAGGAGAGCCCTGCATTCCTGGAGGGGACATGCCCATTAGAGTTGCTCACCCAGGGGGATCCCCACTGGGCGACCCATGGAGGCTTCAGGCCAAGTGGCTGGCCCATCATGCCTGGAAGGGCCCTTGCCCTTAGGTGGGGGAGGACCCCCATGGCTAGGTGGATACTGGGTTGGGACCCTTGCAGTACTGACTGTAGCAGCAGATGAAGAAGCTGCAATAATGCCTCTTCTTTGTGGGGTCATCACCTGTTGGGATAGCCCACCAACCTCTCAGCCTGGTCTAGCAAGCCCTGCAGGATCCTGGGCACTAGAACACTAGCTAGGACTTCTGTGCAGCAGCTCTGCTGATCCCTGAGTCCCTGGCAGCTCAGCAAGTGCCACTCAGGCAATGCCAGTATCTTTGGGAGGAGATCCCTCTACTGTCATTAAGACCAGGTTCCCCCTCAGTTAATTGACTGAGTATTGCCAGAATGCCACCCAGAATGGCAGCAGTCTGCATATCCAAGAGTGTCACGTGGGGCCCTCCAGTCCTACGTGCTCAACGCCACCTGGTGTTGGTATTAACCAGATTCCCAGGTGTATGGCAGGATAGCTATAAAGGGCTGTTTTAATTTGCCTTTATCTGATAACTGACAAGTTCAAACATCCTTTGCATGTGGTGCTTGGTAGAGGGTGCATTTCATTTTTCTCCATCAAGGGAGATGGTTTTCCCAACATTATCAGTTGAACAGTTTATTCTTTGCCTGCATAGTTGCAGCTCCCACTTTATCATATAACAAGTTCCCGTATTTATAGATAGGTCAATTTCCGAGTTCTCTCTCTCTTTTCTGTCCTGATTATCTTTTTTGTCTATGTTTGTGCTACCAGCACTCTGCTTTTATTGTTATGACTTTGCAACATGTCTTATTATTTGGTAGATGAAACTCCCCTTTACTTTTCTTTTTCAAGGTTGACTGAGTTATTGCTGGACCCTTATTATTCCATATAGATCTTAGAGAAAGTTCATTGGGTTCTTAAATATTCAACTGAAGTTTTGATTGGGATTTTATTGAATACATAGGTTAATTTGGGGGAGTTTATACATCTTTATACTTCTGAGTCAAACATTCAAAGAGCATGAAATGTCTCTTATTTTATTCTAAATATTTTTATATCCTTTATTAATTGTATAGTTTACTCCAGGAATGTCTGGGTATTCTTGCCCCAGTGAAATAGTTCACTGTTTTGTCGAACTAAGTAGTTCATAGTTTGTATTGCTCTTGAAAATGCTCTTGTTCTATTCAATTTTCTAGTTGAGGGCTGCTATACAGAAATGCTAGCAAATTTTTAAAGTTTGTCTTGAATCCAGCAACCTTACTGAACTTTCTTATTAGTCTTGAAACTCTGTTGCTTCCATTGGTTTTTCTTTTCTTTTCTTTTCTTTTCTTTTCTCTTCTCTTCTCTTCTCTTCTCTTCTCCTCTTCTCTTCTCTTCTTTTCTTTTCTTTTTTCTTTTCTTTTTTTGTATTAAGTATTTTATTTATTCCTGAGAGAGAGAGAGAGAGAGAGAGAGAGGCAGAGACACAGGCAGAGAGAGAAGCAGGCTCTATGCAGTGAGGCTGACGTGGGACTTGGTCCCCGGTCTCCAGGATCAGGCGCTAAACCACTGAGCCACCAGGGCTGCCCTCCATTAGTTTTTCTAAGTAGATTTTAAAAATGAAAATTTTATTTCTTCCTTTCCAATCTTTATACTTGGTCTTTTTTTTTTAAATTTTATTTATTCATTCATGAGAAAGAGAGACAGAGAGAGACAAAGATACAGGCAGAGAGGGAAGCAGGCTTCATGCAGGAAGCCCAACATGGGACTCGATCCCAGGTCTCCAGGATCATGCCCCTGGCTCAAGGCGGCGCTAAACTGCCGAGACACCCGGGCTGCCCTGTTTTTTTTTTTTTTTTTTTTTGCTTTTTTTGTTTTTTTTTCTTTAGAGTACTTGTGCTTTCAATACTACGTTAACTGGAAGTAGTGATAGCAGGCACCCTTTCCTCTCCTAGCCTTATCTAAAATTTCTCCATTAAGCATGATATTTGCTGTGGGCCTTTGATATATAACTTTTACCAATTTAAGGAAGTATCCCTCTAGTCCTTGTTTGCTAAGGGCTTTTAGTGCTTTTTTTAAAAAAATCATAAGTAGGTGTAGAACTTTATCAAATGCTTTTTTTGCATCAACTGAGATACGATCATGATTTTTCTCCCTCAGTCTATTAATATGTTAAGTTATTTTGTTATGTTTTCTGATGCTAAATGTTGCTTGAGTTCCTGTGATAAGTCCCATCTGCTTTAATTTTTTTTAAGTACACTCTCTGGTTCATATCGTTAATACATTGTTTAGGATTTTTATAGCCATTTCATAAGTGAAATGAGGTTCTAATTTTCTTCTCTGTCATTGGTTTTGATATCAAGGTTACACTAGCTTCATAAAATGAGCTGGGGAACTCTCACTCTTCTACTTTCTGAAACAACTTTTTACATAAGATAGAAACTCTTCTTTGAAGTCAGTAAAACTTACTTGTAAAATCACTGGGCCTCGTTTTCCTTTGGTAAAGAGGGGAAAAAATGTTAACTTTCACCTTGGTTTCTTTGGTTTCTTGTTGATGGTTTGAAGTACCTTGTTTCTTCTTTTTTTTTTTTTTTTAAAGATTTTATTTATTTATTCATGGGAGACACAGAGAGAGAGGCAGAGACACAGGCAGAGGGAGAAGCAGGCTCCTCGCAGGGAGCCTGATGTGGGACTTGATCCCAGGACCCCAGGATCATGATCTGAGCTGAAGGCAGTTGCTCAACCACTGAGCCACCCAGGCGCCCCTACCTTGTTTCTTCTTATCAATACTTTGTATTTTATATTTTTCTATGAATTTGGCCATTTCATTTAGGAATTCCAATACTTTAATGTACAAAATGCCCTTAGAAATATGTCTCCAAAGAAATGAGGAAAACAAAAGTCCTATCCAGCAGAAATTTTCTTTGAAGAGCCTAGGCATTTCTCAGACTTGAGGAAAACAGTGTAGAACTCTGAGAATGGCCAGGAAGTTTGCCCAGGAACAATGCTTGTCCAACAAAATGGGCATGGCCTTGGATTTCTGCTAAAACCCAAAGTTTCAGTGACTCTTTACAGGCCAACAATTCTGTGGTCAGACTGGCAAGATTAAGACTGATGTGGGGCGCCAGGGTGGCTCAGTTGGCTAAGTGTCCAACTATTGATTTTGGCTCAGATCATGATATCAGGGTCTTGAGATCAAGCCCCATGTCAGTCTTCTCACTGAGCCTACGTAAGATTCTCTTCCTCCCTCTCTGCCCTGCCTCCCATGCTTGCATGATCCCCCCCTCTGTTAAAAAAAGGGGGAGGGAAAAAAAAGGGGGGAAGGTGATGTGAAAAAGCTCTGCACAAAAGACCCACACCTTCTAAGGGGTGTAAGAACCATTCCTAGTACATGAACTTTTTTTTAATATAATTTTTTTAATTTTTATTTATTTATGATAGTCACAGAGAGAGAGAGAGAGAGAGAGAGAGAGAGAGAGGCAGAGACATAGGCAGAGGGAGAAGCAGGCTCCATGCACCGGGAGCCCGATGTGGGATTCGATCCCAGGTCTCCAGGATCGCGCCCTGGGCCAAAGGCAGGCGCTAAACCGCTGCGCCACCCTGGGATCCCCCTCCCCTTTTTAAAAGATTTTATTTATTCATTCATAGACACACAGAGAGAGGCGGAGACAGAGGCAGAGGGAGGAGCAGGCTCCATGCAGGGAGCCCGACGTGGGACTCGATCCCCGGTCTCCAGGATCAGGCCCTGGGCTGCAGGCGGCGCCAAACTGCTGCACCACCGGGGCTGCCCAGTACATAAACCTTTTTGCCATTGAAACTCAAGGTCATAAGAAACTCTTCTGGCACTCCTAAAGAACAAAGGTGTCTATGGGAAGTATAGCCCCTTTGGGGTCAGACATCATTCTAATCTTGAGAGAACTGCCCATCAGGATCTCAGGACAGAGGGATGGCATTTTGAAAGATAGAGCAAGAACATGTTTACCAGACATAACAGAACTGTCTTTTGCCCTCCCATATATATATGTAGCTACTCTGAAGGTATAAATGCCAACCTTCCAGGGGCTCTCCTCCCAAGATCCTCAGACCAGGTTCAAATAGCCACCTCCAGAAAACTATCACTACTAAGGAACTCATGGGGTAGTCCAGAATTTCTTGCATTCTAACCATCTGTAAGATGAAAAGTAGCCCATGAAATGAATGGTAGGTATTCCTAGGCTTCCAGTTCAATATTCTTTCTTAGAAAGCATTAAGTTGTTGCTAAAGCAGACCTCTCCCAGAAGCTTCCATCTGAGATTTAAGCAGGTCAGGGCCAAAGTCAGACTTATAGGGGAATCCATGGAAACCCTTGCCAGATGGTAAATGGATATATGATCTCTTCCCTTCTGTAGGAACTTACCTATCAGGGAAGGAGGGAGATCTGACTCTGACTTTTCTGAGCCTTGAAGGACATAGGGAAGGAAGGAAGAAAGTATTAAAGCCACACTTGCAGCCATGTGGAAAGAGATCTTGTGTCAAGTGTCTTCAGAGTTAGGTGACCTAGACACCCTTAAGGAGCTCCTCCATCTGAAGCTCAGTCCTCAGAAGGAATGCAAAGTCATGGTCATATGAACCTGAGACTCTTAGGCTATCAGTGTTGTGTCTACAGCAGAGATGTTGGTGTATAAAGGAAAACTTACATAATGAAAAAAAAATGTTCACAAAGCCCCAAGTGGTGAACCAGAAGAAAGTGAGACTGGATGTACAAGGAAGAGCACTTCCCACGCCAGAAGGTGCGGAGGCCATTTCTAGCACTCCATTATCTCCAAGCTGATCTCAAGGCAGTGGGTTCTGCATGGTGAAACTCGTCTCCAGGGCACAGCTCAGGTCCATGCGCTGCCTGGCTAATTCTGTGGCATGCTACTACCGGGAAGCATGTGTGGGCAGCTCTGTAAAGGGGAACCTTGTCGCCGCCTTATGCTTCATCTCCAGCAGTCAGGTTGTGGCTATAGCAGGGCACATTCTGCTGGTCTGACTGGGCTTCGTGGAGCACACAGGCAGCAGATGGGTGAAGGCCCAGCTTCTCCAACAAGTATTGTCTTTTGAAGTTGTTCTGGGATATCTACTTCTTGGGCACAGGCACAATCCCAGGAACTAGTGTACCTCATGAAAGTTGGGCCTCATGGCTTCTTCCTTGGCCTCTACTGTTGACAGGTTTTCCTCTTCCTGAGTTTTGTTTCTACAGAGCACCATCAGCCCCTGTTATCACGGGCTGTGGCCGAAGCCCAGGCACAATCCTATTTGGGTGGAATTGGCTCTCACTGAGGTATAGAGAGGAAGTAGATGTAGGGTAGGACTATCTTCGCCTCAGAACTTGAGCCCCACCTCTCAAAAGCTGTTATTTACATTTGGAACAATGACTTCTTGGATAGCAATTGAAGTCCCTTTGAAAAAGAAGTGCTTGGCAAGCTCAGGATCCTTCTGCCAGGCAGTGGGGCCAGTGAGAAGGGACAAGAAGAGCAGCCTTCTCCTTCCCCTTCTAGAACAGTCACTCATACTTCTCTGAGTACTTCAAGTATTATAGAAATGCCCTAGAAGTTTCACTACTATTATAAGAGCCCTATTTTCTTATTTTCAAATCCCTATTATGTCTCTAGATACTTTCTCTTTTTTTCTTGTTCTTTATTTCATTTGTGCCCAACTCTCTTTTTGTTCTTAATAAGTGCTACCAGAAGTATGCTTAGCTTATCTATCCTCCAAGGACCAGGCTTTCTTTTTCTAAATACTCTATAAAGAAAATTTATTTATAAAAAATTGTGACAGAACATAAAATGTACCATTTTAAGTATACAGTTCAATGGCATTAGTACATTTACATTGTTGTACAAACATGACTATCATCCCTTCACAGAACATTTGTCATCTTGTAAAATTGAAATGATTTTTTAGATTTATTTATTTGACAGAGAGAGTGAGAGAGAAGGAGAGAGAGCTTGGGGGGGAGGAAGGGGCAGCAGAAGGAGAAGCAGACTCCCTGAGGCGCAGGGAGACCGACACAGGGCTCAATCCCAGGACCCTGAGATCATGACCTGACCCAAAGGCAGATGCTTAACCAACTGAGCCACCCAGGCGCCCCTATACTCATTAATCAATAACTTCCCGTTCTCCCCCCCCACACACACTCCTGCCCGCATCTGGCAACCACCATTGAACCTTCTGTCTCTATGAATTTGACTATTCTAAGTACCTCATATGAGTAGAATCTTACAGTATTTGTCCTTTTGTGACTGGCTTATTTCACTTAGTGTATCCATAAGGTTCATCCATGTTGCAGCATGTGTCAGAATTTCCTTCCTTTTTAAGACAATAAAATTCTGTTGTATGTATATACACATTTTGTTTATCCATTCATCTGTTAATGGACATTTTGGGTTGTTCCTACCTTTTAGCTGCTGTGAATTTTAGCCCCCACTTTCAGTTCTTCTGGGTACATACCCAGAAGTGGAACTGCTGTGTCAGTTCTATTCTATTTTTTCTATTTTTAATTTTTCAAGGAGCGGCTGTACTGTCTTCCATAGTAGCTGTACCAGTTTACATTCTCACCAGCAGTGCACGAGGGTTCCAATTTCTCCACATCCTTGCCAACACTTGTTATTTTCTAGTCTCTGTTTTGCAATTGTCATCCTGATGAATGTGACTCTATAGTATTTTTTAAAGTGTGTAGTTCACTAATTTTTAGCCTTCTCATTTTTATTTTCTTCTCATTCCTTCACTTTCCCCTAGTGTTCATTTTTCCAGCTTCTGAGAAGAAGGCTTCGTTGGTTTATCTTAAAGTTTATTGTATTTTGCTAAAATGATAAGGGGAACAATGGAACAAGAAGACAATCATCATAAACATATGTTTGCACTTAATACACAGCCTCAAAAATACATCAAGTGACAATTGACAGAAATGCAGAAACAGATAAATCAATTAGAGTTGGTCTTTACATACCCCTCTCAGTACCTGATAGATTACATAGAGACACCTAAGCAGAGATATTGAATGGTAGTTAACACACTCAAGAGACTAGATATAACCCAAAATAGAGTCCAAACAGTGAACATCCCCAGAGAGAGTAAAAATAGGAAGACTGTTAAGGCTAACTTTTAAATTTTACCTTTATAATTCTGTATTGTTTAGATTTTTAAAAAAGATTTTATTTATTTGAGAGAAAGAGAATGCTCAAGAGAGACAGGGGGAAGGGCAGACAGAGGGAGACGGAGAAAAAGAATCTCCAGCAGATTCCATGCTGAGCACAGAGCAGATCCCACCACCCAGTGATCAGGCCACCAGCCAAAATCAAGAGTCAACCAACTGAGCCACCCAGGCACCTGAAATGAAGAAACTTTTTTTTTAAAAAGGATTGTATTTATTTATTCATGATAGACACACGGAGAGAGGTAGAGACATAGGCAGAGGGAGAAGCAGGCTCCCTGGAGGAGCCCAATGTGGGACTTGATTCTGGGATCCTGGGATCTTGCCCTGAGCCAAAGGCAGATGCTCAACCATTGAGACACCCAGGCCTCCCGAAGAAACTTAAAAAAAAAAAAAAAAAGAGATTATTGCAATTCCCAAGTTATAAAATTCATTTACAAAGTAGGAAATAAAAGTAATGTGAGAAAATACATGAGGTGAGTACTTAAGGACTATATTTAGGTACCTACATGCCCTTGGGGATAAGGTACATTGCATTGCTGAACTGCAAAAGCACCTCACAGTGGGTCAGAGCACAAGTGTGTGGACTTTTTTTTAAAGATTTTATTCATTTATTCATGAGAGACAGAGAGAGAGAGAGAGAGAGAGGCAGAGACACAGGCAGAGGGAGAAGCAGGCTCCATGCAGGGAGCCCGACGTGGGACTTGATCCCGGGTCTCCAGGATCACACCCTGGGCTGAAGGCGGCGGCGCTCAACTGCTGAGCCACCCGGGGCTACCCGTGGATTTCAATTCCCATCTAGCAAGTCTCCTCAGTAGCTAGTTTGAGAGAATGAATGTGTTAATCAACTTTGGAAGAGTAAGAAAGGAAGCATCAGAGAGGCAAATCTGCTCATACTCACTCCAACACTGTTCAGAAAAGATAGAACTTTGCCTAACATTATTTGAGTATTTCTATTGATGTGAATGAAACTGAATCTCTTAGCTTGGTGCCATTAGGCAACTAATTCATTAATTTGCTCAACTTCCCTTATTCTGAGTCCAAGATCAAACATCTTTCTGATTCCCAGGCAGGTATGCCTACATGATTTGAGAATACTGGTGATGTTGAAAACAGGAAGTCAGTCCCTGCAACTATGATTTCTCATAGTAATTCAATGATGTGGATTCTGATCACATTTTGTTTTCCCAAATACCTAGACTATAGAGGGAATACGTGAATTGTTTCTCATTTGTGAGAGATACTTTTTTTTTTTTTTTTTTTTAAATCAGCTTCTGGCACTTACTTGAGGCTGTTGTATTTTAGTTGGCATGGTCAAGAGCACATTTCTCATCCTGGAAAGTAAAAGGCCAGATATAATTGTTTTCCCTAATGACATAGCATATATGGCATTTCCAGATGGTTGTATGTCCTCTAGAAGTTCCTTTACTTGAACTAACTCTGGCCATTGTGATTGTCAGTTTCCTTTCAAGAGCTCACATATATTTCTGTTTAATAATTCCATTAAAAATTTTCCTTGTGGGGGATCTGAGTGGCTCAGTGGCTGAGCTTCTGCCTTTAGTTCAAGTCGTGATCCCAGGTTCCTGGGATCTAGTCCTGCATCGGGCTCCCTGCGGGGATCCTGTTTCTCCCTCTGCCTGTGTCTCTTCCTCTCTCTCTCTGTGTCTCTCGTGAATAAATAAATAAAATCTTTAAAAAAAATAAAAAAAAATAATAATTTCCTAGCAAGCAACTAGAAACTGATATGAGATCCTGGAATTTGTCTTTTCCCCTTTTCAAATACTTACCGATCTGTGGTTATCTGACACTTCTCTTATAACTATGACTTCTCCATGAATACTCAAGGTAGTTCTGCAAACAGTTCTTTCCTACTGCATCATATATCCAACTCAAACAGAAAAGAAAAAAGTGCCAAGGTCAAATTTTCTCAGATAATTTTCAATTTACCCATTCATTCATCTATCCTTTTAAGGCACATTTGCATATTTCTAGAAAGAGCATGCTATATAGCATTTGAAAGAAATCAAACACAGTGCTCTGGCCTAGGATTGGAAAAGTGAAGGGTGAAAAGAGTGCGTGGTAGATGATATCTATAACAGGAAACAGCTAACAGACTAAAACAAGGTCATTAAAAAAATAATAATAAAAAATAATAATAATAATAATAAAAAAATAAAACAAGGTCATTACAATATCACATTTCCAGCTTGGACACTGAGTACTTAGAGAAGAACCTCTATCCACTTGGTCAATACAGTTTTACTAAGCATAGAGTAATTAACACAAACTAAGGGAGAGCTTGATTAGTTTAAATGGAAGTCCTTTTTTTTTGTTGTTGTTGTTTTTTTTATGATAGTCACAGAGAGAGAGAGAGAGAGAGAAGCTGAGACACAGGCAGAGGGAGAAGCAGGCTCCATGCACCGGGAGCCCGACATGGGATTCGATCCCGGGTCTCTAGGATCGCGCCCTGGGCCAAAGGCAGGCGCCAAACTGCTGCACCACCCAGGGATCCCTTAAATGGAAGTTCTTATAGAAATTTTTTGTTTGAACAGCAATCTTCAAATTGGGGTCCTCAGACCCCTAGGGGACCATGAATATTTTCCAAGAGGACCCAAGTTCTAGGGTGACCAATTATCCCAGTTTATCCAGAACTGTCTTGGTTTTAGCACTAAAAGAGCATGTTCCAGGAAGCTCCTTAGTCCCTAAGGCTGGATCTCAACTTACCTGTTTCCTCCTCCCTAAAACTGATGCGCCTGAGATTTTGCTGATTTTCCTTTCCCACCACTCACCTTTTCATAAGGGTCCTCCTCTCACTTGATACAAGCCACGACTCTTACTCATTCCTAAATTTATTATGACTTACCCTGGACTGAAAAAACCTCCAGGGCACCTGAAAGAAAAAAAAGACAGAAATATTGATATGGGCAAAGCCTCCTTCAATATAGGCATTGTAGCCCCTTGGTAGGGGCTCGTCTTTCAGTTACATGATGTGATGGTTAATTTTTTAAAAATTTATTCATGAGAGACACAGAGAGAAAACAGAGACAGGCAGAGGGAGAAGCAGGCTCCTCGCAGGGAGCCCGATGTGGGACTCGATCCCAGAACTCCAGGACCATGCCCTGAGCCAAAGGCAGACACTCAACCACTGAGCCACCCAAGCGTCCCGTGATGGTTAATTTTATGTATTAACTTGACTGGGCCATGAGATGCCCATGTATTTAGTTAAACATTATTTTGGGTGTGTCTGTGAGGGTGTTTCTGGATGAGATTAATGTTTGAATTGGTAAACTGAGTGAAGCAACTCATCTCCCTAATGTGGGTGAGCCTCATCCAATCATTGAAGGCCTGAGTAGAACAACAACAACAACAAAAAAGGCTGAATAAGAGAGAATTCACTCTCTCTGCCTGATTATCTTCAAGCTGAGGCATCAGCTTTCTTTTGCCTTTGGACTCAGATCCTGGAACTGACACCATCAGCTCTCCTGGTTCTCAGGCCTTTGGACTGGGGCTGTAACTATACCATCAGCTCTCCTGGTATCTAGCTTGCTGACTACAGACCTTTGGACTTCTCAGCCTTCATAGATATAGGAGCCAATTTCTTTTTATTTATTTATTTATTTATTTATTTATTTATTTATTTATTTATGATAGTCACACACACACACAGAGAGAGAGAGAGAGAGAGAGAGAGAGGCAGAGACATAGGCAGAGGGAGAGCAGGCTCCATGCACCGGGAGCCCGATGTGGGATTCGATCCCGGGTCTCCAGGATCGTGCCCTGGGCCAAAGGCAGGCGCTAAACTGCTGCGCCACCCAGGGATCCCCAATTTCTTATAATAAATCTCTATCTGCCTATCTATCTATCACTGTACATAAATATACACAACTGTAAATGAAACATTTTTTTGGAAAGACACCAATAGGATATATCTATAACTATCATTTATCTATTCAGGTATAGACTACATCAAATAGAAGAGCATGCTTAGATTTAAGTGATAGTTGCACAATCTGTGAGTAAACTAGAAAAACAGTGAATTGCACACTTTAAATGGATGGATTGTATGGTATGTAAATTATATCTCACTAAGGCCATTAAGAAATTACTTATTAAAACATATATCCCAAGGGGGGAAACACTATAGAGCACAAGCCATTGCCCAGAAAGCAAAAGAAAACAGGACTTTGGGCAGCCCCGGTGGTTCAGCGGTTTAGCATTGACTTCAGCCCAGGGCGTGATCCTGGAGACCTGGGATCGAATCCCACGTCGGGCTCCCTGCGTGGAGCCTGCTTCTTCCTCTGCCCGTGTCTCTGCCTCTCTCTCTCTCTCTCTCTCTCTCTCTCATGAATAAATAAATAAATAAAATCTTAAAAAAAAAAGAAAAAAGAAAACAGGACTTTGAAGGGAGAGCCCAGCCGAGAGAGGCTCTATGGTATGAGGTGGTAGGAACTGTAAAGTATATGCGCAGAGAGGAAGGGGAAGGTTAGGGCCTGACAGGGAGACTGAGGATTCCAAAGAATTTTGTCTACTTTAATTTTTTTTAAGATTTTATTTATTTGTTCATGAGAGACACACACAGAGAGAGAGGCAGAGACATAGATAGAGGGAGAAGCAGGATCCTCACAGGGAGTCAGATGTGGGGCTCGATTTCCGGACCTAGGATCACACCCTGAGCCAAAGGCAGACGCTCAACCACTGAGCCACTCAGGGGTCCCTGTCTGCTTTAGTTTTGTTAAAGGCCATCCTTTGAACAATCTCTGAAAGAAGGTCCTAGAGCCTAAAGGAGCAGTGTATTATGTCAGCACCTGACCTTTGTGACATAGGCACCAGGTGCCAGGGAGAGCTAACCCCAAAGAATGGAGTTCCTAGCTCCCCAGGGGGGCGGCAACGCCACCCCTTAGACAAAGTCCAGTCTTCTGGAAACTTTCACCAGCTGGCCCCACTGCTGCTGCTGGGTGTGCTGAGGGCCAGCCTGAGCCAGAGGACGTCGGCAGCATTAGGGGTGACGAGGAGTCAGGGAAACCAGAGTGGCAGGAAATCAGGATACTTGCAGAATCCCTGATTTAGGTTTAAGAGAGCAAAAGTCTGTAACAGAAGACCTCCTCCTGGCTGAAGGAGCACCAAGGGCAAGGCTCAGACAGAAATCTAGGTCAGCATGAGTTTAGGGTGACAGATACTGGGGACAGAGGGGGTGTATCCACCTTTTGGTGACTGTTCCTCTCTCTCCCAGGTTCCTCATTGCTGAAGTGCCTTGTGAAACTCAGCCCAGAAGAACCCTCACTGGTAAGAGCTCACAGCCCCAGAACAGCCCCAATTTCTGGTCCCATCTCAGCGGCCATCCTCAAGCCCCTCCTCCAACTCTGTTCTACCTCCCCACCTCCACCCTTCTCCCCCTCAGGTCTGACTTTCTCTGGAGCATTTTACCAGCTCTTCTGACCCCAAAGGTGACACAGATTGAGGGTCTTGGTAAACTAGTCTTCAGAGCCAGAAGTGGACCAATTCTCCCAATATCTTAGATTCTGTTTCTTTCTCTCCAGGTCTACGGGCTGCGTCTTCCTCCCTTAGCCCACCCAAATAGTTGCCGCTGTCCCTCAGCACCCAAGAGGCAGCTCTGATTCTCCATCCCTATACATCCCTCATCAATGGCTGACTGCAAAGTGAGAGGCCAAGTTTAGACCCAAGCTGCTGCCCAAACCCTCAGAAAGCCTAGTGCTGCGGGATTGGGGGGTCTCCTTGTCCTGCCACCAACAGCCGCACCAACACTAGGCTGCAGCCACACTTGTGCACCGAAGGCCCTGATTTCTCAACCAGGTCTGGCCTCAGAGATACTGGTCCTATTTCTGCCAGGTCACTCGTCTCTGGTCTTGAGGCCCCAATCCCTTCTGAATTCAAGGCAATGTTGCCTCAAAACAAGGACCAGGTGCTGCTACAGAACACAGTACCCCCTGGGCACCCTCCTCTGCGCCCCTCGCCTCTTGTGGACTCACCACCCAGCAACCTACAGCCTCTGTCTCCCCAGCCACCACCCTCTCCCTCCCACCCCCCTTACTCCCCTCCCCCACAGTCCCACTCTCCTGGCTCCCATTTCTACTCTTCTGACTCCAATTCTGACTTTATCCTACACCCTTACTCTTCCTCTCTCCCAAGCTCCCCCAGTTTCTTTCATCAGAATTACCTCTCTCTCTCCTTCCCACCCTCTTCCTCTGCCTCCCACCGGCTATATCCCTCCCCTGCTCTCACTCATTCCTCCTCCCCCTCTCAGCTGCGGAACACCTCTCTTCCCCAGTCTCATAGCCAGTCGGCTTCCCACCCAGGAGACTGCCCTAGCTCCTCTGTCACTTCCCGGACCCCCAGCCTACCTTCTGGTGGGGTCCACTTGAACAGGCAGACATGGCCCTGGCATCAGTACGGGGACACCGGGCCCCCTGGGGCAGTGGGGGAATGCGTGGCAAGCGAGAGGGACCCTGCAGAGTTCAGGGACCCGGGGGCCCTGGCCCAGGCCCTCGTGGTCCATCTGGGGCACCGCCGCATTGCACACGACCTGCGGCTACTGCTTCTGCAGCGCCTGTGGCTAGGCAAAACTGGCCAGGCCCCAGTTGTAGAATATCCTATATGCCTGGTGTGTCTCAAGCCCCGCAGCCCTTCTTGCCCCATCCCCAGGTACAGGACTGGACCCCGGCTGCTTGCCTTTCCCCAGCTACTGCCCTGTGCACAGGGCCAGGAATCCGGACCACTCCGCATAGGCATTGGTTTTGGCCTCCGCCTGCCTCGGGGCCAGGCCAGGGCCTTGCATCTGTTGCCAGAAAGAAGGCCAGAGGAAGCAAGGCCTCAGGGCGAGGCCACTCAGGCCCATGGATATCAAACTTGGGCATCCCAGGCTCCAGCAGCTCAAGCACCAGTGGCTCGGCCTCGGGTACGGGCAGATCCAGCCCCTGGCACACAGTCCCAGACCGAGAGCCTCAGATCTACAGGCCCTCGATTTCCAAACTCTACATGCTTTTCAGGGCCTCTACCTCAGGCACCCAAACAGGCCACTGTCTCCCTGAAGCGCAGGCCTTCCTCTGCCCCCAAGTGGCCTGCCTCTCCAGAACCCATTCTCCAAAAGTCACCACCCTAGTTCCAGAGCCTAGGAGGCTACTTGGAGCACCTCCTCTGAACCCTGCTGCCCCTACCCGGCCCCAGATCTCGGGGAGCCCTCGAGACACCCTGAAGGGCTGGCTGGCAGGAGGTCAGGTGTGTTCTCCAGCCTTGAACCCTGGGAGCCCCTTATGGAGTCTGCTCTCTCCTGGCTGAAGAGGATGAAGGATCCCTGAAACCCCATTCAGCCTTCATTGTATCAATAAAGCCTGACCCTGTAAAACTAGAGTTAGTGCCTGATGTGGAAATTTGGGGTTTGGAGTGAACAGTCAAGAAAGAATTCTTGAGACATCTTTGGCGCAAAAAGGTGGTTTTATTAAAGCACGGAGGCAGGACCCATGGGCCTTAAGTGCTGTGCTGGGGTTGTAAGGGGTGACTGATTATATAAGTTGGGATGGAGTTAGGGATAGTATAAGTTTCTAAGGAATTTTGGAAGCAAAGTTTCCAGGACCTTGAGGGGGCCAGCTATTGTTAGGAAAAGTTCGTTTATTATTGTCTAATAAAACGTTAGTCATGAGACCCTTCAGATATCTCTTAGTAGGGATCCCTGGGTGGCTCAGTGGTTTGGCGCCTGCCTTTGGCCCAGGGTGTGATCCTGGAGACTCGGGATCGAATCCCACGTCAGGGTCCCGGCATGGAGCCTGCTTCTCCCTCTGCCTGTGTCTCTGACTCTTTCTCTCTCTTTCATGAATAAATAAATAAAATCTTAAAAAAAAAAAAAGATATCTCTTAGTGGGCCATATGCTTGGAGGATGATTGCTAACATATATCTTGCGGGGTAGAGATAAAGGACTTTTCCAAAGGAATTTTTATATGTTAAAGACTTCCAGGATCCTAGAAGTTGGGATTATGTTAAACTAAGGTTGCCTTTTGCCTCTAGCAAAGTATTAACATTGAGGCAGTTGAGTTCCCTGAAGAAGGTTACCCAGCCTGTCTCAAGGACTTGTCAATAGGCTGTAAGTTATAATGAAATTTAATTTTTCTCTTTTGCCTTTGTTTCCCACATTGATGGAGGATAGTCAGAAGGAAGGTAGGCAGAGGCAAGGGAGCCCCTGTCCTAAGAGGTTTTTAAGGGTTGAAAAGGAAAAAGACCCCATCCTGTTATTCTAGGCTTTACTCAGGGCCCCAGCTTTAAGTCTTTCTACTGGCGACTTACAGTTTGTATGTGACAGGAAAGAAGCTGATGGCTGTGGGTGTCCTAACTCAGGCCTGTAGCCAGCTCAACAGCCAGTGGATTATTTAAGCAAAAAGCTTGATCTAGTGGCCTGTGGCTGGCCAGCATGCCTTAGGGCAGTGGTGGCCCTGCCCTCTTGATCCCTGAGGCTACTACAAAACACTACCCTGGAAGGAGCCCTCCATCCTTTCACATGTGAACAATGACCTGATAGGTTGAGGACAGTGTAGACAAAAAAACTTATTGGGTGACAGGCACTTGAAAGGTTAATCAGATTAAAACAGCCCACAGCGGGATCCCTGGGTGGTGCAGCGGTTTAGCACCTGCCTTTGGCCCAGGGCGCGATCCTGGAGACCCAGGATCGAATCCTACGCCGGGCTCCCGGTGCATGGAGCCTGCTTCTCCCTCTGCCTGTGTCTCTGCCTCTCTCTCTCTCTCTCTCTGTGTGTGTGACTATCATAAATAAATAAAAATTAAAAAAAAAATATTTAAAAAAACAGCCCACACCAAAGAGCCTTTAAAAACCCCTAGATTTAAACACCAAAATGGCAACCCTCTCGGGTCCCCTCCTTCTTTGGGAGCTCTGTACTATTGCTCAATAAACTTTGCTGCCCACCACTCTTCATTCTTCTAAGCGGTGTGATCAAGAACAGGAAGAAATCCTACAACAACATAGTGTCCTGCTGAGCAGACACTGGTTCTGTGGGTAGCTGAACCCACAAGAGGCCACAACTAAGCAAGGGGAGGGGGAGAGTCAAAGGGAACAGAGTGGCCAGGACAGTAGGTGCCACATACCTGAGGAGGGTGTGGGATCCATAAGGCCTGAGCACCTGAGCTGTGCCGAGGGCTCTGTGAGGCCCTTCACACAGTTGATTCAGTTTGGTAGGACAGATGATGGCATCCCCAAAGACGAAGCCACTGGGCCCCTTCCTCCCAGCGCACTTTAGGTTAATAAGCATGCTGACTCAGGCAGCCGGGGATGCAGCAGGAGGGGTCTCCTTGAAGGAATGGACATTCCTAGAGTACACTTGCAGAGAAACTTTAAGAGTCTTCATGTTGAAGATCAGAAACCCAAGGGTTTCCCTCAGGAAAGTGGGAATGCCAGGCAGAAAAGACACTTGCCCTGCCTGGGAGCCAAGCTGCCTCCCTCTGAGGGTGTCGGCAGGGAGCAGCCTCCACTCCCAAACCCCTGAGTGCAAGGGCAGTGTGCAGAGCTGCAAGACTGGCCCAGTCTCACATCTGCCAACCACAGACCATAGATGTTTTGCTATGTAAATAGAGGCCTCCTCAAACTAGCAATCAGTGGATTGAGGATTTGAAGCCAGTTTTGAAGTCCACACTGCCTCCATTAAAAGGGAAAAGACACAGTTCATGTTCCTAAATGTTGGATTTCCAAGGTGTGTCGCAGCCCTTAACCAAGGATTTTTTTTTTTTTAAGATTTTTATTTTTAAGTCATCCAACCTGAGGCTCAAATCTCTAATCCTGAGCTCAAGAGTGACATGCTCTACCAAATGAGCCAGCCAAGAGCCCCCACGGATTTCTTCATTAAAGGTTCATCAGCCTCCCTTCGTTGTCATTAGCTCCCTTCCTTCGCCTCCCGCGGAAGGCCCGAGCCCCGCCCCTTGGAGGCGGGGTATGCCGCTCCTCCCCGCGCAAACATGGCGGGGGCTGACGTCACAAGGGGGACGGAATCCTGGGGCGGGCGCTCCAACAGCGGCCCGCTAGTGCTGACGCGTATCGGCGGCCCTGCGCCTGCGCACGGAGAGCGCGGGCTAGGCGCGCGTGCGCACTGCGCGACAGCCCGAACTGGCTGGTTGGGGGGGCGGAGAGACTGATCCCCGAGTGTCGTTTTGGCAAGTCTCTGGGTTGGAGTTTTGGCAACTCCGAGGGGTGTGGGAGAGGAGCTGGGGATCCTCCTGGCGGCCACCGGACCAGGTTAAATAGCGGCCGGGACAGTGGTCGAAAGCCGGGCGCGGCATGTCCCTGGTGCCGCGGTGCTTAGAGTGAAGCGCGTGGCGATCAGGATGGGCCGGCGCCGGGCGCCAGAGCTGTACCGGGCCCCGTTCCCGTTGTACGCGCTTCAGGTCGACCCCAGCACGGGGCTGCTCATTGCTGCAGGAGGAGGAGGCGCTGCCAAGACGGGCATAAAGAATGGCGTGGTGAGAGCTCAGGGTCACGGGGGCCGGGTCACGCCATGGGCGATGGTGGTAGGTGGTCTCGGGGATGGCCGCGCCTCGAGCTTCAGACCTTGCCCCTCCCGGGTGGGAAGCCCGGGATTTTCCGGCGCCTAGCGCGAATTTCAGCTGAGAACTTACCAGGAACTCCAAAGTTAGACTAAAAACAGTACACAGCGCCGCTTAAGCAGGAACTTAGGGTTCACCTGAACCTCAGGAGCAGCTCCAGGGGCCATCTCCTGCTCTTTTCTGGGGAGGCCGCAAAGACTTGTCCCGCTGCTCTCCAGCAGCGGCAAGAGTGCTGCCTTTTGCCTTTAGGCTAGGTTTCCTCACTCCTCTGAGGGTCACTCTGTTATTTTGTAAACTGGAGGTATTAATCCCCACCCTGCCTGCTGTACAAATTTGTGCGGTTTGAAAGAAAAAAAGGGAAAGAAGCAAGCAGGCTGGAAAAAAAAACTTTTTAAAGTAGAAAGTGCGGTAACCAAAGGGGTAGGGCGTTAGACTATAGGATGTAAGCTCACCCTTGGCAAACTTGAGGTGCTCTCCGGGCAGCCCTGAACTTTGTTCATCCTGGTTCCCTCTTCCACAGCACTTTCTACAGCTAGAGCAGATTAATGGGCGCCTTAGTGCCTCCTTGCTACACTCCCATGACACAGAGACACGGGCTACCATGAACTTGGCTCTGGCTGGTAACATCCTTGCTGCAGGGCAGGATGCCCACTGTCAGCTCCTGCGCTTCCAGACCCACCAGCAGAAGGGCAAAACCAAGGTAGAGAAGGCAGGTGAGAAGCTCCCTCATTAGCTTTGGGGAAAGGATTGAATGCATAAGGTCATTTACTTTGGTTTCTAAAAAAGTGGGGCTGGAAGTGGGTTATGGTAGCAGGCAAGAAGCTGGATGTTCACTACTAGGGAAGGGGTTGGTACTACTTACTATAGGAGCCTGGAACCTGGCAGGCTCTTTTTATTGCAGGTTCCAAGGAGCAGGGGCCTCGACAGAGGAAGGGGGCAGCCCCAGTAGAGAAGAAGCCTGGAGCTGAAACCCACCAGGAGGGGATAGAGCTGAGCGTAGAGAATTTGAAAGCCGTGCAGACAGACTTCAGTCCTGATCCGTTTCAGAAAGTTGTATGCTTCAACCACGATAACACACTGCTTGCCACTGGAGGGACAGATGGCTACGTTCGTATCTGGAAGGTGTGGTTTCGGGGATTAGGGAATCAGTGGTTGGTACCAGCAAGGCCAGAATTGTGAGAAACTAAACATGGGTTCTGGGAAACAATGTGAGCAAAGCCTGCACTGAGTGGCAGAAAAAAGGAGGGGTAGGGGATGCTTGCACTCTTACCAGATACCTGGGGTAACCATGGTGATGGTTTGGCTGCAGGTACCCAGCCTAGAGAAAGTTCTGGAGTTCAGAGCCCACGAAGGAGAGATTGAGGACCTGGCTTTGGGGCCTGATGGCAAGGTGAGGAAGTGAGAAGGTGGAGAAAGTAGGGGATTATGCTGCTTGTCCCATAAGTGGATCCCCTAACTGTCCATCCTTGGAATCTTGATTCCTGACTAGTTGGTAACTGTGGGCTGGGACCTTAAGGCCTCCGTGTGGCAGAAGGATCAGCTGGTGACACAGCTGCACTGGCAAGAGAATGGACCCACCTTTTCTAACACGCCTTACCGCTACCAGGCCTGCAGGTGTGAGACCCCAGAGGGTAGCTAAAAGAGGCACAGCCTAGATGTGGTGGGGGAGTGGAAAAAGACTGGGGGGAAGCTGGGAAGGATTGTAGCCTTGGTGGCTTGGCAGGGGATAGGAGGGCACAAACCTCTGGGAAGGGCTGGGCTGGCCCTGGGAACTGAACAGCTTCTCCCCCGGCCCCCAGGTTTGGGCACGTTCCAGACCAACCTACCAGGCTGCGACTCTTCACGGTACAGATTCCCCACAAGCGTCTGCGCCAGCCCCCACCCTGCTACCTCACAGCCTGGGACGGCTCCACCTTCTTGCCCCTTCGCACCAAGTCCTGTGGTCATGAAGTCATCTCCTGCCTTAGTGTCAGGTGTGAGACAGTGGTGGCTTGACCGGTTGCGGGGTGCCTGGGGGAGCTCGGGAAGGTGTCTGGTCTGAGGCTCTGAAGACCACTCTTCGTGAATGTTGCCGCACAGGCCTCCAGAACAGTGAACACTTTATTGTTTGTTGCAGTGAATCAGGCACCTTCCTAGGCCTGGGCACAGTCACCGGCTCTGTTGCCATCTACATAGCTTTCTCTCTCCAGGTAATGGGTAGAGGTGGTCATGGCCCTGAGGGCTCTTTGGGGTGGGGACTGTAGGCCTGCTTCAATCTAAGCAGGAAGGAGACCCAACTCATAGAGGGAAAGCCATCTGAGGATAGGGAGCATGTTTTCCAGAAGGAATGTTTCCAGCTGGGCCTTCCCTCATTAGTTCTTCTGTCTCCAGTGCCTCTACTATGTGAGGGAAGCTCATGGCATTGTCGTGACGGATGTGGCCTTTCTACCTGAGAAGGGTCGTGGTCCCGAACTCCTTGGGTTCCATGAAACTGCCCTGTTCTCTGTAGCTGTGGATAGTCGTTGCCAGTTGCATCTGCTGCCCTCACGGAGTGAGTCTTTGGAGTGGGGGGGTACCACCCTACCTCTAGCTGCAGCAAAACTTGCTCCTGGAGAATGGGCTGCTTGTTTGCAGCCATCTGCCCCCTTCTTGAGTAGTCCTGTTCTTAGGGTTGTGAAGCCCCTTTACTTACTGACTTCTTTCCTTACCCTCCTGCAGGGAGTGTTCCTGTGTGGTTGCTGCTCCTGCTCTGTGTCGGGCTTATTGTTATGACCATCCTGCTGCTTCAGAGTGTCTTTCCAGGTTTTCTTTAGCCTTTCTGCTCCTAGGGAATGAGGAGCCTGGACACTGCCACCTTCTAGACCAGAGTGGAGGTCTGGACCCCATTGCTTACTCCACCTGGGTCCCCAGTTGGGGTTGCTTCTGATGATACCGATGGGCACTGCCTGCCCTGCCCACTGAAAACTTGGCTATGGCCCTGTGTGACTCTGAATCCTGGGAACCATTCATTCTTCATCCATGGATTGACCCAGGACAGTGGTGTCTGAAGCCCAGACCACACTCCCTGCATCCTTCCCTCTAACAGAGGCTCCAGAGCTTGTCCTTTCTCCAGAAACATATGAAGATGCCCAAGAACCCAGAGGTACTGCTGTCCATCACTTGTACTTTACATGAGCCCCTGGTGTTTGCTGGGGCAAGCTCTGGCCTAGGACTTGCAATCTGGGAAGGAAGGAGCAAAAGGAAGACTCAAGCAATAATCTCTGGGTCCAGCTGGTAACTCTGAACCAGCTAGGCTACATATACGAGAAGTTCCTGGATGGTCTACTCTAGCTTTGAGGAAAGGGAAAATGAACCTCAGCCCATTCTTCAGGAAAAGTTGATATTTAATAAATAAGTGAAGACGGAATTAAGACCCCATTGGTACTCCTGTTAGCTCTTGCCTCCCTCAGAGCATGAGAGATCCCTGAGTTTGAGCAGCTCCACTGGATGCTGGAAGATGGCTTTGGCATACTGATGCAAGAGACGGTTCATGTAGCAGTGTTGCCAGGGGAACAGCCCTTCCAGGAAGCCAATGTGGCCACCCCGGGCTGTGATAAGCAGTGCGACATGGGGAGAGTGTTGGGCAGCCTGTAGCGGAAGGGCTTGGGGAGAGGTTGGAGAGGAGGTCAGGAACCCTGACCTTTCCTGAGAGCCCAGGCTCTCTCCACTTGTACCTCATGGCGCGTTTTCCCCAGGGCCTATAAAGCATCCAGATTCAGGGTGCTCACCATGGACTGGGGAGAAGGGGTCATCAGCTGCATTGAGACAGAGCACAGGTGTCTGGATGGCATCTACCTTGGTTCTTGGGCTTGCTGTTTGGTAGTAGGTAACACAGTCTTGGTATCCAAAGGCCACAGTTGTGTAGCGCTCATCGAACTGGCGGATTGTGCGGGCCTGCCCGTGGTAGAGAGTGGGGTAGGCTAGGATGAGGATAGGCAGTAAGAAGATCTTGAACATTTTTGGGCATGGGGTAGTGGTTAAAAGACTATACCTGTAGCACGAAGTCTACGTTCACCACCTTTTCCATCACCTTTCTATTTCTGCAAAAGAGTTCATAGAGGTTTGACTCTCCTGGACCTGACCCTGTCTTATCTCATGAGTGAGCAAACCCAGATAGAGAACTGACCTGAGCATTGGGAGAACCTGGTATGTCTGCCATCCCACCCTGTCTGCTGCCTCTTCCCACTTGCCAAACCCTACCGGTTCACAATGTGGCAGAGCTCAGTAGTGAGGCGCTGATTGAAGAGCAGTGAGTTGAGTGGGGTCTCCAGGGAGCGAGTGGTCTCAGAGGAATCCCAGCATGCAGATAGAGTCAGTGCCGCCACTAGCCCAGAAGCCTGCCCTGTTCGTGCCAGGTGATTCAGCACTAGTATCCTGAAGGATGGACCAGGGGCCATGAAAGAGGGGTTTGCATTAGTGAGTGGGGACAGAGGAGAGGGGAGAAGACATGGAGGAGAAAACAAGACTGGGCCTTCAGGTCAAGCCCAGGCAAACTTTACCCTCCAAGAGAGATGCCCACGGCCAACAGTGGAGCTCGGGGGTAGTGGTGCTTTATGTGTTTCACAACTATCTCCAGATCTTCAGTATTGCCAGCAGAAAAGGCCCTGTGGGTCTGAGGCAAACCAGATCATTGGGTAGGGAGGAGGGCCCTGGCCAGAAGGCAGAAAGATGGAAGGGTTCAAGTGATGGAAGGGACATGGAAGAAAGATAGGTAGGTAGAGCCCCAGGACCAAGGATCTGCTAAGGGAGTGGGGTGAAGGGCTATGATGAGGAAGGAGGGTACTCACCAGCAGTTCTTCCCCACGGCAGCCCCGGTTATTAAATACAACAGCTCTGTGGCACACACAGGTACATCTCAGCGAAACCCTCCCTAGAAATCCCGCTCCCTTTCTGGTAGCCTTCAGAAAGACCCCAGTCAGAAGGTGCCCTTCATAGAGTGCCTTCTCCCCACAGGTATCAGGGTCTTCATTGACCTTCCCCTTACAAGTTCTCAGACACCACCCACTTCCTCTGGACTTGGCCCCTTCTTACCTATAGCCATCCCTCAGAGCTTGGTTAACTAGTTGCAAGATATAGGAGTCCTGGCTACTGCCTGTGATACCAGGAAGCAGTAATACAATGGGCTGGGTAGTAGGGTCAGGGCCCTGACTCCTGTCGTGCTGGCAAGCCCAGTCTAGCAGGAACTGGCCTCCGTCTGGGGTTTGGAGGACTTCACTGTGGTTTTGGAGAAAAGGGCACACAAAGATACTATTAGGGACACTATGTACTTCAAAAAGTTTACCTCTCTTCCCCCACAACTCCCAGACCTTCCCACTGGCATCGTTTGAGGTTATACATTATGCAAGACATTAAGACCATAATGAAATGTGGGGCACCTGGGTGACTCAAATCGGTTAAATGTCTGCCTTTGGGTCAAGTCATGATCCCAGGGTCCTGGGATTGAGCCCCAAGCCCCAGGTCGAGCCCCAAGCCTGCTGAGCAGGGAGCCTGCTTCTCCCTCTGCCCCTTCCCGTGCTTGTGCTTTCTCTAAAGTAAGTAAATAAAAAATTAAAAGATCATAACAAAGTATAAGGGACATAAAAGATTAAATATTACCTCATGGTTGAGCAATTAAATAGCCCTTTCATACAGCCACTCTCATTGTTATTCCCAAAACACCAGGATAGATGGGGCAAAGATTACCTTCAATTTAAAAGAGATACACAGGATTCCCCTGTAGTTGCAACCTCATGTTTATCCCCCAGTCCCTTCTTACCTCCAGTAAGCGACTGGAGGCTGAGGCTGCACTAAGACTCGGAAGATGGTTTGTAGCCGCCCCTCAAAACACCACAGCGTAGGGTAGAACATCTCCAGAGTGACTGGACAGTGTTGTTCCAGGAAGGCCAGAAACCAGGACCCAGTCACCAGCTGAGGCTTCTGCAACCACAACACAGTCAGCCTCACTCCCCTGGTGTTTGCACGGCCAGTGAGGCACCCGATGCCAGAGTGACCCCTCTCTGGAGGCCAGCCTCTGGTGGTAAGAAATCTAGCAAACCTTGGTCGGAATGGCCAGGTCACTTCTGTGAATGTAGTCCAGCTAGAGCCCTGAGGAACAACAGTTCGGAGTGCTACCTCCCCAGCCTGACTCTGAACAGACTCAGTAGCAGCTGACCAGTGCCAACTCCTGCTCAGCCTATCCATGCCCTAAACCCATTTTGGAAAGAGGAGATAATTGGAAAGAGCAGCTACCAGCTGACTCCCAAGTAGAAAGGGTTGGCATCCTGGTCAAAGGTTGAAGTATAGCTCCCCCATTCATTCTGTGACTTTTGCCCTGCAGTTGAATGATCCACACTGGCATTTTCCTAAGACTAGCTGTGGCCATGCTGGCTCCTGGTTTTAGCACCACGTATTGCCACATATTCTCATTCCCTATCACGCGCTCACTGCTGAAAGTCCTCTACCACAGGTCCTCATTTTCTTATTCATGGGACCCCTGTTGTTAGAGCATATTCCAAAGGAGGAATAGTCCCAATGGGAACGGATTTTTCTTTCATGCCAGCCAAAGGGAAGGTGGCAGAGATAGAATGGCAGGGACAGACACGTCAGTGGGGGGTTGGCCCTGACTTTCAGCCCCTCTGCTTGGTTCTTCTGGATGCACAAGTGAATGAGAGGGCCCAGCCACATAGGTTTATGAAAGAGGGGTATGCTGTAGAAAGCTAAAAGGCCTCAGGCTCAAGAAATAGAAATTGCATTTCTGTTGCAGGTCCTAAGGAATCTGGCTACAAGATTCCTATGTCTTCTGCAGTCTCAGTACTCAAAAAAGACTAGGTAAATTATGAACTAGAGAGGCTAAGTTGATAGTGCAACTGTTGTAAGATGTGACTCATACCCTGCTCCTTAAACCCTGGAATGATGAGGCTTGTGATTCATTGTGTGCTGTGTGCAGGTACGAGGCTTAGCCCAGCCTTATGAAATAGGATATTTTATAAATGAAGAAACTATGGCTCAGATTAAGTTGTTTGTCCAAAGTCACACAGCAAGCAAGAGGCAGAGCAGAATTCCCAATTATGCTGTTACCACCAATATTAGTAGGTAAAATTTGTTGAGGGCTCATGTTTCAAGCATTGTGCTAAGCACTTTACATGATTATATCCTGTGATTTTCTTTCTTTCTTTTCTTTTTTTTTTAAAATATTTTATTTATTTATTCATAGAGACAGAGAGAGAGAGAGAGAGGCAGAGACACAGGCAGAGGGAGAAGCAGGCTCCATGCACAGAGCCTGACATGGGACTGGATCCAGGGTCTCCAGGATCACGCCCTGGGCTGCAGGCGGCGCTAAACCGCTGCGCCACCGGGGCTACCCCTGTGATTTTCTTTCACAACAGCTTTTTGACATAGATCATGAGATCCCCTGTGGGAACAGGTTTGAATATTGAATAAGTTATCAAGGTCATGAAGCTTGCCAAAGACAGCAAGAGGTGTCAAGTGGCAGAGGTGGGATTCAAACCCAGGTCTGACTGTAGCTTGTACTCTGTCACTGTACTATATTGCCAGGATTTTGAGTTGTTACCAGTTTATGGAATCCTTGATCAAACAGCTTAGCGGTGTAGAACAAATTAGGTCACAGATTAATTTCATTTTAGCTCTAGTAAGGAGTTTCTTGACTCATTCTTGAGAATTAGTAATATGCCACTGGTCTCTCTAGATGAATCCATACTAGTCTATTACCATTTTAGGCAATCCAAACTCCTCAGGACTTTCAGAATGCACTTTTCCTGCATTTTAACCATAATTTTGGAAGTCAACGAAGGGTTTGGAGTATAAAGAAGGGGCATACTTGACTTCTTTGTGGCTGGTTGCAAGCAAATGAAAATGTTTAGTTAAGGACAGCTCTGGTCTGAAATGACCAACTTTCAAAATCAGGCATAGAAGGTAAGATTTATAGGGTACTATGAGGTTTGGATCATTTGTTTCAGTAAGGCCAACTTAATGTGAATGTAGAAAGCTCTGAAAATAGAGAAAAGTCTAGGTAACATTTAAATTCCCCATAGATCTTTTTTTTAAGGGTTTGGATCAATAGGTTTTCTATTGGACTCAGTTATCTAGAACAGTCTAATGAAGGTTAAGAGATGTAGATTTTTCTGGATATGTAAATTATGTATTTTATCTAAATTTCAGAGAAAATTTCCCAAGGTCATCAAAATCAACCTCTTCAGACTTTCCCATTGTGCCGTATTTACATGGAGAGCCTAGAAATTAAAACAGTGTAGAATGACCAACAGGGTTTTCCATTAGTCCTGAGCTGGGCAGAGAACCTCCACCAGGCTTTAAGAGAAGCAAGACCCTACTAAGCCGATGGGGTGGTGGGAATTACCCAGAACCACACAGGTCCCTGGTTCCTTTATTCAGTGAAGCTAGTGAGAAACTGGGCTAGACTGCCTTCTTAGAAGAGGAAAGCCTCTCCCTGACATCTCAGGATGCCTTCCACCCAGCGCTTCCCCAAATGTTTGGTCCCACATCATAGGGACCAACAGCCCTCCGGTGCCTGAAAGGCCCAACTGGCTCCCCAACTGGGGAGCATATGGGATGCAGAGAATCTAGGCAGGCAAGAACCGACTCTCCGTTAGATGATCATAGCAAAGCAGAACCCTGCTGGAGCACGCGGCAGGGCTGGTGGTGGAATAGGGGCATCAAATTAAACCTGCTGCAGGACGCCCAATCGTGCTGCCTCCCACAAAGGGCTCGAGCAAGGACCAGTCACCAGCTGAAGTCACCAGCCCGGAGCATCCTAAACCCGCCGGCCAGAGCTCTGAACCCGCACCCACCTGGGGCACACATCTCCAGTAATAGCCCAAGTAGAGGGTGGCGCCAAGGACTAAAAGCAGAGAGAAGGGCTCTGTCCAGGTGACATTCGGAGGGCTCTGGGAGGAGCTCGGCATCCTGGGCGGCTGGGTCCCGACTCCCAAGTTCGTGACTGGCCCCAGCGCCTGGCCCCGCGGGTCACACGCCATTGGACCGTCTGTGCGGGCCTGGTCCGGGCCCCGCCCACCGCCGCGGCGGGCGTGGCGAGGGCCGCTGCCCGGACCCCGCCGGACGCAGAGCCGAGCCGAGTCACCTGCAAATGGCCACCGCGCCCGTCGCCGCCCGGGTCGCGCGCCCGCGCGCCTCCTGCTTCCGCCTCGCGGTCACCGGCGGTGCCGCCCCCTGCAAGGGCTGGCGGCCTCCCCCGCAGCCGCCATCTTGGTGGGAGGTGCCTCCGCGCCCCTCTCGAGCCCTGCCGGGCCGCGCGGCCTCGGCGGCGGCCTGCGCCGGCCCCAGCTACCCAGCCACTGGCTCACGGGACGCAGCCACACAGGGCAGCAGTCCACACAGAGTCACACACGCCGGGGCACCTGGGTGGTTCAGTGGTTGAGCGACTGCCTTCACCTTAGGTCGTGATCCCGGGGTCCTGGGATCAAGTCCTGCATCAGGCTGCCCGAAGGGAGCCTGCTTCTCCATGTCCCTGCCTCTCTGTCTCTCATTAGTAAATAAATAAAATCTTCTTAAAAATCAACACAGGTTAGAGTCACTCACAGTGTCATCCTGCCCTGTTCCATATCATCCCTGTCAAGTACAACATGTGTACTCATCACCCACTTTGTACCAGGCACTTGGGATACCCGGGGGATGCTGTTCCCTGTCATCACTGGAATGTGGAAACAAATATGTAATCGAATAGAGAGCAGTGGTTCTCAAACTCGGTTGAAGATTAGAATCATCTGGAGTTTTAAAAACTCCCAGGGCCCAGGCCTCACACACACACCCCCACCATAGTTGGTCTGGCAGAGAAGCCTAGGTGTCAATAAAACAGTTCTCTGGAAGATCCCAACATATAGTCAGGGTCGAATCCCTGCCATAGGGCATGGGGCTAGGTAAGGGAAGTACAGCTGCAGTGGGAGCACTGAGGAGGGTGCCCAAATTCCCTGGGTCAGAGAAAGTGTACCCAGATGTTAGATGATGATACATTTAAGGTGAAATAAAAAAAGGAGTAGAAGTTTCCCAGGCCATGGAGAGGTAGGGAGAGAATAGTTCCAGGAGCAGAAACGGCATAAGCAAAAGCCTGGATATAAGAGGCTTTTTTTTTTTTTTTTTTTAAGATTTTACTTATGTATTCATGAGAGACACATACACAGAGGCAGAGACACAGGCAGAGGGAGAAGCAGGCTCCATGCAGGAGCCCGATGTGGGACTCGATCCCAGGATCCCAGGATCACAACCTGAGCCGAAGGCAGACGCTCAACTGCTGAGCCACCCAGGCATCCCTATAAGAGGCTTCTTAAAGGAACCAAAAGAAATCTGTTGTGTCTGGAGCATATGAGATGGTCAAGAATCAGGCTGTGAGCAGCTACATAAAGGAAGTTAGAATTTAAACTAGGAGTGGAGGAAAGCCACCAAAGCGTTTTAAGAAAGAGTGGGCAACGTGGCCAGAATTGTATTTCAGAAGAATCATTCAGGCAGTATGGAGAATGGATTGGAGGAGGATGAGAATGGAAACAGGCCAGTTAGGCCTTTAAGAGAACTTTGGTATGGCAGACGCTGCCTAGACTAGAGGAAGTTCTAAAGAGGAGTGAAGATCTTTAAGATCGGAGGCAAGATTGATAGGACTTGGTGGTAGGTTGGATGTCAGAGGAGAAGGAGAAGTCGTGAAGGCCTCCCAGGTTTCTGACTATATGACTCAGGGATGCATGGCAGTGCCAGTTCCTGGGATAAGGGAACTGGGGAAGAGGAAGGTTTGAGGAGGAGGAGGATATGTTCTGACTTAGCTGCATAGAGGTTAGCGTGCTAGTAGGTGTCCTAATTTGTCTTCTTAGATTATGTATTTGTCTATTTGACATCCATTAATCACGGGGCCAAACTAACGGCCAAAGTTGACATCTCATTTGCAGTCCAGAGGCCATACTCTGAGCCGCTCCTTTATCTAATTCTCACTCAACAAACCAGTATTTCCCCTGTCCTAAATCAACCCAGGTCAGGTATCAGATAACTAGGAACAGTCCCTATGTCCCAAAGTCTGCCTGAATGACTCAAACTAGCCAATCCTAAACTGTCTACCTTGCCTTGACTTAGCTTTTGCACTTAATAAAGGTTGTGGCCTATGCCTTTCCTCCTTGTTCCTTTCTTTTTTTGCAATGATTTTATGTATTTATTCATGAGAGACACAGTGGGAGAGGCAGAGACATAGGCAGAGGGAGAAGCAGGCTCCCTTTGGGGACCCCAAAGTGAGACATGATCCCAGGATCCAGGATCATGCCTTGAGCCAAAGGCAGACACTCAACCACTAAGCCACCAAGGTGCTGCCCACCCCTACCCCCTTGTTCCTTTCTGCCCACTACCTTGGGCTTCCCCCTGTCATCCTATGTAGTGAGCTGTGTCTCTTATTTCTAGGGGAACTGTAACATTAAAATTTTCTTTCAATGGTATTGGCCTCTCCATGTCGTCACTCAGTCACCTTTATAAATATAAATCTAGGCACAAATTAGAGGATGTCAATTCCTTAAGTGGTCTGGAGCTTGGAGATTGGAATTTGAGATTTCGTAGTCATCAGCATTTAAATGATATATTAGTTTGCAGTACTGCCATAACCAAGTACTACGTGCTGGCTGTCTTAAACAACAGAAGTTTTATTGTCTTACATTTCTGGAGGCTGGAAGTCCAGAGTTGAGAAAGATCGGTTCCTTTTGACAGCTGTGAGGAAGCATCTGTTCCATGCCTCTTCTCTAGCTTCCGTAGCTTATGGGCAATCTTTGGCATTCCTTGGCATGTAGAAGCTTCATTCCAATCTCTGCCTGCATCTTCGCATGCTGTGTGTGTGTACGGACACCAGTCATACCGGAGTGGAGTGGACCAACATGGCCTCATTTTCACTAATTATACCTGCAACAACCCTATTTCCACATCAAGTCACATTCTGAGGTATTGGGGATTAGGATGGCAACATATAATTTTTGAGGGGTTCAATCCCAACCATAACAGATAGTGATGGAAGGAACTCTGACACATAACAAAAATGAAGAAGAAATGCCAAGAGAAAGAATGGTGTTGCCGAAACCAGTAGAAACCATAATTCCAAAAGACAGAATCCAGCAGTGTCTACCATAGGAAGGAAGACAGGGTGACCTTGATGAAAGTCTGTTTGTTGTGATAGATGCTGATGGGAAGGAGCTGATGGAGAGGGAGAAGTTGAAGATTCTGGAGAGATAAGTTATTCCTTTAAAGAGCTAAGACCTTGGGCCAGTGGGTGAGGATGTAGTCTGAAGCATCCATAACAAAAAACATTACATTGTAACAAAAGTAGATGAGCTCCATTTTGACAGCAAAGCTACCCTCTGTGCTAGCAAAGGATCCCCACCATCTCCCTTAAGATGATCCTTTCCCCAGCCCCCTTCCCAACCGTGCCTCATAGGGAGCCACTTCTCAGTGACGCCCGCGGTCAGAGCCACACACAAGGACACCTTCCCTGGAAGCCGGCAGTCACCACTGTGCCTTGAGCATCACAGACGACTCAGGAAGAGGTCCACCAGATACCCTGACACGTGTGCCACTCGTTATCCTCTCCTGTCACACACCCGGACAGTCATTCACACACTGGCCATACCCTCTCAAGGCCATCTTGTCGCTCTGGATACAGGGTCCCATACGCCTACTGTCACAAGTGCCTCACAGGACAGCCACAGCCACCCCAGTCACCATCACAGTGAGTTAGCCTTGTCTTGTCCTGCACATCTGGGGGCCCGCAGGCAGCGGCACCGGCAGCGTCACCACCGCTGGACATGCTTCTCATACACACCAGCGTCACCATCTGCCCGCCGGTCTCTGTGCCTATGTCTGTGTCTGTCTCTCCCCGAGACACACACACACACACACACACACACACACACACACACGCACGCACGCTCACCCCCGCGCCAGGACCGGGACCGCGGGGAGGACGGCCGCCGGGGCTGCGGAAGGCGGCGGCCCTGCCCGCGCCCGCTGGCGCTGCGGACTCTGCCCGGGCCAGGGCGGCGGCCGGCCGGAGGGCGACGTGGAGCGGCCACGTGGAGCGGCCCGCGGGGGGGAGGACCCGGCGGCGGCGGCGGGCCGAGGCGCGGCCAGCGCACAGCCTCAGCCGCCGCGAAGCCAGACCCCAGCCCTCGCCGCGCCGCCGCAGGTGGGTCCGCGCTCCGCCCCGGGGCGGCCGGGCACCGGGCTGGGCGGGCGGCGGGCCGGGGACGCGCGGGTCTCGGGGCGGGACGGCGGGGCGGGGGCGCCCTCCCGGCCCCCGGGCCCCCGGGCTGCGGAGGCAGGCCCTCTGCGTGCCCCCCTGCGGCGGGAGGAGGTTCCCCTGGAGACCAGGTAGAGGGAGGGGCCGGAGAGAATCCTGAGCTCCCAGGTGTGGTGAGGGGGGCTCACAATTGCCCACCCGCCTTTCCCTCCAGTGGCTCCTTTGTCGCTCTGACATCCTGGGAGGGAGGTTGGGGGCCGGCAGGAGTTTCATCCTCATTTGGCAGATGAAGAAAAGGGGGGCTGGGAGGGGCCCCAGGTTATCGCCCAGCTGGAAGTGGCAGGGTGGAGACCAGCTCTCAGGGGTGGGAACTTTTTGGCTGTAGAAGCTCTCTTTTCCTTTTTTTTTTTTTGGGGGGGGGTGGGGAGATGGTGTCTTGGGAGCCAGAGGGGGCCACCAGAGGGATAGGATTTGGTTCAAAATAATTTTTGGACAGTTAGACTCAGCCAGAAATGGAGTGGATGCCCTATGAGGTGCTAGACTTCTGGCCTGGAGAGTTAAGCAAGCCGGAATGGCCATTGATGCTGTGGAAGAAAGTTTTGCACTGGACAGGAAACTACCCAAGATCAAAGGCCTCTGCTGCATCCTAGATTCTCTGGAAATACTCAAATGCCCGTCATTCAACCTGCATGATCCCATTGCATCTTCCCCAGGCCCTTACAAGACAGATACTGTTACCCCAGGCCCAGAGAGAGTGAGACACCCACCCGGATCACACTTTCAGGACTGGGAGGCAGGATTTAATCAGAGGTCTCATGCCAGGAGGGCCCTCTTCCCATGTGCTGGTGCACTGGCTTGAAGCAATCCAAGGCCTGAGAGTCACTGCAAATGTGAGTGTATGAATGTGAGTGTGTTGTGAAGGATGTGAATAACTATGAATTACATCATAACTGTTAACTATGACTTGTGGCTTTCAGGTGGTCTGAGGATAAATTACATTTGTGGGCATTACAGTTATAGGAGATGATTAGGAAGTGGTTCATAATGGCTTTATTTCTGCTGCTTACAAAAACTTTTGTAAATGCTGAGAAATGTCTTAAGGGTGAACAAATCACATTACACCAACCTCATTACACATTACTCGAGGTGCCTTTAAGCTTGACTTTTTTTAAACAGTAGAGGTGGATCGCCTGTACCAAAAAGGACAGTTAGAAGCATAACTTAAGAGAATATTATTTAGATGGCATTAATAGTCCACATACAGTTATTTAAGCTTGTGACATGAACTGTAACCAGAGTGCTCAGGTTGTCAGGAGGGCCCAGGGTATTCCAGGTAGAGGGTAAATCAGCTTGGGCAAGAGCCCTGAAAAGTGAAAGTCAGAAGTATGTTGGGAGACTCCAGTAACCCTTCTGTTTGAAGCCAAGTGTTAATGTAATGGAGCCCCGGAAGATGAATATAAAATGGTAACTTCATAGCTGATTATACAAGGCCTTGAATGCCCAGCTGAGGACTCTGGATTGTAATAGAAATTGGGAGCCATTGAAGATTTTGTGGCAGTGGCATTCTAGCTAAGGAAGATTAATGTGGGGACGGAGAGTTTTTTTTTTTTTAAGATTTATTTATTTATTTGAGAAAGAGAGAGAGAGAGCAAAGGGAGGAGCAGAGGGAAAAGGAGAGAGAGAATCTCAAACAGTCTTCATGCTCAGGACACGGGGCTCAATCTCACCACCCCAAGATCATGACCTGATCCAAAACCAAGAGCCAGATGCTTAACCAACTGAGCTACCCAGGCACCCCTGAAGGGTTCCTTAAATGGAGAAGCTACCAGAGGCAAGGACAAGAAAGATGCTACTACATTAATTTGTGCAAGAGGGAATTCATTATGTATTTACTATCCATTGTAATTGTGTGAGGTGAGTTCTGTTATTATCTCATTGTGTGGATAAAGTAACTGAAGTTCAATGAGGATAATTAACTTACCCAATTAACAGCCTGTGGTGGGGCTGGTCCCAAAGCTCTGTTCTCTGTCCACTATACATACTTTATAGTTGTATACATGTGATGGATGCGTAGGACCAAGAGGAGAATAATGGTAATTCATGTAGGCAGGGTTCAGGATCAGATACATGCTTTCAGGGCCTTGGGCAAGAACAATATTAAGAATTTCAAGATGGTGGAGTCCTTGGGTGGCTCAGCGGTTCAGCGCTGCCTTCGGCCCAGGGTATGATTCTGGAGTCCCGGGATCAAGTCCCACGTTGGGCTCCCTGCATGGAGCCTGCTTTTCTCTCTGCATGTGTCTCTGCCTCTCTCTCTCTCTCTCTCCCTCTGTGTCTCTCATGAATAAATAAATAAAATCTTTTAAAAAAAAAAGAATTTCGGGATGCCTGGGTGGCTCAGTGGTTGAGCATCTGCCTTTGACCCAGGGCGTGATCCTGGGGTCCTAGGATCGAGTCCCACATCGGGCTCCCTGCAGGGAGCCTGCTTCTCCTCTCTCTGCCTGTGTCTCTGCCTGTCTCTCATGAATAAATAAATAAAATATTAAAAAAAAAAGAATTTCAAGATGATGGGGTGCTTGGCTGGCTCAGTCAGTAGAACATGAGACTCTCAATGTCAGGGTCATGAGTTCAAGCCCCACACTGTGCGTGGAGCCTACTTAATTAAGAAAAAAAGGAGAAAGAATTTCAAGATGGTGACAGCAGAGCATTACACTAAGCCAAGAACCCCTCTGAGAGGTGGGCTCCATGTAACTACTGCCCAGTCACACACAGTTCTGATTACTAAGACAACAACCATCTTAAAACTTAGTGGCTGGAAACAATAACATGGATTTGTTCATGAGCGTGCAGTCTTGAAATTCTTTCTCCTTCCAGACTTCTTCCATGGTGGCTCAGGGCTCCAGAGGTGCATATCGGCCTGTGGGGAGATAAGAGAGAAGCAGAGCCAGGTATAAGCTATGTCACCTTTTATGACATACGCCTGGAAGTCGTGTAGCTGTATTTCAGCTATTCATTAGAAGTGAGTGGCTAAGTCCAGATCGCATACATGGAAAGGCAAATTGGACTTGGTCCTTTGTGGAAAGAAGTGTCAACCAATTTGTAGACCTGTTTTGCAAACCAGCACATTTGGCCTAATGAGTGGATTAGTGGGATCTGAGGGGTGCTTCCCCTTTATGCCTGAATTGCTACTACCAGAGAGTCCTCTTTTAAAAGGCACCTGCTACTGCATGATCACACATGAAGCCCAGATAATAGGTTTTGGCAGCTCTGAGGGATTTAAATTACTCCAGTCCCTCCAGCAGGCGCAGGTCCTGGCAGTGAACAGATGGGGTGGCAGTGCAGAAAACAATCTGAGGGTATCCAGTGGGGAGACCAGGAGGGTGGGTATGTGTGAAGCCACTGCAGAGGAATCCAGGAAAATTTCCAGAGGGAAAAAAGGCATTATTGGATGACCAGGCACTGTGCAGAATGTGTAGGATGTGTAAAATCGAACCCCACACCCCATGAGAGATGCTCTCGTCTGCCTTAGGTTGCAGATGGAGAACCTGAAGCACAGAAGTCCCACAGCTACTGCGTTTCAGAGCTGGAGTTTGGATTCAGGTGGCCTGGGGCTTCGGGCCTGGACCTACCCTTCACCTTTGGGCTGTGCCACCTCATCCTTAGGAAGTCTGTGTTTCTCTTTCTCCCAATCATTATCTAACATTTGTATCTTTCCTTTGTTTTATGTTTGCAAGCTTTAAGGAACTACAAGGATAAGTAATTCTACTTTGTTTTATCATCTCACTTATAAGATAGTTCCTCACACATAGTAGGTGCTTGATAGTATTATATTCATTCTACAAACTTACATCTATACTTGCCTTCCCTATGGATGCTCACCTTCTGGTCTTTGTCAACATAGGTCTTTGACATCTGGTGCTGCCATGCTACCCCCTGTGGCATCAGTCCCAGGGTCTGTTCTTTCTGGCGTTCTCCGTCTGGCCTCTTCTGGCCAGCTGGCCCTCTCAGCAATTATATGCCTCTTCTTCCACCTTAGAGTCTAAAACCCTCAGCTGAACCCTGCCACCACCACCCCCGAAAACCCCAGCAGCACCCTGGACGTAAAGAACCAGCGCCCTCTGACCCATGGACCCATACCCTCCTTCAGCCATTACTTCCTTTTTTTTTTTTTTTTTTTTTAAATTTATTTATGATAGTCAGAGAGAGAGAGAGAAAGAGACAGAGACACAGGCAGAGGGAGAAGCAGGCTCCATGCACCGGGAGCCCGATGCGGGACTCGATCCCAGGCCTCCAGGATCGCGCCCTGGGCCAAAGGCAGGCGCCAAACCGCTGCGCCACCCAGGGATCCCCCAGCCATTACTTCCTGAACACTCAAGCCCCCTGTGGGCAAGACCTTCTTCCTAATCCTCCTGGCTTAGGCACAGATGTCTGCAGCCTTGCAGCCTTGCAGCCTTTCCACTCAGTCAGTCCCCCGTAGGAAATCTCTCTCGAGATTTCTGTCTTTGACCCCTTGTTGGGGTAGGCTGCAGTGAGCTCCCCGCTGTGGAGAGAACCCGAGTAGTTTTGAAACCTACTTGCATTCCTCCAGTCCTTTATCCCACCTGTCCTGTTATACTTATGGTGTCTTTCATAATACAGAAGTTTAAAGCTTTTTTAAAATTACTTTTAAAGATTTTATTTATTTGACAGAGAGAGAAAGAGAGAGCACAAGCAGGGGGAGAGACAGAGGGAGAAAGAGAAGCAGCCTCCCTGCTGAGCAGGAAGCCTGACATGGGGCTCAATCCCAGGCCCCTGAGATCATGACTTGAGCCGAAGGCTGACACCTAACTGAGCTATCCAGGCACCTCTAAAACCTATCTAACCTTTGAATAGATATATTCAAATCTATTTTTTGCAATATTTATCATTTTTTTAAAAGTATTGATTTGAAAAAGAGAGAGCAGGGAGGGGCAGAGGGAAAGAAAAAGAAGCAGACTCCCTGATGAATGCAGAGCCTGACATAGGGGGTGGGATTGGTGTGGGAGACCGATTCCAGACCCCGAGACTGTGACCTGGTAGAAACCAAGAGCCCAACTGACTGAGCCACCCAGGTGTTCTGCAAGACTTATTTCTAATTGCTCCCTCATACAATGTGATTTGCTTAGCCATTGCCTAAATGTTAGACATTCAGGTTATGTTTCTTTGACTAATACGTATAACATGGTTATAAGTATCTTTATAATTTTTTTCCCATTTGAGCTCCTCCCTATGTAATCCTCAGGTTGGTATTGTTGGGTCAGAGTTTCATGGCAATCGGTGCACAGGCTGCTTTCTAGAAACGTTTCGAGTTTGTAGTCCCTCAAACAATATAGGTTAATCCTCACTGATTCAATTTCTTTAATGGTTATAGGACTATTAAGATTTGCTATTTCTTTCTCCATCAGTCTTGCTATTAGGTTTTTCTAGGAAATTAGCTCTAACCTCTAAGTTCTAATTTCTGCTATTTCTGTAGTTATATCCCCATGCTCATTGTTAATGTTGTTTACTTGTGCCTTTTCTCTCTGTTCTTAATGCAAGTTGTCAGAGGCTTGTCTATTTATCAGTATTTTTTTGTTGTTGTTTTATTTATTTATTTGAGAGAGCACAATCAGCAGGGAAGGGTAGAGGGAAAAGCAGACTCCCTGTCGAGCAGGAAGCCTGATGTGGGACTCGATCCCAGGACCCTGGGATCGTTACCTGAACCAAAGGCAGACGCTTAACTGACTGAGCCACCCAGGCACCCCTATTTTATTAGTCCTTTTTATTTTTTATTTTTTAAAGATTTATTTATTTATTTATTTATTTATTTATTTACTTATTTATTATATATAGAAAGAGGCAGAGACACAGGCAGAGACACAGGCAGAGGCAGAGGGAGAGGCAGACTCCATGCCAGGAGCCCGACGCAGGACTAGATCCTGGGACTCCAGGATCGCACCCTGGGCCAAAGGCAGGCGCTAAACCACTGAGCCACCCAGGGATCCCCTATTAGTCCTTTTTAAAGCAACACCAGTCTCTAGCTTTATTGTTCTTCTCTATCACATTCTTAATTTCTGCCATCTTTTATTTTTCATTTCTTTAAGCTTATTCTATTTTACTAGCTTATTGAATTGGAAACTTGTGAACTTTTACCTAATATATGCTTTTAACAACCCACTTTCCCTCTGATACTGCTCTGGCTACCTATCTTGTTTCTTTTCTTTCTATTTTTATTTTTTACTTGTTTATTTGAGAGAGAGAGAAGGAGAGAGAGAGAGAGAGAGAACATGAGTAGGAGAGACAGGCAGAGGGAGAAACAGGCTCCCCACTGAGCAGAGAGGCTGATGCGGGGCTCAATCCCAGGACCCTGAGATCATGACCTGAGCCAAAGACAGATGTTTAACCAACTGAGCCACCCAGGGGCACCTACCTGTCTTATTTTCATGTATATTTTCCCAGTATTTTTCCCAGTATATTTTCTCAGTATCCAATTCTAAGTATTTAACAGTTTCCATTATGATTTTCTTCTGTAATCCACATGTAAGTGTGCCTTTTAAATTTCCATATATGTGAGATTTTTTGAGATCATTTTTGTTATTGGCTTCTAATGTAATTATATGTTAGTCATATAATATGGTGTGAGACAGATTCTCTGATATGCACTGAGCCATATGCTCTGGCCTACTACTTGCCAGTTTTTATAAATATTCCACATGCATTAAGAAGAACATGTATTTGCTAAGAGATTGAAGCAGTAGTCTCCCATTTGCTCATTAGCTCAGGCATATTAAATATTTTATTCAACCCTCTACATTCTTACTAATTTTTAGTCTGCTTATCTTTCAAATACTGAATGAGGTATGATAAATTCTCCTCCCATGATGGCAGATTCGACTTTTCTCCTTGTAGTTCTGCTGTTTTTTTTTTTTTTAAGATTCTATTTTTTAGAGCAGCTTTAGGTTCACAACAAAATTAAGAAGGAGGTACAGATATTTCCTATATCTCTTTTGCACACTCTACCCCCATACACACCTCCCCCATTATCAACATCCCAGATCAGCGTACATTCATTATGACTGGATGACTGGATGAACCCACACTGACACATCATCACTCAAAGTCCATAGTTTATGACATGGTTCATTCTTATACATTCTGTGGGTTTAGACAAATGTATAATCCATCATTATAGTATCATAGAGAGTAGTTTCACTGCCCTAAAATCTTCTATGCTCCACCTCTTCATCTTTTTCACCTCAACCCTTAGCAACCACCAACATTTTGACTGTCTCCATAGTTTTGCCTTTTTAAGAATGTCATATAGTTAGGATCATACAGTGTATTGCCTTTTCAGATTGGCTTCTTTCACTTAGTAATAGTCACTTAAATTCTTCCAGGTCTTTTTGTGGCTTGAAAGCTCATTTCTTTTTAGCACTAATATTCCATTGTCTGGATATACCACAGTTTATTTCTCCATCCACCTATTGAAGTACATCTTGGTTGCTTTCAAATTTTAGCAATTATGAAGACAGCTGCTATAAACATCTATGTGAAGGTTTTTGTGTGGACATAATTCTTCAGCCCCTTTCAGTATATATGAAGGGGTACAATTGGTGGATTTGCTAGACTGTATGGTAAGAATATGTTTAGTTTTATACGAAACTGCCTAAAAGTCTTCCAAAGTGGTTGTGCCATTTTGCATTCCCATCAGCAATGAATGAGAGTTCCTGCTGCTTCACATCCTCGCCAGCATTTGGTATTGTCAGTGTCCTGGATTTTGGACATGCTAATAGGTGTGTAGTGTTATGTCAGTTTTTATTTTAGATGTTTCGAGGCTATGTTATTAGACATATACAAGTTCAGAACTATGATATCCTCCCAGGGGATTAAATTTTTATGAATTTTAACTGACATTCTTTTATCTATAATAATGCCTTTCACATTAAAATCTAGTCTAAAAAAATCTAGTCTAATGTCAATAAAACCCTACTAGCTTTCTTTTGTCTATTATTGCTTTTTTTTTTAATTGCTTTATATATACTTCTACCATCCATTTGCTTTCAACCTGTGTCTATACTTTGTAGGTTCATTTCCTAAAAATTGCATATAACTACTTTTTTTTAAAAGATTTTATTTATGTATTCATAGAGAAGAGACACACACAGAGAGAGAGAGGCAGAGACACAGGCAGAGGGAGAAGCAGGCTCCATGCAGGGAGCCCGACGTGGGACTTGATCCCAGGTCTCCAGGATCACGCCCTGGGCTGAAGGCAGCGCTAAACTGCTGAGCCACCCGGGCTGCCCTCTCCACCCAGCTTTGAAGTCAAAATAGGCAAGGTTTATGCTGCCCTTCTTTGTGGCACATTTACTTTTTTGTTCACCCTTATGATTGAGTCGGGCTGTTTGAATTCCAACTTTATGTAGGGAATCTCCTATTAGTCTCCTCACCCTGGGTGGGTCCAGGGCTTATCTCGGGGCTCCTCTATTGCACTAGGCATTCAGATTGATAATGCAGATTCACCTGGGGTTTGGTTTGACAGACACTCTTAAGGCAAAAGCTGACCTCAATCTCATTGCCTCCTCAGAATTACCGTACTCATAATTTCTTACTTTCTTACCAACTCAATGCATTTGAAAAGGTACTTTCTATTTTTATCCAGCTTCGCAATTACTTTCATTGGGATGTTTACCATCATACTCCATGTCTGGAGGTTTGGATATTTTTCTAAACGACCCTTTCACTGAGATGTGTCCACTGCAGTGGGACCTTGGAGGGCTCCCAGTTGGTGATACAGAGATCTCAGTTCCAATTCCTTCCCTTAGACAGGACTAATACTTGTCTTTTCTCTTGGATGCGACAACCGAAGCTCAAGGATCTATATTGTCAACCAGGGTTTGTGAACACCTTTAGAGGAACTGTGGCTTCAGCACCCATTTGGCCATTGGGGATTATGGACACCAATAAACTGTGTAGACTCATGATATCTGTAGAGGCCATGTATGCAGAGAAAACTAAAGGCTGTTTCTATGCCTCTTGGTAGCTTCACCTTCTTGTGGACTTCCATGTTTCATTGCTTCTTCCTCAAGGTGATTCCACTTGCACAGCTACAGCTAGGCTCCCACATGTATCTTCCATGGGCCAGGTGCTCCCCAGCTCCACCTCACCTCTCTGAGGCAGTTGATTGCCATCCTTGCGGTCCTTCTGCAACTTGTTACAGTCATGGAGCTCTTTGAGAATCTGGTAAAAGCTACAGACATGTCCCCAGGAGAATTCCGTGCCAGCCAGAATGTCGAGGACCATGACAGGGGTTCCTGATCCTCTGCCTAGACCATCAAGCACCTGGTGATTTGTCTTCCTAGAGATGGGGGTGGGGTCTCAGGCTTCAGCTGTGGTGGGTGTGTGCTTCCTTAGGAGATCATATGATGTGCACATCCACCTGGACCTCATCAGTGAGCTTCATGCTCTGTGCTTCTGATAGATCCTTTCTCTGTTTGTTTTCATATAACCAAGTGCTTGTGTTGCCAATGGGCCTACACAGTGTAGGTCTAAAGGGAAGCTTTTGTTTTTTCCTTTCTACTGGGATTTCCTAACTGCATTCAGTGAACAGGTCCTAGGGCCACCATTGGTTTGACTCTGATTTGTTTCAATCCTTACCTGAGTTTAGACCTGTGCAAGGAGTCCAAACCTCCGGACTCCTGAGAGGCTCAGAGGTTGAGTGTCTGCCTTTGGCTCAGGGTGTGATCCTGGAGTTCTGGGATTGAGTCCCACATCAGGCTCCCTGTGAGGAGGCTGCTTCTCCCTCTCCCTCTCCCTATGTCTCTGCCTCTCTCTATGTGTCTCTCATGAATAAATAAATAAAATCTTTAAAAAAAAAAGGAGTCTGAACCTTTATGGATTTTTTCTTAGGTGAGTTTTGATAAATACAAGCTAACAATCTGCCTCTGTGTCCGTCTTGGTCTTTTGGCAACTCTGCATTTCTGATTTGGCCTTTTTCTTAACGTCTTTGAGCTAGCTTCCATCTACAAAATGAGGGACTAGACTGGAGTAGATGTACTTAAACCGCACTTCTAGGAGCACCTCAGGGGCTGGTGGGGGTGATGGTAGGGGGATGGGTGTGGGGAATGGGTGGGGCACCTCAGTGGGGGAGCGAAGGGGGGAGAGACCTCTGCCTGCGGAGCCATTTCCACCACAGCAGGTCTGCTTGATCAGCTTTACTCCAGTGGGTGTGGAGTAAGATTTGTTTTGGACAAATTCCACAGGAGATCTCTGAGGTCTGTGTGTGCCTCCTCCCTGAGCAGGAGTCCTGACACCTGGGCTGTAGGTGGAGGCAGGGAGAGAAGGCACCTCTGACCCACTGATTCCCCCACTCTGTGGCAGATATTCCTTCCCCTTGACTCCCTAACTCTGTTCCTAGTTCCAGTTCCAGCAAGGATGCTGTTACCTTTGCCAGTGAGAATGTTAGTGCTGCTGCTGCCCCTGAGCCAGGCCGCTCCCAAGGATGGAACCGTGAGGTAACGGGCTTCAGAGGGAAGGGCCACAGGCTGGGATGCGGGGAGTCCCTGGAGAATCTGGGCCCCTCTGGGAGGCAGGAGGCTGAGTGTATGCTCCCTGAGCTCTGTATCTGCCCCCCTGCCCCCAGCTGCTGCCACCCCTGCCTGTGCCTGTAAGAGCACTCATTGCAGAGTGGGCACCCACCCAGCGTGTGTTTGCTGGGATTGATTCATCTGGGATTCGGCACTCAGTTCCAATGGGGTGTGAAGCCTGGGAAGAAGCTGCACTCCTCTTCTCAACACCTCATGTGGGAATGCCAGAGCCTTCGAGATCATTGGCATATCAATCCTATTTTGTGTGAACATCCCTCTCAAGGTGTTGGGTGTAAAGACCACATAGTAGGTTGGCTGGGTGGAGTGGAGGGACAGATAAAGGAACAGCAGCAAGGCTGGTGGCTGTGACAAAGGCTGATGCTATGGCTCCTGCCAGCAAACTGGCCTCACGGGTCTGGACTGGCCTCACGGGTCTGGACGGATTTGGGCAAAGAGGCAGCCCATCCAGAACTGAGAGCAAATCTCGGGCTTCAAGGACTGAGAAAGAGAGCCCAAGCAGATCGAAACTCCAAAACCAACATCTATGTCCTCACCTTGTGTCATGGGGCAAATCTGGTCTGTGGAAAACCGGGCGGTATCTTTGGGCTGAGCCAGAGACCTACCTGCCCTGGGGCCCCGGCCCTGACATAGAAGGGTGACCACAATCCACATTGTCTGGCCACCCACTCACTGTTTTCTCGGGTTTCCAACTTGTTTCTACTAAGTGTGGCCTCATTTGGCCTCTCTCTAACCAGATGCTTTATTTGGGTTTTCCCTTAACATCTAAGTTAGGAATCTATAAAAACAGTCTGAGGGAGTAGGTTCTGCTTCTGAGACCAGAAGGGCCTCCTCCCCACAAGGTTTTTGGAAATGTGAGAGAACAACACCCTTTGGGTCTGGGGAACGCTGCCAGGAGCCTGAGGGTGGAAGGCTGGTAGGCTGGATCCTCCGGGAGGCTCTTTGCCAGGCTGGCGCTTCTCTCCCTCCTCCAGGCTGGACCCCGGAGTGCAGCAGCAGCCGCTGCCCAACCCCTTCCAGCCAGGCCAGGAGCAGCTTCGGTGAGTGGGCTGGCCTGGGGGGTAGGCCAGGGTCTTCAGACCAGCCTCTCTGGGGCTTACTTTCCACGTTTCCGCTAGGCTTCTGCGGAACTACCTCCAGGGACTGGAAAAGATGGAGAAGGAGCCAGAACACATGACCCGGGAGCAGGGTGAGGGGCTGGGCCCTGGGGCCAGAGGGCAGGGGGTGGGGGTGCCTGGGGCAGCAGAGCCAGGACTGACCCCAGGCTCTCATGTGCCCTTGCCTCTTCCACCTGTTCCCGAGGCCTCTTCTGATCTGGCTTCTCCTCCTTAGTTCTCCTCTACCTCTTTGCCCTCCACGACTATGACCAGAGTGGACAGTTGGATGGCCTGGAGCTGTTGTCCATGCTGACCGAAGCTCTGGCACCTGGAGCTGCTGATTTTCCGATCGCAAACCCGGTAAGCCCTGGGGGCTGGGGTGCCCCTTCTCCCATGAAGGAGACTCCACTTCTTGGGGCTTCAGTCTTTTTCATTGTGACTCTTTCGGTGAATGCACTATAAAAGAAGTGCTCTAAGCCTGCTTGGCAGGGCTGTGGAGACATGTGGGGAGGGTCAGGGCTCCTGGGAACATCTCTGTTCACTGCAGACTCCACAGCAACCATGTGCTTCCACAGGTGATCCTGGTAGTGGACGAGGTGCTTGAGATGCAGGACCTGAATGGGGACGGACTAATGACCCCTGCAGAGCTCATCAACTTCCCAGGAGAGGCCCCTCGGCACATGGAGCCCAGAGAGCCCCTGGAGCCACAAGATGTTGGGAGGCAGTCCCTGTTAGCTAAAAGCCCATCAAGGCAAGAGCTGCAGGAAGCCCTGGATCCCAGAGAAGATGGGGGAGGGGTGGAGGACAAAAGAGAGTCCTCGGAGCCTGTACAGGAGGCTGGAGGACAGGCGGAGGCTGAAAGAGAAGCCCCAGGCCCCGGAGCAGAGGCTGGAGGACAGGTAGAGGCCAGGGACCTTGGAAAGGAAGCAGAGGAGCTTCCAGGGGAAACACTGGAGTCTAGGAACACCCCAAATGAGGTTGAAGGTCACGTTATTCAGCTGGAGAATGATGAGATATGAACCTTGACAACAGAGATTCGCACCCCTAGAAGTCTCAGTACCAGAACACAAGCCCCAAAGAGTGGGGTGGGAATGTTGGGACGAGGACCACCTCTTTGTCCGCTTCCTGGCCCCAATAGTAGGGGCAGGTCTTTCTGTGCAGCTCAGGTAGACCCTAAGTTGAGGGGGCAGCTTTAGGGCCCAGACAACCAATAAAGAACCGAATGAACTCATCTGCTTGGGCCATCTACTCACTGGTCTGGCCTGCCTGGCCTCAGGGATACAGGGGTTTGGAGGCTGGATAGGCCTCATAGAGGGGCTTCTGCTTTCCCAGTGTTCCCAAATGGTGCTGAGACCCAGCAGAGCACAGCAGGGCACAGCCAGCTGCAGACGAGCCAGGGGAGAGAGAGCAGCCTCTCCCTGGGGCCCAAATGCTCCCCCATGGTATTCAGACACCCAGTACCCTCCTGCAGCTCCAAGCCGGTCCTCCCCACCACCCAGTACATGCCCTCCCTCCCCATAACATTAACAAGAACTACCATTTATTGAGAGCCCAGTACACACCAGGCCTCATGCTGGGCATTTTCTATGTTCTATGTTGCCTGATTGTGCCTTTACAATAATTCTAAGACCAGGCCGAATTAGCTCCATTTGACAGATGAGGAAATTGAGGAAGACCGAGTCAGTAACGTACCCAAGATGACATCACTAATGTGGCAGATTTGAATTCAGGTGTGTGGGACTGCAGAGACCATGGTTTTAACATACTCTGTGGCCTCTGTGGCCAACTCCCATATGAAAATTAGCTAATTCCAATATGACCTCAGGGAGAGCAACACTGTGTCCTGGGGCACATCTGTGGCTGAAGCACAGCCTTAACTACAAGGCGGCTCCAAGGGTGGGGCTTCAGGCTCTGGGCCGGTCACAGGGGAGATATTTTTGGACTGTGAAGGCACCACCAAACCACAGAGTAGGCTCCCTGCCCATTGGTCTGTCAGGTTGGCTCAGCCATGTGGATGGTCCTGGAACTATGACTGGAGTCTTGTGACAGCCCAGGGGTCCAGAGGAGATTTTTCTCGTAGCTTATTATTTGGAAGGTTCCCTGAGGTACAAGGAGATAAGTGTCCTCCCCAGCCAGGAAGGCTCATGGTCTCTACCCATCCCCTGTGGCTCCTCTTCACCAGAACCAGCTGGGCCTCCCCCAAAGGCACAGCTGGTGGCAAGTCTGGGGTACCTCCTACTGCTCTGGTGTAGGCCACCCCTCCTCTGGGCCTACTCAGAGAGGTTAATTTGAAGAATAGAGAAAGAGGATGAAAGGCTGTAGTATCAAAGCCTCTGTAATAATCCCCAGCCAGAGCAGTTCAGACATCAAGAACAAACAGACTGGCAGAAGGAAGCCGGGTCTGGGGCAGGAGATTTATTTGCTCTGCAGCTCAGTAGCATGAGACACCAGGACACAGGCGGAGCCTCCTCACAGCCCACATCTGCCCAGAGAGCAGGGCGGTCCAGATGCCTGGCTGGATGGAAGGGAGAAGGTAATGATGGCCGGTGGTGCCAGCCTCCGGGGAGGGGGTGGTGTGAGCCAGCGCCCCCTGCCACAGGGCGTTCACACGATGCCTTCAAAGCCCTGTAGGCCACACTTCTTGCCGGCCACCTGGCACCCAAACCTCAAAGCCTCCTGCATAGTCTTCCCTGTAGGGACAAATAGCTGGATCAGCGTGGTCTCTGGGTAGGGGCAGGCCTCAGGCCCATGCTTCCTGCCGGGGTACTCACCCTGGGACAGGCTGAATATGACTGAGGCGTTGAAGGTGTCTCCGGCTCCCAGAGTATCCACCACCCGGGGTGGAGGGAAAGCGTCTGAGTGCAGCAGCCGCCCGTCAGGACCCAGGGCATCAGCACCTTCCTCAGCCCAGGCGCAGATAAGTGTAGCCCTGCAAGGCCCTCCATTCAGCTGGGCTGTCAGCTCCCACCTGGCCCCCAGTCTCACCCCCTCCCCAGGGCGGCCCCCCCTGGCCCCAGTCTCACCCCCTCCCCAGGGCAGCCCCCCCACCTGGCCTCCAGTCTCACCCCCTCCCCAGGGCAGCCCCCCCCACCTGGCCCCAGTCTCACCCCCTCCCCAGGGCAGCCCCCCGACCTGGCCCCAGTCTCACCCCCTCCCCAGGGCAGCCCCCCGACCTGGCCCCAGTCTCACCCCCTCCCCAGGGCAGCCCCCCGACCTGGCCCCAGTCTCACCCCCTCCCCAGGGCAGCCCCCCCACCTGGCCTCCAGTCTCACCCCCTCCCCAGGGCAGCACCCCCCCACCTGGCCCCAGTCTCACCCCTTCCCCAGGGCAGCACCCCCACCTGGCCCCCAGTCTCACCCCTTCCCCAGGGCAGCCCCCCCACCTGGCCCCAGTCTCACCCCCTCCCCAGGGCAGCCCCCCCACCTGGCCCCCAGTCTCACCCCTTCCCCAGGGCAGCCCCCCCACCTGGCCCCAGTCTCACCCCCTCCCCAGGGCAGCCCCCCCACCTGGCCCCCAGTCTCACCCCTTCCCCAGGGCAGCACCCCCACCTGGCCTCCAGTCTCACCCCCTCCCCAGGGCAGCCCCCCCACCTGGCCCCAGTCTCACCCCCTCCCCAGGGCAGCCCCCCCACCTGGCCCCAGTCTCACCCCCTCCCCAGGGCAGCCCCCCCACCTGGCCCCAGTCTCACCCCCTCCCCAGGGCAGCCCCCCCACCTGGCCCCAGTCTCACCCCCTCCCCAGGGCAGCACCTCCACCTGGCTCCCAGTCTCACCCCCTCCCCAGGGCAGCACCCCCCGACCTGGCCCCAGTCTCACCCCTTCCCCAGGGTAGCACCCCCACCTGGCCCCCAGTCTCACCCCCTCCCCAGGGCAGCCCCCCCACCTGGCCCCAGTCTCACCCCCTCCCCAGGGCAGCCCCCCCACCTGGCCCCAGTCTCACCCCCTCCCCAGGGCAGCCCCCCCACCTGGCCCCAGTCTCACCCCCTCCCCAGGGCAGCACCTCCACCTGGCTCCCAGTCTCACCCCCTCCCAGGGCAGCACCCCCCGACCTGGCCCCAGTCTCACCCCTTCCCCAGGGTAGCACCCCCACCTGGCCCCCAGTCTCACCCCTTCCCCAGGGCAGCCCCCCCACCTGGCCCCAGTCTCACCCCTCCCCAGGGCAGCCCCCCCACCTGGCCCCAGTCTCACCCCCTCCCCAGAGCAGCCCCCCCCACCCCTACCCCCACCCCCAGGGCTCACTCATTCTCCAGACCCAAAGCCTCCTCCTGGCTTCCCTTGCTCACCCTTTCCTCACACGACCGTACAAACCCCTCAGGGCCTCCACTGCTGACCGGTACCCTAAGTGCCTGGCCACATCTTTGCTGACAAACACCTGTGGGCAGTGGAAAGGAGGCTGTGGGTCACCCTGACCTAGTCCCAGCTCAGTCACCACCAGTGGCCTAGCGCTGCCACCCCGCCAACATGGCGCCTAAATCCCCAACGTAGCATCTCACTGTCCCACAGGAATGCGTTTTCATACTTGCTCAAGATGTGCGGGGCTACAGCCCTTTGTAAATTGTGACACAAAGTCCCTGGTTTATTTGGTCTAAGATCAACGAATTTCCTGCAATTGAAAACCCAAAGCGAGCCTTGGGCGCCATCTTGCGGTGAAAGCAACCACTGCCAAGTTACACCTCCGGCTCTCAGGAGCCTCTTGCTTTGTTTTACTTTCCTAATACAACTGCCCTCGGGGTCTAGTTTCTTCACCTTTAAAGCAAAGAGGGCGGGGGCTGTAGAGCTTACTCAACACCAGTTACACGTTAAGAGCTGCCAGAGAGAGTTTTGTTAAAAAATACTTCAGCCAAGCTCCACCGCCAACCATCAAATAAAAACCCAGGGTGTGGCTCAGGCATCCACACCTTCCCGCAGCCACCGGAGGCCCAGCCAGCTTGGGCTATGATGCTAGGATTGTCATTCAGATTTCATTTCTATCCCAGCACTACCCAAATTTACCTTATGCGAGTCCCCTTCCTATCCTCCGTCACCCCTCGGTGGCTCCCCGAGCCTGCCGCCCACCCCAGAGCTGGAGGACACCTGGGAGAACTGCCCCATTCCCTCACTTGATGGGGCGTTCGGGGGTGGGAGGTGCGGGGGAGGCGGTGAGGAGGCCCAGGGAGGAGGTACTCCCATGCAGGGTGCTCTGTCGCTGGCTCTAGTAGCCCTCTGGCCATTCTCATACTTATGCACCCACTGGGATGGAGAAATTTTGCTTCATGGCCACCAAAGCTGGGGTCCTGCCTCTTTGCCCCCTACCTGCCAATGCCATCAAGCCATTCCAGGTATGGTAGGCATTCCAGGTAACCAAGGGAATGCTTGGTTCCCTTTAAGACCCAAATGAGCTGGGACGCCTGGGTGGCTTAATGGCTGAGCATCTGCCTTCAGTTCAGGCTCGGGTCATGATTCCGGAGTCCCAGGATGGAGTCCCACATTGGGTTCCCTGCAGGGAGCCTGCTTCTCCTCTGCCTACGTCTCTGCCTCTCTCTGTATTTCTCATGAATAAATAAATAAAATCTTAAAAAAAAAAAAAAAAGACCCAAATGAGCTGGATGTGGCAAGGGGAAGCTGCAGGGCCACTCACCACATCTCCATAGCCAAACAGCTGGAACAGCTCCTCTCGGGGCTTCTCCACCTCCACAGATACTTGGATCTTCTGACCTGGAGGCTGCGTGGCATTGTGCCGTTCTATCCGCTGCAGCATCTTTACCTGCTCAGATGCGTTCCGGCCCTGGGGTGGGGTGGGGGGGGCAGGGCAACTCAGGACCTACAGGGCAGTGCCCAGCTGCTTCTGGCTCCTTCTTCCCTCCCCACTGGAACTCTGGGTGAGGGGGGACAGGAGCAGAGGTAGGCTGGGCTGGAACTCCATTCTAAGTTTCATAATTCTAGGGCAGTCATGGACCTTGGAGACCTTATTGACCGTCTCCCCCCATTTCACCGATGAGGAGACAAAGGAGTAAAAAAGAGACTCTCCTAAGGACCTATGCTGAATTAAATGACAAGGCTAGGATTAGAACTCAGGACTTCTCCGAGTGTGGAGGAGGTGGGCAGCCTGTAACACGGAAAGCATGGGTCTTTGCCTGGAGCCAGCATACTGCCCTGGTGCCTACATCCTGCTGTGTGAACCGGAGTAAGGTGCTTTCTGGGCCTTGATTTCCTACCTGAAAACACAGAAAGATGCAGAGGGAATGGATGGGGGGGCGGGGGCTGTTGCAGGAGTCATTTATCTGGAAAGTACTTCCTGGCTCAAAAAAGTTAAGAAGCCAGAATACATGGAGGGGCTGGCAGGTTGAACCCCTCAAAGCATAGGTAGGGTGGCAACTTGCCTCAATGTGGATCCACTTGAACCGGGTCAGATCAACCTTATCAAAGTCTGTAGCAGACACATCTGGCAGGTTCCTAAGTCACGGACAGAAAGCACAGAAAAGAGGCATGGTGAGGCAAGCCAGGGCCAGCATCTCTAACTGGCTGCTGGGGCCCCTATCCCTAGTGCTGCCTGCAGCATGGCCAGGAGCTGGATCTGCAACACAGCCTTCCAAGGCTCAGCTCCAGGAGAGGCCGTTTCAGGCTAAACTCTTGACCATTCCTTGCCCTACCCAGTTCCATCCAGAGAGGGGACTGGAGGCAGTCTGCTAGGGTGCCCTTCGGGTATTGTCCAAGGGTAAACTCAACTGCAGCTTGTGTCAAGAGGCCAGTTGAGTGTGCCTTGGAGACCACATCTCCCAGGAATGCTCTAAGAGCACCAGGGACTACAATTCCCAGAATTCCCCCCTTGCCAGCAGCACACGCAGCTCCCAGCATGCAGTGGCCCAGTGAACTACAAAGGCCATGGCTACTCTGGGTCTGGTCCTGTTCACTTCTGGCATCTCAGCAGTGATGGCACCGCTGTTCTAGGGTTGGCAGCTCCATGTTGCAACCCTGAGGTCAAGGTTGGTGCTTGAGGTTGAGTTTATGTTTGGCTGACTTAGGTGGCGCCCCAGGAAGCATCTGCCTTGACCAGAGACCTACACCTAACCTATGCCCTCCCCTCCACATTCTGTAGCTGAATCTATCTAATTAACTAGCTGTGTACCTGGGCCTTTCTGAGGCTGCTTCTCCATTGGTAAGTGGATCCAAATCCACCAGACTGCTGCAGTTAGAGGTAATGTGTGTGGATATGTCTGCACTGAGGCCAGTGGGCAACAAATGTTTCTCCTCTGAGCTCTTCTCCTCTTCCTGTGAATACCATGTGGTGTCCTTGATCAAAGTTGCTACAGATTGATTGTTGCTTAATGGGCTAGAATCGCCCAAGGTGAAGGTCACTGCCAGCACATATGCCCACTGACTTATTCACTGGGACACGGGGAGCTCAGAGACACTGGCCATAAGGCTTGTCCTAGGACAGCTGCCCCCTCTCCCCAGGTCCTGGAGTCATGCTGGGCGATTGGGACACCCTAAACCCCAGGGCCGCTGGGTGTGGACCACCACAGCCCTAACACAGTACCTGGAACACACTAGGTTCTTAGTAAACTACATGTCTGAGATTCTTCAGGAGGGAATCTGGGAGAGATGAGAAAAGTGGGGGTCCACAGGGCCTCTCCCTAGTAGCTTGGGACTTTAAACAGATTCCTTCCCACCAGTTAGCATGGCATCTGATGGCCCAATGTTCCCTCTGCCTTGGCAATGGCTGTGAGTTGTATGTGGCATTTGGCCTGGCTTCATTGTGCAGGGACCTTCATGGTGGGCTCATCTCTTCTGACCACCCAAACCCAGCTCTTTGGTGCCATGCTGCAGGCTGGCAACTCTGGGGCTGACCCTGGAAATCCAATGAATGGATCCCCTTTAGGGCTTAAGATGGTTTGAATCACAAAATCACATCTCCCATCCATCCCTCTCTCCTCAAAACAATTTACCCACACCCACACCCAGGCTTCTGATTGACCAATTATGGAGGAATCACACGATGAATTATGTTTTGGACAGGCTTGCCTGCCCATGGTGTTGACCAAGGCCAAGTCACCAGGCAGAGCAAAGCACATCCCTTCCCACCTCACTTCTCCCTAATTGAAAACAATTGAGAAGTCACAGTTTGGCATGGGGACAATTTCTGGCACAAAGAGAGAGGCGCAGAGAGCGGGCAGTTGGGATGCCCACATGGCGAGGGAGGGAACTGATTGGTGGGCTGTGCCAGGGTGAGGCCAGGGGGCCTTACGTGTCGTAGAGCACAATGGTGCGGGAGCCATTGGAGTTGTTGACGATGCAGCAAGAACAAGGGGTTTCCCCTTTGCCCTGCCAGGCCACCTGAGACACATCCACGCCCCGCTGCCTGAAGTCAGCCACCAGGAAGCTTGGGGTGGAGTCCGAGCCAAGGGGAGGGCAAGGAGACACAGATTAGAGCCTACAAGGGGCCTGGACCTCTTGCAGGGAGTGGCAGGGGTGGTGGAGCATGTGGCCTCCGAGAGAAGAAGGGTCCTGTTCTGGGAGTTAGTGATGGCGGCGGTGGCTGGCAAGGCACAGACAGAGGTACAAACCTGTAGGCATGTAGGATGGTGCGGCTACCACTGGCCTCGTTGATGATGACCGTGGAGATGGGGACAGAGCCCGTGGTCTGAAAGACTGTGTAGTGGAGGTCCACGGAATAGCGGTGGAAGTCATCCAGGACAAAACTGCCAGGACGGAGTATCCCCGGGGGGAGGTACGGTTCGACAAAGGTTTGGGGATCTGAGGGCAGGTGGCAGGGGCCACTAGGGACCCTGGATGAAGTGGAGGGGGGTAGGAAGGAACTGGAAACCACCACACTGTCCCAGGCTGTGCAAAGGGGCAGGAGAGGCAGGAGAGGGAGGGGTGCAGAGCCTGGAACCCAGTGAGAAAACCACTAAGGGACATTTCTTTTAGATCCTGATTGAAGTAACCTCCAACCCCAAACCTGTCTTTCAGTCTGACTCAAGCCAGAAAAGATGTGTTTAAGTTCATAAAACTTAAGTTCTTGGGACTCCTGGGTGGCTCAGCGGTTGAGCATCTGCCTTTGGCTCAGGGTGTGATCCCGGAGTCCCGGGATCGAGCCCTGCATCGGGCTCCCTGCATGGAGCCTGCTTCTCCCTCTGCCTACGTCTCTGCCTCTCTCTCTATCTCTCTCTCTCTCTGTCTCTCATGAATAAATAAAATCTTAAAAAAAAAAAAACTTAAGTTCATAAAACTATTTGGGCTAGATCTGAGGCCTAGAGCATGAACCCTGTTTGAACAGAGCAGGTGAGGGCACTGTGGCCTGTCTCATGCAAAGCCCAGGCATAATTAATAATTACCAAGTGGTACTTTGCCCCCCCGCTGCCCTCTACACACTCATCCTCACTCTTCTTTCTGAATTCCCTTGCCTTGCTAATGTGGTTCGACACCCACCTACACCATGCCCAACCAGGAAGTGGTCCTGCCTTGGTGGGCCACTCATTGCCCTCTTCTCTCACGGCAAGGTGAACCCTCCAGCCAGTGAGCTGGCTCACAGCGTCTGATGCTCCTCAGAGTGGGCCTGATTCCCTTCTGATCAGAGTGAGCAGGAGATAGCCCCTCGGGGATACTGCACACAAAGAACACCCCACATTTTCTGGCCCTCTCTGAAAACAGTGTCCTGTGACCACTAGTCCAGCCACTATCCTGACCTTTCTCACTATGGCTGGGCCCCACTTTTGGCAACACCAAAGCTGGACAGTACAAGTTGGGTCATCTCTCCTCATCTTACACCTCGAGGATCCTTTAACCACTAACGTGACCAAAACATGCAAACTGTGGCCTGGTTTTCCAAATGACTTTTTGTACCCACAGTGCCCGGCACATGGTAGGTATTCATTAAATGTTTGTTGAACACAGGGGGAGAATGTGGAATGGTGCACTTCCCAGCATTATTGTTCCATGAAGATGAGCCCCCTACCCAAAGCAAGAGCAGCAGTCTTGCCTCTTATGGCCACTGATGAAAGTTAGCAAGTGACCAGCTGTTGGCTCCGGGTCCCTCTGTCCCACCTCACAGGGCAGGCCCTTGCCCCCTGATCTGTTCTGTGCCAGTTCACTGAGAAAGGGAATCTGGCTGCAGCTCAGGGGGCTGGGCTTTGGCGGCAGCCCCCCTGAAACCAGGGTTCAAAGGGCAAATGCTTCACAGACCAGCAACCTGGCAGCCTGCCCTACTGCCCACAGTGGGCAAAGTGTGGGCCTCACCTCCCGATAAGTGTTTGCTTAATTGGCAGTGCCAGGGGTCAAAGGGCTTTTGGGTCCCTACAGCAGCTAACACAGAGAAAGTGTGTGGGTCACCATGGGCTGCAGCCTCACAGCTGGTGAGCTGAGGCCTAGGTCTGGGCCCAGCTTTAGCATGTGACTTCGGAGCGGGAGAGTCCTCAGGCAGGGTGTTCTTGTTACTTCAGTTAACAAGAGGGATGCAAGCACAGGCTCTGTTCCCTCAACTGGGAAAGAAATTATGGGCCTGAACCCTAGGACCATGGATGCTCGACATCCTTGAGGGAGGGTGGGTACAGCATGTCCCTGACTGCCTTCTGCTGCCAGCATAGCCAGGACCACAGGGAATCGAGAAGGGCAAGGTCATATCCACCGCAGAGTCTGTCGGAAGCAAGGAAGGTGGGAAGCTGAGCGGGCTCCGGGGAGTGGCCAAGGAGAGGCTGTGGAAAGGAAGGCTTTAACAGGACAGCATTAACACCTGAGCTGCAGATAAGCCACACTCGGGAGGGTCCAGGATGCTGGTGCTCCGTCCCGCTGCCTCCCACCTAGTTCTGGTGGCCACAAACCATTTCTGATAGCCTGCCCCCGACCCAGGGTTAAGACTTCCTTCTTTTCCACCCACCCTCTGGGCAGGCCTTCCGGCTCCCTCCTCCACTCACTCGGCAACGTGGCCCGGGGCCATCGAGCCCATGAAGGCACAGGGGGCTCCCAGCAGGGATAGAACAGTGCAGGAGTTGGATGCGTTGCCTCCACGCTGCCATCTCTGGGACAAGCACCTGCAAAACACGTGGAGGGTTCCTGCAGCTCCGGCAGGCTGGCGCCGGGGGCAGCAAGGCCCGCCACGGAGCCCAGGATGGGGAAAAGCTGGCAGATCTTCCTCAGAAAGCGTCTAACCAGCCTTCCCACTTTCACTCATTCAGATCCATCCCAAAGGAGGGCTCCAGGGTGGGTGACCTCATTCTCAGTCACAGTGACCCACCCCTCCCAGGAGCCGCTGCGCCCTGATTGCTGGAGAACTTCCAGCACCTCTTCCCAAATGTGTCAAATCTGCTAACTGCTCTGCCCTTGGGGGAATCCACTTCAATAATAACTCAGGGTAAAATGAGTAAGTCGGGGTGCCAACCTGGACATTGAGGTCATTTAATTGGGGGCGGGGGGAGTAACTTATACGATATGAAAGGTTAAAAAGATTATTGGATGAAGACCAGTTTCTCTCCATTTTTGTTTCCCCTTTCTTTCAGCTTTATTGAAATATAACTGGCATATAACATTCTGTAACATGATTTGAAATGAGCACATATCACATAATGATTACCACAGTAAGGTTAGTTAACACGGCATCTCATTACATAATTACCTTTTTTAAAATAAATATTTTATTTATATATTTGACTGAGTGAAAGAACACAAGCAGGGGGAGCGGTAGGCAGAGGGAGAGAGAGAAGCAGGCTCCCCACTGAGCAGGGAGCTGGGGATGTGGGGCTTGATCCCAGGACCCTGGGATCACGACCTGAGCCAAAGGTAGACACTTAACCAACTGAGCAATCCAGGCGCCCCACCTTTTCTCTTTCTTTAGTTTTTCTCCATCTTCACTGAAAATCTAACTAAGGTGTATGCTGAGGAGACTAACTGAAGATGCACTTGCAGGACCTCATTGCCATCAACAATGAAGTATCAATGACTTATGCACATCAAAGCACTTTAATGATTTCTCCCTGTGCCCCAACAGTGCAGGCTGCTACTTCCATGCTTCCAGTTCCAAAAAGAGTAACAGTAGCCGCTTACAATAAGAACCACCAATTAGGGGGATCCCTGGGTGGCTCAACGGTTTGGTGCCTGCCTTTGGCCCAGGACGCGATCCTGGAGTCCCCGGATCGAGTCCCCGGATCGAGTCCCCGGATCGAGTCCCCGGATCGAGTCCCGGGATCGAGTCCCACATCGGGCTCCCGGCATGGAGCCTGCTTCTCTCTCTGCCTCTCTCTCTCTCTCTCTCTCTCTCTCTCTCTGTGTTTATCATAAATAAATAAATAAATCTTTAAAAAAAACACTAATTAAGAGAAATGAATGACGCAGAATGTTTAGGCTAAGGTATATTGGCACACAAAACTTAACCCTGAAGTTCCCTTCAGTCTTGGGAAAAGGGGTCCGTGATCTCATTAGGAAGGATACTACTTTGTAAAGGGTCAAACAGTTCTCAAGCTATGAGCTTTAGAGAAATTTTTGGGCAGATTAGAATGGGGGAGTCTTGTGGGATTTGACTGACTCAGGATCACACCAATAGTTAGTGACAAAGCTGCTATCAGAAACCGGGTGGCCTGACTCCCAAATCACTGCAATGTACTCTGTAGTTTTGAATGGAAGTAATTAGGTGCCAGCTTGGATGAGGTTTTGAAGAAAGGGTATAAACTTTTACTTTGTGGAAATCCTTCAAAGTCACACTGATACCCAACTTCCTGTGCAGAAATGCTCTGCTGAGGGACGCCTGGGTGGCTCAGCAGCTGAGCATCTGCCTTTGGCTCAAGGCGTGATCCGGGAATCCTGGGATCAAGTCCCGCATCAGGCTCCCTGCAGGGAGCTTACTTCTCCATCTGCCTATGTCCCTGCCTCTCTCTCTCTCTGTCTCTGTCTCTCAGGAATAAATAAATAAAATCTTTAAAAAAAAAAAAGAAAGGAAGGAAGGAAGGAAGGAAGGAAGGAAGGAAGGAAGGAAGGAAGGAAGGAAAGAAAAGAAAAAAGAAAAGAAGAGAAGAGAAGAGAAGAAAAGAAAAGAAAGAAAAGAAAAGAAAAAAAGAAAAGAAAGAAAAGAAAAGAAAAAAAGAAAAGAAAAGAAAAGAAAAGAAAAGAAAAGAAAAGAAAAGAAAAGAAAAGAAAAGAAAAGAAAAGAAATCTGAGGGTCCCCAGATGCCTGTGGAGCACAGAGAGCCTGGGACAGGTGGGACTGAAATGCCTGGGAAGGACTGGGACCCCACTTGGGCTTGCTCATCTGGGAGACACAAGCGTCCAGGAGGTGGGTCAGGGGTGGGCCCACAAGAGAGAGAGAAGAGGAGGGAGGGAGACAGAGACAGAGACAGAGACAAGAGAGACCCTATGGACAACCCACACTGCTCTGCAGAGGAGCAAAACCATGGGTCTGGGTAGGAGGGGGTGCACCCTGAGAGCAGGGGGCATGGAGAACATGAGAAGGATCTTTTGAGAGAGGTGCCTAAGTGCCCACCTTCAAAATGAGCCCATCCTAGTGGGAGCTAGCAGGATCTCCGAGCCTCTCTTAACTGAGCTTTGTATGCAAGCTCAAAGAGAATGGGACTGCACCTCTCGTTGGAAGCAGCACTCCAGGTCTTCCCCGGGACCCCAGTCCTTGGAAGACCTGTGGCCCTGGAACCCACCCTGTTCTCTTGAGAGGAGGTCTAACTTCTAACCCTGCAGCACAAGGTGGGGTGGTTGACCTGGCTAGGCCTACAAAGTGGCATCCCCTTGTGCCCCTCCCCCACTGCCCTCCCGCAACCCCCCCCCCCCAAGGGCTCTAAGCTCTAGCAAACAAAGCAGCCCAAAGCAAAGGGCCAACTCCATGAGACCAGTGGCAAAGGGAGAAGAAGCACAGGAGATGATAGAGGGCTGGAGCACTAGATTCCTAGGAATTATAATTACTGCTCTGCCACTCATTAACTATGTGGCCTTACAATAATTATTTAATTCCTCCACCTAGGGAGCTGCTTCCTTATCTATAAAGAGAGGATTTGATTTCCCATGGCCTGCTATAAAGAAAGTATGTAATGATGCATGTGACAGTGCTGGGGGGTACCCAGAGCCTGGAGAATACCAGTTCTCTCCCTTCAATTAGAAGAGGGAAACTGGGTATTCATGGCTATGAGCACTATAGTGTCTTCTTGGAATTAAACCTTGAACTAGACAGAACCTTTTAGCCAGACAGTCCTTGGCTGAGACAACTGACAGCCAAAGACCAATTCTTGTTATTCAAAGCACCAGACCAGACCAAGAGAAAGCTACAGGTTCCGTGCCACAGAAATGCCCTCCTGGGATTGCAGTGCAGCAGTGAGGTTCTTACCAAAAGCAAATAGAAGACCCAATGAGCGACTCTTCAACTTCTACCAGACAACCAAGAAGTATGTTGTTCGTTGATTTTTGTAAAAGACTTCTGGTAAACTCCTTTTGGAATTGAGCACCAGGGCAAAGTTGGTCATGGCACAGGCACCAGCTCTATCCATAACCCACAGCATTTCCAAACTTGCCTCTAGTGCCAGCAAGCCCTGAAGCTCAAATACCACTGTTTTAAGTGTTTGTTTGTTTTTTTTTAAGATTTTTATTTATTTATTCATGAGAGACAGAGACAGAGAGAGAGAGAGAGGCAGAGACACAGGCAGAGGGAGAAGCAGGCTCCATGCAGGGAGCCTGACATGGGACTTGATCCCAGGACTCCAGGATCACACCCTGAGCTGAAGGCTGCACTAAACTGCTGAGCCACCGGGGCTGCCCTGTTTTAAGTGTTCTTTTTGTTTGTTTGTTTTTTGTTTGTTTTTAAGTATTCTTACACTCTAACTGCACATACTTATTATTGTAAGCTACCTCAAAATTTATTTTAAAAACAGATGAGATATACGTGGTAGATAAATTAGAAGTAAATGCTGGTGAAAGGCAAGAGCATGGGTCTTTTTGTTAAAAAGAAAGAAGCTGGGATCCCTGGGTGGCGCAGCGGTTTGGCGCCTGCCTTTGGCCCAGGGCGCGATCCTGGAGACCCGGGATCGAATCCCACGTCAGGCTGCCGGTGCATGGAGCCTGCTTCTCCCTCTGCCTGTGTCTCTGCCTCTCTCTCTCTCTCTGTGACTATCATGCATAAATAAATAAAATCTTTAAAAAAAAAAAAAAAAAAAAGAAAGAAGCTGGAGGCGCCTGGGTGGCCCAGTGGGTTGAACGTCTGCCTTTGCCTGGGGTCCTGGGATCCAGCCCCACGTGGGGAATCCCTGCTCAGCGGGGAGCCTGCTTCTCCCTCTCCCCTCTGGTCTGCTCTCTTTCTCGCTCTTCCTCTCTCAAATACATCAAATCTTAAAAGAGAGAAGAAAAAAGCTGGCCCTGCACCTTACTAGTTGCATGCCCTTGGATAAATCACTTGATCTCGAAGAGTCTCTAAAGGCGACAATGATTCCTGAAACGGGAATTGGCGAACACAGTGCTATCCAAAGCCGGGTCTTATAATTAACGGCCTCAGTTCTTCCCCGGGTCCCCCGGGGCGGAGGGCACGGGACACCAGCTCCCGAGGCTGCATTCTCACTGCGGGCCCCTGACCCCGCGGACCTGGGGTCTTGGCTGCCGGGCTCAAACGCGGGGCCGCAGCGGCCCCTGGGATCTCCGAGGGGCCCGGGCGCCCCTACCTGCTGTCCGTGTCCTCCTCCGGGTACTTGTCCACCACACTGATGATGTCCAGCACCACCAGCCCCACGCAGAGGATCTGCTTGTCTTCCATGGGGCTGCTCCCGGAGCCTTCTGCCCGCCTGGCTGACTGGGCTCCTCCTGGGCTCTGCCTCTTATCCCGGAGGATCGGGTCCCCTCTCCAGAGGCTGATTTGGCTCCTCCTCTGCGTCCCGAGCTCCTCCCCCAGGGAGACTCCTGCAGCCAGGCGGGAATGGAGCAGGTCCCTTGCTCCCCACGCCCACCGATTCAATTGGGAGCCTGGGAGCGCAGACCCCGAGGCCTTGGTCCCCGACTTCCCCTTAGCAGGTGGCGTGGCCTTGCAGATGGCAACGCCTCCCACTTCCCGGCCTCAGTTTCCTCACTTGTCAGATAGACTCGGAGCTAATGCAAATCTCTCTAAAGCGTACCTAGGCAATCTTCTGAATGCAAAAGACGTGCAGCACAAAGGCGCCCCGTGCCCCTCCCTCTCCGGCACGGGGGGCTCGCGCTGCAGACCCGCCGCGAGGTTGAGCCGGGCCTCGCCGCGGCGGCCTGAACCCTCAGTCCCTGCAGCGCTCGCGCTGTCGCGGCGGCTGCGCCCGCCCCCGAGGCCCCGCCAATCCCAGCTCGAGGGAGCTGCGGGGCCGCTAGGTGAGCGGCGGCGGTCACGTGACGGGAGTCGGGGGGGCAGCGCCCCCTGGCGGACGGCGGCGGAACCGGGGTTCGGGGGAGGAGCGCGGGGCCGCTGCGCCTCTCTCCGCGGGCGCGTGCGGAGGAAGCGCGCGCGGAGCCCCAGGGCCGGAGGTGGGGGCGACCAGGGTGGGAAACCCAGGGCTCCCCCCTCACCCCGTCCCATCTGTACTTCTGTGTACCCTTGAACACATACTGGAGCAGACGGTTTGTTTTGTTTTGTTTTGTTTTTTAGAAAAACCAAGTGTCTTTATTCCTGAATAGTTTGGTACGGCGGTGGGGGCCAGAGCCCCTCGGGAGAGCCCTGCCTCGGGCTAGAGACCGGCTGGAGGAGCTGCGAAGGTGCGAGGATCGGCTCCCCAGCCGTCTGGGCCCTGCAGGGCGAGCAGGCCAAAAGTCTGGACGTGGGGATCCCAGAGTCTCCGCCCGGGGCGCTCAGGCCGTGGCGAGGAGAGTGCTCTGGGCGCCTGCGCGGCACAGGTACTGGACGGCTCGCCTGGGGCTGGGGGGCCAGGACGGAGCCCCGCCGTCCCCGCTGGCTCTTTGGCCGGCGGCGTAGACACTTCGGGCCGGTCATGCCCAGCCGTCTGTCTACACCTGTTCTAGCTCCAAGTCCCCGTAGAGCAGGGCTCCGCTGAAGATGGTGAGCGGCTCCTCCGAGTGCGCCAGCTGCCCCATGACCAGGTCGATGCAGACCGTGTCTCCAGCCTGCAGCGGCAGGATGAGGCTGAAGACGCCCAGGGCTCCGGGGCTCGGCTGGCTCTCTGCGATGGGCTTATTCTCCAGGCCCTCAGGTTCATAGCCACCAGAGTCTATGCGGGCCACGCCCAGGTTGGAGCGGGACAGCACGGCCTCCACTTTCTCGTGCCGGTGCCCAGTTAGCACCGCGCTCAGCAAGTAGCGGCCGGCCAGTGGTGCTGTGAACACGCCTGGGGACGGAGAATGGCAGTCAGGAGGGGCCTGGGAGGTGTTAGGGAGCCCATCCAGAACTCCTGGACTAAGCAGAGACCTCCAGGGTCTTTTCACCTGTCTTCCACTAGAATGTAAGTTCCACCAAGAGAATTTGGCGCCTTGTTCATTACAACATCCCCAGGCCCCCAACAAAGAGCTGTTGAACAGAAGCGCTCCTCCCCCAAAACCCCTTTCCCTTAGCCCAAGCTGTGGTGAGAATGAATAAATGAAGATAAAAGGGGTCTCCCCAAACCAGAGCATGAAAAGATACCCCTTGCCCGAGGGGGCAAGAATGAGAACACGTCACCACATAGCTTTGTGCTGGCTTGCCCCACGGCCCAGCCAGCCTGCTTCCAGGCTTACCAGTCTCTGGATCATAGTAGCCCCCATCGTTGAGCAGGACTCTGTCGAAGGGCACTGTGCCTGGTTCAGACCGTGGCAAACTCAAGGCAGCTGAAAAGGCCACCCGGGGCACAAAGGGTGCTGGTGCCCCCTCCACTCCTGGGTAGGGATAAGGTGGGGGTCAGAGTAGATACTCAGTGCAGAGCTGCCTGGTCCCCATCCCCTCCTGGGTCTCTCCCTCCAGGGCTGCCTGAGGCCTTCTGCCCTCCATCCAACCCCTCATTCAGTTTTCCTCCCTCTGACACCCCAGATGGGAGGAACTTACCCTGCTCTCCTTGGGGACCTGTGGGAAGAGGAAAGGGAGCGGTGAGATGTGGGGCAGCTCTCACTAAGTCACTCAGCAAATATCAGCTGAGTCTTTCGCTGTCCTACAGACATACAGACTCCAAAGCAGGAATGGGGGTATCAAGAAAAGGAGGAATAAGGTCCTTTCAGTTCAACTCGTCCCCAGCCTTTCACACCCTACATATCCCTGTGAGCTCAGCCTTAGTCTTCAATACAGCAGGAAGGTTACCACATTGAACCGGCCCATATAGTGACTGTGCCGGTCCCTCATCACTGTCAGCCACGTAGGACCCCTCACTCCTTGCCCCTTTCCTCCTTTCTCTTTCAAATCCAGAATGGAACGAATGTCAAGCCTAGGGCTGCTAGAGATGTGGGGGAGCCCTGACTGCAGTATGGATCTCAGCCCACATACCTGGTGGCCCGATGGGTCCTCTTTGTCCATCCTTGCCTGGAGGTCCTGAAGGTCCAGCAGGGCCTGGGGGTCCCTGTATCCCAGGAGGCCCTGGGGGCCCGGCCTCACCCGGGGGCCCTACGGTGATAAAAATTAAGTTGAAGGGAAGCCATAAAAACAGTTTCCAAAGGACAAAGAAGGTTGTGGCTCCATGGGCAGGTGCATGGGGCCCATGGGGCTGCCCATGCTGGATACCTGGCTGGCAGGGCAGCACCCCACCCCCAACCACTGTCCTGTCTGAGCTGCCAGGGGAGAGTGGGGAGCTAGGAGCTTGGATCATCTCTTATGGACACACCAACCCCCGGGACATTGGTGGGCCTGCAATTCATGCTGGGTAGAATAAGGAGAAAGTATATAAGGTTATGGCTGGCTGTTGTGGAGGGGGAGAGGAAAAAGAAAGGACCAGAAAGGGGTCCCCCCACCTCCCACTGCACCAGTGCCCCCTCACCAGTGAGGTCCTTCAGACTGAGCTGGTGAAGCTGGTCCTCCAGGAGCAGCACGGAGCTGTTAAGGGCACTGAGCCGCCTGCCCAGGCCCGCCTGCCCCCCCAGCAGCTTCTCTAGCAAGGCTGCCTGTGTCTGGCTGGTGCTGTTGGTTTCCCGTAGCCCAGCCCAGAGCCCAGCTACATGTCTGGAAAGGCCCTCTCGTAGGCCCTGCAGTCCCCCAGCCACCGTGTCCAACCGCTCACAGACTCCTTCAAGGCGGCCCAATCGCCCCTCTAGGCTGGGGCACTGGCCAGCCTGTGCCTGTCCCTCTTCCAGGCCTCGGAAGCGCTCCTCACTCTCCGTAGCATGCTCTGTGGCCTCTTGCTGCAGCCTGTTAATCTCCGAGATGATACGGTCCTTGGTGGCTCCAAGGTCAGCCAGATCAGCCCCCTGGCCCTCCACAGTGGTCTGGAGCTCATGCAGTGAGTCATTGAGAGAGCTGAAGGTGAGAATAACCTCAGAGAGCTCTCCTTGCAGGGCCTGTAGGGCTGAGCCAGAGCTCCCCCCAAACACACTGAAGCCATCCAGAGGCCCTCTGCTTGGTCCCCCAACACCTGGGCCAGCCCCGGGGCCCCGTGGGGGGAGCAGGGGGCAGGAGCAGCGCTCCACACCATCTCGAAGGCGGCCCAGCTCCTCCTGGACACCACCACAGGCCCCACAGCCCTCATCCCCACGGGCCTGCAGTAGTCCCTCCAGTTGGCCCAGCCGTGCTGCTGTGAGATTCAGCTGCAGTGCAAACTCTGCAAGTGTCTCGTCCTGCGCGTCGACACGACCCTGAAGCTGGCCCACAACCCCTTGCAGTCTCTCCAGTGCAGCCTGCTGGGCTTCCCCGGCTGCTCCCACCTTGTGCAGGCCTGAGCCCACTAGACGCAGCTGCCCCTCGCTGTCTAGCACCCTGCGCTCCAAGGCACTGAGGATCTCACTGACCTGGGAGTCCTGCTCCCCGGGGGCCCCAGAGCAGAGCTGCCCACATGCCTGCACAGCCCCTGCCACCTGCTCTTCCAGCAGATCCAGCCGCCCACCCAGCTCCCTGCTCACATTGGTCAATAGTCCCTCCAGCCTTTCTAGTCGGCCCCGGGCAGCAGGCAGCCAGTGGCCCAGGCCCCCAGGACGCCCAGGCCAGCCCTCCTCCTGTTCCTCTGAGGGGCCCAGAGTGGAGTTGAATTGGTCCTCCAGGCGAGAAAGGCGGGACGCTAAGCTGGTGTAGCCTGGGGGGTGGCCCCCCTGCCCAGCCGCTCCCCCCAGCTCGGTGCCTCGCCGCCCGCTCAGCACTGTCACGGAGCCGGCCACGACATCCAGCCTCCGCTCCAGCTCGGCTAGCCGCCGGCCCAGCTCGGGAGGGCAGCACTCCTGAAGGGGCCTGCGGCCCACAGCCTGCCCGGGGAGCTGCCGCTGCCGCTCTTCCACGGAGGCCAGGAGCTTCTCCAGTGCCCGCAGCCGCTCGCGATCCTCCTGTTGCTGCCGGCGGAAGCCATCGAGCCCCGCCAGGCACACGGAGCAGGACTCCTGCAGCCGCCGCTCCAGTTCCCGCAGCAGCTCCTCACTGTGGCCCGGAGGGGCCGGGGCGGGGTCCAGGGCCCGGCTACCGCCACTGCCACTGCCACCGCCACCTCCGGTGTGATGGTTGTTGAGATGGCCCAGCTCCTGGTCATGGGTGGAGACACGGTTGTCCAGGAGCTGCAGCTGCTGCTGGATCTCACTGAGGGTTTCGTGCACGCCAGGACGGGCAGCTGCATCTGCCGGCTGCTGCCTCCCGTTGAAGGCCGTCTCCACGGCCCTCTGGACGTCTTCCGCCAGGCGCCCACTCAGTCCCTGCAGGACACCTCGGAGACCCTGCAGCTCCTTTGTCAGGCTCTGCACCTGCTCCTCCAGCTGTTGTACCTTCTCTGAGTCCCCAGGACCTGGCAGAGAGGGGAAGGCATCAGACAGAGTGGCTGGACCTCAGAACTCAGTGAGCCCTCCTTGCAGGGCCTATAGGCCTCCTAGGCCCTGCTCTCCCCAGCTCCGACACGAGGTCCTAGCTGATTTGGCCACTGTTAGCTGGGTAATTTGGGCAAAGACAAGACAGGGGGAACCTCCATTTACTAAATGCCTCTAGGCCAAAATTGTACCATGGCTTTCCCTCCCTTATAAGACTCCACTGGATAGATATCACAGCGTTTCCCATTTTGTTGACTGTGAGAAAGAGAACCAGAGGAGATTAGGGAACTTGGCCATAGATTACAAGTTTCATAAGTGGCAGAGACAAGTTTCAAACCCAGCTCATCAATCTGACCAGCAAGTCTACTGTCCAGAGTAGGTCTCAGAAGTTGTTTGCTTATCTGTGAAATGGGAGTATGGGGAGGCACAGTGGACCCCACAACAGTGGCTATTCCTGAGCAACATCTCTCCATAACACCACAGGGACAGACAAGGTTCCACGGGAAGGCTGCAGGGGCTCGAGCTGGATAGTGGGAGAGTCAGCCAGAAGTTCCTGTTTCCATCATTACAGCATGACTATCTCCCTGGCAGACAAACACAGCACATCCGCAGTGCCCAGGGCGCGTGCAAGCAGGAAGGCCATGGGGACCGCTGCATTCTGGGACCTGCAGTCTCCAGAGGCCCCTGAGGGGCCTGGGACCTGTAGTTGAGTGCAGTGCATTCTAGGACTTGTAGTCTGAACTGTCTAATCCCTTGGTGACCAAACTTCTCGAAGGAATTCCCCCTTCCTCCTGCAGCCGTTCTCAAGTAGGAAGTATCTCAGCCACATGTGGGCGTGTGTGAGCACATTCTCTTGCTCTGCCTTCTTTTTCTCTTGATCTCTCGCAATCTCGGTTTCTATCTGACTCACACATTCGCACACACACACACACACACACATTCACACACATGCGCAGGCAGAGAATCTCAGGGATCTCACTCCCTTCTGTCCCCTTCTTCTGACTGGGAGCATGGAGTTTTTCCCTCAGCAGCCTGGCCCCTCATTTTCCAGCCAGCACCAGCTCCCACTTCTCCCCCCAGAGGCTCCCCTACTCACCTTCCCCGCCTAGTCCACTCAGGTGGCTTCCTGCGCTGGAGCCAGAGAGGTTGGGGCGGGCGGGCCGGGGCCGGGGGCGTGGGGTGGTAGGTGCAGGACCCAGCGCTGGGGCGGGACCCTCAGCACAGTCATCGCCCCCATACCCCTGACAGCACCTCCACTCCATATCCGACACAGTCTTGTAGGCCACTCGGTAGCGAGGGCGGAGGAAGCTGCGGTACCTGGGAGAGGCAGAGGAGGCTTCTTTACTCTTCCCTGTTCTGTCAGTGGCCCTGCATCCTGTCTTTGGAGATGGGCAGCTGCTGGTGGTGGACCCTCAGGTTGGATCCCCCTTAGCATCCAGCATGTGGCTGTGCTCAGTTGACAGCTGTCAGCTTGCTGGCCAAGGGCCAAAACCCTATTCTTCCTCCCCCGTCCTATGCTGGAGACTTGAACTCCTCATCCTGAGCCTGACTCTGCCCAGAGAAGGCATCTGGGGGCTGACAGGGTGGTCTGGTAACTTTGCTCTCAGTAACCAACCCCAACTGTTGCCTCAGTGTCTTCCCAAAATGGGTCTGACCGAAGCCCCCAGTCCTGCCCCTTGGTACCTGCTTTGTACAAATTCCCCAAATTGGCTGCCCTCCTTCTGGCCTAGCCCAGCCCCCACCAAGTACCCATTCCCTAGCGCCAGGGCTCACATGATGCTGCGGGGACACTGGGGCTGGCCCCAGCCACAGGGCTGGTAGTCAGGCTTGACGAAGGTCTCCACTCCATCCTCAAGGACACAGCTCACTGTCCGGGTCACCACATAGGCACACCAGTTCCTGTAGGCACAACCCAGCTGGGCCCAAAGGCCAGAGACACAAGCCCCAGAGGAGGGCCAGGGGCTACCAGAGAGGCTGAGGGAAGGTCAAAGGATGAAGGGCCCCTGGGGACCAGTAGGAGCCAGGGCTTTGGCAAGGGCAGCTCCCCCCACGCTTTCCTGTGCAGTAGGAGTCAGTAAAGACTTTTCAAGACAGTGAGACAAGGCATAAAATGGAAAACCACAACTGTAAGAAGTTGATCCTCACGGCTGCAGGGTCCTGGGGAGCCTCTGAATTCACACATTCATTCATGTCCTTTTCTGTGTCAATCCCCAGCTTGGCGTGGCCTGTATGAGCCAGCTGGCTGGGTCCCTCTGGTGATCCCCTGGATGCTGGCTTCCACCCACCCCTCAGGGGAGAGGCCAGGGCAGGCAGGGGTCCAGCTCAGGGTTAAGTAGAGAATAAGCCATTGATGAGCCCTGCCCCCCTTGGGGTTTGCGTTCTACACTCTTGGCCCCATTCATGCTGGCCTTTGATCTGTGTCCGGCTGGAGAGCCCAAAGGAACAGAGCAGGAACGGTGTTAGAAAGAATCACAAATTACTGGATGGGGCCAGGAAGCCCTAGGAAGGGATAAAGGTCTGCCGGAGAATACCAGGCTGGTACGTAGCTGGCAGCTTGCAGGAAGGCCTGGCCCATGCCCCTCAGGGTCATTTCCCTGGGCACCTAGCTACAGGTCCCACTGAGGTTAGAGGGGGACCGATCTATTTAGGGGGCCCTAGAAATGCTCTGCAGGAAGGTGAGCTTGTGCGGAGCCACCTGATGGATGGGCTTCCTCTCCCCCTCTTCCCTGCATTAGGGCATACAGCCCCGGGGGAGGGTAGCCAAGGCGGGGGCTGGGACACCCACCTTCTGACCCACCCTTCCCACCCACGTCCAGCCCTGGGCTGGGACCCAGGCTCTTACCTGTGGCGGCTGGCAGGCCGGGGAGCGCTCTGGGCCTGGGGTTCCCCAGGACTGAGAGCCCCACCGCCCCCCGTGTAGAGGCTATAACCACGAGGAGGGTAGCTAGCTGCCCCCACGGCTGTGGTCAGCAGGCAGCAGAGGTAGCAGCTCCAGAGCGTGCTGGGGGCCATGGTAGGGGTGCTCGGCCGTGGCCCTCAGAGGCACATCCCGGCCCGGCCGCTGGCGCCTCTGTGTGGAGCAGGGGATGCCGCTGCTCCAAGGGACGGCGCTGGCCGGGGGTCCTGTCCCCAGCTTCCTGCGGCAGCCCCCAGCCACACGCCTCCTTCTCGGCAGCCTGGCCTGACCCCTCTCCCCCTCCTCTTTCCTCCTCAGGCTCCTGTCCCTCCCTCAGTTCCTTCCGCTCTCCTATTCTCTGCTTCTGAGGGGGTTTGTTCTCTGTGCCCCCTGGCCTTCTGTGCCTGGTCCCTGCCCCTCTCAGATGCTGCTTCCTGGGCCTCCGCCCCCCCTCACCCCAGCAGGCCCTCCTCTGGCTTCCCTATCTGTTTTCCCCAATGACCGGATCCTGGAGGTGACAGGGCTTTGCCCCTGTGGCTGTTGAGAGGCGCAAGAGTGGCTGTGGGGCGGGCCCTGGCCTCCCGCCTCCCTCTCTCGCTCACTCCCTTCCCCCCTGTCTGGCTGGCGGTCCAGCCTCCCCCCTTCCTCCCCCCACCTCTCCAACCATCGTGCGCCACATCTGCTTCTTGTTAACTCCGGGAAAGAGAGGAAAAAAAAGGAAAAACAGAGAAATGCGGAGTTGCCGCCAGGCTTGGGGCCAGCCTCTCAGACGGGCCACATGGAGTGGAGCCGGGGCCAGAGCTGGGGAGGAGGCCCAGGGCTGGTCGCTGAGACAGGGAACGGGAGCTGGAGCCACAGCTCCCCTGGGGCTAGGGCAAGCCTCTCCTGAGAGAGAAGACCCGAGAATGGAGCCAGGAGGGGAGAGGAGGAGGGGAGGACTGTAAAAGGGAGAATGAACTCTGGAGGGCTCAGCAGGACGTCACTCATCATTTAGTCCAGTTGCCTCCTTTTACAGATGTGAGTAACGAGGCCCAAAGCTGGAAGGTAACTTGTAGGGGCAAGGCAAGAGTGGGGCTCTGATTAGAATCTACATACCTGGGTTGGTGACTTGGGACAAAGAAGGAGAGGGGAGAGGGCTACTGGGCCAGAGAGGAAGAGGAAAGACTCCACTGAGGCAGGCAGGAAATTGAGGGACACCAGAAGAAGAAACGAATCTGGAAATGAGAGTGCAGCCTTCTGTCACGCTTGGAGAGAACACAGGAAAAGAGGATAAAGACTCATTCTCAAAAAACCAAACAAATATGGATCTCAGGCTTGCTTGTCGTGGTGAAGGCCAGGCCATAAAGAAGGGGAGGGGAAGGGGAGAGGCAAACCGGGTGGTATCTAGATGTATGGAGCCCAGAGGAAGTCCCTCCCCAGCCTGGAGGCAAGCCTGAGAGCCTGTGGAGCAGGTGAGGAGCTCAGTCACACTCAGCCACCAGCCTGAGCAGAAAGCTCCTGTTGAGAGGAGTCCGAAAGTGTCAGCTGGCCCCCCTTCACCATCTGGCCTCTGCACTGTCCTAGGGTCCAGGTGTCCCTGTGTGGTGGGGCTGTTGCTTGCAAGAGCAAAGCAGAAGTAGCAGACAGAAGGGAGGTGAGCAAGCCATGGGTAGGCATTGTGGAGGCGCCCAGGTGGCAAAGGCACATGTAGGACTCTGTTAGGAGCACCTGGGGCTGCTGGACACAGGCACTGAAACACAGAACCAACACAAAGCAGGACAGACAGCGTGCCAAGGGGGCCAGACAAATGGATGATGTGTTCTGGGGAAGGGGAGGGGAAAGGCAGCTGGATGCTCCGGGGAGTCAGAGTTGAGCCGTTGGAAGAGAGAGAGAGAGAGAGAGAGAGAGAGAGGCAGAACAGTGTTGGGGAAAGAAAGTGAAAAACAGAGATGGGGGAGGGGAGAGACTACAGGCTGGAGAAAGAGGCCTGCCTCAGTTTCCTCATTGCTCAACATGGGAATCATAACAGCACCCTCCTTCTTAGGTTTGGGAGGATTAAGTGAATACATGTAAAGCATTTAGAATAGCACCTGGCACATGGTAAATGCTCAGTAAAAGTTAGCTGTTGTGTCAGGAAGTCAGAGAAGCTGATTGTGGAAAAATTGGGACAGGCCCAAATGACTGGTTAAGAGCTTGGATTACAAGCTTTTCAGTAGGAGCTCGATATGCCTGCAGAAAGAAGACCTGGCAGGCAAGAGCAATGTGCAGGGTTTTAGGCCCATGGACACTGGTTCCACCTCCTCCTCTCAGTACTGTTATCACTTGGAACAAATGCCATGACTCTTCTGGAGGTCTGTCAGCTATTGTTTCAGGTGCCTTGGAAATGACAAAGTGATGTAGCCTGGAAAGAGAAGGCCATGGTTGCCTGGGGACTACCTGGGTAAGGAGGGGCCAGAGAAAGGGAGACAATACAGAAGATCCCGGGGTTTGAGCCAGGGTGGGGAAATCAAGGCGAGCAACAGCTTTGGAAGAAAGATGACCTTAGTTTGGACTTATTGAGTTCAAGATCAGAAAAACGTAGCTCGATGGCAATAAATGTGCAGGAGATGGTCAGAGATGTAGGTCTTGGTTCTGGGAACCATGTGCAGGGCAATAGTTGGAAGCCATGAGCACAGATGCCACCAAATCTTCATTGTGACTCTGAGTGATGTACTTCTGAGGTTCTCTGGCCCAGTATGGGATCTCGGTGGCTGGGAGAAATGTTGGCAAAAGAAAGGATGAGTGAAAGTGAATGTTCCAACCCACAGAAATGGACATTTGTGGGATATTTGAAGGAAACAGTCCCAAGAGATCCTGATTTGAGAGCTGCTGAGAGTGGGCAGTTGTTGCACTGTTCCTGGTCTCTGTATCAGTTCTAGGCCCTGGCCCTGGCTAGAAGCCAAGCCACTTCAGGTGGCCCTGGCTGCTGCTGTTGAGTTTTCTCTCTTGGTTCTTGTGTACCCCCATCCCTTCAGGCAGCCTCTGACAACCTGCATCTGCCATCTTGTCACTGCCTGGTTGTCACTCTTTCCTTAGGTTTAAGGGGGCGCCTCCCTTAAGTTTAAAAATCTGTTATATTTTAAGTGTGTCAAGCCAAAAATGTTGGCTTTGAAATACAATTGCAGTAGGTTGCATTTCATTTAGTCCTGTAATTAGGAGCCAAGACCTAGGGGCTGACATGAATATTTGTGATACCTCAAATAAATCAGTGGCTCTGGGTTCACTGGGGAGGCTTGAGGTGTTGGGCAAGCAGGCCGCAATGGAGACAAAGTTTAGACAAAATGCACTGGTGGTGGTGGTGGTATTGACAAGTAGCCACAAATTTCCAAAGCAACTGACCAGAGAATTCCCAAGATAAAAAATGGCTAAGTCCTTGGGGGCACTAGGACAAGATCTATTTTATAACCTTTCCAAAATAGGGGATTTTCAAGGGCCTAGTGCCAATGGGAAATATTGGCTATGTTGGGCAACTAACTCATTCAGTCAGCCATCAGTGGCTGAGCAACATGCTCCTGAGGCTGGGATAGCCCAGGGCGCCTGCAGTAAGGAACATTTCTTGTCTAATGCCCTCTGTCAGAGAACTGAACACTGGGAGGAAAAAATGGAGAATAATATGAACTGGGCCTTGGGTTGTGCAAACCCAGATCGGAATTCAAGCTTGTGTGTACTCTTGAGCAAAAGTCCACTCCTGCTCAAATGCATACATGTTCTTTTTCCTTCCAACTCTTCCCACAGGTACAATACTTTAAGAACCAATCCCCTTTCCCAGGTCTTGTTGCTTTCTGATTTCTCAGCCTAATCCTAAACTCGTATCTTCTTGAAAATGTCACACAGGGACGCCTGGGTAGCTCAGTGACTGAGCATCTGCCTTCGGCTCAGGTCGTGATGGGCTTCCTGGGATCGTATCCCACATTGCGCTTCCTCTGGGGAGCCTGCTTCTCCTTTTGCCTATGTCTCTCCCTCTCTCTCTCTCTCATGAATAAATAAATAAAATCTTTAGAAAAAAGAAAAGAAAATGTCACACTAACTGCAGAGATTAAGTCCACATATGCCCCTTACCCCAATTCTCTCCTTCCTCCAATTCCCCCAAGGGTGAGGCTTTGCCCGTCTTACTTCCCACGTATTTTTCCATCCAAGCTTTCTTCAAGCTTTGTTAGTTCTTAGAGGAGTCTAGTTTAGTCCCAGGGACCATTTTTAATTTCGGTTCCTCCAGGCAGCAGGCCAAATGACCTATTCAAGGCTGATAAAGAGTCGCTGACCTAGGCACAGCAAATTCTGGGAGGTGAAGGACATTTCTAGATGGTTCCAAAACAAATCCTTTTCCTCTTGTCCTTGACCCTAGGATAACCCATCGAGTCCAAAGTTGGACACAGATTGTGGAATAGAGGAAAGTGGATCAGGTGACAGTTTTGAACCATTTGTAAAATCCTGGTCAAATCAATTACCTTCTGGGCCTCAGTTTCCTTCTTTGTAAAACGATCTTGAAGGCTCCCTTCAGCTCGGAAAGTCTAAGGTCAGTTGGTTTCAGGACAGCCTTGGAAATCTGAAGCACTTCCAAGGCCTCCCCTGTCATTTGCAGTCTAGAAAGCCTACTTTCCAGGGGTCTAGTCCTGTCTTAACAGTAGATCTAAGTGTCTGGTTGGAATTGGATCTGCTTCAAATTTCCAGGAGCCACAAAGCATAAAGTGTGTAATCCTTTAAGACCTAGACCCTCATTCTCCCAGAGCAGAGCTGGGAACAGACATACCACTCTGTGAGGGACATGAGGAAGTACACGACTGGGGTTTCACTATTGTGTGGAGGGGACATGGGCTTGGGATTCTAAATAGGAAACTTCTGGGAAATACTGGGTGGAGGCTAGGGGGTGAAATGGGGGAGGCCGGGGGATTACAGACTGCTGAGACTGAGCTTAGAAGTCTCTGGGCTGGAGCATGGACAAACTGTTGATGGTGTCAGGCCAGGGAAGCCAGCTCTGGGCTAGTGCACCCCTAGCTCATGGTGCACACAGGCAGCAAGACAGTCCCCTGCCCCAGCTGTTCCAGTCCCATAGCAGCTCCTGTAGTTGTCCTTGGCTCAGAGAAGCAGAGGCGTCCCCTGAGCCCTGGCCCCCCTCTACCGCAAAGCAACTGGCTTCCATTACCCCTGACAGCTCCAGAGCAACAGCCCAGCCCCCGGCCCCAGCCTGGCTCCGTGCCGTTCCCTTTTATGGTGAAGCTGAGGGAAAGTAAGCAGTGAGGGGGGGCGGGGGGGGGAGTAGGATCTCCCTGGGGCAGAGGGCTGTAGAGCTCCAATACTTCTCCCCTCACCAGAGACCCTCAGACATCTACCCAGAGTTTTCTTTCTCCCCAGCGATCCACTCTGCTCAGAACCCACAACCCCTCTGGCTCGTCCCAGCCCTTCCCCCCTTGCCCCTCCCTCCCTGCCATCCGGGGGGTGATTTCCCACTTGGCTCAAGTCCCACGGTTTGGGTTTTGATTCCCGGAGGGTCCGCCCTATTTCCGACGCCCACCTCCGGGGGTGGGGTGGAGGGAGCGAGCCCGAGTTAGGGAGGCACCGGTCAGATCACAGGCGGGATCGTTCCACTTGGCGGATGTGGGGGCAAAAAGGGGCGCACCGAGGAGAGGAGCACCCAGCCGCCCCAGCTCTCTCCCGTCTGCACCTCCTCTCACCCCCCTCTCCGCTGCGGGAGTCAGGGAGGGGACCCTGAGGGCAGGGCCCAAAGGAAGCACCTGGCTGGGCCGAGCCGGGAAGCGGAGGGTGGGCAGCGGCGCGGGGGGCCAGGGCAGGAAGGGGGTCGGGCCGAGCGTCTCACGCGGCCACGCCGCCGCACCCTCGCCCTAGCCGGCCGCTGGGCTCCGGGGAGGCCGCCACTGGCCGGCTGCGTCCCCTGCCGCGCCAGCTGCAGCCAGCTGTGGCCAGCTGCGCTCCGCGGGCCCTAGACGCGCGTCCACGGCTCGCCCGCCCCCTACGGCGGGCCGTCCCTCCGCGGCCCCGCCCCTGGCCCCGCCCCTTGCGATGCGCCGCGGGGAGCAGGCGAGACGGCGGGGCTAGAGAGCCCGTTCCGGCCGAGCGGCACAGCCGGAAGTGCCTGGTTTGGGCTTGCGCTCGCGCTACCAACTTCCGGGCCGGGACTCTTACCTCGAGCTACTGCGCAGACCGCGTCGCCGGGAGCCCAGCCGGTCAGGTGAGAGGCACGCAAGCGCGCTCCACGGCGCCTTGGCGGTGGCTGGTCCTGGGGGCGAGGACGGGCCCCGGCCTGGGCGAGGAGTGCGCCGGCTTCAGGCTCAGCCCCTCCTCTTCTTCGCAGGATGATCACAGACGTGCAGCTCGCCATCTTCGCCAACATGCTGGGCGTGTCGCTCTTCCTGCTTGTCGTTCTCTATCACTACGTGGCCGTCAACAATCCCAAGAAGCAGGAATGAAAGTGGCGCTTTCTCCGCCCCAGGTAACGGTCCGGGGCAGTAGCGCCCAGCCCCCGGAGAGTGGAGTGGCGAGGCCGCGCCAGGGCCTGCAGGGTTCGAAACTTCAAATCAGAAAGTGTCGGGCCAAGCATGATACAGTCCAGAACTGAGCCCCCTTATCCGCACACGGTAGGGAGTGCCTTTCAGTGCCCTGCCCTCTACCCGTTAAACTGCTCCCTGCTAGAACGGGGGCGAGTTTCCTAATCCTTCTCAGCCCCCGTCTTCATGGTACCCTGATGCCCAAGTTGGGGTTTGGATACAAGGAGGCACTGACACCAGTAGAAATAAAGGTGCTGAGGATGCTGTCTATCCAAGTATGAGGATTAGGGCTCTTCCCTTAAGTAGCCCTCACTTCTCTAAGGTTGTTTAGGCTTTTATTTAGGCAGAATGTGCGTGTGTGTGTGTGTGTGTGGTTGTAAAGATGGAGATTCTGGGGCAAGAGGCACTGAGTGACGGGTTGGCTACTGTAGACCCAAGTCCTAGAGAGAGGCGGGGGTGTGGGGGAGCCTTAAGTGTGGGTCTGAAATGTAAAGGGGGAACAGGCTGGATGGGAGTTGATGCCTGAAGGATTTCTCCAGAGGAAAGTTGCAGTATTTTCCTTACCTTGGGTCTTTCCCCCTCTTTTCTAGGGTTCCAGGACATAGTCTGAGGCAAGATGGAGGGTATGAGGGGCCTTCCCACTTCACTTCATCCCTCTACCCATCACAACATACAAAGCAACTACACCTGGATTTTTCCAAACAACTTTTATTTCCTCAAAGTCTTCCTTAACCCTATGGAACAAGAAGCTGCCACTGAGTAGGGCCCAGTATAGGAGCTTTCTTTTCTACTCCCTACCCCCAATATAAAAATATAGATATATATTTTTTGTGGTCCCAAAATCTTGTGCTGTGGGGGGGATGGGGTAGCAGGTTCCTGCTTTGTCCTGTCTCAAGGTGATGCTCTGCGATGCCTCAGAACAGCGTGGCTGGCATCCAAGAAGTTATGGTTGTCACATGGAATCAACAGCTGAGGGAGGGGACTAGCACATTCCTCACTGCGTTCCCCATCTTGGGGCTATATCCTGGACATCAAGGTTGAGGCATCAGACCCGGGGGGAGACAGTGAGTGGAGGAGATTTAGGGACAAAACAAACCTCAGGTTGGGCCAAGGGCCCCCCGCTGTAACAAATCCGGGACTGGGAGTCAGATAGACTACAGGAAATAGAAAAGGCAGGGGCAGAGCGGGGCCGTGGGGGCCCAGTCTGAGGCAGCCTGCAACAGAGAAGAGAGAGGAATCAGGGTTGTGAAAACTCTGCCCCTCTTTTGGTCTGTTTGCCAGGGGATGGGAGAGATGAGATGGGTAAGGATAGAGAGATTGAGTACTGCACAGTGGGCTGATGCTGGAATGAGCCAGCTCCTAGGCCTTAGGCCCTAACAAGAAGTTGTTTTCTTGTCCGCTGGAGTGAAGACAGGCCATGATGGGAAAAAAAAAAATCAGGGACGAGATTCTTAACGAAAGTACCTTTAGTCTTTGGGGGGTTAGAGGGTGTAGGGAAGGAAGAAAATTAACCTGAATGGCAGAAATGGGAGTAAAGGGACAGAAGTGAGGTGGGGTGAGGGACTGGACCCGGGTGCTCACCCTGGTGCAGAGTGGGGTCCCGGCTCCGGCTCACTGCTCTCCCTGGTCCGGGGTATAGGGGATGTGGGGCCCGCAGAGCCGCTCATCCCTCTGCAAGTCGGCGGTGAGCCCCGGCCCAACCTGGGCCTAGCCTGTATGGATAGGGGGTGGGCTAAGAGGCTGTATTCTTCCTTTAACTGTTTTGCTTCTGAGTTTCCTTCTAGAATTTCCATGGGTAAGAGTGTAGTATAAGTGTCGACAGTCTGACTATTCACTCCAAGTCTTACTTAAGTAGGGGAGGCAGAAGATCCATCATTTAATCTCCACAGCTGTATCATGGCTAACATTTGGCTAGACAGAGAAGCAGTGTATGGAAAGAGGTTGGAGAATCGGTAGATGCTCCCTCAGAGCCTTGTGTCCCTCAGCCCCTGCCAGAGCAGCTTAGGCTTCACCCATCCGGCCTCTGCCTCTACCCAGCTTAAGCCAATTTAGCTTGGGGATCTGGACTGAATTGGAGTTGGTGGCACAGCTGTTCTTAGGAGCAGCAACCAGATGTGTTACCTGGGGAATCCGGGACCCCTCCTGGCGGGAACTCGCCTCGGGCAGGTCTGGGCAGAAAGAGAGGAGAAGCTAAGGGCAGGGGCAGGCAGAGCCAAAGCTAGCAGGCTGAGGTTGGGTTATATCTGGCAGGGACATGGGTGGAAGCAAGAGACCTGGCTGAAGGGACTGGGGACACTGGACAGACAGAGGCACTCAGGCAGCAAGGTAGCTTTCTGATATGGTTGAGGGGAGAGGTTGTAAAGCAGTGCTGAGCATTTTCCCTCCCACTACCCAGATGAACAGTGCCTTGCTAGGCTCTGCCAGAGTTGTTTTGCTGGGGGCTGGGGAAGACCCAAAGATGTTACCTGCAATCGTGTCCTGATACAGGGGATCCGAGGTCCCAGCAGCCCTTTCCCAATCACCATGACAGCCTCTGGCTTGTCCCCTGAGGACATGAATGAGCAGCTGCTCCCTAGGAAACAAAGGAAACTGCTATCATGGGTAGTGGACTGTGGAAAAGGAGAGGTAACTTCCTCTAGATCAGGGTCTCTCAGTCCTGGCAATATTGACATTTGGGCTGGATAATTCTTTATTGTGGGCGGCTGTCTTGTGCATTGTTGAATGTTTAGCAGCCTTCCTGGCCTCAACCCGCTAGATAGCATATCTTCTCCTGCCCTGTCCCCATCAAAACAACCAGACATGTCTTTCAGACCTTGCCACATGTTCCCTAGTGGGTAAAAGGGCCCCTGGTTGAGAGCATGGCATGCTCTAGTCTGGTCCAAGGGCTGTAGTAGCAACTTGGAGCTTGAATCAGAGCCCACAGGGCTGAACTTCTCTGTGAATTTATAGACCTTAGAGCCTATCCCATCCAAATGAGTGTTTAAGGATCATATTAGTACCCAAGACTGGTGGATTGAGGGCTACCCATTGAAGACAGTTGACAGGTTGGGAGTAGCAGGCTCTGAGGGAATTAGAGGATGTTGGACTGGAGTCTTATGTCTCATTCCTATCCAGTCCTTTACACAGCTAGGGGTATAACTTAAAAGGAGACCAGGCAGCCTAGGTTTTATGTGGATGATATGGTTACACAGCATTTGCCGTGACGACAGGTGAAAGGCCTATGCCTTTTTTCGTTCTTCTGTTTTGTCTAATGTTGCCCAACTCCTGGAGTCAGGAAGCTCAAAGTAGCAGGTAGTCAGGTTGTTCAACTTTGAAAATGAGGATTAAGTGAGGTAATGTGCTTAGAGCAGTGCCTGCCACATAGTAGACACTCAAGAAATGGTAACTATTATTTTATTATTCAAAGACAGTTCCAGCTTCCTGTACAAGGACATAGGTGCTTTAGGGGTTTAGGATAATCCAGGAGGCTAACTGATGCTCCTGGTGTGCAGAGGGCCACCTTACATCAAGTCAAGAAAGATGTCCAGGTCAGGTAGCAAAGGAGCTGAAGGGACTGATTTAAGCCTCGTAGAGAGACTGGTCTATACCCTTGGTGCTAGGGAAGGAAGGAGGCTGGTCAACCTAGATTTTGGTGGCAGTGGGTACAGACCTGATATGCTGAGTGAGCTGGGCAGCAGACAGGAGCCCATGCTGTGTGAGGAGACCGGGCTAAAGCTAGCAGGATTTGGGGATGGGGCCAGGCTGCTTGAAGTAGGGCGATGGGTCAGTGGCTGCTGCCGCCGTCTCCTGTCCTGGCTTCGGGGCTCTGAGCAGAAGGGACACAGGAGATAAAAGGGCAAATAGATGAGGCCCTGGCACTCCACTGCCCTGCTGGGGCCCCTGCTCAGAGGATATCGGCTCTCAAGCTTGTCCTCATACCAGCACCCCACTTCAGAAGTAAATCTAAGATGGGTAGAAAGACCTCTGACATTTATCCCAGTTATCCAGGCCACAGCCAGCTCTTACCCACCTCCTTGTGGCTAACCAGCCTACTCACTTGCCAGTTCATTCTTCTGGCAGAGAACTCCCTGAGCTTGGCTTCTGAAACATAGCTCCTCTAGGTTCTCCTGCCTCTTAATTGCCCCTCTTCATCTCTTCCTGTCCCCAAATGCCAGTGTGCCCCCGCCCCCACCCCTCTGCCTCAGCCCAGTCTACCCTTGGTCCCCTCCTGCTCTGGTATACTCTAAACTCCCAAACTGCTTTCTGGCCCTTTCCCTGGAAAGGTCAGAGGTCTACTGGCATTTCTACTAGGTAATCTCTCATGACTCCAGCAAAACTCATTTTCTCCCATCCTTTCTTCTGTTCTTATCTTGGTGAAAAATGAACTAGAAACCTTGTTCATCTTTTGACTCCTTGCTTACATTTAGATTTGTGTTTAACCAAATCTGGACAACACCACCTCTGCCTTTGCTTGGATTTCTTCTTCATTCTCCCTTGCCATGGCCAGTGTCCAGAAAGAGGTCTTTATCTCTCATTCAGGCTTTTAGGGAAAAAAAAATTCCTGCTGGTTGCCCTACCTCTTTCCTTTTACAATCCATCTTTCTCACAGGTGCCTGAATGAAAAATCATTTGGTTTCAGGGAAAGGGGAGATACCGAAGGTCTTTTTTTTTTTTTTTTTTTTTTTTTTTTTTTTTTTTAAATTTATTTATGATAGTCACAGAGAGAGAGAGAGAGGCGCAGAGACACAGGCAGAGGGAGAAGCAGGCTCCATGCACCGGGAGCCCGATGTGGGATTCGATCCCAGGTCTCCAGGATCGCGCCCTGGGCCAAAGGCAGGCGCCAAACCGCTGCGCCACCCAGGGATCCCCCCGAAGGTCTTTTAAAGGATAAATTCTCAACCTTTTCATTTTAACATGGCCTTTGGCCTTTAACATGGCTCCATCCATTGTGGATTCAGTGAACCCATCATTGGTAGGATGCTGACTTGATCCTTCATACCTTCCACTGTAGCTCCATGGCTGCTAGTTGTGTGGCTCATCTGCAATGTCTGTCCCCTCTTCTAGTCAAACTTTACACGTCCCATCTCAGATGTCACCTCTGTGAAACCTCCTTTACCATCACAGGTAGAATGAACTGTTCTCCCCCCTTCATTGTCCTTGGTTCACTTGGGTAGTAATTGTTTTATGGTTTTTGTTTCCTTAATGAAATAAGTTAGTACATGTAAAGTAGTTATGATAGTGCCTAGAAGTAGTACTCAATAAATCTTAAGTAGTATTCTACTTGGAGCTTGAACCTCTTGAGGATAGAGACTTTGTCTTTTCCAGTCTATATGTCCTGGTGCCTACAAAATTCTGCCTAGAGAACTAGAGACTTTAGTAAAGTCCTGAATAGCAAATACCCACTGTAGGCCACAGGCTGACTCAAGAATCTCTCTGAGTTTAAGGACATATGCTTATAACCTGTGTGGCAGCTCTCTCTGGTTCATATCTTGTGGCTAAAGTCTCACTGCCACAAGCTCTGAGAGCAGATGGTGGCTGGATGGGGTAGGGAGGCTTTCAGGTTTGGCAGGCCCTTCCTCATCACAGAGGGACAACAGATGCCAATTGCTCTCAGACCAGATGAGCTGTTAACCTTCATGGAGCTGAATTCAGTGGAGGTCCCAGGATGCCAGGTGGCCCCCAACAAAGCAACATGTATTGGACAGAAAATACCTCTAATTCAGAAAGTAGGTGACAATAACCATCTTGTCCAGCTATACTGTGCAGTAGCTAGCAGTGACAAGGCTACTTTTTGGAAATCCCCAACCGGATTTTTAAAGATTGATACTGAAATGAATAAGGAACAGAAGAAAGAAAGAGATTTTAGGAGAGAAGCTATTTTGGCTCTGAAAAGTTTGTTGAGATGCTGAGTCAAGAGTCAAAAGTAGAGCCAAGAGTCAAAATAACCAGACCTGTCAACTTTACATCAATAATAAACAAACCACAACAATAAACAGACTGTACGGTGCTAATAAGAGGTGACATAGCAGTGAAGGACAAGAGAAGTCAGAGATTCATGGCTTCAGGCAACCTGAAGTCTCTAATCACCACCAATGACTGAGAAATAATGTAGAACCCAGACCTGGGTAATTCTTTAGTAAAACAGTGATAATTAGGATAATGTCCAAATGACAGCGCATAATAGGCAGAAATGAACGTGAACTGGATGGAAATGTGGGTTTCTAGAGGGTCTGAGGAATACCTATACACAGAAGTATGCTGAAATTATGTTAAAGGATGAAGCCTCACCCACCCAGGAAAGGTAAGAAAGAGGGCAAGTAAGAAAGCAAGTGGAAGTTTTTGGAACATTTGTAGGTTGTAGCAAGAACTGAGTAGCGCTCTAGAAGTTAATGAAGCAAAACAGGCGTGATGTAAAAAATGTCCGCCTGAATGTAGGTATTCTGGGAAAGATACTATGGATACAACTCAAGAATCCTGCCCCTAATGAGAGTTTAAGGAAGGGAGACCAGTCTGGTTTAGGAGAGAGGCCTAATTTTGAAAGAATAAGGTATTTAAAGATAGCATTTTAACCCACACTTAGACTGTCTTAAAACCTGGCCGGGCCTGCCTGTAAATTTGGCAATGTGAGCACACAGCCTAATTTCTCATGTTTTGACTTTTGTCCCTGGTATAATCCAGGCCTACTCAGTCCTCGAGACTGTTTAAGGGAGGAGCCCTAGCTCTGTTTTATTTCTTGGTTCTAAGGTAAAGAGTCAGTAGCTTAAGGCTGAGTGCAGTGATATGTGAATCAGCTTTGCTTCCAGAGGTTGTGAGACTGTACTTTATTGTAATCAGCTAGAGATTCCATTTTGGAATAGTTCTAGGGTGAAGGTCTGAGGTAGAGGCAGACTGCCCTCACTGGTGCAGGAGTCAGAATCAATATTCTAAAAGTCTCATGACTTAGAAGAGTGGTTTTTCTGGCTTGGGCCTGGGTCTTGCATCATCATCCTGAGACATCTTTGGAACTGTCCCTACGTGTAGCACCTTAGATCTTCCCGAATTGCTGGGATGATCACAGACCTGATTTATGCTCTCTGAAGGGTGGAAAGGTGAGATAAGTATTTATTTGGCCCCCTGCTTCTTGCCTTTTATTCATTCAACATATATTTATTGATCATTTAATAAGTGCTAGGTGCTAAGGGAATAAACATGTTAGGAGACATTACCTGCCCTCAAATAAGCTTTAATCTGCTCTCTCCCATGAAACTAGTGATGGTGCTCAAGGCATTCTTCCTATGTCCTCTGAGTCACTTTTCAAAGGAACTTCCACTCCACGGTGGGACTTGAGCTGCTCTGCCAAGAGTGGCCTGGCAGCTGAGCCACGGCATGGAGGCGGCCAGGGAAGAGTTCTAGTAACTACAGTGGATGTGCCAGAGCTGAGAGGGAGGACAGTGGCGGTGGTAGGATGCCAACTGATGGCCTCCACTTTGACGTCATCCCTTGTCGTTTATACCAGGATCTCGCCAGGTAGGCCAGTTTCAGTTATTGAGTGAGACTTGGCCTGAATCCAGGGCCAGGACGAGAATAAAGTACCTGGGGTGCACGATCTGAGAAGGCCTTGGCCTGACCCTGATCCTTGGGCGACCCACTGGCCTCACCTTCATCCTATGCCCTGCATAACTGCTAGGAGAAGCTGGCTGACTTAGCTACTCTCTCTCCAGCATGCCTGCCTTCGAGCTCTGTTTGTGTCTCCTTTTGTACCAGTATCTTAGGGGCTTTTGGCTTCCCTGACTCAGTCATTGGACTAGCTATTCCTTTGCCCTTGCCCTCTTCTGCAGCAAGAGCTGCTGCTAGCTCCTGCTGGATGGAAGCCTGACTGCAGAGCCAGGAAGGTTGCTGCTCAGGACCTGTTGTGCAGCTGGGGGAACTAGGTAAAGAAGCTCCTGTCTCTGCGGTCAGAGGGTGGTGGGGGTCAAGGCTTCATCGGAGTCTCTTGCAGCCTACTGTCCCAGGAATATTCCCGTTCACCTGGAGTTCCCTTATACGTTGGCCTTCTAAAATGCCACTCTCCAGCTTTGAGGATAGGGCCTGAGATGATGAGACTAGTCTCCTGAACCTCTACCTTAAGCTTCTGGCTGCTTAGATCTTTTCGGAAATTTTCTGGATAGCCCAGTCTCACCCTCTGTTTTAGCCAATAAAGGACAGTCATGAATTAAATGTATAGTTAAGTGTGATATTATTTTTATACATTAGTGGAAAAAAATATACTAGTTTACAAGTCAGAAAAAAATTTTTGTTAAGTCACAATCTCAATTTTGGGTTTGGAAAGTATAGCTGCTTTATAGTTAGGTCTCAGAGATAACGGGAGTTGTGTTCTTCCTATCTTAGAAGACACAGTGCCTGGGTGTGGCAGGGGCTAAAGAGCCGGATATGTTGAACCAGGAAATAGTGTAAAGCTACAAGACTGATCAACTGGACAAAGTTGTTTTTCTGAGGGTTGGTTGAAGATGCCAAGTCCAAATACAGTCTGCATCGCAGGTCCCTATCCTAAGCCAGGGCTAGTCTTTTTTGGAGTCCTATTAGGGATTGTAGGAATTGAAGCAGCAAAAATTGTAGCACCTGAAGTCAAGATTCCAGCACTCTGACCTTTCACCTTCTTACAGTATTCCTGTTTGGTATCATTAGTAACCCCCTTTCCAACCCTCTATGACTTTAGACACATAGTTTGTCAGGTCTTACAAATATTTACCCAAGTCCCCACGTGTCTCTTATTCAAGCCAGCTCTTTTTTTCTGCTTCTTGGCTCACTGACCTGGGGGGACATTGCTTATCACTAGCTTTACTTGAGTTTGTTGATGATGCCTAGATCCAACCTTTTCTGCAGGCTGATTTTTCTGCCTGCAGGATATCTCCATATAGAAAGCCCACGACATCCAAGCATGTCTAAAATAGATAAACCTAGGGGCACCTGGGTGGCTCAGTGGCTGAGTGTCTGCCTTTGGCTCAGGTTGTGATCCTGGGGTCCTGGGACTAAGTCCCACATCAGGCTCCCCACAGGGAGCCTGCTTCTCCCTTTGCCTATGTCTCTGCCTCTCTCTGTGTCTCTCAGGAATAAATAAAATCCTTAAAAAATAGATAAGCCTCAGCACTTTATTTCCAATGTCCTAACATCACCATGATTCTTTCCTTTGGCCTGTAGCCTTGAAGCTTTTAGTTGGCCCTTCTTCCACCATCATTGAACCTTGCCGCCTCTATTTCTGATACATATATTCACCTCCTTGCCCGTCCCTGGTACAGCCATTAGTCATCTCATATATGAACTATGGTGAGGATTCCCCTCCCCCTGCCTACCTGATACATAGAGTTCACAGGCTGCTCTTCCATAAATCTTTTGTTCCCATCATCCTCTGAAGCACACAATCATTGCAGTATGTCTTAACTCATCATCTTTGTTTTCAAGACATTTCAACTTCTTCCTCCTACCTCTCTTCACCTACTTTCTGTGCTTGAAGGGCTTGGCCCTTTGAGCCAGCTAGGTATATTTGCTTCTTGTCCTATGTAGCAGTGCTGGTCCTGGCTACCATTCTCATCTCTGGAATGTTTTTATCAGGCTGTATACTACCACACATTCTTCAAAACCATTTCTCAACTGAATGCTCTTTGCCTGATTACTTTTGAGTTTATCTAGGATGGTGGCTCCTCAAGTCCCATGTTATAATGAGTGTGTGCTTCTCTGTTCTGTATACTGTCTTGGGTCTGTTTCCTGTAAGGAAATACTTAGTCCCAAATATGCCACTTTCTCTTAGCTATTTGGGGGAAGTAAAAAAGACACGAATACATGTCCCTCACTGAAGGAGCTTCATACAGCACTCTGCATTGGGGTGGGGGTGGAGCTGATAATAAAATACTGATTAAAAACTGCCTAGAGTCCTCCGGTGAGGACCTGGACTTGGAGAGGACTCTTTCCTATTTCTCTTTTGTAGTCAGGGAAGGGGAATTTAGGATGCTGACATTCCTTACCAGGAACTATGAGTAGAGAGATATGAGAGATTGACAAAAAAGAAAAAAAAGAAAAAAGGACAAGAAATTAGAGGAAGTTTGAATAGTAAAAAGTATGAATAACTCAGCTACTGATAGCTGTGAAATCCTGGACAAGTGACCCTTCCACAGCCTCTGTTTTCTCACCAGAAAAATGGAAACACCATCCATACCACAGGTCCTTGTGAGGATCAAATGAAATATATACGTAATACTGTTTTGTTCACTGTTTAATGCTATTTAAATACAGGGCATTATTCTTTCATACTGTCCTTCAAACACAGTGGACAAAAGCATCCTCTCCCCATGGTGGGGAGAATCTCAAGGAATGGGGCTTGGAACATACGTGGGGGTAACTGCGTTGCTTATCAGGGCTAAAACGTCTTCCTGGTCAACGATGCTCAGGACCACTGCTCTCTCCCCTGTGGCTGCTCTAACCAGTGCAGTCAGATTGCCACGCCCACTGGCCCAATGTGTGCTTCTGGTCTGTACCAGGGGAAGTGCTAATGAGGACAAGTGCAGCCTGAAGACCCTGCAGGACTCTTAGCTCCAGCTTACAAAAACCTCCATGTTCTTGCAGGATTTCTCCAGCCTAGAGGCCATGTACAATACTGACTTGGGAGTTAGTGTTCTAGAAGTGGCACTACAATGATCTCGCTGCACCAAAGTCAGAGTCACTCCCAAGGAATGGTTCCATAGTCCTTCCTCTTCTTTTCCCCTAAGGCCCACCTGTTTCTGTTACACATTTGAACCCAGAATCTCTTATCAGGCAGGGTGTCCTCAAGCCAGGCCTAGGGGTACTGATACCCAGTTGAGTGGCTGTGGCCACTGCTGGATGAGGCCAGACTGTTGCTTTGTAAGCCTCAAACAGAAGCTGTCTGTAGTTGTTCCATTTTTCTGTGGAAGAGCTGGAATCCTCATACCGCTGAGTAGGCTCTGAAGCCAGGAACAGTTTCATCCCAGAGAGACCTTGAATCGGGGTCTCCGGCTCTATATCGCTGCAGTCTGCAGTGTGAGGACATTTCCTTATACTGCTCCCTACAAGACAGCCTTGGCACCATCCCTGATGTGGAGGCTCTGCACTGGAATGTGGCCCTACTTCAGCTTGTGTTTTGTCCCTGGGGATCCCCCTGCTCCCCAGCATGTGCCAAAGCCCGGGTGCCCAGGACTCCCGCCTGGGCTATGCACAGTACTGCTCTGGAGCTGGAGCTCATGGCGCAGGGAACACCAAGGTCGCAGGAGAGGCTGCAGGTTCTGCTATAAACTAATTTTATTGATTCACCCCTTGGTCCCAGCCAAGCGTATATCTTCAAGCTCTCACTTCCCCCAGCAGTGCCCCAAACAACTGAACACCTGTTGCAGGGGCTCCCAGACTGGCTTACCTCTGACGGGGCCCAGCACCCGGTGGCTGACCTTTTGAGTGCTAGAGCCCAGACCTGGCAGCCCTGTAGGCCGACTGCCATGAAAAGGAAAGCTGGGGGAGTTCTTCATCTGTGGAGAGTTCTGTTGGCTGCTGCTGCTGCCACCAGCACTTGTGCCAGTGCTAAAACTGCGTGCTCGGCTCAAGGGATTTTCAGAGCAGGAAACAGGCAAGCCGCTGCAAAGAAGCAGATGCCAGTTAACCCTGGGCCAGGGAGGTTGTGTCCCAAGGCTTTCCCCATGGTCTGATGCTCAGTAAAGCTTCACCCCTGGGGTAATAAGCATAGGGACTCACTGCAAGGGAGAAGGGAGAAATTTGTGTCCATGATAGTGTCTAACCTGGGGCATACCAGCTGATCTCAGAATGCCTCAGAGCCCTTGTTCACACATACCTGTTCTGCAGAAAGCGTTCTAAGAGCTATGGGGCTCTCTGGGCAGCTTTAACTCTCGGTGAGCTCCCCACCTTATTCCTTCAGTGTCAGCCCTTGGACCTGTCGTCACTCCCAACCGCTGGAAGCCAAGACCCGCCCCCACCTCCATCGCAATTAGATTTAATTCTGTGCAGGGCTCTGGAGCAGGAATCCCCTGACCTGGTTTTCAGATGCCTAGGAAGTATGTCGCTTGAGGTAAAAGGGAAGAGGATCCCAGTTTCAAAAAAAAAATGCATTAATCTTACCAATTATAATTTACTCTGAAAATATTCCTTGGAACTCCTTGCTCTAGAGCCCTGTTCCACTTTCCTACCCTTTCCTCCTCCCGCCCTGCGGGTCTTACTTGGTACTTTTGGGTGGCGTGCGAGAGCCTCTCCTCTTGCTGACACTCACGTTCACAGTGCTGCTCAGGCCACGGCTGCTGCGCACGTGTTTCAGCATCCAGGCACGGAGGTTCGTGAGGCTGCTATGCTCTGACAGTATGATTCGGGGCCACGGATTGCATTCGGCCATGTCCAGAGCTGCAATGGCCATAGCTCGTCCCACCTGTGGGGAGTCCCACATGGCTCAGTGTCCGGGCTCCCGCCCCAGGCCGCGGTGCTGGGGTGGGTCGCAGCGGAAGAGAAGGCCAGGCCAGGCCTCCATTGTTCTCAGTGGGTAACCTACATTTTTGTGCCAGTGCTGTTTATCTCAGCAGAGCGAAAGCTGCTTCCTGGACTACTGCTCGTTTTGGGCAAGAGCAGGTAGGTTTTCTGGCTGGTACCAGGAAGGGGTACTCCCAGCAGGAGAAGCCGTTTCCATCTCTTCTATAACCTGCAGCTCTTTCTACCTTTCTTGTGTGCCCCAGGACCCCAGAGGTCAAGGCCAGTGTAGAGGTGATGCTTGTAAGCCCAGGAAGCAGGAAGATAAGCTCAGAGGCAAAGAATCTGACTCAGATGTGCTGGGGGTTCTCTGTGGTATAGGGTGAGAAATAGTGCCTGCTTGTCCTCTCAGTACCGTACGGTCCAGGCCTGCCCCTTAGATTAGCTGAAGAACGTTACTCAGTGGTGAGATGGTGACAGGTGGGGAGCCTCTCTTCAGAGGACTGGAGTCAGGCCACAGGAGTAAATGCCCTTCTGGCCTTGGAGGTTCCCCCTTTCACCACGCACCCCACGTATCCATACCTGCTCGAACAGCTCCACAGTGTATCTGGAGGGGAAGGCCGGCGGGGGAGGGGGGCTGGCACGCCCGTTGTCATGGCAGGCGGCAGGGATGCTGTTCACGGAGCGCCCCGTGTTGTAGTTGCATTCAAGTGTGTAGCTAAGACACAGAGACTTTATTAGTGTCCTGCCTGGACAGAGTCAGAACAGAACCATCCATGGGGGACAGCCTAGGTGGTCTAAGAAGTAATCGCTTGGAAAAAAAAAATGCATACAAACAAAATGCTAAGCCCTAGCCTCAGCACTGTTATCACATACCCAGGAAGTCCCCAAAAGACCAGAGTCCCAGACTAAGGACAGTGATGCTAATGGCAAGCCTGGCTTTTGAGAAGGCTTGGGCTACACCCCTGCTCTTCAGACAGTCCAGACTGGGTGTTGTTTTCCTTAGGGAAGGGGCTTCATCAGCTGCATCCCAGCTTCCAGCCAACCTGTGGATTATCCCTGAGGCTTTGTAGATTGCAACTCGGCCACTTCCCTCCTTAGACTGGCCATCTCTGCGGTCTCGGGCATACATGTTCTTCTCTGAGAAATTGCAGCCCTGGAAGTCGAAGTGTGCTGAGTTCAAGGAGATGAGCTTTGGATACAGCATATTTTCCACCTGTTTGGGGGAGGAAAAAGGCAACTCAGGAGAGATGGACAGAAGGAAGAAATGGGCAAGGAAGAGATGGCAAGCTGGGGACCATGTGACTAAACCCACGGTGGATACCATTACAGCCACTGGCAGTCGGCAGTGTTCTTGGAATTCTCACTGTATGCCTGATGTTATTTCCAGGTGTTGGAAAGGTACAAGTCCACCTCCTTTTAAGCCCTTAGCTTCTTCTCTCCAATAGTGCAAATTTTTTCCTTTTCCCCTGGTTTCCTAAACTCTAGAATAAAGACTACAGCACTGATAGCTTGACCTTCGTTCAGAGGTCATGATGTAATACCTGAGACACAAAGCCCCACTGCCATCCCTTCTTTGCCCTTTGAAGCTTGTTCAGAGGCAAGAATACCTCTTGCAGCCGCAGGCCTTCCTGCCAAAAGGCCACCTTCCCTCTGTCCGTGGCCTAACCTTTATCTCTTGACGTGCAACAATCCCCACACTCACATGATACTCTGTGGACCCCCTACCTGGGTGCTCTCATCACTAAAGTTGTTTCCATACATGAAGCAGCCCCTTTTGGATGCATGTCCGTGCAGGTCCACATAGTAAGCGACACCACTCTCTTTAGGGGGGATGGTGTCGGGGGCTGGCTGCTCAAGCTCAGCAGACTGTTGTGGCATAATCCACACACCGCTGGGCTTCTGCTCTGCTGGCTTGGTCTGTGTCCAGGCTTCAGGGTTGTCCCCATCAGATGCATGGCCAAGGTGACCTTCGTTTTGGAGATTGTTGGCCTTCTCGAGGTCGGAAAGGTGAGCATCAGGAGGGAGCTGAGGACTGTGCTGGTGCTCAGAGGGACTCGGGGGGTTCAGACGGGAGTGCACGTGGTGGTAGAGAAGCACAGCTTTGGCCCCATAAATGGCTGGGTGCAGGACCGCATCAGGCTTCAGGTACTGACGGTTCAGATTCACTCCACGTGAGTCTGTGCTGTAGGAAGACAGGGACTAGAGCAGGGTCGAGCCAGATGGGCCAGGGGGGAGACGTGAGAGTGGATGAAACGGGGGCCATGGTAGACCAACTTACAGAATGAGGCTCAGGTTGCATTAGGAAGGAAAGAATTGAGGACAGGCCCTCTCCTTGATCTGCTGTCACCCCTCCCCTAGAGACCTAAGCACAGCTCCCTCTATGCAGGTGAACCTGCAGTTATTCTAATTCTACTCCTTCCAGAGAGTTCCTCATGTGCCACATTCCTTCTCTGGTCCCTGGACAACGAGATGGGCTTGTCCTTGTTTGGATGCAAGAAGATTGGGAATACAAAAGAAGTTAAAGAAGAGGCTGACAGTATTTCACTGAGATAGAGGACACGAGGAGGGCTGGGAACAATCCTGACGGGCTGGGGAGGCTTCTTACCGGTAGTGGCCCCGGACCACACCATCAGGGTTCAACATGGGAATCAGCTTAAAGACAAAGAGGCGACGCAGGGTTTGAGCCCGGGGGTCATCAGGTCGAAGGATGAAGTCCAGAAAGCCATTGAAGACAAAGCTAGATGGAGTCTCCCCAGGGTGTACCCTACTGCTTAAGAAGAATATCTGAGGTGGAGAGGAGAGCGGTCATTAGGCCAGTTACTCTATAGGTCCACTCTAACAGGATACTCTGGGCTGAGGGGAGGCAGGGGCGGGCAGGAATAGCCACTGGATTTCCAGCTGGCTGAGTCTGCAAGTGGAGTAGAAGCGGCCATGCTTGCCTCCCAAAGCAGACTAAGGATACCCAGAGATAACATGGCCTTAAGCTATCAGCAGGGTCTGAAGCTAAGGAAAGGCCAAGGTACTATCTTTAGGCTATTCACACTCACCCTCTTGCCTGTGAAACAGAATGGTCGGGGGGTGCCGGTATCAGGAAATAGCTGCTCTAGGCGGGGCTCTCGATCTTCTTGAAGCCCATGGCAGGAAGTGATCGTTAGCAGATCTACACGAAGTCCATCCAGAGAATAGCAAAGGATCTCCCGATGGTAATAGATGGTATCCAGGGGGCTGTGGGGACAAAAATCATTAAGCCAGGAGAAGTCCCTAAAGTCCTAATGAGGTGAGCTTTATCACCAGCCTAGGCTTTGTAGGATCTGGTCTTTTACCCTACCCTTTGGGACCTTATAGTCCCTTGTGATGTTAAATGAAGCTGAGGATTCTGCGTTGCTAGAATGCAGAATACAGGACAGGATGAACTTATTGTTTTTTCCCCAGTTTATGGCTCCCTATGATAGATCACTTTGTGTAACAAGGGCTTGTCCTCTGTTGGGACAGAAAGAAAGGTGTGCTGAGCAATGGCAGTGCTGAGTTCTGGATAGCTGATGGGAGCTGGGATATTAAGAGGCTTGAACTGGGCAGGTGGATGAGTAGAATGTAGATAGTGATATGGTGAGATCAAGGTCATATACATATTTGTCAAAGGTACCCAAAGTCCCACATTCTGTACAGAAAATAGAACTGGTGATGTTTTGTTTTAGGGCTCCTGGGGAAAGTTCCAGAAGTAGTAGAGGTGCTGTCTGGTCTAGGACTGTATGGCATGAGTAAGGATGGGGTCGGCACCTGCTATGGGTAGGGTGGTTCTCCAGAAAGCGCTGGTCTAGCTGGTTTAGCAAATCCTGGCAGTCACTATAGGAGAAGGGGTAGCAGAAGGCGAAGAAGGTGGTGGCCCCACGGCCCTCCACGAAACGGTGTACAAAGGATAACACAAACTGCGTCTCTGTCATCTGAGAAGCAGAGAAGGAAGAGGGAGAGGCCATTGGTGTGAGAACGAAGATCCCACTGGGATCACCAGGAACTGATCTTACACCCTCAGCACAGTGACCAATTTCCCTCCCTCTGGGACTTTCCATATGACAGTTGGCTCCTTCTAGGCTTCCTGAGGCAGGGGCTTATCTTGGACTCCAGCAGATACCAAAACCTGGTGTGCCGTCTGGCTGGTACTCCGTATCGAGGCTCACTCCTCTTTCCTTTCCCTCCTCTACTTTTAGCACCCCAGTCTGCCTGTCCTCCTCATGGAGAACTTACCTCGAAGGTGGGCCGATCTCGAATGCGTTCCCAGCGCGGCCGGGTGGGCAGTGTGCGCACGAAGGGAGCCATGCCCTGGGAATACAGCTTGCTTTGCTTATTCATGTTCATAATGTTGATCTTGATGAGTTTCCCTGGAGTTCCTCCCCGGACACTGAAGTAGAACCAAGACCTGAGGGCCAGAGGAGGAGAAACGGGTTACTGTAGACTGAGGTTTGGAGTGAGGATATGTGGGACAGCTAGAGCAAACGAAATTGGGGAAGGCCTGTTCAGTTAAGGAGGAGGCAAGGAGAGAAGGAGTGTAGGGAGAGGGAGGGTAGCGATGGTGTAAGCTGTAAGAGAGCTAACTGAGCATGGAGTTGGGGGGACATGACATCCCCTCTTTTTTCCTCCTTCCACCCTTTACTGCTTTCTTCTTACCTGTTCCCATTCTCAAATTCTGTTTCAGCACAGTCTGGTCGGGTCCACACGTTGAACTCATAGTCAGGGGAAGAGGCAATGCTGCTGATGGGAGCTGATGCCCCCCCACCTGCTCCTCCTTCCCCATCGCTAGACACAGATTCCACCTTCTCCACGTGGGCTAGGTTCCCTGAATCAAAGCGAGAACTGAACAGCAATCCCCCACAGCGCAGCTCCATGGTGAGGCTGGGAAAGCATCCTCCTGCCCACTCTGGCCCTGAGAGCTGGGGGAAAATGGGGGGTGGCGTAGGAAGGAGAAGGAAGAAAAATGAAAACAAGTGTTTTGGGTCTCCCAATAAAGCTGTTCTTAGGGAGTGCCCTGAAAAGCAAGAGGCTCTTTCCACCTCAGAAAAGGGAGACGTGGCCTTCCAGCAAAGGCTAAGAGAAACCACTTTTCTGTCCTCACGCTAAGGGTTATAACTGACCTAAAAGGACCCCATTTTACTACAGCTTGGCTGTTCCAAAATGAACTACTCAGTGGCTTAACTATGTTGAGAAATGCTAGATTCGAAGCTTTTTGCAGCCCGAAGGTTAGAGAATAGTATTAGAGAGGTCAGATTTTCCAAACCTAGCCCAGATACACCCACCATAACCAATGGCCATCTTGAAAGTTGGGCCTTTCTGGATCTCTGGTTCCTAGAATGGCTCCTTGCTCTCCAGCAGCGTGGAGCGGAGAGAACCAAGTTCCAAGTCTCTCCACTCCATCCTCACAAGTACTGACCAGGCATTTGGTCTGTTGCTCCCCTGAGCCCTGGAAGGGCTGGTTCTTTCTTTTCTTTTGTTACTACCTTATGCCTATTATGGAAGAAAACTAGAGAACGGCGGCCTCTGCCAAGACAAAAGAAACCGGGCGGAAGGCACCTGCTCACCTGGAGACCGTAGCTCAATTCCAGTTAGGGCATGGGTCTGTTTCTAGCCCCCTCCCGCCCTGCAGAGCCCCGGAGTCCCTGAAAAAGCTACGAGGGCAGTAGCTGTGGGTGAATGATGGGTGTTGAGCACCCCTAGAAAAGCGGCTGGCCGAGACCCACTTGGGGGCAACGGGTGAGTTCTCGCCCCGCGACCCCGACACACCCTCGCTTCACACTGACCGAGCTCGCCCAGGGCAGGGTGGGGCTCGGGGGCACGGAGGGGCGAGACAGACTCACACTCGAGGCGGGGAGCACCGGGGGCCAGGGCCGCGGCCGCGGGCGTGGGGGCGGGGTGGGGGTGGGGGTGGGGCCGGGGAGGCTGGGGCGCGGGGCGCGGGGCGGGGCGGGGCGGGGTGGCATTCCAGAGGGGCTCCGGGCTGAAAGGGGCTGACAAGGGGGCGGGGCCGCGGCCGGCGGGGCCCGCGCTCCACGCAGCGCCCCTCACCTCTCTCGGGGCCGGCGATCCCGCTCCCTCTCCCGCTAGCGAGGCGCCACCTCGGGCCCCGGCACCCGGGTCCTCCACCCAGGACCCAAACAAAACCCGAGCGCCGCGGTGCCGGGACCCCGCTCTGCCAGGAAACAAGAAGTCCCTCGCCTATTGGCCGTGGGTGCAGCTGGCTACCCGCCCAGTAAGGCTCGCTGCCATTGGTCAGCGCGCGGGGGTTCCCTCGCACGTTAGCGGGTACCTGAGCCAGTGGCGCTTGGGGGCTCGGCCGGCAGATTGGGCCGGAGGGTTCCATCGCATCTTCTCGGAAGACGGTTAACCGCCTGCCCGCCGGGAGGAGAAAAACACAAAGTGACCGGGAAATAAGTTGTAAAAGACTCACCTGCAAAATTAAGGGACAGCGTGCGAAGCTAATCATCGAGCACCGTGTTCCTCTGTGTATCACAAAACACCTTCCTGGGTCCGCTGATCTCCCGCCGTTCAGCGATCCTCTGATGCACGGGGCAAAAACCTGAGTGGAGGATGCGGGCATCGATCCCGCTACCTCTCGCATGCTAAGCGAGCGCTCTACCATTTGAGCTAATCCCCCGCCTGCTGCCGCTCCTCTTCCCTTTGCCTTACAGGCTTCTCTGGGCTGGCCGCTGACCCGAGGATCGACCGGAATTCAAGACGTTCATGCAGCAGAGTATAGTAGGATCATGGGCAAGATTTTTGCAACGCAGACATGTAATAATCACACGTAAGCAATAGTTATACACATCGTCGCATCTAACCCGCAGGAGCGCTGGATTGGATCCTGCCCACGTTACAACTGCACTTGGGCTTTACCGAACATCTGCAGTGCTTCTGCAAATGCACAGCGGGCCTTGGAGTGAAACTTTCTTCCTACGGGTAACTGAATTAAGCGGAAACTAAAAATATTGTACGAAGTCCTTCGAGCCGGAATCGAACCAGCGACCTAAGGATTGCCGCAACTCACACCACTACAGTCCTCCGCTCTACCAACTGAGCTATCGAAGGCTCCGCTGCTCTCGGCACCTGCCAGTTCCTCTCTAATGCTCACCAAGGCCGCACTATGACAAGCTCGGAACGTCTCTCGGCATAGCTGCCCCCCCGCCCCCCTTTATAAAGGAGCTCGCTCCGCGGAGCCCCTCCGCGCTGCACAGAACAAAGGAAGCCGGGAACTGAAGAGCGAGCGGAGGACCCGCTTCCCAACTCTGGACGAAGGAAATGGGCAATACACTTCCTTTCCATTTCCCTGCTTTTTACCAAACAAAAAAGCGAGCGCAGCGCCCTCCTGCACCTCCTCGGCCCCCCCCCCCCCCCCCCGCCCGTGGCTTTTATAGGGTTGAGGACGTTTTGAGATCCCGCCCGCGCCCCCTGGCTGCTGGGCAGCCTTCGCCCTGCGCGGCGCGGGCGCAGTGTGCTCCCCGGTTGCAAGGCGCAAGCCCAGCTTCCAAAACCGAGGGCTTACTTTCGTTATTTGCTCTAATTTTCCCTTCGGGCGCCAATAAAATCCTGCTGCTCTCCTGCTGTGAAGGACATTCATTCGGTCAGTTAACCGCGTGTCGTCAGAATCTATTCGTTCTGGCTGGAGCCTGAGCCGTGTGAGCCGCCGAGCTGCGGGCGGCGCGCAGGCCCCGGGCGGCGGGGTCGGACTTGGCGGCCGGCGCCGAGCAGCCCCGAGCGAGAGGCACCGGCGCCGCCGCCCCCCCACCCCCCGGCGCCCCTTCGCGCCTCTTTCCAGGGGCCTGGAAGGCCGGCCGACCCTCCTTTGCCCACCAAGTACCTAGGGGCTCTGAAACCTAACACCCCCACTCCCCCGTGGAGCCTTGCTTAGGGGTGCGGCGGAGTGGGCGTGCGGGGACCCGGGGCGTCTCCAGCCCTGCGGCCCGTGCCACCTGGAGCCACAGTCGCCCAGCGCAAATGCAGGTGGGCGGGGGATGGTTTCTGGCCCATTCGCAGCTCTGAGCCTTATCTCTCAGGCTCATCTTTAAATCCGAGGTCTCTGAGGTCACTGGGCACAGCTCGGCTTTCACCCTTGCGCCCACCCACAAAGCAGGAGGTTAACTTCTTCCCACCAATTTCCCCGTTTAACTTCGCTCTGTTGCTGCAAATGCCATCATTGTGTCCCAGAGCGTTAACTTGGGCAGTTTTCTTGGCTCGGTGTTTAGCGTGCTGGCTGGCTGGGTTTCTTGAGGGGAGGGGATGCTGGGAAAAGGAACATACTCAATTATGTTGCCTTTTTTTTTTTTTTAAGGCGAGATTCACAACGTACAATTTGCCATTTTAAAGTATGAACAAGTCAGTGGCACTTAGTGCATTCACAGTACTGTGCAAATTATCATTTCTCTCTAGTTTCCAAACTTTTTTTAAAAAGTTACCCCAGAAGAACACCCTGTACCCTTTACGCAATCATTCCCTGCCATCACTTCCCCCGTACCCAGGCAACCACTAATCTGCTTTCTCTCTATGGATTTGCCTATTCTGGAGATCTCATATAAAAGAAAAAATAAAATACGTGACCTTTTGTGTCTGATTTTTGTCGCTTGTCATAGTATTGTTGCAACTCATCCATGTGACTCGGGATCAAGTCCCACATCAGGCTCCCTGCATGGAGCCTGCTTCTCCCTCTGCCTGTGTCTCTGCCCCTCTCTCTCTCTCTTTCTGTGTGTGTTTCATGAATAAATACAATTAAAAAAAAAAAAACATGTTGTATCATGTGTCAGCACCTGCTCCCTTTTAATGGCTGAGTAATATTCCATGTACTAATACACCATTTTGTTTGTCCATTCATATGTTGATGGGCATTTGGGCTGTTTCCACCTTTTGGCTTTCATGAACTGAAGTGCTATTCTGTTCTATTCGTGTACAAATTTCTGTGTGGAATTGCTGGGGTTTCTGGTAACTGTTTTAACTCCTTGAGGAACCACCAAACTGTTTTCCACAATGGCTGAACCATTCTACATTCCCATTAGCAATGCAGGAGGGTTCCAATTTCTCCACATCCTTGCCAACACTCTTCTGTATTTTTTTATTATAGTCAATATTTCAACAAATTGAGCTCAGTTATAAGAATTTTTTTATGTCATTAAAAATTCTTTGAAAAAAAATAAAAAAATAAAAAAAATAAAAATTCTTTGAAACCGTCATTCAAATAGCCATTTTCCCATTTTGGTTGTAAAAGTGTTACAACAATTTTATTGTAATGTTCATCTTATTATTAGACACAGTTTACATCCAAATTTTAATTTATTCATACTACTATAATAAATGCTCTTGTACATAAATCTTTGTCCATATTTCTCTTCTCTAGTCTCTAGAACATATTTTCAGGAGTGGAATTCTTTGGTAAAATACTACAGAACTTTTAAACCTTTTGATGAATATTACCAAATTACTTCCCAGAAACATTACACTGATTTCTAGCACAACATTCACTGAGTATATTATCACTTAAAAGAAAAATCTTTGTTAATAGGCAAAAGTAAGTGGTAACTTATTTGAAATTTGTACTTTACCAATGAAATGGACTTTATCGTTTATTTGCAGTTTTCAATGAATTGTCTTTTTTTTTTTTTTTTTTTAAGTAATCTCTGTGCCCATGTAGGGCCTGAATTCACAACTATGAGATCAAGAGTCACATGCTCTACTCACTGAGCCAGCCAGGAGCCCCTTCAATGAATTGTCTTTTATCCATTTTTTTATTGTTATGTTGAGGCTTTTCTTGATTTGTAGGAGTTCTTTAACATTAAGGATGTTTATGTGATAAGCTCAGTAAGGAAATGGAGGCCTTGATCAATGCACCGAGACCGAACAGACAGGCACAGAACCTTCCACCCAACAATAGCAGAATACATATTCTTTTCCTGCACTCATGGAACATTCTCCTGGATGGGCCACATGCCAGGCTACAGAACAAGTCTCAATAAACTTAAAAAGACTAAAATCATACAAAGTATGTTTAACGTAAACTACAGACTTTGGGTGATAACAATGTGTCAGTGCCAGTTCACTGATGTTGACGGTGGAGGGCTGTGTGGGTGCACGGGACAAGGCATATGTACTTTTTGCTCAATTCTGATGTGAACCTAAAATTCTAAAGTCCATCAAAAAAGTAATAACTGATGTGCTAACATAATAAAAATACATATATCAAGGCACATCCAACAATGTGTCTGAATTCAGAGTTTTTATTAATAAGCAGATTATTCAATATTCAACAAGTATTCACTCATAGCCCGAATGGTGGAAGCTCCCCATATCTTGTCTCCAAATTCCTTCTTATATTTCAAGCTTGGGGTGATGGAATTGCCCAGTAAAATGGAATACCACATGGGGAAAAGCAAGCCTTCATCCCCTCCAACCCATTAGGGAGCAGACCCATGAAGAATATGTAGAAAAGGATGGATCACCTTACATGTTCACTTAAACCCAAAGTCCTTTAGGAGAGAGAAGATTAAGATGCTCAGAGGTCAGATAACCACTGACATTTCCATGTAATTGTCAACTGGGTCCTTCTGGAATGGGGCAGGGCAGGCCTGTTTGTCTCTGTGGGAAACCCTCCACCCCAAGGGTGATGGCATTTGAGAGTGTACTGGTAATGCGGCAGGTGAGTCTAGCAATGCTCTCAGTTCCTGGTAAGCAGATCACCCATCAAGCTGCCCGGCTGTAAAGCTGGAGCTGTAGACTGGGCTCAAATCCAGAAACGTGCTTTGACTTTTGGAAACAAGTGGTTCAAATGAGTCATGTGCTATGACTTGCAGGCCCATACAAGAGTCGGTCACAACTCAAGTTGGTAAGCGATAACCAGACTCAAACATGCCAGTTTTCTGTGGAACTCCAGCTGTGTGAAAAGTAAAGTTACAATGTCCAGATGTGACCCTCTGAGGTGTCAGGTTACTTCTGTTCCTCCAATCAAGAGTCCTACTGTGAGAGCACACCTGTCAGTAGGAGTCTACTCTACTGGTCCACATTGGCTCAACTCACTGGCTCAGCTTGGATTCCTGGGCTTTGACAGGTCTGCAAAACGTGAAACATCTGCTTTAAAGGGCAGCGGGTGCAATGTTGGGACTACTTCTCTGACCCAGGAAAAATTTTGGACAGTTCCAGTATTGAGTCAAACAACTGTTTATCAAATAAAGCCAATTAAGGTATTGGTGTCCCCGAAAGAGGCTGTAGAGACCCCAGCTGACCAAAGTTGATCAAATGTTGTACCCCAGGATTCTAGGTCAGAAGGTTGAAGGAACCCAAGGTAAACTTGCTACACACACTGGAAACCAGTGCACACGTTAGGCAACATTCTTGGAGTCACTGGATTGTAGCAGTCCAGCAGCCCTGGTGATTCAGTGTCATCAGGACAGGGTCCTCATTTTCCTTGTCCTGTGCTGTTGCCAACCAGACTCACTATTCCTAAGCACTGAACCTGTTTGTTCCTGATTGGGAAGAAGTGAGTTCTTGGGACCCTTGCAGTCCCACCCAGCAGCTCCAGACCTTAGTTGCCAGGTGGGATTTTTCATTTTTTTCTGGGACAATTGTCATGGTTACCTGCCACTACCTTGGACTGAGCCGGGGTTCAGTCCAATGTGCGCCGCTTAACTCTCAAGCGGTAACACGGTTCTAGCCTAACAAGGAAAGGGAACACAAATGTGAGACGCTATTGTACTCATGACCTCACTTTGGGTCAAGATTTTTCTACACTTGCTACTTTATAGTCTTCCCACTGAGAAGTCAAGGCAGTCTCAGGGTGACAAGCGAATGGGAAAGTGGTAGCTGGCCATCATCCTGCTGTCCCCTCAGGCATCTGCTAGAAGCAGGAAGTAACCTGTGGGAGCTGGAGTGGGCAGTGCACTGCCAGTACTGCTTAGATTTGAAACATTCAAGGAAAGAAACCTGAGGTGAGAGCTGAGTCTGTTCAGTTCTTAGAGTTTCAAGTCAAACACAAAAAGGGACTTTGGCCATAGACCTTAGACTCATGGGTCTCTTGGAGTCCTAAATTTTTCACTCATTGCCTTGTAAAACCAACTAACACATTAAGGTCCTGGCAAGGAAGAGGACACTATGGGTCACAGAACAAGTATTCCCTTGGTTGACTCCCTCCTCTTTCCAGCTTCAAATACTTAAGCTAGGGGAACCTGGGTGGCTCAGTGGTTGAGCATCTACCTTTAGCTCAGGGCGTGATCCCAGGGTCCTGGGATCAAGTCCCATGTCAGGCTCCCTACAGGGAATCTGCTTCTCCCTCTGCCCCGTGTCTCTGTCTCTTACGAATAAATAAAATCTTTAACAAGAAAATACTTCAGCTATCAAGGCAAACCTTGGGACATGAAGCACAGTGACAAGTGAAATAATAGGATTAGGGGAGCAAAAGGAGTGTCTGGAATCCTCAACAGGCCAGCATTTAGAATGATGGGTGTGAGCTTTCCCTGCCAGAAGCTCACCTGCAGCCAGTGGCTACAACCCCCAGAGGGCAGGGGGCCAAAGGAGAACATGTGTGTGCCCGATATTCTGTTGTCCTGTTTACAACTATGGGAATTCCTGCATGGGGATGCAGAGAGGAAAGCTAGCAATCAAATCTGTGTCCTTTATTCCACCCAGTAGGTGTACCAAGGAGCCATATGCTGAATCCTGTGTCAACAGGCTGCTGGAAGGTCCACTGGGCCCAAGGCACACAACTACTTGGGCTTTGCTCCCCAGACAGGTGGTAGGGGCAGGCGGCGGGGAGAAGCTGAACCCGGAGGGAAGGTCCCCAGGCACCGAAGGGGGAGAGGGGAGAGTAAAGAAGTAGGATGATGACGCAGAGGGCAGTGAAGGGCCTCAAAGGACAGATATTGGGCATCCAGAGGTGAGAGGTCCTTTGGCCCAGCCCTCTGACAGGCCCATGCAGGCTGAGGGCCGAGGTGAAGTTGCCGTTGCCCACTATGATGCTATGTTCTTCTGGAGGCCTCTTCCCTTGTTCCACTGTGGCTAAAGTCTGGGAGCAGGAATCATTCATCAGAATGTAGCTGTCACTCAGTAGAACCCCACCTTCTGGGAGATGAGCTGTCTGGGGCTTTGGGAATGAGATGGAGAGAAGTGGAGAGCAGGAGATGAGAGGGGCCTACAGAAGGTTAGCAGCCTGAGGACAGAGGCTGGGAGCTACATGCAACAGGGCCCAAAAAGTGTTCAGTGGGATCAGGGGTAGGAGGAGGCTGATGTATCTCTGGGCTCAGTCCCCATTGGAGATGGAGGAACTGGGGCAGAGGTAACCGGTTACTCCCTAGGAGGCAGAACTTAGGCACCAGGTACAAGAAGACTTCTGCAGAATGGCTGCCCTCTGCCTGCCAGCAGTCTCAGATGGCCTGCCCCAAGACAGGCCTGGTGGCCAGGGAGGCAGGGCCTATTGCTGGGATATCATGGCAAGTGCCCAGTCCAAGAAAGCCACGGTGATGTCCTGTAGGCAGAGCCAGACCCAGCGGGCAGCCTCACTGAGCTGTGTCTTCACGCAGTCCCAGGTCACTTCACCCCTGGGAGGAAAGCAGAACATTTGTGGGAGTTGGGAAGCAGTGCTGGGTCAGGTCACAGGATTGCAGCTCAGACCCCTATCCCGCATCCCAGAGTGGCCGAGGGCTGGAGTAGGGCTTGGTGAGAGACTGGACAGAGCCTTGTCTCTGGGGAAGGGGCATGGGGCTCTCGGGCTCCTGCTGGAGCTTTGGAGGAGGGTCTCACCTGCATGCCTCATGGCAGTGCTCCTGGGCCCGGGCCAGGGCTTCCAGCAGTATGTGCCACAATGGCAGCAGCACATTCTGGTAAAGAAGCAGGAGCAGCTCCTGCAGAGACTGGAGCAGCTGGATCAGCGTATCAGGTACCTGTAGCTGGAGCACAGAGAGTGGAGAATGCATCCTGGCCCTGAGGACCTGTTCCATGTGAGGATGACATTCCAGCCCCTGGGGAGGCCAGCCCTTCTCTGACCTCCCTATCTCCAACTTACCCTCTGGGAGAGGCTAGCAAGGCTGTCACCAAACCAGGCAAGGTGGGAGGCACAGTGGGAAGAAAGAAAGCTGATTGTGGCATTGGTGTGGGCCCAGGCCAGCTGCAAACTGGGCCTCAGCATGGTCAGTAGGTGGGAGCCCCAGGCCGGCAAAGTCTCCTCTAGCCAGCTGTAAGAGGCAATCGGGCGGAGAGAGGGAGGCTGAGTTTCCTCAGATGGCTCAGCTCCCCAAGAACAGCTGTGGGGAAGGGAGGCCTTGAGAAGGGGAAAGTGTTATCATTTCCCACTGATGCCGTCACCACTCTGAAAACCTGGCCCTCTCCCTCCTGCCTCGCCCCGCCGCACCCCCTACGAAGGCTCACCTGTAGCCCTGCAGGCTGTAGGAGTAGATCTTGGCACACACTTGCTGGCCAGCAGGCAAGAACCCAGATGATCGAAGCAACCGGCCAGAAAGGGAGGCTGAGTAAAGGGGGCCTCTGGTGAGCTGGGGGGTGAGGGGGGGCAGGGAGAGACACTCCAGGCCCCAGAGCAGGTCCAGGGGAGCAGAACTCATGTGCTCGCAGGGCTGCAGAGCTGGCTCCGATCCGCTCCAGAGCGCGCTTGCTCAGAGGGAGGGATGCAGGCCCGTGGAGCTGAGCTCATTTCTCCTGCTGGGCCAGGTGTGAACTGGAGTGAGGTAGCCAGGTAAGTGTCAGGGAGCCTTGGGTCTGAGGGTCCACCCATCTACTTACCAGCTGTGATCTTAAGCTAACTACTAAATCTGACTCTCAATTTCCTCAGGAGTTAAAAAGGAGGTAACACTTACTCAAGCAAGACTATGACTATGCAAACATCTCTACGGCAAAGCAGCAGTCCAATCTGAAGTGGTAACGTCATAGTTGTGGACAGAAAAGCCTGTCTGAAAGAGTCTCTTCTGTAGTATCAGGGCAAAGCTATGTGTGAGGGCCAGGGGGTGCTACACCTAGCTCTGTGCCTCACCCTCACGTTATCTCCCTTGCCTGCCAATTCTCGCTTACCCTGGAAGGAGCTGTGTGACTGGAAGTCATGGCACAGGAAACCTATGGCAAAGATCAGCACCAATAGGAGTAGCCGTGTCCAGGGCAGCCGGTAGCCCTGTGCCTGCTGCAAAAGGCCCTGTGAGGAGAAGGGGCGGTGGAGGGGAGCAGTGGTCAGAAGGAGGGGGTGGTCCTTCATCCGGAAGGAAGGCCTCAAGCCAGGCCTTCCATTCCAGGAAGAGGATCAAGCCCTCACACGACCCCAGAGACAGGGCGGCTCCACGGACAGGGGGGCCAGGGGTGCTGGTCAGAGGTGTAGGCTGGTGTGTGGGTCAGGGAGGGCTGGGGGCTGGCACCTTGCAGGCTGTGTCGCAGGTGGCAGCATCCTGACTGTTGCAGCTGCCCTTCCTCAGCAGCTCCTGGTTGGTAAGCTTGAAGGATTGGATGGTTTCCTGCAAAGACTTCTGTGTCTGCAGGATAAGAAAGTCTGGGTTGAGAGGTTAACATTTAGTCTGTGAGGGAACTCTGAGCCTCCACCCTGCTTCACTGTCCACGCCAAATGCATGAGTACAGCGCCTTCTCAGCAAAGGGAGGGCAGTGGTTGAGGGGTACGAACCCAGAACCCGGACGAGGCTCAGCCTGCCATGTCCTCCCAGCTCCTCACCTTCTTGGGAATCTGCTCCCAGGACCTGAGCAGGTGTTCCAGCAGCAGGCTATGGGGAAAGCACAACCCCTTCCAATCAGGGGGCTCACTAGGCCCCTCCAATCCTCCTGGCCCCCATTAGGCCCTGGCTCCTTCACTTCCCTCCCACAATGAGCAGCCTCCTAGAGGCCAACCCAGAAATGTTCCCACTCAATTTGAGAGGCACAAACTCGAAGGACAGTGACAAATGTTCCCCTTCTGCTTCTAGGCCAGGGACAGGCTGGGAAGCATGGAATAAGGCATTTCCCTATGCATCAGAGGTGGGCAGCCCCCCACCCCCACCTGCCTGGACTGTGACAAGTGCTTGGGGTACAACTGCCTCCAGACACTGGCGCTGAGGGGGTCCACCGTCAGACACTCGGTCAGGCTGCTCAGGAGCTGCACAGGGGAGAGGGGACAGGAGAGGCTGCTGGGGCGGGGGGATGCTGGAGGGAGACAGTGCCTCCCAGGCAACACTCCCACCCCAGAAGACAGAGAAATTGTGCCAAGACCCCAGAAATCTGAGAGCCCACAAGGGGGAGGCTGCGGCTCTCAAGCTAGAGCTTGAGCTTGAAGATCATCTGTCAACAAGAGGCAGAACATCAGAGACCAGCCAGACGTGAACGTGCGTCCTTTTAGCTCTGTCCCTGTGAGGGTGGCCCATGAGTGGTCAGGTGGCTGTCAGGAATGTGCTAAGGAGAGGCCCAGGAAACGGGTTCTGTGAAGGCAGGGCCCCTGTCAGCAGGTAAGGACCTCTGCAGTGGCCTCCCATCATTTCCTCACCTCTTTCTTCATCTCAGGAGGGCAGCTAGGGGTGGCTCTGGACAGGAAGGAGGGGAAATACGTATGCAGGGTGGATTCCGGCTTCGCCCCAAATGCCAGCACCTTCAGTCGAGGGTAGAGCTGACACAGCTGCTCCTGCAGGCTGGGGTGGGGGTGGGAGGAGAGCCAGGCACCAGGTCTAAAAGGAGCTACGTGATATGTCCCTTTTGCTTGGCTGACTTTCTGCCCTGCCTGTGGGAGCAGAGTCACTAAGGGACTTATAATGGCTCAGAGTCTTTTTAGACTCAACGACTCCTTGGAAAATCTGTTGGAAGTCATGGATCTTCTCCCCAGGAAAATGCCCATATGCCAATCACACCTGAGGGTCCATATAACTTCAGGGGGTTCACCGATCCCTTGAACGGTCAGGTTCAATGGGCAGGTTGAAAATCTCAGATTTTGGGTGGTTGGAGAAGAACGGACAGGAAATATACAGCCTGCTCCAGCCTCTGCTGGGATCCTTCACAGCAGGTGTGCCCCAGGGTAGTCCTACCTGGGTGTCAGGGAGTTGTTGGGCATGTAGGCAAAGTCCAGAAGCGGGAAGAAGTCCTTGGGGCCAATCATGCCAAAGCCCTTGGTGAGGTTGGGGTGCATCCTACGGGGGAAAGCAGGAAACAGACTTGCGGAAGACTACCAGGCAGGCTGTGATCCCAGCTGAGACCAACATCTAAGAAAATGGGCATACACTCAGCCTCATCCCTACCCCTTAATGGTTTCCTCTCTTTCCTTCCTCACCATTGAGTTCTGACTGGGAGGAGCTGGTCCTGGTTTCCCCACAGCTATGGAGACCAGGACCACAGCATCTTGTTTTGCTCAAACAGCTACTGTGGACACCATGGGCCCTCCTGGCTGATCCCCTACCCCCACCCCACCCCCCACCAATTACTCACAGGAGCAGCCGATCCAGGTACGCGATGGCAAAGGGAGAAAGAGACTTGATGCCCAGCACAGGCAGCATGATCCCCAGCCACACTAAGGAAACAAAGGTCAGGGAGGGAGCCTCAGGCTTGGACCCACGGGGGATGTTAAAGAGGAGCTCCCTGCCCCCAAGGCCATCCCTTTTTCTCCCCTACATCTTTCTTACCTTTCAGTCCTTCAGCGAGGTTGGTAAAACCTGCTTGACCCAGGGCCCACATGATTGTCAGACACTTTGCCGGTCGGCTCTGGTGAGACCTTAGCAGTTCCAGGAACTGAGGAGACCAGTGGGAAAGGCAGGTTGTGACAAGGCAAAGCACCAGGAGCACCCCCAAAGCCAGGTAGGAAGAGATGCCAAAAGGGAGAGAAGGGACAGGCCACGGGGCGGTGCAGCACTGGGGTAGTACAGGGTAGTGATGCAGACCATGCGGTCCGGCACTGGGCTGTGGCCTGCACCCGTACTTGCCACTTAAACTAGTTCACTAATTAGGAAAGTTACTGAATCCCCCTGTAGCTCCATCTTCTCATCTATAAAGTAAGCATAACAGTAGCATCTACCTCATGCCTATATAAAGCAGACGCGGAGCAAGTGTCAGCAGTGTTACTGGTCTCACAGAGCTTCCACTGTCCCCTAATTAGGTTCAACGGTATAGAATCTGCCCAGCCTCCCCAGTCCCAGTGGCCCCCCTTCCGGCGTTCCCACCACCACCCTGAGCTCACCTTGCCCAGGTTCATGGTGGCAATCTTGGGCTTGTCTTGCAGAACGGCCTGGATACAGATGCGGTATCCATGTAGTGACTCCCCTGGAGAGACAGGTGTTCTCAGACCTACATATGTTACTTGGCATCCCAAAACCGAAATCTCCCTTCTAGCAGCGGTGAGCCCAGAATCCAGGGCCAATGACTCCTAACATCTTCCTCTCTTTCCTTTTTTTTTTTTGAAGATTTTATTTATTTATTCATGAGAGACACACACACACAGAGAGAGAGAGAGAGAGGGAGGCAGAGACACAGGCAGAGGGAGAAGCAGGCTCCATGCAGGAAGCCCAATGTGGGACTCGATCCCGGGACTCCAGGATCACACCCTGGGCTGAAGGCAGTGCTAAACTGCTGAGCCACCCGGGCTGCCCTCTTCCTCTCTTTCCAAAAGAATATTGAGATTAGCACATTTCTTTGCTGGAATCAGAACTACCCTGGCAATCTGGAAGTAGGAAAAGGGAGTAGTAGGTTCCCAAGATGGGGTGGGGCTATCCCTCACAGTGGGGCACCCCCTCTCACCTGGTGTCTTATCCAGCTCTTGCAGCATAGTGAACAGACAGTGGTCAAAAAAGAGCTCCAGAGACCCCGCTGCCTTGGCCAGCAGCCCTCGGATGATCCCACGAAGCTCCCGGCTTACCAGGCTGTAGGGATAATCTGGGGCCGAAAGGTTCCACATGTGTCCTAGCATCAGAAGCCCCTGCCAGCTTTGAGAGCTCGGCTGCACTCCCTGAGATGGCGAATGCACGCAGAGGTCCCTGCGCTAGGCTGGCATCCTCCCTGTCCCAGTGAGGCCCACTTCCCCAGCTGTGACGATTTGAGAACAGCTTGCATGACGCACATAAATCAGGACAGTGGGGACACTGGGCTCTGTTGCTAACTAATGTGTTTACATATGGCCCTTTCAGTATTTTCTCAAACTTGTCTGATTTTGAGGGAGGTCGAAGAACTAACCATGTGTATGCTGGCTCAGCGTGGGCTCACTTAGAGGCGCCTGCAGCTTGTAGTTGAGATAGCTGGCCAGGTCCTTCAGCCACACGGAGGGGTTCCCAGAGAACACGCTCTGGCTCTTGTCCAGTTCCTTCTGCAGAGCTGCCACATCCAGCTGCCGGGACACAGGCCCCCACCGAGGTCAGTTACGAGTGAGTTTAGGGAAACAGGGTGGAGCTGGGAAAATGGGTGAAGGGTTGAAGGTAAAAGAGGATTTCTGCTTTTAAATGTGAAGTATGTGGAATGCCACAGTATCGCTGCATCCAGATATTTAGAAAACACAGCACAGCTGAGATTGCTGGTCTCAAGACCCAATACTCTCAAGCCCTTTACATGTGCAAGGGGACCAGATGGAAGATGAAAGATCGCAGCTTCCATGGGGCAAGGAACCACAGGTGTTTCTTTACCCCCACCCTGGTATCCCCGATCTTCGAGGCTCTCCTCGTACTAATCCAGGTTTCCCTACAGACTTATTTCCTGTCTGTCTCAAATGCAAACGTTCTATCCCTTGGGGTTTCTGCCCTTTCCCGAATGCCTCCTCCCAGTCAGTGGCATCCCAAATTCCACAGGCCCCCAGTGGCCATCCCCCACCTACGCCTTTCATCTTCTCTATACCTCATGCTACTCTTGTCTCCCCACCTCAGGTCTAGGGACACTCACAGCTTTCAGCGCCTCTTCCAGGCTGCGGAAGCGACCCTGCTTCTGGTTTTGGTTGGTGAGGGTCGCCACCTTCTTAGTCTGCTTCTTGTTTGCTGGTTTCTTGGGCTCTGCAGCAGGAGGTGGAACTTGCTCCTTATTCTGTCGCTTGAGGATTCTTTCAAAGCCCCGCTCATAGAGGGTGCTTGTCGTCTGGATTGGAGCTGGGGTAATGACAGGCAGACAATGGGCGGGGAGGGGGGGGTATCCTTGAGTCATGAGGGCCTCACAGGGACAGCGGTCCCTTCCCCCACATTGTCACCTCGTTCATCTTCAGTGAAGAACCTGCCTCAACACCCCTTCTAGCTGTCCTGCTCAAGGAGCAGGGCAGGGGAGCCCTCCTGCTTCTTTCAGTCATGGCAGCTCCGGAGTTCACGGGCTCTTTCACAGAACCGGGCAGAGATTTCTTTAGATAAACCAGAGTATGTGGGAACTAGTGGAGATGCATACAGAGGGCTGGCTTCCTTGGTGAGTGGCTACCAGTTCTGGAGGGCAGGACTTTCCCATCTTGGCTCCAATGGGACAACTCTCTAATCAACAAGTGGCAAGCTTTCTGCAGTCCCCCAGGCGACTTTGGGGAAACAGGCCCCGCTTACAAGGCTTGGTGGGAGTCGGGAATGGAGAGTCAGCCTTCCCTCTGCCGGGCCTCTGGACGGCCTACCCGCACCCCACAACACTGCGGGTCACGCAAGGAGGCAGACGGTGTACCATGAAGGCGGTCTCTCCCCAGCTCGCAGACACCCGCCCTGACAGCCAGGCTAGGGCCGGGGACAGCCGGTTGGAGCGTGTGTGCAGACCGCAGTCCGGTCCCCTCTGACATGGGATCCTGCGAAAGGCATCTGACACCCCTGGGCCTCAGTTTACTCCTCTGCTAGGCGAGGGCAGCCCCCCTCCCAGCGCTGTCCACCTCCTGTGAGGCTCAAGAGGCAGGGCGCGGTAGCCGGGCGGCAGGAGAGCCCGGGGCTCCGGGGGCTGCCCGCTACCTCTCCGGAGGGGCAGGCCCGGGGCCGGTGGCGGTGGCGGCGCGGGCGGCCGGCCGGGTGGGTACTCACGGGTCAGGTCGTACTTCCACACACCGTTCGCCTCCCCGAGAGCCCGGCGGTCCCCTCCGCCGCTTCTACCGCTGCCGCCGGCCCCGGGCCGCCGCCCCTTCTTCACCACCTCCCAGCGCCCCCCACCAGCCCCCTTGGCTGCCATGGCTCCGGCCCTCCCGCCACTGCCACCTCCCTGGGCTTTCCGGTCCGGCGCGGAGGCGCCGCGCTCTGCCACGTCTCCTCCCAGGACCTCGCGGCGCGTGTCGCCCACCGCAAGGCAGCCTGGGACTTGTAGTCTTTCGTTTTCGCCGGGTTATCCCTAGCGACGTCGCGTAGGGGCTCCTAGTGAAAAACATCCAGGCAGAGGTGCTGCGATGTGAGGCTATTACGTTGGGAAAATTTTACCTGAGCACCTACTGGGTGAATCACTGCATTAGGTGACTCGGAAATTAAACTGTTCTGGGGTTTCTTTTCTTTCCAGTGGTGCTGGAAAGATAGAATGGAAAGTTCTCCTTCCCTCCGGGGAGAGTTTGAAGATGAAATGCTTTTGTCCTGCCAGGAAAGTGCTAGCTTAGTTGTTGCTCACTAGTGGTTAAACTTTGAGTTATTGGGCTATAAAAAAATCTATTGTGGAAGAACAAGGAAGAGGACAGAGCTTGAGGGAAGGGGCAGTGTCCCAGGGCAGGAAATGGAGAGTGGGGACCCCCTTCTGATAGGAGACAGAGAAGTATGGGGTTCTGGGACAGCCAGGGCTGTTTCCCCTCCCAGGAAATGGGAAAGAATGGCTCTGACTTCCATTGCAAGAGGCAGTCAGTCCCAAGTCCCAGATGTGACCGGGAGAAATCAAGAGCTCCAGACCTGAGGAACCAAACAGGTTAGTGCTGACATTCACTATCCCTGGAGGGCCTTCCTTGTAGTACTCTGTGAAACCTCAAAATTTAGAGCATTCCAGCAGGGGAGGATGAGGGGAGGAGAAATGAAAGTACTTTATTACAATTAAGGAAATGTGTTATTTCATGTACGCTCCTACATTTGAGGATGAGATTCATACCTGCCACACTTAGAGGTGCAAGACAGACAAGCCCTTGTAGTAAGAACTAATAGAGGCCAAATTCCTGCAGGATGAACAGCTTGAGGAGTGAGGAGTTCCTTAGAAAGGAGATTAGAGAAAGCGTCCTGAAAGAGGTGGCATTTGAGATGGGGAATGGGAGAATTTTCACTGGTTAGGGATCAGGACAGCTGGAGAGAACAGGCCAGTTGTGTGAATTTATTGATTTAAACGAAGACCTAGAGGTGAGACATGACAGGGTAAAGCTGGGAAACTGGATAGCAGTTCAGTGGGGGTGGTGCTTAATGGGATTTGGGAGGTGAAGAAGGTTAGAAAGGGATCAGAGCCCTTGTGCTGTGGTATGAGCCACTATTTTGGAAAGGTAAGGGGGACTATGTGAAGGAGGAGGTGGGGTGGGGGAAGGGCAGGAGATGGGAGGTGACCAGCTCTTGCTGCCTCCTGCCTGTCCTCATACCCCTTCTGGTCTGATTGTGTCTGGCTTTGCCTCAGGTCACTCTGAGATGGAAGTGCTTTGCCACGGACCATAACTGAACTGGTTGTGATTCAATTCATTTTTCAGATCACGGGTTTACCTACTCAGAGTCACAACAATATCCCTTTGCTCAACCTTTCGGTGTCATGTGTATGGTCACAGAAGAGATGCTGTTTTCTGAAGAGAAACAGAACAAGCTTTCCATAGAGGCAAAGAAGGGGTCTGCTCCAGGAAGATATATAAAGGGTGGGAGGGACTTCCCTTGCTGGCTTTTCTTGCATTGGTCTGACAAGTCATTGGCTGTACCTTGGCATCTAGGGGATAGAACTAGCTCACTTGTTTCTCCTGCAGCATTTCCTAAACACCTTCTCTACCTAAGCACCTGGCTCTGGGCTAGGTAGAGCTGGAGTATTCGCCTCACTTGCTTGTGAGCAACTCTAAGCCTGTGTGAGAGACAAGTGTGTAAAGAGAAAATTACAGTTCACCATCCTAAGTGTTCTGTGAGAAAGACACACTTAGTATGAGGGTCCTGGGAAGAGGTGGAGGCGGCTGCAGTGGCTTTATGTCTCTGAACTTTGGGTGTTCCAAGAGCAGCCTTAGACACTAGCCATGGATGCGGGCTGGGGCAGGTACCCACCCAAGTGGGGTCTGAGGGAAGAATCAAAAGATGTGGGGTCAAGGAGGACAGGTGGGTGTCTAGTGTGGGAGAAAGAAGGGCTTCAGTGAGCTCACTGAAGCACAGTTTGATCTACTGCATTAGCTGCTGTTAACAAATCACCATAAACTGAGTGGATTAAAACAATACAAATTTATTGTCTTACAGTTCTAGAAGGCGAGGGTGTGTCAGGGTCTCATTGTGCTAAAATGCCATGTCTGTAGGGCAGTGGCCCTTTCTCGAGCCTCCACGGGAGGCTGTTTTCTTGCCCTTTTCAGTATCTAGGGGCCACCTGTGTTTCTTTGCTCAGGCCCCTTCTATCCTTGAAGCCAGCAACACCTTATTGAGTACCTTTTCACATGGCATCACTCCAATCTCCTCTTCTGCACCCCCTCCTTCCACTTTTATGGACTCTGTGATTACATTGGGCTCATCTGGATAACCTACCATACTCTCCTAATTTTAAGGTCAACTGGTTAGAGACTTAATTCCATTTGGAATCTTAATTCCCCTTTGCCATGTAACCTAATATATTCCAAGTTGGGGGAATTACAATGTGGATACCTTTGGGGGGTGGCATTAGTCTGTCTACCATACCCACTTTGCTGGCAGGGTAAGGTCTTGGGCTGAAGATGAACTTTGGATAGCACAGAGTAACTACTTTATCCTCTTATAGTGTCTATGTGGACTAATGGAGGAAAGCCCTTTAAACGTAGGCAAGGGGGGCGGCCCGTGGCTCAGTGGGTGAAGCGTCTGACTCAGGTCATGATCTCAGGATTCTGGAATGGAGCCCCCACATCGAGTGGAATCGGGCTCTGAGCTCAGTGGGGAGTCTGCCTGGGATTCTCTGCCCCTTTCTCTCTCTCTTAAATAAATGTATAAGTCTTAAAAAAATTAGGCAAGGGAATTAAAAATCATTAAGATCAATAAAAGCAGGCAAGGAACCGGTTGGGGGAGAAAAACAGAACAGGGGCAGAACTATCTATGTTAGGGTGGGAGTCAAAAGGAGGAGGTGAAGTGAATGAGAAATGAACAGACATGAATTACTTCTTTAAGGCTTCTGTCTGGGGTCACCAGAGAAATGGTGGTAGTCTGGAGGCGGCGCCCACATGGAGCAGGGTCACGGAAGAAACACAGCCCCAATTCAGTCATATTCAGAATGGTGAGGAAACACCTACCAGGACTACCAGCCTGCAGCTAGAGAACATTCTGGAGGTCACACCTTTGTGGTCTTTGGGGATGAGCACTGAACCAGGAGGTCTGGATTCTAAACCAGATTTTTACCACCATGAGCAAGTCATGTCACATGCAGGCCTCGGTCCCTTCATCAGTAAATGAGGGGGCTGATCTAGATGATGGCTCTGTTTGAATGGGCCTGGTTCCCACATTCATTTCAGGGTCCTCGGTCCCTGCTGGGCTTCCTGTGGCCCTTTGCTGGGGCACGCACCATGAACATAGGGCTGTGTGGGTCATGTGAAAGGCTCGCTGACTCCTGGCTCCCCTTAGAGCTTGTTGCCCAGAAGGAACCCCTCAGGCATTACTGTCCTGGGCTCCAGCACTCAGAGCTGCTTGCTCTTTGTAACCCACAGTTCTCCTTGTTCCCAGCTGGATCACGATTGTGAGGTATGTGAAATTTGACAACGGGTGGGGGGCAACACGTGGCCTCACTGGCCCAAAGGAGACTGAAAGAAAGCACCTCAGACGTCTGGGTGGCTCAGCGGTTAAGCGTCTGGCTTCAGTCCAGGGTGTAATCCTGGAGTCTCAGGGATTGAGTCCCACATCGGGCTCCCTGCAGGGAGCCTGCTTCTCCCTCTACCTATGTCTCTGCCTCTCTCTCTCTCTCTTTCTCTGTATCTCTCATGAATAAATAAATACAATCTTAAAAAAAAAAAAATGAAAGCACCTCTTGGCCAGGCCACCCTGATACTTCCCCCACCCCCAGTCACTTTACTGGGCAGCCCATCGTCACAGCCATGGCTCCAAACTTTGTTCCTCCACAGGGACTGGGGGGCCTCCACAGCTTCCTTCCCTTAAAGCCTTCGTACCAGTGTGGAGAGATGGGGACGAGATCAGAGCTGGGCTCTGAGGCCAGGCGCCAATGGCAGTTTCTAGGCCTGATAGAGGGTGGTAGTGGTGCTGTGTGCTCTACGCCATCTCCTCTAGAGAGGGGAGTGCTCAGGAGGAGAAAAGCATGGAGACCCAGGCTGTGGCTCAGTTGAGGGAGACCGGGCATGGACTTTTACCACACAAGTTTATTTAAATAAAAGTGAACACATATGCAGGCTAGGTGGCCCGAGGGGATAGAGGTCGGGTAGGAGGGCAGATGGGAGGCAGACGTACAGGAGGGTCCAAGCAGAGTCTGTGTGGTACGAACCAAGCTGCAGGAGGAGTGGAGGGGGCCTCGGGGCAGTGCTGGGCTTCAGTGCTGGGGGCAGGGGGCCAAGGGTGGGTGAACCTGGTGCCAGGAGGTCACTTTCATCCCTCACATGCTCCCCTCCTCCCTGACCACCAGGGCCTAAGGCACCACCCCCCTCGGTCCCCTTATCCCTCTCCTGACATCAGCCTTCCCCTCAACTACTGGAAAGTCAAAAGACAAAATAAATAAGAATGGGCGAGTCCTGCCACGGCTCCCGGCAGCGGGGAAGGGAAGTCAAGCCAGGCACACTGCCCCGGAGCCCCGTGCTGTCGGCCCTGGGAAAAGAACAGGTAAAGTGCAAGGAAAATCCAGTAAGTAAAAATATACCAATGACTTTGTCAAATATACAGCTGCTGGCTGTCAGGGGAGCAGGCGGCTGGCTGGGGCGGGTGGCAGCAGCGCCCTCCGGGGAAGTGTTGGCCGACACAGCGTAGAGACAACGGAAATAAATAGGGGTACGGAGGAGTGGACAGAGGCCTCACCTGCTGGGCCGGTGCCCACAGGACGGGGCCTCTGCCTGTGCACCTGCCCCATCCCCACGAGCCCCGCTCCTTGCCTGACTCCCCAGTGCTGTGGGCACTGACACAAAGCACCCGGCCGGCCGACAGGCTGTAAGGAAAGGATTATAATGTGGGATGGGAGCAGGGTGGGGGGCACGGGCAGCCGTGCAGTCAGCCAGGGCCCGAGCCGCCCTCAGTACTCGTCCTGGTCTTCCTGTTGGTGTTCCTCGATCTCATCGTCCTCAGGGGGTGCAAATCCTTCCTGGAGAGTGGGAAGGAGAGGGAAGCGGTGAGTCCGGCAGGCCAGGCAGAGGGGGAGACGACTGTCAGGAGCTCGGGGGTGGGGGTGGGGTGGGGAGGTGAGGTCTAGTCCCACTTCCCCTGCTAATCTCTCTGTGGCCTTGGGCTCTGACTGCAGCTGGCTCTCCTCACCGTGTTCCTCCGGCCCCTCGGGTGCTACCCCTCGTGGTCTTCACGGGGCAGGATGGGGTGGGGCCCAGGCGGCCTGGGACGTGAGCGGGTGAAGGCAGGGCTCACCTCAGTGGCATAGAGAATGCCAATGATGCCCGAGATAACAGGGCTGTTCTCACTTTCGTGTTCCTGGCAGATGAGCTCAATGTCTCGAAGTTTGCTGAAGTAGAAGTCACGCTCCTTCTCCAGCCCATCCACGGTCAGCTTCAAATCCAATAGCTGCTTGGGGACACGGTGTTCAGGCCAGAGTCCTGACCTCAGACACCCCTTACTGCCCTGATGGCTCAAGGGCCTGGCTGTTTGTCAAGTGCTCTCTCAGCCACCATCACCCACCCTGCTCACCTGCTGGTTGAGTTCAAGAATCTGGGCATCAGTCTCATGACCGCCATTCCGGGCTGACGGGGGATTCTTCCGGAGGATGCAGGGTGGGGCCACATTGCTCAGCCGACCAGAGGTCTGCATATTTTTGGGGCCTGTGGGGGACGTCCTCTGTGGAACTGCCCAGGGGAGAAAAGCGGGATGGGACCATGTGAGCCCACAGCTCACCCGGCATGAGACGGCCTGGTGTGACGGCTGCGGGGGCAGGCCCATGCGAAAGGCAGGCACTCTTGCCCTCCCCTCTTCTCCCACTCAAGAGGCAGCTACATCTAGGCCTCAAGCCATGGCCACACTGACACCACAGCAGCTGGACAGCTCTTTGGCAAGCCTGGGAGAGCAGGGACTTCGGGGAAGTAAAGAAGGTATGAGGTATGGGGAGGGAGGAGAGCTGGCCTGAGGGAGAGGTGAGGGGAACTGGGAAGGCGAATTTGGGAAATGGGGCTGGAAGGGTTGGGCCTCTTGTACTGTCAGCCAGAGTCTGAAGAAAAGCAGCTGTTGCAGGGTCGCAGATCTGGCACTTGCTGGGTCTTTCCTACCAGAGGCCCCACCCTCCCCGTGGGTGACCTCAGAGTCTCAGGGCCCCTGCCTCTCCAGGCTCCCTGCCTCAGGATGGGCTCTGTGTTCTCCGCTGGGCCTGACTCAGGGACCAGGGCTCCTCCCCCGCAGGCCGGGCATGCTGTGGCCACTTGTCTTCTAGCTATGGCCGCTCCCTAGTCAGAGCCGGCTGCTTCTAACGCAAAGCAAGCAGGTGAATGGGGGGCAGGCCCAGGCGGGGCAGCAGCGCAAACGGAGGAGTGGCTCTGCTATGACGGGTTCAGATGCTGGGCTGCTCCTCTCTCTGCCTCTCCCCAACCCTTTCGCCCCCCAAAGGCCCTACTGCTTCTCTCCCTTCTCCTCTAGAACCTAGACAAAGCCTCCTTTCATAAGACTCATCTCTTGAGGACTTGGGGCTATGGGCCTTTGGAGTAGGGGAAGATGTGATCCCAATGGGGGAAGCTGGGCAAACTCCTGTCCCCAGGTGTCCAGTGGGCAGGGGATAAGGAGGGTGTGTGGTGCTGGCACCAGGCCCTTGGCCTGGATGGACCTGGACAGATGAACCGTGCCACATGCCTCCCCGTCGTCTCGAGGCACACAAGTTAGCTCATGCTACCAAAGCAAGTGTTCTGGGCCTCCCACCGCCACTGCCCCCATGGCTGGTGCCGGTGTCTCTCCGTCTGTAGCCATGTCGGCAGCCCTGTCCTCCCTACTGTGACTCCCCCTGGTCTAGGCGGGCAGCAGGCGGCGTCATCTGAACTCCGTGATAACAGTCTCCTCTAGGCTGGCAGGGCCGGGCCGGTGGCCCAGGGGGCGCTCCTGGCTGTGGAGCCCTGCCGGCCCGGCCCCCCATACTCCCTCCCCCGGCTCGGGCACGTTACCTGCTGTGCCAATGAGTTTCTTGGATTTGTTGAAGATCTGATCACCTGGGTTAGGAGGTGGTGCTACGTCCTGGCCCTGCCGCGCCAGCAGAGGGTTGTAATCCTTTCCATCATAGTTTGCGTCAAAGAATTTCTTAAACCACTGAATAAACTCAAAATTATCTTGGAACTTTCCTTTCACTAATTTCTCTACGGGAATTATCTGAAATAGACCACACAAGCAGAGAACTTTAGCCACCTGCTGCTGTAGGGCTGCCTTCCTCTGTGAGAGGGCCACTGCTCTCAGGAAAGCCAGCCCCTGGGCTGCCACATCTTCCGCCTTCTCCACGGGAGGGGGCCCCCTCCCGGGGCACCGGAGCGAGTGGACAGCTGGTTGGGGCCTGGGCCCGGGATCCAGAGACAGCCATCTCCTCCAGGTACAGGAGGCACCGAGGGAGAAGGTGTCCCTTGGTGCTGCTGTGTGCATGGGGGGCGGGAGCTGCTGGCACCAGGGCCTACAGGCCGCTGAGGCAGTATAGTGAGCCAGGAGACTTTTCTCAGGCCCTACAGAGAAGGAACTTAATAGAAGTGGTGGACTGAGCCTCAGGTTCTGAGACGGATAGGGTCTAGAGAGAAGGAAGGGGCAGGAAGGTAGTCAGGAGGGGATGTCAAGTGTGGGGGTTTGTACCATGCTTTGAGCTGGGGGGACATTCCCTCTGGAAGGAAGGTGGGTGGAGAGAGGCATGAGAGCTGGAATGACCCCAGCAGCCCCCAGCCCCGGCTGGCGGGCCATCTTCTTCCCCAGGGTCACAGAGCTCCTCAGGGCCCCCCGGAGCGCAGGCACCTACTTTATCAACACCCATCTTCTTGAAAGCTGCTTGCAGCACTTTGAAGTTGTGGATGTATTCATGTTCTAGTTTGGCCTGGAACTTCACCTTCCTCAGGTGCACACAGCCGGGGAAGAGCATGTCCATGAACTGGCAGTAGGCTGCCCCTGTGGAGAAGCACAGCTGCCTGAGGGTGCCCGGTGGCGCCTCTGCCCGGGCACCTGCTTTCCCTTCCCAGGCCCTCTGCTGGCCCACTCCCCTAAACCAGCCAGTCTCTCCTCTCTCCTTGTCCTACGTGTAGGACAGACACAGCCAGGATGCCCCCAGCTCAGCTCTCCAGGAATAAGAGCAGTCACTCCCCATGGATGCGGTCATGTACCAGCACCATACCACACACTGCATATACAGCGTTCCATCCTACCAACAACCCTAGTTTGAGAGGCCACAGGATCTCCATTTTATGGATGGGAAAACTGAGGCCTAGTGACATGCCCAGGGTGGCACTGCCAGGAGAGCCGAGGTTTGGGCTCAGTGGCTACACTGGACCTTGTGCTGTTGCCCTCTAGCTTCACTGCCTCTCCCAGCTCTGGATACCCCACTGCCCCTCCTGTCCCACAGCCCTTCCCTGAGCCTCTCTTCCTCTTTGCCTCTGAGTCTTTCTATGCCATGAGACCCTCATTTCCTTTACCTCCAAATGCTCTGACTGGTTAAGGGCTCCGCAGCTCTCCTCAATACTAATTACAAACTACATTTTCTGCTGTGGCCGTTTGGCCTCCCCCCTGCCATCCTCTTCCCTCCCCTCCCCTTCAGCAGGGTCCACTCTCCCCACTCCCAGGCTCCTACCTGAACAGAGCTGTTCTATCTTGGTATAGTTGAGGTGCAGGGAGTCATTGACCCATGCAAGCATATCATGGCGACTCAGATTTTCACTGGTCACGGATGTGGAGTACACATTGACGGCCATTCCCCAGCTGCAGAGAAGGAAGACAGGCATGGTCAACACCTGGGGGCCTTGTGCTGTTCTTTAACTGTAGGGAGAGAAGGAGCCAGAGAAACCCTGGGGAGGTGGAAAGCATCTTCCTCTAGACCCCCTTTGCAGTCTTGCCTCCTGGAAAACTTCAGGTATTTCCCGAGTGGCCACTCTATGCCAGCCGTGTGCTGAGGAACTGGTGGCGCGGTAAGATGTGGTCTCTGCCTTCGAGGAGTTTACAGACAGGCAAACCCTTACCGGGCGGGTGAGAGGGCAGTAAAAGTACATGCCCTTATAGACAGCACAAAGGTGGGAGTGATCTCTTCAGCTTGACAAGGTCAGCGAAGACTTTGGGGCAGAGACGGCTGGAGTCTGGGAGAACTCAGAGTTTTCCAAATGTACAAGGGACAGGGTAGAAGGGTACCGCGGGCCCAGGGACTAGTGAAGACAAAGGCATGGCTGATTCTGGGACTCTGAGTTGTTCAGCAGGCCCAGGGAGCAAGTTTTTGTGTTGGGGTGTGGTACAGTGAGGCTGGCAGGGACAGCCTGCAAAGGGCTTTGTTTTCCAAGAGGAGTCCAGACTTTCTGTTCAGACAACAGGAAGAAGCCATGAGAAGATTTTAAGCAGGCGGTAACCTGACCAGATTTGTGTTTTAGAAAGATGATTAACCTTTGTCTCTCCTTTGACTTCCAACCCCGTATTTCTGTGGCAGGTGGCCTGCTGGTTGACCCCTAGGCACCTACATTCTGCTTATCTAGAACCTCCCCTCAATCCAGGCTTCTGCTCTTGTCTTCATTATCCCAGTGGACATGAGCACCAGTCACTTAGTCACACACTTAGGAACCTGGGGGCTGCTTCCCACCACCCTCCGATCCAATCAGTCATTGCTCCTGTAGCTCTGCCTTCTTAGTAAGCCTGCTCTTCCTACCTCTCCTGCTGCCTGGGGGGTTTGCATGCAGGCTCTCTGGCCAAGGCCAAGGCCAGCAGTAACCTCCTATAGGCCTCCCAGCCTCCAGCCTCTCTCCTAGCGCCCCCCCCTCCCCACTGCTGCCAGCAGAAGCTACAGAAAAGCAGCCTGAGCCACACCACTATACAGAGCAGTCATGAACGAGACACCCACTGGCTGAATTTGCCTTGCAGATGCGAACTGCTCAGCCCTCACAGTGTTGGAAACATTTTTGAATTAGTGCCCAATATTTTAATGTGAGGACATTTCACACAAATGACTTGAGGTTTCTGGCTTCTTTTGGCAACCCTGGGCCTTTGTTTCCTCGCAGCAACCATGGTGGGATCTGGGTAGAGGCGCCCCCTTCTGGCCAGCAGGTGTGAGTGCCTCCTTACCCTGCCCCCAGAGGCACAGGGAGGCCAAGTGTCAGCTGCTGTTTATCACTGACTTGCACTGTTAGGAGGGAAATGTATCTTGTAACTAGGTCTTTATCAGAAGTGGAGAGATAGAAAATAGACAAAAGGACAGTGTATTTTGAGAATTCTGAGAGTGCTTATTTCCGGAGTGAATAATATTTCCCTAGGTTTAATACACAAAGTGTCTCTGTGAAGGAAAAATATGCCCAGACCATCCCCTGTGCCTGTAGGCATCTGCCCTTATCATGTGACCCTCCTCACCACTTATCAAACTCCTAAATGGGCCCCACCTCTCCAGCTCTCTCACTTTGCTCCCCAAGTTAGGAGCCGCCAGCAGCTGTCTGGATTGCTGCCCCCTCTCCGAAATCCACTCATTCTCTGCTCCCATGGTTTTTAAACTCTGGTCCCTGGAGCAGCAGCAGTGGTGCTGTATGTGCTTTAGCTTGCTAGAAATTCCAATTCTTCAGTCCCACCCCAGACCTACTGAGTCAGAATCTGCACCTACCCAAGATGCCCAAAGAGTCTATAGGTGCAAATTGGTGAAGCCGCTTTAGAGAGGAGGCTTGGCTGGCATTCACCAGGCTGTGCTCCCCTGCACCCTCGACCCCAAGGATACATAGTAGAACCTCATTAGATGTGCATGTAACTTCAGTTTTTGGGAAAAATTGAGAGAGAAACAAAAATTATTGTCTTGGGACCTTCTGAGAAACATAGCCTGGCCCTTGAGGAGCTTACATTAGGTGGAAGGGACAGACCTATAAGTGATTTCAAGAGAATTGACAGGCTGTGACTGAGCATGCTCAGGGTGCTATAGGAACAGAGAGGGGCAGGGCATGTTTCCATGCACGGGGTTGAGAGACAGTGTCTGGAGGAAATGATGCCCAAGATGAAAGTTTGAGGGGGAGGAGGAGGCCAGGCCAGAGGTGATGAGAGATGATCAGAAAGAGGAGAGGCACATGAAGAAGCATCATTCATAAAATTGGCTGAGTACCTTGCCTGTGACAGGCCTGGAAACCCCATTCCTGGCGTCAAAGCTCCTACTGCCAGGGGGACAGGCATCTAAACAAATCCTGTGGTGAGAACAAGGGTCACAATACAGGGCACTGGGCTCAAAACCATTGTGTAAGAGGACACTCAGTGCAAGGAGACTCCCTCAAAATTACCCTCGGAAATCTCTGGAATTCCTAGCTTCTGAGTCCTCAGAAGCTCCCAAGATGGTAATTTTTGTTTCTGTTGGCTTTTTGGCCTGCCTGGCCTCCCTTCCCCTGGGCAATGAAGGACAAAACAAGAGCGTTTCTCTCTCAATTTTTCATAATTGCAGAGACAGGGTTTAGGAGTTTCTAGGAAACTCACCTCAAGTAACATTGGTAAGCCAGTGGGAATAGATGGACACCAAACTTGACAAAGAGACAGAATGGATGGGGTGGAGAAAAGTACAATTTATTTTGATGAGTATTTAGTTAGTGAGAAATAGGAAAGATTTGCCCCTGTCCTTAGGGTGTTTGTAGTCTTACTGGGAAGACAAACACAAAGGAGAATCGTATAACCAAATACCCTCAAAGTGTGTGGTGAAAACAGTAGGTGTGACAGGAAGTCAGAAAGGAGAGCATGTAGAGTTAGAAATGTGCTTGATTGGCCCCTATAGGAGTGATCAGACCCTGCCAGACCCTAGGGGGCTTGCACAGTCCTGCTGGAGCTGAGTGCAGAGGGGACAAGCTATTATGGATACTGTTGGGGTGTATCCAACAGTATCCTTCCATGAGCTAGGAGGAGGATTATTTCTCCCTGAGGCCTCTGGGAGCAGGGTGATTTGGGGTTAGCAGGGGAGGGCTATGGCTTTGCATTCTGCTAGGTTTCAGAGGGTCTGAGTCAGTCAGGACTGGTTCTGGAAGGTAAAGGGGGAGGGGGTCTTAGGTTGGCCCTGGGAGTTCTGAGTCACTTTAGGGATTTTTTTTTTCTGTTTAGCGTAGATGAGTTTCAAGGATTGATTATTGATAAAAGCAGAGGCATTGGTCCAGGTCAACATTAGTCCTTCAGGTTTTCACTGAAATCATTTTAGCTTCAAGGGTCTTCCATCCTGAAGACATCTTCTTGGGATTCCACAGGACTGAACAGGTGATGGTTCACATTCTTTACTAGAAAAGCACATCAGACTTTTGGGCAGAGACTTTCTAGTAGGCCAGAGTAAAGCCCAAGTGCATGTGTGTGTGTGTGTGTGTGTGTATAACTATATACATATTATACAGAACTATATTATATGTGTATAACAATATATAAGGTACTACGTATAAAATTTATTAGTATGTGTTTATATGTAACATATAACATATGTAGTGTATTATATACAGTTGACCCTTGAACAATACAGGGTTAGGGGAACTGATCCCCTGCATAGTTGAAAATCTGTGTATAATTTTTGACTCCCTCCAAAACTTAATAGTCTACTGTTGACCAAAAGCCTTACTGATGACATAAACAGTTGATCAACATATATTTTGTATGTCATATGTATTATATATGTATTCTTACAGTAAAGTAAGCTAGAGAAAAGAAAATGTTATTAAGAAAATCACAAGGAAGAGAAAATACAATTTCAGTACCGTATTGTATTTCTCAAAAAAAAAATCTACATATAAGGGGACCTATGTAGTTCAAACCTGTAGTGCTCAAGGCTCAACTGTATATGGTTACACACACACACATACACCCACACCCACACATACACTCCAGGTGATTCTGGTGCCTAGTACTAGAACACCGTCCTCACCTGACATAGGTGGGTGCCTGGGACTGACTGGCCTACACTGCAGTGGCATAGGCTGGGATGTTGACATATTTTGCTACCTCCCTGGGGGGAAGTGTTAGCCATCTTCTTCCTTGATGCATAGGAAAAATTTCCAGTTTTCCTTCCAGAATACAACTAAAGACCTTGCCATCACGGTTCTAAGAGTCACCAGGAGCTACACAGGTATTTTAAAAATGCCAAAGTCTTCTCAGATGGGCTGGAAATTCCCAGTTCTGTCTGTGCCTCACGATGGGGGGCATTTTCCACACCTTTGATCACTCTGAATCTAGGGTTCCCCAAAGTGGCAATAGGGCATATAAGAAGGAAGTTGGGGAAAGAATGTCTCCTTTCAGGACAACAATCATGTTGTTACCTCTTATTGGGCTTTTTGGAAAATGGGTGGGGATGGGGTGGAGTGAGGTGGGAGGGTAGGGTGATTATGGGTGGCAGGCTGATATTAGGAACAAAGCCATTATCTCCACTCAGGACTGGCTACTCTCTGCCTTGGTTGGGTCCATTTTAGCTCAGGAGGACTCCTCTAAGGCACCCAGGGGTCGCTGCAAAGATTTTCTGTCACACTTGCTAGTGAGACACAAAGAAACAATCTCCTGGCTCCCTTATCTCATCTTTTTTTTTTTTTTTTTTTAAAGTAAGATTTATCTATTTGACAGAGAAAGAGTGAGAGTACACAAGCAGGGGGAGTGGGAGAAGCAGGCTCCTCACTGAGGAGCCCAATGAGGGGTTCCATTCCAGGACCCTGGGATTAAGACCTGAGTTGAGGGCAGGCAGACACTTAACCTACTGAGCAATATTTCATTATCCTTTCCTAGATTTGGCTCTGTAAATACAACTAAATTATGGCCAGCAGGTGGCACCCAGGTCCTGAACAAAGCCTTCTCTTAAACATTTCCCGGTCCCCAAATCTCTCCCTAAATCAATTTAGAAAAAGAGCCCCTGCCTTTGATGTGGCCCTCCAAAGAGGAAGCCTGTTTTTGTCAAAAGTTCATGGTATCAGGGCACAGGGGGTGCTTAGTCCTGACCTGGACATCCTATAAGAGCTGGACCAGATGGAATGGCCTGGAACGTTAGGTCTAAGAATCTGGACTGAACTATACTACCCTCCCTATTCCTCAAAACCACACATTAAACTCATCAACTGATCCAACTTCTGATGACTTTTTGTACTGGGTGTTAACTCAGACCTAGACGCAAAGTGGACCAGCTTCTGGGGACAAAGATATATAAAGCATTTACCCAAGCATCCGGCTCTACATGGCCCAACTGCCTTCAATTATAGCAGAGAAACAGTCTGAGAAAACTCTTTAAGTTAACACACCCATTACCAAGGGTTGCTTTCCCTCTTCCGAGACAATGGTAGGCAACCACACAAGGGGTCAGCCTCTGTTCCAGAAGCTACCATAGCGGGGTCTTTCCTATCCCTTTGTTCCTACCATCATCTTTGGCATATAGTAACCCTCAAGAGAAACAGTCCCTGACTGGATTTGTGGCATGTCACTTGGAGTGACACCTGAGTCAGCTGAAGATCCTGTTCCAGGATCAGACTGAGAATGTGGCCTTGGGAAAAGCTTGCTCTTCAGAACCTTGACTCGGGCTACCAGGTTTGGAGTCATGGGATAGACAAGTTGAGGAGGTGTAATCTGGTGATTTTGCTAAATCACTTCCTGTGCTAGGACCATAAGGTTTAGGGTGCATTTACTGGCTATGGGAAAGGTGGTTACAGTTCTCATCAGGAGAGGCAGAGTTGCTGTCATTCTGTTGCCTAAGGCCTTGAAAGTGGTCAAGACTAAATCTTAATATCTCATGGTCAGAAGAGTTTCTAGAAACCATCCACTTCCTTCCCAGATACCTAGGACTACATTAAGTCTAGGGATTTATATTCTTAAATCATAAATAAGTCTGTATAACTCTGAAAGCTCGCACACATTCCAGTATTTAATAATGGTATCACGAGCCTAAATCTGATTTTGGCTTTTTGTTTTCAGGTCTTCAGTGGGAATCTATCTTCCACAAATATATCTTAAAGATAATTAAGGGGTCTCCAGTTCTTTGGTCCCTAGGAGAACTCCCTGCAGTTCCCAGGACTCTGCCCTCTGTCCAGCACAGCTATGAAAGACTACCAGGTCTTCCAGTTCTGCAGGGTACTGGGCATGTCTTCAGCAGCCTTTAAAAAGGTGCTATGTTAAGAATACTGATCTCCAGTCAGCACAATTGGATTCAAATCCTGGCCCTAACATCTCCTAGCAGCTTGGCTTCAGGCCTCAGTTTCCTCATCTATAAAATGGGGACAGTTCCCACTTCATAGAGCCTTTATGAGGATTAAGTGAACCACAGATACCAAGTGCTGTGCAGAGCCTAGCATATCATACATTTTCAGTGTCACTGGGGCAGACAGTGAGAATCCAAGGGGGTTTGAGAAGGCAGGTACCCAACACATATCCAGCTTCAGATCTCTGAGCCCAAGAAAGGCAAGTCCAGGATGGGGAAAGACCACAGAATGCTCCCCTTTCTGTCTGGGGACAGCCATCTGGGCTTCCCGCAGCTGGGCCTCTGACCACAATCCCTCCCCAGCTCTGGATTTCCCATCTATTGGGCTTTGTAGATGCCATCCTACCGGCCAGGAGAACTGGAACAGATGCTGTGAGATCAGAGGACAACTCTGAGGAGTCTGCCAAAACGTTTCCCGCTCCTGATGTGGGGCTATGCCCATTGTCACTGGGCTAACCCTTCCTGCCCAGGCCCAGGGGGGCTGAAGTCATCTGTCTGGGGCTGAAATCTGCAAAATCGCTACCCCTTGTCCCCCTGGGTCACACATCCAGGTTATTCTGGGGTTGCATGGAGGCAATACATGCAGGCAAGCATGGAGGGTTCTGAGGGGGTGGAGGGGCTCTGCAGGCAGGTCACAAAGCCCTGGCAGACCCAGCCAATCACCTTCTCTCATGGGGAGGGGGGGGCGGGGGACAAGGACCTGACTCATAGTGAGGCTCAGCCTCTCAAAGCTGAATTAGTCAAAGGTAAAGAGGGTGTAGGTGGCATAGTCCCAGGGCTGGTGGGGACGAGCTCATGCCCACTCCAGCACACTGGGCCAGGGATCTGGATGGTGTTGGTTCTGGTAGGGACTGGAGCTTTTCCAGGGTTCTGTTCTTATAATACTTTTAGGTCATGTGGCTATTCTCTAAGGTCCTGAACCCTGCTGAGGTACCAGCTACTAGGACACATTGTACTGAACAATGATCTCAACTCTTAAAGAGGCTTCTCCAGGCTGGTCTGGGTAATGCTGTCATATGCCTCATAGCTACTGTTCAGCCTCCCTCTCCCTGGCCTACTCTGGAGGGGTGGACTGCTGGCCCCTCAGTGGCTAGCCTGAGGACAGAACAGGGAGCAGGGCTGCAGAGGCTGCTGTAATGTGTTAAGGGGAGAACATTTGTTTCTGCAGCCCTCGTGTGCCTGATGTTTCCTTAATGATCCTTCATGCTTCAAAAGCAGGTCTGTGTCTCAGAGGACACATATAAGCCATGTCATTTTATCTTCCTTCTTTAGGCTGTGTGGCTTGCCCTTGTCATTGGCCAAGTGGCATGTTCTCCCTACCTCTGGAACGAGTGGATCTGACCAGTTGTTTAGCTACTTTGCCTCAATCCCAAGCTCAGCCCTCCTCTGCTCTCATACCTCCTCCTGCCCCGCAGCCAATCCCTCTCAGAATCTTCCAGCTTCACTTCCTTGCCTTTTTGACAGACTGCTCATTTCATCCTCTGGCCTTGCCACCAGAAAGTCTACAACAAACTTGACATGCGTCGGTGTTGGGTTTTCTGTTTTCTCATGCAGACCATCACTCTTCAGGTCCCCTAGACTCTAGCTGCCTGCCCTATAGGAGACAATGGGCCTCTCAGTGGGATATGCACTAGAGAGTTACGATAAAGCCTGCCTTCTTTCAAACAGCTTTCAAACCCTGGTCTACCAAGGTTCCTGAAATTCCCACCACAAAGGACACTCTTATGGATTATAGCCTTCATCTCCAAAAAGCCTTAGTAATTCTCTCAATTTTGAATATGAGGAAATAAAGGCTCTGGGTTCAAGTGACTTGCTCAAGCTCAAGCTCAAGCACTGGCAAGACCAGAGCATGAGCCCACCTAAAGCCTATGCTCTGACTATGCCACCACACTGGCAGGAAAAGCTATTTGATCTTGCAGAGCCTCAGTGTGCAACACCTTGCTCTGATTTGGGCCCCTGAGCATTGAAAGAAGGGAAAATAAATTTCTTCTTTGTGTTTCTTTTTCCAAGCTACTGCAACACTGTCTTTTTAAAGATTTTATTTATTTATTCATGAGAGACATAGAAAGAGAGGCAGAGACAAAGGCGGAGAGAGAAGCAGGCTCCCTGTGGGGAACCCAATGTGGGACTCGATCCCAGGACTCCAGGACCATGGCCTGATCCAAAGGCAGACACTCAACCACTGAGCCTTCCACATGCCCCAGCAATACTGTCTTAGTTTCAGTCACCAAGGATTTACAGCCTGCTGACATATGGTGCTAAACACTGTGAGGCACCATAAGGGCACAGGATCATTTAAAGACAAGGATCTTGTCCTTAAGGAGCCTTTGTTTGACTGAAAAAGTAAGAGTAATTCATAAAACAATAAGAGATCCCACAAGCCAAAACATATGAAATGCTCAACTGTGAAAGTACATTTGGCTGTTAAATGCTCCAAGAGAGTGCAAAGGATGAGTGTGGGCTCAGTCAGATGATTTCTGGGGGAGGGTGGCACCTAACTTGGGCCTTTAAAGATGACACGATATCAAAAAGAAGTGAAGAGAAAATGGGAAATTAGAGCCGTGAGAAGTAAGTTTGTTGTTACTTTTATTTTTTAAAATGGGCCGAAGACCAGTGATTGAATCTTAGAGGAATCTTAGGGGATGTGATCAAGAGAGGAGATAGGAGACATAGGTGATGTGTCAGGAGCCAAGGGTGGGACTGGTTTCAAGGAAGGGTTATCTGCCCTGTTTAATGAAGTTTCCAGACCTCTGATGGAGAAATGGTCATTAGATTGTGCAAGAAGACATGACGAAAGTCTGAGTCATCTTGCTGGAAGCTGGAAACAGAAGTTACACCTGAAGACAGTTACGGAGTCCCAGGTTATTTGCCCATGAGGATGCTGAGTGGGAAAATCAGGAGTCTGTCATCCAGGGCATTGGTGTCTGCTGCCACGGCAAGTGGGGTGGAGTAGCAAGTGACTTGCCTGCAAGGCGGGGACACTGTGCTGCTCTTAGTGAAAGCTGGAAATGGTATATATAAGATTTAACATAGACTTATGCTCTTCATCTTTGCCAACCTGCCCATCCTCCTTCAGAAACCATATCCTGTTCTTAAGTCCTAGATGGTAGCTGTCCAAGGAGGCTCACAAGCACAACCTCGCGGTCTTTCTTTTTTTGTTCCTCACGGTCTTTTTCTTTTCTTTTTTTTTTTCAATATTTATTTATTCATAGAGATGCAGAAAGAGAGAAAGAGGCAGAGACACAGGCAGAGGGAGAAGCAGGCCCCATGCAGAGAGCCCAACATGAGACTCGATCCAGGGTCTCCAGGATCATGCCCTGGGCTGCAGGCGGCGCTAAACCGCTGCACCACCGGGGCTGCCCCCCTCACGGTCTTTCTAAAGCTTCTTACAACACTGTGTCATGAATGAAAAGAAAGAATGGTAAAATTTTTAAATATAATAATAAAATCTTAACCGAATTGAATGTTTGGAAAATATTTTAAGTATTCATTTGCCATTCCGTTTAACTGTAGCTAATTCAGAACCCTCTTTGATCTTTAGTTTCGTTGAAAATCTTGTTGAAAAGCACTCTATTGAGGCAGGATGGAATGCACAAAATTTATTACTAAGGACTTTCCAGAGCCTCTGATTCACTCACTTGCTTATCGCCATTTATGGAGTGTATGTTCTAGCACTAAACCCAGGTGCAGGGCCTATAGGAAGGAATGGGACCAGCTCTGGGTGTTCACGGACCGGGGTCCGAGCTAGGCCAGTGAACAAATAACCAAAGGGCTTTACATTATGCTACAACCCACACGAAGGAAGGCATGCTGTTGGAGCAATCCTGCTTCCTGGGCCAGGGAAGGCTTTGTAGAGGAAGCATAGTTTGATGTGGGTCTTGAAGGAGAAGGTAATCAAACAGAGAGTTAAGAGGAGAGAAGAATGGACTGGGAAGAGAGAGAAAATTACAAATAGCTCACCCCAGAATGCATGCTGGGAGCAGGAGATAAGGTTAAAAAGGTAGACAGAAGTTACACACCAGGAGCTCTGTAAAGAGGTTTAGAGGGGTATTTAATCCTGGGGGAAATCCAGCAAGGGATTTTTTCCCCCTCCTGGATATAATATATTTGTAACAATAAAAAATATTTATAACAATACTATAGTTAAAAACTGAGTGTAATTTCCCAATCAAAATTACAGTAAATGAAATTACAGTGATTAGAAACTGCATTAAATTTATAATTTTTTGAGGCTTTATTTTATATAATTTTCTCAGTAAAAACTGAAGAGATCCCCAAGTGCTGTTTGCAGAAATCAGTGCCCTGTAAATTTTTGGAAACTATTTTGAAATAATTTTAGACTCACAATTGCAAAATAGGACAAAGAATTCCCATGTATCCATATCCAGCTTCCCCAATAACATCTTACATAATAATTGTGAAGGCTGGGAAGTTGACATTGGTACATTATTAACTAAGCTACAGATGTTATTTGGATTTTTAAAAAAGATTTTATTTATTTATTCATGAGAGACACAGAGAGAGAGGCAGAGACACAGGCAGAGGGAGAAGCAGGCTCCATGCAGGGAGCCTGATGTGGGACTTGATCCCGGGACTCCAAGATCATGTCCTGGGCCAAAGGCAGGCACTAAACCGCTGAGCCACCCAGGGATTCCCCCATCATTTAATCAGTTTTTATGTGCGCTTTTTTTTTTTTTTTTTTGGTGTACAGTCTGTGAAATTTCACCACATGTGTAGATTCATGTAATTACAACCCTACTAGGATGCAAAATTGTTCTATAACTTCAGGGAAACTCCCCTGTGTGGCCTCTCTGTTGCCACACTTTGTCCCCAACTCCAAACCCTGGCAAGCACAGATCTGTTTTCTATTGCTATAATTTTAAGAATGCTGTATAAATAGAATTATATAGTAATCTTTTGAGATGAGTTTTTCTCCCCCTCAGCATGATGCCTTTGGGTTCTATCCAAGTTGCTGCATGGATTAAGAGTCCTTTTTTGCTGCTGAGTAGTATTTTCCAAGCAATGGTACAAATATGGATTACCACAGTTTATCCATTCACCCATTGAAGGATATCTGGGTGTTTCCAGTTTTTGGTGATTACAAAAAACCCTATGAGAACTTTCATCAGTCTTTTCTTGCTTTGTCTATGAAGGTCTGGCTCTGGGAGAGCTCTCTCTCTGTTTTTCTGTCCTCTGGAACCACAAAGCTGGTTGGGATTTGTAGCTGGGAGGCTCGGGCATTAGGTTCGAGGGAGAGTCTGAGACACAGGTGTACAAGCAAACTCTTTGGACTGATTGTTTCCCAAACTATGGGTTTGCTCGATCTAAAGCCAAGTCTGCCCCTGTAGGCCAATTTCTTGCTTCTTACATGCATTCTGTAACCCAAATTTGTGAACTTATTTCATTATAGCACAATTTTATCAAGGATAATTTAGCATTATAGTGGTCAATTTGGGGAACCTTCGATATGAACAAAGTTGAGAGTGCTTTAGAACAAAAAGGGGACAAAGTTTCAAACATTCAATTGTTTGCAGGATTATTGGGGCTGAATCCATTAAGGTCCAGAATGGCCTGTCTGAAGTTCTACCCAAACTTGCACAATACCTTCTTAAAGTTAAAGAAGGACTAAAATAGTTAAAAGCATAATACAGAAAGGACTCATCAGGCCTTGAGCAGTTCTTGTAACACTCCTATGCTTCAGTCAAAAAACTCAGTGGGTGAGGATATGGATTTACTGGGCCAGAAACAGAATAGTTATTCCCTGACCAGAACCAAATACTCTCTTTTTAAAGATTTTATTTATTTGTGAGAGAGACACAGAGAGAGAGAGACAGAGAGAGTGTGTGTGTGGAGGGAGGAGCAGAGGGAGAGGGACAAGAAGACTCTACGCTGAGTGCAGAGCCTGATGTAGGCTCAATCCCAGGACCCTGAGATCATGACCTGAGCTGAAATCAAGAGTGGGATGCTTAACCGACTGAGCTCCCAGGTGCCCCCAGAACCAAATACTCTTTTATCTTTAGTGCCTCACAAAGCTGTATATATTACAGTTGCAGATATATGTTCTGCTTTCTTTAGTGTTCCTTTAGACCAAAAGAGTCAACATTTGCTTGCCTTCTTCTGGAAAAATCAACAATATACCTGGACTGTTATGCTCTAAAGATTTTCTGAGGTAGCACCTACTTTTCACAGATCCTCAACCACAAACTCAAGGACCTTAAAGTTCCACATGATTGTTTATGTGGATGACCTTGTGTTGTGCTCTAAAGACACCTAAACTCTAAGACTGATTCCAGGGATCTACTGATTCCTGTCTTCTTTCAGAAAGGGCACAATGTTTTCAAAGAGAAGTTACAATTTGGCTAAAGTAAAGTTCATTGCCCAGGACATGATTTATCCCAAGGAGGTAAATTCTATACTTTCGACAGACTACAGGCCAGTCACAACTTTCCAACATTTCTAAATCATCACATTTATAACCAAGTTCTCAGTATGCAGTTCTCTTCCTTAGGAATCTAAACATGAAGAGGCCTTTTTGTGGATTAAATTAGCCCTTCAACATCTTCCCACTCTGGGCTTACCTAATTATCATAACCTTCTCTACCTATTTGTACATGTGAGGTCTCGACAAACCTTTGGTGTTATGACTCAACCTCATGGGAATCATCAGACATCAACAGTCTACTGCCGTGTCTCTTCTCCTGTGGCAAAGCCTACTCACCTGTCCTAAGGGCAACAGCCCAGCATCTAGGCTAGTGGAGGTTTCTGCACACTTGGTTCTAGGGCTTCCTTTATATCTGATGGCCCTTCACGGTGTACAGATTTGTAGTTCACTAAAAATACACCACATTTCTCAGTAAGTAGGCTTACCACTAGTGAAATCTTATTATTTTCTCCCTTACAGATTTTTCTATTCATTGTGGTAATACTTTGAATCCTGCTACCCTATTTCTAGATGTCATGTTTTCAATGAGGTGAATGGTTTCTGTGGTAGGAAAAAGAGATCGTTAGATAATTCAAGAAGGAGAAAAACTGAGCCTCGATTTAAGAACTAAAACCCTAGCCACTCAAGGGAAATCAGGATTGCTTTCTTTTCTCCTCAAACCTTTTCAGTTCATGCTTTACAAGAGGCCTGGAAAGTAGGGCAAATCTTACTGAAGGTGGAACTGACAAACTGCTGCAGGCCAGCTGTGGGATGTGAAAGAGAGAGGTCAAGGAGAACCCCACAGTTTCTTGCTGCAGCACTGGAAGGATGAAGAGAAGTACAGAGGAGCAGGTTTGAGGATGAAGTGAGACCATACACGGATACTGTGAAGAATACCGAAGGGTATTACAAAACGTCATCATTAATGGGGCATAATATTCCATGCTTTATTAAATCAATCTTCAGTAGGTGAACATTTCTGATATTGAGATAGGGCTAGAATTCATATCTGTGAACAATCTAGTTTTGTCTAAAGGTAATACTATCCTGTGGGGAGGGAATTACTATGTCAAGGGGAGTGACATCTTTTAAAGCCTAACAGCTTTCCAAAAAGATGGTTACCTTTGATTTTTCTTCCAGAAGCTTGAGAGCTCATTTCAATACACTGTCACCAACATGGAATATTATTATTTTTTAAAATGTGTTGATCTAAAAAAATGTGTTGATCTAATAAAAAACTTTTTTTTTGTTCTTTTAAAAAGCATTGCTTTACTATTGAAGGAGAATATTATTTCTACATTTATTACCCACATAAAAGTATTTGTCTGTGAACTGTTTGGGCTGTAAAGTTTGAGGAACCCATAAGTCATCCATGTGGTTTAACAAACATCTGGAGATTTTTGATAGTAAATTCTCACTATTCACACCTTTACTGAAGATCTAGGGTCCTGGAATGCATTTTTCCTGGCCCCAGACATAGTTACTTTTTTAGTAAATGCCTGATATTCCATGTAATTTATTCTGAGCATGAGATATTAGATTATGTCCTTATATGAAGGTTTTGAAGATTCACTTAAGGAAATTATAAAATGAAAGAAAATTTTGTTGCTATACTGCACTTATGCTAAAATGTATTTTGATTTGGAAAAAGTGGAAGTTTGGTAACAATGAGAGAAAATGCATATCACCAGGGAACCAAGAGAAAGCTAGATATTACCTAATATATGTGCCCCTCATATTTTTGCTTCATACTTTGGGGAAAGAGGTTAAGAAAGGGAAAATGACTTAGGGTTTCCTAAGATTCTGCAAAAGTGGGAGAAATAGAGAATTAAGAAAGCACACTTTAACTCCACCACCAAACTAGGTAGCCTTATGGTGTATTTCCTAAGAAATATATTGGCATGTTTAGCCACATGTAGTCAGGCAGCATGTATACGTCAAAAGACTCCAAAGAACCTAGCTGCAGCCCTGCCTTTCATAATCTTCTGGGCTCTGGGCAAAGGTTGGCGTCGCTAGGCCTCGGTTTCTTCTTATGAAATAGAAATGCCTTTTGGACATCACTATGTGTATGGCTTATGGGCACCCAAAACACAATGCTCCGAACAGACAATTCATGGAATAAGTGTAAATGGCTGGCATGAAATAGGAATAATGTTTAAGTTTACCAATGATTTTTACGTAGTTATGTTGCTGCCTTATCATGAAGATTGAGGCTAACCTACGTGGGGCACTCACACAGAACCTTTATAGTTAGAGCTATTGGTGAGAGGTTGGTAATGCAATTCTGACAGAATTTTTAAGTCTTTGACATAGAGCCAGTAACAATGGAATTTGGTAGGGAGAGGAGATTAGAGACTTTTCTACTATTAGATAGAGTAAGTTGTGAGTGGGATCTATATAGTAGTAGGTATCTTATGAGGCAGCATTCTGTAATCAGGAAAAGGGAGGGGCCTTTAGCAGTGACTGGGCCGGGTATCATGATCCTGGCTTTAGCTGGATTTGTAATAATGGGTGCTTCATAAATTTTAGTTTCTTTTCCTTTCTTTTCTCTTGTGGTGGTAATAACTGACAGTAGCTCCGAACTATGCCCTATATGGAAGGCTCTCAGATAACTCTGTTTCCTTCAGATAGTGCTTCTCACATTTTAGCTGTCACCTCTCCAAAGGTCAGGGTAAGGTCCTAGGACCACCAAAACAGAATCCTTATCATTTCCTTTCTGGAACCAGAATTCTGGCATTTTCTTTTTTTTTATTTTAGAGGAGTCATAGTGTGGTAATGAGATGTTCCTGCACTGAGCATGAGGGTTGCCTGGATTCATCATTTGGTCATTTATCCACATGTGAACATATGTCTATACACATGAATATTGAAGCATCTACTCTGTACAGAGATGATCAAGCCAGACGATTCTTCTCTCATACATGGATAGCTCCTTGTTTAATGAGTAGGACTGTTCATAGTAGCCAACTGCTGACTAGTCAAAAACTGTTTCAAAGGGTAATGATGTCTCAGATAATTTACTCTTTTGACCACCTCCCTAGAAAGTTGCGGCTTGTCACAAAAGCAGCTTAATATGATGAAAATGCATCCTGAACCTACTGATACTGTATTCTCAACCTTCTCTCAGTTCCAGATTATGAAGTAGGCCTGTGAGGCTACCCTACTTGAGGTACATCAGGTAAGAGTGACGTGTGAGGATATAGGAGGGCTGTTTAAAAAGAGGCCAGATACCAGGTGTACCTCAATTCCAAGTAAGCCAGGATGGTGTTGACTTAGGACTAAGATGGGACCAGATGATGACTTCATAGTAGCAGAAAGGACTTTCAAAAAAGAGAGAGATGAGTGAGGTATATGCTCACCAGAGACATCACGAGTCCCTGGCAATGCCTATCAAGATGAGGGCCTGCAATGGAAGCGTGGGAGCACAGGACACCTTGCAAACCCACATGTCCAGGCAGCAATGGAGGATGGGGAGCTGGCTAAAGCTCTCAGGGTCCCTGCTCTGGGCCCCCATAGGCTGCTGGGCACTTCAGAATCTGGTCAGGGCTAGCTCAAAGTTAAATCCACACAATGGTCATAGGATAATAGCTTGATGATGAACAAACAAACAGAAACTCATTGTTGAGAGTCCAGGGAAATGTACTCTTTTTGACACGGGTGGTAAGAGTGTAATTTAGTAGTCTTTCTGGAGGGCAATTTCATTTAAAAAAAAAGATATATATATATATATTTTATGATAGTCACACAGAGAGAGAGAGAGGCAGAGACATAGGCAGAGGGAGAAGCAGGCTCCATGCACCGGCAGAGGGAGAAGCAGGCTCCATGCACCGGGAGCCCGATGTGGGATTCGATCCCGGGTCTCCAGGATCGCGCCCTGGGCCAAAGGCAGGCACTAAACCGCTGCGCCACCCAGGGATCCCCCCCCCAAAAAAAAAAGATATTAAAAGCCTTTACATTTTGTATATTCTTTGACCTTATTTCAACTTCTAGGACTTTTGTACTAAAGCAGTAATTATGGGTACATGTAAAACTTTAGATATAAGCATATTTATAATGAAAAACTGGGAACATCCGAAATGATCAACAATAATGAACAGTTAAATAAATCATCGTACATCTAAACTACGTAGCTGCTTAAGAGAGCATGCTGCAGGAGAATATGTAATGACGCTGGCACCGCTGGCTGGCTAACTCAGCAACTATTCCCTGCACTCTTGTCCAACAGAGGGATGAGAAACATGAAATATTTGCTTCTCAGCTTCTCTTACAGCTCAGCCACGTTGAAACATGAGGTAACACTCGACAGGCTAAGGAGGTGGAGTGTCCTTGATGATGTCCTTGAGCCATTCTACCAGCCTGTACCTCCACTTTCAGACTCCTGTCATGTGAGAAAAATGCCCCTATTATTTGTTTAAGCCACTGTTAGTTTGGATTGGGGTTTGTGCTGTTAATCAACAGTGCTAGTTGTCCTCTGAGTTTACTTGTATCAAAACACATCCCAACTGATAAAAACATGGAAAGATGTTTACAATATATTAAGTGGGCAGTTTTATGGAGCAGAAATATACCAATAGGCTTAGAAGAATAATGTGAGGATGTTTTAAAACAACCATTGTGCAGCGCCTGGGTGGCTCAGTCCGTTAAGCATCTGCCTTTGGCTCAGGTCATGATCCCAGGGTCCTGGGATTGAGTCTCGTCTGGCTCCCTGGTAGGCAGGGAGCCTGCTTCTCTCTCTCTCTCCCCTCCCCCCCCCATAAATATATAAAATCTTAAAAGAAAATAACCATTGTGGTTTTTACCTGACAGTAAGGTCATAGGGGATTTTTATTTTCTTCTTCAGGTTTATCTGGACTTCCTAAATTATTTTACAATGAACGTATATGGCTTTTGTGACAAGGAAAAACTCAATTAAAAATATTTTTAAAAAACAGGGGAGAAAAGTATGGAGGAAAGCTGTGATCAGGCAGTCAAAAGTTCTTGACAAAAGTTGCCAAAATAACCACTTAAAGGTTTCTGTTGCTTTTCGTCTGGGCGGTTCAGACTTCTTTGAAGTGGTGGTTCAATACCTTCATGCTAGTTTGTCTGGTTTTAAAAGGTCTGCGCTAGCTTCTCACCAGGCAGGGCACATCCTCTGGGATGCCCAGGAGGCCATGAGGGGCTCTGAGCTCTTCTCAGCTCATCTCTCCTCTCCACTGTGGGCCTTGCTTCCCATCTCCCCTCTGTCTCTCATTTTTTGCTTTCTCATAAGCTTCTTTGCAGAATCAATTAAGATAACCTATCTGAAAGCACTTCATACATTACAAAGTACAACAAAGGGTAAGGTATTTTTCTTTGTACTTCATCTTTATACTTTGTCCTTCCTCTCTTCCCTCACTGCTTTAAAATCTTTCACTCTTCTCCCTCCTCTTTCTTCTTCCCTCGTTCCTTTTTCCATTCCTCCTCCTGCCTCCTCTGGCCATGGCATAACAGGAACACGATAGGCCTCCACAGCCCTGTACCTGTGCTTTGGTCACAGTATACTTCTGGTGAACATTTGTCTGATACTGTGAAGTACATGTTTTATTATTTGGATATGATGCAGACACACACACTTATGTGTAAAATCAGCCATCCATATAAATGAGTGGAAATGTGTTACTTGCATCTCAAAAATTAAGGTCTTGTGAAACCTTTATTTTTATGAATCAAAAACTGAGGATTGGTAGAAAGATTAGTAGGTTGGAAAAATGGCTGGCTGATGGAGTCAGGATCCCAAACTGCTGTGATAGGTTGTGGCAAGAGGCTAAACCATTCAAAAGAAATACACATGAGGTTCTGCACTTGGATCTTAAAAACCAAATGGAAGGAAGACATGTGGCAGAAGACATAAGGATTTGCAATGGAGTATGCAAAGTACAGAAGGCTTTTAGATGGATAGGAGCTTCACATGAGTTATCTTTGTGGAGCTGACAGAGGCTGGGGAAGGGGCCACCACTGACTGAGCCCCTGGCATGCACCTGCCCCTCCTGTGCATTTTATTGATCTCATCTGCTCTTCACAACTTGGGGAGGTCTCACTGGCACCATTTTACAGGCTTTATGTCTACTTCTTTACAGACTACTGATAAACCAACCCCGTTTCAGTGTCTTCCACTGCCCCTCATTAAACTTCCTGTGACTGGCACCCGCCTGCCTTTCCAGCCTCACTTCCCATTGCCTCACCCCCTTCCAACCTCATGTTCCAGCTATAAGACACCATACCAGCAGACTCAAACTTGAGAGATTTTTTTTTTGAAGATTTTATTTATCCATTCATGAGAGACACACAGAGAAGCAGAGACATAGGCAGAGGGAGAAGCAGGTTCCCTGCAGGAAGCCTGACGAAGGACTCGATCCCAGAGCTGAGCCAAATGCAGATGCTCAATCAGTGAGCCACCCAGGCACCAAAACTTGGGAGATTTTTATTCATACTTTTCTTCTTTGGAAACGCCTGCACTTCCTTGACACTAATCTTTATCTGAAAAATGCCACCTAATCTCAAGATTCATCTCGAGTGTCAACTCACCTGGAAAGTTTTCCTTAATTCCTACCTCTTTCTACTGGGCTGGGTTAGGTTGGCCTTCTAAGTATTTTGTAATACTGTGTGGGCATATAGCTTATGCAGACAGTACTTACTACATTTATTTCTTCTACTTTTCTATGAGCTTTTTGAGGGCTGGCATTAAATCTTTGCATCCTCAATGTTTAGTATGGTGCCCAGCCATTGATATGCTTTCAAATGTTAGCAGAACAGAACTGGGGCTCAGAGAGATTAAGTAACCTGCCCAAAGTAACACAGTTGGTTAGAACTGGTTTGAAGCCTGATAATGGATTATAAAGTCCTTCTAGGATGAGGAGGGTGATAATATTCCCCCTTGGAATACTGAATTCAGTTTATGGGCAGCATACTTCTAGAATAACGAAGTGATCATGATGGTGAATGTAATGAATATACTCCTACTAGGTCCTGAGAGGATCTGCTGGAGAAACTGGGGGTTTAGCTTAGAGATGGAAGAAAAATTCAATGTGACCCGAGAACTATCCTTAATTACTTAAAGGGCTAACAGTGGAAAAGTAAGAATTAGACTTCTCTGTGGCACAAGGGGTAAAACTATGATCAAAATGTTGAAGGTACAGAAAGACATATTTTGATCCACTGAAGAAAAACTTCCTAGCATGCCTAGTTAAAGGCAGCAAGCCTATTCTAGGAAGGGGTGAGGTCCCATCATGGCAAGTTTTTAAGCTGAGCAACACCCAATGGGGATGTTCTAGTAATGTCAAGAACCAGCCTGAACACTGAACTAGGTGAGCTTCTGTTTTTCGGTGACCTCTTCAGGTCTCTTCCATTAGATGCTGATTCTATTACTGTTTTGTATGCCCTCTCTGGCCCTTGGCAATCTCTTACTCCTCTATATTAATTGAATTTTAGGAGTGTACATAGTTCATTTGGTGATTAAGTATATATGTAGCCTGCTGCACAATATTTAAGTTACCAATTCTTTAAATTGTCATTTAATTTTTTTCCCCAACATATTCCCAAGCAGATACATGCCTCGAAGCCAGGGATCACATATTACATATTATAGATCTTTGGTCCTACATATTTACACTTGTTCAAAATAGAGTAAGACTGTTTTAAATGCTCACTTTGTAACTTGACTTTAATTTGTCTGTTAACAGGCTTGTCTTTTATCTCCTGAAAATTCCCTGGAAAGTAAGAATTAATTCTTCATTAGATACTTTTCCTCCAGGTATTTTGCTATTCCTTTCAAGAGCTTAAAAAGGAAACACTGCAGGGGGCAGTCTCTGCTAGTTAAGGAAACTCCTGTCCTTTAATGTCTTGTCTGTTTCTTATGGCTGCCCAAAGACCCTAGAGGCAGGAGCTCCTCCTTTTAGATCCACTGAGTTCCAAGAGGACCAAACACAGATAAGGAAAATAGAAGGAATAGAGGTGAAAAGCAGGAATGATTGGGCCAAGCAGGCTCAAGATACAACACTCCCATCTGCTGTCTTTTCATTATCTTCAGTGGCCCACATATCAGTGGTCCCCAAACAGGGAAGGCCTAGCAGTGTCTCCAGGGGAGCTTTTCTAACATACACAGATACATGTACACACACACACACACACACACACACACACACACACACACCTCTTAAAAAAGATGCAGATATGTGGAAAAGCTCACCAAATTTTTTTTTTAAGATTTTATTTATTATTTATTTGGCAGAGAGAGAGAGAGAGAGAACACAAGCAGGGGGAGCTGCAGGCAAAGGGAGAGGGAGAAGCAGGTTTCCCAGTGAGCAGGAGGCCTGATGTGGGGCTCAATCCCAGGACCCTGGGATCATGACCTGAGTCAAAGGCAGACACTTAACTGCTTAGCCAACTGAGCCACCACCCGGCACCCCTGCCCAAGTGGCTCTGATTACTCTCTAACCTGTTTGAGAAACACTTTTTTCTCCTAATCCTATCATTAAGGAAGAGCTTTCCCTTCCTACCCCATTAATTTTTTCATTTATTTCTTTCAATCAGTAAAAACTCAGATTATTTTATTCAATGGGTTATAATACATTACTCTCATTTGTTTTGAAGCTCAAATTGTCCTGGTATTGATCATTGGGAGCCGTTTCCCATGTATTTTTCACACATTCTCATCATTCTTGAAGTTCTTTACTTTCTGGAGGTATAAGATGTTCCAGGCTCAACTTGTACTTTCTCTGCCTCAGACTTGAAAGAAGCCATTTCTTTCTTTCTTTCTTCTTTCTTTCTTTCTTTCTTTCTTTCTTTCTTTCTTTCTTTCTTTCTTTCTTTCTTTCTCTTTCTTTCTTTCTTCTTTCTTTCTTTCTTTCTTTCTTTCTTTCTTTCTTTCTTTCTTTCTTTCTTTCTTTCTTTCTTTCTTTCTGATAGTCACAGAGAGAGAGAGAGAGAGGCAGAGACACAGGCAGAGGGAGAAGCAGGCTCCATGCACCGGGAGCCCGACGTGGGACTCGATCCTGGGTCTCCAGGATCGCGCCCTGGGCCAAAGGCAGGCGCCAAACCGCTGCGCCACCCAGGGATCCCAAGAAGCCATTTCTCTAAAGATTCCTGGTCCTCTTAGGGAGAGTGAAACAAACAACTTTTGAAGACTTAAGCATCATATTAATGACAAAAGAGGACCAAAGCAAGTCAAGAAAGGACAAGAAACAGCCTGCTCTGTGATTGTGACTAATAAGCAGGGATCAGCAATCACGAGTTAGAGCCCCCTCATTCTTTTTAAGTAAAGTTTCACTGGAATGCAGCCATGTTCATTCACTGATTATTATCTATGGCTGCTTTCATATTACAACAGCAGAGTTGAGTAATTTTGACTGAGATTGTATGGTTTGCAAAGTGTAAAATATTTACTATTTGGCCCTTGCACAAAAAATGTCTGCTGATCCTTGCTAGCAAGTATTTACATGCTATAGATAGGATACTTATCAAGAGGAATAGTGTGACTTGGAGATATTGTAAAAAGATTAATATCTTTCCTTATGTCTCTCTTAAGATGTCACCAGGCAGTACCTTTATCAATGCAAAGATAAAATACAAAGTTGGAAAAACTGTCATATGGCATGCTGTAGAATCTGGTTGTAAAGGCAATTATAAACATCAGGGTTGGTTATTATGGAATCTAGAAAAAATGATGGCTAGAAAGTAAAACTAGGGGTGCCTGGGTGGCTCAGTTGGTTAAGTGGCTGCCTTTGGCTCGGGTCATGATCTTGGGGTCCTGGGGTTGAGCCCCATGTCAGGCTCCCTGCTCAGTGGGGAGCCTGCTTCTCCCTCTTCCCCTCCCCCTACTTGCTTTCTCCCTCTCTCACAAATAAATAAATAAATAAAAATCTTTTTATTTTTATTTTTATTTTTTTATTTAAGAGGGATGCCTGGTGGCTCAGCGGTTGAGCGTCTGCCTTCAGCTCAGGGAGTGATCCCAGGGTCCAGGGATTGAGTCCTGCATCGGGCTTCTGGCAGGGAGTCTGCTAGTCCCTCTGCCTGGGTCTCTGGCTCTCTCTCTCTCTCTCTCTGCGTCAACGCAGGAAGACTGATGTGAGACTTGATACCAGGTCTCCAGGATCACGGCCTGGACTGAAGGTGGCGCTAAACTGCTGAACCACCCGGGCTGCCCTAAATAAAATCTTAAAAAGTGAATGGGTGACGGGCACTGGGTGTTATTCTGTATGTTAGTAAATTGAACACCAATAAAAAAAAAAAATTAGCTAAACACTGAAAAGAAAAAAAAATAAAGAAAAAAAATAAAAGAAAATCTTAAAAAAAAAAAGAAAAAAGAAAGTAAAACTATTTTAGTGCAATTTTAACATTGTCCAATAAAGTGGCACTCTGTTTAGTTAACATTGGTATTCTGATCACTAGGACAGCGTGTCTTCTAGTGGAGAGAGGAGAATTAATCAAGCTTGACCATAGTGTGGATGATACATCATTTCTTAACATTTTCCAATTCTACTTGTTCTGATTTCATGTTCACAAAGCAAGCTTTGATTACCTTTCTGATTGTCAAGTCACCATGACAGGAAAGAAGTATATTCCTTCCTATATTAAATTCACTTTCTGGTAGAAATATGCCTGAGCAAAATGCGCGTTTTTTTTTTTTTTTTTTTTTTCAGGGATCAGTGATCTTAAGGAGAACTGATCATTAAAGTATCACATCTAGGGGCACGTGGGTGGCTCAGTCTGCTAAGCATCTGCCTTCAGCTCAGGTCATGATCCCAGGGTCCTGGGTTTAAGCCCTACATCAGGCTCAGTGGAGAGCTGCCTTTCCCTCTACCGCTCCCCCTGCTTGTGCTCTCTTGTTCTCTGTCAAATAAATAAATAAAATATTTTTATTTTATTCTTTTTAAAAAATAATTAAAAAATATATCTAAAGACCTGAGAGGGTCTGGCTGGCTCAGTTGGTGGAGCGTGGTGGAGCGTGGTGGAGCGTGAGACTCTTGATCTTGGGATTGTAAGTTTGAGCCCCACGTTGAGTGTAGAGATAACTTAAAAATAAAATCTTAAAAAAATATCTGAAAGGCTAGATCCTGAACCGTGTCAGTTCCTTTAGAACAGGTACACAATAAAACAGCCAAACAGCCAGATCATTATTATATTTCTTTCAAAGTGGGCAGATGCCAAAGTATGCTGAAATGTTGGACAGCTCCCACCCACAAAGATTAGGGCTCTGGCCAAATCCTGGGGGTATCCTGGGAGGGTTCCTTAAAGTCAATGCTCCCAATAAGTCTCTGTCTTTTGGGGGAAGCCCATCTCCTAGTCATAAGAGCATGGTTCTCAAGATGTCCATTATAGTCCTGGCTTTCCTGCTAGACATGAACTTATGAACCTGACTAGTGGCCAGGACCAAGCTGGGCCTAGAGAAGTAGGATAAAGGACAGGAACTGCCTTATCTTCTAAATTCAGCAAATAGAGTTAGTAAGGCTGAGAAGGGAGCAGAGGGCTCACCAGCTGGTCCTCAACTTGGCCATCTCACTAGCCAGGGACTCACACCCACATGCACTGAGTAATTACAGCAGAATGTATTAACATAAATTCAGTGGCAGAGGCAGCGTCTCATATTTGTATTTTCAGTTCCAAAGCATGGTTCAAAATAGGTGCTTAATGTCTGTGAGATGACCTGTCCTCTTTTTCCCTCAAACAACCCATCCCCAACTCATAGAAAAGGTTCACATTAAAAAAAAAGAATCTGAAAATATTACTTTGTGAAAATAGTGTCCCGTTTCCCCTACATGACCTTAAAATCATATTTTTTGATAAAAAAAGTGAATTACTGTGCAGCCCGGGTGGCTCAGTGGTTTAGCACTGCCTTCAGCCCAGGGCCTGATCCTAGAGACCCAGGATCAAGTTCTGAGTCGGGCTCCCTGCATGGAGCCTGCTTCTCCCTCTGCCTGTGTCTCTGCCTCTCTCTCTCTCTGCGTGTGTCTCTCATGAATAAATAAATAAAATCTTTTTAAAAAAGTAAATTTCTATAACTTTAGATACAAATGTAATAAATACAAATATATCTCATTTATTCTCCCTTAATTATAGGAGGAATAGGTTTTTGATTTCTCAAAATATTGAGATTAAACAATTACTCATATCCACTTTCTCATAGGAAGTTGGCAGAAAGGAAGGATGTGTGTGGGATGGTGGTGGTAGTGAAGGACGAGGAACCAATTCTCACAAGTATAGCCTAAGAAGGTCAAGGTTAAAGACCAGCATGGCTTATGATAGTGAGTTGTTTCAATGAGGGAGGGAAGGGAAGAATGCCCACTAATTCTGGTGGAATGGAGAAAATATGGACACAGTTGTTACCTGTCTACATTTGGCCTAATTTAAAGTTTAAGAATCTGATCTAGAAGTATAAGACAGGGAGTGGACGCCTAGAAGTTGCCAAGGCCTCCCAGGGAGATTGTTTAGGCAATCTCATTATTGCAGGATTCTGAAGGGACAGAGGTAGAAAGGAGATACTGAGGACAATGTGTAAAAATTAACCCATTTCTTTTACTTCTGTAAGTTCTACAGGGTGAATGGGGAGTTTTATTGTTTTAAAAAACAGTAGAGGTTGCTTTGGAACTAGCGGACATGGATCATAACTATGGAGTAGTGACTTTTAATGAAGTGAATAGCAGTGACCCACAGACCTTTTGTAGCCAATTACCATGTCCAAAGTCCTCTTCTCCCTACCACCACTGTCAAGCTCTTTATATTTATAGTGATCAAGGCTGTAGGCAGTATTGGTTCAACCACCATTATCACTTCCATTTTGCTATTGTCCTTCTACTAGGACTAGACATGCCAACTGATAGGCGGAGCCTCAGCTGCAGACTTGACCATCTCTGAGGTTGATCAACTAAGCTTCCCTAGATTCTGTTTTTAGATCTCTTAAATTCAGTAAGTATGCACCATGCCTGCATTGAGTAGCAGGGACAGTGCTGGGCACTGGTGATAGGCAGATGAGTCCCCTACTATCAAGGACCTCACAGCTAACCTATGGAGAAAGACACACACAATGATCATGTCATATACAAGAGCTATAACATCAATCAATTCTTCCCTAGTAATTATTTGAGCAATTATTCTCTTGGTAATTACTTCAATTGTTATTGAATTTGAAACATTAAAGAAGTGATATTCAAACTCAAATAACATGGATGGGTACAAAATTTAAAAGTAGAGCTTCCTGATACCAAGTATATGTATTCTTCAGACTTTTGTCTTTTTTTTTTAAGATTTTGTTTATTTATTCATGACAGACGCACAGAGAGAGAGAGGCAGAGACACAGGCAGAGGAAAAAGCAGGCCTCATGCAGGGAGCCTGATGTGGGACTCGATCCGGGACTCAAGGATCACACCCTGGGCTGAAGGCAGGCGCTAAACCACTGAGCCACCCAGGGATCCCTCTTCAGATCTTTTAATATACATATCCAAACCATAAACATACATATTTATTCTATTGTTTAAATAAAATATTATTAAAATATTGTGATTTTTTTTCCTCTAAAAATACCATGGTTACCTTTTTTTTTTTTTCTTTTTTTTTTTTTCCATGGTTACTTTTCTATGCAGTGTACAGAGATTCACCTCATTCTCCTTGATGGTTGCCTACTCTTTTGTATTCAGGAATAGTTAATTTCTTTGAAAAGGTTAGGGAAAGTTTTGGACAAAAGGTGATTTATAATTGGGGCCTTGAAGGAGGAGTTGGAGTTCATTTAGTAGTAAGCAAAGCCAAGAAAAAAATGCTTGTGATAGATAAAAAGTGGTTCAGGGTGTCTGGACAGCCTGAACATATAAGAGAAGTTGGAAATACACAGTTTCTTTGGAGACCGCCAGTGGTCTGGTGAGGACATGTTGTCTCTCAGACTTTGGTGTGGATCAGGATTGCCTCGGGAATTTCTTAAAACTGTAGCTGCTCCATCCCCTACCTTGAGATTGTGATTCAGTAGGTTGATATCCCCAAAGTCTTTGTTCTTACCCACTACACTAGACTGCCTTTCCCTCTATGAGTGTGTATTCACCTCATCCCTCATAAGGCAAGGAAGACAACTGGAGGCCCAGAAAGTCCCCACAGTAGCAGAGCAGAAGATCCTTATATCCTTATATTGTTCTTTCACTTAGCCATCTCATTCTTAGTCTTGTAGCATCTTCTCCTACACCAACTCTTCACTTTGTAGTTTTATATCCTCTTTCATTTGAGAGTTCAAAGTATTCCCAATGCTAACTCCATGATTGGACAATGGGAACTGGTAATAACCTCATTTTATAGTAGGATAAGCAGAGGCACTGGGGGTACTCCTACCATGTTGAGTCAAAACTGAAGCTGAGAACAGAATTCAAACCTGTCTCCTCTCATTTTGTTCATGATATTACTGCCTTTTCCATTGAATTATGCAGACCCTGGATCACTTTTCTCATTAATCTAGGTGATGTATGAAAAGCATCCTACACAGTGCCCAGCTCATAGCCCAGCTCCTTGACCACAACCAAGCAGGGGCTGCCCAGGGGCTCTTGAGCTTAGTGGATGTTTCTTGATGTGCTGCAAAACAGCCACCAGAAATTCCACATAGGTTTTTCTTCTAAGGGTGTTAAGAAAAGCTTTCAAATGCCATCAAACAATGAAAAAGACAAAGATAGTTGCATTTCAAGGCTTCACTTCTGTGTCAGTTTGGGAGACAAGGATGCTGTAATTACAGAATTGTTTATAAAAAAAAAAGTTAAAGAGGTGAAGCTGTCTGCCTGGCACACAGCAAGAATGAATAATAAACCTGAGACTTCACCGTATGTGGTGGTGCTGAGCTAGAGCACAACTCTTCCCTAGGTCCAACGAGATGGAAAAAAAAGAGTAGGGTTATTCTGCTAAGGAGTGCCAGGGTCACATTTGGCTTTGTAGCCCTGAAAACCAAGATTGACCCCCCATGCCTCAAGAAGGAAAACTCTCTAAAGCAGAGGTTCTCTGCTTTACAGTGCTCTTTACAGTGCTCTAAAGCAGAGGTTCTCTGCTTTACAATTTTACAGTGCAGAGGAATCATCTGACTGGTCTATTACTGATGCAAATTCTTGAGTCCATCCCCTGAGAGAGACAGGTGTGGGCTATGGCTCAGAAGCCTGCATTTTTCATAGGCTTTCCTTATGGGTCAGTGGCAGGACAACACTAGAGACCACTCTGCTCTAGACAACACATGCAAGATTTTTCCATTTACCAGTTCTGAGGCAGCACTGCTTTGTCACTGTGAACTATCAGTGGCCTGACCAGCATTAAGCTGAGTCATGGGAAAGCATAAATTTTTACACTGCAGTTTACCCTCATCTCCAAAAGCTTCAGTCTTTTTTCTCGTTGGATTCTAGAATGGTGTGATGGAATGAAGCAACTTTGGAAACAAATGTAAATATGCTGACTTCTATATGGATGCTGAAAAAAATTTCAGTGAAGGGTCACAGCTATTAATGCCCACTTAGCTAATTGGTTTCTTTTGCCAACATTTAAAAAGAAGCTTAATGTACACAATGTCCTTTCTTGAAGATCACATATACAAAGTTTTAGAAAGAGCTAGAGACTGGGACATATATTACCTCACAGCATCCCAGAATGCTGAGACACTGGAAGTCCTTGTATTAAAGAATCATCCAGGAGAAGCCTCCCTTTCCATCAAGTCAGGATGCTTGAAAGGTCCTATGAAAGACACTGCTGCCCCATCACTGTAGCTGCTCAGACCAGTGGGCCAAAAGACACACCACATAACAATGGCCTCAGTCATTAGAATCCAGCCTCCAGCTGGCCCACCTGCCCACAAGGTGGGAGTAGGGTTGATTACAGAGAGATGCTCCGGGATGATGGGCTCTTTTTGTCCCCTGCCTTGAGCTTTATGTTCTAAACTAGAGCAAGTAATCAACAGGCTACTGTTTTCTAAAGTGAAATTCATTAATTGGAGTCTCAGACCTCTGAGTTATAAAAAGAGGAGCTGAAGCAGACTTAAGCTACTAATTATTTGGCAAGGTTCCAAGGCATTCACCATAACTTCTCATCATGTTTTGCAAGTATGCAGGGCACCTCTGTCTAATGCCTTGTCCTAGAAATGAGTTTGAGTGGTTAGGAACACAAACATTTCTGTCTTAAGAGATTCTCCCTTGGTCTCTTAATTGGTTGTCAATTTTTTAAAAAAAATTCTCTAACTTGGGATGCCTGGGTGGCTCAGTGGTTGAGTGTCTGCCTTCAGCTCAGGGCATGATCCCGGGGTCCTGGGATCAAGTCCCACATCGGGCTCCCTGTAGAGAGCCTGCTTCTCCCTCTGCCTGTGTCTCTGCCTCTCTCTCTGAGTCTCTCATGAATAAATAAATAAAATCTTTTAAAAAATTCTCCAACTTTATGTTCAATCATGAAAAACTTTCAAAATAGTCACAAGTGTTTTCTAGTAGATAATTTTAATGCTGAGAATTAATTCTCTTCCTCAGTCCCAACTCTACTTCTTTGAAGTTGGCATGCCTTTCATCTGTAAATATGAAAATGAACATTAATAATTAATGCCTTCTCATCCTTTCCAAGTAGGAAGTTTTATTTACTTAGGAAGAAAGTATTCTTTCTCAGAGCTAGAGAGAGGCAGAAGCAGAATGCAGCTCTGCTCGTGATGGTCTTGATGTAGATTCAAACTGCCTCAAGTCACTCCATCAGCCTTCAAGAATAACTGCTGAACTGTTCTCTCCTGAATTCTTGCCTGTGGATGGAGACATGTTCCAAACAGTGGCTCTTCATCTCACTCTCCCTTCTGACCAACACCCTGCATGAAATGCTTCCATCTTTTATGACAGACCCATATATTTCTCACATGCCCTGTAACTCTCCCACTACAATGACCTCGCCCCATTACTTCTAATCCAAGTACCATGTACACTTCTTGTGACTCACTCTTTGGCTCATTTTCAGGGTGCTGTGTCTCCACAAGCTGATGGCTACATGAAATACCCTATAAACCCATTCAGCTTAGTCTGCCTGCTAAGCACCAAAGGTGGGTGCTATAGAAGACCACTCCCCAACACACACATCATCACCTTGAGAGCTTAAAGGGAGAAATTCATATTGCCTAGCTCACATCCATACCCCCTTCTTTTTTTTTTTTTTTAAAGATTTTATTTATTCGGGTAGCCCCGGTGGCGCAGCAGTTTAGCGCCGCCTGCAGCCCGGGGTGTGATCTTAGAGACCCAGGATCGAGTCCCACATCCAGCTTCCTGCATGGAGCCTGCTTCTCTCTCTGCCTGTGTCTCTGCCTCTCTCTTCGCTCTCTCTGAATGAATAAATAAATAAATAAATAAATAAATAAATAAATCTTTAAAAAAGAAAAAAAAATTTTATTTATTCATTCATGAGAGACACACAGAGAGGCAGAGACACAGGCAGAGGGAGAAGCAGGCTCCATGCAGGGAGCCTGATGTGGGAATCGATCCTGGGACTCCAGGATCACGCCTTGGGCCAAAGGCAGGCACCAAACTGCTGAGCCACCCAGGGATCCCCCATACCCCCTTCTTTTTCCTACAGTTGACCTCAGCCCTTCTACGATTTCTGCCTAGAAGAACCTATGGAGGGGTGATGCATTCCATATTTCTTACCTCTGCTCAAAGAAGCTTTCCTTGGATACTTTCTCACTTGAATGAGTTCATCCAATTTGAACACATGGGGATGTGGTGAATAGATCCACCATTCCTATTCACACCCTTTAGGATTATGTAGACTGTGGTAGGCCCTCAAAGATGTCCATGTCCTAAACTCTAGAACCTGGGAAGAGGTTACCTTAAGTGGCAAAAGCGCTTTGCAGATGTAATTAAGTTAAGGGTTTTGTGATGGGGAGATTATTTTGGATTATAGGTGGGCCTAATAAAATAAAAAAGGGTCTTTATAACAGGGGAGTGGGAAGGGTAGAGAGAAGATGTGATGATGGCAGTGGAGGTCAGAGGGATGCAGGGCCACAAGCCAAGATGTGCAGGCAGCTTCTAGAAGCTGGAAAAGGCGAGGAAATAAATTTTCTCCTAGAGCCTCCAGACAGAACACACCTTGATTTTAATTATTTTTTAAAAGATTTTACTTATTCATGAGAGACAGAGAGAGAGAGAGAGAGACAGAGAGAGAGAGGCAGAGACAGGCAGAGGGAGAAGCAGGCTCCATGCAGGGAGCCTGACGTGGGACTTCATCCAGGATCACGCCCTGGGCTGAAGGTGGCGCTAAACCGCTGAGCCACCTGGACTGCCCCACACCTTGATTTTAGCCTACCATAGTAGTTTCCTATAGCTTCTGTAAAAATTACCACAAACTGAGTGGCTGAAAGCAACAGAAATGGATTTTCTCACTGTTCTGGAGGCCAGGAGTCCAAAATCAAGGTGTCAGTAATGCTGCAGTCCCTCCAAAGGCTCTTGGGGGAAATTTGTTTTTGCCTCTTCTAATTTCTGGTGGCTCCAGGCATTCCTTGGCTTGTGACCACATCATTCCAATCTCTGCCTCTAGTCACACCATCTTCTCCTCTTCTCTCTCAAAACTTCTTCTGCCTTCCTCTTATAAGGATACATGTGATTGCATTTAGGGCCCACCCAGATAATCCAGGATAAAGTACTCCTTTCAAGATCTTTAATCACACCTTCTGTCATAGAAGGTGATATTCATTCTTTTATCATATAAGGTAACATTCACAGGTTCTGGAGAGTAGGACTTTTTGGGAGCCACCATGCAGCCCACTACGCCACTGACACTGATTTTGGACTTCTGACCTCCAGAACTATACAACACATTTGAGCTGTTCTAAGCCACTAAGTTCATGGAAATTTGTTGCAGCAGCCTTAAGAACTTGTTCCACAGGCTGATCCTATCTGCCCTCACCTGCATTCTAAGCTGTGAGTCCCTCTTTTCTCTCACTGGTGGAGGTTTCTCTGGGTTATGTTGATTGCTCAGTGGTCTTTGCACTGGTCCTGGCCAAACCTGAGGTGGTGGAGTGGGCCTCCAGAGTCTACTTCTGCCAACTTCCTTCTATGAGAATGGCTTCACCACTCAGACCCACAGTCAGAACTCTCCTTGCCTGTGTTTGTATATGGAGAAATGAGATGTACAGAAGAGAATCGAGAACGAGAATATTGTAGAACATGTCATGAACTGGAAGGATGGCACAGGTGGGATTCTGATTCACTGAGGGAAGGCCAAGATCTTTCCCCAAGGGAGGAAAAGAGTTTCAATGGCACATGTCTAAACAACCTGTCTCAGGGCTGAAGTACATCAATCTAAATGGTACTAAGCAGCTGATATCCTGTCTGGGAAAGGAAGAATTCAGGACCTCGATGTGTCCCTTCTACTTCTTTCCAGATGTTTCAGCAAATGCAGGCAGTTCAGCCAGTGATATAGGGGCATTTAGACACCTGTAAGTAAGTTGAGCTAAGCCAGAGATTTATCTTGATAAAAAACTAGTCATTGCCCCTATGTTTCCACTTCCCTACTAGCACGTGAGGGTGTCTTCCAGGGGAGAGTTCAAAACAAAGTTCCCCAACATGTTATGTCAGTGTCTTAGAAACAGTGTTACAGGGTCAAAAGCAAATGTAATGCTATCTGAAGCAATGGGAAGTGCTTTACATGTGTGTCCTGCACTGGGATTTAAAAATTACTGCTAGAAAAACTGCAAATGGACAGGATTCTAATTTAGTTAAAAACTGGGAGAAAAGGCAATGATACGGTCACTTTAGTGACAGCACCAGGTTTTCTGTAGCGGGTGGCTTAGGGCTGGTGGTCTGGTGGGAAGGGAGAGCTAGAAGAGGGTCTTAAAGCTGCCTTTGCAGAATCAGTACATCTTTACATTGGGGTTGTAGGTTTCCCCAGGGTGGCTTTGGGAGAACAGCAGTGCCTAAGCCACCCTGTGATGCCACTGGCATCTGAGTGGAAGAATTATTATTTTAAAAAATATTTTATTTATTTACTCATGAGACACAGAGAGATAGAGAGAGGCAGAGATACAGGCAGAGGGAGAAGCAGGCTCCATGCAGGGAGCCCGACATGGGACTCGATCCTGGGTCTCCAGGATCACACCCTGGGCTGAAGGTAGGCGCCAAACTGCTGAGCCACCCAGGGATCCCTGAGTAGAAGAATTATAAATGGCTTTCAGTTTCAATTGCTCTTTCCTATTTTTTCCAATTTTCTGGTATATGAAAAATAGCAAGATCCCATGTTTTTAAGAAGAAATAATATGTGTGTAGAAAAAAAGTTGGAATATTCAACAAGACAGCGGTAGTGATTATCTTTGGGGACAAGGTCATGGAAGATGTCTACTTTCTCTTAATGTGTTTCTGTAATGCTTTAATTAAAAAAAAAAAAAGTAGGCTCCACACCCAGCATGAGCCCAACATGGGGCTTGAAACACGACCCTGAGATCAAGACCTGAGCTAAGATTAAGAGTTGGATGCTCAGCCAACTGAGCTACTCAGGTGCCCCCATAATGCTTTAATTTTAAAATACTTTTTTAAAAATTTTTTTTATTTATGATAGAGAGAGAGAGAGGCAGAGACACAGGCAGAGGGAGAAGCAGGCTCCATGCACCGGGAACCCGATGTGGGATTCGATCCCGGGTCTCCGGGATCGCACCCTGGGCCAAAGGCAGGCGCCAAACCGCTGCGCCACCCAGGGATCCCAATTTTAAAATACTTTTAAAGGCAATTTTGACTTATACTTGCTATTCAAAAAAGGCATTTTTGATGACTACTGTACACTAAAATTATGAATTAAATACACATTACTCTTAGAAGTTTCTCTGAATATAAGGGCAAGTTAATAGTGATTTTCAATAATTATTTTCATTAATGGAAAAGCTAATGCATAAATACAAAGGAGAATGTATGGATTATGAGAGTGAGAGTAGGACAAGCAATCTAAAATTCCTGAAAGCGGGGATCCCTGGGTGGCGCAGCAGTTTAGCGCCTGCCTTTGGCCCAGGGCGTGATCCTGGAGGCCCGGGATCGAATCCCACGTCGGGCTCCCGGTGCATGAAGCCTGCTTCTCCCTCTGCCTGTGTCTCTGCCTCTCTCTCTCTCTCTGTGACTATCATAAATAAATAAAAATTAAAAAAAAAATTCCTGAAAGCGTCCTCCAGAGAAATAGCTGGTGAGCCAGCAGTCATAGAGAGATGCCTGTCCAAGCCCCTGCATCCCTATGGGGAAGGGACAGGGGGAGAGAGGCTTCTCAGTTGTTTCTCTTAGCTGGCTTCCTGCCTTCAGCAACCCAACTGCAGCTCAGATACCTGGGAAAGCTTCGGAGAGAAGCTGACAGGCAGCCTCTTTGGAGAGGCAGTTAGAAGGGGCTGCCACTTCCAGAAAATCAAGCTGAATGCAATGTCTACATTAAGATGTTTCAGCTAACAGTTCTGGGAGTTCTAAAACAACTAGTTATTCCCTTGCCCCCACCCCCTATCCCCAGTCCTCAACCAAAAGAGATCATCTGTTCTAGGCAGCAAGTAATATAATTTTCACAAAACAGCTAGAGGATGGCAGGACCATCTGAGTTCCAATGATAAGCTTTAAAGATAAAGGGGCAAATTGGAGCCTCTTAAATACTCCTCACAGGGACTGTGTTATCACTGGGTTCCTAGCACCCTCAAGAATCACAAGTCCTCTTGAGTTATGACCTTTAGCATGTCTCAGAACAGCTCTGAGCAGAGCGGTGCCTGGCTGGGTCTTGCTAATGGAGGCTTCCTGGCCATTGGAAGCTCTTTGGGATACAATCAGAGGCTGTTGCATCAGGAAAAGCACAGTCTACCTGCTGTTAGACTGGCTAGCTTCAGAAAGATGCCCTGGGAAGTAGATCAGTTCTCTGGAAGCGTTGGTGGGCAGGGTAGAGGAGCTGCAGGGAGAAAAGGATTTCTGAAGCCTACCCTTGGAACCTACTGGACTCCTAGGTCAGGGTCCGGTCACCCCACACCCAGGAGAGCCAGAAATGCACCCTTGGGAGAGGAAGTGCTAGACCAGTCAATTTTCTTTTTATGTAAGCACAAATTATGTGGTGGGTTTTGCTCCCTAAATGTCTCTGTCTTTACCTTACTGGAAAGTTAACTCTGCCCAAGTGAGGTCATATTGAAGAGAGTGGTGGTAGTGATATCTGCTACTTATTTCCCGCTGAGAGGAGCTGGTTTGAGCCTTCTTGGTTTCCAGTTCACTCCCAACCTAGAGAGGAGCACTCGGAGACCTGCTCTTTCCGATCCTCTTGTCCATTAGGGATGAACGCGAGGGTTTGTTAGTTTATCATTCTGGTCACTGTCTACTCGCTCCTAGGAATGACTATGTAAAACTAAGAACTGCTGGCCACAAAACACACCTCAGAAAGCCACTCATTCAGTGATTACTTGTTGAGTCTCACTATTTCTGGGTCTGATGGGAATGAGTAAGTCAGTCTTGGTCCTTGACTCACAGAGCTTGTTGTCGAGTGAAATGAACAAACAGTAATATAATAATCATACAAATAACTCTATAATTATAATCACATTTAGTGCTGTAGAGGAAAAATACAAGACTAGAGAGCTTTGAAAGCAATGGCTTTCAACGTTTTAGTAAAAAAAGACATTTTATATTATAATCCAAGAAATATATATATGCATATAGACATGGTTAATAACAATTCTTGCTCTTACTATGAACAATGCAGTCTGACATTTTCTGGCTTATTCATTTACAAAATTCTGGTTACAACCCAATAAACTGATGTCACAACCAATTAGTTTGGGATCCACAATTTGAAAAAGCCTGCATGGGGGCCCCAGCTTGTAGTGGAGCTGGGGTGGAGGTCAGGAAAACACTTCCCTTAGGGAGTGACACTTAGGCCCAGACATGTGAGATTAAGGAGAGTTAGCCCAAAAAGGCCAGGAAAGAATGTTCCAGGGGAGATGGAACAGCATATGCAAAGACCTCTCATTTTACAGAAAAGGAAATGAGATCAGGAGAAATGTGATTTGCTCGAGGTCACATAACTCTAAACCCAGGTGTCCTAACTCTAGGTTCAAGGCTTTCTCATGTACTGCAGCTGATCAGTTGTCCTCTTCCTTTTCATTTAATAATTATAGGCCAAGGACTAATTATTCTCAACTAGGCTGCCTAGGAGAAAAGAGAAAAGAGGGTCGGCAGGAGGCTGTGTTTACAAAGAGCCCATTAAATTCTACATGCACACTCATTCCTACCCCACCTGGCTTGAGGCCTACACGGCAAGCTGTTGGTCCCTTTCTGGTGGGGACTGGCAGGGAGCCATACTCCTGCTCCGTCCTGGCTTTAACAAAACAGCATTTACAAAATGGCCAGGCAAAGTTGAGTCTTAGCTGAAGGCCCTGGAAAGAGTACAGAGCACTGCCCCTCCCCCCACATCCCCCTGCTTTTCCACCTCCCTGGGTTGCTGCCAGCACCTGACTTTCCACGTGTGTTCCCTCCTTGCTCAGTTCCCTGCCATCAGCCCCTGTGACTGCTGTGTGCGGTGAGCTGTGTAAATGGCTAGGTTGTGCAGCCTGAAGGTAATGTGAATCTGGCAAGTAAAATACAGGCTGCAGTTATGGGTGTCAGTCAGGGTCAGGGTCAAAGTGGACAATCCAGGAGAATATGAGAAAAAGAGGGGTCAGGAGAGAAGGGTCTTTTTCAAAACAGGCAAGAAGAGAAACAGGGCTGCTGTATACAGATGTACGGTTTGTATACTGCAGAAAGCAACCGGGGTGGGGGGGGGGTCTGTGAAGATGACATGGAAGCCACACACCATTCACAAAACTGTGTTCCTGGCAAGGGGCTGGATCTGCCTAAAGGAAGGGCCCTCACTGACAGAGGCCAGACAGGAAGGGCTCTGTAGGGCACCTGGTCAGAGGGTTGGAAACAGCCAGAACTACACACACAACATCACACTGAAAATGCTGCCAGGCCTAGGGAAGGTTGATGTCCTCAGGTCTGAAACACTACTGACATGTTGGTGTTTACATGCTGGTGGCTGAGTGCCATTCAGTAGTGACGAGCTGTGACCACAGGAGCTCCTGACTGACAAGCAGAGACACCTCACAGTTTTAACACTTATCAAGTCAGACCCTGGAATCCTCCTCCATCTTCATTTCTCCTTCATCAATCTCAGAGTAGTCCAACCATACCCTGAAAGCACAGCTCTACTCCTGAGATTTTAAATTAGTTAAAAAAAAAAAAGTTACTGAAGCAGTCATTGAGTGGCTCAGTCAGCAAAGTGTCCAACTTTTGGTTTTGGCTCAGGTCATGATTAAAGGGTCATGGGACTGATACCTGCATCAGGCTCCCTGCTCAGTGCAGAGTCTGCTGGACAGTCTCTCTCTCTCTCTCTCTCTGACCCATCCCCGCTCACTCTTGCTCTCTCTCTTTCAAATAAATAAATATTTTCAGAAATGTTACTAGTAATACATGCCCACACAAAAACACTGCAAACATTACACAAAGGTAAATAATTAAAAGTAAAAGCAGTCTCTTCCAAATTTTAAAACTTAAATCTTCTGTCAATAACCTCCTTACTACTTATCTCTCATACTCTAAACCTGCTTTCTGTTCTCACTTGAACCTGTAATTACTCTGCCCCTCCTTCTGCTGACAACCAGCATTTCTCTTAGATTTGTAGCACTTCCCTCCGCCTCTGACCTTAGGGCCAGCTGCTTCAATGCCATCTTAAATCCTGCCTCCTCAGAAACCTTCCCGAACATGCCCCCGGCCCTTGCTGCTTGCCACTCTGCTGCTTCCCCAGGCTAGAGACTCAGAGACTTCTTCCGCCCGTTAGGAATCCCTGGGTCCAAGTCAGCCCTTGGCCCTGAACAAGACATTTATTCATCTCTCATATGCTCAGGCTCATTTTTTACAGCAGTTAATTCAGACCTTCAAGACCTTATCCCCTACCTCAGCATGTGGGCTTGGCTCCATTTCACTGAGAAAAAAGTCTTTTCTTAGAAGGAACTCCAGTCACCTCCCCTGGGCTTCCCCCTGCAAGTCATGAGTAGAAAGAGCCATACTCTCTCCTCCTACCAGTCTCAAAGGCAGCCCTTGCCTCCTCTGTAAAGTGATCCCTACTGTGGTGTCCACAAGATCTTCCCCCGTTTTCTCCCTTTCTCTCTTGCATCCTAATTATTTTCCTCAAATAATTCCTTCTCCCTTTTACCATTACACATGTTCAGATCTCCTTATTATCAGGAATCATTCTAAGTCAATGGCAAACTCTTATTCTAATTGTAAGTTAGCTGGATCACCATGAAGAACAATGCATAATAAGACTAGTATAAACGCAACAACAACACAGAAGCAACCTAAATATTCACTGATGGATGAATGCATAAAGAAAATGGGATAATATATAGAATCAAATATTACTCATTCATAAAAAAGGAGATCCTGCCATTTGCAACAACATGGATGGAACTTGAGGGCATTATGCCAAATGAAATATGTCAGACAGAGAAAGACAAAGACTTCTGTGTGGAATCTAAAAACACCAAATTCATGGATACAGAGAACAGACTGATGGGTGCCAGAGATGGGGAATGGAGAGTGGGAGAAATGAGTGAAGGTCAGAAAGTACAAAAGAAGTCAGTCCTGGTGATATAATGTACAGTGTGGTAACTCTGTCATCTACTGCATTGTATATTTGAAAGTTGCTAAGAGAACAAATCTTAAAAGTTCTCATCACAACAAAAAACAATTTGTAACTATATGTGTGGTGATGGATGTTAACTGGACTTATTGTGGCGATCATTTCACAATACATACAAATATCAAATCACTATGTTGTACACTGGAAACCAATAGAATGTTATGAGTCAATTATATCTCAATTTAAAAACCCTGCAAGAAAAGACCTACAAATACAGAGAACAAACTGGTGGTTGCCAGAGGGAGAGGGGAGGGGGAGAGGGCCAAATGGGAAAAACAAAACAAAACAAAACAAAACAAAATCCAGCATTGTTTGTACTCTTCGCCTCTGTAATTCCACTTTATGGGATATACTCTGAAGAAATACCCACAAAAGAATAATAGTGACTTGTACGGTGATGTTCAGAGCAGAAATATTTATACTTACAATTTGTAAAATGTTGGAAATACCCCAATTGCCCAATAATAGATTGGTGGTTTAGCATATTTTGCTATCAATATAATGGAACACCACAGAAGGAATGGGATATTTGTTTTTTTAATTTTAATTATTTATTTTTTAACTTTAATTCCAGTGTAGTTAACATAAAGTGTTATATTAGTTTCAGGTGTACAATATAGTGATTCAACAATTCCATGTGATTACTCAGTGCTCATCAAGATAAGTGTGTACTGAAATGGTATATTTGAAGTGACAAATACATGGATTATGCTGAAACAGAGAAATCTGCAAATGAAGCACATTTTATTTTTTTATTTTTTATTTTTTTAATTTTTATTTATTTATGATAGTCAGAGAGAGAGAGAGAGGGGCAGAGACACAGGCAGAGGGAGAAGCAGGCTCCATGCACCGGGAGCCCGATGTGGGATTCGATCCTGGGTCTCCAGGATCACGCCCTGGGCCAAAGGCAGGCGCCAAACCACTGTGCCACCCAGGGATCCGGAAGCACATTTTAATACATAAAAATTATATAAACAAAAAGCACAAAAAAAAATTAAAAAAAAAAAAGCACACACTCATTAAATTTTTACATACAATTGCTGATAAAGAAGAGAATTACAATAATAAAAAAATTGATCTTGCTGCTTCTTCTGGTAATGACTTTTCTCCATTTTCCTGTTGCTGCTTTCTGGTGACCATCCATTGCCTCAGTTTTTTCTTTACTCAATTCCCTCTTTCACACTACCCAACCTGGCTTCCATCTCTAGTGTTTTACTAGACACCCTCAGCAATCATCATGATTTTTTTTCTGGATAGATCCTTGAGTCTAGATAAGCCAGCAGCACTGAAGCTCTCTTCTTGACATCTTCTCTTTTCTCTTCCCTTGCTGCTGAACCATCATAACTTCCCCACATCTCTTTGCCTTTCTCCTAATTGTGGACAATTCTTGAAGCCTATTATCTGGAGCACTGGTCTTCGTGCTCTGTACCCCAGACCTCTGGAGAGAGCCCCTTTCAGGGAAGCCATCCCTCCTGTGTCACTGACTCTCACATCTATAGTTCCATCCCAGCCTCACCCTTGGCTTCTGGTTCTAGGCTCCACTTGGGAGGCCTCCAGTTGTCACCTCTAGTTCTCCACGTCTGAAATAAAGCTTCTCTCCAAACTGTCTCTTCAACTTCCTAACTTCTGGCTAACGTCACCAACATTGTCCCAAACTGCCACACCATAAATATGGTAAGGGTGACCTGCTTATGGTCCCCATCACACTCACTCCTGGTCATTCTTTGGCAGACGCCTTGCCTCTTGGAAAGTCCTCTCTGCTGTCCTGATTCCTGAAAGCCTGCTTACCTTCAGGGCAGGCTCAGACTCTGCTTCCTTTACAGAGTCTTTTATAACTACTCCAGTTCAAAATGATTATTTTCCTCTCAGAATCCTTGTTGAATTTAGTTAGCCTCTATAGCACTAATGACACACAATGCACTGTTCTTTCATTTCTTTTACCTGAACTGTCTTACTCATCTGTCCTCTGGTGAACAGGTCCTGCATCTGCCTACTCAGCCAGCCCCAGTGCATCTCCCTCTCTGAAGCCCTCCCAGTTCTCACAGGCTCAGGGTCACTCTTCCTTCTGGGTTGCCAAAGCAGCCCTTCCCATCACTGAGGGAGTTCCCATCTCCTTGTATTGTAGTGACTTGTATCATTTTTGTCCACCTCTCAGCAGAATATTAGCCAAGTTCCTTAAGGACAAAGACCACATTGTACAACAACAAGGCACCACAGATATGTTGCTGACATCTGATGTTGTCAAATATACCAGTCATTCCACACATGCATCTTATCTTCCAAACCAGACTACGATCTCCTCGTGGAGACAGGGGTTAAATCTCATTTCTTTTAAATCCCATAGTGACTAAGAATACAAAACAGAGAGGACCTGGGGGAGTATTTGTTCAGAGAATACTTAGAATAAAGCCTTGAGAAGACAACATATGAATTTATATGAATAACCTATAAACCTGGAAACTGTACTTTCTGGGGAATACAAGTCTTATCAAGTCTCAAAACACTGCACCTTGCTATTTTGGGGCCAGCATAACACATCTCTGTACTTAGCAGTGGTCCTGTCACTTAAAGGTGTTAATAGGATGCCCAAACTGAGAGCTTTCAGCTGTGAACTCTACCCATCTAAAATCAGAACAAATCAGAGACTAAATCAGAGTCCCTGATAAGTGGCAATAATCCGCAGGGAAGGGGGTGGGGGTGGCGGCTGTCTGCCAAGAGTCTGGTGCTGCAGAAAAGTCTGGCTACACAGCGCATATTACACCAGGGGAGATAAGCCTTCAGTGAAACACTCCTCACATGGGAGGAGATATTTAATTTCATCCAGTGGTCCAAGGCCTGCCCCTTTCACATGGCACACCACACGTTAGTTCAACTATGATCTTGCTGACTCAGAGCAGCTAAGATTTCATTTCCTACCAATCAGGAAATCCCATTTAAATGACAAGGTGACCAGGACAACCACACCCTCAAGGCGTGATGAATGCCTCTCTGACAATCACTCTCACCAAGTGGGGAGCGTCTTCAGCTAGCCATACCCAAAGACTTGCTCACTAATAATCCCAGGTGGCTAGGAAGGCTTCCACTTGTCTCCATCTGGGACAAGTGTTTGGGTAGTCGGAATCATCTGGAAGAAGAGGCAGATTCTGCTCAGCAAACATTTCTGGAAGCCCAGGCTGAGTGGTGTGACAGGCCACGTGGCCCCCAACTCTAAAACCTGGATCCCCAGTGCTCTGACATGAGCAGACACCACCACTGGTGGAGGGCAGGAATCGGTCCTCTGGGCTGGGCCATGGAGGCAGTGTACAATACGATGGGTGTGTGGATGGGAAAGATGAAGCGAGAGGACAGCTGCTGGGCCACCTCTCCCTTCACAGCCAGTTCTGTGAACCTGGTGTAGCAAAGAGGGCCCTGCCAGCTTGTCCCTGCAGAGGGCTTCTGCCCATCAGGTGGCTACCAGCAGGCACCCAACCTTCTCTGTCCTTGGAAGAAAAAGGACCTCTGAGCTGACGGCTAAACAGAATACGGCCAAGGCAAAGAGAGCAAGGAGCCTGTAGCAGGCTTGAGCACAGTCTTCATATAGGTATACAACCACCAAAACATGAGAGCAAGCCTCACATAAGATCCCCAAGACACGGGGGAACTGGGAATCCAGAAAGTCTGAATAGACACAGGGGAAGAAAGCCCACTCAAAACAGTAAACCCTCCTATACAGGGTTTTACTGAAACCTTCTGATAAATTTAAACAGCAAAATGTAAGAGGCAAAGAAGACTATCTTAAGATACTTTCTTTTCATAATTTTTTTTACATCTCATTCGAGTCAAGAGAGATTACTTCTCTAGATGATGGATTTGGGCATTTCTAGGCCATGTTTTAAAGTTACACACCCACACAATAATACTCCAAGCATGTTCTCTGCCAAAGAAGAGATAAAGTAGTATCTAAAGAAACAGCTTCAAGAAGTGTTTTTCGCTAATCATGACAACAGTGAAAAATAATAATAAATAAATTAAATATTCTGTGATTTTCCTTAGAGATAACTCTACTACCTGGAATCCATAAACCACTGGTTTAAAAGTTTTATAATAGGGGCTCCTGGGTGGTTCAGTCAGTTAAGCATCTGCCTTTGGCTCATCAAGCCCCCTCAGGTTTCCTTTTTCTCCCTCATCCTCTGTCCCTCCCCCTACATCTGCCCCCTTGTGTGCGCGCGCTCTCTCTCTCAAACAAATAAATAAAAATCTTTTTAAAAAGTTTTATAATAAAAGTTATAATTGCTTAACACAGAAAAATTGGGAAAATAGTGAAGAGCACTACCAAAAAACCCCATTCATTTATAATCCCATTACTTCAAGATGATCACTTATGGTTTGGCATATGCTCTTCTGGTACTTTTCCCACATTTTTCTTTATAAAAAATGGTATAATTCTTGACATACTATTTTGCATCGGTTTTTCGCTCATTATATGAAAAGTTTCTAGTATCAACAAATAGTCTTTTAGCAGATTTTTAATGTACATATAGTCTGTGTGTGTGCACACACAGGTGCAGTATTTTATCTGGGTAAACCTGACCAAACCCTAATTGTTGATCCTTTGGTTGTTTTAACTGTTTGATATTATTAATAATCTTATATCAATAAAAATCCCTGTACAGTATTTTTATATATACTCTTGATTTTCTAAATATTCTTAGAATGACAATTTCTGATCTAAGGATATGTGTCCTTTTAAGGCTTCTGACATACATTGTCAAAATTACTGGTTAGCTTTGAAGCAATGCTTCTTGCTCAGTTATTTTAAACATAACACATAGTGGTATGTATCTCCCATATATAGGAAATAGTTTCAGGAAAAGAAAATAATTTTACTTGGAATTGAAACATCTTAGATAGGTCAAGGTCAAGTGCTATTTACTTCAGGCAAATGAAGCATCCAGAGCTCAAATGCTAGTGTTCGATCATGACTGTTTAACAAAGCTGGGAGGCCACAATGCTAGTGAGAAGGATATAGGGCTTAGGCCAGTGTTGGCTGGTCAACTCAACACAGAGGAAAAACCATCCTTGGCAACAGGATTCCTCGCCAACCTTGGCCAACTGTCACAAATTTGTACTCTTGGCCAAAGGGAAGTTTAGGTGATGGAATGTGGATTACTCAACATAACCCTCACTCCTGGTTAAACAAGCCGAAGCACGTGTCCAAATGCTAGGTGTGTCTTCTTTCTATAATAAATAGGACATCAGGCTAGGAAACACAACTGACCAACTCATGAGATTAAAGCTCAATAATATGTAATTATTTTGTCAGAGTTTATCAGAAACTTCTAGGAGAAGCAGTTAATAAATCGCTGTGTGAAAGATGTACTCTATCGGCCAGGTTGATCTAGAACACAGCTGGTGCTACAGAGTGTGTCAGCACTTAAGGTGGGGGTCCTTTAAACGTTAAGCCTTCTTGCTGTAAAGTAAGGGGTGTGGGTTTTTCATAAAGGTCATCTATTCAGATGGCATTTTATCCACAGTTGAAAATGCAATTAGCATATTGGAATAGTAATGATGACTTCAATCAGGCAAGAGGAGGGGACTGTTCTTAAGAAGGGAAGGAAGGGATCCCTGGGTGGCGCAGCGGTTTGGAGCCTGCCTTTGGCCCAGGGCGTGATCCTGGAGACCCGGGATCGAATCCCACGTCAGGCTCCCGGTGCATGGAGCCTGCTTCTCCCTCTGCCTGTGTCTCTGCCTCTCTCTCTCTCTGTGTGTGTGACTATCATAAATAAATAAAATTAAAAAAAAAAAAAAAAAGAAGGGAAGGAAAACAGGAGGAAGAAGTGGGGAGGTAGCAGGTCAATGAGGCAATCCTGGGCTACCAGGGAAGCAGTCACTTTGGAGTTTTGTGCCCTTGCTTATGAGGCTGGCTTGGTGCGAATGGGGTTAGCCTGCTGGAGCAAAGGCGTCTAACCCTATTTGCCTCGTGCTCTGAAGGCTCTAAGTAAAAGCAATGGCCTCTTTTATCAAAACGTACTCGCTGAAAAACAGCCACCACTAACTCTGCTGGTCTATGTAAAATGACAAAAACACACATGCTTCTTATAACAATTCACATTCAGAAGCATATAAAGTAAAATTTCCCCTTTGGGTCTCCCTTTCCCTCCTCCACACCTAGATTCTACTCCCAAAAAGTAAAACCTACTGTGTTTATCTTTTCAGGTTTTAGATGCCTGTATCTGGGTATTTTATTCCCAAATGAAATTTACAGGAATTTAAGTTCATTTGTGTTCTATCTGAACAGCTTGCCCTGGCTCCTGGATTACTTGGTAGTCTCTGCCTTGACCCCACCTGGAAATGCTGCCATCCAAAATGATCTCCCTTTACCTCTCCTCACTAGAAAGGAGGTTTCTTTTTTTAATTTTTTAATTTCCTTTTTTTTTTTTTTTTTTTTTTTTTTTTTTTTTTTTTTAGGGAGATAGGGAGATTTCTTTCCTAGGATGGATAGCTCCTTTCCCTGGTCCTCCAGATCTCCTGGACAAAGGCAGAAACTGATGCAAGCAAGGTCACAGATAAGAGCTACACCTCTAACAGTAAAGAAAGTGAGTAAAGGCCATAGGAGCTTTAGTCACAAGGAACAGCTCAGAAGCTTTTTCATTTCAAATTAAACTCGCTTTCCAGACTGGCCTCCCCAAATGGAGGACTGACTGCCCCCATGACACATACAAACACACCAAGTCTGTGCTTTCCTAGGCAAGTGCTCCTGGCCTGCTAGTCTTTCAGATAACCAGGTCAGCTGAATACATGGATACAAAGGGGCATTTCATATAGTCCTATTTAGGCAGTTGGAATAACACTGCAAGTACCAGGTCTTCATGGGACAACTCTTCTCTCTGTGCATGTCAAACACGATATAAGTGCTGCTGGGAGATGAGGGCTACTTGAATTGAGGGTTGAAGATGGACTTCAGTCATGAAAAAAAAGTGTGCCATTTTTTTAATGTTATACCCTAGCAATAAAAATAGTGATTGCTATGTCTTATTAAGCAGGCACACTATATACTTTCTTTCATTTAACCCTCATGATCACCCTGCAAAACAGACGGTTATCATCCCAGGCTTGTGGGGAAGCAACTGACATGCAGAGGTTCCACAGCCCCACCCCTCATCCCACCCCCACTGAGGCCACATGGCCAGGAGGTGATAGGACCAGCATTTGAACTCAGGTCTGTCTGCTTCCAGAGGCCAGACTGTCTCACTTTCTCCAGGAGAGGGATCAGAAATCTCCCTGGGGCTTCTGGGAACTATAGAAGGTTCCAGTCTGGGAGCTGGAAGATAATCCAGTTTATTGCTCCTCTTGGCCCCTCTCAGTTCTCTGTCCCCTGCCTCCCAGGAGGCAGCAGCCTCACAGATGCCAAATGGAGAGGACGATAGGCACCCACCTTCACATTTGCTTTGTATCAGATGATGCAAAGTTTTGAAAGGAAAACCTTCCTCAATTCAGAGAGTGTGCGAGGCAAAATTATTATTTTTAAGGTAGCAAGAATAAATATTTAATTAGACAGTGTGACATTGGATTTGACCTAGCTCTGCAAAATCTCCAACATAAAACAAATCCTTGTCTACAGGACTAATTACAGACTACTAAATTATTTTTATTAAAACCCTCTGGAATATGAAACATGAGGGATGGGACAATGTAGTATCGTAGACTAGCTCTAGTCTAAAAATCTGGGTTCTAATCCTGACTCAGCCACTAATAACCACCAACATTCATTTGTATGGTGTACATAGTTTACGTAGTTTTCACATACTTTCTACATTAGTTGAGTGACTTTAGGCAAATCACTTAACTCTTGGTGTCTCATGCTAAAATCTGAAAATGAGAACATTGAGCTATATCATCTGAAGCTCCCTCAACTAATATCATAGAAGTTGGGGTGGGCATGTGCTTTAGGATCTTTACAAATATGTCTGTAAACAAATCAGGGAAGATTCATTCTGCTTGAAAAAATAGTATTTTTCTGTTTAGCTCCTGAAAGATGTTACTCAGCCAAATTCACGTATAGCTCATAAGTCATTTGCTGCCAGCTAGTTGGCTCAGCTTCTGGAAGGTACTATAATAAGGTCTTGGGTTGGATTCCCACATAGGAACTTTCCTCTGTTCAATAGCCAACTACTGTGGCTAATGGCAGTTGATCATCTTATACACATAACCCCATAAAGTGGGCTGGCTTGCGGGGAGGACTTGGAAGAAATCTGTCCTCACTATGCATGCACTCTCAGGAAGGTAAGTCAGTGATGACATTATCACACACCCAGAAATATCATATATATCACCCTTTCTCAGTTTTTTTTCCCTTTCTCAGTTCTAAAACACACAAATCCCTCCTTCAAGTCTTGCCACTTCCTGGCTATTTTACTGTTCCTGAGATTAGGATGTGCCTTAGAATCAACGTATATATTTTGATTTGGTATTAAATTGTTTTACTAAAAACTGTTGCTAAATTGCTGGTGTGTCTTAGAATAAATGGAATATAATGCTACAAAACCACAACATAGATTACATAGATTTAGGTCTAACTTCATTCAAATCGTCCCTCTCTCTGTTCTTAACAATTATATTCAGCAACAACTGTATAGGCAATGTGCAAGACACAGGTATTAGTGTGTTTCCCAACAGTAGCCATTTAAAAAGCATTCCATCATTACCTCATAAAACACTGGTATGGATTTCAAAGGCAAATTAACCCATATAAAAACCACTGTGATGCTCTGAAAATGTTCCGTCCCAGAGCAAACTGGAAAGGGAACATTTTACTCACACCCTCTTCATCTATCTAGCCTTGACACATTTTCTTGCTTCTTAATTCACAACCCTCCACCCCAGTAATATTGCTGATTCCCAAAATACACTCAACCCAGGAGGAGCAGCTCTCCGGCACAGCTGTCTGCTCCTGCCCTGCCCGGGTATTTCGGTGAGCTATGCAACACAGAGGACCACACAGAAGGAATGTAACTGTAACGCCCCACAGCTCCCATCGTCCCACAGGCAGGTGCATCCCGCCAAACCCCAGACTGGCATTTGAAACAGAAGAAACTGCACTGCTGCATGGGGGCTGTAGTTCTCCTGTACTTCATCTCTATGTTTAAAACTAGGGCGACAGCCGTCTTTGCTACTGTAAACTAATCTGATGGGCATGGGGGTGGGGAGTGGCTCTGAGAAGGCTGCCAATAGGCCATGATTGAGCAAAGTCAAGGAGCAAAATCATTATTCCTCACTGTTTGCAATCCCCCAAACTGCAAATTTAGTGGATCCTTCATCATGATTTTTAGGAACAAACTGTCTACTCCTTTGGCAGCCTGGAGTAAAAAAAATACAAAGCCTTTTGTAGGGTTTAACTGGCTGATATTTACACATATTTGCTAACAGTACACTGGAATCTGGAAGCCAAGAGAAAAAAAAAAGGATCAAAGGAAGTTGGCAGTGAGGTACATGCATAGTAGTTAGGAGTCCTCGAGTTGAGGCACGTTTATTAAGAGAGCTTCTGGCTGCGGGCACCAACTCTGACTTCAGCTTAATTTCTGCTGGAAAATGAAAACAATCTGGGATCCTCCAAGATAAGAGAATGCAGGGTGGGCAGGTGGATTGGTAGTAAACATAACCCAGGGACTTGTCCAAATATGCTAGAACCCCTATCAGTTGACAGCCACCACAAAGACTCACAGCTGCAGGAGGCTGAGGGTATAGGCCGCAGACCTATACCAGGGAAAAACCTGGGTTCTTTTTCTCTACTCTGCACATGTTCTGTTAAATCTCACTGTCACCAGTTGGTTACTACATGGAATTTACAGGTACCAGAGATTAAGTCCTGGCCACAACCCCTCAACACAGAAACAGTGTAAGCACTTGCTATGAATGATATCAGGTCTCACATTATACCGGGGTTGTACTGCAAAAAAATAAAAATAAAAGGCACACTTGCAGAGTTCTGCAAGATGCTTATTCACAACAACACACCGGAAGCACAGGAACTTCAGCTCCCCACTGCAACCTTCCCCCTCCCCGCCCGCCCTCCACTACCTCTAGTCCCTCTCCTGGCACCAGCCAAGGCAATAGCCCAGCCCACTGGAAGGCCACCGTGCACTAGCGGGTGTTCACTAAACAGTAGCTGATCATCATGCGGCTGAGTCCTTCTCAGCAAAATCTATTCTGAAAGCCCCACAAGCTCTTAGCAGCCAGTCAGAACTGTCCAGACCTGCTTCCTCACACCAGCCAGGGCAGAAGCATGTGGGTAAGGAACCCGAGGCCCCGAGGTTTGGGCAGGCCGATGCCCCCCTCCCCCAAGTCTGCCCTCGCCCTCTCCCTTGTCACTCCTTTTCTGGCATATCACTGGGGAAAACCAGAGCCGCCGGAGGTGTCAGGCCCGGGAGGAGTACGGAGAAGCGACGAGGGCGGCCCGGAGGCAGCTTGGGGCGATGCGGGGGGATCGGCCCGGGGTGGAGGTGCGGCGGCGCCACATCTAGTGGGGAAGGGCCCCGAGGTGGGTCCGGAGGGAGGGCAGGGAGGGGGAGTGGCTCCAAGGCCTGCCGGCCGCCGCGGGGACCCCAGCAGACAGCGACGGAGCGGGGGAGGCGGCGGGGGTGAGGCGAGGTTGGGGGGCGGCGGCGCGGGTGGGGAGGCGAGGGGGGCAGCCCGGTTCCCCTCCCCCAGCCCGGGCCCGGGCCTCCCGCTGACTCAGCCCCACGGCGTCGGTCGCCTCGGCCTGGACTCACAGTGCGCGAGGCTGCTCCGGTGGAGGCGGCGGGGCGGGCGACAGGCGGCGGGGGCGCTGCGGCTGCGGCTGCGGCTGCGGCTGCGGCCGGCGGCTCCGGGGCGAAGGGTCCTAGCCGAGGCCGCCGCGGTCTCCGGCTTCAACGCACAGGGACTGCGGGGGAAGAGAGCACTGCGCAGGCGCGATGCGGCCAGCGCTGTCAGTCCGAGTGGGGCGGGGCCAGGCACCCGCCGTCTCCAAGGCAACCGGGCGGCGAGGGAAGGACAGCCCCAACCTCCACCTTGTCTTAGCGACGGCGGCGGGGGAGGGGGGCGCGGGGGGCGACGGGAACAGTCCCTCTGCGTTGCCGTAGCAACAAGGAGACGAGACCGCCTCATAAATTTATGGTGGTACCGAGGGAACGCTCTCACCTTGTCACCATGGCAACCGGGAACAGCCCCTTCCTCTCCCCTTAGCAACAGGGTAACAATTCCTCCACCGCGTCTAACTAAGCTCAGAAGGAACAACCATTTACACCTGATTCCGTAGTAGCCAGATGACGGATTCCCATCTGCCTCACCGCTACCGCAAAGGAGAAACCGGAGCTTATTTCTTCTTTTTCGGCAACCCGAGAGAACGAAGGCTGAACATCTCCTCGCGGTTTATGGTTTTTAATCACAGCCGGTTCTTCCTATTTCCAGCTTCAATTTTTTCCCTACCTGTGTTAAACATACCTTTTCGTCTCCTACCAGAAGGTCCATACCTTTACCCCTAAATCGAGCTGACAAAATCCTCTATATACATATCACTTGAGTTTTTTTTAATCAACCCTTTTGTCTCTCTGCCAGTGTATTTGTAAGCAATTCTTGTTTCTTCATCTTGCCCATTAGTCGGTTGAGATTCTACTTCCTCATAACTAGTCCTTCTTCGATATTGTTCACTGGTGTTTCCAAATTCCCTACGGCAAGACTGCTTTTATGGCTCTCCCCAGTTCTTCTAGATTCCTCTTCTCCCTGTCCAGTGGATCTCCCCAGTTCTTCTAGATCCCTCTTCTCCCTGTCCACACCTGCTGTCTTTGTCCTTTGGTGCTCTACCCAGGGCTCCACTACCGTCACCCTCTGTGATTTCATCAGCTTGGTTCCCTTCCCGCAGATGATTTATGGCTCTCCCTCCCTCAGCCCTCACTCCTACAGATGTCTGAGGTCACCTCTGTACCCACCTTGAACATACCGCTTTTATTACACACATCCTAAAGTATTGTCTTTGACTTACATGTGGGTCTCTCCAATCAGGCTGTGTGTGCCCCTTATGGACGGGAATTCTCTTATTCATCAGCTCCCCTCAGTATCTAGTACAGAATGTGACACATAGTAGGGTTCCAGTAAGTGTTGCTGTGATCAAATCAAGTAAGGCAAGGATTTTCTTCAAAGATTCTTCAAGACTTTCTTTGACTCCAAAGAAATGGGTGAAGGGGGCCAAAAGGTAAAAAGGTAAATAGAAAAAAAATGATTTTATTCTTTCTCACTTTCTCTGATCTAGCTGCCTCAGAGTCCCAATCAGCATTTTCTCTATGATCTTTGCACATATTTAATCTTTAATACTACTGCTATGATTATAACTTTATCACTCCCTTAGCTCTCCATCCTAATGCCAAAATTCTAGTCATTTATTATCTGAGACTCTGGCATTCTGTATTTCCTGAATCCTCGACTATATCTAGTCTCTCTTCTACACTATCCCAGATGTACCTACTAGAGTAAATTTCCTCACTGCGTACTGACCTACTGTCACTCTCTATAATCAGTGCAAGCTCTTCACACCTTACCATTCTATCATCTGCTGACCCAGCTTGGACTGAGCCTTCTAGGTGAACATCACTGGATTCTGCTGGGCTTGTTGACATACTAGAGATGCTGCATTCTCTTTGAATGACTCAGAAGTAAGAATTCATTCTTTTCCTAGTCTCCCTGTTTAGCTCCAAGAGATTCCATCCCAAGACTATTAGTGTCAGAGGACTCCAACTGAGCCCATTTTCTTGGGGGAGAAGGAGAAGGCAGCCCATCACAAATAGAATAAGAAAAGAGAGGGACACAGCAGGTGCTGAGTCAACACCTTCTCCTCCTATCCAAGGTAACTCTCAGAAAGGAGAGGGCTCCTTGTAGAGAATAATTCCCAGGATAAATCAAGGAGTTAGGAGAGTGAAAACCCAGGCTATACTTTTTCTAGCCACAGAGTTGGAGAATGGAAGTGGTTCCTAACTGTATCTGCCGGGTGTCTGCATGCTATAAAGATAAGGGGAAAATTTCAGGTTCAGTTTATTTTGCTTCCTCACTCTGAAGTTCCAGCTCAGCTGCATGGTTGTAGGTGTAGACCTGGGTGATGTAGACTGCTCTGAGTAATCCTGAGAAGAGATTATGTCCTTGAAGCCCCACCTGCTTGCCACACATGGGGTAGAGGATCACTGTACAAAGAGTTCCTGCATGCCCTTCACCCAGATTCTCCATGTTAACACTTTACTATATGCCAGTCATCTATTGCTACAGAACAAATCACTCCAACTTAGTGGTTTAAAATGATAACCATTTCATCATCTCCGTTTCTGTAGGATGGAGATTCTAAAAGAGCTCAGCTGAGTGGTTCTGGCTGAGGGTTTCTCCTGCAAGTGCAGTCAGATGGTGACAGGAGCTTAAACAGCAGGAGGCCAGCTAGACAACCCTCTTTGTTCCTGTTGTCTCAGAGCTAGCCTTCTCAATACGTGGTGGCTTCAGGGCAGTTGGACTCCTTATACGGTAAAGTTTTCAAGGATGAATATGATAGTGAATAAGAGAAACAATGCATCCCTTTTTATAACCTAGTCTCAGATATCACTTTTGACATATCCCTTTGTTTGGAAAAAATCAAGAAGTCTATTTAAGATCAAGGGGAGGGAGCATAGACCTCATCTCTCAATGGGAAGAATGTCCAAGTCATATAATAAGAGAACGTGGATGGGAGACACTGTTGAAGTCATCTTTGGAAAATATAATCTGCCACACCCTACCCTCTGATGACAACAATCCACATCCCACTCGATGTGGAATACATTCATCCCTTCCCCCTCGGCCCCAAATCCCATTCCATGATAGTACCATCTTGAAGTCCAGGATCCCATCAGCTAAATCAGTCCCTGTGTGAGTATGGCTCCTCAGGTTCAGTTCCTTGAATATAGCTCCTTAAGTATCAATTGTCTTGATCTGAAGACCTTGCAAAGTAAGGAAACCCACTGTGTGCCTCATGTACACTCAGCATACACTAGTGGCACAAGCCTGGGATTATTGCTATGAACATTATCATCTCAAAAATGTTGGAGAGGGACGCTTGGGTGGCTCAGCGGTTGAGCGTCTGCCTTCAGCCCAGGGCGTGATCCTGGAGTCCGGAATCAAGTCCTGCGTCGGGCTCCCTACATGGAGCCTGCTTCTCTCTCCCTCTGCCTATGTCTCTGCCTCTCTCTCTCTCTCTCTGTCTCTCTCTCTCTCTCTCTGTGTCTCAGGGATAAATAAATAGAATCTTTTTTAAAAATTTGGAGAAAAACAGATGGCAAACATCAGTTACTAGTTCATAGCAATTCTGAAATTCAGCTGGGCACATGTTGCCAGTTCCTGATTTAGGGCTCAGACCCACTTACTTACATTAGCTTTGACGTGGATCTTTCCCCCCAGTAGGTTATAATCTTTTCCTATGATTATTTGTTTTGATACCCAATTTGTCACAGACTTGGCCAGTGGAAGAAATTCCAAGTTGGCTCTTGTGCCCTTTGGATTTGTTTTCATCATTCTTTGAACATTTGCTTGCTTTCTGACACAAGATGTTCCAGGCTCATCTTGTACCTTTCCTGCCCCACCACTGGAATTGGCCATTCACCAGGGAAGCATGGGTCCTCCTGACTTTTTGATGTTCCTTTTTCCATTCTCCCTTGCTTCCTAAATCTGCCCTTAGACATTGATGATTCCCTGGGTTCCCATCTCATTTTTTCCCTCTCCTTCTTCTATACATACTCCCCAAGTGGTCTCATCTATTCTTGTGACTTCTGAGGCTGTATTTTCAGCCCAAGCAGCTCGCCTACTTATTAGACCTGTATATGTAATTGCCTTCTAGATATCTCCAACTCTCTATTCCATAGGCACCTCAAATTCAGTGGGCTTAAATTAAACTTATTTACCCTTCCCCCACCAAACCCACCCTTCCTATATTCCCTATCATTGTTGATGGCATCACTAAGAGAAACCTGAGGATGATCTTATCCTACATTTCTCCCCAACTCCTTATACCAGAACAATTTTCCAATCCTATCAACTCCACTTCTAAATGTCTTTCAGATATGACCCTTCTTTATCTCCATCAATTTTACTGTCTCTTTCCTGGGTTATTGCAAAGCCTCCCACCTGGTGTCTCTGCTTCCAACCTCTCCCATCTCTGACCCATCCTTAACACCACTGTTAAACGGCTCTTTCTAGAAGATAAATTTTATCACATACCTTCTCTGCTTAAATCCCTATGGCTGCCCTTCTCAAACTGGCTGAAGCAACCTCTGGCCATGGAGGATTCATGTAGGGAGTACAGAGGGGAGCAGCTATAGAATGGTCACATCTTCCTTGAGCGTAATTTTTATTTGGAGGTTCAGGAAAACATTTTAAAATATGAAGACAAACAGACATATGATGAAGGACAATGCAAGAATCACATGATTTTAAAAGATAAGACTTTTAAAGAGAGTTTGAACTCAAGATACTTTCATGCCTGTACTTTAGTAGAAAGTTTAAGAAACACTGGTGAGGATAAAAGGATGAAGTTCAGGGTCTTTCACATGGTGGACAAGCTGCATTATAATCTGGCCTTTACCAGCCACTTTCACTTCACCTGCCTCTTCTCTTATGCCCCCCAGCCTCATCACCTCTTGCCATATATGTCAGCCACAAAAAGCAACAACTTGCAGTTAACTGGGCAAGCAGTTCTGCTTTGTGGCCAAGCCCATGTTATGAGGTTCATCCTGTTTGGAGTCCCTCCTTTCTCTTCATTAGGCAAAGTCCTACTCATTCTCCCAGACCAGCTTTCGTGTCATGTCCTCTGGGACCGGCTTTAGTGTCATGTCCTCTGGAACACTATCATGGACCTCCCCTGGGAGAGCTGACATGTTCTCCTTGGTACCAGGCACATTCTTCATCACGGTCCCCTATCACCTTGTATTACCATGCTTGTTCACTTCTTTCACCACCTAAGATCCTCACACTCAAAGACCACATTTTATTTAGCTTTGTATTCTTAGCACCTAACACAAAATGAAAAACAGCCAAACAATCTGACCTTTCGGCACTCTTTCCAAGGTGACTGGGAAGGCAAGTAGTGGCAGGAATCTAGGTGAATGGATTAACTCTAACTGATGGGGGGCTAGATGTTGGGTAGGAACATGCAGGGCTGCTCTGCCTAGTGGTGAGGTGCAGGCAGGGAGCTATGGTGCTGGTAAGTGTTACCAACAGTGTTCATTATTTATTTGAAACTCGCTAAAAGTGGAACAGGCTCTCAAATGGGATTGATCCTCACATGTAGGAAATCCTTGACTTGGTTTTAAAATTTACAACTGTAAAAAAAATAAAAAAATAAAAAAATAAAATAAAATTTACAACTGTAAATATCAAAGTTTGCTGAGGGATGAGTTCTAATCACATGACAATAAACAAATGAGTCCTTATCTAGAGAGTGACTCTAGCCCTCTACCCTAGGAGAGTTGCATAAGCATTAGGGCTGATACTTTCTGGCTATGTGACCCTGAGCCTTGGTTTTTCTCATCTATTGTTGTGATCGTTAAATGAGATAGTATATGAAAAATACCTAGCAATGACGCACACACAGTAAAATATTTACCCAAATAAATGGTAACTATGAGTAATAACTAAACTTTCACTAGGGTCAAGAGGTCACTTGATTCCTCCCTCAGTTATAACCTATTAAACTATATAGAAGCCTAAATAAATAAATAAATAGAGCCAATATGCAAATGTAGAATTTGCAAAGGTCTTAAGACAAACCTCCTGTGAACATTAATGATATATTATACCCAGAATGAACAACAACTCTACACCAGTGGCTTAGATTGCAAGATGTTACCCTGCTTTTTGTGGAAAATGCCCACCATGACAATCAGATGGGTGATCAAGGCTGGGATTCATTGGATTAATTTTCTAGAACCTCCCTGATCACCTCCTGAGGTTGGTATCATTCCCATTTTCACGATAAACAACTGAGGCCCAGAGATTAATGAACTTGCCTAAGATTACACAGCTAGTGAACATCAGAAGCATGGTTTTAACCTAAAGCCAACTCCAAAATCTGAACTTCTTCCATTCCTTTCGCTTCCTACACTTTCTGTACTATAATTATTTGTCAATATGTCTTTTACCTAAGCTAATCTATAAATGCAAGAGCCACACTTGCTTCCTTTTTGTAGTATCTAGCACATACATGCCTGGCACATATTCCATAAGCATTCATGATGTGAAAGGTAGGATATGGTAAGCAAACCTAAACTAGAGTTGCCAGATAAATGCAAGATGCCTGGTTAAATTTGAATTTCAGCTAAACAACAATTACTTTTTTAGTATAAATAAGCCACACACACTACCTGAGACACATCTACATGAATGAAAACCTACAAATTGTCTGTTATCTGAAATTCAAATTTAATTGAACATCCTATATTTTTATTTGCTAAATCTGGTGACCTTAATGTAAACCTGGGATTGGCCCTGGGGATTCTCCTGGTAGAAGGGCTACTATGGCCCCTCACTCACACTCAAGACTGACCTGATCCCCAGCTGCTCTGGGGCCTGGGATGGAGGCCATGGTAACCTGGATCTGTCTGCCCTTTTAGGGTCTTACCTATTCTCCTAGGTTAGATCAGCTTGGCTCCTTTAAGAGGAAAAAGCAGCCACTGATGAGCTTAAAGCGCCACCTGGAGGCTTTTATGGGTACTACTGCGGCGATCAAGGGCCATCCCGAGGACCCAGGATTTTAGGGAGCCAGAAAAGGCCAAACAAGGCAGAGACAGGGTCGAAAGTAGCCAGTCTAGCAGTGGAGAGGGGCAGATGGAGATATACTTTCTTGGCATTTTCAGTTTACAGCTGTCGCTTTGGCTGTCTAGGAACTGAAGCACTTGTCCTCCAAAGGAGGTCATTGCTTAGAGATTCACTTGCCCACCACCCTTTGCCTTTCAGTTATTCCTTGCTCCTTTCCTCCCCAGGCTGGAAATCATTGGCTTATGAGAAGCATCATAACCTCCATTGTGGAGGCTTTGTGCTACACTTTTAAGATGATGGTAAGCGGCTTGGAAAAACTGTCATGGGATAACAGCTGAGGGAATGGGAGCTGTTTGTCTAGCAGTGGTTCTCAGCACACCTAAAAACTTGTTAGAAACGCACTCTCAGGCCCCACAGCAGACATACTGAGTCAGAAACTCTGGGGATGAAGCCTGGTAAACTGTGTTTGAATAAAGCCTCCAGGTGATTCTGGCACATGCTGACGTTTGAGAACACTTACATGCGTAGGGTGGCAGGGAGAAGCCCACAAAAATGTGCAAATATTGGAAGAGATCTTCCATGAATGAAATGGCTATTGTTCTGTGAACTTCCAGAAGGAAGAGCTAGGGGAAAGGGGCACATGTTCCAGAGAGACAAAACTTTGTTTTTTAATTTAATTTTTTTTGAGAGAGAGAGTATGGGGGAGAGGGAGGAGCAGACTCCCCATTGATCAGGGAGTCCAACATATGGGGCTCAATCCCAGGACCCCGAGATCATGACCTGAGCCAAAGGCAGACGCTTAATTGACTGAGCTATCCAGGCGCCCCAGAACTTGGTTTTAATTAAGGAGGTACTATTGAACAAATAGAACTTTCGAGGAGTGTCATGCACACCTGGTGAAGGCACTTCTCTATCACTGGGCTGGATGATCAGTCAGGGATGGTGGTAGAAATCTCCAAACTGAGAATCCATGATGAATTCTTCTTGCAAATCCTCTCTTCTTCAGTTCTCTTTTATCAAGAGTGAGAGCAATGCCCTCTGGTCATTTCCAAGAACCACTTCCAGCTAAGTATTTAGAGCACATGGTAACCAAAGAGCAAATATGGGAGCAAATGGCTTTTCTTCTATCAGGATTTTCTCTGGACTGTTCCAACTGGACCAGTTGTTCTCTCGGCTGCTGCACATCTGCCTTCGAGAGGTTCTTCTTTTTTTTTAATTTTTATTTATTTATGATAGAGAGAGAGAGAGAGAGAGGCAGAGACATAGGCAGAGGGAGAAGCAGGCTCCATGCACCGGGAGCCCGACGTGGGATTCAATCCCGGGTCTCCAGGATCGCGCCCTGGGCCAAAGGCAGGCACCAAACCGCTGCGCCACCCAGGGATCCCTCGAGAGGTTCTTCTACGACCATTCTTTATCCCATTACCTATGCAGAATCTGCTATTTCCTTCATCCCATATTTTTCCATTTTTTTATTATTAGTTTCTTATGTTGGGACACACCATCACAGACATTCCCAAGAAAGATTACAAGGAAAGTCAGTCTTTTCAAACTTGCATGTCTGAAAATGACTTTTCATTAACACTTGGTTGACAGATTGTTTGGCTATAGAACCCTAGGATGGAAATTATTTTCCCTCAGAATGTAGAAAACATGCTCCATGATCTTCCATCTCCTAATAGTTTGGCTGATAAATTAGGTGATATCCAATTTCTAATACTTCATATGCAGCTAGTGTTTCCTTCTCTTGCTAGCTCTCAAAGCATTACTCTCATTGTTTAGAAATGTCATGATGATGTCTCTTCAATCTGGAAACTCATCTTTCAGAAAATCTGGAAAATTTCTTCTATTATTTCTTCAATAAACTCCTTTCTTCCATTTTTCTGTACTCTTAGTTCTGGAACTAGTGTTAGATTGATCATCTAATCTTGTCTTTCCAATTTTTTTTTCTGGTCTTTTTTTTTTTTTTTTTAAGTCTGTACTCTCTGGGAGGGTTGTTTGTCTTGGACATTTTCATTTACTCCTTGATTCATCTCATTTTCCTCTGAGACAATTTGTTCTTATTTTGTATACTGTTTCTCTTTTGAGGGGTTTTCCTCATCTTCAAGACTAAGACATAAACAGGCTGACTGGAAGGTTTGAGCTCATAGATGGGGCATGTTGGCTGGGGTGTTTCACCACAGAATTGTATACAAATTGGTCAAATCATTGCAGGCCCCTCCAGATATCAGAATTTCGTTATTTTCTCCTTGGCCAACCAGCTTGCCCAGAATAATCGTCAGATTCCTTGCCTGGGGGTATACAATCTTCTACACTGGCTATAGGAGGCCACCTGGAAAGGAGAGGCTGGGGGAAGCTGATCTCACTAGGCAGAACTTTCCCCTGCACTAAATCCACCTAACTTTGTGCTCTCCCTTGGGCAGCCTGGAAGGGAGTGGGACAGTTTCTCATTGAGGCTGGAGAATCTATGGGTCTAATTGCTCCTCGTAGATGACTTTAGCCAATCTTCTTGCTTCCAGTCCTTGGCCTTTGGAGATCCTTAGAGCCTTTACTCTGGATTCTTTCCTGGGTTCTGGAATGTGAATTGGTGGTCCCCACCTAGGCAGAAATTTCAGCTTCCCTTACCTTGCAGTGTTAGCTACCATTTCTCCACACTTCTGTTGATAGCTTTCATTTGCTGTCATGTTATTTTCTGTCTCATTTTCTCTATAGCTTAACACCTCTTCTGAATGCCATTTTAGTGAGGATTTGAGAGGGGTAGATTTTGTTAATCTGCCATGTTTAACCATTTATCTACTCATTGCCTTTAAATTTCTTGTTTTGTTTTAAAAGTATATAAGATCATGAATTTAATTCTATATACCACTTTAGCTGAATACCACAATTTTAATATTTCATACTAAAACACTTATATTTTGCATAAACATAACTTACTTGTACTTTTCTCTTTAATGGATAAATTATTCAGCACCTTACAGCGGTTCCTAAACATCTGGGTTTATTGATATTGTAGTTTATTTCTAATTTAATTGCAATGTGGACAGAGAACAAGATTCGTGCAATATTGATGCTTTGGAATTTTTTGAATCTGCTTTGTGGCCTAGCAAATGGTCAATTCTTATAATGAATTTTCTTGTTTTTATTGTAGTAAAAGACATACCATAAAATTTACCATCTTAACTATGTTTAAGTGCACAGTTCAGTAGGGTTAAGTATATTTACATTGTTGTTAAATAGTTCTCTAGAACTTTGTCATCTCACCGAGCTGAAACTTTATTCCCATTAAACCTTTCTCCTTTTACTCATTCTTCAGCCCCTGGTACCTACCATTCTACTTCTCTTTCTATGAGTTTAACTATTTAGATACCTCATATAATATGTGGGATCATACTTGTCATTTTGTGACTGGCTTATTCCACTTGACATAACATTCTCAAGGCTCATCCAGGTTATAGCATTTGATAGAATTTCTTTCCTTCCATTAATTAATTAATAATTATTAATTAATAATTATTAATATTATTAATTAATTGTTTTTCTTCATTTTTAAAGCTGCATAGTATTCCACTATATACACATATTCACATTTTGTTAATCCCTTCATCTGTCAATGGACAGTTGGGTTGCTTTTACCTTTTGGCGACTGTGAATAATGCTTGATGAACATGAGTGTGTAATATATCCTCAAGATCTTTCTTTTACTTCTTTTGGAAATATACACAGAAGCAGGATTATTGGATCATATGCCTTAATTCATTTTTGCACACTTCCTTACTTTCTGGCATTACAAAATGTTTCATCATGTTCATCACAGGAGTGGAATTGCTGGATCATATGGTAACTGTTTAACTTTTTTTTTAAGATTTTTTATTTATTTATTCAGAGAGACACAGAGAGAGAGAGAGAGGCAGAGACACAGGCAGAGGGAGAAGCAGACACCATGCAAAGAGCCTGACGTGGGACTTGATCCAGGGTCTCCAGGATCACGCCCTAGGCTGCAGGCGGCGCTAAACCTCTGTGCCACGGGGGCTGCCCTCTGTTTAACTTTTTGAGGAACTGCCACAGTTTTCCAAAGTGGCTGCACCGTTTTATATTCCCACCAGCAGTGTGTGAGGATTCCAGTGTTTTATACATCCGTGTCAGCACTTATCTGACTCTGATTCTAGCCATCCTAGTGGGAGTGACGTGAAGTCTCATTGTGGTTTTGATTCGCATCTTCCTAATGATTAATGATGTTGAGTTTCTTTTCATGTGCTTATTTGCCATTTGTAGATCTTCTTTGGAAAAACATCTATTCTGATCTTTTGCCCATTTTTAAATTGAGTTACTTCGCTTTTTATTGTTGAGTTACAAAGGGTTCTTTATGTATTCCAGATATGTTTTTTTTTTATCAGATATATGATTTGTAAGTATTTTCCCTGTGTTGTTATTTCACTTTCTTGATAGTGTCCTTTTGAAACACAGTTTTAATTTTGATGAACTCAAATATATCTATTTTTTTGTTACTCTTGCCTTTTAGTGTCATAGCTATGAATTCATTGGCAAATCCAAGTTCATGCAGATTTATTCCTTTATTTTTTTTTCCCAAGAGTTTTATCATTCTAGCTCTCACATTGAAGTCTTTGATCCATTTTGTAAATTTTTACATTTGGTCTGAGGTAAATCCAATTACATTCTTTTACATGTGGATTTCCAGTTGTCCAAGCACCATTTGTTGAAAACACACTTTTCCTCCATTAAATCATCTTGGCATCCTCGTCAAAAATCAAGTGACCATTAGCACTGGTTTTCTTTTTCTTAATGGACTCTCAATATTCTACTCATTTGGTTTGTATGTTTATTCTTATGCCAGTACTGCTTAGTACTATCTTTTTTTTTTTTTTAATTTTATTTTGAGTAATCTCTACATCCAGTGTGTGGCCTGAAGTCACAACCCCAGGAACAAGAGCTGCATGGTCCACCAACCAAGCTAGCCAGGTGTCCCCTGCATAGTACTGTCTTGATTTCTGTTGCTTCATAGTAGTTTTTCCTTGAAAAAAATTGTTTTTAAATTCTGGTATAATTAGTGTACAGTATCATATTAGTTTCAGGTGAACAATATAGTGATTTAACACGTGTATGCATTACTCAGTGCTCATCACGGTAAAGTGTGCTCTTTAATCCCCTTTACCTATTTCATACATACTCCCACCTACCTCCCCTCTGGTAATCAGCAGTTAGCTTAGTAGTAGCTTTTAAAATCAGGAAGTGGGGGATCCCTGGGTGGTTCAGCGGTTTAGCGCCTGCCTTTGGCCCAGGGGGAGATCCTGGAGTCCCAGGATAGAGTCCCACGTCAGGCTCCCAGCATGGAGCCTGCTTCTCCCTCTCCCTGTGTCTCTGCCTCTCTCTCTCTCTCTCTCTCTCTCTCTCTCTACGTCTATCATAAATAAATGAATCTTTAAAAAAATAAAATAAAATAAGAAAGTGGAAAAAATTATGTATCAATTATATTCAAATTTTTAAAAATTAAAAATAACATTACAATTCCAGTATAAAAAAATAAAATCATGAAGTGGGATTCTTCCAACTTTATCCATCTCTCTCTCCAATCTTGGGGGCAGCAGTTTGCCCTCTGTCCTCCAAGAAGTGTTGTTGCCTTTTTAGTCTGTTCAGCTTTTTACCTGGTTAAGTTAGGATGGAGTGGCAACTTCTAGGCTCTTTACATGCAGCACGGGACACTGCCATGCTCTTTATTGTAAACCTGTTACACTCAAAGTAAAGCATTTTATTTAAGAAAAAAAAGTACACTCTTAAAGGTATGAGCACTGTGACCCTTTACAGATGTATATTTTGTCACTCCTTCAAATAGGCTTTTCCAATCTTGACTGTAACCATAATATCTACCTTCCCTTCTACAATTGAGTATCATGAGATCTTCTTTCCCCTTCCTGGGTTTTAAGAAGTCTCCTTCCTTTACTGGTCATAAGGCAATTCCTGGAGAGGGTCTTAGTTTATACCCATGGATCAAAGAAAGCCTATACCTTTGATTGTTAAGGAATTGAGGTATGATAGTCATTGCACTGTTACTTGGTAAGTGCTTAACTATCTTCCTTCTTGGGTGCAGAGTCTCAGTAAATGACAAAACCTAATTTTCAAATTTGTACCTGTCTCTTATTTCCTGCAACATTTTAATGTAGTCATGGCAGGATCTGGCACAACATGGACAGAGGGTGGCAGGCAGTTGCTAGATGAGGCCCGGGCATACACATGGTAAGACCCATTGAGGTCTTACTGTCTAGGCATCTTTCTTACCTCTCCTCTGCTGCCTCGGGATGCTGTATAGTTAAGCTCCACTCCTGGGGTGTTTTTAGTTAAAAAGCTTACCATGGGGTGCCTGGGTGGCTCAGTCTGTTAAGCATCTGCCTTTGGCTCAGATCATGATCTCAGGGTTTTGAGATTGAGCCCCGCATCAGGCTCCTTGCTCAGCAAGGAGTCTGCTTCTCCCTCTGCCTCTCCCTGCTTGTGTTCTCTCATGCTACCCCTTGCTTGTGTTCTGTCTCTCATGCTCTCTCTTTTGAATAAGTAAATAAAATCTTTAAAAAAAGATCTGCCATATAAGGTAAATATCATAAATGAAGCTACACTCCCCTTTTCTTAAAAATTTCCCACATGATTTTTAAAAATGACTGAATGCCTGTTATCACCTTTAGGCTAGAACAGGGTTTTTTTTTTTTTTAATTTTTTTATTTATTTATGATAGTCACAGAGAGAGAGAGAGAGGCAGAGACATAGGCAGAGGGAGAAGCAGGCTCCATGCATCGGGAGCCTGATGTGGGATTCGATCCCGGGTCTCCAGGATCGTGCCCTGGGCCAAAGGCAGGCGCCAAACCGCTGCGCCACCCAGGGATCCCAGAACAGGGTTTTTTAAGCTTGGTGCTATTGATATTCTGGGTTAGACAATTCTTTTTTTTTTTTTTTTTTTAAGATTTTATGTATGTATTTAACAGAAAGAGAGTGAGAGAGAGAGAGAAAGAGCCCAAGCAGAGGGAGCAGCAGGCAGAGGGAGCCCCAGACATGGGGCTCAATCCCAGGACCCCAGGATCAGGATCTGAACCAAAGGCAGGCCCTTAATTGACTGAGCCACCCAAAGACCCCAGGGTTGGACAATTCTTAATCGTGTGCTGTCCTGGGGGACAAAATTGCCCCTGGTTGAGAACCAACCACTGAGCTAGACTGCCTTAATGGGTTACTTCAGCTCAACGGTTTGGAAGGGAGCCCTAGCCCTGATCAGATCATGTTAAACCATTATAAACCCCAACCTGTCCAATTTGTTTAAAAACTCTGCTGAACGGGTACGGCAGAATTATACAAAACTACAATTTCATTTCATTCTTGTGACTGTGATGTCAGATGAAACAGTGAGTTAAAATTAAGAAAGGCCAAATCCTTTCATAGCTTCCCACCCAGATACCTGGGAGAAATTACAAAACCATGTTATGGACATCAAGTAAAAACTATAAAGTGCTTCCAAGGCACATGCTTATGCCCTCACCACTTAGATAAGAGACAGGCCTTGATTGTCCATCAGCCCACAGTGGGAAAAGTTTAACTCTAAAAGCCTGGCCATTGGAAAAGTGAGTGAATAACTCTCAGCAACCCCCACAAGTGGTGCTTTGTCCTCAAACACCCTTGGTGGAGCTTCCAGATCTCTCCTTCTGTGAACATCAGGATTCTCTCATATAACTGAGGCTTTAGATGTCCTGCCACTGATGTCTCCTTTTCCTTGGGTCCTCCTCAAAGACATTGTTCCCCAGAGACTTCTGCTCCCACAGCAGTAAAGGGATCAGAGACTAACTAGAGTCTAGTTTACTGAAAAGGATTGCCCCAGTGCCTTGAAACTTGGTGACTTTTGGAATTGATCAAAAGGGACCAATTCCCCTCAAGATAAGGGGACTGCAAAGCTTCAGAGGATAGTTTAAACCAAAGAATTCTAATAAAATGAGATGCACTGAGTAGCCAGTGAAATTTAAATATGCATCAATATAAGCAAGTGTTTTCCATTTTGAGGCAATCTTTAATTTACAGGTAAAGAATCTGTTTCCTCCCAAAGGGCCTTTGAGGGCTGTAATTCATATAACATGTTGTCGGTCTATGGAAAGAAAAATAATGTTCAGAAATCTCAGGGTCTCAAAAATGATCATTAACTTCTAATAGTAAAAATGTGAAGAATTTGCATTTCCAGGAAAATATTCAATGCATTTGTGTGATTCGAGCCAGAAAGGCAGTATGACAATGAGTGTGCAATTGCATAAAGCTAAAAATTATGAAAATCAAGATTTAAAAAATTTAAATTCAATCAGTCAACATATAATACTTCATTAGTTTCAGATGTAGTTTTTTTTTTAAAGATTTTATTATTTGTTTGAGAGAGAGAAAGCAAGAGAGTCAGAACTTAGAGTAGAGGAGAAGGGGCAGAGGGAGAGGGAGAAGCAGACTCCTTGCTGAGCAGAGAGCCTGATGTGGTGCTCAATCCCAGGACCCCAGGATCATGACCTGAGCCAAAGGCAGATGCTTAACAGCTGAGCCACCCAGGCGCCCCCGGATGTAGTTTCCAACAATTCATTAGTTGAGTATAACACTCAGTGCTCATCACATCATATGCCCTCCTTAATGCCCATCACCCAGTTACCCATCCCCCCCACCCAATTAAGATATTTTTAAGCCAAATTTTCAGCATAGTCTTAAACTCAAAAAGACAAGTTCCTGATAAGAACAGGTCATGGGGCAAAGAATAATTAAAAGGCAAAGACTTGTACAAAGTTGGTAGTTGACCCAGTGATCTCCAGTCCCTTTGTTGGTAAGAGAATCATTTGTAATTCTTATTGCTGTTTTAAAATGCTGTTTCAAATTTGGGAATTTAGGATTAACTGCCTCTCAAATTCAAAAGATAAAATATACTATATAATGGTTTCAGCTGGGAAATTCAATGAGTTCGGTTTTTTAAATGTAATTTTGCCTCTCCCACCCCATCTCCCATGCCCAGATGAGAATCTAGGATGTGAAATCAGGAATTTTGAATATGGCATAACTGATTTCAACATGAATTTGAATTTCTGTAGTAAAATGAAATAGCTAAAGCATTTTTTATAAATATGATGAAAGGCACAGAGTTTTGATAGTAGTGAAAGATATTGAGACTGAAATGTGCTACAACTGGAAAAATGTGTCTTTTATCAATTCATTCACTAAAATTCAGATAATCCAAAATTATGTAAATCCACAGAAAAGCTTCAACTTAACTTCCTGCATAGCATTAAAAGAATAATATATATTGGGGAGTCTGGGTGGCTCAGTTGGTTAAGCATCTGACTCTTCATTTTGGCCCAGGTCATGATCTCAGGGTCATGAGTTCAAACCCCAAGTCAGGCTCCATGCTCAGGGAGGAATCTGCTTGATTTTTTTCTCTCCTCTTTGTCTGCCCCTCACCCTCACCCCACCTTTAAAAATATGTATGTTTCCCCAAAATTAGCTTAACTTTATCTGCTTAGTGTCCCAGAATTTCTAACTGGATTTTGGAAGTTTGAATTCACATAGCATTGAGGTAACGGATACTTGTATTTATCCAAAGGCCTGATGAAGTTGGGATTATATAGTGAAAATAAAAATAGTGTGCTGTGCGCATGTGCATGAGCATACACGCATGCGTTTGTATGGGTGTAAATGTCTACATTTTGACACAGGAGTCAGGAGTTCATATAAACCCTGAAGAGCCTGTGTTTAATGTGAATGTTAATGTGTACCATTCTAAGACACCAATATCTTCTTGATCTCCCATAATCAAATAAGATTTTACAACTGACACCGAATAAAAAAGAAGTCATAGCTAGGAGAATCATTTAGCAAATGCCTACAAAATTTAGTACAATACATAGTATGCTATATGTATTTTGTTGCTTAAGAAATTTGCATTTTGTAAAAAGAGAAGCTTGGAAGTCTTAAAAGGGAACAGTGTGAATTTAAAAGGTGATGCCAGACTTTACTCTGGTGGTCAAGGTCAACATCAATAGCGATAAATCATGCCAACAGTATTGCCATCGATATGATGTGATAAAAAACACACGTTTATTTCTGTAGTCCTCCCCAAAAAAACCCATAACACCAGCCTGACCACTTATTTGAGAAAAACAGCAGACCAATTTTAATGGAGGAGCCTTCTACAAAACACCTGACCAATATTCCTCAAAACTGTTGAGATCATCAAAAAGAAAGTCTGAGAAATCGTCACAGCCAAAAGGAGACAGGGTTGTGTCCTAGATGGGATTCTGAAACAGAATAAGGACATCAGATAGAAACTAAGGAAATCTGAATAAAGTACGGGTTTTAGTTAATGAGAATGTATCAATATTGGCTCATTTATTGTGACAAAAGTGCCACATTGGGGTGTCTGGGTGGCTTAGTCAGTTAAGTGTCTGCCTTGGGCTCAGGTCATGATTCCAGGTCCTGGGATGGAGCCCGCACTGGGCTCCCCACTGAGCAGGGAGCCTACTTCTCCCTTTCCCTCTGCCTACTGCTCCCCCTGCTTGTGATCTCTCTCTGTCAAATAAATAAATAAAATCTTTTTTAAAAAGTGCCACACTAATATAAGATGTTAATAATAGGGAAAGCTGCATGTTAGGGTATGCAGGAACTCAGTGTGTTATCTTTTCCATTTTTCTGTAAATCAAAAACTGTTCTAAAAAATAAAGTCTATTTTTAAAAGAAAGCTATAGAAGGACAGAATTTGTTAAGTTAAAATTTAAGGAAGCCTTAAAATACAAAGGCTCTAATGTATTCAAAAAAATTTAAAAGGAGGCAGGAAATTCATTTGGCTGGAATCTACGTATAAATCTTGCACTAATAACTATGTGGTTGGTGTAGATGGACCAGATAGAGGCAAAGTGAAAATCTGGTACATAATTTTGGAACTCTGAGCCACTTGAGTGGAGCGAGGAAGCAGGCCTCCTCACATCCTGTAGATGCCAAGACTCCCATCCAAAAAGTTCAGTGGGAACTTAGACTTGCCACAAGGATGGAATTGAGAAAATAAAGATTTTAATGAATCCAAACCATAGTATCAACAATTTTGTGTTGAGAGAATCTGTATGTATTCGGTGTTTTGTGTACTCATAAAAAATAATGTGGGCCTGTTGAAGTGAGCACCTCATAACTAATTTAAAATATGTACCTTAAGACTTAGGCTTTGAGATGAAATCTATGTTTAGCAGCAAAACCTCTAAGTTCACTGTATTTATGGGTCTAATTGGTTAGATTGACAATAAGTATTTAGCACTCAGGAAAGTTTCTTTTTTTTTTTCTTAAGATTTTATTTATTTATTCATGAGAGACACACACAGAGAGAGGCAGAGACACAGGCAGAGGGAGAAGCAGTTTCCACGCAGGGAGCCGGATGTGGGACCCGTGTCTCCAGGATCATACCCTGGGCTGAAGGTGGCGCTAAACTGCTGAGCCACCCGGGGTGCCCTCAGGAAAGTTTCTTAAAAAGGAAATAGAGGGACGCCTGGTTGCCTTTGGCTCAGGGCGTGGTCCTGGGGTTCCGGGATCAAGTCCCACATCAGGCTCCCTGCAGGGAGCCTGATTCTCCCTCTGCCTGTGTCTCTGTGTCTCTCTCATGATTAAATAAATAAAATCTTAAAAAAAAAAAGGAAATAGAATTTCAAATGTAGTTAGAAATGTTATAAAGTGTTCAATTAAGTGGATCAATAGGACCAAAGTCCTCTTAAAATGATAAAGTCCCCTCACATGATAAGAGTTGGTAGACTTACAATTTTTAATGAATAATGTCTATAAGCTAAACTGAAACACTTAGGAAAGTGCCCTAGACCTTCACCACTCTGCTGTATCCATAGCCCCACTGAGACTTCATGAAACTTCCCACACTGTGAAGGCTCAGGGATTGTCACAGGAAACCGTTATCCCTACCCCCTGCAGAAGGACCCTTTTTCCCCACCTCCCATGACGCCCTGCCCCTCAACTTTTATTGGTAGAAAACTTTTAAACTCCTGGACAGGCATATGAATGGCCTAAGGAATATATAAGCATGCATGAGGTGGCCATATAATTTACTGCCCCAATCATGACATATATGAAAGGGGGCACTATGCATAATTATTCTGGACCACGAGACTTAACCCAGAACGGTTCTGGGACAGCCAGGACAAGATCCCTGCAGGTATAAATGTGTGTCTTGTGAATATACCAGGGGAAGAAATGAAGAATTTGGCTTCCATTGTAAGACACTATCAAGTCTCAACAGCATCGAGTCTCAACAGAATGTTAGATCCTGGGGGACGGGAGTCGTGAGGTGGCCGCCATGGCGGTGTCAGAGAGCCAGCTCAAGATGGCATCCAAGTACAAATACAGAGACCTAATTGTATGTGAAACTGTCAATGTTATTACTTTATACAAAGATCTCAAACCTGTATTGGATTCATGTTTCTAATGATGGCAGTTCCAGGGAACTCATGAACCTCGCTGGAACAATGCCTTATAAAGGTAATATATATATTCCAATATGCCTCTGGCTGCTGGACACATACCCATATGATCCCCTTATCTGTTTCATTAAGCCTATTAGTTCAATGACTATTAAAACGGGAAAACAGGGGATCCCTGGGTGGCTCAGCGGTTTGGCGCCTGCCTTTGGCCTAGGGCATGGTTCTGGAGTCCCATGATCGAGTCCAGAATCAGGCTCCCTACATGGAGCCTGCTTCTCCCTCTGCTTGTGTCTCTGCCTCTCTGCCTTTCTCTCTCTCTCTCTCTGTCTCATGAATAAATAAATAAAATCTTAAAAAAATAAAATGGGAAAGCATGTTGATGCAAATGGGAAGATATATCTTCCTTATCTACATGAATGGAAACATCCTCAGTCAGACTTGTTGGGGCTTATTCAGGTCATGATTGTGGTGTTTGGAGATGAACCCCCAGTCTTCTCTCATCCCACTATTTTGGCATCTTATCCACTGTACCAGGCAACAGGGCCACCAAATACTTCCTATATGCCAAGCATGCCAAGTGGAATCTCTGCATATCCATCTGGATATCCTCCCAACCCCAGTGGTTATCCAGGCTGTCCTTACCCACCTGGTGGTCAGTATCCTGCCACAACAAGTTCTCAGTACCCTTCCCAGCCTCCTGTGGCCACTGTCGGCCCCAGTAGAGACCGCACCATCAGCGAGGACACCATCTGAGCCTCTGTCATCTCAGCGGTCAGTGACAAGCTGAGATGGTGGATGAAAGAGGAAATGGATCATGCCCAGGCAGAGCTCAATGCCTTGAAATGAACAGAGGAAGACCTGAAAAAAAGGTCATCAGAAACTGGAAGAGATGGTTACCCGTTTATTTTTATTTATTTATGATAGTCACACAGAGAGAGAGAGAGAGAGAGAGAGAGAGGGAGGCAGAGACATAGGGAGAAGCAGGCTCCATGCACCGGGAGCCCGACGTGGGACTCGATCCCAGGTCTCCAGGATCGTGCCCTGGGCCAAAGGCAGGCGCCAAACCGCTGCGCCACCCAGGGATCCCTGGTTACCCGTTTAGATCAAGAAGTGGCTGAGGTCGATAAAAACATAGAACTTTTGAGAAAGAAGGATGAACTCAGTTCTGCTCTGGAGAAAATGGAAAATCAGTCTGAAAACAATGTTATTGATGAAGTTATCATTCCCACAGCCCCACTATACAAACATCCTAAATCTGTATGCAGAGGAAAATGCTATTGAAGACACTATCTTTTACCTGGGAGAAGCCTTGAGGCGGGGAGTAATAGATCTGGATGTCTTCCTGAAGCATGTGCGTTGTCTGTCCCGTAAACAGTTCCAGCTGAAGGCACTAATGCAAAAAGCAAGAAAGACTGCCGGTCTCAGTGACCTCTACTGAATTCTCTGATATCAGCCTGAGATTGGGCTCTTCTTAAAGCATTCTTTTCTTCTCTTTCTTTCTCTTATCAGTAGGTGCCCAGAATAAGTTATTGCAGTTTATCATTCAAGTGTAAAATATTTTGAATCAATACTATATTTTCTGTTTTCTTTTGGTCAAGACTGGCTTTTGTTAATGAACTTTCTATCCTCTGTAAACTTTTTGTGCTGAATATTGGGACTGACTATGCTAAATAAAATTTGTTGCATTAAAAAAAAAAAAGGATGTTAGATCCTTTAAGGTTTTAGTGGGAAAGCTCTAAAACCCTTTCAAATGTGTTATCAGAGACATATCAAATAGTCTTTTATTAACCTAGCACTATAAGGTCTACCCTGTCTGTGTATCATGAAGTTTCTTCTTCATACCTGGGGTGTCATGAGACTCTTTCGTCACCACTGACTACAAGGCAATTATTAGTGTTAGGTTATACCCTTGTAAAAAAGTCCTCCTGTAATTCGGATAGAGAGATGGAGGGTGAAGTTTGCCCTGTCACTGGCTGGAGAGGTTTTCCAGAATGCGGGTAATCTTATAAACGATCTTCATAGATTACCTTATGTTCAAGTCTGTGGTCATTTATTTTCCAGTTACATACACACAAAGGCGTGCTGTGTGTTTCTGGGTATTTTATTTTTTTCTCTCCAAACCACCCAATACCATGCACATGGCCCGCCAAACATATAGCCATATTTTTCATCCAAACATTTAAAACAATGGATTTTTGGCAGTTAGTCAAATTCTGGTATGCTCTCCCGTTATGGGAAATCAGGGTAACACAGACACTTTGGCCCAATCCCATCCTAAGGAGTTGGCATCCTTCACAGGCCAGGTAATAGTGTTTCCACGTGGTTCAGAAACCCCATCAGAGGGATGCCTGGGTGGCTCAGTGGCTGAGCGTCTGCCTTCGGCTCAGGGCGTGATCCTGGGGTCCAGGATTGAGTCCTGCAAAGGGCTTCCTGCATGAGTCTTCTTCTCCCTCTGCCTATGTGTCTCTCATGAATAAATAAAATCTTAAAAAATAACAGCAAACCCACCAGAGTTGGTCCAGGCAACTCACTGCATTACAGCCAAGTGCTTTGCCCCAGCAGCAACACCCCAAGTGTTTCTCTCATTTGTGGCCTTATTTGCTGAGTTGTTTATTTGGTGAAAGGTGGGCAAATTCCTTTGCTGTCAACTATTTCATTCACTGCCTTAAATTCCCTTACTAGGGTTTTGTCTTCGGGGGGCTAATAAATACAAGTGGCCCTATTGTATGGAAGCAACGATTTCACTCTTCGATGTGGAAGACTTCGATACAGTAATCCCTTCCAACATCTGGCTGAGATCTAGAGAGAAGGTAGGAGTCTTGGTGCAGGTGGAATGGGTTGGAAGGTACAGTAGACCAATCCAAAAGGTGGGGTTCTGGAGAACCAGAGAACAGCCTGAAGGTCCTTCAGAGACACGCTGGCCTTGGTACAGCCTTCTGTCCTGTGATCTTATGAGGCTGTAGCTCCATCGGCCAAGAGTGCCACCATGTAAAGAGGGGGCTATGGGTTTCCAAAGTGGTAGCCAAGAAAAGGCAACAAAGGGTAAATGGGTTAAGCCTAGTTTCCCCACCTTTTGTATGTAATACTTCCCCCAATTATCCCTGTTTTACTTCACTCAGCAACCTTGCCCTGGGAATCTAGCACCATAAGTCTTGGTTTTGTTCCCACTAGGAGGAGGACTGAGCACCAAGTGTTGGGTACTGAGGCTCCCACCTCCCAGCTGCTCTTCTCTGCAGACTCCGCTCAGGCCTCCCAGTGAGAGGCTACCTGCCCCACAACATGAGTGAAGAACCGAAGCTGAGTTTTCTTAGCACGAGAAGCTTTGCCCCTGCCACCGTGGAGGACATCCCCTGCCAAACTCCCCTTTCTCTGAAGAAATACCACTGAGACCAAGTGAGAAGTAGCTACAGTTTAATACAAACCTGCACCAGAACACAATGTGCCGGGCTGTTTTGTCTTTGCCTCAAACAGGTGGCCAGAGCACAGGACCATGTGTCGTCTTGGGTTGACACAATCTTAGCACCATGACGTTTACAGAGGAGTGAGAAGTCACTTGGGTGCCGGAGGCTCCATCCCGACCCCAGGCTGTGCCTGCCGCCTGGGCAGCTGGAGGGGGTTTGGGTTTTCGCGTGGTTCTGTGATTTCTGGGTCAGTACTGGAAAAGCCCTCATCACGGCATTGGCTTGACAGACCTGCTGTGGACTCCTAGCACTACACACGCGCACACACACACACACACACACACACGGTAGCACAATTTTCTGGTAACTTAGTCCCACAAACCTAGAGAGCAGCTAAGGCAAGAACAACAGTATTTATTCAGCAAGTACAAGACCAATTTGAGAGCTGCATTCAGTGCAACCAGAGACCCTTTTTGTTCCAGCCAGGAGCAGTGGGGCTGCTGATGGAGCTGGCTGGAGTTCTGCACAGGGGCAAGGAGTGGGGAGTGGGGGCTGACCGTTCATTGGGTCCCTTGAACCTCCTTCTGATTTTCATCTAGAAGCTCCTGGGCAAGGGTGGGGACTATGTAAGGATCGGGGGTGAGGGTAGGGGTGGGGGAAGGTGAGATGGAGGGGAAGGCCTAGGGTGGACCACTCCAAGATGTGGTCTCCCAGAGCCATCCCATGGACCATGCATCTCTCGGGCGGAGGCACTCAGAGAAGGTAAAGCTTTCCTAGCCCAAGCAGGGATGCTCTGCCCACTGGCTACCACCACTGCTCAGCTCTTTGGCATCTGCCCAAGGCCCATGACCCAGCAGAGGGCTGGGATGAAGAGGATGATGTGCGTTGTATCATGTCACGGTTTCCCAGGCCCAGAGCCCTACCTACTGTCCCTGTGGCTGCCCCCCTCCATGAGTGTCTTTCTTCCCTTGCTCCCTGGGGTACTATCTCTGTCCTTTCAGCTCCTAAGTGAGGAGGATGAGCATGGAGGGGGAAGTGAGGATGTGGAGGCAGCTGAAATCACATGGCAAGGCCCCCACTATTTAACTAGTTCTGGCTCAGACAGTGAATATGCATTAGCTTGTTTATAAGAAAAATCTATCTACCTGTGCGAAACAAAGCAGAACACCTACCAAGGGTGTAAGTCTTCTGGAGGGTTAAATTCTCAGGTGGGATCTGCAAGAGACGTCACCCCACTCTTCCTTTCCACAGCTAGGGTAGACAGCCACGCTCTTTAAGGGTCATCACGGGCACTTCTGGGGTCAGAAGGCCTACTCTTTCTGGGCCTCGTCTGTGAAATGGGGAGAACAACGAATGCTCTGTCATGTGGAGCAGTTGAGGGCTCATGTATGGAAGCGCTTTGAAAATATGTAAAGCACTGAAGAAATGTGCAGGGTGTGACCACTAGCCCAAGAGCCCTGGCACAAGCCCCGGGTGCGCAAAGCAAATGTGCAACATGAAATCACTCCTGTGATGGGGAGGTCGGGGGGGTGGGGGCAAGGCTTAAGAAGAGCAGGCGGTCGAGTTGCTTCCCAGTTCACTCAGGGTGGACGGAGATCACCCAGCCTCTAGTGTTTCCATGGAAACCTCCTGGAGCTTCTGAGGCAGGGAGAGCCCAACTGGACGTGGGAGAAGCAGGTACAGGTGAGGTGCTGACCACAGGGGCCACAGTACCTGTGCAGCAATGTGGGCTCTCCAGCTGGGTCTGCCCAGGCCTGGCCTCCCTCCCCCGCCTCTAGCCCACTCACTCCCTAGTTCCGCTCCCCCTCTCTTAGCAGGCATGAGGCCTCTTGCCAATCACACAGGAGGAGCAGCAGGGCCTCTGTCCAGTGGGGGGAGTTTCCAGAAAGCTGGGTGTTTGGGGGTGTTAGTGCTGGAAGTGGTCAGAGCCAGATATGGGAAAGGCTCCCCAGAGGCCCCCAGGGTTGGCGTACTGGGCATCCCCTAGGAATGCAGGAAACTAACCAGGAGGGGCAGGGACAGGAGGAGGGCCTGGGATGGGGCTGCGGCGGCCTGGAAGCCTCCAGGTGGGGAGGAGAGGGGCCCGTGAGGCCAGCACCTCGCCCTGCTCCTGGTCTGTGCCCTCGGCTGTCTGGTCGGTGTCGAGTGCAGCGTCTCTTAAGATCCACATCTACTCCTGTTTCTATGCTATGCTAGTGACACGAAGCACCGTTATTCTTCACAGGATGCACAAACAAGTCAAACCAAACCACTGCGCAAACCAAACGTGCAAAACAAAATCATGTACACGCGCCTGGCACCAGCCCCGTGCCCCGCCCGGCTAGCCCCTCGGGGCCTGTGACTCCCAGGGGGTGGGGTGGGAGGAGGAAGAAGCTGGCGAAGGGTGCAGAGTGTCCCAACCGCACCCACACAGGGGCCAGGGCCACGTTGGGAAACACGGGACACGCTGGGCGCGGCTGGGAAGCCGACACCTGTCTGACTGGGGAAAAGTGACCACAGAGCCTCCTTAGAGGGAGGGGGCCTTTCCCTCCAACGCGCATCTGCTAAAGTGCTCCGGACAGCTGGCGGTCAGCCAGGGGGCAGGGCACTAAAGTCTGGGCTTTCCCAAAGCCAGCACATGGAGGCGGCTGTAGGAGGAGGGGCTGGGCCGGGCTCTATGCATTGGGCTCTGTGCATAGTGTGGGTTTCCTGGGCTCCCCCAGAGCCTGCCGAGGTCAAGGCAGGAAAGGACTGCGGCGGCAGGAACACATCTCAAAGTGCCTGTTAGGGTTGGCTCGAAGCACAGTGAATCACGTGGCAGACATGGGGAGCTGCTCCCCGGTCCCGTGGCCCCCTCAGGTGGTGCGCTGCCCGGCCCAGCCTCTCCCGCCCCCTGCAGCAGTGGCCGGAGGGTGTGCGGGCTGGTGGCGGCGGTGCGTCCTCACTTGCGGGGGCTGGTCAGTGCCTTTACCAAATGCCGCTTGACCTGCCTCCGGGGGGAGCGAGGATCCGAGCCGAAGCTCGCTTTGGAACATGGTCATCAATTTGAGAACCTGCAGGGAAGGAAGCAGAGGGTGAGCCCGGCCGCTCACTGGGTGATAACCGCGCCGTCACCATCTCCTGGTGGAAGCTGGTAAGCCCTGTGTGGGTGTGATCTAGCCGAATCCTCCTAACTCCATCCCAGTTTTACAGATGAGGAAACTGAGGCTCAGGGAAGTTAAGTGACTTGCCCAGGGTTACAGAGTGTGTAAGTGGTAGAACTGGATTTGAACCCAGGTCTTTCTGATTCAGGGCCTCTGCCATTCACTGCCCTACGCTGCCACCTCTGCTGCTCCCAAGCCTGGACATGTGGTCTCCTGTGGTGCAGAGACCATGAATCAGCCCATTAGCATGTGGGCCTTTGTATGCATGCCTCAGTGAGCAAGAGACGGAGAAGGCTGGGCATTGTTCCTCCATTGTTCTGAAAAACCAAAGAACCACACCTCATAGGCCCAGCATCTTGAAATCTCAAGACTTAGGAGGCTTGGTGTCCCAGAGAGTTAATGGAACATTCTTCAGTCCAGCCCATCCAGAACAGACAAGGTGGGGTGGAAGAAAGGTGGGAGGATGCCTGATTTTGCTGAATTTGAGAGAAGTCCTGCGCTGAGATGTGGCAAGAACAGAAGCCACCAGCCAGAGAGCCCACAGCTCTGAGGGCCTTGTGGCTTCCCATGGGATTGGCTGCGGCAGGAGGGACCATGCCCAGGCAGGCATGGGAACCGACCCCTCCTGGAGTGGCAAGGCCTGAGTGCCCACTGACACTCCAACCACGGATTCCTTTCTGACTCCCAACACATGGGTCTTGTCGCTAGTAGGAGTGGCAGTGGTCTTCAGGGTGGGGGAAGAGTAATCTTGGCAATGAGATTGGCTCTGAGGATGGAGAGAGTGGTGGAGAGGACTCCTCCCCACAGACTACAAGGTCCTCAAAACAGGAAGCATGTGTCTTTTGACCCAGGCTGCCCCCAGCACATTGGGGGGGCACAGAGGGAGCTCAGTGGACAGACCTGCTCCCTTGGTACCCCTCGGCCTCTTGTGTTAGGACAGCTTGTGTAAGCCAGTAGTCAATATGCGCTGTGTGGAAGGATTTGGATCTTGCTTCTTTTACTGTTCAGGTCCCAGTGTGGCTCTTGTAGAGGGATGACAGGCCTCCGTCTGGTCTCGTTCTGAAGGCCGCTCAACGTGTTCACAGAGACCCAACCTTGCCCCTTTCGAGTGGATCCATCAAAGCTGCCTGCAGGACCAGGCCACCTTACAGCTTCTGCTTGTGCTCCAGGAGGGCTACCGTGTTTGTGGCCATGACCACCGCCTTTCACTACTGCAGGGCACCTGGGATAAATAAAGTCCCAGAGCACAGACACACCCCATACATTATTATATATGGTATTACCCATATTAAAATTGCTGGCAAAAAGAGAAGGTGCTGGAGGGTCAAACATGGGGTTGAGATGAGGGAGGAAAGGGAGTAAGGGAATCCCCTCTCTCAGAGGCTGGTGAGGAGCAGGGATGGGGACACAGAGACTACAACGGGGCGCAGTCCCATGTAGCACAGAGTGTTAACCCTTCTGAGCTCTGATCACCCCTGGGGCCACCCACTGTGTACAGAGCCCTCAACATGTTTCAAGGGAAAAAAATATCAGGACTTAGAAACAGGGGGAGAATACCAGACAAGCCATGGCCTCTTGGAGTGGCTGGTGCCCAGGGACCGGGAGAGTCCTCTTGCCCCTCCTAATATTTGTGTGTCTCTAACGTGGGACCCAGCACTCATCTCCAAATGTGGGATAGGAGAGAGAGGGAGAAGATGCAGAGGAAGAGCTGCGGAAGTCCCTCTGCCTGGGCGGGCCTCTGCTCTGGCTACCCCTCTGGGGCAGAGACGCAGGTGGCAATCAGAGCGGCCCCTGATCTTACCAGAGAGGCTGAAGCTGGATTCATGAAGATCCCTCATGCCCCCGTGTCGGGTGACAGGCCGGGTAGGGGTGTCGGCGAGCGGTGTTCCCATCTCTTTCTTCCCAGGATGCACGACGATAGCTACATCCCCCAGGTAGGGAGTGCGGTCCACTCCCTTAACCTTTAAGGTCTAGTGAAGGATGAAGGAGAAAATGGGAAAAGATGACGCCATCAGAGCCCGGGCACCAGAGCCTCCTGGATGGATGACAGGAGGTTGGCTGCTGCCACTCTTCTCAGGACCCAGATGACTATATGTGACAAAAGTTTCTTACATCTGGAGCTCAGGGAGTGGAGGATTCTTTTTTTTTTTTTTTTTAAAGATTTTATTTATTTATTCATGAGAGACACACAGAGAGAGGCAGGGACATAGGCAGAGGGAGAAGCAGGCTCCCTGTGGGGAGCTCGATGCTGGATTTGATCCTAGAGTCCCGGGATCACGACCTGAGCTGAAGGCAGGCGCTCAACCACTCAACCACTGAGCCACCCAGGTGCCCTGCAGAGGATTCTTTTAACTCCTAATCCAGGTGTGTGTGCATGCATATGGAGGCCCCTGCTGGCTCCCCCTCAATATTAGTGGAATCCTTTCCAAGGCAGCAGGCAGATTTCTGAGCAATGCTATCCCCTCACTGGCCAGGCTCCCAAGAGGCCATGCTTTTTGCTGTGATCTGACAACTTTGTGGGGATACAAGGAAAATATAGCTGATTTGAAGATGAGAATCCCCCAATGGCAATACTAGTTAATTCTGTACTCACAAAGGCAATAAAGTTGAGCCTATGTTCTGCATCCAGATAGTTTGGGTTCCAATCCCAGCTCTGCTTATACTTGGAAGCTCTGTGACCTTATGCAAGTTATCTAATTTCTCTGTGCCTGTTTCCTTAGGATAATAATAGTACCTATTAATATTACATCTAGAACTGTTATGAGATCAAATGAATTAATAAACATAAAGCTCTTAGAACTGTTCTGGCGCATGGCAAGTGACATAAAGGATCAGCAGCTCTAATTATGGCAGAGGTCACTGACATGTGCTTTCTCGTGTTAAAAGGTGCTACTTCCGGGGATCCCTGGGTGGCACAGCGGTTTGGCGCCTGCCTTTGGCCCAGGGCGCGATCCTGGAGACCCGGGATCGAATCCCACATCGGGCTCCCTGCATGGAGCCTGCTTCTCCCTCTGCTTCTCCCTCTGCCTGTGTCTCTGCCTCTCTTTCTTTCTCTCTGTGACTATCATGAATAAATAAATAAAATCTTTAAAAAAAAAAAAAAAAAAAGGTGCTACTTCCAGGAGGACTCAAAGTGAGTTTGAGCATGCACATAAGATCTGAAGGAGCAGTGTAGATGATCTACACCCCAGGCACTTGTCAGGGACATCACCTCAACCTCCTTGCTGCTTGCTGTTTACTGAAAATCTTGCTGAAACAATACACATGGGGAATTTCTTGAAGGATCTTCAGCCTACAAATTCCTTTATCTTCTCCAACAACAGATCTATCTTTTAGCTCAACCCTTTTGGTCTGAACTATTTTGGCCTTTACCGGGCTGCACTTTGGCATCCTTGCTTTGGCGGCTGGGGTCCTGGGGGGTGATAGGTTGGCACAGGCTGGCTGGTGACCCTGGCAGGCCACAGTTTCTGGCAGCCCCCTCACTACTAGGTGCACACCCAACACTCTACCAGAGATACTTTCTTCCCCGAGGCCCATGCTCTCTAGGGGTTGATCATACACAGTTTCTGGAAAATGAGTTTTGTTAGCTTTCTTTTTCTGCTTATATACATTCTTTTACATAAAGACTGTGACAGAACAACAACTCAACAGGTTTTTTTCCTGGGAACCTTATATTGTCATTGTAATAAGTGCTTGAGATAAAGACCCTCTGGGTTGGATTTACATCAGTCCTGGAGCTACTGCTCTTCCACGGTGGCTGGCCCTGAGGAGCGGTGCTGTGAATTGGTATCCACCTCACACTTTTATGAGGCTGGCTTTTAGAAGGGCTTAAAATAAAAAATAAATAAAATAAATAAATAAAAATTAAAAAAAGAAGAAGGGCTTAAAATACCTCCTCTGCTCTCTGTTGACCTTATTTCTTGACTAAAATGTCTGTTTTGGAAGGACCACAAAACTGTCATCAGATATTCTTTTTTTTTTTTTTTTTAATTGCAATAGAATTCACGTACCATGAAACTTGCTATTTTAAAGTATACAATTCAGGGGCGCCTGGGTGGCTCAGTCAGTTAAACATTGGACTCTTGATTTAGGCTCAGGTCATGATCTTGGGGTCATGAGATCGACTCCACAGAGAGCTCCGTGCTCAGCACTGAGTCTGCTTAAGATTGCCCTCCCCCCACTTGCACTCTCTCACTCTTCCTGAAAAAAAAAATTAATAAAGTATACAATTTAGTGGTGTTTCAGTGGTGTATATTCACAACACTGAGCCACCACCTCTACCATCTCATTCACAAACATTTTCATCACCCAGAAGCAACCTCACACCCATTCCCCCACCCTCTAGTCCTGAGTAACCACTGATGGATTTTCTGTCTATGGGCTTTCTTGCTTCCGGACATTTCATATAAATGGAGTCATAAAATTGGTGATCTTTTGTGACTTGATTCTTTCACTTAGCATCTTTTTCTCAGGCTCAGGTATGCAGCATGTAGTATCTGTAAGAATTCCATTTCCTTCTCTGCCTGAATAATCTTCTACCATATGAATATGCCTCATTCTGCTTATCCATTCAACAGCAGAGAGACATTTGAGTTGTATCTACTTCTTGGCCTCTATGAATAATGCTGCTATGAACATTATGTACAGGCTTTTGTGTAGACATATATTTGTATTTCCCTTGAGGACATACCCAAGAGTAGAACTGCTGGCTCATTTGGTAACCCTAATATATAGCTTTTGGGGAACTGCCCAACTGTTTTCCAAAGTGGCTGCACCATTTTACATTCCCGCTGGCAATGATTCAGGGTTCCAGTTTCTCCACATCCTAACCAACAAATGTTATTTTCCAGTTTGGTTTTTAAAATGACAGCCACACTTTGCCAGATGTTCAGGTGTATGAATGCCTCACTCTTACTGCTCCTGCCAGTACCCCCTCCAGAAGCTGGCTGAGGCCACCCGCCATTGTCCACATCCAGGGAGTAGACTGGAGATGGCCCCATTCATCTTGCAACAGACCCCGAGTTTTGAATTAAACACTGATAACTGAAGTCATGTGTGTTTTTTTTTTTTTTTTTCAGGTAACCCAAGTCTGCTCCCCCACAGCAGATTTGGTCTTCGGGAGAGAAGGGTCTTTACGTCATTCTGAGCACTCTGGGCTGTCACACAGGGAAAGCCAGCAGAATTGATCTTTTGGTGTTAACATGCCCTGCTTACTCTTACACTTTAGAGCATTACATCTCAAATATCAGGCTTACATGCCCTCACTTCATCAAGACTGGGAATGAACCAGGCAATGGTAGGACCTCAAGGGCTCCTAAGCCAACGAATCAGGAGTGACTCAGTGGTCACAGACTGGTTCACGCTTCCCTCTTGTGCCTTCAGGAACCCAGAACTCTTGTTTGTCTGGCTACTTAAAATTGGATCTGAAAATTAGGAGTCCTGGCTGGCTTGGTCAGAGGAGCATGTGACTCTTAATCTTGGGGTTGTGAGTTTGACTCCCATGTGGAGTGTAAAGATTACTGAAGTAAATAAAACTTAAAAAAATTATATTTGATAGTCAAAGATGGGGAATTAAAACTGGTAGTACCCGGCTCTAGCATTCCCCTTGTCCCAACACACATCCCCCTTCCAGCCCAGGAAAGCTGGACTGTATTTGTGAAAGCTGTGGTTTTTGTCAGTGAACTTGTACAGTGGGGCTCTATGGAGGACCACACTCAGGGTGAAACAAGGTCTTGGTTAGAGGTCTGAGGAGAGCAGGAAGGCCTGTGCTAGCCTCCCATCCCACCTGGTGGAATCTTCCTTCCAGGACTGGGGCCTTACAGGCCAGCCAGAGTAGTGGGTGTTCAGAGAACAGCTGGTAAGGCACAGGCTGAAGCAGCTGCTCCTGAAAGCCTTTGGGTGGTTCCAGGAAGGAACAAGAATGGGAACAAGGAGGGGAGGCCTGAGGGACTGAGTCAGGAAGTCTGGCCTTTGCATAAAGACTAGAGAACCAAGAGTTTGGCTGAAGACAAGAGGTCATGTAATCATTTCATGGTAAGTGTGCCAAGCCACAGGCAGCTCTTAAAAGGCCTATTCTTGGGATACTATTGAGCAGATTTCTAGAGCTCAGCAACATGGCAACTGAGTCTTTTTCGGTCAGGGTCCTTTATATTTCTGGTCCCTGCCGGAAGTCAGAGCTGATGGTGAGTAGAGAACACAGCACCTAAGAGTAGGAAGCTGATGCTGGTCTGGGACAGTGACTATGATATGGGGGGTGAGGTGGGGGTGGGGAGGTGACCTGGAAGAATCTAGAAAGGGTGCCCCCACCAGCTGCTACTTCGGGCCTCTGGCCAAAAAACACACACCCCATTTTACTGAGTCTCATCCCTGCACAGACAAGTGGCTGACTGATGAGGCTGAGCTGGGCAGCTTACCAGAAACTTTGCTGAACTACTTTCAGAACACATAGTGAGTAGGTGCTGTGTACAGAGGATTGGGAGGGACTGGACAAAAGGAACAGAAGAATAGAACACAGGAGAAGATGAATGAGGAAATTAAAAAAAAAAAAAAAAAAAAAAGGATTGACATCTCTTAAGTGTGCCATGATTCCAACCACAGCATCCCAGAGCCTAGGCAAGAGAGCTGCTGGACCAGTGAGGCACGGGTTGCGGGGCTCTCGGTGATAGAAGAACACTTCTAGAATATTGCCTTTTGCCACAAAGAAGGGGAAGGGAAACAGCATGATGCTGTCCCTGTATCAGATTTGCTCTTTGTTGATGATCTGGGACATCCACCCAGAGGCCAGGGCTGCAGTTCCCAGCACCTGGAGTTGTCAGCAAGAACTCAGGCCTGATTCTCTGGGACAGCTCTCAGTGATAAGGCTGGACCATCAATTCCCAAGCAATGAGGGAACAGCCAGTCTTCTTTTGGGTGACTTGTCTACTCAGAGGACAGAAGCCCTGGGGATGAGATGAAGCCCAAAGATTTAGTGAACAGGTGTTTATGGAATCCAAGGACTGGGTGGGACCCCTAAAATATGCACTATTACAGACGTGGTAAATCCCACCCACCTTACTACAGTCACAGGGAAAAGGGAGGTTTCAGGGAAAGAGAAACTCCAGGGCAAATATGATAACCCAGGCCAAGCCAGGAATCCTATCAGAGGGCTGCCAAGAGTCCTCCTAGAGAGTAGACTTTGGGGACATCTCTGAGCATCTCGTGGTATTTCCCTAGCTGCAGGGGAATTAGCAACGGTTCTCACGACATTTTACTGTTATAGGTACCCCTTTCTGTTCTTCCGATTATTCCCAAGGTAGCCATTCCAGGCAATAGGATGCAGTGGGAAAAACAAAGAACATCTTTGAGATTTAAAATAGCCATTCTAGAATTCCCCAACAGGAACTTCTTTCCATATACCTTCTTCCCCTTTCCTCCTCTTACCTTTTCTCTCTGGACTAGCTTCTTGTAGACAGTATCTGGGAAGGACCTCAGGGGGTAGAACTTGCCAGTGCCCTCCGCACACATGAAGACACCATTCTCGTACACGACTCGCCCCCGGCTGATGGTGACCAGTGGTACGCCATGGCAGCGCATGTTCTCATACAGGTTGAAGTCTCCTCCCTGCACCTGGGTGCTGGCTGAGATGGTCCTGGCGGAAAGGGAGTGGTGGGAGAGAAAGCTCTGAGAAGAGGTAAAGATAATTCATCTCAGTGGGAAGAGGAGATGCTCAGTGGGATGGGATGATGCTCAGTGACAAGGGGTGATGTTTAGTGGGAAGGGAGGATGCTCTGTGGGAAGGAATAATCCCTAAAAACTGGTTGTTGCCGACTGAATTGTTATCATCTCCCAAATTTATACACCCCCAGTCTCTGAATGTGCCTGCATTTAGAGATAGGATTTTTAAAGAGCTAATTTAAGTAAAATGAGGTCATAGGGTGGACCCTAATCCAATCTGACTGATGTCTTTATAAGAAGAGGAAACTGAGACACCAGACATGGACACTCATAGAGGAAAGACCATGTGAAGATGGAGGGGAAAGACAGCCATTGACAACCCAAGGAGAGAGGCCTCAGATGAAACCAGCCCTGGTGAGCCCTGCTGATGCCTTGATCTTGGACTTCTAGCCTCCAGAACTGTGAGAAAATCCATTTCTGCTGTATAAGCCCCCCAGTCTGTGGTAGGGCTAGGGCAGCCCCAGGAAATTAATCAACTGGGCTAAACTCTAGTGTTTATTTGCCTGTTTATTTAGATTTATTTATTTTTGAGAGAGAAGGAGAAAACTCGGGCAGGAGGGACAAAAGGAGAGAGACTTTCAAGTAGACTCTGCGCTGCCCAGACCATGCAGGCCTTCAAATATTTGTTGAACTGAACCACACCTCAGGGTCATACTTCTCTATGCTAGATGCAATGCAAAGATGATAAGCTTGTGGAGTTTTGTAAGATAAGTTCCTTAAATACCCCATATCCCTCTAGCCCTGGAAACAAGCAGCAGGTTTTACTTTGTGGCTTCTGGATCCCACACCACCACGTCAGCATCAGCTCCAGGGATGATGCGGCCTTTGCGGGGATACAGGTTGAGAATCTTCGCTGCATTGGAACTGGTAACAGCCACAAAACGGTTCTCATCCATCTTTCCTCCAACCTGAAGCATTGCAAAAGTGTCAAGTCAACCAAACCCTATGTGTGCCTCAAACCCTTGGTCACCCTTGACTCTGGCCTGTGGCCTTTCAGTTGATCAGAACAATGGTGCCGAGAAGGACAATGATGTGGGGACCATCTCAGATAAGCCAACCTGGTTGGCTTGGTTCCCAGGCTTGCTCACTCCTTACTCCTTCATCAAGCAACAGTGGTGAGTGGGCACTTTGCATAAGGCTGTCTACCTGGTGGAAATTTACCTCCTGTTTGTACAAAAAGCTCTACTTATGTGCCCCCTATGGATGGGTCAGGAGCCTCCCTCCATCCACAAAGGAACATATATTTTGTTCTCTTGAAAAACATCTTACTGCCTCACCTACCAGTGAGAGCACCATGGACATCCCTCAAGGGGGACTCCTCAGCTACTCATGGGCCCCCGTGAGCTGGTGGCTTAGTCTTCAGGACTTCAAATTCTCCTTAGGTTCATACTTTGCTGTGTCTAATCTGTGATAGGTCAAGACCAAAAATACTTATTCTTCATGGGGAGAACAGGTGGTATTCAAATGAAGTCCTAGTCCTTATCTTTTTTGAAAAGCAATTAGACAAAATATATAAAGAACCTTAAAAATGTTCATATCCTTTGGCTCAGAAATCTGCTTCTAGGAATCTGTCCTAAAGAAATAATTAGAATGCTGACATATATATATTTACTCATGAACAAAGAAATTCTCTGCAGCAGTATTTGTAAGTGCAAAAATTTAAAACAGCTAAAAGTTCCAAACATCAGGGAAGGATGAACAAATGTGGTACTACCATTGGAGGAAATGTTATTAGGCTGGTAAAAAAGATGTTTTAAAAGAATTTTTACTGATACAGGCAAACACTCAGGATACACTGCTATATGAAAAAAAAAAAAAGATGAGCCCAGTTATTATAATAACATATAGTATACACATAGAACCTGAAGGAAATATATCAAAATATTAATAATTTAATTTCTCAATATGGAATTATGGGGATTTTCTTTCCTAATATTTTTCCATACTTTCCAAATTTCTATAGTAGGCCATACTACCTTTCTGACTGGGGGGAAAAATGACCTTTTTGGTTTTGTTTTTAAGTGAAACAAGGAGCCATTGATGCAGGCTTCCAAAGAGTGAAAACTCTTGCTAGGACTTGAGCAGAGAGGGGTCCCTAGAACGTACCACTCCTCTCTCCCAGATGACGCTCATGCGGTCCTGCACGCCACTCACTCCATGCGGAATCTTGGTGAAGTCCTCCTTGCCCATAGCTTTCTGCTTCGTAGTGAAAGGCCGGTGATCTGATGCCACAATGTTCAGAGTATCACTGGATAGAGAGAAGGATGTGACTAGTAAGGGAGGGAGGCCAGGGTTCCAAAGAGTGGGGACAGATGCAGCAGAAAAGCCTTCTCTTGGGATCCAGGCAAAGCTGATCTCTAAAGTATGACCCCTGACAAGTTATTTCATCTGTGTGAACCTCAGTTGGCTCATCTGCAGAATGGGCATATGGGCTGAGTGTGACACCAACTGCCAGCGTCAGCCTTTGGGATGTCAACTTTTAAGGGTTAAGACGGAGGGCAGAGAAAAATTGAACTTAGAATTTTGATCATTGAGGGGGGGTTTATAGCCATAAGCCCTCATACCAACTTCCCCTCATCTTCCTCAACCCCTACCAGTCCCTGTTGGTGATAAGCATGTGCTGGGCAAAACATTTACAGGTTCAATGTTTTCGAAATGTTATTTAGCTGTTAAAAAAGATGTTTTAAAAGAATTTTTACTGATACAGGCAAACAGGATACACTGCTATATGAAAAAAAGAGATGAACCCAGTTATTATAATAACATATAGTACACACATAGAACCAGAAGGAAATATATCAAAATATTAATAATTTAATTTCTCAATATGGAATTATGGGGATTTTCTTTCCTAATATTTTTCAATGCTTTGCTAAATAACTTGCAGTCATAGCCTTTCTTGGATGTGGAGTTCTACTGGCAGAAGGGGAAAGCAGGGCCAAGACAGAAGTCTGTCTTCATAAACCAGTCATGACATTCAAGTCAACTAGTTCATCACCCCTGCCCACCATGACCATCAGGCGGTCACTGAGGCTGGTGTCTGTGCAAGGTTGCGGGTGGCTTCAGCTCTCCGGGTGTTCTAGGCTAGCTAGGAACTTAGGGCAGAGACTCAGGAGGGTGAGACCATGCATGAGACGGCAGAGAACTTGGCCTTGTTCAGAGATCTCTGTAGACTGAGGACTCAGAGGTGGGGAGGGGCAGAGGGGGAAGGATGTCCACGTTGCCCAGGCTGGGGCAACGTCAGGAGAGAACACTGTTGGAGGGCACAGAGGGTCCAGGCTGCAGCATGGGGTCATGTGGGAGAGGGGGACGATTGCTGGGACTACACAGCAGGAGCCCTAAGAGTCTAATCTATTTGTAGGAGGTGCTAAAGCCTTGGGAATGCCTGCGGGCCATCCAAGCTGCCCACATCAGAAGGGGAATTTGGGAGCAGAAGGCATTCACTGAGTTGGTGACCAGGCATATTTGTCAAGCCCTCAGACGATTCAGGGTCAGGCTGCACATTGGGCTGATTACTGGGGGCCTGGCAGGGCTCGTCAGTCACAAATGGTGCCAAATGACTGATGTCCTTGGCCAAATCCACAGTGAGATGACTTAGCTCTCCCTGTAGCATGGGCTGATGTCCTCATTAGCCAAAGATGCTGCTCTGGGCCTTCTCAAAGATTGCAGGAGGGACTCTCCACAGAGTAGAGGGTTTGCTCTAGGGTGCCCCAGGGATGCCCACATACCCTGGGCCTGCAGAACCCAACAGAGTTTCACCTTCTTCTCAGAGGTCCTCCAGAAGCCCGAGGAAGGTTTTAGATTGGAAGATGTGCCTTTAAGAGTCATGGGCTGAGTATTAGGGACCTCAACTCCAATTCTTTAACCAAGTCTTACTGAGCAGCCACCTTCAAAAAAGACTCCTAGGTGCCCTTGGGTTAGGTGTGAATGAATGTGGTCACATTCCAAAAGGAATTTTTTTTTTAAGATTTTTTATTTGTTTGTTTGAGAGTGAGAGTGCAAGCATGAGTGGGGGGAGGAGGCGCAGAAGGAGAAGGAGAAGCATACTCCCCGCTAGCTGGGAACCTGATGTGGGGTTCAATCCCAGGAGCATGAGATCACCACCTGAGCTGAAGGCAGACACCTAATGGCTGAGCCACCCAGGCGCCCTTTCCAGAAGGGCTTTAGAGGTCACCTAATGCTGCCCTGAATCTAGGAGATAGGACACACCAAACCATACTCTTTAAAGTTTAAAACATGACCGGCTTTCTTAAGTACTTTAACATTTTACATATTCAGATGAAAAAACTTCTGGCCCCTCTAATAAATTAGATTTTTTACACAGAGAACAAACTGATGGTTGCCAAGAGGGAGGGGGTGGAGGGATAGGCAAAATGGGTGAAGGGGAGGGGTCAGTACCGGTTTCCAGTCACTGCCTGAGTAAGTCACTGGGATGAAAGGCACAGATAGGGAATACTGTCAATGGCACCGCAGTAGTGTTGTATGGTGACAGATAGGAGCTACACTGGTGAGCCTAGCATAACCCATAGAGCTGTCAAATCATTGTTGCACGCCTAAAACTAATGTCACATCGTGGGTCAACTAGACTTCAATTAAAAAAGAAAACAAGAAAGGAAAAAGAAACTAGATTTTAAGTAAAGGATAAACTCTTACATCTGTAGATTGTGCTTTTTACCCTGATCTGATATATAAGAAATCATATCTGAAGGTAGATCATGATGAAGCAGCACACATTTTCTTACAAGAATATGGTAATTGGTGTCTGGGTTTTCTATCAAGTATTTTGTGTAATATCAATTATCACCAACAATGCGTCCTAAAGACAAAATGATAGTGACCATAAATTCCTGTAAATAATGTAAATGTTAAACAATGCTCCAAATTCTATAAAATTGCACACTTTCACAATATGCACTGATTTTAAAAAGGAATTCAAACTCTTCTCATAATAGCTCACATGAAATTACAATTCAACTTGAGTGAATTTATTTACATAATTTAAACTAAAAATAGGCTAGATATAAAAACTTAAATCATTCAATTAATAATACTCCCCCCACCCCCAGCCTATTTGAATTTGGGTAGGTGGAGGCCTTTACCACCCTTCTGTTCTTTCCATGGAATTGCCTGTGGCAAGCAGAGTGGTTTCAAAAAATTCTTTGACCTTGGAACTGAGCCCAAAGTATTACAGTGGGCTCTTGACACTTGTTTGTTTTTGTTATGTTGATAATGATGATAAGGAGGCTGGTTTTTCCCAATGAGAAGCTTTTTTTTTTTTTTTTTAAAGTAGACCCCGCACCCAGCAAGGAGTCCAACGTGGGGCTTGAACTCACAACTCTGAGATCAAGACCTGAGCTGCGATCAAGAGACGGATGCTTCAGCGACTGGACCGCCCAGATGCCCCTGAGAAACATTTTTATAAGTAAGAGCTGACCTGACATTTTTCCTCTCTCATACTCCCTAATTCATTTCAGTCTGTAAGGGCCGCTGCTGCTCAGTGTCACAGCAATACTGTGGGAGGGGAAATAATCACAGCACTGTGCTGCACATACACTGCCCCTCCAGGGGCCTCCTCCCTCTGAGACCTGATTGACTGCGCCCCACACCCCACTTTAAGGTGTTAACACAGCAGGATGTCTGGTGGGGATTCTCCAGTTGGTGGCAACCAGGATGGAAACGTAAGGACATGCATGGATAGAGTAAGTGCCTGGTTATCTAAAGACAGTCCCCTTTAGTTGGGGCTGGCCACTTCTCTCAATCATTCTCCTCATCATCCTAGGAGAGAGAGGTCAATCACCATCCCCAGGGGTATGGAAGCAGAAGACAGGCAGGGAGACTGAAATGTTGCAGAATGGATAGCCCTGTAATCTTTCCTTCCTTCTTCTTTTTTGTGGTTTGCGTGGGCTTCCCTACTCTTTCCTAGCAGTTAAGGAGGGCACATCTCAATAGGTTCACCCATGGAGAACAGAGGTGATGGCAGTGGGCATCTGTCTGAGAGGTGGACTGGTGGACTGGCCCTGGGGCTCTGGGCAAGGAGAGCCAGTGGGGTGGGGACAACCTGCCCTCCCACCATAGACAATGGCAAAGCTGTGAGAGCTTTCACTGGGGCCCAGACACTCCAGAAGGCAGTCAGGCTTGAGCTGCCTTCCAGGATCTTTGTTTATGGGGATGCTGCTGGTTCTGGAAGCTAGAAGGTAAGGAAGGAAGAGGTCAAGCTGAAATCTATCTCCTGGAGCTGGGGATGGTGTAAGGAAGGCACAAGAGAGCCCACACTGGGCCTGTGCCCTGCATGATGCTTGGGTGTGGAGAAGAATCCCCCGGCCCTGAATTGGGCATGGGGAAGGGAGGACGCTGATGTTTAAACTAGACTGGACTTTAATGACCAGAAGGGAGAGAAAGCAATGGATTCCACCCAAAATGTCATTAAAGGAAATAAAGAAACTGCAAGCAGTTTGGGAACAGAACAAAAGCTATTCATTGAGACTGTTTGTTAAATCTGTGCCTTTTCTATTTGGATCAGATGGGGAAAAGTAGTGTTAAAAAGAGAGGGGGCTGGAGAAAAGGAGATCTGGAAGGAAGGATGAAGGGAAAGCGGGAGAGAGGGCAGAAGGAAAAGAGTAAAGAGGAAAGAAAGAAGGGAGGAACACACAGGAGAGAAACCGCACGCGAAGCAACGAGAGGAGGCAGAGGTGAACCCAGAGATAGAAAGGTCCACCTATATTCCAGGACACGTCAGAGGCCACAACCTATAGCCCTGCAAGGGTCTTCAGGGTAAGGAAGCAATGTCCTTTGAAATTCCGAATCGGCACTGTTCACACTGATAAGCTCTTGACTCTTACACTTCAGAAGCTCTCACTCCAACTCAAGTGGTCAGAGAAGCCCCATGGGATGGCAATTAGCTGACAGGCTCTGGAGAAGGGAACCGGAGCTAAGTCTTTCACGGGCACAAGGGAATCAACCCCAGGTCAGATCTGGGGCCTCTACGACATCACCTTGAAGATCTATAAATCCCCGGGGAGGCACATATTACAAGTCAGCGATGTGCTCCGGGGGCCCCAGCATTCTGCCGGGGTGCCTTACTTGGCCAGCAGGCTCATGAGGTAGGTTGAGGTGTTGGTGTCCAGTCTCAGGGGAGGCACCGTGACATAGGCCGCCGCGTGGGACCAGTCCTGGTGGTAGTAGTGTAAGCCCGTCAGTGTGGCATGCGCAGTGGTGGTCTCAGCCAGCACAACCTTCCCTGGAAGAAGGAAGGTCAGACCATAACTGGGAAGCCACTGAACTGAGAGCTCACTGGTCTGACTGGCCATAGGTGGAGGAGCCGAAGTCAGGGGGAGGGAGGGACTTGCCCACGCTCACGCAGACGTTTGAGAACACAGAGGGGTTCGAGGCCAGGGCACTCCACATGGCTACTGCTGGCTCCAGACAAGGAGGACAGAAGGGCAGGGGTGCCGAGGAGGGGCGCTTGGAGGAGCTCCCTTTGGCTGGAGCACTGGGGCTGTAGGGCACGGACAGGAGGAGGGAGAGGCACCGGTGCAGGTGAGACACACAAGGGGCTGCCCCTAGGGGAGAGGTGAGGGGCCAGATCTCGAGGCCATACTGCCAGAAGGCTGGAAGCCCTTGCTCTGATTTATATCCCCAGGTCTGTGACCATGACTTTGTTTCTCCTGTTACCAGGACCTCACTGGCACCCTGAGCCAGGCCATGACCCACAGGTGCCCTGGGGCTCGGACATGGAGCCAGGTGGCTGTGAGGGAGGTTGGGCTCCTACCTGTTATTTCTCCAGGGCCTTCTCAGGCACCCCTTGAAAGGCCCATTGGAACTGGTCCAGTATTTTATGTTGGTTACCAAGGCAACCACTAGTAAAACCCAAGAGGCCAAAAAGATAGCAATGAACAAGTTGCCTGAAAACTTGGAAAATTTTACCAGACCCAGGAGAGGTGACAGACACGCCTGTAAAGCTGTTAGGCAGACAAGCGTGCAGAGGAAACACTGGTTCTGAACACGGAGGCCGGGTTAGGGCAGAAGGCTTCTGAGGGTGACAGTGGAGAACAGGGCGGACACCGGGCTGGTGGGCCCCATAGGGCTGCGACCCCACCATGCACGCGCACTGTCCATTCCAGCCCCAGGACTCACCTTGCATCTTAGCAGCTGCGATAACATCACCGGCCGAGATGCTGGACACGTTGACCAGGTAGATCGGGCAGTGAGTCTAAAGGAAAACCCAGTGGGAAGAGAGTGCATCAACCCCAGGAACCGGCTAGGCACTAGCCCAGCCCTGGGCAAACCAATCCTGGCCCCAGTGCCAACCCCTGCGTCTCTCAGCCCCTACTCTCAGGAATGCGGGGCAGCCCGAGCCCAGACCGCGTGAAGCGAGGAGGAGGCAGGCAGCACCCAGCACCAGAGCCCAGGGGCAATGTCAGGGCAAGATGTTGAGGGCTGAACCTCCCATCCTCTACCAGCCCAAATCAAGATGATTGATAACTTAATACAAGGGCCTATTTTCGTTCATGAGTGTGATGACCTAGAGACAGTCGAGGATTATACTGTATGAGGGCTGCTTTATGAGTAGATAGAATGCACCCTGGAGAAGAAACGAAATACAGGAGGTTCAGGGTTCGGAGTCTGAGTCAGACAGGATTGGTCTTGCAAGTAGACACCTGGATTGTAGTATCGATGAGCTTCTCCTCTCTTCACTTCTCTGGGCATATGTTTGAACTAAAAAACAGGAAGCTGGGAGTGCCTGGGGGGCTCAGTGGGTGAGCATCTGCCTTTGGTTTAGGACGTGATCCCGGGGTCCTGGGATCGAGTCCTGTATCAGGCTCCCCACAGGGAGCCTTTTTCTCCCTCTGCCTAGGTCTCTGCCTCTCTCTCTCTGTCTCTCATGAAAGAATAAATAAAATCTTAAAAAAAAAAAAAAAACCCAAAACCCAGGAATCTGGCCTTCTGTTGTTCAGATCTTTCTTTATTCTGGGGCAAGTTTCCATCAGGAAGTAACTGATATCATAACTACTATCATGCCAGTAAAACAACGTCCTTGTCCAGTGCCCAGACTTGTAGATTGCTAATCGGAAAATTTTCCCAAATGTTATTGTGATGCCTTCTCTACTTATCAAAATGAGAGGACAGAGAGCCTAGGAAAAGGCCCAACATGTCATGTGCTTGGCACAACTTTACTAATTCTGATATCCGCTGGACCTCCAACCTCTTGTGTTTTCTCTGGTGTTCCTAACACCACCCCTGAGGCTTACATCCTTCAGGGGCAGTCCATGTCTTTTCAGAAGAGAGGTTCTCTGAGCAGGAGTGCCCACTAGAATCGGGGGTGGGCTATTTAAAACTGATGGCTGGGCATCATTCCCACATTCCTGATTCAATAGGTCTGCGAGGGCCTGAGAATTTGCATTCTTAAACTTCTAACAAATGTCGATGCTCCCAGTCCAGGCACCACACTGAGAAAACCCGTGTTCTAGAGGCGACAGTTCAGATTATCTGAGCAAATTGAACTCTTTAATGATCATTTAGAAGGAGAAATAACCTTGGTCTAGTGCTCTGCTGTTTATAAAGTGCCTTTCCTTCTCTGCCTCCTTTGATCCTCACAACCATCCGTGAGAAGTGTTATTACTATACCAATTTCAGACAACAAAAGAGTCTATCAGAGTGGTTGAGTGACCTGCATACGTGGAGAGCTTATATTTGGTAAAGCCCTCACATCTCTTGCTCATTTCCCACCACCACACTGCATCTGCACCCCCTGACCCTGAGCGATACCAAGGAAAACTTCTAAGTGGTCCAGAGGCAGAGGCTTAAATCTCAGTTCTCAAAGCAAACATCTACCAAATTCCTCTACAGAAGACAGAGTTTGGTTGCAGGGAGGCTCTGTGGCCTCCAAACCCATCCTCCTCCCGTGGGAACCACTTCCACTTGAGCAGTGAAGCCAGACTCAGCAAGCTCAAGGGGGTGGAAGAGAGAGCAGACAGCAAGGACCTCCGCCAGGTCTATGGGAACAGCAGCATTCACCCAGCAAGCAGTTTTGGGGTCCTGTGAGTCAGGGATGATGTTGGCAGCCAGGACAGAATGGGACTCCACTGTGTAGACAGAAGATTCTGGTTTCTGAACCCAGAGTCGAGAACAGGTTCAGGGGCAGGTGGGGTCTACTTACCCTGTTTGCAATGGTGATGACTCGGTGAGTGGCTTCAGCTTCCAGCTGTTAGAAACAAAGGACAGGAAGAAAACAAGCCTCACCATTTCTTCCAAGCAAGCCCACATCTGCTCGGGAGCCCACTTTGTCGAAAGTGTTGGTACATCGAACACAGAGTTGGAAGGGTCAACAGCACCCATAGAGGCTGCATCACAGGAGCACCAAGCTCCAAGCACTCTGCTCGCCCTGAGGGAATCCGAGAACTTAGTATCCCCAGCATATCCTTTTGGGATGCTACTCGGGCCTTAAATAAAAGGCAAGGAAACAAAAGCAAAGGGAAATCTAGAGTCCCATCTCTCCATGCTTTCTGGTGTATTGTCTCCACAGCCACACAGCGCGGTAGCAAAGAACAATCCTAATATCAGGCTGGAAATTAGCCTAGACCAGGGTTTCTGAACCTCAGCACTATAAACATTCTGAGTCCAGTAATTCTTGGAGGTAGGGGCTCTCTGGGCATCCTGGGATCCTCAAGCAGCAACCCTCACCTCTACCCACTAGATGCCAGCAGTACCATCCCCAGGTGGGACAACCAAAAACGTCACTAGGCATTGCCGAGTGTCCTCTGGAGAGCAAAATCTCCCCCGGCGTGGAGACTTTAACCAGCAGATGATGTCAGTGATGGCTCATGCTATTAATACCCTACAGTCAAAGCCTTGCTCTTGCCCTCCTATAAGTGAACAAAGCCCAGTCCTGTGACCACCGCCCACTCCTGTTCTCACAGGCACACTCAGGGCCTTGCCCGACTGATGGCAGTGTCATCACGTCCTGTCTCTGGATCCTTGTGCCTCGTGAACATCCAGCCAGCATTCTGCACGGAAGGCTTTGAAGAAATGGGAAATAGCTTTCTCCTCACGAATGGCAGAGGATATCTGAATAGGGTCACAGGACAAGAAGGCACTATTTGTCCAATGTGATCCCGCCAGAGCAGAATTCTTTAGCGGGGGGGCTATGGGGGATGTGGGTGGATGCCCTGCAAAACAGCACAAGGACAAAACCACAGGGCAGAAGGATGGTGGGGCTTTTCATTACCATTGCCGTGGGTCATGGGGTAATAAGGGGCAGGGAGCATGGACACCTGTGTGCCTCTGGTTGTTGGTGGGAAGCATCTGAAGTTTTCCTCAGATGCTCAAAAGGATCTCATTCCAAAAACGTTGACTCACTCACTGGCTTATAGCCTGGAATTTCTTTTAAAACATGAAGGTCCGGGCAGCCCGGGTGGCTCAGTGGTTTAGCACCGCTTTTAACGCAGGGCGTGATCCTGGGGACTCGGGATTGAGTCCCACATCAGGCTCCCTGCATGGAGCCTGCTTCTCCCTCTGCCTATGTCTCTGCCTCTCTCTCTCTCTCTCTCTCATGAATAAATAAATAAAATCTTTAAAAAAAAAAAAACTCATGAAGGTCCTTTCACTCTGTCTCCCCACTGCCCATTCAATTTTGGGGAAAGCAGCCCCTGCTGTGCTCACATTGTCTCCCTCAGATCCCTGAAATCAGAATCAAATCAGATGGGTCTGGTTTCCCCCCAAATGTCATTCCCAAGGAAGCCCAAGGCCTTTGGCTCAGGGCATGATCCCAGGGTCCTGGGATCGAGTCCTACATCGGGCTCCCCACAGGGAGCCTGCTTCTCTGTCTGCCTATGTCTCTGCTTCTCTCTGTGTGCTCTCATGAGTAAATAAATAAAATCTTAGAAAAAAAAGATTCTATGAATCCAGGGATGTCTGGGTGGCTCAGTGGTTGAGCATCTGCCTTTGGCTCAGGGCATGATCCTGGAGTCCGGATTGAGTCCCACATCAGGTTCCCTGCAGGGAGCCTGCTTCTCTCTCTGTCTATATCTCTGCCTCTCTCTCTGTGTGTCTCTCATGAATAAATAAATAAATTTAAAAAAAAGAAAGATTCTATGAACCCATAGGAAAGAAGCTGACAAAAGGCACAGAAAGTTTTCCTCACCTCCTCTGGGCGGCTGATTTCGATTCCTTCTGGGCCCGTGATACCCAAATCTAGCGCTTCCTTGGCACCCTGAATAAAAGACAGAAAATTGAATGATACAAGAAAATCACAAACCCCAGGGACTCTCAAATATGTTGGACAGAGCCCATTGCAATAGACTTGCTACTTTTCTCACCTCTGTAGTATTCATCTCCCAAAGAGGGCAGAATCAGTACAGGGCTCCCTTGCAGTAAGGGGGCAGTAAGACTCTCCTAGGTCTCACCTCCATAAGGATGGAATATATTTTTTCCTCTTAAAATTACAGTTCTGTATCTAACCAGCAAGTTTGGGACATGAAAGACGATCGGACTGAAAGTCAGAACTGCCCCACTGAAGTCTAGTCAAGTCTCTAGCTTCCAGCCACATCTAGATGATGTGGCTTTCCTTTCCAAGTATCCTTTTCCAAGTATCCTATTTAAGATCCAGGAGCACAAAGGGACTCATCTATCAGTGAGTAGACCGCTAATAATATCCCAGCTCTTCTGGAGGGCGGATGGTAACAGGAAAGCAGAGAGCTGACTCTCATTTATTCTGATGTCAAATCTCCTTAAAATATTTCTTAGAGGTGCTTCAAATTCTTTTGCTATAATGGAATTTAAATATCATATTAGAACTAAGACATTATCTAAGACTTAAAAAACATTTTGTACTGTGAAGAGTTTTTTTTGTTGTTGTTTTTTTACAGATAGTAGACAAGTTTGGATTTTCTGATTAAGATTTGTCATCTGTGGGGTTGTCAACATCTTGCACTTTCTTTTATAACTTATTTTGTCTGAACAAAATTGTGAGATGGGTGATGGGTGGTCAGGAATCTCCCCCCCACCCAGACCCAGTTATCTGTATTGGCACCCCAGCACCCCCTCCCCCATATTCTCTATTCTCTATTGCCTTGCCTCGGCCACGAGCTCCCCATTCTCAGCATGGACTCGGGGGATCGCTCCAATGTCCTTGCAAGCATGCAACACTTGATACAGCTCGCTGTCCCGAAGCATATACAAGTCTTTGTAGGTCATGAACATCTGGAAGGAGTTGACACCCTTCTCCCTTACCAGTGTCTCCATTTCTGCTTTCACCTGGAGAGCAAAATGCAAAGGCAATGCCACGTGAGTACAGATGTTCAAGAGGCTGGCTGGCAGATGCTGGCTCAGGATGGAGATGTGGGCCATATGACCACCAGCAACCTCACAGTATCATCTCACTTTTCACCCACCCCACAGGCTGCTGTGAGGTCATGTGAGCAAGCAGATGCAGAAGTACTTTGAAAATTGTCAAGTATGACACACATACAGGAACTTTATTGTTACTGTCCAGGAATGTTTCTGCTATTCCGTAGGCTTGTCCTATGTTTCTGACTCCAAGTTAGCCTTATTCATAAATGCACTAACACCTTTTTACTCTCAAAGTGCCCTCTGCCCCCTTAATAAATATGCATAATTCAGTAGAATAATGCTAAAAATCCTGAGACCCAAGGCACCTGGCTGGCTCAGTCAGTGGAGCGTGCAACTCTTCTTGATCTTGGGGTTGTGGGTTCGAGCCCCAGGTCGGGCTTGGAGATTGCCTAAAAGTAAAATTAAAACAAACAAAGAAACCCAATCCTGAGACTCTGGGGAAAATCTAATTTAGGAATATGATCAAAGCTACATGAATAAGGAGTTTCATCCCAACGTTACCTACATTAGGAAAAAACTGGAAGCAACATTGGTCTGACAATAGGAATATAAATTGAGGTTTATTTCGTTGATAGGACATTAGGTAGCCACCACACTGATGGTCATGAAGACCATGCAGCCAAACCAAAAATGCTCACATTGAGTAAAAGAGTTACTATGTAAAAAAGCACATATGAAGAAAAGACTGGAAGGAAATAAGCTAAAACAATAGTGGTTGTGTTGGAGTGACCAGATGATGGGCTTCTTTTCTATTTTTAAAATCTTCAGTTAGAAAGAAATTATTTGATAATAACAAAAAAAAGAATTTGAAATTCTAGATGCGTGGAAGTCCCCATAACCTCTGGGGACCTAAGGATGGCTGGCCTGGCTTCAGTGTGGCTGAGAACTGGAATGGATGCTCTATTCCAGGCCAACTCCAGGTGGAGGGAATAGAGAGGCTCCAGGTAGGGTCATCCACCCAGGAGGGTGTCCAAAATAAACAAAACCCTCACCTGAGATAAGGGCTGACTGACATTTAGGGTGGTCTGTGCCTTTACCCAATACCAGGAGGGAGGTCTTCATGGTGTGAGGCTTGGAGGGGTCCGAGCTTTTCAGAAGGACCAGGTGAGAAATAACAGAGGAGACTGGGTGAGCCCCACACTCACAGCTAAAACCCAAGGGCAGTAGTACCTGAGGCTTTTAATTACCATCTGAGAAGGGAGTCAGGCCCTGTAGACCAGTCTCTAGAGCTGAAGAACTTTGTAAAATGTCTTAATGCTTGTTGTTTTTGTTTTTTGTTTTTTTAAAAGTAGACGATGTTATGCGCAAAGTGGGGTATGAACTCAGGATCCTGAGATCAAGAGCCACACGCTCTATTGACTGGGCCAGCCAGGTGCCCCAGTGCTTATTTATTTTTCTGATTCTAGGGCACCCACGGAGTACCGGCACATGGTGATTAACACGGAATTGATAAAAGAATGAGCATCCAGGCTGCTTCCCTGGGATAACAAGCAGTAAAAGTCCAGAAGTGAAACAAAATCTAAACGCTCGTCTATCTGTTTTGGGGAAGAGCAAAGAAGTGGGAATCGGGGAGAGGGGACTGGACTCTGGCCCTGAGGCCTGGAGCAGTGGAAGGACAGGAAAGCCAGAGGGCCACAGAGGCTGAAGCGAGAAACGGCTCAGTGGGAGCCAGCCTCAGCATGTGCCAGGAGCAGCCTCACGGCTCTCAGAGCAAGAGCTGGGCCCCCCAGGAAAGAAGTAGCCCAGTCCATTTGTACCAGGCAGCAATAACCAGTCAGTATGGGACCTTCTGTTCTGTTCTGAGCCCTCAGGACCAAGCTGTCACTTCCAGCATGACAATGAGCCTGACTCTTGCCAAGCCCACTATTCAGCAGCAGCCACTTTAGGAGTCAGCAGCGCTCACCGTAAAGTATTCTGTCAAATGCTTAAAAGAGTTGCTGCTGTGGTCTGAGCAAGGACTCAGCGCTCTCCACACCTCTGGTCTTAGGCCCTCTGTGTCTGCTGGAAAACTGGCCCTTTAAATTAAGCAGAATGAGCCTTCTGGTCCTCTTGCGGAACCATGTGTTTTTTTCTCTTGGCATTTGGGGGAGTTGGGATGGTGGTGGTGCGGGTCCCACACCTGTGGGAGAGCACCCCACCCTAGCTGACTCTGACCAAATGGCCCCTCTGCCTGTTCTAAAAAGAACATTCATTCTTCTTTTGGGATTCCACCCAGCACCATTACCTTGGGTGCCCACCAGGTGATCCCCACGTGCAGGGCATAGTCACAGCAGACCTTGGGGTCCGCCAGACCCCGGCACTTCTCATAGGCATCCACGAGGGAGGTTTCCTTATCAGGCAGGACGTGGCCGATGACCATGGTGGTGCCTCCAACTAGTGCTGCCTGCAGGAGACGGGAAAAGCAGTCTCATTACATCCCTTCCCACAGCCAAGTCACCAATGCAAAGACACACAGAGTCCTTGGATGGACATTCAGGACAACCACAGACCCTATCAAGCAAGAGGCTGTGAGTCTCCAGTGCAGCAATGCTTGGGAAATTGTAAGGAGCTGGACATACAGGAGCCAGTAACCTTTATCACCACTGTGGATCCAGCACAAACCCACTTCTTCCTTGTCATGGGTTCTAGCTCGGTGCTTTGGAAAAAACACTTAGTGTGTTACCCCAGCCTGAGGCCAGCCTTTCTTTTCCAGACTCCCCTCCTCCCACACCCAATGATTTTAGCCAATGTGAATATAGAGACAACACAACCAAATGTTTGAGGTAACAAAATGTCTATTTATAATTATTTAGTTATCCAGATGTATTTAAATCCTAATATAAAATGTTAATTTGGATATATCATTTTGTTTTATTCACTCATATTTCATGAAACGATTTTATTCCAAGTTTTCATGTGCACCTTCCGCATGGGAGTTCTTTGTCTTCAGTTTTTCCAAGCACGTTGAGTTCATTTCCATTTATCTTGTTTGAGATCGAGTACTTTTTAGGTCCCTGTATGATTTATCAATGAAAAATTACCCTATTCACAATCTCCACAAGATACCACTTAAAAAGAAATCATTAAGAAGCCTCATTTGTGATAAAAAAAAAAAAAAGCATAGCTCCAGGAATAATTACTAAATCTGTATTAAAGATTCACCTCGCCCATGCATACTTTTCTAACAACCAATTTGGTCGGCTGACCTGCACAAACTTCCAGAATGAGCATTGACCAAAGACTATTCCTGGCTAATGTTGTTCCCAAACAAAACTTCATCAAAACAGAATAATCAAGAGAGGGCTCTGCTACTTTCTGTATGCTCTGATAGAGGGTGACTCTTTTTTTTCCAATGAGTAGAAGTTTAGACAAAACCCATCCTTCTATTTGGGTCCTGACAGTAATTTGGATCAGCCTAAGTTTGAGTCCTCGTTCACCACCTCCCAGCTGGATAGCCTCAGCCACATTACTTAACGTCTCTGAGATGCTTTACCTATAATAGCTATTATAATAGTTACTTAACCTCTCTAAGCTTTACCTAAATTAGTTCCCTGGCTGGTTAGTTGGGAAAATCAAGTGAAATGTCTTTAATAAAGTGGACTGAGTGAAGTCTGTCCTTATGTGTGCATTTAATTATCCAGACTTTGGCTGTTTATCTCTGTTTTCTGTAGAGGAAGAAAACGGGACAGTGAAATTTTCTTAATGATTTCATGCTTCTCCAGTCACAGTCAAATCCTAAATCACAAATCAGAAACACTGCTGGGGGTTGGGGAACTGAAAAACGTTAATTTAGTGGTCAAAGAATTAAAATGAAAACTCTTGCAGCATGGATTTCCCACGCTGATGTTGGCTGGGCCATGTCGGGAGTGCAGGAGTCCGACTTCTTGCATGGCTTAAAGCCACCAACAGAGGGCGGTGGTTCTGCGGTACACAGCGAGGGAAATGGGATAGGGGGTGCAGGGAAATGAGAAGGGGAAGAGCAGCAGATTGTAGCTTTACTCGCTGGTTTCTATTTGTGATCTGGCTGGATGTGCCGGGCTGATTCATCCTTACAGCAGGTGGTTGTACTCTATTCTTCCCTGAAATGCATTTCTTGCCTTTACATGTAGACACAGGGGGTATCAGATATTGATATTTCATACACTAAATTGTTTATATTTTATACACTTGTTTTACTGGTTCTAGATTGTCTTCCTCTACATCCCACTCAGTAGGTCTCTAGCCTTGGATAGAAAAAGAGGGACCTGGAAACAGCTGGAAACAGGATAATCAGAGAGCTAATACTGTTCTTAAGATCTGTGGGTCCCAGAGCAAGAGGAGAAAAGGAGGTCCCTATGCTGAATCTCTAAGTGGTTAAAAGTTACAGATCAAGCTAACTGTCAAACAGAATACATTCTATCCTCCTACTACTCTAACAAATATATGGCCGAGAAGGCCAGGCCTGAATTTAGAGCTCTTGGAGTCTGCAGCTCTGAGCTACATTATATGGGATGTTAACCTTCAGCCTTTGCAGCTGCCCCCTGCCCACATCCCTGATCTTGGGTTCATCCTGCAGCCTGCAGGTCTAAGATCTGCTCACTCCCTGCAAAATGCTACCCTTGGACCCAGGCATGCACACACAGGTAGTCTGGTTCCCAGCAGAAGAGATTCAAGCTTGCATAGGACCTGGAAGTGCTCAGGACCATTTACTAAGAAAGTCCAGGGACCCTGAGTCTAGAAGAGGACAGTGGGCTCTGGGTAGACACGACCCCTCTTGCCTGAGCCTAAGGACAGTAACTGAAGAGTTCTGGTAGGTGTCACTGGATGGTGGTGCTGACTTTCTCACTTATTGGCTGGAATCCAGGGCCAACTGTGTGCTCACTCTACACCTCACCTCCTGGGGGCCCAGAGAAGATCTGGTAGCAATGGATGTGAGAGCACCTGTAAGCTGGGAAGAGCCACATAAATATCTGGACTAATTATATCTGCTATTACCTCAGGCCTCAAAGCACAAGTTTAACAGGATCAGCAAAGATTCAGGAGCCCAGACCAAATGCTGGATGTACAAGTATGTACGAGCACTTGTTGCCTCTCAGGCAAGATATAAACAGAGCTGGCTTTTTTTTTTTTTTTTTTTAAGATTTTATTTATTTATTCATGAGAAACACAAAGAGAGGCAGAGATAGAGGCAGAGTGAGAAGCAGGTTCCATGCTGGGAGCCCGGTGCGGGACTTGATCCCAGGATCTCGGGATCACTCCCCGAGCCAAAGGCAGATGCTCAACCGCTGAGCCATCCAGGCGTCCCCAGAGCTGGCTTTTAAAATATATACAGTTCCAACCCACGGGATGAATGCCGACAAGCTCTGTCTTCCTTGGAGTGTGATATCACAGATGTGACAGACCTTTTTACTGTCATCCCACACAGAAACAGCCTTGTAGAAATCAACAGAGAGCATGACCCAATCCTGTTCCTGAGGCTTTCAAAAGGATTATGTTTACAAGTATGGGACTGCGTGACTGCTGAACGTTCCTGGTTTTATGCAAAAATGGTGTTGGTTAAGCAAGCTGTGGACAATGTTTAATGGAAGTCAACAGAAATGATGTTCATGGAGTCTAAGTCATAACATGGAAAAAGGGTGATACTATAATGAGCGAAAAAGGCAGGATTCAATATGTGTGCCCAAGATGCTGAGAAGTATGTTTAAACACACAGGCACCCACACAAGGAAAAACATGGGAGGAAATATACCAAAACATTAACAAGGACTGTTTTGAGTGATGAGAATCTGAGTTATTTAGTTTCTCTAGTTTTCCAAAATCTATTTAATAGACATTATTTATAATATCTATTTTAAACAGAAATTGAGAAAAAGCTAAAAATTATTTAAAATTTAGTTAACCACGTGGGGCGCCTGGGTGGCTTAGTTGGTTATGTGTCTGACTCTTGGTTTCAGCTCGGATCATGATCTCAGGGTCCTGGGGTCAAGCCCCATTGGGCTCCCCACTCAGTGGGGAGTCTGCTTGAGAGTGTCTCTCTCTCTCTCTCTCTCTGTCCTTCTGCCCCTCCTTGCAGCCCCCCACATGTTCTCTCTCTCAAAACAAATAATAAATCCTTAAAAAAATTTAGTTAACCATGCTTATGTGTTCAAAATACTTTCTTCTGAAAATTATGAAATATTTCAACCATACAGTAAAATTATAGAAAATACTACAACACATAGCATGGACTCACTAGTCAAACATAACAGATTTAACATTTTTCGCTGTTTTTTAAAAAAAAAACATTAAAAAAAAGGGGGGGGCACCTGGGTGGCTCAGTTGGTTGAGTGTCTGCTTTTGGCGTCCTGGGATGGAGCCCCACATCTGGCTCTCTGCTCAGTGGAGAGCCTGCTTCTCCCTCTCCCTCTGCCTGCTGCTCTGCCTACTTATGTGCACTCTCTCTCAAATAAATAAAAATCTTAAAAAAAAAAAAAAAGAAATACAAGCAATCCAACCAAAGCCCTCCGTCATGTTCTCTATCCCCCTCCCCAGAGGTTGACATATAAATTGCCCTAAAAATATATAAATCTATATTTTTATGCTTTTACTATGGTTTGTCTTGTTAATTTAAAAAATCTACACAAACGGTATCCTACTGTCCATACTTTTTTGCAACTTGCTTTTTTTTTTTAATTTTTATTTATTTATGATAGTCACACAGAGAGAGAGAGGCAGAGACACAGGCAAAGAGAGAAGCAGGCTCCATGCACCGGGAGCCTGACGTGGGATTTGATCCCGGGTCTCCAGGATCGCGCCCTGGGCCAAAGGCAGGCGCTAAACCGCTGCACCACCCAGGGATCCCTGCAACTTGCTTTTTTAAAAAACTCAATATCTTTAAGATCTATTTCATTCATTTAATTAATTAATTAATTAATTAATTATATGAATGCTCTTCCACGTAGGTGTTTAGCTCTGAGTTCATGGACATTTATTTACCACCACACATGGTGCTTGAGTATTCCTGCTCATACGTGTACAGTCCCCATATGGAGGTAGAAGTTGCCAGGAAGTGGATGTGTAGCTTAGTGGTGCATGCACACCTCCAACTCTTACTACATGAGCCCAGGAGTTAACTACAGAGTTAATAGTGGATAACTTAATAGTGGATAAATGGACATTGGGACCATCTGTTTAATCAATAGAGACAGCATTATTATACACATTTGGCAGGAGATGAAACATAACTTGAGTATTTCAAAGGGTTACCATGATTTGTTTTTGACATTTGTGATCTTCTGCTGGGTGAATCTGGATTTATTTGATGCCCAGTAACGTCACCTCCACTTGCTTCCTAATACAACCCAATATACTTATTGGTAATCCACTTTCCAGGCATAAACTTGGGCAGAACTTGTATTGAAACTCAACCTACACCTGATAGAAATGTCACCTTCATGCTTTAGAAGTTCAGACCACTGCGGGGCACACAGGGTCTCCATAGGGACCAGGGCCATGCTCAGAAAGTTGGAAAGAAATTTCAGAAAAATATGATTTATTTGCTGACATCACAGTGTTGGAGAGAACAGTGTATTGGCCCTTCCTGCCTCTGTCAAGACAAGGCTCTCTGGAGAATCACTTACCATCTTCTGCCTTGCTGCAGCTTGAATCACATTTTGCTGGGTTCCCAGTAGCAATGGTTTTTAAAAATCTTCCAATTCCACACTCTCCATCCCTTGCCCCTGCCCTGCAACCCTTCCCCCAAAGCAGCAGCTTGTTCCAAGGTGGAACAACAGGTCAAGGCACAAACTTCGTGCTCTGCTATTGAGAAGGCACTTGAGCCAGAGGGAATCTGTGGGGTTTCTCACTGGGGAAGAGGGAGGGACTTCCTGGAGCATATTTTCCTACAGGGCATAAACAAGGGGGTTTATGTTGGGGGAGGTGATGGGAATAAAAAAGCAGGATCTGCTACTACCTAGGCCTATCAACCAGGGGCAACTCAATCTTTAAGAATGGAATGCTCTAGCACTGAGAATCAAATAACAAGTATTTGGATGTGTTTTGTAGACTAGTGAGCGCGATGCAAACATTTCCACATTTTCTAATGCAGCTGGGAAAGGCAACACTGGTTCAGCTAGATCTGCTTCTCTTGGAATTGCTGAACTAGTTCTTTTGCTTTGCACATTAAAATTATCTTCTATCTTTTATTCACAATCTCCCAAAGTACAAGAGAAAAAAAAATCACTAGCTCGGTGGTTTCTCTCTTGCTCCGAGTAACTTCCTTCACCATCAAGGATCTGTTGGCTTCTTAAAGGCCCTCTGGAGAGCCAGCTCTGAAGCACCACGGTGTCTTGGGACTTGAGAAACTTACCAAAACAAGGACCTGAGCATTTCATCAAATAGGATGACACATGTATGGTGCTTAGAGCCATGCCTGGCACTCGGTCAGTATCTTTCTCATCCTGAAACACAAGTTCACCAGCCATAGGCAGCTTTTTGGGCACCTGGTCTGTGGGGTCCCCCAGTTCCCTGCATGTAGAGAGGCTCTCCTGCTTGGGATTTAATGTTTTTCTGTCATCATGTTAAAATTCTTCATAATTTTTTAACAAGGAGTCCCACATTTTTATTGACTGGCTACACTTGCCTAATCGAGGGTGATCTGGCTCTTAACAGGCTTACACTGAACTTCACCACCAATTCAGAAAGCTCACACTGGGGGCTCAGGACACTGACTCTCTGACAATTCCCTTCCAGGCAAGTTGAGTGCAGACCACTGCTCCAGCCTCCTTTGGAGTCACTCCCATTCCTGTCTATCAATTGCCTCCTTTCTCTGAGGAAAACAAAAACAAAAACAAAACAAACAAAAAATTTAAAAATCACCCCTAATATTTCTGCAGGGTATCCCACTGCTGTGTGATCAGCTCCCTGGGGCCACCCTTTCTGTCCCTGTGGCTATACAGACAGCTCTCAAGTCTTTTCTTGACCCAAAATTTACAGCCTATTGAGCTCATCATGCAGCTGACTGGCTTTCTCTAAATTGTATATTTGCAATTAATTGCACTCCCAAACTTCCTTTTACTTTCCACTCTTACCTTCTGAGTCCATGGCCTCTCCCATATCATCTGGAGGCCTGGTCGCCTGTCTGACCTCACCATGCTCTTACTCTTAGCATTACCAACATAGCTAAAACACACTGCATTCTTTGAATTTTCTTTCTTTCTCTCCCTTTCTTTTTTAAACTATTTTATTTATTTATTCATGAGAGGCACAGAGAGAGAGAGAGAGACAGAGACACAGGCAGAGGGAGAAGCAGGCTCCATGCAGGGAGCCCGACATGGGACTCGATCCTGGGTCTCCAGGATCAGGCCCTGGGCTGAAGGCGGCGCTAAACCGCTGAGCCACCCGGGCTGCCCTCTCTTTTTCTTTTTAAAGATTTTATCCATCTATTTGACAGAGAGAGAAAAAGAGGGAGAGAGCACAAGCAGGGGGAGGGGCAGGAAGAGGGAGAGGGAGCAGCAGACTCCCTGTCGAGCAGGCAGCCCAACTCAGAACTCATCCCAAGATCTCGGAACCATGACCTGAGCTGAAGGCAGACGCTCAACCTACTGAGCCACCCAGGCACCCCGATTTTTTAAATTTTCTGCAGAGGAAAACAGGCAACCTTCAGTCCACAATATATTTTGGGAAAAGGACATTTTCCTCAACTTACCCTGCCCGCCATTTGCAAGCATAGTAATGTTATATTTAGAGGCAAAATAGTATAGTGACAAGAATCAGACCTTAGGGCAGGCAGATCCAGATTTAAATTCTAACTCCATCACTTACTTGTAAGAACGTGGGCAAGTTGTTTAATCTTTGAGCTCCATTTCCTCATTTGTAAGATGAGGATAATAATATATACCCATGGCGTTACTCTAACTACATGAGATAATAATGCATGTAAAGCACTTAGCACAGTGCCTGCACATAGTAGGAGCCCAATAAATAGTAGTGTTTATTGGCAATACGTATAGTCTGTAGGTAGCATTAATGTACACACCATGTGCCCTCTACTACATGTACCAGATGCTCTCCAGAAGAAGCAAGAAATACAAACATCTTAGGTACTGAGAGTAATTGGCAAACAGGACAAGAAAAAGGTTCATTTGTAATAGAAATGACTTCAACGTACTATGAGAGTATAAGGCATCAAAAGTGACGTTCCTCTTGGGGTGCCTGGGTGGCTTGATCGGTTAAGTATCTGCCTTTGGCTCAGGCTATGATCTCAGGAGTCCTGGGTGGGCTCCCGCTCAGCAGGGAGCCTGCTTCTCTCTCTCCCTCTACCCCTCCCCCTGCTCGTGAGCTCATGCCCTCTCAGATAAATAGATAAAATCTTTAAAAAAAAAAAAAAAAAAAGGTAACATTCCTCTTGGTGGCAGCATCAAGTGCAAAAGGCCAAAGGAAGAGAAGGACATACTGGATAGGCAGCTTAAGAGCTGGCAGGTGGGCAGGACAGTGTGGGCAAAGTCAGGAGCACAGCAGATCTGTTTAGTTTGGGCTGAGGCAGGTCTAATTAGGACCAAACTCTGAGGACCTTGCTGAACACGGATTGCATCTGGTTGGCAAAGGTTTGCAACTTGTGTGCTACGGAGATGGTGGTCCTGAGGGAGGGGCACAGTTCCAGAGGGGACGTGGGGCCTCACCCCCCTCCCTGGACTAGTCGGTAGTCACAGCAGGCTCCGGAGCAGAGGAAGAATGTGAAGGCTGACTTCCGATACCCTGGCTCTGGAGTGCCAGCTGCACTGTGACGGCCCTGCATTTGGGGCCAGGGATGGGAGGGACAAGTGTGAAAGCTGTTTCTCAGAAGAAGCAGCAGCAGCCAGGTTTGATGCTGGAAGGGAAGGTGGTGTAAATAATGAGGGAGGTTTCATGCTTGCGTGGCTGAGAAGGGAGGAGAGGGAAAGGAGTTTTTGTTCGTGCTAAGAGAGCTGATCGGGGGCCATCCAAGTGGAGACAAGTGTGATTAATGATAACCAATATCCAATGAGCCTGTGCTCTGTGCCCCTTGAACTGCTACAACGACCCTGTGAAATAGGTACATTACTGTCCCCGTTGTTCCCATGAGGCAACTGAGGGTTGATCTTCATATCTCTCAGGCTGGGAGGGACCCCTCTTCCCATCCATTCAAGAGGGGTGAAGAATCAAGAAAGGAGGAGATGATCAGAGGGTGCCCGGACCCTTGGTTCCAGACCTCTTAGCAAAACAGGAAATGGAGTCAAATTCCCAGGGGCAAGGTTTGGAAAAATTAGAAGTGTGGCACTAAGCCCACACTCCTACGGGAGTTGCATGCAGAATCAGCTAGAGAGGGCTGGGCTCAGGAAGCTGGCAGAGGGCGTGCAGAGGAAGCAGCCCGGGAGAGCTGAGGGAGTGGGGAGTCCAGAGGGCAGGGACGGATGATGAAGGGTCCAGGCAGAGATCCAGCATGCCAATAAAGGGGGAGGCATCTCAGGGCTGGCCCAGAGTTTGGCTGGAGCTTAGAGTGACATTTGCATTTTTCTGTTTGTTAGCAGTGTGGGGGGACAATATCTCCCAGTGGGAGAAGCTGGGACTCTGCAGCCTGGCAGACCCAGATCCGAGTTCTTCCTGTATCGCCCGTGGCCTTGGGCGAGCCAGCTCTGGCCTGAGAGGATGGGGGTGCCGTTCCTGGGGGGAGGGATCGCTGAGCGGGAAGAAGGGTTGTGGTGGACGTGCTGAGTTTGGGGGAGGCACACTGAGGTGTCTGAGCTGTAGCTCTAACGGAGGGAATCATGGGTAACAGGTCACCTGGGGAGGCAAGGTGAGTAGGAGGTGACCTGGGATAGGGCTCTGAGCTGCACACAGAGGATTGAGACAAGATAAGATGAGGAAGAACTCTGGGAAGGATAGCCAAGAGGTGGGAGGAAGACCAGGCTGGCCGGAGGTTATGGGAGAAGCAAGCCCTCCTACCAGGGCAAGAAACTCCCCGGCTCACTGGCTTCTAGAGGATGGGAGCTGCCCTAAAGGCTAAATGCACCCCCCATCCCAACCCTGGGAGGCCTGAATGCCCCCTCCCCAGAAGCGAACAAACCAGGGCAGTTTGGGGGGTCTCAGGGACAGTGAGCAAACATCTGCTCAGGAAGCCCTGACGTAAGCCTGTCTGGCGCTGGCTCAACAGGTAGACTCGGGGCGCGCATAGCACCACCACCAGCGGGAGCGCTAGGCGAAGGGCCAGAGGGTCTGAGGTTCCGTGTGAAGTCCTCATCTCCCTGCCTCCCTTCAGCCTCAGCAATAAAGAGCAGGCCTCCCCCCCCCCTCCCCCCCCCTCCCCCCCCCCTCCCCCCCCCTCCCCCCCCTCCCCCCCCCCCCCCCCCCCCCCCCTCCCCGGTTGCAAGGAGCAGGTGGGTTATGCACAGGTCAGGAGGCTGGCAACAGCTTTTCTCCTCCTTCCCCTTCTGTCTCAAATTCCTAAGTATAAAGGGGGTGCTGATTCTCTCGGTGGGGAGGGGGTGCTGCTCATGCAGCAGTGCTGGCAGCAGCACCCAGCACCAGAACCATGTGCAGGGAAGGACGGTTCCTGAGCTCTGGGATTCTCACCCCTGGAGGTACCCAAGGCAGCAGAGAGTCACCCCTATTAGAGGGCCTTTGGATGAAACTAGACCCAGAGAGAATCTCCCAGAGAGCTGCACCCCAGCCCAAGGACTTGGTCCCTTCCTCCCTCAATGCAGGATGTGCTCCAGGAGAGGGTCAGCTGCACAGCAAAGTACTTCCCTCAACAAGTCTTCACAACAGGGGCACCTGGGTGGCTCAGGTTGTGATTCCAGGATCCTGGGATTGAGTCCCGCATTGGGATCCCCACAGGGAGCCTGCTTCTCCCTCTGCCTATGTCTCTGCCTCTGTGTGTGTGTCTCTCATGAATAAATTAATAAAATCTTAGAAAAAAAAAAAAGTCTTCACAACCACCTCTTGCCACAGAGGTTTTTATACCTTAGTTTCTTAGAGCTGGGCCAAGACTGGGAACTAGGTATTTTTACTCCAAATCCCATACTCTTCTGTAAATGCTAAGAACACATCTGATACCTATAAAACAGTAACTAAGCCCAAAACCTCATAGCCTGGGGTGATCTCACCATGCCTCAGGGTTTCCTAGAGGGAATACTTAAAATAGACAACAACTGATAAGGAAGTATATACATCAGCCCTAACATTTTCTGGCTTCCGGAACTAGGAATACGTGGATACCAACTGGAGGGAGAATGTAAAAGCATGCATGAGATGATGCACATTTTCATGGTTAAGACATTTCCTTTAAACCATGAAATGAATTGTGTTAATTCCCAGACATGGCAGATGGGCGTGTTGCAGGGATACAGAAGCAGCTTGCTCAGTACAAAGTGACATCACTCTTGCCGAAGCCAGCAGGCTCCTGTGGCAGTTACCTCCTGGGCTGAGCTCACTTTCAGGAGAGAGAATAATATTTACTGATCACCTACTATGTGCTGTGCTCTTGACATTATTATCTTATTTGATCCTTAAGATGAGCCTGCAATTGAAAGCAAGGACTCAGACAGATATATGTGCCCATAGCAGCATTATTCCTAAAAGCCAAAAAGTAGAAGCAACCCAAGGGTCGAGGGATGCGTAGACAGAGAAATAAATTGTGATATATATGAATGTCACCTAGTCTTAAAAAATAGGAAATTCGTACCCATGTTACAATGCAATTGAAAGTGGAGAATGTTATGCTAAATGAAATAAGCCAGTCACAAATGAACAAATACTGTATGAATCCACATAGATGAAGTACCTAGGGTAGTCAAGGTCACAGTGCCAGAAAGTGGAATGGTGGTTGCCAGGGGTTAGGGGGTAGAGGGAAATGAGGTCATATTAATGGGTACAGAGTTTCAGCTAGTGAAGATGAAAAAATTCTGGGGATGGATTTTTTTTTTTAAAGGGCAGCCCGGATGGCTCAGTGGTTTGGTGCCTGCCTTCGGCCCAGGGCGTGATCCTGGAGTCCCAGGATCGAGTCCCACGTTGGGATCCCTGCGTGGAGCCTGCTCCTCCCTCTGCCTGTGTCTCTGCCTCTCTCTCTCTCTCTGTCTCTCAAAATAAATAAATAAAATCTTTAAAAGGATTTTTTTTAAAGATTGTATTTATTTGAGAGAGAGAATGAGCATGGGGAGGGGCAGAAGCAAAGTGAGAAAGCAGAGTCCCGGCTGAGTGCAGAGCCCGACTCAAGGCTCGATCCCAGAACTCTCGGATCATGATCTGAGCAGAAGGCAGATGTTTAATCGACTGAGCCCCACAGGTGCCCCTGGAGATGGATTATTACAGCGATAACATTGTGTATGTACTTAATGTCACCGACTTACACACTTAAAAATGGTTAAAACGGCAAATTTTATGTTATATTTTAGCACAATAAAGACTTTAAAAAATATGATTCTATAGGGTAGAGGTTACTCAACTCCTTTTATAGATAAGAAAGCAGACTCAGAGGAAATCGCACAGCCAGACTGAATGAGAGTCCATCTGATTCTAGAGCCCCCACGTTTCCTTTACATTATGCTGTCCCTCCTAGAGCTCAGGATAGCCCTAGCCTGACTGAGGGGGCTCCCTGGCCCCAAGATTCCTCTGTGAAAAGATGGAGAAAAGCCCAAGTGAAATTGGACCTAACTGCAGTTTAGGAACAGAGGGGTAGGTGTGGCTTGAGCTTGAATTACAGGGCTAACTCTGAGAATTGTGCCAACATCCAAAATTATGAAATGAGGAGCTCCGGGCTTCTCTCTAATCCAGAATGATTATCTTCACTGCCGAGCATCCAATTTAAATTCATTGTGTCTAATACAAAGCCACAGTACAGAGCAGGCTGTCTCCCGACATGCAGTTACCATGGAGACTGGAGATGATCCTCAAAGGGAGTTATGTGGTGGAGAGAACGTGGCTGCCAGCTTCTAAGAAGCCAAGGGGCCTGGGGAAACCATTCTAAAATAGAGCTGCACAGAGAGGCCCTTTGTCATCCTCCTGCTTAGCAAAGCCCCTTCTAATCCCAAAGCAGGAAAGTTTACAGGCAAGCAGGGTGCGACCATATTTATTAAAAGTCCAGGCTGCCCACGGATGCCAGAGAGGAGGGCTTTATCCACCATCCACAAATCAACCACACGTAACCCAACTTGCTCTCCTGCCCCACGTCTACCCTGATGTGGGCGAGTCCTCAATCTGGTCCCAAAGCTAAGGATAATAATACCATCAAACTGCTGAGGGAGGCTGCCCTGGGGCCTCCCTGGATACATGGTGCTCAGGAATGGGGCTGGAGTCAAGACTGGGAGGCAGGCACACCTGTCCCTGCACTGATAAGCATGGCAAATATTTCACTTTCTGAGACTCCGCTTCCTCACCTGGGAAGAAAGGATACTGAGATAATAACAAGACCTGTCTGAGGTGGGGGAGAGGGGGCTTTAAAGATCAAAATAAGTGAATATTGGATATAACAGGTACTCTGACAAATGGGCCTGGACAGCTCGACACGTCCCTCTTGTAGGAGGGCAGGGGACGGAAGCTCATCAGTGGAGAGCCATGCGCCGCCAGGAGCCACCCCGGGGCCTGGGATCCCACAGTCCATCAGAGGCCCACCATGCTTCATTCTGAACCCTGTATTTTCCACACAGCAGGGAAAGTATACTCTTTGATGGGCCATTAAGCCTAGGGCATAGAGATTTGGAGCTAGTATGCTTTCTCAAATGTGAGTTCTAGAGTATCTTAAACCAAGCAAGTGACTCAGGCCATCAACCCAGAAAAGAGAAGCTACAGCCCAAGCCTGGCAGTAACAAGGGATACCAAAAAGAATGGAAACAGGGCAGAGGGACAAGGAAAGGGTGGCAATGGCTCAGTGGTTAGAATTTCAGTCCACAAAACTTTTGTTTTTTATAGATTTTTTTATTTGCTCATGAGAGAGAGAGGCAGAGACATAGGCAGAGGGAGAAGCAGGCTCCCTGTGGGAAACCTGATGCGGGACTCAATCCTGGGACCCCAGGATCATGACCTGAGCCAAAAGCAAACGCTCAAACATTGAGTCATGCAGGTGCCCCAGTCCACAAAACTTTTATCTTCCTCTAGTTCCCTCAGTCCTCCCCAGCCTCCCCGTATTTGCCACTGACTATGGCAGAGAGGGAGCAAAATGGGCTCTTCCCCATGATGTCATTACAGCTTACTGTAGGGTAAGATCCGAGTCACTTGAAGATACTAGATCTCCATCGGTATGTAGCCCAGTGTCATGAGGACAACATCCTCAAGGCCCTCACCTGGACCCCCAATACCCAGTAACATTTCTTTTAACACACACTATACACACACACACACACACACACACACACACACAGTCATAGCTTTTCCCCCCCTCCAAATAACTTGAGAAAAACGTAAAGAAAAGTCTTAGCTTTTAGCTAACAGAAAGGGACCATGCTAAGGGCAGAGGATGTTTATCAAGTATTTGGTTAATGCACTCAGTTTACTGTTCTCTTAGGTTTTTGGTTTATAGCCTGCACTAAAAAAGTTTGCTCCCAAAGATGAAACAGCCAAGACAACTTTGAAAAAGAAGAACAGGGGCACCTGGGTGACTCACTTGGTTGAACGTCTGACTTTTGATTTTGGCTCGGGTCATGACCTCAGGGTTGTGAGATCTAGCCACACTTTGGGCTCTGTCCTTAGCACGGAGTCGGCTTAAGATGCTCTTTCTCCTTCCCCTCTGCCCCTTCCCACCGCTTGTGCCTTTACCCCAAGGAAATAAATAAATAAAATCTTTAAAAGAAAAAAAAAAGCAGAACAAAGTTGGAGGACTTACACTATCTGCATTCAAGTCTTATCGTAAAGATATAAAAATCAAGACAGGGTTGTATTGGTGTAAAGACAGACAAATAGATCAAAAGACTAGAAAAGTAAGTCCAGAAATAGATCCATACATAGTCAACTGCTTTATGACAAGGGATAATCTTGTCAACAAATGGTGTTGGAACAACTGGACAGTCAACACAAAAAACTGAACCTCAACCTCTACCATACACCATATACAAAAACTAACTTAAAATGGATCATAGAGGGGCGCCTGGGTGGCTTAGTTGGTTAAGCCTTTGGCTCAGGTCATGATCCCAGGGATCTGGGATGGAGTACCAAGTCTCAAGCTCCCTGCTCAGCTGGGAGTATGCTTTTCCCTCTGCCTCTGCAATCTCTCTTGCTCTCACTCTCTCTCAAATAAATAAATAAATAAATAAATAAATAAATAAATAAATAAATATCTTTAAAGAAACACCTCACAATGGAGAACTTCCATGTTGGTGAACACATGGACATGTGGGGACAGTGGTGCATCTGGAGAGGGCATGGAGGCTCCAGGTCTCATGCCCCACCTCACCCTATGCATCTCTTCCATCTGGTTGTTCCTGAGTTATATCCTTTTATAATAAACCAGTAATCTAGTGGGAAAAAAAACACAAGGTACCACTACACACCTGTTAGAATGGCTAAAATTAAAAAGACTGGGGGCACCTGGGTGGCTCAGTGGTTGAGAGTCTGCCTTCAGCTCAGGTTGTGATGCTGGAGTCTTGGGATCGAGTCCTGCAACAGGCTCCCAGCATTATTTTAAATAATAATCTTTAATAAGATTTTAAATCTTAAAAAATAATAAAAAATAAAAAGACTGATCATAACAAGTAACGGCAAAGATGTGGAAACCGAAAGGATACAAAACATTGCAACCACTTTGGAAACCAGTTTGACAATTTCTTAAAAAGTTAAATATACATCTACTGTATGACCTAGACACTCTATTGCTAGGTGATTAAGTAAGGGAAATAAGCACACGTCTGCACAAACACTTGTACCCAAATGTTCATAGTAGTTTTATCTATAAGAACCGAAAACTTAATAATGCTGAGTGGAAGAAACCAGGCCAAAAAAGGAATACATACTGGATTATCCCATTTATATAAAAATGTGAGAAAATGCAAATTAATCTATGTGATAGAAAATAGATCAGTGGTCATTAAGGGCAGAGAAAGGATTACAGGGACACAAATAAACCTTTGGGGTGATGAATATGTTTATGATATTAATGGTGATGGCTTTACAGTGTATACAAACTATGCATTTTAAAATTTTATTTAAGGAAAATTTTTTAAGCTTTTATTTATTTATTCATGAGAGACACACACACACACAGAAGCAGAGACACAGGCAGAGGGAGAAGCAGGCTTTATGCAGGGAGCCCGATGCGGGACTTGATCCCAGGACTCCAGGATCACGCTCTGAGCTGAAGGCAGACGCCAAACCACTGAGCCATCCAGGGATCCCTATTTTATTTTTTAAAGATTTTATTTTATCACAGGACCCTGGGATCACAACCTGAGCCAAAGGCAGACGTTCAACCACTGAGCCATCCAGGTGCCCCAAGATTTTATTTAAGTAATCTCTATACCCAACATGGGCCTAGAACTTACAACCCTGAGATCACTGACTGAGCCAGCCAGGCATCCCTCAAACTATACACTTTTTAAAATGTCTTATTTTATGTCAATTTGTTGAAAAAAAAAAAAAACCCACATGGATTAAAACAAAAAAAGGTGGTTTCCTAGGTTATCTAATCATGATCTTCTTCATTCTATTCAGATTCCTCTCCAAAATAGAGTTCACAATATATATTATCTATTCTTTAAAAGATTTATTTATTTGAGACAGAAAAAGAGCATGCATGCACGAACACGGAGGGGAGAGGTAGAGGGAGAGAGAGAAGCAGGCACCCCGCTGAGCAGGGAAGCCAATGCAGGGCTCAATCCCGAGACCCCGGGATCATGACCTGAGCCAAAGGCAGATGCTTAACCGACTGAGCCACCCAGGCGCCCCTAATTTTATTTCTAAATATTAATTGAAAATACTGTGGAGAGTTTAAATCTAAACATGAAAGTTATTATTTATGCATTAGGGGTTGGATTCATTAATCTTTAACGGTATTTCCAGCTCTAAAATTGTGTGTGAGGGGCAGCCCGGGTGGCTCAGCGGTTTAGCGCTGCCTTCGGCCCAGGGCCTTATCCTGGAGACCCAGGATCGAGTCCCACGTTGGGTTCCCTGCATGGAGCCTGCTTCTCCCTCTGCCTGTGTCTGTTCCTCTATGTGTATGTCTTTCATGAATAAGCAAATAAAATCTTAAAAAAAAAAAATGTGTGTGTGACTGAGCATGTGTGAGTGTGAGAATGTGAAAGTGTATGAAGGGGAGTATGAGAGAGAAAAAGTGATCAGTGAGAAAGTTCTTACTATAGTTGGTCCATAGTTTTATCTTCATATAGTCACTAATTAAGGATCATTACAGCTCCTAATTTTTAATTAACAAGAAATAAATAAGGATCAGAAGGAGAAATAAATGTGCTTGGCTGCACTGATCACTTGAGGGAATGATGAGGCTGAAATCATCAGGGGAAAAGATCTACACACATTTCTACCTGCCAGTCAGTGCATCATTCTAAGACCTGCACCTTACATGCAATGCAATCCGATGACCACCTCACATCAGAGGCAACTACAGCAAGGTTTGGGAAAAGAGATACTTCAGTTAAGATTTTTGAGGCTTTCCATAAAGCTATGTTCAAATATTTCAAACTATTAAAAAATATGCAAGCTTTAAGACAAGAAAAAGAAGAAAGAAAAGGAAGAAAAATACATCCTTCACGTACTATATGTATCACTGAAATATACAGACAGCACATGATGTATTTTTCTTCTCTATTTTCTTTTTTTAAATCCCAAAGGATGAGAATATAAAAGCAGAACTTCTTGTATGAGGTATGAAAGGTTTCCAGCATGTTTGGGATCACAGAGGGAGCATTTATTTCTATTCTGGAACCAAAGGTTTTGAAATGCAATAATCTCTGTATAGATAAATTCTTTGGAAACCCTATTCTAGAAATTGAGGAACTGCTTGGTCACTACAGGAGATTTTTTTCCAATACCAGATGTAAAATTTATAAGAAACAATAGACCTCCTCTTACACTTGTTCTAAGTAGGGTCAACCTGGCCTACATTTTGCCTGGCCAATTAATGTAGATATAGAATGAAATTTGCTGGCAAGGTTTTGTTAAGCAAGGTAACTGATTTGAAGGAGGGCATCTTTTATAGCTCCTGATGCCTGCAGAGTTTATGACAGGTTATTTCTGCTTTTAAGAGAAAGAAGAGAGAAAATCATCTAGAATTCATCACTGTTACTATTAGACTCCATTTGAAATCTAAAACACACATAGTTAAACTAACAGTAGAAACAGAATCCAACTTTTTAGTTCCTATTGGATGCCTAACAGTTTAATATGTAGCTCATGAGAAAGCTGTACAGATTTTCCAGGTGTTGGTCCTCGATTAGAACAACTGGGTGATTGAGTGATTGATTTAATGGAGCCCCATATAATGCTTGGTAAGCACCAAGTATTATTTTAAGTTCTTTACAAAGAGCAACTCGACTAACACACATAAAATAATATTATATTCTCCATTTCCCAGAGAAGGAAATTGAGAAACAGAGAGAGATTAATTTGTCCAAATCATACAGCCAGTAAATATGGAGCTGAAAATCAGATTCCAATGGCCTACTCCAATTTGTGCTTATTAGTACCACACTGTGCTGACATCCATACAAAAGATGTTTCTTGAACATCTATTCTATGTTTCAAGCTATGTAGCTCTATGGTGGGTCATGGGTTAAATATAAATTGTGGTCTCTGCCCCTCAAATACTCTTCGATTTAACTGGAGGACAAAACTATGCAGGAAACAATTTGAAAACCCCAAGAAGACAAATTATGTCAGCCAGGGAGGAGAAAGTGGGATCCTGGATCTGAATTAGGTGGAGGAAAAATGTGACATGGGCTTGGTAGGCCTCGAAGGGTTCCCTGGACAGTGGGAAGGGACGGCAGTGGGGAGCATAGGATGTTCACAGGAAGAGAAAAAAACCCTGGCCGACATGGGAATGTGCTGCTAATGAAGACTGGAGGGAGAGGCAAGATCAGATGGAGAGCTGCCCAGGGTGAAGGCCCAGAAATCTAAACTTGACATCTTAGACAATAGGGAGCCGTGGCAGGTTCTTCAGCAGAAACATGACATGAGGCACAGAGGACTGTGAAGTGAAGGGGGGGCCAGGTGATTTTCTGATTTAAAAAATGTAAATGTGGGGGGATCCCTGGGTGGTGCAGCGGTTTAGCGCCTGCCTTTGGCCCAGCGTGTGATCCTGGAGACCTGGGATCGAGTCCCACGTCGGGCTCCCTGTATGGAACATGCTTCTCCCTCTGCTTGTGTCTCTGCCTCTATCTACATATATATCTATCATGAATAAATAAATAAAATCTTTAAAAAAATGTAAATGTGGAACCTTAAAAAGATTTAAGTAGTGGGACACCTGGGTGGCTCAGTGGTTGAGTGTCTGCCTTCAGCTCAGGTCATGATACTGGGGTCCTGGGATCAAGTCCTTCATCGGGCTCCCCAGAGGGAGCCTGCTTCTCCCTCTGCCTATGTCTCTGCCTCTCTGTGTCTTTCATGAATACATTAAAAAAAAATCTTAAAAAAAAAAAAAAGATTTAAGTAGTTGAAGCAAAATCAGTGGAGTGGAGATGGGCCAGGGCAAAATGCCTATAGGATGGCCATGGTTTTGCATGTGATTCCCCCACCACCACGGTAGGCAAATGACTCCCAGTGAAACATGCCCTGTACAGGCCCCTCCCATGAGTATGGAAGGGGCCGGGTGAATAAGATGAGACACCATTACCCATGTGTTATATGGTACAGCTGACTTTTTCTTTTTAAGATTTTATTTATTTATTCACGAGAGACAGAGAGAGAAGCAGGCTCCTCACAGGGAGCCCAATGCAGGACTCGATCCCGGAATACCGGGATCACGTCCTGGGCCAAAGACAGATGCTCAACAGCTGAGCCATCCAGGCGTCCCATGGTACAGCTGACTTTAAGAAAGGGAGATGCTGGTGGGGGGGGGGGGGACCTGAGGCTAATCAGGTGAGTTCTTAAAGGGGCAGGGTTCTTTCTGGCAAAAGAGATTCTAAGTCAGAGGGATTTGATAGAAAAGGGATTCAAAGTGATAGAGTCTCTGTTGCTGGCTTTGAAGACGAAGGGGTGCACAGGGCAAGGAACGGTGCCAGGCTTGAGTTGCTGAGATGGGCCCTCAGCTGATAGCCAGTAGGGAATTGGGGACCTCAGCCCCCAAGCTGCAAGCAACTGAATTCTGCTACAAGCACATGAGCTGGGCAGAGGACTCTGAATGCCCGGAGAAAGCAGCAGGCCAGCCGACAACTTGATTGTATCCTTTTGAGACCCTGAGCAGAGAACCCAGTTACATTGTGCTTGGACTTCCGACCTACAGAACTGTGAGCTAGTAAGTGGGCATTGTTTTAATTTGTTATGAAGCAATAGAAAACTAATGCAACCCTGCATGGGTGCCAGGTCCCGCTGGGAGAGGCAGGAGAAGGGATGACCTCCAGGTGGCTTAGAGGGGGAAGCCACTTCATGAGGCACTCATGGAGATCTTCTTTGAGACTGTGGGGATTCAGAAAAGGAAGACGAGCCCTGCTGTGCTGATCCCAACCAGCACAGCCGCACCAGAGGGCCACAGGACTGCAGGAAGATCAGGCATGGTGTGGTGGCAGCTGGCCCAGGAAAACCAGCTGGGAGGAGAGTGGATTCTGAGAGAAGACTCGTCAGTGTGGCCTGCTGGCAAATCCAAGGACACAGGCAGCACGGGCTCTAGATGGACAGTAGGACAATTTCTTTTTTTTTTTTTTTTAAAGATTTTATTTATTTATCCACGACACACACACACACACACACACACACACACACACACAGAGGCAGAGACACAGGCAGAGGGAAAAGCAGGCTCCACGCAAAGAGCCCGATGTGGGACTCGATCCCGGGTCTCCAGGATCATGCCCTTGAAACCGCTGTGCCACCGGGGCTGCCCAGTAGGGCACTTTCTTTGCAAAGCTGGATCTGAGAGACTGGAGACAGAGTCTACGCCAGGCCTAGGGTGGATGCAGGTAGTCACCACCTGGGAACTGACATTTATCATATGTAACTCTGTGCCGGGCACAGTGGGAAGTGTTTCTCATGCGTCCTCATTTAATCCTCACAACACCCATTTGTAAATGGCAAAAAACTGTCAGCATCTAAGAAGGATGTTATTCCTCCAGGGACAAGTGGTGATTTCAAAAGCCACCATTTCAGGCAGGCAAGAGCTCACTCTGCTGTCTGCCCAATGCACGTCAGTTCTGGGATGACTTCATCTGGTCCAGGCAAAATTAGAGCCATCATGTCAAGGAAACCCCGTGTGCAGCTCGCCAAAAGCGAGGTGAAAAGGGGTGACTACCTTGCTCTGGGGTTTCAGAAGAGCCCCCGAGTGACATGGGAAAAAGACCCTCAGACTGAGAAACCTGCATTGTGGTCTAGTTACCTCTGGCACTTGGGGGCAACTCATTGATTTTTCCATCAATGGGAGGGTGGAACTAGATTTCTAAGGTCCCTTACAGCTTTTGGCAGCAATGAGGATCCAAGTGAACTTGGGAACATCAATTAAATAAGCAAGACCATAGGGGCATCTGGGTGGCTCAGTCAGTTAAGCATTGGACTCTTGGTCTCGGCTCAGGCTATAATCTCAGGACCTGATGACCTGATCTTCAGGGAGCCTACTTAAAAAAAAAAGCAAGACCATAGGAGTCTGGGTCCTGATAAGCAAGAAGTGCTACTGCAGAGCTAAAAGACTGGAAAGACATTTTGGCCAGAATTAAACAGAAATGGAGAGTACCAGAGTTAAAAAAAAGAAAAAAGAAAAAAAGGAAGTGAGCAGCATTTAAAGGTTTAATTCCAAAACAGCAAAGTAGAAGGCAAAGTAGAAAAACAGTCTGCTGGATGGATAAATGGGCTCCTTGGTAAGGAAGTTGGACGCATCCTAGCCAGATGACATCCTAGCCTGTCATATCTCAGGACTCTGCCAGATAGGGCCCAGTCCTCTGTAGTGAGAGAAGGGGAGGGAGGGTCAGGACCCTCCACTGGGGGTAGGATGAGGCAGGCTATCCAAACCTATGCCATTGAACAGCCCCTTGGCTGATCTCATGTTGGCCAAGCACTCTTCTTGGATTTGGCTTCCTTGAAGGGAAGAATAGATGTCCTGCTGATGCTGATTTTGAGTTAATGGGAGGTTGTCTCTGTGACCAGATGGCCCTGGCACAGATGAGAGAGAATCTCTGAGCCCTCAAAGAAGAGGGAGAGACCCAGCTGGACTTCCATTTGATGACATCTCTACCATGGCCAGCTTCTCACTCTCTGGTGATGTCAATGGGATATAGAAAGGAGGGGAGAACATGGGGCCAGGGAAATCTAGGAAGTTCAAAGGCACTTGGACCCAGGCTGGGATTTGGGAGCCCATTGATCTGACCCTGGAATGTGAATAGGAAAGAAGCAAATAAATAAGACTGGCAAGGGCAAGGCAAAGCAGGCCCAAGCTTTCAAAGGGGATTCCAGTGTCAGCCTGACACACAAGGTGAGGGTCAGACCGGTAGGACTAACAGCCAGGACAATGTGCTATTCAAGAATGGAGAAAGTTCCTTATTAATCCACCTGCCGATGTTAGACATCACGGATGCTTTAGATAAAATACTGATGGAGGGGCACCTGGGTGGCTCAGTCGGTTGAGCATCCAGTTCTTGGTTTCAGCTCAGGTCATGATCTCAGGATCGTGGGATCAAGCCCTGTGTCTGGCTCCGTGCTCAGCCGGAAGTCTGGTTGGGATTCTCTCTCTCTCCTCCCTCTGCCTCTGCCCCCGCTTGCTCCCTCTCTCTCTAAAATAAATAAATAAATCTTAAAAAAAAGTACTGATGGGAAAGAGGCAGACCTAGAGACACAGATTTCAGTGATCTGGCCTGGGGCCTGCATACTGGTGTCATAAAAAAAATTCCCCAAGTCGCTCTGATGTAACTTGTTTCCAAGGGTTGAAAACCACTTGCCTAGCCAGTCGTTCTTAATGTTTTTGGAGGAGCGGGAAGCAGAAAAGGCACCTGGGAGGTTTTTCCCCATTGCCCATGCCTGCCCCCTCTATCAACATCTTAGTGAAGGGGCTGTGCCTTTAGGTTAAAAAGCCTGATTCTGTTATTCTCACCCCGCAGTGGAGAGCCATTGGTGGGGTGGAGCTCAAGAGCCTGCATTAACGTTCTTTATTATGTAACATTAGCTTTACACAAGAGAATAAATATAATTTATGAGTAAGTTAAGCAGAATAATAATAAAAGACCTCATGACCCATCTGAAATCCTGGACCTTGAGAAACACAGTTGGTATCACTTGTTCTCTCTCCTCCCTCTGCCCCCTGCCTCCCCACGGGAGATAACCTCCTTCTTCAATGGGGTCTGCATGATTAACTAGCATGTGGTCTTGGCACTTTGCTTCCAGGAAACCCAGATTCTGGGCCTGGGGAGGGCAGGGCCTGCAGGTTGGGAGAGTGGGAGGAGGTGGGGAGGAGGATCATAAGCACTGGAGGCAGAGCCAGGGGAGCCAGGCAGAGCCTGCCACGGCCTCTGAAAGCAGGCAAAGCATTTGTTAAAGTACTAGAGAAATCCCTTTAGACCCAGTACAATGGAGACCCAGATGCTCTCGGAAAAGCCAGGCTTTCAACTGTTTTGTTTTCCCAGCCCTGGCTGCCACCGCCAAACTGACAGGCACGACATAGCTTAGGGGGTGCAGAGTTCAAGGCCCCGCAGATCCTTTGGGCAAGAACAAAAAGATGCAACTTGATCTCTCTTTCTCTCTAGGCTAATCACTCGTGAGCCTTTCCTTAGGATTATTATTCTATTATAAACCCAGATGCTTAGAGCGAATCAACTGCTATCTTCCTTAGAATGTACAAAGTAGGTCAGTGTCGGTGTACCAGGGAGCACCGCCTCTGAACGAGTGCCACAGACCGTGTGAATAATTAAATCGACATGTCCCCCAGAGCAACGCTGCAATAGGAGAGCATTTTCTCTCTCCGGGGATCGTCAACCCCCTGAGGAAAGAGGAAGCCCAAGTACCCAGCTGTAGGATCACCAAGGGGAAGGGGAAGGCGGGAGAGCAGGGGTGGGAGTACCAGGACAGGAAATCAGCTCTTGGGAGGCTGAGACAGAACGTGGGGCAGGGTCTATGGATGGGATCCAGGGGAAATTGAGTCAGGGGCTGTGTTAGGAGACAGATGCTCAACATGAGGGCTGGTGCAGAAGGATGTCAATATTCAATATTGCTTAGGGGATGGAGAGAGAACAAAAGGTTGATTTAGGTGACATGGGTAGCCAGGGTGGCTTTAGGATCTGTGGGCCTTTAAACACTCCACAACTAGGGCCTGACATGGACTGGGGGGCCTTAAATCACATAAGGGCTTTTATGTGTTTTCTAGAGGCAGCTGCTCCCGTGGATGAGAAGCCCGGAAAAGATCAAGAGTTACCCACCACCTTGCACAAAGATGCGTGTGCTGAGTTTTTCACTGGCTATAAAGAGCTAAAGACTCTCAGGGGAAAAGCTGTCACTCCTGGATAATGAGGTCCTGGCAGATGACAATGTGAAAAATAAGACAAAGAAGGCCAGCCTGCCCTCTGAGAGGCTGGTAGACAGCGTGGTGACAGTGTGGTATCCAACCTTGGACTAAAGATCTCCTTGGTGGGGGTAGGAGCCAGAAAGCTACAATTTTGGGTGCAAGGCCTGAGCATACTACAGAATAGACCCCAGCAGGGATCTGAGGGGGTAATCACAGTTATGTTGATGGTAAATACTATGGCCTCTTTTACATTGCTGCTGGGAGTAGACATTGTTACAACCAGTGTGGAAAACAATTTTTGGCATCTCCTAAATCTGAGCACATGTGCACCCTACAACCCAGCAATTCCACTCCCAGGAATGTGCCCAGCAGAACTGTGTGCATACATTTGCTCAAAGATGTATAAGAACATCCATAGCAACAGTATAACTGGCAACCACCTAAATACCCATTGATAAGTACCGTGTGGTACGTCAAACTACAAAGCAGTAAAAGTGAATAAAGTACAACATGAACGAATTTCACAAAAATAATGTTGATATAAGGAAGATAATGTGAAGGTACAAACTACTTAATTTCATTTATATAAAATAGCACCAATCTATGAGGAGTACACCAAAAACTAAAAACCATTAACTTCTACACTTTAAATGGGTCAATTGTACGGTGTGTGAATTTCAATTAAGCTTTTTTTTTTTTTTAAACTATGATATTAGAAGTCAGGGTAGTAGTTACCCTCGGTAATGAATAATGACTGGGAGGGGGTTCAGGAGGGACTTTGATGCTGGCAATGTCTGGTTTCTTGATTTGGGTACTGATTACAAGGGTGTGTTCAGTTGTGACAGTTCTATATACTTACAATTTGTGCACTTCTTAGTATTTATGCTATGCTTCAACAAAAATAGCAACAACAATGACCACAAACCAAACAGGCCTGGCCTGGCCTGGCTCCAGTACATGGGGATTGGGAATGAGATATGCTCAGCTCACTCGCTCCAGAAAGGTCCTGCCACTAGTGTACACTGCAAGAGGACCCAGCAAGGTTATGGAGTGGGGCTCCCTATTTCATCAGTGAAGCATTACCCACAAGTCCTGGAGGAATTTTCAGAAGAGAAAGTAGGGAGGCTCTGCCTATGGCCTCTCTTCTCTGAGCTCGCCAGAGTAGGAAGATTCGGTCCCAGATGCTAAAGTATTAGTCTTGGGAGCATTCTTGCCTCAGAACAGGCTAGACCATGGCTACTGTGACTCCTCACAGCCCAGTTTTGTGGGGGTCCACTCTGTTGCTCCTGGACTGGAAAGGGAGCATATTTTCAGGGAGACCTACAGGGCCAACTGCCTGAGGTGGGCAGAACTGCCTCGAATTGTGGCCCCAAGGTGAGCCTCTGTCTGGCCCAGCCAGGCTCCTCAGGGGTGGGTTTGGAGAGCCATGTCAGTCACTGCCTAGTGGGGGCATCTGAACCTCTAGGAAAGTGGATACTAGGGGGAGACACTGGAGCATGGGAAAAGGCTCCCTGAGAACCCCTTGTAGAACAGAGGTAGGATTTTAGGGTGCAGGGCCATTGGGGATCTGAGGCTGCGGGCCAAAATAGGAGAGAGGACTGATTGTAGCCCTTGGGCCAGTAGCTAGTGGGGACCCCTTCCAAGTCCTTTGCAAGTCACACAGTGTAAGGGGCTGCCTCCAGGGTCAGGGACTGGAAATCCTGAAATTCTGACTCAATTCTGCATTTAAGAAAACCTTCCGGGATGCCTGGGTGGCTCAGTCAGTTGAATGTCTGATTTTGGCTCGGGTCATGATCTTGGGATCCTGGAATCGAGCTCCACATTGGGCTTCCTGCTTGGTAGGGAGTCTGCTTGTCCCTTTCCCTCTTGCATCTCCCCCAGCTTGTTCTCTCTCTCTCTCTCAAATAAATAAATAAAATCTTTTTTTTTCAAGGATTTTGTTTATTTATTCATGAGAGACACAGATAGAGAGAGAGAGGCAGAGACAAAGACAGAGGAGAAGCAGGCTCCACACAGGGAGCCCGACGCAGGACCCGATCCAGGGTCACACCCTGGGCCTAAGGCAGGTGCCAAACCTCTGAGCCACCCAGAGATCCCCTCAAATAAATAAATAAAATCTTAAAAAAAAAATCCTCATAGGTGACTGAAGCATAGCTGGGTCCAGAGACCCACATAGATAAGCACCATTCACTTCTTCATTCAACAAACATTTACTGGGTCGCTACTCTGGTTCCTCTGGTCAGTGCCAGGCTGTCAAACCTTAAGGAGCCCAGGGTCTGGTGTTCATGGAGAGGCTGACATGTGACAGATAATTATAATGGGAGGGATGACAGTGATGACAGAGGTTCTGGAACACAAAAAAAGGCTAAAAGAACCCACATGCAATTCTTTTTGCAAATTGTAATATCTTCCTAATTCATTCATTTCACAGGCCTGAATTTTTGTATTTTGCATTCAGGAAGGTCCAGCAGCTCAGGCCCAGCTCAACAATTATAAATATTGTCCATTGCAACTCCCTCTGGAAGGAGAGCGTTTATTCACCTGTTTTTAAAAATAATGAAGAAGCTAGAAGAGATAATACAAGATAGCTAGCTATGTCTGTTTCATAATTACTGCCACTAAAATAATCTAGAAGAGGCATATCTATTTGTCACAATCTTTAGGGAATGGGTTTAGTTTATCATACACAAAGGAGTCCATCGGATCAATACCTCACTCCCCATCATGTACATGCACAATAACAAACACCAGCTAATTCTCTTCTTCTAGGTAGGTCTGCATTATATGACACAGAAATGTAAACATAAATCAGTGTCTGGCCTCAGTACATAGGTAAGTGATATGATCTATAAGACTGGCCTACTATGTACCTCCTTTTCAGTAGTCATGGGGATCTATGACATCCAGCCTGGAATTTCCTATGTCAGTTGCCACCATGGCCCCATGAGAGTACCCTTCTTTCAGCAAACAGTGAGGGCATCCTGTTCACATGGGCCTACTCTGGAGCAGCCCCACAAACAGAAGAAGCCAAAGGGAAGGCATTTTCAGCAAACAGGAGCCTTACCTTGGTCCCATGGTAGAAGTCATCCACACACGTAGCATTCATGAAGGTCTGATGGAAGTGGGTGCTGGTGTCAATGCCTCCAGGGATCACCAGCTTCCCAGTGGCATCAATCACCTTGGCCCCTCCGGGGATCATCAGCTCACGGCCCACCTGCTGGATGATGCCATTCTCAATGTAGACATCAGCCTCGTGGGTGCAATCATCGTTCACCACCTTGCCTCCCTTGATGAGAATCCTCACGCTGCCTGAATTGGCAAGCATGTTCCTATGGAAGGTGAGAAGAAGGGCACCAGTTAACATCAAAGTCCTTTTCCACTGTAACCAAGGTCCCATTTGTTCCTATCAGAGTGCAAACTCCATGGGCAGAGTAAGTGAGCAGGGAAGAAAAGGAAGTTTCTCCACAGCCTGAGAACACTGGTCCTACAACCAGCTGGAGTCACAAACCTTCCACTGACCTCATAGTGGGACTTACTGGGAATCATGACACAGTGGCAGTAAGGATGATTCTGGGGCTCAAAGAAACATCAATGTCTACCTTTCTGAAATGTTGGGTAGGCCTGAAAGCATTTTAATATCTACTGTGTGGTTTCATTCCCAAAACATTCTGAGGAGTGGCATTTTACCAAGAAACTGAAATTGCAAGTAAGGAACTCACGGCTTCTAAACAGCCAAGTTAAACCCAGATGCCTTATATGACCAATGTCCCCATTAAACCATATGCTCCCAAAGATATCACAGGCTCCTGGGGCATGTCTCGGAGAGCCAAATTCCCTAAGCCACCCTGTTGCTTAATTTATGTCATTCTTCAGATAGATTCTGCTTCAGCTAGCCCTCCCATGCTTGCCTCAAGGCCAATACCACACCAAAGCTCCACAGCTGGCTGTACAGTAAATAAGCTCATCTGCAGAGCTTTGGATAAGCACCTTCACTCAAGCTCCATCCCCAGAGATTCAGCTTTATTTGCTCCAGATTGGGTCCCCCAGAACCACTATTTTTAAAAGCTAGAGAATTTTACCATATGCTTAAAGAATTAATGCCAATCTCTTGCAGAAAGGAAAGGAGAAGGAAACGTTCCCAACTCATTTTATGAAACTCATTTTATTACTCTGATACCAAAGCCAAAGACAGTAACAAAAAAAGAAAACTATAGAATAATATCCCTCATGAGTATAGATACAGAAATTCTTAACAAAATATTAGCAAGTAGAATTCAGCAATACATAAAAAGAATTCTACAGCATGCAAAGGGGATTTATTTCAGGGATGCAATGTTGGTTCAATAATCAATGTAATCCACCATGTTAAAAGGCTAAAGAAGACACATCACATAATCATATCATTTGATGCAGAAAAAGCATTTGACAAAATTCAACATCTATTCATGACAAAAGCTCTTGGAAAAGTAGGAATAAAAGTTAACTTTCTCAACTTAATAAAGAACATCTACGAAAAACATATAGCTAACATCAGACTTAAGCTTAAAAGACTCAGTGCTTTCCCCCCTACAACTGGGAATAAGGCAAGGATGTCCACTATTTTCATTGCTGTTCAACAAAGGGAGTTCTAGCCAGCTATTAAAAAATGAAATGAAGGGCAGCCCAGGTGGCTCAGTGGTTTAACACTGCCTTTGGCCCAGGGTGTGACCCTGGAGACCCGGGATCGAGTCCCATGTCGGGCTCCCTGCATAGAGCCTGCTACTCCCTCTGCCTGTGTCTCTGCCTCTCTCTCTCTCTGTGTATCTCTCATGAATAAATAAATAATAAAGTCTAAAAAAATGAAATAAAAGGCATATAGATCAAAAAGGAAAAAATAAAACCACCTCTATTTGTAGATGACATGATGGTCTGTGGAGAAAATCCCAAAGAATCTTTTTTTTTTTAAATTCCAAACAAATCTTCAAAAAAAAAAAAAAAATCTCCTAAACAAATAAGTGAATTCAGCAAGAATGCAAGATACAAGACCAACATACAGAAAGTTAGTTCTCTATATCTAGCAATGAACACATGTACATGCAAAAAAATCGAAATGCTTAGGCATAAATCTAAGAAAACATATACAGGATTTATATGCTAAAACCCACAAAATGTTGATGAAAGAAATCAAAGATCTAAGTGAGTGGAGAAACATACTATATTCATGGATAGAAACACCCAGCATAGTAAAGATGTCAATTGAAAAATTGATATATACGTTTAACGCAGTTTCTGTCTCAGCAAAAATCTTTTGTAGATAGAGGCTAGCTTATTGTCAAAGTTTATGTGAAATGACAAAGCTAAAATAATTTTGACAAAGAAGATAAAGAAGGAGGAATTAGTCTACCTGATTTCAAGACTTATTAAATATTATTAAATAGCTACAGTAATCAAAACTGGGTGGTATGGATAGAGGGATAACACAAAATCAGTGGAACAGAAATAGCCCACGTAAGTATGGTCAACTGATTTTTGGTAAAGGTGCAATAAAAGAATTCAATGAAGATAGTGTTTTTAGCAAATGATGTTGGGTATCCATAGGCAAAAAATAAACTTGATTTAAATCTCAGATCTTATACAAAAAATCAACTCAAAATGGATTATACACTGAGTGGCCACATTTGACCACTAACCATTCTTTTCCTCTTGGAGCTCCCTTCCCTTAGCATTAAATATGCCCATGCCATGGAGGGCGATAAGGACTACAGAGAGATCTTGACCACTGCTTTGGAGGGGAGCAAGTCTTTGATAAATGGTGGTTGAAGGCAAGTTTGTGGAAACTTGTTAAGATCTTTGTGAGTAAAGGAAGCCATAAAATGGGCTGAGGACAGCATGCCTGAAGGAAGATATCAATTTAGGACAGATCTAAGATTTTTCAAACAGCTAGGAGAGTCAAAGGAGAGATTAAAGATATACGAAGACAAGGGATTACTTGTGATATAAGTTCTTGCAGAGTGGAAAAATGATGGCCATCATTAATGGAAGCCAGATCCCTGTCAACTTACATGGTTTATTTTATTTGATCCTTCTAGCAAACCTGTGAGGAAGATATTATTATGCCCATCCACAGAAGAGGAAACAGACCCAAGAGAGGTTAAGGTCAAGGCTTGTAGGAAGGAGATCTGTGAAGATGCAGAAGAGGTGGGAATACCCAGGAATCTGTTGTCTCTCTGCTCTGAACAGCTGGGGGAGGGGAGCTCCTGGGAGCAGTGAAGAACAAGAGGATGTGAGCAGAATGGGGAGATGTGGTGGAGCCACTGTGGGGCCCAAGATGTGAAGCAGAGTGGACACAGGGAAAGGGGTCGGTGCTCAGATAGTTACCATGATGGTGAGCTGGTAATCAGATTCCCATCCAGGAAGCACACTCCGATTGGATCAGCAACCCTTCTGACCCTTAAGTATCTGAACAGAAATGATTTTCATTTAGACTTAGAAAAGATGGGACACAGTCTGACCAGGGGGAAGGAGACTTCACCATTGTAGGGTCTCCCTAGGCATGGACGAAGCCCACTTTTCTCCTTGGTAAACTTCTCATTCTTCAGGACCTAATTTGATTGTCCCCCTTTCTGAGAAGCCTTCCCTGGCTCTCTGGCCCTTCCCAGACTTCATGACCCTGGAATCTATCTGCACCTCTGAACTAAGGTTCTCAAAGTCAAGAGCATTATCAGTGATCATTGTTTCTGCTCCCTCTTCAGCCCCAGCCTCCTGTATAGGATATTCAAAACCAGTAAACGAATGAATGGGCTCATCCACTTGTTGAATCCCAACACAATCGAATGGGTTAAAGCAATGAGTGGTAGTTCATTCCATATTTATTTTCTGGGATATCTGGCAACTCTATGTCCAGGACAATGCTCAGCTTTTATCCCTATTCCAATACAGCAATTACTGTGGACAGAACAAAGAAAGCAATGGATTTCCTCTTATTCTTGTCATTTTGTTGCCTGCCACTTGCTAAGTTGGGAGGAGGCTGTGTCCCAGGATGAAAAGGCCTTAGACCCCGTTGAAAGAATACCCTCTGTAAGGAGATAGGTCAGCTCTCTGGAGATCTTAGCCCGCTCTCCTGGACACACTTGGTTAAGCAGTTTGTTTTTGTCAACCTGACCATACTGGAGTGCATGGAATCTCCACACCCTGAAAGTTTGCTGTGCCTATTTAGGTTCAACCACAAGGCTCTCCTACTATTAGGAGAGGCCGGCCCTTTGTGGGGCTGCTGCTGGGGAACAAGTTCTGTTCCCTTGCACAGCAACAGCTATTACCCAAGAACATCTGCTCCCCACCAGGTATGGGTCCAACCTCTGGGGAGAAGTGGCCCTTCCCCTAGTGAGAAAGGTACTAGGCAAAGAAGTGGCGGGGAGTAGTCAGGCTGGAGAGATGGGAAGATGGGACAGTCCTAGCCACAAGCTTATTGTCTAAAGCTGGGATAGGGCAGCCCAGGTGGCTCAGTGGTTTAGCGCCGCCTTCAGCCCAGGGCGTGATCCTGGAGACCCGGGATCGAGTCCCACGTTGGGTTCCCAGCGTGGAGCCTGCTTCTCCCTCTGCCTGTGCCTCTGCCTCTCTCTGTGTGTGTCTCTCATGAATAAATAAATAAAATAAAATAAAAATAATAAAGCCGAGATAAAGATGAGTAGATTTGATCTTTTTGTCCTAAAATCTGAAAACTGGAGTTTTCATTTAAGATGTAATTAGGAAATGAGTTTGCACTCAGGTGAGGGACACAACCACCCTGGTCAAAGGAAGCCCGGAACATCTGACAGATGCAATCTCCCTCTCTCTCATTACGAAGCCGAGGCCAAGTGTGACCATGAAAGGAGAGATGCGACTTCTCAGTTTGCACTAGGAGAGGGAAGTGGTGGTGGTAGTAGGAGTGGCCCAAAAGACACTCCCCTAAGCCCCTGTGCAAATCTATAATTCTCATCTTTTTTTAAAAAAAGATTTTATTTATTTATTCATTCATGAGAGACACAGAGAGGCAGAGACATAGGCAGAGGGAGAAGTAGGCTCCCTGTGGGGAGCCTGATGTGGGATTTGATCCCAGGATCCTGGGATCACGCCCTGAGCCAAAAGCAGATGCTTAACCACTGAGCAACCCAGGCGTCCTTAATCCTTACTTTTAAAGCTGCTTTAGGGCAAGAGGGAAAATAGGAATACTTATGCTGGGAAACTGCTTATTGTTTGTTACTGTTGTAACACTGTTACAGAGAATATTGATTTGCTTATTAATCTAGAATACATGCTCCAGAGTCCACACCTGGAGGGTGGGGGACCTGGGAGGGTGATGTGATAATGAATTACTGGGGATTCCTGTCTGAGCTTTGTGGCTGGTATCAAAAGGCAAGGGTGTCTTCTTCAATTAGAAATGAGAGCAATCGCTCTTAGTAAGCCATCACCCCGTGCCTGGCACTTCACATGTGTTCAACTACACAGCAACTCTGACAAGTAGGAACAAGGCCAGAACCTTAGTTCCCTTTTTAAGAGGAGGAAACAGAAGTATTGCAAAGTAAAGGTCACACAATTCTGGAAGAAGGATCGGGTTCATATTCAGGTCTGTCTGAGTTAAAGGAAAGGTTGAGACTTAGTTCTAGGTAGAAGGGTTACAGGTGATTTTTACATTCTTCACAGGCCCCCAGGATTATGACCTGAGCTGAAGGCAGATGCTCAATCACTGAGCCACCCAGGCGTCCCCTCTAAAGAAGGTTTTAAGGTTAAATGAGGTCATAGGGTGGGGCCCTGATCTAAGGATTAGTACAGAGGGCTCCCTCCCCCACCTACCATTGCTATGGTCTTTGCCAAAGCACTGAGAAAAAGGCCTTGTAAGAAAGGAGCTATCTATCAGCCAGGAGAGTTCTCACCGGAAACCTACCGCATTGACACTCTTGTGTCAGACTTCCAGGCTCAGGATGTGAGAAAATAAATTTTGTTGTATAAGCCACCCTACCAGTCTATGGTATTTTGAACACCCCACCCCCCAGTCTGTGGTATTTTGTTATGGTAGCCTGAGCAGACTAATACAAGAGCCTACAGTACTGGCCTGGAGCCATAATGCCAACATGTTGGGGGTGTGACCCAGAACCTGGATGGATCTCAAGCCGCCTGGTGGAGCCACGTAAGTGAATGCTGTGAGCTCCACTCCCACCCTCTGGCAGATGTCCAGCTTCAGACTAGGGGCTGCTGTCATCAAAACTGCCTGTAGGCCTTCAGCCTTTTGAGGTGACTAAGTCCTCAGAACATGCAAGACTATGCTGGTGTGTTTGGATAATATCATAGTAAGGGTGCTTAATATACTCCCTCCTTGCTCGTGATGGTTTTGGAGAATATCTGTTTAAAATAAACATTTGTGGGGCATCTAGGTAACTCAGTGGTTGAGCATCTGCCTTTGACTCAGGTCATGATCCTGGCGTCCTGGGATTGAGTCCTGTATCAGGCTCACTGCAGGGAGCCTGCTTCTCCTTCTGCCTATGTCTCTGCCTCTCTCTGGCTCTATGAATAAATAAAATTTTTAAAAAACAAATAGAATGAACATTTGTGTGCACTAAATACTCTGTAACCTCACTCTCTTCAGCATTAAGCATTGAGACAACCCTGAAGATGACACACAGCCCTTGCTCTCTAGAGTTTTGGTCTAGTGGGCGACAAAGCCCCAGACTATGTTACGAAGTGACTAAATGGGTAAGGGGGACATTTCTTGCCTGAAAGCCTGAAAACTAAATTACCAGGTATTGGCTTAAACTGGGTGTCTCTCATGGAGTACCAGAGACCAGACCTGTGAATGAGTGAGAAGAGCTGTTTGGTGATGGTGAGAGGGTCTTGGGACCCAGTATCTCTTTTCTAGATTTCCAAATTGTCTGGGTGGCCAAGATGTCTCATCCCACCTAGTCCCCCCTCACCACCGAGGGTTGACATTCATTATGCTTCTCACCTCCCCCAGTAACCTCATTAGTACCACATTCCTCCAGCTTTTCCTGCTAGTCTTTGCTAAACTAAATGAAGAAAAGATATTCCTGGCATCTTTTTCTGCAGGAAGCCTTCTGTCTGTGTACATACGAGTTTGTGAACATAATGGGGTGAGGGGGTGGGTGAGTGGGGAAGATACCTGGCCCTCTTAGGAGAGTCCCTTTGAAGGGAAAAGATTTGAGCACAATTGTTGAAATACATGCTCTTAAGCTCCGCAAATGCCACTGGCTATGACTGTCTTTCCCTCTATATTTAGAAACCATTCTTCTCAGTGGTCACGATTGGTATCACTTTTACTAATTCATGATACTTCAAATTACTCATTTATTTCAAACAGTTACCGTGTAGACAGAGCCAATATCTGGCCTACTGGTTTACTGTACAGCCTGTGGACTAACATTTGTATCACTGCCAAAATTCATATGTTGAAGCCCCAATCCTAGTGTGATAGTATTTGGAACTGGAATTAGGTCATGCGGGGGGCGGGGGGGAGGAATCTTCCTAAGTGGGATTAGTGCCCTTACAGGAAGAAACAGGAGATCTGTTTCACACTCCCCCATTCCTCCCCCCCCTCTATCTCTCCACCCTCCCCTTGGTGCCCCCATCTCATGTGAGGATACAGAGAAAAGGTAGTCATCTGCAAGCCAGGAGGAGAGTCCTCACCAGGAAATGAATTGGCGGACACCTTGATCTTGGGACTTCTCAGACTCCGGAGCTGCGAGGAGTCATTTTCCATTGTTTAAGTCCCCCGGTCTATAGTTTTATTTATTTATTTATTTATTTATTTATTTATTTATTCAGAAGAGACACAGAGATAGGCAGAGACACAGAAAGAGGGAGAAGCAGGCTCCTCACAGGGAGCCCGATGTGGAACTTGATCCCAAGACCCTGGGAACACGCTCTGAGCCGAAGGCAGATGCTCGACTGTTGAACCAACCAGGTATCCCTATGGTATTTTTATTATAGCAGCGAGAGCTAAGATATTATATTAGACAGAAATAAACATTACAATCAAATCATCATTAAGTGACAATTGTGCCTTAAAATAAATGTCACCTCCTTTAAGGACTTCCGGCTGTATCCCACATTCCCACTTGTCTAACCAAAAACTTTGATCACCCAGCTATTTCGTCTCTGCACATGAAAGAATTCAAATCACATGGCTGTCCTCCCAGTCAGAAATGGAAACATGCCAGATAGTTTAATGGTATTAGAAGGAATAAATCAGAACTGTGGAATTCTAGGGCTGCAGGGATTCACCGAGTCTACCCTGACTTTCCCTTCAGTCCCTGGACTTTACCAACAGTGACCTTGAACAGAAGGGAAGCAGTCCACGACAGCAGGGTACTGGCCGGTGCACTGCAAATGTGCAGATCTTAAGAATTCTACAATTTATTTGGGGAAGCAATGATGCCTTCCACAGCAAGATGGTGGATATCTTTCACATGCCAAGATTTATCCAACTGTACGCAGCTTGTATTCCCTAATTTTCTAATTCTGTGGCATGAATTCCTTATGTTCCTGAACCCATGCTGGGTGAGAGCCAAGGTGATTTGCAAGCTGGGGAAACAGCACTGTATATAGTGCAGTCTTCCTACGAAAGGCTCTTTATGTTTAAAACAGTGACAATTACTGCTATTTGCTGTCTAATAACTGTCTTGCCAGATAAAGGAAATGTCCCGACCGCCCACCCTCCTGCTTCTTACTGCTGTGAGCCGTTCCAATGCAGAACCACACAGGGGGCATCTTGCCGAGTGGGCAGCCAAGGTTATAGCAGCTGCTGCTTCCCGTTCATGAAATGCACACAGCCCCATGCTCCTCGAAGGCACGCAGTGCGGTCCTGCCAAGGAAATGCCAACCCCAACACTGTGTCTTGCAATCGCCTGCTTCTGTCATCACCTTCCCCAGCTCCCCTGTGCCTGCAGACGGAGGTGTGAGACACGGAGAGCCTGCACAGTCTGTCCTGCACAGCTGCCTCCTGCCAGCAGCTCAGCTGGAGGATGCCCGGGGGACTCTGGAGCTCAACAAAGCCTCGTGGGGCCAGAATGATGCAGAGGGGACCCTTCCTGCATAAAGACCTTAAACTAACTTGATAGGAACTGGTGTCTATGGTGTATATGGTGTGTATTTCCTTTTTAATAGGCATTGGTTTAAGACTTACATTTCCTCTTTTGGTCCAACCCACAGAAGAACGTGTGATTTTACAATCAGTCACTGTGATATATCAAGGCACGTGCAAAGCAAGAGCTACACAACTGCCCTGTGACTTGAAGGACCTACAGCATGTAAGCCAACCCTAACAGCAAATGGGGTGCTAACGGGAAGGGTAAGGGAAGCCAGTTCTGGTTGCTGGGGACACACTGAATGATGTGGCTTTTCCTTTGCTCCAAGCAGATAAAATGTGCCAAAGGATCAAAAGGCAATATATATGGCGGTGGTTAGGAAAAGAAAACAAAAATATGCAGCTGTTTTTCTCCTTCTGATCAGCACATAGAAAAGAGAAACAGAAGAACGGGAAAGCCGACCCTAGCAAAGATTGGGGGGCGGGGAGATGGGGGTGCGTGTGAGTATAGTGTCCTGGGATGATCCTAAAAGGGATTCTCTTTGAGATGAAAAATGAGAAAAAATAAAAGTTTGGCTAGAACACAACAACCAAAAAGGAAAGTTTGAGATGAGTGGGAAACAGCTAAGGCTTTAAGTTAATACATTTAATTTTTTGATAAAGTGAACCGCCTTTCTAAACAAACAGTAAAGCACCAAACAATTCTTAACTAATATTACAGGAAGTATAATTTTATAATTCTTAATTGGCTTTACCAACTCTTGAGTTAATTTAAAATGGTATTTATAACATCCATGGGAGCAGGTATAAGGAAAAATGACAAAATACCTGTGAACTCACACCATTGACATTACCCTTGACATCCCTGCACCTCTTTTGTTCCACCCCACTCCCAGCCTCAGACATAACCACTTCCCTAGTCAATTTGTATGAACTAAAGAAAATAGCAATTAGGCAACAAGTAAAAATAAAAAAGACAAGCTCATAGCTGTTTCCGCCGCACCACCTCCTCTCCATGATCCATGATCCACATCCATGATCACACCTTACCTGCCTTATGGCTGACTTCTTCAACACCTAGTACCCTGCCACTTTCCAGGGTAAACAGGAATCTGGAACCTATTCTATGTGAATAATGAGAGTGTGAGGCATTTAACATCCAAATGCCATGGACCATTCCACTGGAATGTTCCACAGGCACATACACTCAACCTGTCCAAAACCAGCTGCACCATCCCCAATCACCCACCCAGAAACTTGAGCCTCTCCAGCCAGGGGAGTCTCAGTATTGGGGGCTGGTCTGCGCGGTCGGCCTGTTTTGGGTCACGTAGGAGTTTCATGCAAAATGTTTTGAGAGATTCTGGAGGTAGAATCATGTGGGGCTCAGGTGTCCCCTAGGGGACCTGGAGGCAGAAAGGAGGGCCGATCACGCCAAAGTGTAGCACATGGACAGCAGAGGCTCCACAGGCTGTGGCCGATGTTATGTTCCCCTCTGAGACACACTGGACCTTTCATCCGGTAGTCATAAGCCATAAGAGCCCAGCACCAGTCATGCTAAGAGGACAGGCAGGCAAAGATGACCCGATATGTCCATGGGATGGACATGAATGTGGAGAACAAGAGCTTCTTCTTGGAGAAGCTTAAACAAGGACAAGTGGGCTGAGTCCTCAGGCTAAGATCGAGTAAGAAGTCTTCATTCCACGGCTTCATCTGGCCTGGCCTGGCCCAGCACAGGTCAGACTTCACACACCAGCACCACCAGGGCGCATAGGGCGAAAGTGAAATTCCAAGGGATTAGCCCAAGAGGGTGGTAAGAAATGGAGCTGCAGAACACTTGTTTGAGATTAGCCATGAGAGAAACCGGACAGTTGTGGGAAGGTGAAGCTGACAGCACATACAAGCGTGTGTGGCACTGGGACAGAAGAGGCTGGCCTGCATGGTGACACCCACATGTGCCTCGGTGGGCATCACTGCCCATGCGTGCAGTCTTTGCATCTCCTTTCAAGTGTTTGCTCAATGAGGTCAGGGGGCTTAACGTCTGAGGTTGAGGGAGACCGAGTACCAGCAAAAAACAGAAAATCTCCTTCCCTGAACCCAGCTGCTCTAGGGCCCTGGAAGATGGGCAGCGAGGTGTACAGACACTGGGGACAAGAATCTCTGCCTCCTGACCGAGGCCTTGGCCAGAAAATACCAGGCTTTTGTGGCCAGTCGTCACCGCCACCATTGTAGCCCTTCCCCAGGCAGACCTTCTGGCAGATTCCTCAGCCCTGCTGTGCTTTCCAGGCTCTCGCCAGCTGTCTCCAGACCCCAGAAATAATTCCATCAGCTCTCTTGGAAGGCTAGCAGCTGCGGTGCAAGGGCCTCCAGCGGCCCACACCGGCTTCTTCCTAGAACCCCAGCCAGAGGGCGGAGGGGCTGGCGCCCACTGCCAGAAAGAGGGAGGAGGACAACAACTCTTCCTGGTCTGAGACCCCCCACTCTCGGGCATGGGGTGGGAAAAAGTCATAAACAAGGGGAAGGAACGCATTTTCCTAACTACTGAAGTGTCCCAGGAGCGCCTGGCAGGCTCAGTCATAGAGCACGAGACTCTTGATCTCAGGGTTGTTAAGTCCGAGTCCCATATTAGGTACAGATTACTTAAAAATAAAACCAAGGGGGGCAGCCTGGGTGGCTTAGCGGTTTAGCGCCGCCTGCAGCCCAGGGCGTGATCCTGGAGCCCTGGGATCTGGATCGAGTCCCACGTCGGGCTCCCTGCATGGAGCCTGCTTCTCCCTCTGCCTGTGTCTCTGCCTCTCTCTCTGGTCTCTCATGAACAAATAAATAAAATCTTTAGGGATCCCTGGGTGGTGCAGTGGTTTAGCGCCTGCCTTTGGCTCAGGGCGGGATCCTGGAGATCCAGGATCGAATCCCACGTCGGGCTCCCGGTGCATGGAGCCTGCTTCTCCCTCTGCCTATGTCTCTGCCTCTCTCTCTCTCTCTCTCTCTCTGTGTGACTATCATAAATAAATAAAAATTAAAAAAAAATAATAATAAAATAAAATCTTAAAAAAAAATAAATCAAAATAAAATAAAAGTGTCTCAAACCCTGGGCTACCTGATAAAGTCCAGATTTGGGATAAATACTGAGTGGAAATACATAAAAATTCTACTTTTTCTCTTTTAAACTAAAAATTAGTATGAACTAACTACAGCCATATATATCAACTCACAAACAGTAATTGAAGGAAAGAGTAAGGCACAAAATAGTAAATATAGCCCAGGTCCCCATAACATTCAAAACCAGGCAAAAACTGAACTACAGTGTGTAGGCATATATAGTCATAGAAGGAAAAAACCCAAGAAACAATGATCAGAATATTCAGGGTGGTTGGCTAGCTCTGGGGGGTCAGGGAGGGGCTGTGTTTGGGAAGAGGCACACGGTGAGAAGCTTCTTGAGAGCTGAAAATATTCAAGTTTCTTACTTGGAAAGGGTGGGAATTACACAGGTGTTTGCTTTAAATTACTCTTTAAATTAGACATATTTTCTGCACTCTTCTGTATGTATCTCATAAAACATTTGAAAATTTTTTAAAAAGCTGCATGTCAATATATGAAAATGACACGCCACATGTTACTACAATTATGTAAAAATGTTGCACACAAAAACAGACCAGGTGAGAATAACAAGATCTGTGTTGATGGGATTATAGGAGATTTTACTTCTCTAATTTTAAATTTTTCTATATAATATTATATTGATTTTATAATGAAAAAAATAACTACAGTAATTTAAAACCACATAAATAGCTTTATCCTATTTGGAAAAAAATGAAATAAGATGGAAAGATCCATCTCTTCCTTTCAGGAAATCTTGCCATCATCCTGCCACCTCCTGGAAAGTTTCCTAAAAGGACTGTGCTTTAGGATAAACCAATCTCCTTCCTTATTTTGACACAAATAGATTTCAGAAGGACACAGGCTTTTTCCCCCCAGTGATGTAAGACTCCTTCAAAGAGGTACTGGATACTTCATCTTGTGCTGAAAATGTGTTTTCCATCTCTCCCTCCCAAATGCAGTGCTTTTACCTGCCATTGACTTCCCATGCAGAACACTTCCGCCAGGTCAATGACATCCCCCTTCCTGTGCTTCTGCCAGCTGACTTCTTATGAACCTGGCTCACGCCCATCACTAAGGCAAATAGGTATTTTTACCTTAACCCGGAATTCTGGAGCCTGAAGAACAAAACCTCACCAGTGCATGTAGCAATACCTGCCTAATGGAACCCAACTTTGGGGAGATGGACAGCAAGGTGCAGGGCGGGGGGAGGGGACACTATGCACTCCATCACCTCCTGTGGGGGACAAGTTCTCATGGGTGACCCTTCCAGAGACATGTGGAAAGCACTCTGCCTGCTGGGACTGGCAGCCAAGCGGGCACTCTCAAGAGACTTGAAGGTTGGCCTGGGGTGAAAATGATCAGCTTCCCTCAACTGGGGAGTGAGGCCACTAGCCTGCCTGTGTCTATATTCCGGTGGCTTATTTTAGAGCAGCAAAAAGGAGTACACAAGGCAGCAAAGAGTGCAAGGGGGTAAGAGGAGGAAATGGAGTGGGCGATGGGTAGAACGGGGGCAGGTGCACTGAACTTGGCTTTGCCCTCTAGCCACATGACTAACTGTTCCACGCCCATCTTCTCAGCTGTAAAGTGGGTGTCAACACAGCCAGCACCATGTTATCACCACAGAGCTCTTTATGTGTCAGGCTCACTCACAATTTCAAAAAATCTTACAACACCCCTATGAGGCAGTTAGACGTGATTATCCCCATTTTATGGATGAAGAAACTGGGTTGGAATTCCTCCATTCTAGACTGGAGCTCCTTGACAGCATATCTCAGGCTTCATTTTATCCTTCTAAGGGCTTGGCACGTAGACAAGCTCATTAAATGCTCGTTGAAGGAAGCGAGGACTGGCCAAAAGCGATAGTGGGGTAAAAGCACTCTGTGTGTATAAAATATTAGCCACAGCAATGGGCTGTTAGCAATGGGAAGAAAGGCTTCTCCACAGAGAGTTCCATGCTGGTTGTGAGTGTGTCTGGTACAAAGGAACAAAGCTGGCGTTGTCTGGGTTGAAAAAAAAAAAGAGGCAAAATAAGCAGGTATAGGTCAAGAGTGGTCAGCAGATGAACTGCCTCAGGACCAAGAGGCTACACTGGGCTGGGCAAGCAGCTTGGGGAGCCAGGGTATGAGGTCTAGGAGTACAGAGCAAGAGGCCCAGACTTCTGAATGAGATCCACTGGGTACAGGATGACCTGGAGCACCAGAGAGGGATCCTGAGTCTGGCCAGGGGATGGACACATGATTTGGGGTGCTCGTCCCCTTTTCTGATCTTCCTGCTTCTTTACCTGGCACAGGTGGAGTGGAGGCTGGGAGAACGGTGACTATGGTAATCCAGGCAGGGATCCCTGGGTGGCCCAGCGGTTTAGCGCCTGCCTTCGGCCCGGGGCGTGATCCTGGAGACCCGGAATCGAGTCCCATGTCAGGCTCCCTGCGTGGAGCCTGCTTCTCCCTCTGGCTGTGTCTCTGCCTCTCTCTCTCTCTCTCTGTGTCTCATGAATAAATAAATAAAATCTTAAAAAAAAAAAATCCAGGCATGAGGATGGAGTGGGTTACACTGGTGGTGCCGATGGAATAGAAAAGGAAGGGGCAGGGCTGAGAAAGGACTGAATGTTGGTGGATTCTCTAGAGGAAAGGGAAAACAGACTGAGGAAGACAATAAGAATAGAAGCATGGGCAAGCAGAGCAGAGCAGAGAGCTGGAGTGGACAGATGGAGCCCAGCTGTCAGGGCATGCCTGCAGTTTATGGAAACCCAGTGATGAAAGCCAATTTCAGCTTCTCTCTCTAGGAACCCTTCAGATCAGTCAGAAGATGACAACTGACCCAGTCACCCAAGGTAAGGAGATGGCAGGACCAGTGAGCTACACCTACTAAATGCCAGTAAGTGCCAGGGGTTGTGAAGGCTCTTAACACATGACATTTAATTGAAACAACCTCACAATTGCCCTTGGAGATGATGGGCCATCTCTACTTGACAGACGATGACTGGAGGTAATGACTAGCCAAGGTCACACAGCTTCATGGAAAGGAACAGGAGTAGAGGTTAATTCTAAATGCCAAATAATACAAGGATCAAAAGGTCTGGACTGTGCTAATGGGCTAACATTCTGATTTCCTCATGTGTTGAACATTCAGGAGATGTTTCAGACAAAACACTGTACTCAAGCATGATCTGTTCTACCTACTAAATTGGTTTATCTCTGTTCTCTTTTCTCTGAACCGACTGCCTCAGCTCTGGCCCTATCATCTACCTGCATTAAGATATCACTATTACCTGGATACTTCTAATGGGTCCCCCTGAGCTTCCACAGTGTTAGCATATTGAGCTTGCTAAGATGCCCATTGGATCACAGAAGCAGGCTTGGCACCTACACAATACTATACTAAGTGCCAGATACAATGGAACCAACCCCAAAGTAGTCACAAGTTTGGAGTGGAAAGAAATGCATAAACAAAAATCTCAATATGAGTTAAGAGAAGGGTTATGTCACTACAAGGAAGGGGGTAGAGGGAAGCACTTAGCATTGGCTGGGATAGAGGACTTCTTCTCAGAGGAAGTGCCCTAAGAGGAGTCTGACCCTTGAAAGGAGTCTGAGGGTTGTTTATGAGTTCACCATGCAATGGGTGAAGGTGGGGAGCCAAACCTGAACATTCCAGACAGAATGCAGAGCAGCATGGTCTAGCTGGGTGCCTTCAGGATGGCTGGTGTATGTGATGAGCTGAAGGGAGCCACACCATTCAAGGGCTGGTGGGATGTGCTCAGAGTATGGACTATAAGGCTTGCTGAGAGGGCAAGTAAAGACGGAACATCATCAGATATGCATTTTACATAAAAATTCAAAGTGTAAACTACTAGAAGAAAACACAGAAATATATGTTTGTAAATTTGGATGGGTTATGGCTTTTTAAGTGTAATCCAAAGCAGAAACCAGAAAAAAAAAAAAGATCGATGCAGGTATGACTATGTAACAATGAAAAATTGTAATATATCAAAGGCGCTGCAAAATACTTTTAATAAAGACAAAAACCAGTTATGACATGTTTGCAACATAAAACTTAGGATGAATATCTGTAATATGTAAGAGTGTTTATAAATCTTAAGAGAAAGACAAGTACTCCAGTAGAAAAAATAGGCAACGGATATAAACAGGCAACCCGCAGGGATGAAGAACACATAAATAGCTAATAAACAATGAAAAGATGTTTGTCTTTCTTAATAATCAAAGAAATGCAAATGAAAACAATGAGATTACATTTTTCACCTACCCTAATGACACAGAAAAAGAGAACAATGCCCAGCAGGAGAAAAGCAAGCACTCAAATACACTGTTCATAGGAGTTCAAACTGATAAAGCCTTACCAGAAGGAAATCTAAAAATTTCCATAAAAACTTAAAATGTAGGTTTTACATCTAGGAATTTCTTCTAGGAAATAATTGGACCATTGCACAAAAATGTATTATGAGGGTATTTTGTCGCATTATTGTTTATAATAGCAAATACTTTGAGAAAAAGCTTAAGGTGTGCCAATGTGAGGACTATTTAAATAAATAATGGCATATTAACACAACAGAAGGCTATGCAGCTATTGAAAAGGATCATGTAGATCTTCAAGTATTGACAGGACGTTATCCACGATATAGTCCTAAATAAAGAAAACAGATTACAGAATAGTACCCCATGGTATGTGTATCTACTTCTGTATATATGAGATATCATATATGTTTGAATGTATATGAATATGAAAGCTCACTTATACAAAAACCTTTCATTTATATATGAAAACTCCCTTACATATAAATGAACTTTTTTCATAAAACACTGGGAAGATGATTCACTAAACTATTTTTATTGTATTTTTATTTTTTTAAATATTTTTATTTATTTATTCATGAGAGACACAGACAGAGAGAGGCAGAGACATAGGCAGAGGGAGAAGCAGGCTCCATGCCGGGAGCCTGATGTGGGACTTGATCCCAGGACTCCAGGATCACACCCTGAGCCAAAGGTAGACATTCAACCACTGAGCCACTCAGGTGCCCCGATTCACTAAACTATTAACTGCAGTTGTTTCAGAGAAAGGAATTGCAAATTACAGCAGGACTCAATCTCTCTGCACTATTTGATTGTAAAAATATCTGTATAATAAACCAGCTGTAGAGTCGACAATTACCCAAGTCAAGGAGGCAGGAGCACCAGAGTACACTAGAGAATACTCTGTGGAAGTCTATGCTGGGGCAGGCAACTCACTAGCAAGTCAAAATCTCTTGCACATTTATCTAACCACTATCAATGTGTACGTATAATGGCCTATTAGATCCTTCTGCTTTATTTTTTTAAGATTTTATTTATTTATTTGAGACAGAGAGAGCACAAACGGGGCAGGGGGGAGTATGGGAGGGGCAGAGGGAGAAGCAGACTCCCTACTGAGCAGAGAGCCCAACATGGGGCTCGATCCCAGAATCCTGGGATCATGACCTGAGCCATAGGCAGATGCTTAACCAACTGAGCCACCCAGGTGCCCCACAAGGGCATCATTTTCAATGGGGAGAGCAAGTGATAGCTCCACAGATGAGAGCCCATAGCCCCAGTTAAGGTAGTGTCTTCTCAAATGGCTGCATAAAGGAGAACATCCCCTTTAACACTGCCCATCTGGCTGCTGCTTTCCTGGAATGAATGGTTGGAGAGATGGAACAATTGACTGATTAGGTTCAAGAGGCTTTACCGGGCAGTTGGGTCTGAAAATGTGGAGATACTTTCATTCACTTAAACAAAAAGAGGTAATGAGCCCTTCCCTGGAGCCCTTGCTAGGCAGGGAGCACCTGCCAGAGTAACTGCCAACAAAAGGGATGAAGTTTACATCTCTTGAAACAAGTAGACAGGAGTAAATGGTTGTCTGCCCACCTAATTCATCCTGAATGCCAGAATTTCCTTTTTTTTCTTGTTCACCTGCTTTTGCTAGAAGCGAGGCATTGGAACTGATGACAGACACCAATTACTTTTATAAATACCGTTTTTTCCCTTTCTGCATTTCAGAAAAGCTGGCCCGATTCCCTTGGTCCCCAGTCCCTGGCAGCCTCCTCCCCACCCCCAGCCCAGGCCAAGGACATAACCCTGAAGGCCAACAAATCTCAAGACTAGAGTCCACCATGCTGAAGCTTCAGGTTGGGATACCTGGCGCCAAACAAGCCCTGACTGTGCTCCAAACCTTCTGTGGCTGAGGGTCAGACCCCAGACTCCATATCAGGTTCCCGACTCCCTGCACCCACACCCTGTTTGGTAAAGGGCCTACTATCCCATTGCCAGTAGGCTGGCACACCCTTCCTGGTTGTTGCCTATTACCTTCTCCAGAGAGTGGAGGCCTGCCCATCCACGTCTGAGGCCTCTCCACCTGCTGGCACACTCTCCTGACACCAGTTGCCCCCCTCTGATCACCTGTGCCCACACTCCTATCACCGAATTACTCAGGTATATAAGCATGTCCAAGCCCTTTGAAATGTACATTGAAAAGGGTGGTGTTTATTGTTTGTAAATGGCACCCCAACAAAGCTGACTTAAAAACAAACAAAAAACAAATAAAAGGGGTACCTGGCTGGCTCAGTCCATAGGGCATGCGACTTGATCTTGTGGTTGTGAGTTCAAGCCCACATAGTGCATAGAGGCTACTTATCAACGCCCCCCCCCCCCCAAAAAAAAACTAAAACACATTTAAAAGAGAATTGCTAGGGCAGCCCCAGTGGCCCAGCAGTTTAGCGTCACCTTCAGCCTAGGGCGTGATAGAGACCCCAGATCAAGTCCCACGTTGGGGTCCCTGCGTGGAGCCTGCTTCTCCCCCTGCTTATGTCTCTGCCTCTCTCTCTCTCTCTCTCTGTCTCTCATGAATAAATAAGTAAAATCTTTAACCAAAAAAAAAAAAAAAAGAGAGAGAGAGAGAGAGAATTGCTAAAAGGAGATCAGAAAAAATAAAAAGAGATAGAACTTAATAGGAATTACATTTAGTGCTAAGCTTCCTGGCAGTCCAAACAGAAGAGAAGATGATTTGGGAAGGAAAAACTTTCTATTGCTGGATAAAAGGGAGGCTCTGATTTACCCAGTAGGAAAAGCTTTCTGAATCCCAAATAATTCACTGCTCTCCTCCCTCCAACTGCACATTTAAGAGAAAGTATTGGTCAGAATGTTTTAGAGAAAGTAGGTCTGCTCTCTAGATAATTCTAGAAGGAATTCCTTGGACTACTTTCTAAGGAGTAAGAAACATGATGGATATATTTGACTGCAGTTTTGCAGAAGGTGCAGAAATGCTTTCCAGGGCAGCCCCGGTGGCGCAGCGGTTTAGCGCCGCCTGCAGCCCAGGGTGTGATCCTGGGGACCGGGGATAGAGTCCCACATCGGGCTTCCTGCATGGAGCCTGCATCTCTCTCTGCCTGTGTCTCTGCCTCTCTCTCTCTCTCTGTGTCTCTCACGAATAAATAAATAAAGTCTTAAAAAAAAAAAAGGAATAACAAACTTTTAAAAAAAATGCTTTCCAATGGCCATGTTTCATATAGAGCAAGTATCAATAAAAGGTTAAGGAAATACCACTAAATTTTTACTTAGTGATGACATTTCTATGGGGTGTTAAAATAATATAGTCCAATGATCAGTTTATATACAGTGTTCTAATCTATACTATAAAGAGAATGCAGGGATCCCTGGGTGGCGCAGCGGTTTGGCGCCTGCCTTTGGCCCAGGGCGCGATCCTGGAGACCCGGGATCGAATCCCGCGTCGGGCTCCCGGTGCATGGAGCCTGCTTCTCCCTCTGCCTGTGTCTCTGCCTCTCTCTCTCTCTCTCTGTGACTATCATAAATAAATAAAAAATTAAAAAAAAAATAAAGAGAATGCAAATATGTCTTGTCTGTCCTTTAAGTGGTAATGGTAAAAAAAAAAAAAAAAGGTGTCTAAACATTACTCCTCTAGAGGCACCTGGATAGCTCAGTTGGAAGAATGTGCACCTCTTGATCTCGGGGTTGGGAGTTTGAATTCCATGATAAGTATAGAGGTTACTTAAAAATAAAACCTTAAAAAATATATTGCTCCTCTAGTGGGGCCATTGCAACTCTAGCCATCACCTAAGCCAAATTCATGCTCCTTGATTTCCTCTTCCCTCAGTTTAGTGTTCCAAAATTGAGGAAAATGTGACAGGTGACTTTAGGACATAAACAGCACTGATTCATGAGCTCTCTTTTTATACTTCTGATTACATCAAGGAAAACATCTCAGTGGGTGGGTGTGCATCAGCTAATACCTAGCACTTGTGAATTTCCTTTCCTTTTTTTTTTTTTTTTTTTTTAACAAAGGGAAGAGCAAAGTCTAGTTTGCTACCGGAATTTAATAACATCGGCTTTCATTGTATTTCTTTTTCTAGCTATTTACGGCAAATGTTCCCATTTATGGTGTTAATACAGTGTTTCACTTAAACATTTAAGCAAAAATGTGAGCTATTTAAAGAAAAATATTAAGCATCAGCTCACAAATGGCATCATGAAAAATGGAAGGAAGGTATATGCACATGACTCAGGGGAGGAGACAACCAGTGTTCACCAAACTTTTCCTGTGAAAGGCCAGAAATTAAATGTTTTAGGCTTTGTGGGCTACGTTCAGGGTATGCCCACCATGTGTTAGAGCTGAGCTGTCAGATGAGGTGGCCACTAGCCCTGTGTGGCTACTGAGCACTTGAAACATAGCTAGTGGGGGATCCCTGGTGGCTCAGCAGTTTGGTGCCTGACTTCGGCCCAGGGTGTGATTCTGGAGACCCGGGATCAAGTCCCACATCAGGCTCCCTGCATGGAGCCTGCTTCTCCCTCTGCCTGTGTCTCTGCCTCTTGCACTCTCTGTGTCTCTCATGAATAAATAAATAAAATCTTAGAAAGAAAGACTGAAAGAAAGAAAGAAAGAAAGAAAGAAAGAAAGAAAGAAAGAAAGCTAGTATGACTAAGGAACTAAAATTTTAATTTATTTTTATTTATTTTTAAGTGGGTAAGGCACTACACAGTGCAGCTCCAGCCCATCATTAAGGAAGTGTATATTCCATTCTAGGCTTAAAAGATAAATATCAATGGAAAGATAACTTCCCCTTCAACCTTCTTTTGACTTTCTCTGCCTCTACCAGTTCATCAAGAGTGCCAATAAATTACATTTTGATGGCAAGTCATTGTCATTATAATCAGAAATAAAGCAGGGATGACTTTTCTGACCATGATTATTAAACAGTATTTTCAATTTCCTTAAAAAATGGAATAACAAAATTAAATCCTAGGATAAAAACATGGAGGAAAAAGAGACAAATTGTGTTATGGTGGTATACCTAGAAAACCTAAAAAAAATTGGAAAGGTAACAAATAATAAGATAAATGTAATAAAATTTGTAATTTTTTTTCTACACACTAGCAACCAGTTAGAAATAGCAACAGAAAAAAATGTTGTGTTCACAATAGTAAAAAACACTGTGAAACACTTAAGCATAAAAAGTAAAACACTGGGCAGCCAGGGTGGCTCAGCAGTTTAGCGCCACCATCGGCTCAAGGTGTGATCCTGGAGTCCCGGGATCGAGTCCCACGTAGGGCTCCTTGCAGGGAGCTGGCTTCTCCCTCTGCCTATGTCTCTGCCTCTCTGTGTGTCTCTCGTGAATAAATAAATAAGATCTTAAAAAAAAAAGAGTTAAACACTAAGAAGGGTTCAGAAAAGGCAAACCTAAATATAAAGTATTTTCTCTATTTTGATAGATTCTGCTTAGCAGCTGCTCAGAACTGGGGATGGGAATGCAAGTGACTGCAAATGGGCTTGAGTTTTCTTTTTGGGGTGATGGAAATTTTCTAAAATTAAATTGCATGATTAAATTGCACAACTCTAAATAAACCATTGATCAGTGAATTGTATAAAGTGGGTGAATTTTACTGTATGTAAATTACTCCTCAATACAGCCACACACACACACACACACACACACACACACACACACAGAGTTAAGGAAGGCACAGATTCTTCTAGAGCTACTCAAAGTACATAAAATGGGATCTAAACAAATGAAACAAATATATTCCTAGATGGGAAAAGCTAATATAAAATTCTTCCAAAATTAATATATAAATGTAATACAATTCTTATTAGAGTTCTTTTTTTTTTTTTAATTTTTTATTTATTTATGATAGTCACAGAGAGAGAGAGAGAGGCAGAGGGAGAAGCAGGCTCCATGCACCGGGAGCCCGACGTGGGATTCGATCCCGGGTCTCCAGGATCACCCCCTGGGCCAAAGGCAGGCGCCAAACCGCTGGGCCACCCAGGGATCCCCTTATTAGAGTTCTTAATGCATTTATTTTGAAATAGATGATAATGGAATTGAGAAGAGTCAAGAAAATTATGAAAAGGAATACTATAGGTTATGGAAAGGACTGTCCTAGGAATATTAAAAGATGCTATATGCAATTACTATAATTAAATCTATGGTGCCAGCATATGACTAGACAAATAGATGAAAGGAACAGAATAAGGTGCTTGGTAGCAGATTTCAATTAAATCTAACAAAAGTGATACTTCAATTCAGTGGAGATGAAATGATTCACTTAATAGATGGGGCTGACATCACTGGCGATTTGTCTGGAGGAAAATTAAGTCAGCTCCCTACCTTACAACATATATTCAAATCCATAATCCATCTGGAATTTTTTTAAATGTAAAACATAAAGCAATAAAAATATTAGAAGCAAGCCCAGGAAACAGTGTGTACAATTTAGGAATGGGGGAGCCCTTTTAACTCAATCTGGAAATGCAGAAGCTATAAAAGAAGAGTCACTTTTCTGTCTTTATACACATCAAAAATTTTGGTAAAGTAAATGGTATCATAGAAATAGAAAAAGTCAATAGACAATAAATATCCTGAGAAAACATATGCAGTGCATAAGACAGCTATGAACTCCTATAAATTGATGGGAAAAATACAGCCAAGAAAAAGATGGGCTCAGGATATCACTAAGTGTTATACAGAAGAGCAAGTCGAAAGGACCAACAACATATGAAAAGATGTCCAACCTCTCCAGTGATCAAGAAGATGCAAATGAAAGTCATAATGAGGTGTCATTCCACATCCATCAAACTGGCAACAATTCCAGGGTGACATGTGACCTTTGGCAGGACTGGGGGTGTGGGAATAGTTGTGAGGGTGTTGCTAACGAATACATGAATTATCCAATGCTAAAAAAAAAAAAAAAATTAGCCAATGCTTTTAGAGAACAGTCTGAGAATTTCTCTATTAAAATTTTAAAAAGCTCTCTGACTTGGCAATTCCACTCCCAGGACTCTATGCATAGGAATAGAAGCAAGAGAAAGAAGGAGATGGGTATAGAGACCCACAGCAGCAACGTGGGTAGGACAAAACGCCACCAAAATCCTGCAAACAAACCGAATGCCCATCAATAGGGAATGGTACTATCTAAAGGAAAACTGTTCCTCTACCCACAACACTTCCAATGCTGACCACCAGGAGTTAGTGCAGACCCCCTCGGCTGGGGCTCAGTCCCACAAGACTGCTCCCACTGCAGATGCCAGTCACAAGGACCACGTTGTCACCTGTAATTCTGACGACCTGACTATAAATCAGGGGTTCCTGTGAACCCCTCCTCAAGTCTGATAATTTGTTAGAACAGTTCACAAAGCTCAGGGAAACTATTTATTACTACTGGAGACAAGTCAGGAACATCCAAATGGAAGAGATGCATGGGGGCCAGTAAGGACAGGGGACAAGAAGCTTCCATACCCTCCCCAGGCGCACCACCCTCCCAGCACTTTGCTGTGTTCACCAACCTGCAAGCTCTTCTAACACCTCTCTTTGGGGTTTTTATGGAGGTTCCATTACGGAGACATGATTGATTCAATAACTGCCCATTGGTGATTAACTCAAATCTCCAGCCCTTTTCTATCCCAGGAGGGATCGGGGATGGGGGCCCTCTTATCACCTGGCTGGTTCCCAAGGCAATCAGCATCTCATTAGCATAACTCAGGTTTCGGGAAGGGGGCTTTTTTTTTTTTTTTTTTTTTTTTATTTATGATAGTCACACAGAGAGAGAGAGAGAGAGGCAGAGACACAGGCAGAGGGAGAAGCAGGCTCCATGCACCGGGAGCCCGACGTGGGATTCGATCCCGGGTCTCCAGGATCACGCCCTGGGCCAAAGGCAGGCGCCAAACCGCTGCGCCACCCAGGGATCCCGGGAAGGGGGCTTATAATGAAACAAGATGCCCCTCTTACCCCTGTCACTCGGGAAATTACAAGGGTTTTAGGAGCTCTATGCCAGGAACTGGGGATGAAGACTGAATACAGATTTCTTATTATATCACAATATTGCATTATCCATGCCATAGAATATCATGCAATTCTTTAAAAGTCAGATCTATCTGCCTTAAAGCTTCTCCCAGGGGTGAGGTGCCTGGGTGGCTCAGTTGATTAAGCATTCGACTCCTGGTTTTGGCTCTTGGTTTCTGCTCAGGTCATGATCTCAGGGCTGTAGGATTGAAACCCTGAACCCTGAGTGGGCACAGTGGGGCTCTGTGCCCAGTGCAGAGTCTGCTTTTCCCTCTCCCTCCCCTTCTGTCCTTCCCCCTGCTGGAGCTCACCCTTGCCCAGCGAGCTCTCAAATAAATAAATAAATAAATAAATAAATAAATAAATAAATAAATTTTAAAAGCTTCTTCCAGGGGTGCCTGGTGGGCTCCGTCAGTAAAGCATGTGACTCTTGATCTTGGAGTTGTAAATTCAAGCTCCATGTTGGGTGGAGAGATTACTTAAAAATATAATCCTTACCAAAAAAACCAATAAAACTTCTTCTAAGTTGCAGTGATAAGAAAGACAGGTTGTAGAGAATATGTTTTACCAAAATGGTACTCCAATATACTTTTCCATGTCATCCACACACAGACATAATAGGATCTTATTCTGATAAAACGTATAAGGACAGAAAATATCCTTCTATCTTATTTATACACAATAATGTGTAGGAAGCAAAATATGGGTGAAAACATGCCTGTTTGTTTACACCGATTACCAGAGCGTGAGGAGGTGGCATTTAGTTGAAGAGCAGTGGGAAAGAGAGGGGAAAGTCTCTGTAACAAGAATTAGAAAGAGAAAAATGCAAAACAGGATGGATGAAGGGATGTGTGTGTGATGAAGATGGTCACCAAAATGTGAACGGTGGCTGTCTCCAGGTAGGGAGATTTCAGGTGACTTTTACTTTATTTCATTTACACTTAAATATTGTTTAAAATTTTCACAGTGAATATGCATTATTTATAAAGCCAGGGGAGGGGAAAGCAATAACATCATTTTCACTGGAGCAAAACCTATCTGAGCTTTAAGGCCAAGTCAAAGTCACTGATCCTTTGTCCTGTTGCCCTGCATTCTACAAAATGTGCTTTGTTTCTAAATCCTAGAAGCCACACTGCAAGGCTTCAGGACAAGAGGGCTCAGATAGGCTAGGCAGCTTGCCTGGCATCACACAGAGGATCAGCCAGTCTGGAAGGCAAGATCAGCACTCAGACTTAACTCCCATTCTCTTTCCTGCCTCTGCACTGTACTCTCACGATATGGGCTGTACTGGTCACAGGGTATTTACCTTCAGTCTGGCCAACCCTATGTGTCTGCCCCCCATGTCTGCCCCCCACCCCTGCCCCAGCTGTCCCTCACTGTCCTTGACTGCTGGAGGGGAGAGAACAGGGCATCACAGATGTATCTCCATGTGAACTACTGGACCCCTACCGGACACAGCCTTGTCAATGTTCACTACTGCTTAAGAGTTGAAAAACACAAACAGGGGAGCCCTGAGCTATGTTTTCTAGGCTCTTGAGGTTCTCTTCCCCCATAGAGTCTTTTACATGGGTCATATTACTCATTACTTTAAATTCTTTTTTTCTAGGGTGCCTGGGTGCCTCAGTGGTTTAGTGTCTGCCTTTGGCTCAGGTCGTGATCCCCAGTCCTGTATCCCGCATCGGGCTCCCCACAAGGAGCCTGCTTCTCCGTCTGCTTCTTTCTCTGTGTCTCTCATGAATAAATAAATAAAATCTTTAAATAAATTCTTTTTCTCTTTTTTAAGTAGGCTTCACGCTTGACATGGGGCTTGAACTGAGATCAAGAGTCGCATTCTCTGCCAACTGAGCCAGCCAGGCACCCCTACCTTAAATTCTTTTCTTTTTTAAAAAGATTTTATTTATTTATTCATGAGAGACAGAGAGAGAGAGGCAGAGACATAGGCCGAGAGAGAAGCAGGCTCCATGCAGGAGGCCTGATGTGGGACTCGATCCTGGGACTCTGGGATTATGCCCTGAGCCAAAGGCAGATGCTCAACTGCTAAGCCACCCAGGCGTCCCCTTACCTTAAATTCTTATACAAGAAAATACATGGATTACTCCAAGCTCACCATAAACTTAAAAGGAAAAACACAAACCTATTTACACAACTTAGCTGAGAACAAAGGATTCTACAACTGGGAGGAAAGAGGGCATTTTCTGTGCTATTTATTGGCTATTTGGAGCATGAAGGAAGGATGTGCACAAAAGGTCCATCGAAGAAAGGAGAAACGAGACATTTTTAACACAACTTTAAGAGAAGAAAAAGCATGCATTTCTACACACGGTTTTCTTAAACACAAGCACACTAAGCATAATATATTTTCAAACTTGTCATTGCATTGTCATTGGTTTTCATTAGGAAAGAAGAATCGCCGAGGGTGGTCTGGAAGCCCAGGGAACGGTCAGTCTGTGTAAACTCAGGCAGATAAAGACAGGGCCTCATTTTCCATCTCTGGGTCCCCTCTTTGTCACTCCCCTGAGCACACAGACCCCCCAGAGGGGAAGAGCCCGGAAGGGACAGAAGTGTGGGGGTAGGGATGGGCTCAGTTGCTCCTGACAACCTTCAGTCTGCCCCTCCCCCTGCTGCCCAAACCTCCTCCCTCTGACACCAGCCAGGCACATCCCCTCTACCTCCTAGGCCCCATCCTGTAGCTTCACACCCAACCTTGTGCCTGAAAGTTCTCTTCCTGCCCTAACACCTTATAAGAAAAGGCCTTTGATGTATCCTATGGCCTGATCATTCTCTCAGCCTCAGGGCGACATTAGCTATATTCTGACTGTCACTCAGGCAGATCCACAATTTGCAAGGCCTGGCCTCCCTCCACCCTCTTCTTCCCACAGTACTTAGCATGCCCCTGGCTAGGGGCAGAGGCACAGGCAATGTTAATCATCTTCCCCTTTAAGCATCTACTCAAATAATTCAACTTTTGGATTTTTATCTGCTCTAGACAGAAAGAGCTAGATGCTGCCAGAATTACCTATGCCTGCTCTTTCAAATCAGGGCCCAAAGAGTGTGGCATGAATGAGCCTGGGAACTCTCTGGAGCACTTTCTGGAGCACGTTGGTGGGGGTAAACATTTTAACAGCATGTAATTTCCAAAATTCTTTTTTTTGTTGTTTTTTGTTAAAGATTTTATTTATTTATTCATGAGAGACAGAGAGAGAAGCAGAGACATAGGCAGAGGGAGAGGCAGGCTCCATGCAGGGAGCCCGATGTGGGACTTGATCTCGGATCTCCAGGATCACACCCTGGAACGAAGGCAGGTGCCAAACTGCTGAGCCACCCAGGATGCCCCAATTTCCAAAATTCTTGATAGCTTCATGTCAACACACACAAAAAGGGTATATTGTGAATTAGAGTGTAGACACCACATTCATTCTTTTAAGATTTAAAAATGAGAACAGTCACTAAAGACTATACATGATTTTTTTTTTTTTTCTATACATGATTCCATTCATATGAAACATCTGGAACAGACAAGCCTGTAGAAAGTGGGTTAGTGGTTGTCAGGAGCTGGGGGTGGAGTGGTGGGGGGAGGCAGTAGGGGAGTGACTGCTGATGGGCAAGGGGTTTCTTCCTGGGGTGATGAAAATGTTCTAAGATTAGAGCATAGTGATAGGTATATAACTCTGTGAATACACAAAAACCACCACGTATCCTTTCCAGGGGTGAACTTTATGGTATGTAAATAACACCTCAATAAAGCTGTCAATTAGGCTTCAAAGATTTCCTACAAGCATCAGGGTGCTTCAGGCTAAGACCACAGGACAAGCTTCAAGAAGCAGTAATAGGGAAAAATGGAAATCCCAGGCTGGTCTGCAAGTCAAGAATCAGGTTCCCAGGAGGGCATTTAGAATACAGGGATCAAGACATGTTCCTCCTGTTCTGATCAGCAGCTGAAACTGAACTAGTGTAAACCAAGGAAGGTACCAAAGGCACAGAAGCCAGTTTCTGGAGGCCGATCTGTAGCCTGTGTCAGAGCTGTACCACACGGCATAAAGGGGGATGTGGCTTTCCAGAGCTGAGCACCAAAGGCATGGGATAGGCCAAGGGCAATGCAGGTGGCTGGCTTGGTGTGAGCATAAAAGGACACTCAGGTGACATGCCTCAAGCTCCCTCAGATTGTTAACAGAGTTCATTTCCTTCTGGTCATAGGCTTTCAGCTGAAGGCCACTCTCTGCTCTGAGAGGGCACCCAATTTCTTGCCAAGTGGGTTTCCCCAACACAGCCCCTTACTTCGTCAGGTGAACAAGGAGAGTCTCCACAGCAAGTATGCTAGCAAGACAGCATATTGTATCACATAGTTGTGGGAATGACATCATCACCTTTGCCATCTTCTATTGGTTAAACGCAAGTCACAGGAAAGGATTACACAAAGGTATGAGCCCCAGGAGTTGGGGATCCTGGCAAGGGACACAGGAAGAGTCTGTCTTCATGGTCCTTACAGAGAGAACATGCCCATGAGTAAGCAGAATATTAAGCAGAATTCTACAAGATGACTTGGGGGTTCCTTAACCTGTCATCTGAAACCAAAGAGGGCAAAAATCACCAGACACTTTCTCTGTACTAGTAACAGCTCACTGGAAGCTAAACTGTCCTGGAGGTTGCTCCCTTTATGAAATGATAAAATGCTTGTAGAAAGTTCTTTGCTCTCATGTCCTATGATGCCACCTGGCCCAGTGCAGTTCAACAGCACCTGTCCCATAAAGGAAGGGATGGAAGAATGAGCCCTTGCACACATTATGGTGGGGGGTTCGTGAGGCCGAGTTAGTGCTTCTCATCTTCTGTATCCTAAGATTTACACCAAATTTTCCTGAATAAAAATATTAGAAATTCTACTTGTTGATTACAGGAATGGGTCATCTTTACTTCTGGTCCCAGCACCTTTCTTTTTTTGAATGGGTTACACATTCCTGTCTCTTCAGTGGCTCAAAACCCCTATTCTGCATGCTTGTGTCTTATTTTGGAGGGGTCCTCCAAGTGGGGGCCCATTTGAGAACAGAAGTCATGGGCATGGTGCCAAGAATTAAACCCTTCTCAAGTTTTCTTGAGTCCCTAACAGGGTGAGCCAGAGCCAGTGAGGGCTGCCAAATTAGTGTTATTATTGTTGGTGAGTGGGTAAAATGTATACATGACAAACATTTAAGTCATATAAATAGTCTTCTCTAGAGATCAGCACCTCATAGGTTTTGCTGTATTTCTTTGCATGGACAGTCTTATGTATATTTAAGCATATGTTTATCTATTTTGTATTGCACAAAAAAGCACGCTTTAAAGATTGCTCTGCCTTTCTTTCTTTCCATTGCGATATAAATTGGAAGTTGTTATATATCAGAACAGAAACATCCGCCTTATTTTTTAATGGCTGCATAATATTTCTTGGTCAAGATGTATCAGAATGGATGCCTGGGTGGGCTCAGCAGTTGAGCGTCTGCCTTTGGCTAAGGGCATGATCCCAGGGTCCTAGGATCGAGTCCCACATCAGGCTCCCTGCGAGGAGTCTGCTTCTCCCTCTGTCTGTGTCTCTGCCTCTCTCTCTGTGTGTCTCTCATGAATAGATAAAATCTTTAGAAAAAAAAAAAGATGTATCAGAATGTACTGAACTAGCTCTCGAATGACAGGAATTTAGGTTTGGTCTAATTTTTTGCTAGTTTAAATAATGCTGCAATAATGGCCATTTGTATTTTTCATTGTGCACATATGCTTGCAGATCTTTAGGATAAATTCGTAGAGGTGGTATTGCTGTGTGAAAGGATGTGTGCAGTTTTAATTTTGATAGGTAGTGGCCAACTGCAGTCTGCAGGTTTCTACTGGTAAAACATCGTGACACTCCCAGCAGAGACACAGCATGACTGTCACAGAACATCAAAGTGGTGGGATAACATCTAGTCTACATTTCCTCATCATACAGAGGGAACGAAACCATTTTGACCGAATCTCTTATGTGATCTCTATTACCTCTGCACCAGCGATCATATTGTCCAGCCCATTCATTTGACAATCATATACCTTTGAGCATATTTTTACATATCTTTACAGATCTCAAAGCACCTAACTTAGCACCTAGAGAACACCATTAGCTCTGCTTACTGAGTGCTTACCATGCACCCACCAGGCTCCATGCATGTATGCCACTAGTCCTCCTCACAAACATTCTTTTGAATCACAAGAAAATCAAGGCTTGGAGAGATTGACTTTGCCCGAGGTCTCTTACCCCTAGAAAGTAGCAGAGTCAGAATTCAAATCCACCTCTCTCCCATGAGCAAGCTCTCTAGGAAATTGCTCTGTGCCTTACAGGCACTCAGGAAATATGGGATGTTCAAGCTTATTTCTAATAACACCTCGGTGCAAGTCGAGTCCAGTTATTGCATGGTTATTAAACCTCTCACTTGCCAGGCTGCTCCAACATCCATCCTGGCGACTTGCATTCTATTCCCAAATATTTAGAACTTAACTAACTACTGAGTGTTCCTGATAACTTTGTGATCCCTCCACAATTTGGAGACCATTTCATGTCTTTTAAATGGCCAACTTTGGGTGCTACTTGCTATTAAGAAATAGTACAGTTTTACAGAATTGATAAAAATTGACTTTACTTGGGGTACTCTGCCTTCCAACTATTACTGCAGTCCTGTTTTTGATGACCAATCATCTCAGACCATTTTATACCTACATTTACACAAATTCTTTGATGACCACCTTGCAAGACTCATTAGAAAACCACAGGGAACTTTGTGAAGTTGGTCCGTAAGTCAAGGAATTAACATACATTTATGCATTTGTCTTTATGTGCAAACTATCAGCTATTATGATTAAAATTGTATTATGATAAAATTGTACACCAAAAACTCATTTTAAGGGAATCTCAATTCTCAAAAACATATTACCAGCTGGGTGGTAAAATCAAGTATGTGATTTCACAAAGATGTGAATAGTATTTAAAATAATTGAAAAGAGGGGCACCTGGGTAGCTCAGTTGGTTGGGTGTCTGCTTTCAGCTCAGGTCATGATCCCAGGGTCCTGGGATGGAGCCTCGTGTAGGACTCCTGGCTCAGTGGGGAGCTTAGTTCTCTCTCTCCCCAACCCTCTACTTGTGCTCTCTCTTGCTATCTCTCTCAAATAAATACAATCTTAAAAAAAAAAAAAAAAAGAATTGGATGCATTCTAAGTATTCATCTATAAGTAAATGTTTAAATATAACAGTGTAGGGCAACCCTGGTGGCACAGTGGTTTAGCGCCGCCTGCAGCCCGGGGTGTGATCCTGGAGACCCGGGATCGAGTCCCACATCTGGCTTCCTGCCTGGAGCCTGGTTCTTCCTCTGCCTGTGTCTCTGCCTCTCTCTCTCTCTGAATAAATAAATCTTTAAAATAAATAAATAAACAGTGTACCTTCTAATGGAATGGTAGGTAGCCATTTAAAAGTTTACGTTTCTAAAATAAAATAAAATAAAAGTTTATGTTTCTAAATTAGGTAGGGACATAAAAATCTTTTTTTAATGTCAAATGAGAAAACAGAATATGAAATAATATGCATGTTGTAGTTACAGCTCTGTAAAAATTATGTGAGCATTATGGACAAAGGCTTGATGGAACAAGCAATCATTACATTAGCTGTATCAGTGAAACAGTCTATAGGTGCTTTGTAATTGATTAAATATTGGAATATTATACATTTTATTAAATATTTTACTTATTTATTTACTTGACACACAGAAAGAGAGAGCACAAGCAGAGGGAGTGGCAGGTAGAGGGAGAGGGAAAAGCAGGCTCCCCACTGGGCAGAAAGTCCAATGTGGGGACTCCATCCCAGGACCCTGGGATCATGACCTGAGCCAAAGACAGACACCTAACTGACTGAGCCACCCAGGCGCCCCGGAATATTATACATTTTAGTTGTACAAATTAAGTCCTACATTATATCTAAGTGCTTTAAGGGATACAGAGTCCAAGCAGTAAACCCAGGTTTTAAAGAAATGATAAATCTTATCTCGATCACTTGCTTGTATGAGGACTTTGACAAACATGGCAGGCAACGTGACAGAAAGAAGTCTTTCTTAGGAAGAACTGGGGCTCTGAATGAGTCCCCTCTATGGAAAAACCTGCAGAGTTAGGAATTCATGTTCTGTGGGTGGCCCAGGTTTCATTGCCATCGTCCTGTCATCATCACATCTACACTGCTGCCCTTGATCTACAAGGGCCATGTTTTCTGCTGCCATCTCTCTGCCAACAATGAAGACCAGCAGTGAGATGGGTTTGCCTTATATCCACAATCTGAAGGCTACCGCTCTATCTTTGTGCCTCGTCTATCCTGGTTTTCAGTAGTTGCAGAGGCTTTTTTCCATTATAATCCAGTTGTAAAAATCATGTCCATTTTAAATCTTTTTAGAAACCTGCAAAAAAAAAAAAAAAAAAAAAAAAGGATCTATGCTATAATTCTAATTCCCAAATAACAAGTCTGAACTCTGTGATTCCAAGCCGCCACATTTTAAGGGATTTCTTAAACCACCGAAATTACACAATTTAAAATTGCTATTTGACTTGATATAAGAAATGCAAAATAGTTATCAGAAGAAAAAATACTTGTTAATCTTGTTCAAGGCTGATAAGACATCTCCGGAATGATCTTTGGACCCATTTTGCAATTATAATCTGATTCTCATCTTTTCCTTAAGGAACAGGAGTAAGGAAATTGCTGTGGCAAGACTAAGGCTGAACCACAACCATTAGCTTAAAAAGGTGCACTTGAGCTACTGTGGAATGAGACACAGCTTCAAGTTCTATTTTTTGCTGAAGAATAAGAATTGGAAACCAAACTCTGATCAAGCCACATTATGCCAGCCTCTCGGGTTTCTAAAAATAGTTTAATCACAGCAGTGCATCCCTCAAAGTGTTTTTAAAAAAAATCTTTAAAAAAATGTTTTAAAATCACCATTAATCTTGCTATTTGGCACAGTCTCCTAAAAAATAACATATGCAAACCCTTGACCCAGCAATTCTACTCCTAAGGATATACCCAACAGAAACACACATGTTTACGAACAAAATATGTACTAGAATATTCACAATAGCACTATTCATGATAACCCCAAACTGGAAACCACCCAAATACCCATTAACAATATAATGGGAAGGGGTGCCTGGGTGGCTTAGCCAGTTAAGCGGCTGCCTTTGGCTCAGGTAATTTTCTCGGGGTCCTGGGATTAAGACCCACATTGGGCTTCCTGCTCAGGGGGGAGCCGGCTTCTCCCTCTCCCTTCATCCTTCCCCACTGCTTGTTCTCTCTTTCTGTCTCTAATAAATAAACAAAATCTTCAAAAAAAAAAAAAGCAACATAATGGATAAATAAACATGGTACATTTATAGGATAGACTGATACATAGCAATGAAAATTAGCAAATGAAATCCAAGAGCAAGCAATGAAAATTAGCAAATGAAATCCAAGAGCAAGCAATGAAAATTAGCAAATGAAATCCAAGAGCAATGAGCAAAAGAAGCCACTCATTAAAGAGTATCCACCATAATGATTCCACCTGTGAAAAGCTGAAAAACAGGCATGGCTTATCTATACTCTTAAGAAGTCATGATGGTGGTTAGTGACGCAGGAGGAAGAGTGACTAGAAGGGGACTTATGGGGGGTGGGGGGCTGTGAGGGGGCACCTGGGTGGGTGGTGTGTGCGACTCTTGATCTCAGGGTTGTAAATTCGAGGTTCATGGTGAGTGTAGAGATTATTTTAAAAAGTGTGTGTGTGTGGGAGGTGCCTGGGTGGCTCATTTGGCAAAGCATCTGCCTTTGGCTCAGGTCATGATCTCAGGATCCTGGGATGGAGCCCCACGTCAGGCTCGCTGCTCAATAGTGAGCCTGCTTCTCCCTCTCCTCCCCACTCATGCTCTCCTATCTCTGTCTCTCTCTCTCTTAAATAAATAAAATCTGAAACAAAAAACAAAAAAACTCTTTAAAAAAAGGGGGTAAGGGGAAGACTTGGGGGTACTGCTAATATATTTCTTCATCTGGTGTTGATTACATGGACATGTTTAGTTTGCAAAAATTCATTAAACCATACACGTATAATTTGTATATTTTCTGTATTTCTGTTATATTTCACTGAAGAATTTAAAAATAAAAAATTTTAAAAATACACTCTCACCTACCCCACCCTCCAAAAATCACCATCTTATGCATATGTATTGCCCACACACTTGGCAATAGGGCAAGCTTAGAACAATCCAAGTAACTTCAATAAAGTCGAGCTTCACATGCATTGGAAACAGACCTTAAAAAACATTTAATGAAAAAATTGGGAGGCTGTGTTTGAATTTTATAACAGAATGAACCTATCAATCCACAAAGACAGAAATCTGAATGAAACCATAAAAATGAGAAAGGAGAGAGCTTCTCTGTCAATAGTGGGTCATGCATGCTCTGCAGAGAGACAAAGGCAAGAACAGGACCAGACAAAAGCTGGAAGAATAAAGACCCAAAGCCTGAGAAACTAGAGTGAGCCCATGGTGGATTTGAAATCAACAAAGGGGCTGCCTGTCAATGGACACGGAAATGACACGAAGATGGTGTGGCCGAGTACTGGGCACTGCTGATGTGTGGGAGACACAAGGAGCTGCGGCAGTAACAGACCCAAAAATTTTTGCTGAGCCAATGAAAATGGATAGGTGTTGGGGTTGGGGAGTGACAGCACTCAATGCAGAACGCAGATACTCTTCTTTTTCCCAGAGAATCTAGTCATTCATAAAACCTCAACTGCACTTGAGCCAAATGATTTTAAAATTTAAATGGGGAGCCAGAGGTCTCAATGGTTGGAAGATCCTGAAAAATATCATCGAAATCATTCAGTCATTCTTTCAATATTATTTTTTTAAGATTTTTTAATTATTCATTTGAGAGAGAGGAAGAACAGCAGAGGGAGAGGAAGAAGCAGACTCCCCACAGAGCGGGAGCCCCATGCGGGGCTTGATCCCAGAACTCGGAAATCATGACCTGAGCTGAAGACAGATGCTTGCTTAACCAACTGAGCCACCCAGTCTGTATTCTTTCAATATTATTGACTGCTTACTTAACTCTGAGCAGTATTTCATCCTGGAAGTTACATGGATGAAAAAAGAGGTCTAAAATTTGAAACAAGGTGAGGAGAACCATTTTGTAATGGACTAGCCCATTGATAAATTCTTTAGTTTACTGTCAACTTTACATCCACCAGGGAAGGTTCTTACTTTGGTGTAGTGTTCCAAAGCATGGACTCTGTGATAGTACCTTTTTTTATGTCAACTTGGCTAGGCTATCATACCTAGTTATTCAAACACTCACCTATAGATGTTGCTGAGAAGGTATTTTGTAGATGAGGTTAACATCTACAATCAGTTGGCTTTAATTAAAGGAGCTTTTCCTTCCTAATATGCGTGGGCCTCATACAATCAGTTGAAAGGCCTTAAGAGAAAAACTGAGGTTTCCCCAAGGAAGAAAAAATTCTGCTTTAAGACCTCAATAATCAGGAGTGCCTGGGTGGCTCAGTTGGTTAACTGTCTGACTCTTGATTTCAGCTCAGGTCATGATCTCAGGGTCAGGAGATCAAGCCCCATGGTGGGCTTTGTACTGACCATGGAGCACACTTAAGATTCTCTTTTTCCATCTGACCCGCCCCCCTTCTCTCTCTCTTTAAAAAAAAAAAAAGACACCTCAACATCAGCTCCTGGCTGAGAGTTCCAGCCTGTTGGCTTACCCTATACATATTAGATTTGCTAGACTCCACAATCACATAAGCCAATCCTAATCGGTTGTTTCCCTGGAGAATCCCAACTTATACAGACTACACAGACTCCTTGGGTTTGAAACTTGGCTCTGCCATGTATCTAACTGGGTCATTTCTATACCTCTGTTATTTCAACTGTAAACTTGGGATAATAACAGTACTTAACTCATAGGAACTAGAACAACCCCTAGCACCGAGTAAATGCTTTGAAAGTGTTTGTTAAATACATAATTCTGTGGTGCCAAGTTCATTTCTTAGCTGAAAAACCTGAGATATTTTTATTTCCAACAAGCTGCCATCAACCAAACATGATCGCTCTTCCTCATACCAAGATCAGAACAACCTCGGAGCAGCAGCACCTCACCAGTTACAGGTGTTTAGTTGTTCTTTTAGATGGTATAGGAGCAGGTGAGATGCCAGGCCAGTTCCACACATGGTGATGATTTGGCAAAGCTGGTATCAGAGCTCTTCTGGAACATTCTTAACTACAAGTTCTCAGCTGCTGACTACAGCTGTGCTTCAAGAGACTCAGACTCAGCACAGAGCTATTCCTACTATTTGCAAGGGTGGGAGTTCATAAAGGGGGTCCTAATCGTTTTTTCTGTTCCCACGGTTGATACTGCACAGCAGCCTGCCCTGGCCCCTGGCAATTAAATATTAAATGAAGAAAAGAAATTCACAAAAAAAGGGGGCACCTGGCTGGCTCAGTCAGTAGAGCATGCAACTCTTGATCTCAGGGTTGTGAGCTAAGCCTGACATTGGGCACAGAGATGACTTAAAAAAGAAAATCAGAAAAAAAGAGAAAGATTAAATGGGGAATCAAAATGTTTTTGTGGGCCTATTCTGGGGGAGATTGTGACAACAGTGATAACCAACATTTGTTGAGCACTTACTAGGTGCCAGGCACTACTCTCAATACTATTTAAACATTGTATAGATGAAAAAACTGAGTCCTCAAGAGAAAAGTAATTCAACTAAGGATAGGCAGAGTAGCAGAGTGGGGATCTGACACCTGGCTTTCTGGCTTAGGTGCAGGCTCTCCCTCCTGGGAACACTGCCTTTGAGTCTGGATTGGGAAGAGGGGGTCCAGGCAGGCGCACGAGAACAAGCATCAAACTAGGCTATGACTGATAGGAGGGCACAAGGGGAGCGCCTCGGTGGCTCAGGCCCTTAACCGCCTGACTTCAGGTCAGGCCATGATCTCAGGGTCCTGGGGTCGAGCCCTGCTTAGGGGCTCTGCACTCAGTAGGAAGTCTGCTCCTCCCTCTCCCTTTGCCCTTCCCCTCGCCCACTCTGGCTCACACTTTCTCTCTCTCAAATAAATAAATAAAATATTTTTTTAAAAAATGGAGGGTCCGAGGGCTCAGAGGATTCTACAGTGAAGTGTATTTAAGTTAAACAAGTTTCAAAGGCTGAAATAGAAGCCATCATAAACAATATTCCTTTTTTTATAAACAATATTCCTTCATGAATTTCTTTTGTTAGAGTATATAATGTGTCCACTTTATACAATAATACCAAATTTCATTGAAGATTTCTACCTTAGTGTTTGAACCTTTCTTTCATCTTCATATAAAAAATTTAAGGCAAGGGCACCTGGGTGGCTCAGTCAGTTGAGTGTCTGACTCTTGGTTTCTGCTCAGGTCATGACCTCAGGGTCCTGAGAGTCAGCCACTTACTGGCACTCCACTCTCAGTGGGGAGCTGACTTGAAGATTCCTTCCCTCTGCCCCTCCCCCCACTCATGCTCAAGCTGGCTCTCCCTCTCTCTCCCTGAAATAAATCAATCCTTAAAAAAAAATTTTTAAGGCAAAGTGATCCTGAAATTATTTCTCATTTATTCACTAGCAGTGCAATGAAATCAAATATGTTACTTATTATTCTCATTTGATTTCATATTACATCAACTTCTTCCTACAGGTTTTCACAAGGACAAAGATTTTCTGTATTGTTCTCCTACAGGATCCAGTGAACTAAGTCTTAGAGGACTTTTCTGAAATTTTTTTCTTATAGCTCAGGAAATAAGAAAGGACAGGATCAGATTCTATCAGAATTTGGTTAATTTTTATACCAGCAAGATAGAGAAGATCTTAGATTTTTTAAGTAATCTCTATACCCCAAGCAGGGCTTGAATTTACCACCCTGAGATCAAGAGTCACATGTGCTACTGACTGAGCCAGCCAGACACCCTGGGGTCTTAGATATTGTTTTCTAGTAATACCAACTTCTCTGGCTCTGTGTAATTATCTAAATCCTAATTGACTTCAGTGATGTGTTCAGTTATGATGGCCACTGGCCTACAATTCCCTAGAGCTAATGCAGGATCATGCTGAATCCTGGATGAGAGGAGCTGTTACCAACGAGGGAAATTTTCCAGAGAGGCATGGCTGGAGGACAGAGGTGTGTACACTAAGTCTCCAAACTTAACTTTGATCAATTGTGTACTCTTGTCTTGCTGTGTAACTGTTCCCACAGGTGGAAATACACAGTGCATTGAGCATATTGAAACTATGGTGGCTTACATCTCCATCTGGGAGAGGCTATGCCGAAAATAGCTAGGTCTTCATGGCCTATGAGCACCTTGTATATACCTAGCTGAGGTCCTCAAGGTCAAGGAGACGAGAATTAAGAATGGCACCCCAGAATTCTGGGACTCAGCTGCCTCTCCCTTCTGGGCCCCGTCTCTCAGACATTTTCTTTTCTTTTCTTTTCTTTTTTTAAAAAACATTTATTTATTCATGAGAAACACAGGAAGAGAGAGAGAGGCAGAGACACAGGCAGAGGGAGAAGCAGGTTCCATGCAGGGAGCTTGATGTGGGACTTGATCCCAGGACTCCAGGATCATACCTTGGGCCGAAGGCAGGCGCTAAACCGCTGAGCTACCCAGGGATCCCCCTCTCAGACATTTTCATAGGAGATAGGAGGGGGATGCTGCTTTCTCTCCATCTTCCCTTTAGAAATGGGCTGATCATACTGGTATTCCTCATCTCTGGACTCCCCAGGAGGAAAATACTAGTATGGATGTTCACACAGCGCTTGGTAGCATTATACCCTTAAACAAATCCATAAAATTCTTTCAAAAAGAATAAACCAATAAAACATTCCCTCCTGAAACTTTTCCCTTGGGATAATGATGTGAAAACACATTTCCTACTGAAGCTTTTTCATAAGAAAAAAACCTTCATGTCAGATTTTAGGTTTTCTAATATTGAGATTCCTGGTTTTCATCTACTCCAGAGATAGATAGGTCTATTCGCTTAGCTTAAAACATCCAGTGAACAACATTCCAGCTAATCCTTTCAGACCAGTTTTGTAAATTCTGAGAGGCACCACCTCAAAACACCATCCTTGAAAAGCAGTAAGATACAGTCTACTGCTGTTTTCCTGTGGCCGCTCAGTATACTCCAGATAGGAGGCCTTCAGGTTGGCAACTATCAAATGTTCTGGACAAGAGCCAACAGTGACATCACAGCCTTATGCATCAACCTGGTTAAGAAAGAAAATCCTGGGGTTTCACGACAGAGCCAAAGGCTCGTCAGTTAACTTAATGGCAAATATAAGTCTCAATGATTAGTCCTATGATGCTCTCTTTTATCCTTGCTTCCTTCACTCTTGGAATAAAAATGCTTCTGCCTTGCCCTCCCTTCCCACCTTTTTATTAAATGAATGACAATTTAAAAGTATAAACCCTATGCTTAAGAGTCACCTTTAATATAAGCTAAACAATGATCAAGGGAAATCTCTAAAACAGAATTTTAGGATTGGGCAGTCCTTTCACATGTCAAGATGCTGCAGCCTGACATGAAAGATGCTTACACCGCCAGCAAGACTATGAGTGCATGGAAAGCTGTGTTGAATCCTTGTTTTGTGTTTCCATTTCTGTTCATCTGCTTTCCCATGGGCAAGCAGCCACCTCCTATCACAGAGCCATCCCCATCTTAGGTCAGCAGGCAATATGGGCAAAATATGCAAAAGGATGGACACACTGGTTTGGGTGTGGTCACTGGCAATGGGAAGCTTTGGTCCCCTGGCTGCAGGCTCTAAAAGCCAGGAGCCGCACCCTTGGCGGGTAATCAATCTCCAAAACCACTTCTCCCGATTTCACCGCAATCCCCACCAACCCTGACTGCTCCCTCTGTGAATAAACAGCAGACCTTAGACGTGGCCGGCCTCAGCAGACAAAGCCAACCGCCCGAGGGAACTCGCCCTGCACGGAGGCAATCACCAGGTCGCCGCGGGGCCACCACGCCGTCTGGGCTGCTGGTCAACAGCAGGAGGCAGGAGGCGACGCGGAGGCCAGCAGGCATCAAAGCCGGTGGCGGCGGCTTCCTGCCCGACCCACAGTCTGGGGGGACGCGCGACTCACACCAGGGAATTAATGCAGGGGTTGGTGCTCCAAGATAAACCCCCAAAGACGAGGGCTTGCCCAGAGATTTCTACGGGAGCATTTTCTGCACCAGAAAACTGCACACTTGAGTTCGGGGGAGGGGGGGCCTAGTGCGGGATCCGGAGGATACCAGGGGCGGCTATTGTTCTCCAGGTCTCTCGGGCGGGAGACGTCCCCCATCCCGCCTCCCAGCCAGCATCTGCCACTGGACCAAGCCTTTCAGCCCCGAGAAGAAAAGGGTGTGCCTGCGGCGCTGCGGATTATCGCAAAACCTGAAGCGAGTCCCCACGGGCTGTGTCAGGCCGGGAGACAAAGCTCCTGGTGGGGACAGCTCAGCCCCGTCTCGGATCCGCCATCCTGGGTCTGTCGCCTGTCCAAGGGCCACGCCCAGCTGGCCACCTGGACCGCCAGGCTGCACGCCTGGAGCTTAGGGTCTTCAGGCCCGGGACTCGCCTCCCAGCCGCCCGCGCCTCCTCCCTCCCCCGGGAGACCTCCCTCCCCAGAGGGACCCTCCCCCTGCCCGCGCGGATCTCCTCCCCCCAGGCGTCTACCCTCCGCAAACCCCGGCGGTCTCCACCCTCCAGCATCTCTCCTCCCATCCCATCCTCATTCTTCATCAGCCCCAGACTCGCCCCGCCTCGCGCCACCTGCACCGCACTCCTTCCCTCCCTCTTCAGGCCCGCCCCCCGCCCCCTCTCTTTGCTCCTCAAACCCTGGTCTCCACTTGCCTCTCTCCCCGGACCCGGTCCACCTGTCCCCACCCAGCTTTCCCATCTCCCCATCTTTGCTCAGACTGAGGCCTGGCGTCCGCCTCTCCCCGTCCCAGCTTCTGTCTGGCTCCGGCTCTTGCCCCTCCCCGGCCTGGGGCGTCGATGTCGGTCGCCCGCCAAGACCGCTGCTGCGGGGAGAGCTCCCGCACTGGGCTCCAGCGAAGGCACCCGGCGAAGGCACCCGGCGAAGGCACCCAGCTCGGCGCTCGCTCTGGGCCGGGCAGCCACAGGCGGCCTTTGTGGTTCGGGCAGGTGCCTCGGAGGCAGCAGGCGAATTGTCCTTAGGCACCGCCGCGTTGGCCAGACGGGTGGAACGGGCCGTCGGGTCCGGTCCAGGCTGGGCAAATCCCAACCCGGAGGCGAAATGGACGCAGGGTGTGTGCACCGGTGGTAGCGGGGGGCCACGGGCAGCGACCATCCAGGGATTCGGGCAGGACGGGCCCGTAGCCAGAGAAGCCCCCGCCCAGGCTTCCAGCCATTCAGTGCACCTCGACGAGCGAGGCTGGGCGCCTACTGTGTGCTAAGAGTGAAAGCCCTTCAACCAAGCCGTCTTCTCACCCCAGTTCTTTGCAATCCCACGAGCACGCTCGAAACGCCTACTATGAGCAAGGCACTGCACGGAGCTCTGTGGGCGTACAAAGAGGGCCCGATCTCGACCCCAGGTTAGCCCCGATGGCCGCCCCAATCCCAAACCACACCTCCCGCCGCGTCCCCTGAGGCCGGGTCCCTGGGTGCACCCCTATCCCTGCCCTTTTGTGCGCCTCCCAGAGAAACGGAGGCCGTGAGAAGGATGTCCCAGCCCGGGGAAAATGAGCCCACCGCCCGCCCCGCCATCACGCACTCCTCCGGGATGCTGCGGCTGCGAGGGTCCGTCGGTCGGTCCGTCTCTCCTCGGTCTCGCCGCGGCGCGGGAGCTGCGGGTGCTCAGGGCGGCGGCGGCTGCACGCGCGCTCGCTCGATCGCCGCCTTGGAGCGCGCGGCGCTGGAGTCGGAAGCCGGGAGCTGGGGAGGGGACGTGGGTGGGGGCTGGAGGCGGCCTCGGCCAATCACCGACCCGACGCCTCCTCTCCAGCGCTCCCCACCTCGCGCTAGCAGGTTAGGGGGAGGCGGGCACAGGCGGCGCCCCGCATCTTCGCCGCCGCGCGCGGCCGCCGCCTTGGGACTACAACTCCCGACAGGCCCTGCTGCAGGGCCGGGGTCCGAGAGGGGAAGGAGAGTGAGGCCCGAGAACCCGCCGACCCCCCTCGCGCCCTGCTCCGCGTGCCTTTGGGTTTCCATGGTGACCCACGGCCCTTCACAAAGCCCCGGCGCTGAGACGCGCTGATGCACGAGTCCCCTGGGAGGGCTCTGGGGCGGGTCCCGAAGACACAGCACCTCCCCTCCCCCTGCACGACCCCACCCGAGGGGCTGAAACAATGCCCCGGCCGCCTCACCCGGTGGCTGCCGGGCCTGCCCTTTGCCGCCGGCTTCCCTCCCGGACCCAGTACGACGCCTTCGAAGCGGGCGCTCGGCGAGGTCGCACGCTGGAGCGGGCGGGGTGGGCGTTAGAGAAAAATATCCTCACGTAGGTACAGTACACAGTGGACGGCCACTCAGGGCCAACCAAGTTCGCATCTGCCCCCGCCGGGGACTCGAACCCCGGGTTCATTCTCTGGGCTGCTCTGAGCTAGAGCTGCTCCATCCAGAGCTCTCAGGTCCAGCCACCTGTCCTGTTTCTGACACCTTCTTTCAGGACATAGTGAAGTGTTTGGAAATGTTTTATGACTCAATTTACACTCACCTTTTTTTCTTCACGTTTTAAACATAAATTAACTAAATCAACAAATCTAGAAAAGGAGAGGGAGGATTATCAGGCCTTAGTACCACCTCCCTAAACCCCTCTTAAGCCTTTACTGTAATCTTTTATGTAGTTGTAATAATAGCTTAGCTGTGATTTAGTAATTTGCTTCTTTTCACTTAATGTCACTTCAAAGCCGTTTCTATTGATTAAAATGCACCAATGAGTTCTCACCTCCAACCCCATCCAGAGTCCCTCCCGGGAACCCCAATGGGTTACTGCAGAAACCGTCTCCTCCCAGCTTGAGAGACGAGGTGAAGTTGAGGGAGTTCCCAGCCACCTTGCGTGCGCAGCCACAGCCAGAGAGGTAGTTCACACCTCTCTACAAGTTATTTTCAACCAAAATGGTGCTTTACTTCTCCGGAGGATGCCCCACTCCTCTTCTCCACAAAACCCACAGGGGCGGCATGGTGGCAGAGCCTGCAAAGTGAGGTGTCTACGGACCACTTTCACTGCCATCCTTTGCCAAGGGCTCAGGGCCTGGAGCAGGCCAGGCTGGCATTTGGGGAGTGCCCTGCTGGGTTATTCACACTGAGTCTGCTTCTCCAAGGAGGAAGGTTTACTATTCAGCCCCCTGCCCCACACATCCTGAGTTTATGAAAGGAGCCCCCAGATGAACCTAGGGCCTACACCAAAGCATCCCTAATCCAGGGAGCCCAGGATGTGGCTGTGAAAACTTGGAGAGAGGGGCTTGTCCTCCCACTGCTTCAGTTTAGGGCACTGCCCTAGGGATTCACAGGCTGGCCAGGCTCTGCAGGGACCTAGGGATTTAGGCAAAATGGATTGAGCCTCAGGGAGGTGGAGTGAAGCCGCCCTCCTTACAGGCTGTCAATAGCTGGATCCCTTGGAAGCTGCACTTTTTGCCTCGGGGGAGGGAGTCCTCTAGTGGAGGAAACGTTTTTTGCAACATTTAATGGACCTCAAATTTGGACTCCCTCCTTTGCTCTTCCTGGACCTAACTTCCCTTGTAAGAGAAAGAGCAGCCTTGAGGTCATCTGTCTGCTAGGAACATTGTTGAACGTCTCATCTAAACCTGAGGCGGTAAATGTCCCCAGTATTTGATTTTAGCTTTATTTGCTTACTTTCAATCTAGGTTATCTCTCCTGGAAAATAGAAAGGGCATAGGTCTTGGAGTCATACATCCCTAGGTTGAAATTGTTGCTATACTTTCTGGATAATTGACCTTGGGAAAGTTACTTATGTCATCTGAACTTTAGCTCCCTACATAACTAGAGGATCATAGCACGTTTTTTATTTTTTTTATTTTTATTTTTTTTAAAGATTTTATTTATTTATTCATGAGAGACACACACACATAGAGAGAGAGAGAGACAGGCAGAGACATAGGCAGAGGGAGAAGCAGGCCCCATTCAGGGAGCCTGACGTGGGACTCGATCCCAGGTCTCCAGGATCACGTCCTGGGCTGAAGGCGGTGCTAAACCGCTGAGCCACCCGGGCTGCCCCATAGCACATTTTTTTAAAACTGCCATGATGATTGCATAAGGAAATACATATAAAGGGCATAGCACACACACACACACACACACACACAGACACACACACACACAAAGGGCATAGCACACTGCCTGGCATATAGCACACACTCAACAAATGTAGCTATAATCATTCATTTATTCAATAACAAATGGTTATGGAATAGTGTGAGGAATATAAAAATATGACATTGCTGGGACACCTGGGTGGCTCAGTCAGTTAAGCATCCAACTCTTGATTTTGGCTCAGGTCATGATCTCAGGGTCATGAGATCGAGCTCAACCTCTTACTCTGCACTAGGCACCAAGCCTGCTTAAGATTTTTCCTCTCCCTCTTCCTGCCCCCACCACCCCCACACTCCTGTACATGCTCTCTCTCTTTAAAAAAAATGATAATCCCATTATAACAGCTACAAAAAGCAGTATGTTGTGACTTTTACTATGAGGCTCATATGACCAGCTTGGATGAAGTAAAATAGGAATTCAGATGAGAGATAAATCAGTTCTGAACAAATCATCAGGAAATGGAGGAGCTTGATTTGGATTTCACCTGGATATTGATGTGCTGGATGATTCTAAGCAGAGGTCTGAGATTCCAGGATGAAGAAGTAAAAATTTGTGGTTGGGGGAGCTGGGAAGTGTTTGGAAGACAGCAGAGGAACCCATCATGACTTGAAAATCAAGTCTTTGAAGACAAAGAGGATAGTAGATAGACTGGTGTTGGGGCCAGACTTCTCAAAGCTGAGGGCTATTGGCTCTTATGAGTAAATGTGTTTAGGGTTCCAAATCACCTTAAAAACAAGCTTCTGAATAATGGGTAAATGAAGAGTTATCATAAGAGGGGAATGAGTGTAGGAATAGTGGGTGTTTTGGAAACACATTGGATCCTTACAACTTCACAGGGCAGATAGCACTGGTCATTTCTTACAGATGAGGAGGTCCAAACTTAATAGAAGTCAAGTGACTTGCCCCAAAAGTCACCCCAAATAAGCATTATCAGGGCTCCAAAACACATCTGCCTGATACAGAGCAGAGCCCTCTTGCCCCAGCAGAGAAAGCTGACTCTCCAGTGCAGAGACTATGGTGACCATGAATGACTCTCAAGGAGTCATGTTCCTTTCTCTGCAGTTCCAACCTGTTACTTCTCGAAGTGTCCTCTGAGAAAGGGTATTCTCCAACATTCCCAAGGAGGTTTGTATTAGATTTCTTCCTTGGCCTTCTCTTTTCACCTTTTCCCCCCTCATAGGTCAATGACAACCCTAGCATGGAGAACACATTGTGAAGTCTACTTAGCCACTAAAACAATTGTGAGCCAGCAGTCAAACTTCTATATTCCGGTCAGTGCCACAGGGCAGGAACCAAAAACGAGACGGGAGATAGATAAATGGACATTGAGAGAGAAAGACAAGAGAGGATGCTTGTAGAAGATCTAAAGGCATAGAGCTAGGGGGGCCAGGTTGGCTCAGTTGGTAGAGTGTACTACTCTTGATCTCAGGGTTTTGGGTTCAAGCCTCATGTTGGGTGTAGAGATCACTTAAAAATAAAAGCTTTAAAAAAACAAAAAAAAATTTTTTTAAAGAAATGCATAGGGCTAAACAGATACACAAACAAGAGCAGTGGGAAATGAGACTAAAAGACTTTCAGGTCCCAGAGCTCTGGCCACCCAGCACAACACTGAGACACAGGAGGGGACAGGGGTGGGGGTGGGGGTGGCTGTGCTTGAGCTGAAAACATCAAAGTAAATGCCAGTGGCTTATCATTGCTCTTGAAATGCTGATGAGCTCTCCAAAAATTTAAATCATTCCTTTTGGCCTAGGAAACTTGTCCCCCCACTTTTATTTTTAAGTTTCAAAGTTTAATTTTAAAATAAAGCGTGTCTTGTCTTGGAACTAGAATAGCCACAAGCCAACATAAAGCAAGAATCGCTGGATGACTCTAGCTATCCTAGCCCCATAGCGGAAATCTATAATTTGAAATTTGCATTTATTTCACACCCACATGGAACCTATGAACTGCATGGTCTCACAATGCCAACATTATTCAGATAAGGATAAAGAGGTTTTGTTTTAAGCTGTTTTCTCCCTTAACAAGTCAACTTCATCTGGGCATTAGCAAGAATAATAGTGACAACAAGGAACAACTTAAATATATACAACCACCTTCAGAGAACAAAACCATTACTCTAAGAGTCAGATCTTTTTTTTTTTTTAAGATTTTATTTATTTATTCATAAGAGACACACACACACAGAGAGGCAGAGACATAGGCAGAAGCAGGTTCCATGCAGGGAACCCAATGTGGGACTCAAGATCTTTTTTTTTTTTTTTTTAAGATTTTTTATTTATTCAGAAGACACACACACACACACTCAGAGAGAGAGAGAGAGAGAGAGACAATGAGAGAGGCAGAGACATAGGCAGTGAAAGAAGCAGGCTCCATGCAGGGAGCCTGACATGGGATTCGATCCTGGGTCTACAGGATCAGGCCCTGGGCTGAAAGCAGGCTCTAAACCACTGAGCCACCCAGGGATACCCAGAGCCAGATCTTTGATCATCTTCTTGTTCCCTACCAGTCACACTCCACAGCACAATGCTTTATTAAACCCCTGATGAGTGCTGATGAGCTGAAATTGGAAAGAATTCCCTCATCCTGCCACCAAGTTGGATTTTCATTTATAAGATGAGGCCAGGGGCACCTGGGTGGCTCAGTTGGTTAAGTGTCTGTCTTCAGCTGGGGTCATGATCCTGGGGTCCTGGGATGGAGCCCCCCGCATTGGGCTCCCTACTCAGAGGAGAGCCTGTTTTTTTTTTTTGTTTTTTTTTTTTGAGAGCCTGTTTTTCTCTCTTCCTCTCCATTTGTGCTATCTCGGTTTCTCTCTCTCAAATAAATAAATCATAATCATAAGTAAATAAATAAAATGGGTCCAAAGAAATACAACACTAAAAAATACCCATCACTGCCTCTACCTGATTTTTTTCTGATATTATTTTATGAAGCCAACAGAAGAGTTGGCTATTTTTTTCTCTTTAGTTGCATTACTCAAAACTTAATAAGAATTAAAGTGAATATTTATTGAACATTTCCTGTATGCTTTATGTACATGATTCATTTAATCCCTGCAGCAAACCAGTGAGAAAAGTATCACGATACTCACTTTATGAAAGAAGGAAACATGGGGTGCCGGGTGGCTCAGTTAGTTGAGTGTCTGACTTAAGCTCGGGTCATGATCCCAGGGTCCTGGGATCCAGCCCTACCTCAGGCTCCCTGCTCAGTGAGAAGCCTGCTTCTCCCTCTCCTCTCCTGCTTGTGCCCTCTCGCTATCTCTGTCTCTCAAATAAATAAAATATTTTTTAAAAAAAGAGGGAAACAGAATCTCAAAGGCAAGTGACTTGCCTAAGGTCCAACAGCTCAAAGGAGTAGAGCCCAGACCAAAACCTAAGTCTAACTCAGGGTCTGTATTTGTTCCATTAGACCACACTGCCTATTATCAAACATTTTATTTACATTTGCCCTTTTCTCAAATCTATAGTGGTTTTTGGGGATTCGTAGTGTAATTTTCAGAGTGGCACCATCCCGTCTAGCTTGGTGATTATGTTGACCTTGACTAGTTTGCCTCCTTACCTTCACAATGAAAAGCCCCCAGGTGGGTGTTCTGTGAGGTCCCCAGAGAGCCATGCGTCCTGCTCTTCAAAGTTACAGTGTCTCCAGTGTCTGGGCATGACTGGGTGGCTCAGCAGTTGAGCATTTGCCTCAGGGCATGATCCCCAAGTCCCTGGATTGAGTCCCACAGGGAGCCTGCTTCTCCCTCTGCCTCTCTCTCTGGGTCTCTCATGAATGGATAAATAAAAATATTAAAAAAAAAAAAAGTTAGTGTCTCAGAGCACTTGGAATTGTCCCACATGCTTGCATATTCTCTGTTGTTTTTTCATTTTTTTCTCCCTGCATTTAGTTTGAGAAGTTGCTATTGGCATCTTTTCAAGCACACTGATTTTTCCTCAGCTGTGTTAGTTAGGTCTACTGATGAGCCCATCAAAGATATTCTTCACTTCTGTTACGCTGTTTCTTCCTAGTACTTCTTTTTGATTCTTTCTTAGAGTTTCTATCTCTCTGCTTGCAGTCCCCATCTGTTCTTGTTTGTTGTCTATTTATCCATTAGAGCCTTAACATAACAATCATTATTATTTTAAATTCCCTATCTCATCATTCTATATCATAGCTGAGTGTGGTTCTGATGCTTCCTTTGTCTCTTCAGATGATATTCTTTCATGCTTTTTAAAAAAGTTTTATTTATTTAAGTAATCTCTACACACCCACCCAACACAGGGCTTGAATTCACAACCCCGAGATCAGGAGTCACGTGCTCCACCCACTGAGCCAGCCAGGTATCCTTCTTTCATGCTTTTTAAAACATGGCTTGTAAATTTTTGTTGAAAGCCAGACATGATGAATCAGGTAAGAGAAACTGAGGTAAGTAGGTTTTTAGTCTAAGGCTTTGTGTTAATCTGGGCAGGAGATGGGCTATATTTAGTAATTGCTATGGCTGTGAGTGCCACAGGCTTGTTTCCTCTAGTTTCCTTGTTTTTTCTTCCCCTTTTATCTTTGGGTTTCCCTGAGAATTGCTTCTTGAACAGACTCTGTGATTTGCAACTTTCCCAATTATAATCTACTGTTACTATCCTGAAGTCTGTTGATGTGGCGGAAAGGTGTTGGGAAGGGAAGCGTTCCATAATATTAGGATTAAATCTCATTTTTTTAGTATCCCTGAGTCCCTGGGCTGTGGCCTTCAGAAGCATTTCTCAGCCTTTTTTCCTCCCCTCTCTTACATGAGACAGGGAGGATAGACAGGGTCAGAGCTGGCTAATTGCTCTTCCTTCAGGTAAGAGAAGAACTCTGGGAAGGTTTCCCTTGTATGGCTCTTATTATGAAGAACTCTCTGGGCTTATTTCCACATGATTACCATGCCAGAAACATAAAGGGGATCTTCTCCAGTCTTTACCATGAGAACCTGGTGGGGTTCCTGGAAGTAAAATCCATGAAAGGATCTTTCTAAGCCTGGGTTCTGCTATAGGCTGAATGTTTGCATCCCCAACCCCTCAATTTCATATTTTGAAATCCTAATGCCGGGATCCCTGGGTGGCGCAGTGGTTTGGCGCCTGCCTTTGGCCCAGGGCGCAATCCTGGAGACCCGGGATCGAATCCCACGTCGGGCTCCCGGTGCATGGAGCCTGCTTCTCCCTCTGCCTGTGTCTCTGCCTCTCTCTCTCTCTCTCTCTCTGTGTGACTATCATAAATAAGTAAAAATTTATATTAAAAAAAAAAGAAATCCTAATGCCTCATAAGGGAGAAATTTAGACACAGATACATAGGGAGAATGCCATGTGATGATGGAGGCTGAGTGATGCCTATAAACCAATGACCACCAAGGATTGCCAGGAACCACAAGAGGCAAGGAAAAAGTCTTCCCTAGTTTCTTTCTTTTCTTTTCTTTTCTTTTTTCTTTTCTTTTCTTTTCTTTTCTTTTCTTTTCTTTTCTTTTCCTTTCCTTTCCTTTCTTTTCTTTTTTTCTTTCCTTTTCTTTTCTTTTCTTTCTTTCTTTCTTTCTTTCTTTCTTTCTTTCTTCTTTCTTTCTTTCTTTCTTTCTTTCTTTCTTTCTTTCTTTCTTTCTTTCTTTCTCTTTCTTTCTTTTTCTTTTGACAGAGAGAGAGATAGAGAGAGTGCCAGACAGCACAAGCAGGGGGAACAGTGGAGGGAGAGAGAGAAGCAGGCTCCTTGCTTAGCCTGCTTCTTTCTTTCTTTCTTTCTTTCTTTCTTTCTTTCTTTCTTTCTTTCTTTCTTTCTTTTTGACAGAGAGAGAGATAGAGAGAGTGCCAGACAGCACAAGCAGGGGGAACAGTGGAGGGAGAGAGAGAAGCAGGCTCCTTGCTTAGCCTGCGTAGGATCCCAGGATCCTAGGATCATGACCTGAGCTGAAGGCAGACCTTAACCAACTGAGCCACCCAGGTGCTCCTAAAGTGACCTTAAAAGACCCAACTGCTATACTTCATAAAAGACAATACCCCCCAAGACCTGAGGCAAAGATTGGATTACAACCACTCCCTGTTAAGTTTTTCAAACATGGTATTTTAAAACCATGTCAATCTCTTTTACCAGTAAAAAACCCAAGTGGAGAATATGGAATTGTGTAAGATCTAAGGGCCATAAATGAAGCAGTTGTACCTATTCATCCCATAGTACCAAGTCCATATACTATTCTCACCCAGGTCCCTGGGGATGCTAACTGGTTTATGACCCTTGATTTAAAAAACACCTTCTTTTGCATCCCTTTAGTGGGGGAAGGGCAGCCATGATTTGCCTTTGAATGGGCCTGACCTTCAAGCCCTCACAATTAATGTGGACAGTCTTGCCACAGAGATTTAGAGACAGTCCTCACTTATTGAGGGTGGGGGGTGGGGAGGGGGGCTGCACTTAGCAAAGACCTCTGCGATATCACTTCACCTCAAGGGACTATAATTCAATATGTGGATGACATTTTAATCTGTAGTCCTACAAAGGAAACGTCTAATAAAAATTCTGTAACCTTACTTAATTGCTTGGCAGACAGAGGGTATCATGTCTCCCCTAAAAAGGCACAAATATCTAAGCAGAAAGTAAAATATTTGGGATGTGAACTAACACCAGGCCGCTGTATTCTATCTACTAATATTAAAAAAAAAAAAACTATCTTATTATTCTTTTTATGATTTTATTTTATTTATTTATTCATGAGAGACACACACACAGAGAGGCAGAGACACAGGCAGAGGAAGAAGCAGGCTCCATTCAGGGAGCCCAACGTGGGACTCGATCCCGGGTCTCCAGCATCACACCCCTGGCTACAGAGAGTGCTCAACCGCTACGCCACCAGGGCTGCCCTATTCTTTTTATTTTTAAAGATTTTACTTATTTATTCATGAGAGACACACAGAGAGGCAGAGACATAGGCAGAGGGAGAAGCAGGCTCCCCGCGGAAACCTGATCCCAGGACCCCAGGATCATGACCTAAGCCAGAAGCAGATGCTCAACTACTGAGCCACTCAGGTGCCCTGAAGAAAGTCTATATTAGATCTTGAGCCCTCAAATACTAAGAAACAACTCCGAACTTTCCAAGCCATGGCAGGCTTTTGCCACCTCTGGATTCCTGGATTTGGGCTCATAGTCAAGCCATTGTATGATTCAGCTAAAGGTCCTGATGAAGAACCTTTACTCTGTACTAAATCCCAGCGGATGGCTTTCAGAACCTTAAAAACTAAGCTCCTATCAGTCCCAGCCTTGGATCTACCAAATTTAGAAAAACCTTTCACTTTATATAGGGCAGAGAAACAGGGCCAAGTTTTGGGAGTTCTTACCCAAATATTAGGAAATGAAACAAGACCAGCGGGCTATTTTTCTAAGCCACCTGACAATATAGCCCAAGTGTGGCCGGCTCACCTCTGAGCAGTGGCTGCAACTGCCTTCCTGACAGAGGAAGCTTCAGAATTTACTATGGGACAGTCCCTAACTGTGATGACCTCACACCAGGTCCAAAATGTTTTAGAGTCTAAAGACCATCAATGGATAACAGGGGTGGGGGTGGAGTGTGTGGAGGGCAAATTACTAAATACGAGGCTATGCTTTTAAACACACCTAAAGTGGTTCTTAATATCTGCCAGATTTAGGGGCACCTGGGTGGCTCAGTCGGTTAAGCACCTGCCTTTGGCTCAGGTCATGATCCCAGAGTCCTGGGATGGAGCCCTGAATCCAGCTCTCTGCTCAGCAGGGAGCAGAGCTCTCCTTCTGCTCCTCCCCGCTGCTCATGCACTCTCTCAAATAAATAAATAAAATCTTAAAAAATAAAAATAAAAAAATATCAGACCCAGCTACCCTTATGCTTGGAACTGGCCATCATACTTCTTTTAATTACTTCATTTTTTAAAAATGATTTATTTATCTATTCATGATAGACATAGAGAGAGAGAGGCAGAGACACAGGCAGAGGAAGAAGCAGGCTCCACGCAGGGAGCCCAACACGGGACTTGATCCCGGGACTCCAGGATCGCGCCCCGGGCCAAAGGCAGGCGCTAAACCATTGAGCCACCCAGGGATCCCCCTGGCCATCATACTTCTATAGAACATAACTGTTCAGAGATTATTGATCTTGTTTATTCTAGCCCATCAGACTTAAAAAGATTCTCCTATTGATATCACAGATGACAGCTGGTTTACTGATGGCAGTAGTTTCATGGAAAAGGGGATAAGAAAAGCTTGGTATACAATAGTCAGTCTAACTCAGACTATTGAAGCTAAAGCTCTTCCAGCAAATGCATCTTCCCTGAAAGCAGAGTTAACAGCTCTCACTTGTGCTTTACAATTGGCAAAGGGCCTCAGAATCAATATCTATCCTGACTCTAAATATGCCTTCCTAGTCCTACATGTGCATGGGTCAATCTGGAAAGAGAGGGGGCTATTATAAAGTCATAACTCTCCCCTTAAATATGGGCCTAAAATAGTAGAATTCTTATGGGCTGTACATGAACCCAACAAGGTGGCTGTAATTCATCTCAGGAGACATCAAAAGGACAGGGCCATAGAATCTAAAGAGAATAACCTCACAGACTATGCAGTGAGGCAGGCTGCTCAAAGCCTGCATATACTGAGTCTCATACCAGTCTTGACACCAATAAAAGATACATCCCCAGTCTATTCAGATCAAGAGACCTGAGTAGCCCTGGAATGGGGATTTTCAAAAAAAAAAAAAAAAAATGCACAGGACTGGTTTATAAATGATAGAGGAAAAATCTTTATACCTGAAGGTACCCAATGGAAACATAGGCAGCGCATGCACCAGACTACTCATTTGGATAAAAAGGCCCTGGAATAAAGCATTAAAAACCCCCTCAATGGGAGTGACTAGGTGGCTTAGTAGTTGTGTGTCTGCCTGGCCCTGGGATCAAGTCCTTGGTCAGACTCCCCACAGGGAGACTGCTTCTCCGTCTGCCTATGTCTCTGCCTCCCTCTCTGTGTCTCTCATGAACAAATAAATAAAATCTTTAAAAAAACAAACAAACAAACAACCCTTCATTGAATTAACTTAATCACTACCAGAGGGTGCTATTCACATACCTCCCCCACTTTTAAGGCTAATCCAAAGGTGGGGGACATATCCTGGGGAGTACTGGAAATTAGATTTTATGCAAATGTCATCATGTAACAGATATAAATACTTACTGGTTTATGTAGACACTTTTTACTGGATGGATGGAGACTTTCCCTTGTAGAACAGAAAAGGCCACTGAGGTAACAAAGACTTTGCTAAGGGAAATTGTCCCTAGATTGGGACTCCCTTGGTCCCTACAAAGTGACAACAGACCATCTTTTATTGCACAAATAACTCAGCAAATAGCTCGGGCCTTAAAAATTAATTACTATTGGGAGACAAACCAAGGAAACACACTGAAGATTGCTGGAGGGGAGGAGGGTGGAGGGAGTAACTGGGTGATGGGCATTAAGGAGGGCACTTCAGGTAATGAGCACTGGGTGTTACATGCAACTGATGATTTGCTAAACTCTACCTCTGAAACTAATATACACTGTATGTTAATTGATTTTAAATAAAAATTTTTTTTAATTTTTATTTATTTATGATAGTCACACAGAGAGAGAGAGAGAGGCAGAGACACAGGCAGAGGGAGAAGCAGGCTCCATGCACCGGGAGCCCGAAGTGGGATTCGATCCCGGTTCTCCAGGATCGCGCCCTGGGCCAAAGGCAGGCGCCAAACTGCTGCGCCACCCAGGGATCCCTAAATAAAAAAAATTAATTACTATTGACATTCGGCCTGGCACCTACAATCCTCTGTAAAGGTGGAAAAGGCTAACCACATCTTAAAGCAGCATCTTACCAACTAAGCATTTAGACTTAAGAAAACTGGATTACTCTTTTACTGGCTTCTCCAAATGAGGATTGCCTCCAAACAACCAACAGGGTTAAGTCCCTTTAAGTTATCATGTGGAAAACCTTTTTTCATTGCAGACCTGTCAATAGATGGAGAGACTATAATGCTCTATTAAATTATTCACTTGAGGCCGAGTTAATTCATAAATCTCTAAATGAATAGGCAAACCATATCCTCCTTCAACCTGATCTGACAGTCACTAGCAACCCACCCCGTGTAAACCCTGGAGACATGGTTTATTTAAAGGATTGAAAGTCTGATACAGCAGGGGATTTAATTCCAAGACAGAAGGGTCCCACCAGGTCATATTATGTACTCCCTCTAAGTAAAATTAGAGGGATGCTCTTTATAGGCTCCTATATCTAGAATAAAAACCTGTATCCCCTTCACAGGAAACCAATGAGCAGACTAATGTGTCTTCTTATTCCTGTGAACCATGGAAGATCTCAAATTTCTCTCCAAACCACAATAAAGAACTGGAGAAAAATTTTAGTTCACTATCAAAGGTCTTTTTTATTCAGAGGTCTCTATCTTATTATAATACTAACCTTTTTCTGTTATCTTTTCTGGTGTCTCCCTGGCTGGTGCCAAGATTCTTTCATTACCCTAACTTCCAGATGAACATCAAGGGGGTTCATATATGTTGTCTACCTTAGATTGGCTGCCTCTGCCTTTGGTAACTCCTAGATATAAATTCCCCAGCTGACCAATTTTGACCCAAAGGTATGGACATCTCTATGCCTTTGTCCAGCAGGAAGAAGTTAGAGAAGATGAGGCCTCCCACACTCAACGATCTTAAAGATTTAAGGGTCAAAATTGTTGAAGGTGGGGGGGGATAATGTGGGAAACAAAGGAGAAGGAAATGTAGATAAAATTAAATGTCCTTAAAACCTGCAGCCCATTGACAAATAGTTGAGATAGGCAGATCATAACATTTCCTCCAGGAACCCAAGTCTTCTCTAACATATGAAAGTCCTTTTGGAACTTCCTTTATCTTTAAAGGAAGTATACCCCACCCCACCCCAAGGTATATAATCAGTTGCTCCTCACAATCTCAGGGCAGCAGGAGGCAGCAACGGCAGCAGCTCTTTCTGTCCACGGGTCCTGTTCCTGTGCTTTAATAAAACCACCTCTATGCACCAAAGACATCTCAAGAATTTTTTCTTGGCCGGTGGCTCTTGACCCCACCAACACACCAGCATTCAAAACACTACATCAAAAATCACATCAAGGGGCATCTGGGTGGCTCAGTGGTTGAGTGTCTGTCTTTGGCTCAGGGCATGATCTGAGGGTCCTGGGATCGAGTCCCGTATTGGGCTCCCCTCTGCCTATGCCTCTGCCTCTCTCTGTGTGACTCTCATGAATAAATAAAATCTTAAAAAAAAAATCACATCAAGCTGAAGCCTGGGAGAGTGTAGGAATGAGTGCAGAGGGACAAAGGAGGGCACCTTGGGACACTTGGGGCAGGGGAGCTGGGGAGGGGAGGCTGCCAAGGGTAGGGAGAGGCCCAACCTGAGGGGCTGTGGCAGAAAGGGGAGCTCCAGCTTCAGGGTCTTCAGAGTCTCGCTGTTAGGAGCTCCAACCCCGACGCTGAGTGAGTCTTGGCTGCCTTGCCTGTAACGGGGTGCTGACGGTACCCTTCTCTCAAGGTGAGTTCAAGGATGGCCGGCACAGCACCTGCAGTGGGAGACACCCCAGAATGAGACTGGTGTGCGGGGAGCAGTTGCAGGAAAGGGAGAAGGTGGAGGTCCGCTTGCCGGCTCAGGAGTAGCGCTGGGTGGAGGCCAGGGGAAGCCTGGCAGGGAGAGGAGGGGGCCCAGGCAGGTGGACAGGGGCTAAGAGGAGGACTGGCAGGATCCGAGAAGGTTTCTTCCAGCTTCAGGACATAGCCCCGGCCAAGTTTGTAGATGAGGAGAAATGTCCCATGAAGGGCAAGCAGCTGAAAGCAGAGGGGTGATGGGGGTGTAGGATTGGAAAAGGTGGGTCCTGGGGGAAGGGAGAGGGAAGGGAGAGGGCATTGAGAACACAGAGGAATCTGGGGGCCACCCTGCCAAGGAGAAAATACCTGACATGGCAATGTATGGAGGACAGCCTCAGTCTGGGGAGGGCTGGGGTCCCAGAGCCCCTAGGCCAGGACAGCCCTGGCCCTCCATCCCCACCCACACTGCAGGGGGCCGCTTCCATTGTGGTCAGCACTGGCTCCTTGGGATTCGGAGAGAAAGTGCTTGTGGAATCCTCAGAGCTGCTTGATACAAAGGCCTTGGGGACTGGGCCCTGCCGGGGGTCTGTGCAGAACTAACACCGCATGCAGCGATGCCCTCACTTTGGAGAGGCACTCAAGCTCCCTGGGCTCCCATTTACCCATCCGTAACATGGGGTCAATCTCACCTGTCCACTTCCTGGCATGCCCCTGGGGAGATATGCAAAAGCCTTTTGTAAATCGTAAAGAATTATATAATTCCAGAGATTATGACTGATGTCATCATGGCTCCTAGGGGAAATGGGTTCTTTCTCCACTGGCTTCTTTCTCAGAAAGGTTTGTAGAAATTGTTTTGATGTGCTGTGATCTCCTTGGCAGAAAAGCCCCGAATAAATTCAAGATGTCACGGCAGATTCGTCTCTCTGCTGTGGAACTGAGGGTGACCAATTTTACTCAATAGCTTGTGACAACCTTTCGGAATTGCTTAAACCCCTGAGCCCCACCGCGTCCTGGCCCCCGAGACTGCTGTCCCCCGAGCCATCCTCACGTAGCCCAGGGCTAGCTGGGAAGACCTTTCCAAGGCCAACACTCTGTTTCGTGGCTGTGCTCCTTGCTTGGTGATGTGGAGAACAGAGGCAAAAGGAAATGTAGACAAAATGAAATTTCTTTACAACTTACAGCCCATTGACAAATACTTGAGACAGGCAGAGTATGGCATTCCTCCAGGAACCCCCGACACTCTTAATGCTAATGCTTTGCTAGAGGCAGAAAAACCTTAGTTTGACCATAGCTAGGCCTCTGGGATCCTGTAAGTCTTCTTTGATGTATGGAAATCTTTTTGGAAACTTCCTTTGTCTGTCACTCCACAACTTAAAAGTATACAACCAATGGCTCCTCACAATCCCAGTGCAGCTCTTTCTGCCCATGGGTCCTGTCCCTGTGCTTTAATAAAACCACCTTTTTTGGGGCACCTGGGTGGCTCAGTCAGTTAAGCGTCTGCCTTTTGCTCAGGTCATGATCATGGAGTCCTACATCGGGCTTCCTGCTCATCGGGGAGTTTGCTTTTCCCTCTGATCCTCCCCCCTCATTCTCTCTCTCTCTCAAATAAATAAATAAAATCCAAAAAAAAAAAAATTAAAAATAAAATTTAAAAAACCCAACCTTTTTTGCACCAAAAACATCTCAAGAATTCTTTTTTGACCATTCACGCCTGGACCCCACATCACATCAGTTGGAAGCAGAGTGTCCACTCCTGGTGCTGGTCGTTCCAGTGATTTGGGTCTGTCTACTGCTCAAGCTCCCTTTCTGCTGCGGCTCCTCAGCCTCCCTGAACGCATGGCTGTGGAACCATAAGGATAATAGCAGCTGCCACTTTGGGGTGGCAGGTGTGTCCCCCACACCAGTGTGTTCGGCCCTCACAATATCCAGTGAGAAGTTTCTCCTACCCCTAGATGCTGACTATGTGGCTTAGAGGAAATGAGCAACTTGCCTGCATCACTGAGCTACAGTCAGAGTTGGGGTTCAGACCTGAGGCTGTCCCACACCAGGCTTACTTTCCTTCCTACTGGTAACGGACTACCTGGTATGGAAGATGGAGATCCTGACACCTCTCAGACCTGTCAGGAGGAATAGGTGCATATCTGCTCACATGAAAGCCCTTGGAACATAGAAGATTCCTTATCAATATGGTCTTTCTTTTTTATGTTTTATTTATTTGTTTTTGTATATTTTTTATTGGAGTTCGATTTGCCAACATATAGCATAACACTCAGTGCTCATCCCGTCAAGTTCTCCCCTCAGTGCCCGTCACCCAGTCACCTCAACCCCCACCCCCCGCCCACCTCCCTTTCCACCACCCCTTGTTCGTTTCCCAGAGTTAGGAGTCTCTCATGTTCTGTCTCCCTCCCTGATATTTCCCACTCATTTTCTCTCCTTTCCCCTTTATTCCCTTTCACTATTTTTTATACTCCCCAAATGAATGAGCATATAATGTTTGTCCTTTTACGATTGACTTATTTCAATCAGCATAATACCCTCCAGTTCCATCCACATTGAAGCAGATGGTGGGTATTTGTCATTTCTAATGGCTGAGGAATATTCCATTGTATACATAGACCACAGCTTCTTTATCCATTCATCTTTTGACGGACACGGAGGCCCCTTCCACAGTTTGGCTATTGTGGACATTGCTGCTAGAAACATCGGGGTGCAGGTGTCTTAGTCTTTCACTGCATCTGTATCTTTGGGGTAAATCCCCAGCAACACAATTGCTGGGTCATAGAGTAGCTCTATTTTTAACTCTTTGAGGAATCTCCACAGTTTTCCAGAGTGGCTGTAGCAGTTCACATTCCCACCAACAGTGCAAGAGGGTTCCCCTTTCTCCATATCCTCTCCAACATTTGTGGTTTCCTGTCTTGTTAATTTTCACCATTCTTACTGGTGTGAGGTGGTATCTCATTGTGGTTTTGATGTTCTTTCTTTTTATAATCATTTTTTTTAATTTATTTTTTTAAAGATTTATTTATTTTCAAGAATAAAGATTTATTTATTTATTTTCAAGAAAAAGTGCTCTGTGTGCACAAGCAGGGGGAGGGGCAGAGAGAGAGAGAGAGAGAGAGAGAGAGAATCGCAATCTGATTTCTTGCTGAGTGCAGAGCCCTACATGGGGCTTGATCCCACAGTCCTGGGATCATGAACTGAGCTGAAACCAAGAGTCGGACGCTCGACAGACTGAGCCACGCAGGCGCCCTTTTACAATCATTTTCTATTTTTTTAAAAGATTTTATTTATTCATGAGAGACAGAGAGAGAGAGAGAGAGGCAGAGACACAGGCAGAGGGAGAAGCAGGCTCCACACAGGGAGCCTGATGTGGGACTCGATCCTGGGACTCTAGAATCACGCCCTGGGCTGAAGGCAGGTGCTAAACCACTGAGACACCCAGGGATTCCCTACAATCATTTTCTAATTTAAATGCCTGTACAGATGTTGCCTGTGTGGTGGTCTAATCTGGTTTATTTTCCTTCAGATTTCTTGCTGGGCCCATGGCCTGCTGTTCTTGCCACCTGAGAAGGTGGGCATGAGCTGTGAGGTTGCAGGCCTCTCTTCCTACCATGAATCCTACAGTTCCTCCTACTCAAGATTCTCTGCCTGGGGGTTCCAGTGGAAAAGGCCCCAGATGAGCCTGGGACTCCCTCCCAACACATAGGGATCCATTCCTTCTACTTAGGACACACTGCTTCTACTGCTGCTCTGAATAGCTCATGCCACATGTCTGCCGAGATGACAATTTGCCTTCTCACACCACACCTTCTCCAGAGTGGGCCCAAGACCTCTTTCCTTTTTTTTTTTTAATTAATTTTTTATTCATGAGAGACACAGAGACATAAGCAGAGGGAGAAGCAGGCTCCCTGTAGATAGCCTGACATGGGACTTGATTCCAGGACCCCTGGATCATGACCTGAGCCAAAAGCACTCAACCACTGAGCCACCCAGACATCCTCTACGGCCCTTTCCATTGTCACAGCTGGCTTGTCTTTTTGTGGAAACCCTTGTAACAGCAAGATCTGGGTGGTACCCGAGGGCTGGATTCGGGTGCCAGGGCTGACATAAAAATTCCACAGATTGGGGGCACCTGGCTGGCTCAGTAGATAGAGCATGTGACTTGATCTTGAGGTTGTGAGTTCAAGTCCCACACTGGTGTAGCAATTACTTAAAAAAATTTATTTAAAAAAACCAACAAAGACGAAGTACCATAGATTGGGGTATAACAAATTTATTCTCTCACAGTCTGGAGGTTGGAAGTTCAAGATCAAGGCGCTGGCAGGGCTGTTTCTTCTGCAGTCTCTGTGGCTTGCAGATGGCCATCTTCTCCCTGCATCTCCACATGATCTGTCCTCTAGACCCATCTGTGTCCAAATGCTTTCTTCTTATGAGGAGACCAGGCATATTGCATTGGGGCCCACCCTCATGACTTCATTTTACTTTGATCACCTCTCTAAAGACCCTTTCTCCCATTATGGGCATATTCCAAGGTACTGGGGTTAGGACCTGAACAAAGCCCGTGACAAGGGCCAAAGGCATATTTTAGCGGAGATCTCCGAAGTCAGAATCCTGCAGAGTGAGGGCAGGACTGCAGGGAGGGAGGGGGCAAAGATCCCTTGACTCCTGCCTTGTTCTGAAGTGCCTGGCTCTGGTGATCACTAGGGCTTCAGCCCTTTTTTTGCCTCGCAGAAAGGAAGGAGCTGGGGTCCCAGGAGAGTTGGCTCTGCTTTTCGTGGGAACAGGTTTGGGGAGCACAAGAACAAGGGGACCTAGGGCCCCCTAGGATCTTGGGGGTGACTTGGTGCTTACTCATGTCATAGTCCAATGCTGTGTCTTTTCTCTGTCACTTCTCTCCCCTCCTTGTCTTCCGGGTTGGTCATCCCCATCCCCATTGCTGAGGTGGGACTAAGGAATCCCCAGCCCCCCCCCCCCACCCCATCCCTCTGCCCCACCTCAGGCCTGCAAAATCTCCTTTACCTCAGGAGGGGAGTCTCTTTGCCCAAGAATTCACTTACCCTTCCTGGGCTTCTGTTTCCTTGGCTGTGGAATGGCGCTGGGAGAGACCCCAGGGGGAGAGCCTAGTGAGCCCCAGGCCAATGGGAGCCCCTAGAAATCTCTTGGGGGTTCTTTTTTTTTCTTTTTGGGGGATTCTTGCTGGACAGTCCTCTCCTTGTTGATGTAGGTTCTGGGAGAGATTGAGAGACACTGGTTATCGCTAACCACCCCCGGGGCTGGGTGTACAGACCCATCTAGCTGCTCCCCCTTCTCCAGTACACCCTGTGGGGCTGGTGACCTTGGCTTTGGTGTGCCATAATCCTGGTCCATCAGCTAGCATGGGAGTCACCCACGTAGGGCCTGCTCATCACCGCGCCGAATTACCAGGCTGTCTCTTAACTGTCACACATACTTCTAATGTGCCTGGTACACCTTCCTGTAAGTTTTATTTTTAAAATTTTTTACAAGATTTTATTTATTTATTCACGAGAAACACACAGAGAGAGGCAGAGACAGGCAGGAGGAAAGCAGGCTCTTTGTGGGGAGCCTGATGTGGGACTCCAACCCAGGACTCTGGGGTCACGACCTGAGCCAAAGGGAGATGCTCAACCACTGAGCCCCCCAGGTGCCCCTGTAAGTTTCAGCTGAATTGTTTTTCTATACTCAGTCTTTCAAGTCCGTAGTTTACATAGTAAATTCAACTGCTCACAGCTTTACACATTTAGTGAAAAAACCCAGTGGTTCAGTCTCAGAGAAGAAAAGAGGACATGGGGGTGGGGAAAGAGCTGAAGTGGTTGCCAAAGCATCTTGGTGCTGGGTGTGGGAGAGCCCAGAGAGAAGCTGAAGAAACAGCAGGGCGGGAAATGAAGGTATGGCTGCCTTGGCTGGGGCGTGCCTCTTCCTTGAGATTTTACACAGCCTGGCTTTAGGAGTTGATTGTGAACAGCTCTGCTCACATAGAATTCCTCAGAGAACTGGAAAGCCTGGGGTGGTCCTGGGAAGCCGGCTCCCTCCACCCTCACCGTGGTCCTTATCCTACCCCTCCCTCAAGACCCATGAGGCCTGGGGACAAGAAGCTCCCTTGGGGGAGAGAAGTGCCTTTGAGAGAGGGGCTTTGTGTCTACATGAAACCTTCTTTTTCTTTCCTGATTTGAATGGCATAATCATAAATACTTCCAAACCAAGGAGATGGAATCTCTGATATTATAGTCAAGATGGATAACCCAGTGGTGACATTGGAACTGGTCTCATGACTGTCTTTTTACAAGAAAGCCTGTCATGTTAGGGAGGGTTGGGGTCTGACCTGTACAGCCCCAATAGGGGGAATTTAGAAATAGTTGGTGGAAATGACAGTTTTTTCTGGAGTGAGAGGTGACAGGGATGGCATAGGCTGCCTTGGGAGGTAACAAGCTCCTGGCCACTAGAGGAATCTAAGGAGAAGCCAGAGGGCTTTGCAGGGGGCTAGCAGGGAAGAGGTTGTTGGAGAGAAGATTCAGGAACAGGAGTATGGATAGATTGGCTGGATACTACATATATTCCAGAAGCTGAGTCTTTGATTCTCAGAAAAGGCTTTAAAAAAACAAATTTTATTTTGAGGCACTAACCACTATGCCTCTTGTGTCTTGTGGTAGGATCTTGTGGTAGGATCTGGGTCCCTCTGAGGCTGGCTGCTCCTGTTCCATGCTGCTTTTCCTGAGGGGACGTTCCAGGTGAGTGTCATGCTATCATCATTTTAAGTAAGCTTTATGCCCAACGTGGGGCTTGAACTCACAACACTGAGATCAAGAGTCACATGCTCTACTGACTAAACCAGCCAGGCATCCCAAGTGTCATGCTTTTTTTTTTTTTTTTTTAAAGATTTTATTTATTTATTCATGACAGACACAGAGAGAGAGGCAGAGACAGGCAGAGACAGGCAAAGGGAGAAGCAGGCTCCATGGAGGGAGCCTGATGTGGGACTCGATCCCTGGTCTCCAGGTTCACGCCCCGGGCCCAAGGTGGCACCAAACCGCTAGGCCATCAGGGCTGCCCAAGTGTCATGCTTTTAATTAACAGCATAGTTGGGTTTTCAGTTCTCTGGGTGTCTAAACATTATCTGATAAAATGGAGTGTGTACCATGTGCATGTACTTGTACATTGGGGAAACTGAGGAAGCTTGAAAGGCTGAAGAGACTTGGAGAGACACTTGTTATGTGCAGGGATGGTTTCGTATGACAGAGGACTGAATTACATTCTCTCACCACAGCCTTGGCTGGCATTTCAGGATATGGCCCTCTGCCTTGTACTCTGATAAGCCCTGCCTCCATGCAGGCTGACAGACACCTGGGGCTGGAGTGGCGTAGGGACTGTCCGGAACATAATGAATGTACAGTGAGAGCCACCTTGTGAATGCTCTTCAGCTCAGATGGAGACTCTGAAATGAAAGTCTCTCGTCTCTCTACTGGATCGAGCTGCATTTGGTTCTGTCTAAATGCCTCTACAGGCTGGGGATTTGGAATCGGTTGTACATTCTCATCAGTTTAGCCAGTGAGAACAATAGCTGTTATCAGCAGGGATTCAAATATATAAACATTGAGGCCCACATCTGTTTTCTTTTTTCCCCAATTGGAAAGATGTGAAATTACATAATTTGAAAAACAATTTTATTGAATGTTTAAAATGACAAAACTAGCATTCTCTTTGCAAAATATTTAACGATACAGAGGTGCACGACGGAAAGTTAATGATCTCTCCTTCCTTTCCCAATCCCATGCCCATATAGACAGCTTGGGTTGGATCTTTCTACCCTTCTCTCTATATGCTTGCAGACATACACAAACACAAACTTAAAGTTACTTTGAAAGATAACAGCTATTTATTTATTTGAGAGAGAGACAGAGAATGAGCAGTGGGGAGAGGCAGAGGGGGAGAGAGAGAGAGAGAGAGAGAGAGAAGCAGACTCCCTACTGAGCAGGGAGTCCAATGTGGGGATCGATCCCAGGATGCCAGGATCATGACCTGAGCCAAAAGCAGGTGCTTAACCAACTGAGCCACCCAGGTGCCCCTATAATTTTCCTTTTTAATTATTTTTTTTAAATGTATACATAGAGAGGGGAGGGGAGGGGCAGAGAAAGGGAGGGAGAAACCCAAGTAGAGTCCACACTGAGCATGAAGCTCAATGCAGGGCTTGATCCCACAAAGATGAGATCAGACCTGAGCCAAAACTAAGTCAGACACGTAACTGACTATACCGCCCAGGCGCCCCCCCCCAGTTTTCCTTTTTTACTTATTATATCATGAAAGTCCCTCCAGACCAAAGATATAGATTTTATTTTTATTTGTTATTATTTTTTTGTAGCGGGAAGAACGGGCAGAAGTAAAGGGAGAGAGAGAATCTTAAGTAGGCTCCACGGCTAGCATGACGGAGCCTAAGGCGGGGCTCAATCTCAGGACGCTGAGATCACAACCTGAGCCAAAATCAGGAGTCCAACACTTAACCAACTGAGCCACCCAGGTGCCCAGATATAGCTTTTATTTGTTAGTTTTATTTTATTTTATTATTTTAAAAAGATTTTATTTATTTATTCATGAGAGGTACAGAGAGAGAGGTAGAGAGAGAAGCAGGCTCCGTGCAGAGAGCTTGATGTTGGACTTGATCCCGGGACTCCAGGATCACACCCTGGGCCGAAGGCAGGCGCTAAACCACTGATCCACCCAGGGATCCCCTATATGTTAGTTTTAATAGCTATGTAATGTAATATGGGTATGCCATATTTCATTGTATGGATATACTATAGTCGGCTTAACCATTCAGGTAACTTCCCATTTTTTGTAATAACAGAAGAATAAGGAGTGAGCAAAAATAGATACAAGTGTCTATGAGAACTTAATGTATAGTATAAAGGAGGCCTTTTCATTCTATAGAGGAAAATTCAATAGGCACTTTACTTAATAAATAATGCAGGCATATTTTGCTGGTCATCTGGAAGAAATTAGACTCCTATATCATACCATATATATGAATACATTTCTCCCAGAAGTAAAAAAATATTTGCAATATATTTGACTTAATAAGGTTAATATCTAATATATAAAACTTTCTAGGGGTGCCTGGGTGGCTCAGTTGGTTAAACTAACTCTTGATTTCAGCTCAGGTCATGATCTCAGAGTTGTGTGATTGAGCCCCACATCAAGCCCTATGTTGGGCTCAGCACTCATCTGGGAGTCTGTTTCTCCCTCTCCTTTTTGCCTCTCCATCCGCTTGAGCTCTCTCTTTCTCAAATAAATAAATATTAAAAAAAGTTTCTACAAATTGATAAAGAAAAGTAGGTAAAGGATATGTAGGATTGGGGCAGCCCCGGTGGCTCAGTGGTTTAGCGCCGCCTTCAGCCCAGGGCCTGATCCTGGAGACCCGGGATCGAGTCCCACGTTGGACTCCCTGCATGGAGCCTGCTTCTCCCTCTGCCTGTGTCTCTGCCTCTCTGTGTCTCTCATGAATAAATAAATAAAATCTTAAAAAAAAAAAGATATGTAGGATTTACAAGAATGGAAGGTAAATGACCAATAAACACACATGTAGCCTCTCTGGTGGTTAGGGAAAATATGAATTAAAAAAAGACACTATTTTTTTTTTCTTATTCACATCTATGGCTCAGGTGTCTTCCTGTTCCAGTTGGGAGCCTCAGGGTCCACCACCCAGGGCCACAGAGCCACAGTCTACAGGGGACTCTCCAGAAGCTGGTTTATGGACCAGCCAGACAGTAACAGGAGCTAACTGAATTCTTGGGGGCAGGTCATAAGTGAGATGGTACAAAAGTGAGGGGAGGGTACTAATCCAATGAAGATGATGAGAGATATCTCTCAAACTCATCAAAGAACAGTAGATCTATAAGTATGAGCAAACTCACAGAGCTGCATGGGGATGTACCTGGGGTGATGTGGAGATGGGTGAGGATAAAGGAACTTCATGGAGGCAGTGAGTGGGAAGTGAGTGGGGAGAGGAAGAACTGGCTGTGGGCTTCCCTTTGGTTATCCAGTCTACTTTCACTGTTGATTGTTGATATTCCCAACAAGGAATACTCAACAGTATTTCTTTCTTCCAAGCTATGATCTGGGTCCCTCTGCTTATGGTTTTTCTGTTATGGGTGACTTGCTTGACCATAGCAGCAGGAAGTAAGGATGGTTGTCTACACCCATCTCTTCAGTGCCCTCTTGGTTACTTTGGTTTCTAGATATTATAATTATAATTTAGAAGCAAAGCTGCCTAGTTTACTTAAAAAAAATTATTTTTTAATGTAATTTCTACACCCAACATGGGGGTCAAACTCAGAATCCTGAGAACAAGAGTTGTATGCTCCAACAACTGAGCCAGCCGGGCACCCAAGAATCTGCCTAGTTTAAACCTCTTGGACTTTGAAGAAGTTTCCAGAGGCTGACAGATGACTGAACATGTAGTACCTCAAAATTTCTAGCATGGGTAGTATACTATGGAGTCCAGTTACAATTCATTCCTTCACCCACTCATTCATTTGTTCACCCGGTAAGTAGTTCTTCTGAGCTGAGAACTGGGCTCAGAAATGGGGACATGGGGCAGCCTGGATGGCTCAGCGTTTAGCACCGCCTTCAGCCCAGGGCATGATCCTGGAGACCCTGGATCAAGTCCTACATTGGGCTCCCTGCGTGGAGCCTGCTTCTCCCTCTGCCTGTGTCTCTGCCTGTGTGTGTGTGTCTCATGAATAAATAAAAAATCTTAAAAAAAAAAAAAAAGAATGGGGACATGGAGACAAGGATGACACAGTTTCTGCTCTCCTGGAGCTCAGGGCAGCGTTGCTTACCAGCCAGCTCTGTGAGTGAAGAAAAGCCTTTCTTCTCTCTGTGGTTCAGTTTCTGATTTTTAAGAGAAAGGCTGTGCGGGGTGGCTTCTAGGGTCCAATTATGAAGATTCTAAAATTCTGCATTTACTGAAGTTAGAGCTTCCAGGGCACAGTTATTATCTAGCTCTTTTGGTGAAGAGTGGCAAACGTGGTCTCTTTGTCACCTGTGACTGCCTCCAGCTTAGCACCATGCCAGTGGGGTGGCATTCTGCTGGCATCCCTGAAGCATGATCCCACCGCTGCAGACAGCTCACAGTTGGCGTTAGCCCAGGCAAGCCACACAGCCTCATCCGTCAGCAGCGGGTCTCCTCCGGTGCCTGGCGCCCTCTGCTGGATGGAGACTCTGGGTTCATGTTTACAATATAAACTGGTTCATGGATATTAAAAAAACTTTTTTTTTTAATTGTGGTAAGATACACATAGCATAAAATTTACTATTTTAATAATTTTAAAGTGTACTGCTCAGTGTTAAGTATATTCAGATTGTTGTGCATCCATCACCACTATCCATCTCCAGATCTCTTTTCCTCTTGTAAACTTGTACCCATTAAATTTTAACTCCCCTTCCATTCTCCCCCAAGCCTTAAGCCCCTGCCAATCACCATTCTACCTTTGACTTTATGTTTTTGAGTGTTCTAAGTACTTCATATAAGTGGAATCGTAGGGTATTTGTCTCATCGTGACTGGCTTATTTTGTTGAGCGTGGTATCCTCAAGTTCCATCCATGAGCATGTGGGAATTTCCTTCCCTTTTAAGGCTGGATAATATTACATTGTATCTATATGCCACATTTTACTTATCCATTCATCTGTTAATGGACACAAGTTGCTTCACATTTTAGTTACCGTGAATAGTGCTGCAATGAATGTGGGTGTACAAATCTCTATGGGATCTCGGTTTCAATTCTTTTGGGTATTGCTGGATCATATGGTAAATCTATTTTTAATCTTTCTAGGAGCCACTATACTGTTTTTCACCATTTTGCCTTCCCACCAGTAGTGAACAAGTGTTCTGATTTCTCCACATCTAACGCTTGTTATTTTCTGCCTTTTTTTTTTTTTTTTTTCTAAGATTTATTCATGAGAGACAGGGAGAGAGAGAGAGAGGCAGAAACATAAGGAGATAGAGAAGCAGGCTCCATGAAGGGAGCCGGATGTGGGACTTGATCCCGGGACTTCAGGGTCTTGCCCTAGGCCAAAGGCAGGCGCTTAACCACTGAGCTACCCAGGCGTCCCTATTTTCTGCTTTTGTTTTGTTTTACTAATAGCCATGCTAACAGACGTGAGGTAGTATCTCATTGTGGTTTTCGCTGGCACATTCCTAATAATTAGTGACATAGAGCATCTTTTCATGGGCTTATTGGCCATTTGTAGTATCTCCTTTGGAGAAATGTCTATTCAAGTCTTTTACCCTTTTTTGAATAAGTTATTTTATTGTTTTTGAGTTTTAGTTCCCTATATGTTCTGCTATTAATCCATTATCAATTATGATTTGCAAATATTTTCTCTTTCTGGAAGTTGCCTTTTGCTCTGTTGATAGGGCCCTTTGATGCACAAAAGTTGTGAATTTTCATGAAGTCTAATTTGTCTATTTTTTTCTTTTGTTGCCTGTGCCTTTGATGTCATATTCAAGAAATCACTGCAAAATCCAATGTTGTGAAGGTTTTATCCTATGTTTTCTTTTTTTTTTTAAATCTTTTTTTTTATCCTATATTTTCTTCTAAGAGTTTTATAATTGTTGCTCTTACATTTAGGTGTTTGGTCCATTTTGAGTTGACTTTTCTATATAGTGTGAGGTAAAGGTCCAACTTAATTTCTTTGCATGGGAATATTCAGTTTTTCCAGTAATATTTGTCAAAGTGACTGTCTTTCCCCTACTGTCAGCCATTTGGCCATATATGCAAGGGTTTATTTCTGGGCTTTTTATTCTATTCCATTGGCCTGCCCGTCTTTATGTCAGTGGTCATTTGGACCGCTGTCCTACTGAAGACAACTGAAAAAGCTGGACAAATATATATTTTTTTCCCCAAAAAGTATTAAAATGCTAAAAAGATAGTGATTGCTTATTAGTAATTACTGATCCAAGAGCAAAGAAAGGATGGATATCTAGAGATGAGCTCTTTAAAATTATTTTTTAAAAAATATTTTACTTATTTATTCATGAAAGACACAGAGAGGCAGAGACATAGGCAGAGGGAGAAGCAGGCTCTACGCAGGGAGCCCAATGTGGGACTCGATCCCAGGACTCCAGGATCATGTCCTGGGCCAAAGGCAGATGCTTAACCGCTGAGCCACACAACCATCCGAGCTTTATTTTATTTTATTTTAATATTTTATTTATTTATTCATGAGAGACACAGAGAGAGAGGCAGAGACACAGGTAGAGGAAGAAGCAGGCTCCATTCAGGGAGCCCAACATGGGACCTGATCCCAGGTCTCCAGGATCATGCCCTGGGCTGAAAGCGGCGCTAAACCGCTGAGCCACCAGAGCTGCCCCCTAGAGATGAGCTTAACAGCAGATTCAACCTAACATTTTCTCTTGGGAGTTTGCCAGTCCTGAAGAAGTAGTCAAGAAATGAGCCATGTTTTTGGCAGCCTTGTAGGATTAGAGAGAAAAAGGTTGAAGTACAAGGCCTCCAAGGTAAGCAGGATAAGCGTATTGGCTGTACCTTAGGAATAAGGTGAATGAGAGGAAATTCAGACCTGAGGCAGACCTTGGCTTTGAAATCATCTGGGTGGCTCAGAAAATCTCAAGCTCTGAAGTTGAATTAAGTTGGTTCTAAATTTTAGTGCCTCCAGGCACCTGGTAGAAACAACAACAACAACAACAATGCTCTCTAGAGAAAGAAATCATTCTATTCAAGCTATTTCGCATGGATGTGTCAGGCATACTATCAAACGTAATCAAGCACCAAAGAGAAAAGAAAACCGAGGAGTGTGAATCAACAGAAAACATGAATAGAAACAGATCCACAGGGACTCTAAATATAAGACTCATCAGACACAGCCTGCAAAGTACTGTGCTTACTATGCTAAAAGATTTAACAACCAAGCTCAACATTTTCAGCAGGAAACTGGGAACTATAAAAAGTGACATGAGAGGGGTGCCTGGCTAGCTCTGTCGGTAGAGCCGGCAACTCTTAATCTTGGGATTGTAAGTTTGAGCCCCACACTAAGTGCAGAGCTTTTTTAAAAAAAAAAAAAAAAAAAGTGACATGACAATTTTGGCAACAGTCAAATAGAAATTCTAAAACAACAACAAAATGCAGTAACTGAAATTAAGATTCAGACAGGTTTTTTTTTTTTTAAAGATTTGAGAGAGTAAGAGCATGTGTTGTATGTGGGGGAAGGGCAGAGGGAGAGAGAGAATCTCAAGCAGACTCCATGCTCAGCATGGAGCCCGATGTGGGGCTCCATCTCACAGCCCTGAGGTCATGACCAGAGCCAAAATCAAGAGTTGGACACTCAACTGACTGAACCAGCCAGGTGCCCCTTGGTCAGGTTTAAAAGTGGATCATACATAGCTGAAAGAAAATCAAATAATTCCAAGGCAGGGCAGAAGAAACAATTGGGTGTGCAGCAAGGGATAGACAAAAGGATGGAATACAGAAGAGGGAAAGAAGCATTATCAAGGATTTGGTAGTAAGACGGAAAATCAGCAACCCAGAAAGAGGAGAGAGAATAGCGGGAGGCATTATTTGAAGAGATGATGGTTGAGGACTTTCCAAAATTGATGAAAAGACATCGTTCCCTATTCAGAAAGCCCAATAAATACCATTAAGATAAGTAAAAAGCAAGATAAACAAAAATAAATCCACACATGAGAGGTCATAATGACATTGTATGACACCAAAAATGAAGACAAATCTTTTAAGGAGAGATAACCAGAAAAATAATGTTAGCTTCAAGGGGGCAACTGTTGGCCTGACGGCTGACTTCTCATCAGCAATCACAGAACCCAGAAAATAGTGGAATCCGCTTTCTCTCGTGAAGAAAGAAAACAGCTGCCAATCTGCAATTCTCTACAGTTAGAGCCTGGACATGGATTTGCAGGGATGGGGAGATGAGGAGACGGGCCAAGAGTAATGAGGTCCTGAAAGCCAAGGCTGATGGACAACAGGTGCTGATCCCACAGACCCACGAGAGCAGGATCCTCAGCTTGCAGTGGGGAAAGGGAGGAGCACCATGACCCACGCAGCCAGATCTTCACAAGCCAAGGCAACTAGGAGCCTCGAGTCCCTCTGCCACCAGCTGTGCCCAGGGCAGGCTGACGGAGGACCAGTTGCACTGTTGAGGTGGCAGCTCCCTCAGTGCTCCTTCCGTAGCACTCGAGTCTCTTCCCCATCCCAGTACAAGTCTGGACACTTGGGTCTCTGCACTCTGGGGTTGTGGGGTGAGGTGGGGGAGCAAAGCCAGGGAGAGTAAGGAAGTTTATGCTTCCTAATAAGTGGATCTTATTTTTTTAATTTTTAAAAAGGTCTTAAGAGAGAGAGTACAAATAGGGGGAGCGGTAGGCAGAGGGAGAGGGAGAAGCAGGCTCCTTGTTAAGCAGGGAGCCTGATGTGGGGCTCGATCCCAGGATCCTGGGATAATGACCTGAGCTGAAGGCAGATACTTAACCGACTGAGCCACCCAGGTGGCCCTGCAGAGTGGATTTTAAATATGGATTTCCTCAGCTCTCTCCAGCAACTAGACCCAGCCAGGCCTGTCTCCTCCCAGCAGGCTGGAGGACTCTCTGCAGGGGAGCTGGCTAGACTGAGAATGGGCCTCTCCAGCAAAGGTCTCAGCCGACCATTCCCCAGCAGGCTCCTGGGCAAGTCCCATCAGTGCAGACTCCCCAGGACCTTCCCTGTCTGCCACTTTTCATTGTAAGAGTTGTTAAACATTAAAGGAAAACCTCGTGAGAAAATCAGCTTGGAAAACAGAGACTGTGGTAAAAACAAAAACCATAACAAAAAAATATTATAAACATCCTTAAAAAGGCATTACATCCATGAGACTGGGACTTGTGTCTTTAGGCTCCAAGCTCCTTTCTCGCCCTATGAGATCTCTGTAACATGAGGGGTTAGAAGGCGGCCAATTGTTTTCCCAGACTCTCCTGCAGCTGCTTCTGGTTAGGTCCTGCCAGTGGAAAATGCTGGTGGGGCCTGGAAAATGGGAGGAAAAAGGAGACATTTGTCTTTTGTGGTCTGGCGGGGCCTGTGGCAGCAGAAGCAGCAGAGGACGAGGGCATCCTTGGGTCACTGGTGGCCTCGGGAACACTGGTTGGAACAGTGGCTCCAAGTTCCTGCTCAGAAGCAACTGTGTGGCTCTAAGGCGGTGCTGGTGGAGGCCACACTTGCAGCAGAGCAGCTGTGGTGAGGGCCGCGGGCACTGGAGGCTTCCCAATCTCTGGGTAGCACCTTCTCTTCCCATTTGCTCTTCTAGCCCTAATATTATTTAGTCAATATTTTCCATTAAATTCTTCTTTGATTGAAATATCTAGGCTGGTTTCTGTTTTTTTCAATAAACACTGACTGATTGGGATACTATCATAAATATTCCAAAACTAAGAGTTCCTAGCTATTAAAAATGTGAAAGCAGAAATAAAAGAACAACAACAACAAAAAGAAATAAAAGAACAAATGGAAAAATAATGTTGATGGAATCATCCAGAAAAACAAACACAAAATTCCCAACAAGGTAAGTACTCAAAGTTTACAGTAAACTGTAACAGAACATAATTATGATGTGAGTTACTTATTCTCATGCTTCCCCGTAAATACCAGCTGGTGGATCCTGCCAGACATGTGACATCTGTTACATGTGTCCTGGGTAGTACAATTTAATTTACTTATTTAAAAAAAAAAATTTTTTTTTTTAAAGTAGGCTCCATGCCCAACCTGGGGCTTGAACTCACAACCCTAAGGTTGAGTTGCATACTGTAGAGACTGAGCCAGCCAGGCACCACTGGTTAGTACAATTTTAAGAGAGCAGAGATGTCAATTAAAAAAAAAAAAACAAAAAACAAACAGGGGATCCCTGGGTGGCCCAGCGGTTTGACACCTGCCTTTGGCCCAGGGTGTGATCCTGGGGTCCCAGGATCGAGTCCCGTGTTGGGCTCCCGGCATGGAGCCTGCTTCTCCCTCCTCCTGTATCTCTGCCTCTCTATGTCTATCAAAAATAAATAAATAAATCTACAAACAAACAAAAAAACAAAACTAAAGACAGGGTAGCCCGGGTGGCTCAATGGTTTAGCGCCGCCTGCAGCCCAGGGTGTGATCCTAGAAACGGGGGATCGAGTCCCATGTCGGGCTCCCTGCATGGAGCCCGCTTCTCCCTCTGCCTGTGTCTCTGCCTCTCTCTCTGTGTCTCTCATGAATAAATAAAATCTTAAAAAAAAAAAAACCCAAACGACTAAAGACAGACTATAACCTTCTAATTAAAGTACTCTGAGGGATCCCTGGGTGGCGCAGCGGTTTAGCGCCTGCCTTTGGCCCAGGGCGCGATCCTGGAGACCCGGGATCGAATCCCGCGTCGGGCTCCCGGTGCATGGAGCCTGCTTCTCCCTCTGCCTGTGTCTCTGCCTCTCTCTCTCTCTGTGTGACTATCATAAATAAATAAAAATAAAATAAAAAAAAAGTACTCTGACAAGAACTTTAAATATATTCATAAAGTAAATATAGTTTATTTGATGCCTGTATAAATAGGACTTGTTATGGAACAGGAAGAGGTTTTTCCAAAGGGTTAAAATTTATTCAACAACAGAACTTGGTCCTTCCTTTCAGTTTGTCTCAGAATGTGGTTGCCTGAGGTATCACTGTCAGAAGTGATTTCCATCACATGCAAAGTCTGAAAGTCTTTTAGTGGCACTTTCCGTTTCTCTAGAAAACACTTTAACTGCTTTTGGATGGAACAGGAGGCAAGGTTTTTATCTGCTCACACTCTACTCTATGGGAGCCCAAACACACCCCGCCATTCTCTTGTTTGAATGGTGGCCGCTTGGAAAACAGCGTACAGATGGAGAACTCAACATTAACACACACAAAAAAATGTAGTATCTCTATACGCGCTAACTGTAATTTTGCTTTACAGTTTTTTCATTAAAGAATTCTTATTTTTATTATCGCTCCACAAAGAAGTTCTAAAAAACACCTGTAAAAACTTTGAAAAGGCACTCTAAAACTCCAGAATGAAAAATTCTAAAGTATAAATCATGATACGTCTTCTATGATTTATAAATAAGAATAAGTTCTACAAGCTAGAATTTCTGAATGACTTTGACAGGAATTTACTCAAAGGAACCAGAACACCAGTACTTAAAAGATTTTCTATTTTAACCCCAACTGAGTTTTTAAAAAGCTACACGTGTGTTGACAAGCAGGGCCCACACATCACTTGCTGCCACCACTCATGATGAGGTTAACAGAGGGACAGGGATTTGTGCCTGGAATGTGCCAGGCTCCTCCATGCAGCTGACAGAAGGGGTCGCGTTTTGTTTTGTTCCCTGGTATTTTACAGAAAATATACATATGGTAAAAAAATTTAAACGGTACAGGAAGATCTCGAATAATAAAACAATATCCTTTTTTCCCACAGCCCAGAAAATCTGATAACTTCAAAATGATTCCGCAGTCATGTGACCAATTTGCATTATGAAGTGAACCTTGGAGACTCAGTTCTCTGGAATGACGCTGATTTTCTCATGTATTACCTCTGTTACAGAGGAAAGCCATGCAGTCTTCTCCTTCTTAAATAAACCAATTACACAAGCAACATGCACACTGCTCAGAGATGGCCAGTCCGGGCACCTCCTTGGGTTCCACGGGTCTGTTCCTGGCTCTGGACAGTGTCCCTGGCGTCATCCCTGCAAGTCAGGTATCACATTTACTATCAAGGCAATTTCAAAAGTAAGAAAACTTCTCTTAATCAAAATGAGTCATCTGGTCCTTGTAAAACAGAGGCTGAACTCTGCCAGGTTCGTGTTGTCTGGTCGTTAGTAAATAGATAAATATTTTTATTTAACATTGTACAAAAGGACAGGAACCATAGACTCCTAAGCATTCAAGCTAAAACCAAGTCAAACCTTTCCTAGATAACAAAGGGAAGGTGAGACAGCAGGGACCACGGATGGAAATTCCTCCACATAAATGCCCATCCCAGTGATGGGCAGCTGGGTGCTTCTTCCCCCAGGGGTGCTCTCTCTCTGGCGAGCAGGAAAGGCTTACAGAGATGGGGCCAGGGCTCAGCCAAGCCCTTCCTGAATGCCTCGGATCCTCCTGGCCAGCTGTACATCCTTCGGGAAGAGAGTAACACGGCCAGCATGTAAGGAGAGAAGATAGGCGTCCTCAAAGAGATGAACTAGAAATGCTTCTGCAGCCTGGGGGCAGATAGAAGAGTCCAAGGATTGACACCCGAGGGGGCATGAGCTACTTTCTTCTCTCAGAGCCCGCGGTGCTTAGTCCCTGAGGGTTTCTGGGACTGTCTGCAAGACTGCCCACAGAGTGAAGGGGAGCCTGGGAATTCTGCTACCACCCAACAGGGATCCGGCCTCCACACCCTGGGTGTTCCTTGATGCTCTAAGGAGGCAAGAATCCCGTGTGGCATGCCTGTCAGCCCTGTGCAATTCCGGAATGCCTTTCCCCCGTTCTCACCCAACTGTACCTGGGCCCCCTTCTTACCTCTTGCAGGGCCAACAGGGCCTGGGCTTGCCAAGAGAAGTCCACACCGCGTGTGAATTTAACACATATCTCTCTCACCTGTGAAGGAGTGGGGATGGGGAGCCAAGGGGAGTGGAGTGGGGAGGAGTGGACAGTAAAAGAAGAGAGATTCAAGGGGGGGATCCCTGGGTGGCACAGTGGTTTAGTGCCTGCCTTTGGCCCAGGGTGCGATCCTGGAGACCCGGGATCGAATCCCACATCGGGCTCCCGGTGCATGGAGACTGCTTCTCCCTCTGCCTGTGTCTCTGCCTCTCTCTCTCTCTGTGACTATCATAAATAAATTAATTAATTAAAAAAATTAAAAAAAAAAAAAAGAGAGATTCAAGGGAAGGTCGACTCTTTCTATGAGTCTCCAAGAATCTTCATTTCTGTGATACCTCCGTGGTTCTTAATCTTAGGACCTAACTAGTAGCTGATGTCCATTCCCTGGAGCTTAGGAATTGGCATGTCTTCCCTATTGGTGGTGGGGAGAGAAGGAGGCAATCTCCTAGGGTAGGAAGACGGATGATAGCATGGATGGATGAGATGGTTCCTATTTATATAATCAAAGAGTACAGTTTCAGAGGTGGTAGGGTTTAGAAATTAATTCCATAAAGAACCAGAAGGTGTCCTTGGTGGGCTCATGGTTTCCAAAGATGGAGAGTCCTCTGCCAGGTTAGAGAAGAGGTCCCTTAGCATTTTGGGCAAGAGATGACAGGGTCCCCACCACCTGGGAGATTTAAAGAAAGGAGGTAGTAAAAAAAAAAAAAAGAAGAAGAAAAAAAAAGAAAGGAAAGGAGGTAGCATGGGGGCGGGTGGAACTCACCAGGCGGCTGAAGGGGTTCTTCCTTAACAACAGGTTTGTACTCATCTGAAGCTTTCGGATCTCCTTCATAACCAGATGTTTTCGGGAACCAGGGTGACGGGAAGAAGTGCCTGAGCAGAAGAGTTGGGTCATCAAGTACAGTGGTCAATGGGAGATGCCTCACAGCTTGGCTGAGATAGGCAAACTGTCAAATCACTAGTCTCTGTTAAGTTGCACAAAAGCAGATTTCAGTCTATCGTTTACTATCATTATCTTCAGCAACTGTTGAACAGCAGAGAGTTGCTAAATATTGGTTGAATGAATGAGTCATCCTTTGAGGATCTTACCCTCAATAATGATCCTTTAAGGGTATTATCTTAAATGCCAATTCTTCATGAAGGCTTTCCTGATTCCCAATTGCTTCTAAATTGATTCATGAAGGCTTTCCTGATTCTCAATTGCGTCCAAACTGATAGGTCACCTCCCTGCTCTGAGCCCCACAGTACTTTGGGCATCTCTCCTATCTTTCCCATCTGGATTGGAAACTCAGTTATTTTGTGTTTAAGTCTTTCTTTTCTTTTTTTTAAAGAGCTGGAACGAATCTGTAAGGTTTTCAAGCACAGTTCCCTGTCTCAGTTATCCTGAGGCCCAAAGAGGTGAAGACAATTGGCCAGAGCTTATTTGTGGCCAAGGAGATGTGCATAACTTGGTGCCCGTGTTGGGTCACCAGGCTATGGAGCCAGAGCCTTTGGCTCAAAGCCTGGTTCCAAAAACAACAAAAAAGAAAAAAAAATCTTAAAAATACCTCCCAAAGTATAGGTCAAAGAAGCCAAACTCTGATCTGAGATTAAAAACACAAGAATACAAAACAAAGTCGAAGAGGAAACTTAATGGATATTGACTATTAGAAATGAATCAAAAGTCTACATCTCAAAATTTATAGCTAAATGGTACTAGAAGAAAACATACAGGCTAGAGATTGATTCTCCATTAGAAAAGGAAAGCATTAAAAGACACCTAAATATTCAACTCAAGTGTTAGGAAGAGAATTATTAAATTAAACCAAAAGCAGATAACCAAATATTCAAGATAATAAGCCAAACTAATGAAAAAGAGAGTAAAACAAAGAATAGTTCTCTTGCTGGATAATTAAAACCAAGGACCCCAAAAAATGAACCTCTCATAAGCTGAGCAAAGAATAAAAAAAGAACTATATGAAAACTTACATTTTTTTTTAAAAGATTTTATTTATTTATTCATGAGAGAGAGAGAGAGAGAGAGAGGGGCAGAGGGAGAAGCAGGCTCCATGCAGGGAGCCTGATGTGAGACTCGATCCCAGGACTCCGGGATCACGCACTGGACCGAAGGGAGAGGCTCAACCGCTGAGCTGCCCAGGCATCCCGAAAACTTACATTTTGAAGAAGAAAATTAATTTCAGAAATGTTACTCAAGGTCCAGCCAAGGAAAAAGGAGCCACACCAAGTAGTAAATCCACGTTGGGGGTGGGGGATTTATTAGTGAACTAATTACAGACTCTTAGAAGAGCTGCACGAGTAAACAGGTGACAGGGAGGCAACCCAGAGATGCCTGTGCTCTGCAGCTGGCACTGAAGACATTATCTCTGGGTAGGGAATGTGGGCCAGAGAAACAGGCCAGTGTCCAGGGGACTGGTGACATTGAGGAGAAAGGAGGTGGCCCCACACTCAGGAGCCATGCTCCCCCCACCACTGGTCGGCAATCCACCGTCACTAGGAGGCAGCCTTTAATAGACAGACATGGCAGTCACAGAAAATGGAAGGATGACCACAACCCAATCTCCCCAATGTGAGAAGGACAATGCCATGAAAGGAAGGAACCAAACTCAATAAACAAAATGACCAACACTGGAGGAATCGGAGTTAACAGGGAAAAAAGAGACTCTGAGAAAACATGTGTAATAAATAACCTCAGAGGAGTAGGAGATGTGAAACCCAGGCCACAGAATAAGCAGTAATGAATGTAACCAACCAGAGATCATGGGGAAGAACTGGGGTTAGATGTTCAAGAGTTGGGTCTTGCAGTGTCAACATAAGGAATTGGTATTTTTAATCCCAAATGTCATGGGAAACTGTGGGAGAGTTTTAAGCAAGACAGAGAGGAGATCTGCTCACCTTTTATTTACTTATTTTTTAAAGATTTATTTATTGGGGCTCCTAGGTGTCTCAGTTGGTTAAGCATCTGACTTCGGCTCAGGTCATGATCTCAGATGGAGCCCCCTATGGGGCTCCCTGCTCAGGAGGGAGTCTGCTTCTCCCTCTCCCTCTCCTCTGTCCCTCCTCCTGCTCGTTCTCTCTCTCTCTCTCAAATAAATAGGGAGAGAGCAGAGGGAGAGGGAGAATCTTAGGCAGACACCATGTTGAGCAGAGCCCACCCATTGTGGGGCTCCATCTCACAAGCTTAGGATCAGGATCCGAGCCGAAACCAAGAGTCAGATAGTCAACCGGCTGCGCCACCCAGGCACCCCAATCTACTTACATTTTAACAAGGAGTCCAGCTGCAGAGTGAGGAAAGAACTGAAAGGGACAAGAGTAGAAGTGAAGCAGCAGCCAGGCCAGGATACTGGTGGTGGGGACTGGTGGGTGGGAGTAGAGCTGACAAGTGGGCTGATTCAGGTTTTGACTTGGAGGCAGAACTGCCTGGACCTACTTGTGTATGGGGATATGAGAAAAGAATGTCTCACAGGTTTCTGGCTTGCACAACTAGACAGTGCTGTGCCAGTCACTAAAGTGGGGGAAACTGGGCACGAAGAGGTTGGAGGGAGTAACCCAAAGTTTGGTTTTATTTATTTTTTAAAAATTTTAAAAGATTTTATTTATTCATTTATGAGAGACACACAGAGAGAGGCAGAGACACAGGCAGAGGGAGGAGGCTCCCTACCGGGAGCCCAATGTGGGACTCCATCCCAGGACCCTGGGATCACAGTCTGAGCTGAAGGCCGACCCTCAACCACTGAGTCACCCAGGTGCCCCCAAAGTGTGGTTTTAGACGTGCTCCACTGACATACCCCAGAGCCCACAGGTAGAAAGGCAGCTAGGTATGGGGGGATCTGGAGTCAGAGGAGAAATCTGGGCTAGAGATACAAATGTGAGCACTGTTTATGCAGGAGTGGTATGCAGAGTCCTGGGAAGGGACGAGACCAACCAGGGAATGAAAGGAGGAGGAGGACAGCAAGAAGTCCAACGTCAAGTTGTTGCGGGGAGGTGGCACAGGCAGTAAAGGACACTAGACTGGAACCGCAGTGTGTGACAAGGGGATAGAATGTTTCTAGCAGGAAGTGGCCCCCTGTGTCAAATGCTTCTCAGAGCAAGAAGAGGACATGGACAGGTCTATTGGATTTAGCAACATTAAAGTAGCTAGTGACCTTGACAAGAGTACTTCGAGTGCACTAGAAGGAGGGGAAGTAGTTGTGGGGAGCCAGACTAGATTCACCCAGGCTCCAGGGAAGCCTGGGAAGAGGGGAAACACACACGTGTGGTCTTAAGTCTGGCTGTTTAAAAAAAGGTAGCTATGAAGGGCACTAGAGAAATGGGGAGTATGAGAGACAGAGATGTGGGGACAAGAAGCACCCCTGCTCTTTGTCTCTGGATCAGAAAGAGCGGAGCACATTTGTGGAATGACAATGTAAAGAGCACGAACTGAATTCCAAGCGCAAGTGGAGAGGACAACAGAAAGCCCAGTGAAGGTGAGAGAAAAATAGGACCAAGAGCCCATGTAGGAGGAGTGAGTGGCTTTTGATAGGAAGGGAAGACCAGGGGTCTCTGCTGTGAGAAAATAAGGAGAATCCAGTCTGGGGGCTTCCTTAAGTGAAACAAGCACATGACAAGGTCATTATCAACTGAGAGTGAGTTGGGAAGCTGGAGTTGTAGGAATTTGAAGAAAAAGGTATGAATAGTCAATGGGGAGAATGGAAAAGCAAGACTGCCAGACAAGCACAGGAGGACTGCCAGGAAGTGCTGAGTGTCCATCTGAGATAAAACCTTTAATTTAACCAGGAATAGAAGGATGCTTCTACATTGAAGAGTAACAGCAATGGCGTACTTAACAATATTCATGTTAAAATTAGAAACAGGGGGGCAGCCACGGTGGCGCAGCGGTTTGGCACTGCCTGCAGCACAGGGTGTGATCCTGGAGACCTGGGATCGAGTCCCGCATTGGGCTCCTTGCATGGAGCCTGCTTCTCCCTCTGCCTGTGTCTCTGCCTCTGTGTGTGTGTCTCTCATGAGTAAATAAAAAAAAATCTAAAAAAAAAAAAAAAAAAAATTAGAAACGGGTGGAGGGCAGCCCCTGTGGCGCAGCGGTTTAGCGCCGCCTGCAGCCTGGAGTGTGATCCTGGAGACCTAGATCGAGTCCCACGTCGGGCTCCCTGCATGGAGCCTGCTTCTCCCTCTGCCTGTGTCTCTGCTTCTCTCTCTCTCTCTCTCTCTGTGTGTCTCTATGAATAAATAAATAAAATCTTTAAAAAAAATTAAAAAAAAAAAAAAAAGAAAGAAACAGGGGTTGAGGTCGCCTGGGTGGCTCAGTTGGTTAAGTGTGGGACTCCTGATCTCAGTTCAGGTCTTGATCTCAGGACTGAGAGTTCAAGCTTGACGTTGGGCTCCACACTAGGCATGGAGTTCACAATTAAAAAAGAAAGAAAAGAAATGGGCCAAGGGTGGCCAAACCACTTCTCTTATTTCAATACTAATCTCAGAGCTTCACTAATCCAACACACTAAGAAATAAAATATAGAAAAGTGAAAAAGATTCGAAAGTCCTTATTTGCAGACAATAGCCTATTTAACCATTTCAGTTGAAGCAATTGAACAATAAGTTAACAAGAGAATTCAGCAAGCTAGCTGGCTGGATGCAAAGGTTCTTAATCTTTAGGGAAGAAAATAACCCATAATACGCTTTTTTCCCACCCTGCTCATAACTACATTGCAGGAGACAAGTAAAGCAGTTGTTGCCAGAACAATTCTTGCTTGAGTGGGCCTCCCATCCACCAGACCACAGAGCGCAGAAACCGAAGACCACAAACTAGTCTTCTTTCCGGATCCATAAATAACCTCAGGAAGGGAACAAGGTGAGAGCGCTCTACTTGAGGCCCAACACCACCACTCACTGAAGAAACATACACACACCCCAACACCTGGAAAGGCAACTTCTGAAAGTAGAACCGTTTGAAATTGTCACAAAAAGCTGCCAATAATTCTGCAGTTAAAAAAAAAAAAAAAAAAAGAAAGCACAAACACTTAAAAAAAAAAAAATCCTGTCTGCTGGAGCAAGCTGTGTGACCTTAAGTTACTTGGTCTGCCTGCGCATCAGTTTTCTCATCTGAAAAATGGGCACAATGTAAAGTTGAGCTAAATCACCCAAGCAGCGGAACGCAATGCCTGGTAGGGGTTAGTACTCGATAAACGCTCCTAGTAGTAAGACTTAGTATTAGGTGCCAGGCCGCCTGGGCCGTCCTTTCTGCTCCTCTAACTGCTTTCCCGGGTCCCTTGCGGGGCCTGGAACTTGGGCCGGGCCGAGCAGGTGCTGTAGGCGGCCCGGCTTTGCCCGCCAGCAGGGGAGCGCCGGCCGGAAGTCGGCAGATTCGGACCCGGGGTCCGCGCGCGAGCTCGGTCTTCTGGTCCGTGGAATGGGCACCTGGATGCGGCCGTGCCCACCTCACGGCCAGGGAGGCCAGGGAGGCCAGGGAGGCCAGGGAGGCCAGGGAGCGGGGAGGCCGGCTGCGGCCGGTTACCTAAGGAGGGGCCCCGCCGGGGGGCGCTGGGGGCCGGGCTCGCGGGGCGCCTCTTCGGGACTTCGGGCTTGCGGCGCGGGCCCATGGCGGGCGCCGGGCGTGGTGGCCCTGCGGCTCCTTCTCGGCCTTTGGGGTCCGGGGACCGAGGCTGGCGTCCTGCGGGAGCCCAGGACCAGGAGACTGCTCGGCCGGCCCCGGCGCCGCCTCGGTTCCAAGGACCCGCTCTGTCGATTACACTCGCGGCGTTTTTTAAAACCCGAATTCGGCAACTCTCAGTGGCTGCTTCTGGAACGACCCTGGCGCAGAGCGACTGCGCGGGGGACCAATGAGAGCACAGGCCGGAGGCCCGGCGCGCGCGGCGATTGGAGGAGAGAACGGGGACGTCGCGGACGGCGGTATGAACCAGCCAATGGGAACTTGGAGAAGTGAAAGGAGGCGGGAGCTTGCGGCCGTGCTGTTTCGAGGGATCGGACGGTCGCCCTCGGTGCCTCGTGGCTGACAAAAGGAAGCACTGTCCTGAAGACGTCGGTGCGCTTGCAGAGCGCGTTCCTCAAGACAAATCACTGTTCGGACATTTTATGTTTTGTCCTATCAGCCCTGACGTGGCTTTTAAAGACGAGGAGACAGACTTACAGAGAATGTGGCCCTTCCAGGGACACCCCACGAATACGGCTCAGAAGCCAGTCTGACTGCATGAACGTTATCCATGACTAGGGTCGTGGCACGGCCAGGATCTGACGCTGTCGTCTGGGATCACACTCCCCAGCAGTGCAGTAGGAGCCCTGTAGGGAAACCACCCCTTCCCTTCCTGTTGGAGGTCACACACATTCCGGTCAAATGTACATCTGTGTAGTTAGAATAAAGATTTATTTTCTGCACTTGGTTCTCTTGCGTTTTCTAAATGTTCTCCAGTTAACGTGTATTGTAGTCAAGGAAGATGTCATTACAAAATCAGTGATTTCATGGAACCCTTCCTCACTGGTGCAACCAGAGTGGAAAACAGTATGTTGATCAGCCAAATACATTAAATGTAGAATTACCACACGACCCAGCAATTCTGCTTCTGGGTATACAAAGAACTAGAAGCAGGGACTTGAACCTATTTGTATTTGTACGCTAATGCTCACAGTGATGTTATTCACAACTGAGCCCCAAATGAATAAATAAAATGTGGTGCATACCAGGAATGAAATATTATTCAGCCTATTATTCAGAAAGTTAATTCTGACATGTTACAACAAGGAAAAACCTTGAAGGCATTGAGGTAGGCAACATACAAGACACAAAAGGAGAACTACTGTAGGATCCCACTTACATTAGGTGCATAGCCAAATTCACAGAAAGTACGACGGTGGTTGTCAGGGGCTCAGGGGAAAGGGTTAGTGTTGCATGTTGAATGGCTATAGAGTTTGGGAAGATAAAAAAGTTCTGGGAATGGATGGTGGGACAACAATGTGAATGTATTTAATGCCACCGGACACTTAATAATGGTCAAGATGGTTTTCTGTTGTATTTTACAACTTTTAAAAAGAGGGAAAAAAGAATGAAGGAAGAAGGAAAGAAAAGGGAAGCAGCTGTATGGGGGGATACTCCGTGGGTCCACTGTGATGAGGGGTGGGGTGAGAAGTCCGGTACTCTACTGTCTACAAATAGAGTTCTCACGCCTTAACAGTCTAAAAGGCACAGCACCATATGGGTGCCTGCCCACCTCTCTGACCTTGTCTCTGGCCACCTTTAGCACAGCATGCTTATTGCCAGGCATACCGGTCTAGTTACCTGCAGTTCTCGAATACATCACTTACATGTTTCTGTGCTTCTTACAAGCTGTTCCTTTTTCCTGGAATACCCCTACTATCCCATCCTGCCAGCCTGGGAGACTCCTGCCCATTCTCTACCAACCAGCTCCAGTGGCGCTCTCAGAGTTCTAGTTCTAGAGTTCCCTGTAAGGCCTCCTTTGTATCTCATACAAAGGGCCTCTTATGCACATCACGCTGTGCTGGAATTTTCTTTACACATTTGTCTCCTGTTTTTCTTTCATGGATTCACAGCCCTTGGAGCACATCCGTTCTCAATACAGTTGGCTAAATTCTGGGATTGTAATCCTTTACCAAAGATTTTTTGACAAGTGTTCTTGATGAAGATGGGTGATTTATAAACTTTTACAACTAGGGGAAATCCCCAGCTGACCTTAAGGTCGGAAAGCACGTAGTCAACAAAAAGGCCAAAGGGGCTCTTGGCCAAGGTGAATATGAAAGAATGAGGTTAACCTGTAAGCCGGTCAGGGAGGTGTACATATTTAGTAATGCTCAGAACTTCTCCTTTTTATAGGTAGCTTAGGCCTTGAGAGATAAAATGACTTGTCCAAGGTCACCCAAAGTAGAAGTGGGGCTGAGAACACAGCTCTGACTTCCGATTCTACCTTTTCTATACCAGGTGGCCCTTTGCTCCACTTCTGACCTCATCAGGAGTCAGAGCTCTGACCTCTTCGAGTGCGGTTTGTTAAACCAGCAGAGACCTTTGGACAAAGTGAAGGCAGATGGAATTACCTGGTAAGGTCCTAAATTTCTGCCTTGTGGGCAGATTTCTGGTGGAGGAGTCCCAGGGCTACCCCGGGTTCTGGATGGCAGTCCTACAGGAAGCCCCTGCCCCAAGACCACTCTGCAAGGGACAGGGACTGAGCAATCCACTCTGATGCACGTGCTTTAAATTATAGTCTTTGAACTGATGTTTACAGAAGCTCGCAATCAGTTGGTTCTGATTTTACAGAGGTTCAGAACCTCCCCACCAAACTTCCACAATTCAGAACCCTCTTACTCCACTGAAAACATCCTCCACAACCTTCCAGCCTCAGCGAGAGTGGGGGTGCTTACTTTCTCATCCACATGACCAGCAAGGCCTCTCGGACCCACCCTCCAAAGCATCCCTCAAATGACAGGAGAGCGAACACACCTCTAGGGGCTGGGAAGGCACCTCCTGTCAGCACAAAGTATTTTTGAGGCATCTAGTTTTGTCTTAAAATAGATGTGAATTTTACATTCTCCTCAATGATGGTATAGTTTTTCTTTCCATGATGGTGTATTTTAATAAAACATTTCCTTCCCTCTGAGTAAAACTGATGCTCTGTGCTGTGCCTCTGCTGGGACTTCCACGCCCTTGGCAGACCGCCCTGGTGGCCAGTGCAGTCTTCCACAACGCTCCTGTGTGTTGGCATTTACAGGCACCTTCAATTTATTATCTTATGTAATTTTCAAGCTCACCCTGCAAGATGGAGGCTGGCTTTCCCATTTTAGAGATGTGAAGACCCAAAGCTCCAGAGGTAAAATGATTTGCCTGATTTGGTGGCAGGCCTGATATATTTAACCCTTGTGCAACTTCCCTCTCATTTAAGGGGGGGGGGGAGGAAAGGCCACGCTCCCAATTTCCCTTTTGTCTTAATGACATTTTAAGGCCCCAGTTTTTTTGGACAAGGCAGCTATAGTCCCCACCACGCTTACCCTCCATTTCCCTCTTCTGTGGCACACACTGTGGCCCACAGAAGCTCAGGGGCCCCTGAGACGCAGAGCTGGAGGCATGGAGAGGCCCTCTTCTCCCAACAAACTGTAATAACCTGCTGATTCCCACACAGCCTAAGGGCTTTGCGTGTCAAAGATCCCTTCCCCCAGAATCTATTTTAAGGAAGGCATTTGGTGTTTTGTTTTATGATTGAGCTGCCCAGAAAAATGGACTGAGGCTCCAGAAACTGCCACGGAGTGAGGAACTCCGTAAGGAAGGACTGCTTCACTCCCTGGGGCCCCCCAATGCCAGTCCCCTCTCTTCAGGGTGGGGAGGACAACAGCACATGAAGCTTTTATTCCGGCCTTGGGAAATGTACCCCAAAGACCCCAGGGAGACCTGTACGGTGGGTGGGGCTGGAGGTCTGGAATCAGGCAAACCTAGCTTGAAATCCTGGTTCTGTGAGGAAGTCAGTTAACACCTCTGGGCCATGGCTTCCTCATCTACACCCACCTGTGCAGGTTGTTACACCAGAGGATTAGTGTTAAGCATTTAGCTCATGTCTAGGAGACCAGAATTCCTCTAAATGGTGGAGTCCTGGCAAATTCATTACCCCGGAGGGATATCTATGGAGTCAGGTTGCTGGGAGTACGGCTGAAGTCCAGATATGCTCTGGATCCCAGCCTGCAGCAGATCACGAGGCTGCTCGGCCAGAGTCCACTGCAGAGGTGCACTCTTGTAAAACCACTTATATCTCTGGGCCTCAGTCTTTTCATCTTTAAAATGGAAGGTGAAGAGTTCATCAAAGCTGCTCTGAAGAGCTGCTTGGAATTCCCCGTCATCTGTCCCAGGCAGGGAGGCCTTCAGAGTGTGGCAGCCAGGACACCAATGGGGAGGAGGCACAGAGGGTAGAGGAGCCTTTGCAAAGAATGGGCTCCTCCTTTCCCACAGGATGGGCCCAGCAGAGGCTGGGAGGCACCGAAGCCACAACATCTGCATCTTCTGCTTTCTAGACAAGGACTCCAAGGCCCAGGGCCACTAGGTAAGGGGCTGGGGGACATCTGCTGAGTTTGTGCACAATCCAGCTAAGACTTAGGTCTCCAAGACAGGGTTGGCGAATAACTTGTAGTTTTAGAAAACATGGCACTTAGGTCTGGTTTGAATTTGCTCACTGACCTCTCTTCTCTGGAGAACCAAAGTTAGCTTATGTTTTAGGAGGAAACCTTACAGTTGTTAGTTCCTGCAATTCCACTTCATGATTTAGTGCTAGTGCTGCAGGAGGGGCTTTGGGGGTTGAGGGGAGCCTGGCAAGGGTCGGTCACTGTGCTCAGGCCTGTGGGGGTTGCAGGGGGTGGTAACAAAGGAGGACCCGGGTGTCTGGTCCTGTGGCAGCAGCTGCCCTGGGAGGGGAAAGGGGTGTTGGGGAGGGGTGGGGTGAGGCCTTTGGGAACAGGACACGGGAGGCTCACCAGCCTATGTGGCCTCGGCCTCAGGGTGGACAAGGTGCATCCAGGTAGCAGCGGAGAACCCACGAGAGGCTCAACTAGCATCATTGATGGGAGTCCGGGAGCCACCGAGCAGTCTCTCGTGCTCACCCTCTTCTGCCGGGGGCCGGCCCCTGGCCAGGCGGGTGAGCAGTGGGCGGTGCAGCCCATTGTAGAGGGCGGTGCCTGTCAGCAGGATGAGGAAGCCCAGGATCTGCAGAGGGTGGAAGGCCTCCCAGCCCAGCGCCAGGCTCAGCGCCCAAATGACAATGGTACGCAGGCTGTCCAGCACCATGCGGGTCGTGGCGCTCAGTTCCTTGGTGACGCTGATGCCCGCGAAGTTGAAGAAGGCGATGCTGCTGATGTTGCCCAGCAGCGCCAGGGCGATGAGCGGTTGTCGGCCCACCTGGCAGAAGGCGTCCAGCGCGTCCTCCAGCGTCCCTCGGGGGCTTCCACTGAAGGAGCCGGCAGGGATATAGTACATGGGCACCAGCAGCAGGGAGAGGATCACGAAGCCAAAGAGGCCTGTGGGAGTGGAAGAAGCATGCTGCACCTTCTGTTCGGCCCCCAAGCCCCCACCCCCCCACTGGCAGCTCAGCCTGCCCAGCAGGGGCTCCACTGATCTCCCTCCCAGCCAGCGCCTCCGTCCTGGGGCACCTCACGCCAGCTCCTCCCTGTTGGGCCCTGGAGCTACCTGTTCATCTGGAACTCACGGTGGCCTACTGAGGGGGCTCCAGCTGCCCTGCTCCACTATAATCATATTTTATAATCGGAGCAAGGATAAAAACTACATTTTATATAATGACCTGTATACGTATGCACAGGCACATACACACATGCACACCTTCATAATACAGTGGCTATCTTTACAATGTTCTCTGGCACTTTTAAATTCCATTGTATTCATTTACAAAAGAATGGCAGCTGTGATGGCGACGCTGCTCTCACAAGCGTGGAGAAACATGGTTTTCTAATCCAGGGTCGCTGGTCTGTGACCAGGAGTGGACTAGAATGTAAATCAATGCACTGCTTCATTAAGAAAGTCTTGCTAGGGAAAAAAAGAGTGGATGCAAACAATGTGCTTGATGACATAGTGGATCGAGATGATTAACGCTGTGCCAGAAGCCCGTGGCGCGCACACGGCTCCCTGATTGATCCACAGGCCATGCTTGGCTAGTGCTGCTCTAATCTGCCTGCTGGTTTCATATTTTTAAATGGGTAGTTAAAGGTTTGGTAGTTACCTTAAAGGCTTGGGTAGTTACCTTCCTGCTCACAAACTTGTGGTGGTTCCTCCCTGTCTGTCATTGACAATCTAAATCCGTTTGACATTCAAGGTTCTCCATAAGACCCTGACCTATTCAATTCCTGATCATTGTCCCAACGTCAAATCTGTAAGTCACCCAACTACTCCTTACTGGTTTCGATACTCATGGCCAGCTCCCTACATCCGTTCCTTCCTTCCCACTCTTGTTGCAGCTCGAACATACCTTCCCTCTCCTGAAGACCCTCAGACGTGCTTGGCAAGTGAAGCAACCCTTGAGCATAAGTGGTCTGAGCTCAAACGCACCATCTGGTCCTTCCTTGCTGGCCAACTCCTCTAGAGTGGGGTGCTCATTCCCTTCATCCTCTACCTCATCCCCCCCAGCTCCTGGGTCAGAGTCTCTGTCAGCACACAGGTGAAGGGATGAGCCCCTCCCCCTCTCCCTATGGGTGAGGGCACCTTGCCCTGCATTCCTACTTGTGCATCTCCTCCACATGCTAGCATTGTGTGGGTGCCCTCGCAGCAGTACCTTGCTCCCCAGCCCCTGTGCTCACATACCCTCAGTGCCAACTGCCCGCAGTGGGTGAACATTATGCCTGTAGACGAACTTCTCCTCGAGCACCATCTGGATGGAGACAATGATCTGGGCCATGATGATCAGCAGGTCCCCTGGGGGGAAATGAGAACCATGGTGAGATTGGGCCGCATGGGGTGGGGGTGGGGGGAAGGGATGGAGCACGGCCACAGAGCTGTTGGCAGGGTGGTGGGCTCCATGCTGGAGTAGATGGCTCCTACAGGGACATGGTCACCCCGAGCCCCTGACTTTTGTAGGGCACCACATGGTTCACGAGACAGTCATGACAGCCCCATGCCTGGTCTCCTGGCTCCTGGGGGGTGGGGCAGGCCAGCAGAGCAAGCACTATTACCACCCTGGGCCAAGCCTCCAGAAGATCCAGGGGCCCACCTGGGCCTGTGACTGGAACAACAGGGTTATAAGCATGTCTTCTGAGGTGCACAAGACTTTGCGATAGACATTTCTGGTTTAGTCCATCCTCAGGACCAGAGAGATCCTGTCATTATAGAACAGGCTGCCAGGCTTCCTTTCTGGGACAGTGGGGATGATGCCAAGCTGGGTACATAGTAGACACTCAACAGATACTCATTCCCTCCCTCTCCCAGATCCAGGAGTATGTGTACCCAGCAGTATGTGTGTGTTTCTTATGGCACAAACGTCCCTCCTCTGACCTCCCGCTCCTTAACTATCCCTTTCTCATGGTGTGTGTGCCTTTCTGTGCTCTATTTGGCACCTCGAGAGCAGATGTATGCCCAAGTCCACTGGTCTCCCATACTCCCTCACCCAGGGCCTGGCATAGAGAAGAGCTTGCAGAAGTCTGCTGACTGTGCTGGGTTCCCTGACTGACTGAGGACAGGAGAGGACGGGCAGCCCCTGCGTCCCCAGCCCTCATTGCACCTGTGATCACTTCGCTGAGTTTGTGCTGATCATCATGCTTGCTCAGAAGGTCGGCCAGGCCCACAACCACCAGCCCTGCGATGGTGGCAAGGATGCCCAGCCACTGGCTCAGTGCCAGCCTCCGCCCCAGGAAGGCCACTGAGAACAGGCCTGTGAATATGATCACTGCTCCCCGCAGCATCTGGAAGCTGGAGGCACTCGTCATGTTCAGGGCTAGGAGAGAAGAGACACACGATGTTAGCTGCTGAGGGCCAAGGCTATCTATTCACTGAGGTGCCCTCATGGCTGAAGACCAGCCTTGCACATAGTATGTGCTCAGTAAATCTTGTGTGTGTGTGTACACGTGTACGTCTGGGAGGGGGGCAGGGGTGAGGTGAGCCAGGGGAGGGGTGAGGTGCGCCGGGGCAGGGGTGGCTGTTTCACTAGTGCCCCTGTGGGGCCCTTCTCAGCGTGGCCTGGCTACTTACCCACATACATGATGCTGGTCCCCGTCATGTCGCACAGGGCAGGGGGCAGGAAAAGAAGGGGATTGAAGGGCTGCTGGGGATCCATGCTGGCGTCTGGGTGCCTTGCCGCTCGGCACCGAAGCAGGTAGAAGGCAGCCAGGCAGGAGAACTCTCCCACGAACATGCCCACTGCCTGCAGGGACAGAACCCTAGAAGTTTACAGCTGGTAGGAGAATCACCTTTGATGAAATCTTAACACAGCCTTTCTTCAGAGGGAAGCTTACCTGTAACTTGACACATAAACCAGACAAAAGCAGAGCTGCTGTGTGTGGAAGACCAGAGACTACCTCCTAGGTAAGGCCTAAACACCAGAAACATGTGGACAGAAACACTATAAAACCGCATAAAGCCTGGTCTGAAAACCAACGATCTAGGCCAATCTGTGGTCAAGTTCCAGATGGAGAAACGGAGGTCCAGAGAGGCTCAAGAACTGACTTCAGGTCACAGAGCAAGTGGCTGGGAGGGCAGGGGCTGAAATATAGGCCTCTGCTTCCCAGTCTGGCAAGAAATTGCCTTCCATTTACCTTGTCTGCCCTATCCCAGTGGAGTCTGGGCTTCCCATGGATGCAGAGCAGGTTTTGTTACTGGGGTTGATGTTTTCATCATCCCCAGGGCTGGCCTTACAGCGTCAGGGCGTGGCTGCCCACCGGGACTGCCATAGCCCTCCCAGAGAGGGCTGTGCCCTCTGCCCTCTTCCGTGGGCTCTCACACCCTGGTCTCTGTTCTGGTGAGGGAGGGAGGGAAGTGGACAGTTCTTCCCGGTTCTTCCTGAGAGCTGGGAAAGGCTCTGCCCCAGGTCAGGAAGCAGCAGGGTCTGGAGGGGGACACCTGACCCTGGGGGCAGCAGGAGGTGGGGGTGGGATAGGGCAGATACCTGGAGGAAGGGATGCTGGAAGCTGTGCTCCTTGCTTCCTCCACAGCCCTGCGCCACGAAGTTGTCTGCCCACCTGCAGTGGAGAGAGAAGTCAAACCTTTGGCAGTGTGCAAGCTCTGCAGCCCCGGACCCTGTGTCTGAGGACATTGCTCCTCTCAATGCCAAGAGGCCACACTTAAGGGACTTGGACAAGTGTGAGACTCCCTTGCCAAGGGGCCCATTTCTGCAGCACAAAGCCTTCATCTGGGATTGAGGACAGAAAGTGGGGACCTAGATGCCTTTAGCAGAAACGTAGCATTTCTTCACATTGTGAATGTGGCCCCATAGGACCTGTGACTTTGCCACACACACAAGTCACTGCTACTGTTATCAGCGCAGACACCAGGAAGTGGCATTTACACTCGTCGCCTCTACAAAATTACAGTAATTAGACCTGCTGCTAATAATTTTTTTGTTAAGAAGCATATACACATGCGTTACGGCATCACAAATTGGCTTTTTCAGTGTTTTGATAACTTTATTTTGACATAAGTGGCTTTTTCTGTAATCTGATCCCTTAATCACACATTTAAAAACAATATTCTAGGTTTTTACCAGACCGTCAAATGGACCCATAGCACAAAAAATATCAGAAGTCTGTGGTTTACAAGGGCCTTTGGGCCCTTGGGAAATGACTGGCTGACAAAGATCACCCGGTCACCTTCATAGAACCTGAAAGGTTTGGAGGGTCTTTCTAGCACTGACTGTAAAGCAGGTGGCAAGTCCATGGCACTAGTGGAGTGGCCTCCCCGCCAGCACCCTGGCAGATGGCATAACAGTATGGGATGCTTCCCCAGCAACCTGACACAAGCCCAGAATTCTTCATGGCATAGTGCCCTGGGCAGCTACCACCAATCCTCCTGCACTGTCTGCCACCCATGAACTAAAAGCTCCTGCTCCCCAAATTTCATGTTTGCTGGGCTTTGTTGGGTTCCTGGGGTCTGGTCTAATCTCTTTTATTTAAAAGTCCTTTATTTATTTTTTTAAAAATATTTTATTTATTTATTCAAGAGAGACACAGGCAGAGGGAGAAGTAGGCTCCATGCAGGGAGCCCAACGTCCTGGGTCCCCAGGATCATACCCTGGGCCGAAGGTGGTGCCAAACCACTGAGCCACCTGGGCCACCCCTAAAAGTCCTTTAGAGGGGCACCTGGGTGGCTCAGTGGTTGAGTATCTGCCTTTGGCTCAGGTCCTGATCCTGGGGTCCCGGGATCGAGTCCTGCATCGGGCTCCTCAGAGGGAGCCTGCTTGTTCTGCCTTTCTCTGTGTCTCTCATGAATAAATATGTAAGATCTTAAAGAAAAAAAAAAGTCCTTTAGATATTTGGAGATTCCCCCCCCCCCTTTTTTTTTAAAGATTTTATTTATTCATGTTGTGTTGAGTCAAGGCAGACCCAGGGCAGTATCTTGTGGGCCTTGGGGCCCTTCCTTCTGCAGCACCCCATGCATAGGTGGTAGCTGTGTCTAAAATACAAGACTCAGGACTTCTTTTTATTTTTTAACTTATTCATGGAGAGAGAGAGAGAGAGAGAGAGAGAGAGAGTGAGTCAGGGGCAGAGACACAGGCAGAGGGAGAAGCAGGCTCCATGCAGGGAGCCTGACATGGGACTCGATCCTGGGTCTCCAGGATCACACCCTGGGCTGCAGGCGGCGCTAAACTGCTGCGCCACCAGGGCTGCCCAGGACTTCTTTTTCTTAAATGACTTTCCTTGCAAAGTCTGTCAAGAGCAGCCACATGGTAGTACCCAGCCCTACTCTGTTGGCTCATTTCTGCAATAAGCCTGAGGTTTCAAAAGGCAAGTGGAAGCCTTTTATTTCCTGTGCCCCGCACAGTGATGCAAGCCTGGGACACTGGTTGGGGCCTACGTTTGACAAAGATCCTGGCCAGCCCTGGCTTCTCCGTGGCCTGAGTTTGGGGAGGGGAACAGGGAGCTCTCTGCCACAGCCCGGGCATGGGCATAACGCCTGGACACTGGCAGCAGGAAGGGCAGGCTGAATGGCGAGAGAATTCCTCATCAGCCATGGGGAGGGGGTGGGGGGAGACCACTTCTACTCACTGATCTGAACATACCCCGGGGCCAGTGAACAAAACAGGTCTATGGCAAATTTAGTTCACAGTGAGTGAGCTCACAGCCGGAGACCTCACCCACTCCAAAGATGCCAAGAAGGGCAGTTAGGAGGGCTTGTGGTTCTAGAGAATGGTGAGAATCAAAGGAGAGTTGAAGGGTGGGGAGGTCTCATGGGTCAGGGGACCAGGCTGTAACCAGTCCCAGTACCAATGGGGCAAAGAAAGCCCGCCCTACAGAAACCACCTGCTCTCTGGGGTCTCATTTCTGTCCAATCTGCTGCAAGTTCTGGCTCTTGGATCCCCAGGCTGGACAGGGATGCAGGTGAGGGCCACAGACCAGTGGTATCTGCTCTCCAACTCAGGCTTGCTTTTGCAGAAAGAACACTTTGGGAGGGCCTGGGTGAGGCAACTGAGTGTAACAGAGGAGCATCAAGGAAGAGTAAAGAGGTCATGCCTTACCAGAGTGCAGAGCCAACTGCCCCAGAGCAAGTCAGAGATGGAAATTCCGGGAGCTGGAGCCAGGGCTCTTCCAGGAGGAAAGAGGGAGGGCCTGCCAAGCCCATTAAGGTCAACTAGAAGCTTAGGGCGAGGGCATGTGTGGAAGCCCCTTCCTCATCATGGCACTATAGCCAGAGTACATGGCAGGCTCCAGTAGACGCCCAGATCTAATGGTTGAGCCGTCTCCTGGAACTTCCCCTGGGCTACTCCCCACACAGCTTACAGTAACGATAACTCACATCGGATCACCGTGTGTGTTCTAGAGTCATTATCACTTGAGAGGGTGGAAGCCCAGCATCCAGCAATTTCTCTATCTCTGGATCGCCAGCTCCTGGCATACCGAAGCTCAAACATTTTTTTGTTGAATAAGTGGGATTTCCAGACTCCACCTTGCATATAGGCAAGTACTAGAGTTCAGACAATGTCTGCATGAAGCAAGGTGCCACCTGCTGGTGGGACCAGCTGGGCTTGTCCCCAGGAGTGGGCCCCACGTGCAGAGCTGGCCCTAAGGCTGATTGATGCTGCACTCCCTCTCCTGCCGCTAGGGCCTTCTCTGCTTTCACCAAGGTGTGGGTATGCCTCAACAAGTTGGGGCTGGCTGTGTTCCCAGCCTGGGAAATGGAGTCTTTTTGTATCTGGATACCTGGGGCAGGCTTGCAGTCCAAAGGATTGGGTGTCAGCAGGCCCAGCCTTCCTTTAGGCAGGGAGGAGTTCAGGCCTGCAGAGATTTGGGGCTGGAGTCAGGCTAAGAATACTGGTCTTGAAATAGGCTTCAGCTCATTGCATAGGCACAAATAGACCCCAGATAGCATGGAACAAGAGCCAAAATCCAGCCTCAGTTGACTGGTTGATGACAGGCTCCTAAGGTGGGACAGCTGTTTGCAAAAATACTTCACTACATGTTTTTATAAACGCACACTTCACTGCATACTGACTTCATGCCAGGCCTGTGCTGGGCACTTCATGTTCTTCATTTTACATATGGGGACTTGATGGCTTGGGGCAGAGGAGGGGAGAGGATGGGGTTCAGATTCCTATAGTTAACAACGGGCATGTCTAGGGCCCAATCCATCTGCTCAAATTTACATTCAGAAAAGGCAGCAGGATACAAGGAAAGCTCATGACTTTTACGTCTCACAGGTTGGACAAGTTAATAGTTTTATCTATAAAATGAGGATAATAATGCCAACACTGATGAACCATCAAAAGTAATAAATAATATAAGATACAGAAGAGCTGGTGCATGGCAGGTAGTCAGTGAAAGTCTTTTCCTCCCCCTTCTCCCTCCTTCCCCTCTATGAAGCAGGAGTCTCTCCCCTTGTTTTGGGTCAATATGGCCTAGCTCTGCTCCAGCCTGAAAGCTTCTGGGAGTGCATCCATGCTATGGGCTGAAGCAGAGGTGGCTGGAGGGCCACAGAGCCACAGAATGCTGACACAGAAGAAACTCAACCATCATCTCAGAAAGCTCCTTATTTGACAGACAAAAAGCCAAAGGACACAGGGCTCATCTGGTGCCGAGAAGGGCTAGTCCCCAGGGGTCTCTACGTCCAGTTCCATGCCCCTTCTTCAACACCTGAATTTCTCCCATCACTTTCTTATTCCAAATTCTTCCCATTCCCTTGGCTGCGTTGGAGAGGGGCCAGGTCTGCAGATGGGCCTTCCCTTCTTTCTAGATACTGTTTTCTAAAGAAAAGCCATGGTCTTATGGGCAGAAGGAGGCCTGTGGGGACCCATGAGGGTCAGGCCGATGCTACATCAAGAGATGCTTTCTGCTGGCAGAGACCAGTTTATGACTTTTTTATTAAATTAAAAAAATTTTTTTAAGTAATCTCTGCACCTAATGCAAGGCTTGAACTCACAATCCTGAGATCAAGAGTTGCACGCTCTACTGACTGAGCCAGGAGACCAGCTTCTTCGAGAAGGGGCTTTGGCAGGCTGGGGGTGAGCTCCCCTCGCTGGGGGTAAGTCACTCTGGCCCCGCCAAACTCAAAGCTCAGCATTCGGAGTGGCACGTGCGGCCACGTGAGAGGGGAAAGGGTGTGGATGGACAGAGGAAGTGGCTGATGTGGCTGCCTCAGAGTGACAGCTGCATGTCCAGTTCCCTGCAGAATCTCTGCTACTTCCTCTGGCGCCCCAGGCTTATCAAGCCCAGTGAATCAGCTTCTTTCGCCTGCCTGGGATCTTCAGGAAGGCTGCAGGGTGGCTCCACTCTTTGGGTGTCACAGCAGTTGGTGATAAAGGATCACGAGGCCTGTCCTCAAAGTCTTACCAAGTCTTCCTCAGTAGATCCTACCTTGTGTCTGGGTAGAAGGAAGGGAAGTCACGGCCATTTTACAGATGAACCTGAGGCTTCGAGAGGCCCAGTGACTCATCTACTCCCATAGCTTCCAAGCCTTGTACTCTTTTCACTCTACATACTACCTCCTGGTTTAAGGCTTTCTGTGGCTGGTGCAGGAACCCCTGTGAAGCAATCACCCCCTGCCAGCTCATGGAACCTAAGGGTGGGGGCAGCCACCAAGGCAAAAGTTAGAGCTGACACAGGAAGGAGAGGGACAGTCCTCCTCTACTAGAGGCCCAGAGGTCCCAGGCCTCCTGCTACTTTCCTGGCAGTGTCCCCACATCAGGGGCCAGACCGTTGGAGAAGTCACCCCCTGGCCCTGCTCTGGTGGCATGGGCTTCACAGCCTGCAGCGTTTAGAAGGGCATCAGAGCCACACTTGGTGAGCATCTGCTTGACCCTGGCTCTTTATGTGCAGAACCCCAGGAGAATGGGGCTCTCAAATGGGCAGGACCCCAAACAGGCACTAGTTCAGGCAGACTGCCTGCCCTAAGCAGTGCCAGGGGGCGGGGGGGCGGGGAGAGGAAGATGTTTGATATGCAGGAGATGTATTAGAATCATAAGTAGGTCCTGGCAAGGGGTGAGAAAGCAGCCACTGAAAGGAGAAACAGCCCCTTCACTGTGAAGGGCCCTTTGCCAACTCCTAGAGCCAGGACCAAAGGGCCAGCCTGCCAGGTGGCTTTCTCCTCTGAGTATGTGATGGACCCTTGCCCCCATCCCAGCAAGGACAGGTCTGTCTCCTGCAGCCTACCTGAACCTGCTGAGCAGGCACAGTGGCCGCCTCCAGGGGAGAGCTGCCCTGTGGTCCCAGCACAGCAGGTAGCACGTGCTCACCCACTTCCTCCTCCACCAAGTTTCTTCCCTCGACCTGGGGATGGAAACACATTCCTTTTACAGGCTGGGGAACTGAAAGAGGCTACTGGAGAGGCTAAATGAGAACCTGAACGGCACCCTGACTCCAGTGGGAAAATAAGTAGGATGACAGCGGGATCTTTTGGGCCAGGACAGAGCTTTGCTGCCCAGCCCCAGAGGGAGGGCACTCTGGTGAGATCCCCAGGGAAGCGGGATTTTGGGTACTGCCAATGTAAAAGGATCGGACTAAAATGCTGAGACCTAGGTTCTGGTCCTCACTTTGACACCAGCCAGCTGGTCACAAGAAGAAACTTCTAATGGATCCTTAAGTATAAATTGTGGGGATTAGGATGGGTGACTTCTATATTTCTAACAGCTTTAAATGCCCCCCAAAATGACTAGAGGAGCCCTAGCTCATATCATATTGATGGTTAAGAGCCTGGATTCTCGAGCCAGATTACTTTGGCTCACATATAGACTCTGCCACTTAATGGCTGAGTTGAAATCAGGCAGGCAATTCCATCTCTCCATACCTCGGTTTCCTGATCGAGGACAAGGAGTTTATCTCCCTCATAGGCTGGTTATGAGAGTTCATTAAACTAACACACAAAAGGTGGCCGCAGCAGGGGCAGGCACTGGTTATGGCAGCTGCTTAGCATATGCTGTGGTCATGTCTTAGTTTGTTGGTCCCTGCCAGAAACTGCAGGTCAGGGTGTGACTTCAAATCGATAATTCCTACCAGAATGTACACAGCCGCTGTCTCATGTTTTCTCTCCGAGGGCATCCTTCTCATAGTCTGGCTGAGAGGATCCTGCTGTTGAGGATCCAATTCTGGGGCCCACCTGAGATAGGGAGGCTCCCAAGAGGCCCCACATCAGACAACCTGGCAGTGGACGGGGCCCACATGGGGATCTCCTTCCTGCTTCTCAGGTGGCCTCTGAGGACAAGGCCTCCTGGGGCCCTGGATTCCCCTGGCCTCCTCCCTGACAAAGGAGGAGATGAGTCAGCACAGCTGACCCCAGTGACAACTGACAATCTTGACTCTCCGTGGGGACAGAAGCCCTGGCCGACCTACAGCCACTTTCTAAGCACTTGACTGAGGCCTTGGCTGGTATGACAGATGGACAGACAGATGACTTGTTCTGTTGCATTCAGATCCTGAGATGGGAGCTCTTGTGTTGAATCTCCTTTATAGTTAACGGCTCAGCAAAAGCAGTGACCTTTAGGAGGCCACAGGGCTCAGGAGACCAGCTCAAGATAGCTCAAGGCAGAACCCAACTAGAGACAGGGGGCGGGGGGGGGGGGGGTGGTGTCCACCCAGAGCTCCACTTCCTGTGAAGGAGAACACTGTGGTTGTCAAGTGTGTATGTTCTGTCCCCTTCACCTTTGATTTTAAGCATCTTAAATCTTCTCTTGGTTACTTCAAACCTGAGTCCAGTCAGTGCTTCAAACCCTGCAGGTACCTTACACATGTTTGATGAATTGAACAGGATACCTCTCTCCCAGACCTCTCCTCTGGAGCATGTGATCAAACACCTTAAGGAAGAATAAGACATGACTAGTCCCCCGCTCCCCAGGGGGCCTGGAGCACAGCCCAGAGGGTGACTGTGACTCCCCCTTGCTGTGGAGCCTGGCAGGGCCCAGCGAGAAGTTAGGTCTGGCTGGGAGAGGGCCATTATCAACTCTTCTCCATATGCATCTTGGAATCGGTTCAGAGAAAGGTCAGGATCTGGGTACTGGGGGTTCTGAGATGGTAAACAGAGAGGGCAGAGCAAAAGACAAAGCACTGCCAAGCCAAGGGGCTGCCTCCTGGTCTCCTGTACATTACACAGAGGAGACGATGCTCAACCCCTCAGCCTCATGACAGCCCGGGGTCCTCAATCCCCAAGCTCCTGGGGCCTGTCTTCATAGTCCCACAAAACACCTCACTGTCATGCATCAGAGTTGAGCTGCTCACCTGCCCTCCCTGTCTGGATTAATGAGGCTTCTGTTCTCCCAGGCAGAAATCCTGGAGGGGTCACTGTCTCTTGATCCTGTGGGTCAGGCCTTATAGCTTTATTCTGCACCTGGTCTCTCCCACCTGTCTGGTCCTTTCCTGCCTCACTGCCCCACCTGCTATGCAGTAGCAGCTTTGCAATAGTCTTCCCTGCACTAAACTACTCTTCAACCTGACCACCAGGTTCATCATAACCATTCTCAAAACCATGCTCAAAAGCTCTTCTTTGATTGTGGGATAAAATCTGGCCTGGGCATTTGGTGCTGGTTACAATACACTTCGATGTGGACTTGCTGTCCCCTGTCTCCACCAAAGTCCACATGTAGAAATCCCACCAAAACGTCAAGGCCCAGCTGTGACCTCTCCTCCACGAGGAGCCCATGGGGGTGGGGGTAGCCCCTTCTCTATCCACAGCCTTCCCCGCTCACCGGTTCCTCGGCCTGCATGGCTTCTATTGTAGCAAGCGTGTGCACAAGTGCGGGACTGCCCCTTCACCCCACCCCTGCCCACAGCCCCTGGAGGGCCCGGGCTCCAACGCCAGCGTTGGAAGGGGCCGGAGAGGAACTGCTCCAACCCTCCCGTCTAAAGATGAGGAAACTGAGGCGTGGAGACGTGAGGTGACTCGCTGGGATCAAGCACATGGCCATTAAAGCCCGGGCTCGGGTCCTCCGGCCAGGGACGCGGCCATGGTCCGTATTTCCTCGGGCCTCGCGCCCCTTGGGGGCCCCAAGACCGCGTGAACCGACCAGAGAAACCGGGCGAGCCGGTGAAGCCGGGACAGGAGAGCCGAGGAGGGGTAGGGCGAGGAAGGTGCGCGGGGTCACCGACGCCCTCGCGGGCCGCGGCAGGTCCGGCTGAGCCCCCTCCCCTCCCGGCCGGGCCCGGACTCACTTGGCCGAGAGCGTGTTGATGGAGCCGGTGACGAGCATGAGCCCGGCCAGGAACAGCTGGTACTTGGTCCAGGCCATGGCGGCGGATGAGGGGAGCGGGAAACTGCAGGGATCCCCGCGACCTCGACCTCCGCGCTGGCTCCGGGCGGCAGCTCCAGACCCCGTCACCTGGGGGGTCTCGGGAGCGAGCGCTTCCGGGCCGGGCGTCACGTGACGCGCGCCGGCCCCGCCCCGCGCCGTGGCCCCGCCCCCCGGGAGCGCGCCGGGCACCCGAGCGGCGTCTGGGCACGGGCCGATCCCGCGCGCTGGCCCCCGCCCGGGTCTTCCCGTCTGTGAAAGCGGCTGATGGGGAGGTGCCGCGAGCGTGCATCGTGGATGTCGGAGCGTTCTGTAGACTGTCTAAAGAGATCCAGCCGGATGATGTCAGAGAGAACCACAAAGTGGAAACGTCCCCACGGGAAATCTCTTTTGCCCAGGGAACCCCCGGGGAGGCCTGGAACGTGTCCCTGGATGAGCTGCTCACGTCTTCCGGAAAAGTGCAGGAATCTAGTTCCAGCTCCCCGGGAGATCATTTTATAGCTGAAGAAACTAAACTGAGGGAAGCCAACTGATTTGCTTGTGATTATGCTAGTGAGTGATACAGTGGGGTTTTGCATGGAGGCTCTCCATTCTCCCCCAGATCGGTACCTATGGCACAGGCCCCTCACCGGTGCTCCTTCGTGGATTCCCGGCATGCTGCCCTGAGGCATCCATGGTAGAAAGACCTACTCTTCTTCGCTGAAGATTTATGGCTTCTAAAACCCTCGTTCTCAGCTTCCCAGCTGTCCTCTATCCTCCTCCCCGGGCCTGTAGTCTGCATCCCAGGCCCTGTCACACCACGACGTGCTGGAGTGCAAAGCCTTGGAGCAACTACTTCAGACCCAGTGGACACATTTTCCCCATTACTGCAGATCTTGTTACTACTTGAGGTGCAGATATAGGACCTGCTTGCCAACTCCTCCTTCTCACCCTAAGACTGCTTTGAACTTGTGAAAATTACCAGCGTTGAATCAGAAAAACTGAAGGGATCTGACCTGACAGAGGTCCCTTGCAGGAAGACCTGACAGAGAAGGTGCACATGTGGGATCCTGGACAAAATGTAGAAGGTTACTAGGGGAAAGGCTTGTCTTGAGGAGGGAGCGCCAGTGGGATGGCACAGAGGCATCAGCAAGCGTAGGGTGTGTCTGGAACCCACATACCTTCCAGGAACTTTTTCTTCCTTCACTGGAGCCTGCTCTCTTCAATCAGTGGGAGAGATGAGGATACAGACAAAGTTTCTTCTAAGCTTCTTGTCCTCGATAGTGTAACTAGTTTCATATGATTTAAAAGGAACCCCTGCGGTTATTAAAAAAATATTTACTGAGGAACGCCTGGGTGGCCCAGTAGTTGAGCATCTGCCTTCGGCTCAGGGTGTGGTCCTGGGGTCCCAGGATGGAGTCCCACAGCAGGCCCTCCGCAGGGAGCCTCCTTCTCCCTTTGCCTATGTCTCTGCCTCTCTCTCTGTGTCCCTCATGAATAAATAAATAAAAACTTAAAAAAAATATTTACTGAGCCACTGGGGCTGTAGAGATGCATGAGAGCAGACAGGGCAGACCACACTGGCTGGATAGCGCCGTCCCTATCAGAGACGCTTCCTACAGACCACAGTGACACACTTGGTGGGGCCCAGGACCATCTTCCCCACAAGCCAAGGGTTCTGTCTTGAACTAAACATTCCTAATGACTAGTGTTGTCACCAGCCCGACATGATGTCACTAGCAACACAATCTTTGTCTGTGTCCACATCGCACAATGAATTTTAATTTATCACAGGGTTCTGACCATTTGTCAAATTGCCATCCCTGGAGTCCAGGAGACAGGAGGATTTATTGGCAAATATACATGGAACCCCTAAGTGCCAGGTGCAGAGCCAGATATGGGGCCCCCAAAACGAAGCAAGATAAGATCCTTGCCCTCCAGGAGTTTAGGATTTTAGGGAGAAGAGGGATGAGCACATCTGTAGTAAGCACACAGCAGCATGAATAGGAGGCAGAGGGGATTGGGAAGGGGTTGGATTTCTCAAGAGAGGCAGGAGCAAAGGCATGACAGTGACAGTGGTGTCCTGGCTCAGGGTTCCTGTCTATGTCCACCTGTACTTTACCTCAGTTCTCAGAGTAGCCTCATGAAGCTGGAATTCTGGGGAGATTTGAGCAAGGACTTGAAGGAGAAGCAGGATTGCTCCAGGTGGAAAAGGAGACATTGCAGGCAGAGACAACCATGTAGATGCCACGTGGGTGGCCAGTCAGCTTCACGCTGAGGAGTGACCTGGAGTGAGGCTCTCTACCAGCCTGGCCAGGCTTTACAGGTGAAAACTAGGGTTGAAGTTAGTGTTCATAGGTGGCAGTGAGCCTGCGGTTACAGCACTGGAAACTCAGGAGATGGAAATTCTGAGAAAAGTAGAGAGGAATCTGGGAGGCAATGTTTGCAAAATCCTCCAGATTCTTATTTGATGAAATTCAGGGATAGAGCTTAATGCGTATGCTGGATACTAATTTGCCTCATAATTTTGAATCCTTGGTTTCCTGGGTTAAGTAACATGTCCACAAACTCAACCTCAAAACTTTCTGAGCCTGTGGAAAGTCAAAGGTGGGCCAGTCTTCTCTGTGTGGTGCTCCTGGCCATCAGAGGAGCGGTTGTCTTATAATTAGTCAGATTTGGTTATCCTGATTAAAGACATCATTTTCCATGAATATTGGAGTTGTATGAAAGGTAGCAAATTTAGTGAATTTTTAGCAAAGGAAAGATATTTACTATGTGTTAGGGGTGCCCCTCCCACAAAATCCTGCAAGTGGATAGGCCAGTGGAGGGAGACAGGGTTATTCTTCATGTTTCTCTACAAGTGTAGAATCATCAGGAATGCAGTGACATCTGTGCAAGTTGTCCTAGACTAGGAAGAGAGAGAGTGGTTTCCAGCTGGCTCTGCCCCTTAGAATAAAGTGACCATGATTTAGTTGCTTAATCACTCAGAGCCCTACTTTCCTGTCTGCAAAATGGGAACACTGACATTTGGCGCTTATGTGCAAAGGGAAGAGGACAGATATGGAAGAGCAGTGGGAGGCCCCATGGAGAGAATCAGTATAGCTGCTCTGAGGGTGGGGCTGTCCCAGCAGAGAGGTACACACAAGGACATAAGGCTGTGCATTGAAAAGCATTTCTCATGATTTGCATAAGTGCATGATCCAGTTTTTTTTCTGGCTAGGGACATTTTGAACAAATTTGCATGCTACCTTCAAAGAGCCTCTAATTTCCAGAGTCAAATATAAAATGCGTCACTGCAGACTCCTGCATTTGTATTCAAAGCTTACTGCCTGCCTGTATCTTGTCTGAAAGATTGAACATTTCCCCAATCAATTTAATCACATTTTGGATTAGGAGAGTTACTTTACCCAGGGAGGGTCAGACCTGTTTTGTTCTGAACAAGCTTTTCCTGTATGTCCTTGGGCCATTTCCCTCCTGTGTACTGTTCCCCTGCTAGAATGTGACCTCCTCGTGGACAGGTGACAAAGGTTTTTTGGCTTGGCCAAATGTGAGTCGAGCTCCCGAATCTTCTCCTACGGGCACTTCTAGATAAAATCCAGTTTTGGCAAGAACCTTGCTAAGTTAGTTTAACCAGAAACCCCTAGCCTCCATATCTTATCTCCCTCCATATCTTACTAGGTTCTTCATCTTCCACCATCTCCCAGGTGATGTCTGACCTCTTGGGCCTGTCTTTAGAAAGAATCCTGTTAGGTCGGTTTAGCCAGAATCCCCATTATCCCTCTTAGTTATTTTCCACCCACTGACACTCCCACCCCCACCCCACTCCTTGGTTATACATTCCCACTTGCCCATGCTATATTTGGAATGGAGCCCTATTCTACACCAAGATCTCTCTTGCAATTGTCTGGAATAAGGGCAATTTATATTGATTTGACTACTATTTGGCTCTGATTTTTCTGTGACACGGGGCTAGGTATCCAGTTGCTATCTCTCCCAATAGGATAGGTGTTGCAGGGCAGCGACCTGAGGCTGCAGCTGGCAGGAGGAGGAAGGGCTTGGGAGGTAGAGGGAAGGATCAGGTCCTTGGGAGAGAAGCTGGGACAGTAGGACCAGGCACGACCAAACCTATCCTGGGAGGGGAATGTCAATGATCTATACTGGTGGAGAGGCAGTGGATGTTGGAGTTCACCAGTTTTTCCCATCGGACTTTGGTGGTTTCTATGGTGACGGGAGATGATTAGATTAGGAGTCACAAGCTCCTTCCAGCTTCAGACTCTCACAAGGTCACTCTCAAACCTTCTCTTTGCCTTTCTTTCTTAACATCTTTTGGATGTTAAGACCAGCTTCTTTTGGAGCAGGTCACTAGATCCTGGAAGCTGGTGTTTGGCCTTGGTCCTCTGGGAACACAATCAAGTCAGATCCAGATGAAGTACTGACTTCCAGTTACATTTGATTTCAGATAAGCAATGAGTCATTTTTTAAAATAAGCATATCACCAGTATTGTTTGAGGGGGTACACTTACACTAAAAAAATGATTCATTATTTATTTGAAATTCAAATGTAACCGGGCATCCCATATTTCATTTGCTCAGACTGGCAATCCTGCTGGTCTGGCACCCAGCTCAGCTCCTTTGCTCAGAGAGAATGAACCATGATAATGGCTGAATTGAATTGGTGTGTCATTAGGCAAATATCTTCCTTTGAGTATGCTGTTGAGTAAGCCAACAATGTTTTCCTTCTCTGACTCTGTTGAGTCTCTAAATTTACCCCAGCCTCTGGGATGTGGCGCTCGCAAAGGAAAACCCCAGGCTCCTGTATTTAATGCCCTTCTGACTAGAAGTGAGGGCATCTGTAGGGGATTTTAAGGCACAGCTCTAGAAAAAGGAAAAAAGAAACAAACCAAAAAACAAGACAGGAAACACGAATGGCAGAAAGTTGATGGTTGTTGAAGCTAAGCTCTGGAGACACGGGGCTCTTGTACTATTTAAAAATTTTTCTGCATGTTTGAAGTTTTCCACAATAAAAACTGAAATACATAATGTTTTCTAGAAGTTTTAGAAAAGTTTTAATTGAGTTATAATTGACATTTAATATTATATTAGTTTCAGAGGTATGACATAGTCATTCAATAATTATATGTATTACACAATGCTCACCTCAATAAGTGTAGTTACCATCTCTCACCAAAGAAAGTTATTATAATATTATTGATGACATTCCCTATGCTGTACTTTCTATCTCTGTGACTTATTTATTTTATAACTGGATTAATTCCCTCTTAATCCACTTCGCCTATTTTGGCTATTCCCTCCTTCTCCTCCCTTCTGGCAGCCACCAGTTTGTTCTCTGTATTTATGAGTCTTGAACATGCAATCTCTAAGGCACTGACACATGAATAGATATATAAGTAAAGGGAAAATAATAAGATGTCTAAAAATACACCCAAATATATGTAGGAATCTAGTAAATAAAAATGTGGCATTTCAAATCAGTAGGGATTATTTAAATGGTATTGGGACACTTGGTTGGATATCTGGAAAAAATTTGGATTCCTCCCTCTCACCTTACACCAAGATTAATTCCTATTTGATAAACGATTTGATTAGCTAGAGAAAATTTAAACCACAGAATTGCCAGAAGCAAACATGGAAAGCCATTTAAAAAATTGTGATAGTTCTGGAGGCAGAAAGGCCTTTCTGAGTGTGATATAAGACCTTGCATGGAGGAAAAAAAGCATAAGTAAAATCAAAGATATTGACTGAGAAAAAATATTTGCAACCCATACCACAAAGGGCTAATTTCCTTGGCATTTAAAGAGGTCTTAAAAATCAATGTGATAGGCGTTTCTCCAAGGAGGGTACACGGATGGCTAACAGGCACAGGAAAAGGTGCTCAGCTCTGCTTAGCTATTAAGGGAATGCAGATCAAATGCACAGTGAGATACCATTGCACACTTACTAGAATGGCTATAAAAAAGTGGGGCAGAGAGAGGGAGATAACAAGTATTAGAGAGGATATGGAGTAACTGGCACCCTCATACACTGTTGATAGGAATGTAAAATGGTGTAGCTATTTTGCAAAACAGTTTGGCTATTCCTCAGAAGGTTAAGCATAGAATTACCATAAGACCAAGCAATCCACTCTGAGGTATTTGTCAAAGATAAATGAAAACATATATTCACCCAAGAACTGACACATGAATGCTTTATAGCAGCATTATTTTTATTTTATTTATGTATTTTTAGATTTTTATTTATTCATTCATGTGAGACACACAGAAAGAGGCAGAGACATAGGCAGAGGGAGAAACATGTTCCCTGCAGGAAGCCCGATGTGGGACTCGATCCCAGGACCTCAGGATCACGACCTGAGCCAAAGGCAGATGCTCGACCACTGAGCCACCCAGGTGCTCTATAAGCAGCATTATTTATGATAGTTAAGAAGTGAGAACAACCCCATGGTGCCTGAGTGGCTCTGTTGGCTGAGCATCCAACTCCTGGTTTCGACTCAGGTTGTGATCTCATGGTCCTGGAATCAAGCCCTCTGTTGGGCTCCCTGCTCAGCAGGGAGTCTGCTTTCCCCCTCTGCCCCTCTTCTGGTCATGCTCTCTCTCTCTTTCAAATAAATAAATAAAATCTAAAAATAGTACAAAATGAGGTACCTTCACACAATGGAATATTATTCAACAATAAAAGGAAGGAAATACTGCTGCACATTGTACATGGATGAACCTTGAAAATAATGTGTTGAGTGCAAGAAGTCAGCCATATGATTTTATTTATGTGTAATGTGCAGAATAGGCAAAACTATGGAGAAAATACATTAGTGGTTGCTTTAGTTTGGCAGGGGATAGTGAGGACTGGGTTTGGGGAGCAGTGGCAATCTGGGTACACTGTGTTATTTTAAAGGTATTTTTTTTAAGTAATTTCTACACCCAACATGAGGCTCGAACTCACAACCCTGAAATCAAGAGTCACATGCTCTAGTGGCTAAGCAAGCCAGGTACTTGGGAAATTTTATTTATTTATTTATTTAGAGAGGGAGGAAGTGAGAGAGAGAGATAGAGAGGGGGAGAGAGAGAGAAAGGGGAGCAGAGAGAGAATCTTTTTTTTTTAACTGTATTTTCTTTTTAAATTTTATTTATTTATTTATTCATGAGAGACACACACAGAGAGAGAGAGAGAGAGAGAGAGAGGCAGAGACACAGGCAGAGGGAGAAGCAGGCTCCAGGCAGGGAGCTCGATGACGTGGGACTCAATCCTGGGTCTCCAGGATCAGGCCCTGGGCTGCAGGCAGCGCTAAACCACTGAGCCACCCGGGGTGCCTGAGAGAGAGAGAGAGAGAGAGAGAGAGAGAGAGAATCTTAAGCAGGCTCCAGGCTCAGTGCAGAGCCCCATGCAGGGCTCGATCTCACCACCCTGAGATCATGACCTGAGCTGAAATCAAGAGTAGGATTCTTGACCTACTGAGACACCCAGGATCCCCTTGATTGAGAAATTTTAAACAAAGTATGACAATGTGATGTGGGACTGCAGGGAAACAGTTCCACACTGATGGTGGAAATAAAGACATAGAGTTTCTGAGGAAGGCAGTTTGGTGATGTCTATCAAATTTATGCAGGCACACCTTTTGCCCCTGCATAGGGCTGCCTGTGCCTCTGGACCATCTACCTCTAAATAGATGTTTTTTGTTTTAAAGATTTTATTTGTTTATTCATGACACACACACACACACACACACACACACACAGGCAGAGACACAGGCAGAGGGAGAAGCAGGCTCCATGCAGGAACCCAATGTGGGACTCGATCTTGGGTCTCCAGGATCAGGGCCTGGGCTGATGGCGGTGCTAAAGTGCTGAGCCACCTGGGCTGCCCTAAATAGATGTTTTACGGAAGAGGCCTTCAGTATTTAAGCTCTTGTGAGGTTGGGTTTTCCAGTGTATGAGATCAAATGAGTCATAACTGATAATCCTGGCCAAACTACCTCAAGGAATTTATTCTAAAGGTTGTCTGATATGTGTGCTTTAGCAGTAAGATGCAACCACTTAAATGTCCATGAAAAGGAAAGTGGTTAAATACATGATGATCCCCTCATCCACTCCCCATAGGGAGCGCAGTGTGGCTTCCCACAGGAACCAGGGTGCTCTCTATGTGCCAATGTTCAATGATCTCTGAGACACTTTGTTAAGTTCCCTGTGTAGGAAATTTTACCATTTGTGTAAAAAGTCTTAAAAAATACACCCTTGTAAAGAGACAGACAATTTCTGGACAGATGTGTAGAAATCGCTAATGCTGTGGTGGGAACTGTGTGGGGGGCGGCTGGGGTAAAAGACTCACTTTTCACCACATACCCTTTATATATCTTTACCTATTCAAAAGTGATAAACAGAATAAAGGATGCAGTACGAGGAAGATGCTTCTGGGAATAAGACCCTTTCCTTCACATTAACAACTACCAGGATTGTGAGCTGCCTCCAGATGCACAGCTTCCCCAGAACACCAGGGAAGCTGGGATGTACAGTCTTGCCGCCCAAGAGCTGGGTTACAGTCCTGGAGACACTGGATTCTAACTTGCTGTGTGTCTTTAGGCTGGTCACTTCCCCACTCTGAACCTCAGCTGTACCACCTGACAACCTAAGGACCTTCCAGATCCCAGGCTCTGCTCTAGCAGGTGGGCCATTCCGAGGTTCACCACACAGCCACTAGATGGCGTGCTGCCCCTGCTGCTGAGAGATGCCATGGCTGAGGCCCACCCCAGTTTTTAAGAACAATCAAGTCACCTGAGAGAATTCTCACGTCAAAAGCAAACCCCCATGTTGAGGATCATAGGGTGAGTGATTCAGAGAGATGCAGAATGACAAAACAGAAGGCCTGAGGGCTCAGGTGGGGGAGATAGTCAACTGTCCTCAACCAGGATGTTGGGGGCCAGGGCCAGGGAGAGTGGGGATGGTGGTACTGGCTAAAGGAGGTGATGGGACCCCAGTCCTGGCTTGAGGTTTCAGACTTCCTGTCTGTTCAGGAACATCTTGGCGGAGGCAGGGAGCCTTGAAGTGAAATCAATGATGGGCAGGTCTGTTGACTCTGAGCCTCTGTTTCCCATCTGTAAAATGGGAATAATAGTAATAATCATAGCTACCCCTATAGAGCTGGTGTGGCAAATAAAATAATATGTGTAGTTCTCTTAGTAGTCTCTGCCCTTGACACGTCGGAAGGGTAAGTGTAGCTGTCGTGTGGAGAAGCTGCTTCTACAAGGGATACCCTCTCCTAGGATTGATGTCTGTCTCCTGGAGCCCATATGAGAGGTGGGAGGGCTTCTCTGAGGAAGGAGGTCCCCCGTTTGAGGCAGCAGTCTTCCAGAATGATTTTACAGAAGGAGCTAATCATTGCTGGGCTCCGAAGGCATTCCCTAGCTATCCAATGTAGACGTTTCCCAGATTTTACTTTTTATGGGGCCATGAGAGGAAAGTATTGCATATCTTTGCTTAAAAGTGGTTCTGTTTAAATGTTATAAAATGTAAACGCTATGGAATAAGAAGGGAGGATGGCCTTTTTAAGAAGTTTTTGGCCAAAGCCAGCATTTGAAACTGCTGGAAATCAGTAGGGCCGTTAATGTGCAATTTTGAGCGACTCTGGGGAAAGTGACCTTTTTCCCCTCCCCCGCAGCAGAGCTAGGCTTTAGTGGGGAGTGGGTGGGCAAGAAAACGTGTCAGGGGGTGACAGTCTTCTCCTGGCTGCAAAGTCACCGTACAAGAGGGGCCTCCTGACTCCTCGCCCCAGAGGAGCATCTCCCCACCCTCTGTGCCTGAGGAGGGGGCATCCTTTCTGCCACACAAAAGGGGCTCTTTGCTCACCGCATGAGGTTGTCCTTCCTGGAAGAGGCTTGTTTTCCTTTCCCCCAGGAAGGCATCCCTGCTTGCTTTAGGCCTCAGTGGGTAGAGTAGAAACTGGTGTTCCCTGTTCCAACAGAGAGAGACCCAAGGAGTGGCAGATCCCAGGCTTTTTTCGCTTTCTTTCTTCAAAAGGGTGTTCCAGAACAGCCCTGTTAGGATGTAGATTCCTAGGTGGTTTACCTAGAGGTTCTCAAAGGGCAGGTCTGGTGAGTTGCTCTTGGCAGGCCTTGGGTTGCCCCAGCACTGTCTGATGAGAGGAGTCTTATGTGAGGGGTCCTGGAGCAGGGCCTGGAGGGTGGTACAGAGTGATCCAGAAGCATGCGCTGGGGAGAGCCAGTTGAAGGACCAGAGAGGCCCAATCTCAGGGATGCTGCCTGAGTAGGCTATTCTATCCCAAAGCAAAGAGTGGCCCAGTAGCCCAGGCTGAGGGCAATGAAGTAGAGGGGGATGAACACTGTATTTTCACTCTGGGCTCTGCTCCTTCGCACCTGTGTGAACTTGGGCAAGTCATTCAACCTCCCTGAGCCTTGACCTCATCTGTAAAATGGGGAGAGTGAGTTCTGTCTTGCATGGTGCTGGCATCTGGTAGGTACTCAACAGTGGCATTTGATCTCTTTGCTGTAATAGATCATTTTGACTTGGTTCATGGGTCCCTGGGGCAGGCTTCAGAGTGTCTGCTTGTGCTATGGGAATAGGGGACATGGTTGGCTAAGCCTGTGCCCCTCAGAACTCTGCCCATACACATCCTTCCCCTTCCAAGGACCCCCTACCCCAGGCCAACCTGGCCCGGCTTCTCCCCAACTCAGTCTCTCAGCAGAGCAGCTGGAAGTGTAGATTCCCATGACTACTTCCTTCTTATTGCCTCAGTTTTCTGATGAGTGAAATGAGGCAGGTTAAGATGCCTTTGGGGTTCCTTCCAGCTGTGGCCAAACCTGTGCAATGATTAGTCCTGCGCTATGCTAGCTGAGACAGGTGAAGGCAAGACACTTCGCAGCCCTGCTGTCCATGCACGCTGGGGCCCTCGCTGCCTCCACGCAACCCTCAGTGCAGCCTCAGTGATATGGGGCAGTGTCTGGGTGCCAGGGTTACATTTTTGACCCTGAACTGACAGGAAGAAAGGGGACAAGCACTCTCCATGACTGTTAAAATCCAGGAGGCCTTTCAGCTAGAGTCTGGCTCTGCTACTTCCCTTGTATGACTTTGGACATGTTATTTCAGCTTTCTACATTGAAAGCTGGGGGGCAGAATCAGGTGGCCCCTGGGGAGCCTTTCAGTATTGGCAGACCCACACGGCTGGGACAGCTTGCTCTGAACCTGAGCTGTAACGTTTCCCCATGAAGATCCATTTGGGCCTCATTGTTTCTGTGTGTGGAAGTGAAAGCTCCTGCTTCCCAGGTGTTTTAGCCGTGGGACTTTGGATAAGTCCACCGACCTAGCTGAAGCATGGGGCCTTTACCTGGAGGGTGGGCACGATTTTAGCTGCTTCATAGGTTCAGGAAGCAGAAGAAAGGGTTAACTGTAAAGTGGAGGGCTGAGTTTGGTGGATTACAAGGCCCATTTTAACACCTCAGAGCAGAGTGGAATGAAGGCAACTGATTTTTTTTTTTTTAAGATTTATTTATTTATTTGAGAGAGAGAAAGAGAGCAAGAACACATGAGTGCAGGGGGAGGGACAGAAGGAGAGGGAGAAGTGGGCTCCCCACTGACCAGGGAGCCTGACTCAGGGCTTGATCTCAGGACCCTGGGACCATGACCTGAGCCAAAGGTGGATGCTTAACCAACTGAGCCATCCAATTGCCCTTGATATTCCCTTTTGGAGCTCGAAGAGGGAATAATATGACAGCAGTATGGTTCAGGGAGAACACTGGCCCCAATATTTGGAGAACCTATTCAATTGCCTATCCCTACTCCCAGCCCAAAGCTGGCTCTGAGAGCATGGTGCCCATTGAGGAGGGACCTGGCTTTCCTGAGTTTCCTCAACGTTGGTGGCAGAGGAGCCAGGTGGACTTGTGGCGCTCACCCCTCCTGTCCTCAGCAGACTACTGCAGGCCTCTGCTCCTCCTCCCTGTCCTCGAGGCGGGGCTCTGGGGCTGCTGCTGCCAGGGGTTGATCTGTGGGCTGGAAGCTCCTGTGAAACGTGAGGCCAAGGAGAGCCAGGGAGATTCTATCACAGGGTTTTAAAAATCTTCTCCCTTCTGGGCTGTGCTAAAGGCCCTCCTTGGCCTCCCTGGCAGGCATTGGAGGGGCGGTGAGTAGCTTGTTTTTGGCTCTGGAAGCAGCAGCTGAGCATCTCAGGCCCCCCCAGCTCTTGGAGCAGGGACTGCTGTGTGCTCCCTGGCACTCCTCTGTCTAGGCTGTATGGAGAGGGAGCCTGTCCCCCTCCCCCTTCTAGGGAGCAGGTGCATCCATCAGCCTGCACTTTGCCACCAGGTTTATTTTCTGGAAACTCTGAATCACATGCTTTGTTCTCCTGTTCTGAAACTTCCCCTGGCTCCCTGTTGCCTATCTGTTAATATAGCCATTCCTCCTGGCCTGGTGGATGCCTCCAATGTCTTCTATTCTCCTCCTCCCTTTCCTCCTTCCCTCTGTCCCACACTCGCACACCATCTTTTGATGCCCGTGATGATCTAGAGAGGTAACCATGAAGGAGACAGAAACAGAGCTACTCTTGTCAGCCCCATTCCTTTCCCAAGGCAGCCCTGGGCTCTTCCCATTGTTCTGGATCCTTCTGAGAGCATTCCTTGTCTGAGCCCAGATTAAGCTCCTGTCTCTGAAGTGTTCTTGCCTCTAGCGACATCCCAGCATTCCTCCAAGGCTTGGTCAGGACCAGCTCTTCCCCTCACCCACCTTCTTTCCAGCCTTGGAGTTCCCTCCATTTCAGCCGGCACTCAGCCTGCATGCCTTCACCCTGACTTTCAGCTCTTTCTGCAAAGCTTGGTCAGGCATGAGACCACACTTGTAGTGGGTGGGTGGGAATGGACCTTGTCCAGGTCTCTCCTGGGGACCTAGGTCCTAGCATTGGAGCAGAACGTGGGGGTCCACGTGGGGCCAGAGTTGGACTCATCCAGGAGTGTAGTTCGCTGTCCTGAGGAGCCTGAGGGGTCACTTTGCATCAGGATTTGAAGTGCTTCTTGGTCATCTTCATCTATAGGAAAGCAGTTAGCCTATAAGGGAAATACTGAGGGAGTGTGGCATTAAAGTTCTCTTGTATTCAGCCCGGCGGCCTCATAAACTCAGGAGAGGGGGTCAAGTCATAGGAAGGGGCTGGGAGTAAAAAACCTGAAGGGATGGTCACTAGGCCCATCATGTCAGAGCATCAGACAGCATGCTCTAAAGTTGCTTCTAGAACACAGTGTGGCACCAGGTGGAGTGTGTGGGGACTCTCCTTATTGGGGTGGAGCCTGTGGTCTGAGCAACAGGATGGATTGCCTCTGAGGCCACTGCTGTAGAAAAAAAAAGCCACCCCTGGTCCCCATCTTGAGCGGCTCCAGTTCCAAATGGCAAGTGGCAGGAGGACTGGGCTTCATGATGCTTTGTCTGTCATCCTGGTTTGGGGACTGGCCCAGGAGCTGAGGAGGTAAAAGGTGACCATTCCACAGTGGCTTAGGTGGCATGAGACCCCTCAGGACTCCTAGAAGGAGCCAAGAGGGTGATTAAAAAGCTAAGAAAAGCCAAAGAAATGCTGTTTCATGGATTCAGGGAGCTTTTCATTTACCCCCAGGCTTCTGGGGCCTGGGAGACCCTATTTCATTAGTCAGAGGTGCAAAGTTTCAGGTTACTCTCCTACCCTGTGGAACTTTCTGGATATTGCTTGTGTAGCGACACTGCCTCGGGGCTCGTGGTTGTTTGTTACATCCATATATCATGGGGGGATCTGGCTTGGCGTGACACTCGTGATAGTGTGCTTATAGCTGTTTTGATTTGGGGTGGGCAGAAGTTGACCAGAAGCATCAGTGGCTTCCCTCCCGATCCTCTGGTGAGAAGACTTATGCCCCTAGCCCAGCCACCAGAACACAAAGTAGGATAGGTAGGAGTGCTTAAGTCGCCGGGTCGGCCTGTTCAATGCCCTAGCAGCTTGTCTTTTTATAAACATCTTTCCTGAGAGAACATGGATATATAATAGACTGCATATATTTAAAATACAATATTGAATAAATTTCAACATGTGTATATACCTGTGAAACCACTGGCAGAGTGAAAATAGTGAATGTACCCATCACCCCCAACCTTCTCTTGGGCCCCTTTTTAATGCCCCTCCTGGTGCTACCCTCTCTCTGGTCATCATTGATCTGCTCTCCATCCTACTGGATTAGTTTGCACTTTCCAGAGCTTTATACAAATGGACTCGCACAGTGCGGCCTCTTTTTTGTCTGATGACTTGTGTGTGACCCGCCCATGCCGCACGTAGCGCTGGTTGTCCCTCTGTGTTTCTCAGTAGCAAGTCCATGGATAGACTCAGTTGGTTTATCCAGTTACCTGCTGGTGCGTGTTTGGGTTGTTTCTGGTGTTTGGCTGTTGCAAATACAGCTCTGCAGCATGTGTTGATGTGGAAGGAGCACTCAGCAGGGAGCCTACAGGCTGGCTCTGTCGCCTGTTCACTGCATACATGTTCCCTCTCCTATCTGAGCCTCAGTGTTGGTTTCTGCTTCATCAGGAGGACACATATTTCCTAAGGTCCCTTCAGCTCTGATGGCTGGCTGTCTTCCTGTTTCCGCATGGTTGGAGCACCCCATGGCCCAGCCTGCCCTGCTGCGCTCATGGCCCGTGAGGGCCTGGTCAGGACCTGGATGTTCCGGGCACCTCACTGCCCGAGCCTCCCCCTGGAGCCAGAGGGGAAGGTCTCGTTGCTCAGCAGCTGCAGGGGCTTAGGCTAAGGACTGTGGAATTTGGAGGGACCCCGGACTCGGACTCGTGCATGAACCCCCTGCAATGCTTGCCCAGGCTCTGCCTGAGTACTCCCAGGGACAGGACCCTGCTTCCTCGTGTGGCGGCCTCACCCACCACTGCGGACAGCCGGCCCTCTGATTCTATCGGCTCCTGGGGAGGAGGTGGACAGGGTGGGGTGAAGCCGGGTCTGTCCCGCTCCTTCCCCGGCTGCCTGGCCTCCCTCCCTGCTCCCAGCAGCCTCAGCAGTGCCCTACTTAGACCCCAGGGAGGGGTCTGCCCATCTGTTCACCGTCATGGGCCGGAGGGGGCGGGGCAGCAGCAGATTCATGTCGCGTGCGTGGTGCCAAATCTGGAAGATTAAACCCAAATCGCTCAGGTCTTGGGAACAATGGAGTGGTTTCCCTGCAGCCTGATGTCACCCCTGCCACCTGCTACTCCGTCCTGGTGGGTCAGGAAGCGCTGTGCCCAGGCTTGCCCTGCCTTCCAGAGGCTGCTGAAGTAGTAACAGTCACTGGGAGGCGAAGTGGGAAGGCGAATTAACAAAGAGGCACAACTAGCTGGGTGTGGAAGGTGGAGCCACACAGTGTTGGGGTCAAACCCCAGTTCTGCAAATTACTGGTTGGTTGGGTGACATTAGGCAAGGGATTTGACTGCCCTCGCCTCCTCTCCTCACCCAGGTGATGGAGACAGTTGTGCCTACTTCCCCCAGGTTGTGATGAGGCTCTGGTCTCACACGTAGCCTAGCTCCTGACACATGCTTAATAAATAGTCTTTTCTCCACCCATCTCAGCCCCAAATGACCTAAGGGCTCTGGAAATCTGGCAGTTTCCTGTGGCAGATCTCAACTCTTGGGGCCACCTGATGGCTCTAGTGACTGGCCTCCCCTCAGGATCAGACCGATTGCCTGAGGGAGGGGTTGAGTCTGAGCTGGAAAGTGAGTGGGAAGGGCAGTGCTCAGCTCAGGAGCTGGGAGTGGGAGTGGACTTGGCAGAAAGCACAGCAGAATGAAGAAGCCGAAAGGGGTGGTGGTGAGGATGAGGTGAAGTCTGAGCCAGGCGAAGAAGCACCTGCTATTTTCAGCAAGTTCAAATCCCCTGCCCAGATCAATGACATCCCGGGACTCAAGAACTGTGCTAATGTGACTGGAGCCCAGCCACCTGTGAGCTTTTATTCAACAATTATAGAGCACAGATAAAAGGAAAGGGTAAGTAGCCAGAGCCAGTAACAGTTCACCAAGAACATGCTGTAATAAATGTCACCCTGAATTAAGGGTCCTCTATTTTGTGCTGTCCTCTTTGATATTTTCATCAAAGGCTTGAATAATGGCACCAAAAGCAGGATTATCAAATCTGCGGGTGACATGGAGCTGGGAGAGGCTGGGTATAGATTTAATAGTGGAACCTGGCTTCAGCACCTGGAACACCATCAAAAGCCTGGAACAAACCAGATATGATCTAGTAGCACTAAGTCAGTGAGTTCGTGCCCTGACATTGAAAAGAACAACTGCTCAGCTTCTGACAGGAGAGGTCTGGCTCTCAATGTACATAACAGGCACTGACTTTTTTCTCTTACCTGGATTTTGCTACCAGAATACCCAGGCAAGGACAAAGAGATGTTCTCAATCCTCCCTGGGTTGGATCAATAAGCAGGAGAGCAGAGAGAGGAGGAAGGATCACTTTAGCTGTGAGTTGTCAGCTTGAGGGAAGAATGCTGTGGTTCTCTCCAAAAAGCTGGCCAAGTGGGGGCAGTGGGCTCCTGGGAATCACTCCCACAGATTACACGACAGGGGAAGATGGCATCTGCTTCCCAACTTGGGTGTCTACGTCAGATATGAACTTGCTGCTCCACCCTCTGCCTGTTTGAACAAGGGTAAAGAATACTGGGGAGAGTGGCCGGGCTCACTGGAGGCTGTCTGCACTCTTGCCACCTGGCATGGTCAGGATGTGTGAGTGTCCTGTGAGTCAAGTAGACACTGGAAAGTTGGGGGGGCACCTTTGCATTTTTCATATCATTCCACATAAGAGCATTAGCTGTGGGGCCAGAGGAAGCTGTGAGGGGACCCCCCCAAAAGGGCTGGAGCTGTGGGGACACTGGGTTGCCCTCTGTGGAACAGGCCAGTGAAGAGGCTCCTGTATGGTTTCCAAAAACCCCACACAGGGCCCTGGAGAGCCAGTACTTGGAGCCGGGGCACAGGGAGGGCTTTGCTTGTCTTTTTAGCCCTCATAGGCAGCCCAAATGCAGAGTAGCCAGAAATAGAGGGTGATGGAGAGGGATAAGAACAGGACTCCTTCCCTCTCTAGGTCCCTCTGGAGCAGGGAGGATATTAGTAGTAAAATGGATTTGAGATTAAAGTTTTTGACTGAACTGAGAGACTGGATTTCTTTATACCAAGAATGACCACAAAGCTTTGGGATTGACCCCAGCTGTTACTTAAGAGCCAGGAATGGGGGACTCAACCTAGTGTTGCTAAGGGCCACAAAGGGAGGGAGAAAAAAGCCATTTCTTCCTTGTGGCCTACCAGGTTCATACAGTACAATAATCCTGTTGTTGGAGCCTGAGAGCCATAGGGCTTTTAGCTATCAATAAGGGGGAAACCTTGCTCCAGTAGCACCACTTCCCACATTCTGTGACAGGAGGTCAGGGGTTCCAGGGATCACTCAATGTCACAGTAACAAGCAAGCTCTTCATCTCTTCCTTCTGCCATCTTCAATGTGTCCACGATGTCTTCTCTCGTGGTCACAAGATGTCTGCCACTGTTCTGGGCATCACACATAGACCTGGCAAGGTCCAGTCAAAGTAGACTGGCATTTCTTCCACAGTGGTTTCTTTCAGGAGGAGGGAAGCCCTTCTACCCCAGCAGACTTCCCTGAAGAGCCCATTATCCAGAATTGAACCCATTCAGACTTACTCCAATCTTTGGAAAGATACCGGAGGTCACCATGATTGGCTTAGTCTCTGGAAATGACGATGGGAAAGGGTGAGCACCTGAGGAATGTCAGTCCTCTGCTATCAAGGTGGAAAGGCGCAGGATGATTTTTGATTAGGTAACCAATAATGTCTGCCACAGTGGTTCACATGACAAACTCCAGGGCAGGTGTGGTGGGCCGCAAGCTCTGCGTGAGCCTGTAAGTCAGATGCACACTTAGGCTGTATTAATAAGAGAGTAGCATCCAGAGCGAGGGAGGGAGTGGTCATAGTGTCTCTGTGCTGGCTGGACCACATATGGTGTGCCAAGGCCCAAGGGGAGGAGTAAGCTGAAGCTCTTACAGAGCAGGGAGTTGGATGGGTAGGGTGGGGGATCTAATTGCACTGTCATGGGAAGTATGGATGAAAGAATAGGGTTTTTAACCTGGAGAAGACTGGGAGGTACCTTTCCATGTGGGGAGCCATCCTGAATCCTTTAGTGAAATGCCCACAACAGAGAAAACTACATCATGTGGTTCTAGAGAGCACAGCCAGACCTGGAAGCAGTTCTTATCTCCGTAGAAGGAAGGCATTCATGGTCATTAGAGCTGTTGCTCAAGGAATGACAGAGCTGCCTCATAGGGTGAGGGTCCTGTAAATGGAGGCTGTATGACCATGCTGGGAAGGTGATTCTTGCTTTGGGAAGGAGGCTTGATTACATGTCTCCCAGGCATGGAGGTGCAGGCGAAAGGGCTTGAGCTTAAGAGTCAGAGGGTCCTGGATGGGCTTTGCCACTTACTAGCTCTGTGACCTTGGGTGAATCACTTACCCTCTCTGAGTCTCATCTTTCTCATCTACCATACTACCCTGCCTCACACGGTGGTTGTAGGATCTGTAAAGTCTATGGTACATAGTAGATGCTCAAGAATGAACGGACTGTTAATTCTCTGGTGTCTCCTTTACCTTTGAAAGAAGCTGGCAAGGACACCAGCTGTACAGTACCCTCAGTAGCCAAAAGTGTCCTTTGAGCCTTTTCTACCCTGGATGAGGTAGAAAGAGAGTTTTTACTACAGAGATGAGGACAGAGCCCAACAAAGCCCAGGCCAGGCTTCCTATCCCAGCAGCACCTGTGGTCTCCCCAGTGGGACCTGGGCACTCTGGAAGGATAGCGCCTCTCCAACCCTGATGATGGCTCCCAAGTAGGCCAGGGATGTGGGCCTTCATCCTGCCACTCTGATCCAGTGGTCAGACCAGAATATTCTGTGGCTGGGGATGACCTGGTCACATGCTCCCTCTTTAGGAAACAAGAACAGTTGGAAGAGTGTTGTTTTGGGAATTTGGCCTGGGTCAAAGCACGACCTTTCCCCCAGGAATCTTTGGCCCTTTCATCTGAAGGACAGGGGTTGTGGGCTGGACATTCTGCTTCTCTTGGTCCCAAGTCTAGGGCTCTGGGCAGAGGTTGCCCAGGACACATGGTGAAGTGGATAAAGTGTTCATGACAGCCCCGCGTCCTGTTAATGGGTTCTGTGAACCACGTCCACCTGGGGGAGGGGCGGCCCTACCCATGGGCACAGCATGGTAAGTTATGCGGGACACTCTGTTGGGACTGAGCAGCAGCCCTGGTCCAGCACATCCATGGCCAAGGACGTGTCCCAGTGGTGGGCGTGGCTCTCAGATATACATTGGTGACCTCACTGTCAAACTGTCCTGGCTTTCAGGACCTTGGGTCTTTCTGAGCTTTAGTTCTGACATCTGTAAAATGGGGATGTTAATCCTTACCTAAATCACAGAGTTTTCCAATGAGCAGATGAGATAAAGTGAGAGAGCTTTGTAAATGGAAAATACCATAATGTGGGGAGTTCATGGCCAGAGATCACTGACGCCAATTCCATCATAGCCACTGGCCTAAGGGGGTGGCACCACACACAAAACCCTCCCCTGATGCCGGAAGCCTGAGGAGCAAGGGTCTCCTGGTATTTGTCCAGATGTGCATGTGGGAAATTTCCAGCATCAGAATGACTCAACCTCAGAGATTAGCAGCTTTCATCTGGGCCCCTACTCTGTGTGTGTGTGTGTGTGTGTGTGTGTGTGTGTGTGTGTGTAGGAGTGGAAAGTGAGCCTATTTGGATACTAATCCTGGCTACGTCATTATCTTGCTTTACGACCTTGAGCATCTCACTTCCTCTCTGTGAGCCAAAATTTCTTCCTCTGAAAAAGGAGCTGGGCCAAGGATCCAGGAGAGAGAGAGAGAGAGAGAGAGAGAGAGAGAGAGTGTGTGTGTGTACTTCTTTGCAATCTTCCAAAGGTGGTGGCAGTCCCCAAGGCTGTTGTTCCAACATTATTGCCACCTGGACAAGAGGAAGGGACTGTGTCCACTGTAGACCTCTTCTTTGGGGGGGTCCCTTGGGAAATGGAGTCTCTCAACCTTCAAACCTGAACCCAGCTCTGGGAGTCCAAAGGGGCTCCCACTGTATGCTTCTTAGTGGAGATGGCCAGATGTGCTCTGGCTGGAAAGGCTGGTGTAGCCAACATGAGCAGTTGCTCTTTCCTCCGGCAATATGCCTGTCCTACAGAAGTCTTCCCTTGACCCTGGCTTTCTGAGATGAGTTGTGGGGTTACTGGTGGGCTTGGTGGAGGGCAATACTGAGCCTGTAAAAAGAGCTAAATGGTCTTGAGTGGGAGTTGGGAGGATCTCAGGTAGACAGGATTTCTTAGCTCCATCAGAGTCCGCCATCTTTGGAGGGTGACATTTTTTAGGTTTATAGTATTCCCTCTCACCAAGATTCTGAATTAGAAACGACACGTTCTGAACAGCTCTGTGACTTCTGCCGAACCTTCCCTGAAGCCATGGACCACGCTGGTGAAAGAACACAGCCGGGTGGGTGAGAGCACATGCTGGCGGGCCATTGGGCCTGGGCTCAGATCCCAGCTCTGCCACCGATCCACAGCTTGATCTTGGCAAGTGAGCTGCTCCAGGCCTTGGTTTGAGTGGACCCATGATTGAGAATAACATACGTATCTTGCAAAGGTCATGGTCCTCAGTTATAGAAAGACTTATAAGCTAAACTCCTTTTAGAATTTCTTGAGGGGGCAGGACCAGCCGCTCTATGAGGCAGAGATTTTACTAGATCGGCATGTCCCAAAGCGTGCTCCGTGGAACACCGGGTGTGCGGAGATGACATGCAGAGGGTCTGGGGCTGCGAGCGAGTTTGGGCAGAGCTGGGTTATGTACAGGTAAACAGCTGTGTTGGCTGCAGGGCTTTCCCCAACCTTTACTAAGCCCAGATAGCTCAGGAAGCTCCAAGAGCGAGTGTTTCCTTAGCACTCAGTGTTTCCTTAGAATCATTTGCCTGTGGAACTCTTTTCCCACAAGGCATACCACAGGACACATTTTGGGAAGAGTTGTCATTGCACGCCTCTTTCTCTCTGGGCTCCCAGGAAGATTCTGCCTCTATCTGAAGCTTACACAGAGTAACCACATCAGCGGGGATCTTGGTATATTTATACCCCACATCCACTCTGCGGTGCTGGTTTTCTATTTTTGTTTTGCTGTACATATATTTTTTAGTGCAGGATGCCTCAGATGCTGTGTGGAAGCAAGGAGGGTGGAGACGGCATCCTGTGGAGATAAAGAGCCCGCAGTAGTTCTCCAGATAGTTCTGAGTCCTTAGGAGCTGGAGGCAGGGGCTGGGGTGCAGTTCATCACTGCCATCATTCTGATCACCCCTCGGGACACTGGGGTGAATGTAGCCCCTTGGGGATTCCTTCCAGTTCTGATCATTTTGCCCCCAGTGAGGAATAAAGGAGGGCAGATGTCAGATGTGTATGTCATACAAGAGCTGCTTAAGAAAGTAAAAGCAACCTTGCACTGGTCACTGCTGACCTCAGAAATGACGTCATTTCTATTGCTGCATTTAGCTTTGCTAAGAAGACAGAGAGAGCCGGGCCATGGGCAGGAAGCCCTGGCTTGTGACGAGGTGGTCTTAGGTATGGGTGAGCCAATTGGGAATGAACGTCCCGGCCTGCCATGGCCACCCTCAGAGCTGTGGGCCAGCAAGGAGCATGTCCCAGGAGCCTGCCTGCAGGGGCAGGGAGCAGCCAGGAGCACTGTCACATGGAGACGGCTGGGTCCTGTCTCCTGGGAGAGGGGTCTTTCTTTGAACTCTGAACTCTGAACCCCCAATAAATAGATCTCTCCCTGTATATTTCAAATAATCCAAGTGTGTAGATGGGGGGCCTTGGAGAAGTTGCCCCTACCAACCCCCCAGCTCCCTATTTCCCTGGAGCATTTCAATCTGCAGGGAGCAAATCAGAGAAATCAATTTAGTGGGTTGTGATCAGCATTTTATAACATGAACTAGGATAGAAAGTATTAGAATGCTTTGGTGGTGATAGTGGGGGTTAAGTGTTATTTCATGAAAGATAGATAGGCAGAAAGGCATGCAGATAGATCGAAATGGGGTTGTGGTGGATAAGGTGTTACTATAGGTTGTACTCAGTGACATCTGGGAGCCTCTGGCACCAGCTGAGAGGGTGCATCTGCTCCCTGGGTCTGTCCTGGGGACTGGGGCCCCAGTTCCAACGGAGTTGTCCCTCCACACCCAGAGAGAAATATACCCTGAAGACAGAGGCTTGTGATGTGTCTTCCTTTGAAAAAGACATTTTTGTGTCAATCAGACCACTGATGCCTGGGAGTCCCCACTGGTAGAGAAGGGAATCCCCATTCTGGCAGACAAGGAGGTGTCATTGTCAGCTGGGGTGTGTCCAGTCAGACTCTGCAGGCTGCACGAGGAGGCGGAATGCTAGATTTGGAATTTTCAGTTCTGGTTCTAATCCTGGGTCTGCCACTCACTGCTGTGTGACTTACGGAATGTGACTTGCCCGCTCTGGGTTTCTGTGTACTCACATACGAGGTGAGGACTGGACCAGGTGATTTCTCTTCTAAGGTCTTATCTTGTTCCTATAGTTGTTCCAGGATGGCACTGAGAAAATCTGGGTCTTGGAGGAAATTACAAAAGGGATGCCAGTGTTGCTCCCAGATTGCTTCCTATCACTCCTGAAGCAAAGGGTTTGGTCAGCCTGAGGCCGATCAGCTAGGTGTGTCCATAGACCTTGGTGGTGGCAGGGGGATGGCCGCTCCCTGGCAGTGCCAAGGGTATACGATACAGAGGCAGCTGAGCCTGAGCCTGGTCTCCATGGACAGCATTTATTAGACGCCATTCTCAGTGTGAAGACAGATAGGCAGGAGGGGAGGAAGGGAGGCCGTGGCAGCCATAGCCTTTGGGGTCCAGGGGCTGCCCGGGGTGGGGCGTGGGCGTGGGGGCGTGTCACCCACATGTATTGCATATTCTGTGGCAGTGTGCCCAGGCATAAGGCATTGGGGAAGCAGAAAGGCTGCCTGCAGTGGGAGGGCGTGAGGGGGGAAGCAACATCGGCCTTCCAGCTCCCTGGGAAAGACCCAGCTGGAGACCGAGCAGTCTGCCATGCTCTGCTGAGGACTGTTTGGCCTCCTTCCTCACCATCTCCCTGCAACTTTGGTTGTGGCTCCCTCGGGACTGACGGGACAGGACCCCTCGAGGGCAGGGTCACACACAGGACAGAGGCAGCCAGCACTGCCCCCCAGCCCCACACATAAACACAGAGGGCACCCCTGGGTCCCGGGCCCTCTTCTCCTTGGCACCTGGGCAGCCAGCTCCTCCACACCGAGACAGGACTGACACACAGGCCAGACGTCTTGTCTTTCAGGGGTTCCCAGAGGCTGGAGCATGCGGCTGGGGTGCAGCCGAGGCTGAGCACCCTCTGGGTCCCCCACCCCAGCTTCTCTGAATACCAGGACTGGCCTTGCTCAGCAGTGGTAGGGCGCTGACATGGGCACAACACAGGAGGGCAGTCTTGAGTGGGGGAAGGCCCTTCACCCGCCCCTCGATGCTGCCCTGAGACAGTTCCAGCTCCAGCTGTGGATCCCAACAGTGGAGTCTAGGGTCTCACCTCCATCTGCTGCTCTGTGTCAGGGTTTCTGGTTGCAGGTGGGGTCGGCAGCGGGCACATCAGGTCCAAACTCCCTACCTGGGAGGGGCATCCCTTGCTGCAGCCTTAATTTATCTCCAGCTACCTGGGACCCGGGCACCATCACTGGCTGTAGAGCCAGGGATAATGTCCCAGTAGGATATGCTTGACAGTTCTCTAGCTCATTCTACCCAATTCCCAACCCCCTAGAGCCCCAGCCAGGAGCTTGGCTTTCTTCCATGAGCCTCAGCCCTGCTTCCTTGTTTGTGAGCAGGCAGTCCAGAGACTGAGGGGTCCTGCCTACCTCAGGGTCCCAGCCAGAGCCCCTGGCTCCCTGCCAAGTGGCGTAGATGCTGAGCCCCAACAATGGCTCAGTCCTGGGGTCTGCCTCCGGTTTAAGCCCCCGTGGCTCACACCATGCCTGGGTGTGTAGGGCAGGAGCTCTGCTTTCAACAGTGGGCAGAGGAGTCAGAAGGAAAGGGCGCTGAGGCTTAGAACAAGCAGCCTGGGTTCTTGTTCCCCTGTGCCTTTTGCTATCTGTGTCACCTCGGGCAACTCACTTCCCCTGTCTGGGAGTCAGTGTCACCTGTAAAACGGGGATGAGAACTCCTGCCCTGGTGACCTAACCGGGGCATTGTGAGAATCAAGCGAATGAATAGTCAGGACAGGGTTTTCAGAGGCTAAACTCATTCCACAGATTTAAGAGTTGGTTGTTGTCAGCAGTGGCCGGGGATGGCAAGTATGAAGTTTTCTGTTCAATTCTAAGGGCAGTGTCTGAGGCTGGACTTCTCTCACCCCTATGTGGGCTGGAGGCCAGTAAAGTCTCACCTACCACTAGACCACCCTGCAGCCTGGAGGGCCACTACCTCCCCCTCGATTCCCTGTCCCTCCTGCAGCCTGCCCGTCCTTGTTTCAGTCGGCCTGCCTTCTGGGGACTAGCTCTAGGGACTGCTGGCTTTCCACTTTCTCCATAACTGCGAAGCCATGCAAAACAACACAAAAGGTAGTGGGAGGTTGGGAGACACAGCTGGGGATGGGGAAGGGGAGTGGGGCTGAGTGGGGGTGACCTGAACAAAGACACCCTGGCTTTTGGAGCCTCGGGAAGGTGGGAGACCTGGCAGGACAGAGGTATAAATAGAGATGCAAACTTACACGGAACACGAAGTTCCCTCCGCACGGAGGAGGAGGGTGGGGGTGGTCTGGGTACCAGCAGGGCCTCTGAGAACTGGGGAGCTCCTTCGATTTCCAGAGGGACGGGAGGCTCCCAGCTTCTGCCTTCCTTCCCCCACCCCCACCCCCCGAATTTCACATTTCTCGGAATTTGCAGGGCACGGATGTCCTGAGACATCCTCAGAGCCCGGGCTCCTGCCGGCTGGTGCACGAGCAGGCACAGTTGGAGATGGGGGGGTCAGGGGAGGGGTGAGGAGGGGCGTGGGGGGAGCCCCGAGGGGCCTCCTCCAGGACCCCTGGGGCTCCTCTGGCAGGAGCGCCCCCTCCCCCGCCCCGCCTGCACCCCCAGGCGCTCCGGGCCCCGCAGGGGCGTTCACACGGAGCTCCTGCGCTTCATGAGGCCGCGGAAGGTGGACAGGCTGTGCAGGCCCGTGGACACGGAGCTGATGGCCGAGCGCTGCGCCCCGCTGCACAGGCAGCGGTGCGAGGGCGTGTCGCTGTAGCGGCCGCCCCCGCCCGGCGACGAGTGGCTCTGCTCGACGCACGTGTCGGACGTGGAGAGGTCCCGCGGGATGATCATGGGGATGGAGTACTGCAGCTTCTCGCGGCTCTTGTACCAGAGGCACGAGCACATGGACTGGAAGTGCAGCACCTCGGCGTACACGTTGCGGAAGCCGCCGCCGCCCGCCGCCGCCGTGGACGAGGCGGTGTCCGTGGTGTGCGCGCTGCCACCCGCGCCCCCGCCGCCGCCCCCGCCCGCGCCCGCGCCCGCGCCCGCGCCGCCCCCGCCCGCCTGCCCGTTGCGCGTGAGCAGCGCGCGGTGCTCGGCGTCGCGCTTCTCGTCCTCGGCGTTCATGGTCATGAAGCGCAGCACCACGAGGTTGAGGAAGGCGCCGATGACCGTGAGGCCCGTGAGGATGTACACGAAGCTGAAGGCCACGTACTGCGGCTGCGTCTGCAGCGCCTGGTCCTTCTGCAGCGCCACGTAGTCGCCGAAGCCGATGGTGGTGAGCGTGATGAAGCAGTAGTAGTAGGCCTGGAAGAAGGTCCAGTGCTCGTAGTAGGAGAAGGCGGCGGCGCCGATGCACAGCGTGCTGATGCACGAGAAGAAGCCGATGAGCACCATGTTGGCCATGGACACGTCGGCGCGCCGCATGCCCAGCCCCCTCTTGGCGCGGTGCAGCAAGTACTTCACGAAGGTGTTGATGCGCTCGCCCAGGCTCTGGAACATGACGAGCGTGAGCGGGATGCCCAGAAGCGCGTAGAACATGCAGAACACCTTGCCGCCGTCGGTGCTGGGCGCTGCGTGGCCATAGCCTGGGGGAAGGCGGGGGAAGAGGAGAGAAAGCACGCACTGTGGGGCCGCTCTTCCAGAAACCCTGCCCCTTCCCCCGAGATCTCTGCCCTCCACCTCCCCCGGCTTGGCAGATTCGGGCCTCTCCTTCCAGCCGACACTAACGGGTGCATCCTTGACCCCCCACACCGTGCCAGTTCCTCGTTGATGCTCTTGGTCGACTCCTTAGGGTAGGTGGGAAGGAAAGGAGGAAACTGGGAGGGTTAAGCGATTTTTCCAAGGTCCCACCGTTTGGAAGTAGACCAACCTCACCTGCGTGTGAACGGGAGTCTGTTTGGCTACAAAGACCTAACTTTGCTAAATCTAGAGAAGAAGCTGACTCATAATGCAGTGGGAACTTCGTCCAGAGGTAGCAGAGATAGTGTGAAGGGTACTGGCAGGTCATCTGGGAGACCTGGGTTCTAGTTCAGTGTCTGGGGGCTTTGGACCTGTTCCTTGTCCTCGCTGGACCTCAGTTGCCTTGCTGTAAGGGGTGGGAGTGGACATCCCATGATTCACTGTGGAGGGAAGGACACTGAAGCATGCATGGATGGCTCCTTGATGACTCCCCTGCTGCCAGCCAAAGCTTATGAGGGTAGTTGGCAACTGGGGCCCTCCAGTCTCCCTGAGGCAGCTGGCCTACTAGTGTCAGGGGAGAAAGGAGACATTGCCTCTCTGCCAGCTGGATGAATGATGCTCCAGGGTCTTCACTGGCCCAGTCTGGAGCCCTGGGGTCATCTTCTGTGCCTGGTCCTGAAGTAGAGTCTGTCCTCATGGAGAGGTGGCTTTGCCCCTGGTAAAGCAGAGACTTTGCCTGTCCTTCCAGGTGTTTCTATCACCAGCCAGACAAAACCGACCCCTGTCTCCTCCACACTGCCCCCAGCCTTCACTAAGCAGGGAGCTGGGCAGAGGCAAAGCTTCCCTCTGAACCAGCCACGAAATGGCCTTAGGTCAGGAGTTGTGCCTGGAGACCTGGAGGGGAAAAGACCCTGGATAGGAACTCAGAAGCCCTAAGCACACATTCTGGCCCTGTCACTAGGGGCTGTGTGACCTTGGGCAAATTACTCCCCCCCTCTCAGAGCATGTTTCCTTATTTGTAAAATGAGGTCTGCTGGTCCTGGTCCTGCTTTTTTCACTGGGCTGTTAAGATACTTATTACTTTTATTAGTAGGATTATTATAATAAAATAATGCTGGTTGGCAGGATTTCCAATTTCCTCCTAAGTCTTATCAAAATGTAACCAAAAGCTTCTTTTTCCATGCAGCTGTCCAGGATTCCTCACTGGAAAAGATCTTCTCTGCTTTGAGTGGCACTGAGAATGTTCAGCTTTTGAACTCTAGGGCCAGTATTACCACCATCCCTGCTCTGTTCCCTAGGTCCCCCAACCACATATGTACAGTTAACCACTGGCTTGGGGTGAAAGGGTGGGCACTGCAGCACCTTGTCATGTTTCTGTCAAGCTTCCCCTCCCCGTTGCCAGCCACACCTGTGGAGCATGCCCAAAACATGTGGATGGCAAGGTAGGGCACCATGTACTTTGGTGTCTATTCTGAATTAGAATTCTGACTCTGCCATTGGCTGCTTTATTTTTGTTTTTAAAAACAAAACATGTGAGCCTCAGTTTCCACATGTGTAAAATGGGGCTAGTAAGTAGAAAGTCTGTCTCACAGGGCTTTTGGGAGAAATAAATGAGATAATGTGTATAATGCACTTAGCCCACTTAGCCTAGAGTCTGGTACATATCAAATGCTCAATAATGGCTCACTATGATTAGTAATGAATGAAGTGCCAGATCTCCCTCACATTTCCAGGCGGGGGGGGGGGGGTCAGTTCAGTTCCAGTCAAGCTGGCATCTCTATTAGCCCAAGGCCATTTGAATCTTAAAGCTCAGGAAGATCCGGGGACAGCTGCTTGGAGTGTGTGAGGCTGTGGGATGCCCTTAGAATGGACTCCCCTGCCCTCCACCAGGGCACCTAGCTGGTTGACTGTGTCACTCTGTGCCAGGGGCCTGGATAGCTGAGCTGTTGAGCTGCCATTCCTGCCTGGCCTGTCTGTGTCCCAGCAGGGCGAGAACAGATTGTGCCCGCCAGCTCGGCCAAGGCAGCCAGACCACAACTCACCTCGACAGCTGGGCAGGCCTGAGCCAGAGCTACATCTTATCCTGTCCTTCCCTGTCCCCCAGGCCAGCACTGCCCTGGGTGTGGGGGAGGGCATGGCACTGGGGATGGGGCTGGACATTGATTGGGTAGCATGGGCCCAGCCCCAGCTTGACCACATGCTGGCTGTGTGACCTTGGGTGAATCCATTCCCTTTCTGGACCTCTTTTGCCTTGTCTTCACTCTGGGGGATTGAGCTGCAGCTGTTAATACCCAGCCTATTGGGTGGGGGGATGGGGTAAATGGGTGACAGGCATTAAGGAGGGCACATGATGAGATGAACACTGGGCATTATACTTATGTTGGCCGATTGAATTTAAATTAAAAAAAAATTTAAAAAATACCCAGCCTGGTTGCCCAACACAGCTGCCGTCAGGAGTAAAGTAGAGACTGGCTGTGCAAATACTTCAGAACCTGTGGGGCTTGTGATGAAGCAGTGGTGATGGGATCTCACAGGGAAAAGGCTGCCTGGAGTGTGGTCAGGGCAACCTCTGTGGGGTCAGTGGTAAGGACCTCCCCTCTCACCACCACCACCACTACCACCTTGCCCTGTGCTCATTCAGAGGCTCTGACTTCTCTGGGACCCATCGTTATTTAGGAAAACCCAGTGTCTGCTGGCCTGGCAGCACTGTGGCTGCCCACAAAGCCCCCAGCTGCAGAGAGGTCATCCCTGGTCTAAATACAGCCCATGTCCCAGCAGACGTGAAGCCACCTTCTTCCCCTGGGCCTGTCTGCACCCTCCTGGCCTCTGCTGGCTCAGGTCCTGAGGGCCTTTGTGTTTTCCCCAGCTCCCAGCCAGAGGCAACAACTCCTTCCTCTGCCTGCCTTCTATTGGTGTTCAAAGCAGTGGCACAGCCAGGCTTACCCAAAGGCTTTTATCAAGCCAGAGCCTCATGCCCCGCTCTATGCACTGTCCTGTTCAGGGTGGCCCCAGCCTGGATGAACCTCACCCTTGGGGTCAGATGCCTCCTGCTGCCCACCCTTCCTCCCTCCCTCCCATGGGCTGAAGCTTAAGGTCTTATCCTTCAGATACATTTTAGACTTTAATCCCGAAAAACTTCCACAAGGCCATGATTATGACTATCTCTGTTTTATAGCTGAAAAAGGCTGGAGAGGCCTTGTGAGTTGGCCAAGGCCTCTAGGACTTTCTGACTCATCGCTCATTCCGATGCCTCAGAGCCGATTCATCACCCAGGAAGGGTGAGCAGGATGGGAAACTGAGACCCTGAGAGGAGTGCCATCCACTTGGAGCCTCATCCTTGGGCACTGCCCGGAGCCAGATGTGGCTCAAGTGGCAGCAAGAGCGCCATGCCCGGGAACCAGATGCTTCTCCGAGTACCTGGCCCAGAGTAGGCGTGCCCTCGTCCCCTCATCTGTTCCCTTGTCACTGGGTGAAAGGGCAAGGGAGCTGTGAGGACCTGCTGACGTGGGCTCCCAGCTGGGAGGAGTGCCAGCTAGGGTGGAGCCACTCCCGGGGGGCCCTGGAACTTCTGGGAAGTAACTGGGAGTTTGGCAAGGCCTGTCTGCCTGCCAGCAGGCCCGCCGCCTACCGGGTCCTTGCCCACGTCAGGCGTGGGTTTACGAGAGAAGGGGCAGAAGGTTGTCCCCACCTCCTTGCCGTCCAGCTCTGCAAGTCTTTGGGCGAGGGGCTCCCTCAGTCCTTGTGTATCGCTGACACACACAGAAGCTGTGCTCTGGGGCTGATTCCCCGAGGACCTTCCCTCACAGGCCTGATGGACTGACCAGCCACAACTCACACCTCGACCATGAGACTCTAGCCACTCCCTCTCAGAGTACTGGCCCGGGCTGTCACTGCCCCTCATTCTCCCAGCCACCCTTCCTGAATCCACCAGACTCATGGGTTCTCAGAGCCAGAGAAATGCTTAGTGATCCTCTGACCCAATCCTTACGTGGTACAGATGAGGAAATAGAGGCCCAGAGAAGGAGAGGGAGCTGCTCAAGGTCATACAGCCAGTGAATGGCAGCGCAAGGACTATATCCCAGGGTCCTCAGTTCTAAACTCAATGCTCTGCCCTCTGGTGTCTGGCTCAGTGTGACCAAGGTTGACTTGTTCATTCAACAAGGCCCCAGCAGCCCCCGCTTGTGAGCAGCTCAGCTAAGAGATGGTCCTGGAACCTGTCTGGAGGCATAGAATTCACCTGAGGAAGCCAGGTGGCTGGACATGTAAATTAATTATGTGGTCTGACATAAATATTAATTATGGATATTTGGGGCAGCAGGAAAAATGAGAGTGGGGCATGAAGCCTCCAGGCCTCAGTTTCTCTGTTTTCTTCCTGATAATCACCAAGGAACTCGGAAACTGGCCAAAGCTGTCTTCTTGGGAGATGCAGAGGGTGAGGGGTTGGAACCCCCACTCCCTTATTGGATTTTCTTTCCCTGTGGCCTACTTCCTTCTAGTTAAAGCACACATTATCAGTCTGAACCCTTGGTGATGGCCTTGGCTGGACTGGGCTCAGTTGCCCGTTCTCCACTGACTTCATGTGCCCAACAGTCTGACTGCCTGACCTCTTACCCCTGGCCTAGCTGGCTACAAAGCTGGAACTCTGACTACAGCCTTGGGTGGAGATGAAAGCATGGGGCTACAGAGGTGGGAGATCTGGAGGTCTGACCTGGCCCTGGCCATAACTGGTTTTGTGTCTTGAGCAAATCCTTTCCCTCCCTAGGCCTGGATCTTCCTCCTCTGTGACATGCAGGTTAGGGCAAGATAAAAGGTTCCCATCATTTTCCCTGCTAGGGGATACCTTTTATTATTTTTTTCTATTAGTCCACCCATTTGTAGAGTCTAAATTTTGAAAGATTTTATTTATGAAGTACAATGTGTCGATCAGTGCGGTGTAGCTACTATATAGAACGGGCGTTGGATAGATAATTGTGAAAGCAAGAATTAATTCTTTCCCCATCTAAGTGAATTAGGAGCAGCCCTGTCAATCAGACTTCTGATTAGCATGGGCTGATTCTAGAGACTGAATTAAGTTATTGTTATGCTTTTCAAATACTGAAAATAGATTCTTTCTATTTTCTACAGGGGATCTTGGTGGTTTGGTGGTGTGGATGACCACACAGTGCCTGCAGCCAAACAGAGACCACATTTGGCCGAGCAACTCATCTTCTAGTGTCTAGTGAATATTAATTGAGTATGAATAGTTTGGGGGAAACATCAAGATTAGATGGTCTTTAAAGTTCCTTTTGGCACCAGCAGTCTGATGCGTGTTTCCCAAAGTTAATTTTCTGGAACACCAATTCCAACAGACTGCTATAACTGATGGATGAGCAAAGGGTTGCTTGGTTTGATTAAATTGGAGGAATGCTGGATGCTGAATTTAAGAGGATTGTTATCGCTGGATGTAATTGTAGGCTTCATCAGTGCCATACCTGGGCTAAGGTGTGAGGCGGGTCAAAGTCAGGGGAATGTGCTAAGTTTTCTCACTTATTTGACCTTAGAGACCTTTCCTTCCAGTGCGCATTGGTGGAGAGGTGTTCCTGGAGCACAGTTTGGGAAATGCCTGTCTTTCACCATGAAGCACTCTAAAGTCTTCCCTCTAGGTCTTTGACTTTGAGATTCTCAGATGTCCAGTCCCTGGTTGGCCCGGCCCTTCTGTAGGTTAGAAACACCAGCCCTTGGCAATGCCTGGCTGCATTCTGTTTCCTGGTTCCCTGTAGACCTAGTTATCTAATGTAAATACAGGCACCAGCCCGGCTAATGTTTGCCCTGAGGGAAGATGGATCAGACCTATGGCCTGAGGCACCTGAAGGCTTGAACTCCTAGCCGAGCTGGGCTGGTGCTCAGAGGTGGACACGGGGCGGAGGATTGACCTTGGAGATGCCTGGGCCTGGTGGGGCAGCCAGAGAGAAGTGGGGGCTTGTGGGAGACTCAGGCCTCTACAGGGAAGTAGCTACAAGACCCAGATGCCCCCTAGAGGGTGGCTGGGCTCTCCCGCAGTGTCTGCAGAGAGCAATCAGGCCTGAACCCGCGGGTGCCCTCAAAAGGCCCACTGAACATCCTGCCTCCTCAGGGCCCAGAGGTGCAGACAGGGAGCCGCCCCCTTGGACTGAAGATGGCAGCAGAGTGGAGCCAGGAAGTGGGACAGGAGGCTCCATAGGAGTCTAATTGGTGTGTTAAAGGAGATGAGGCGGAAGGAAGCTGGCAGGAGTGCCCAGGCACTTGGAAGGAGGGAGGAGGCTGCCGGGCCTAGGGGAGACGCGGAAGGGAATACAGGCCTTCTACTCCAGTTTTACGGTCCAGCTCTCACAACACCTTTCCCAGAACCCTCTGGGATCTTCCCTCGTGCTGGAGGTCTGCTCCCCGCTGCCTGGTGGCAGTGCCGGCCTTTCTGCTCTCAGGTCTGCAGAGGAGCTCTGCGGGGCTCTGACCTCCCAAGGGGCTGGCAAGTCCCCTCAGTGTCCAGCACTAGGCCTGGTGGGAGCCACCGCTCAGAAAATGCTGTTCCACCTGGAAGGTTGGGGTGGGTGCAGATGAGAGGAATCTCCCCTTAGACATCCAGCAGGGGGAGGGGAAGTGGCTTTCCGGCAGGAAGGCCTTCAGTGACTCACACCTCCGTCCTTCCTGTGGCCCCAGGCCCCTGCAAAGTGAGGTCAGCTTCAGGGCTCCAGAAGGAATCCCCCTGCCCTAGGCCTGGGAAAGTACCAGGGCCTCATGGACCTGGGGTGGGGGAAGGGACCAGGGTACAGAACTGGGTCTGGAGTTTGTCCCTTCCAGGCTAGAGCTCCCAGGAAGGATAGCTCTGTAGCACAGCACCCTCCCTCCCTCCCTCCTGCCCCTTCCCAAGGCCTCTTTCCCATCTTCCTAGCTCATCCTCCAGCTCTTCTCTCCATTCCTCACTGGCAGGTGTTCTGCCTGCCCCTGCTTTCCCACCAGACTTGCTACCTGGGGGCCCACTGCTCTGCACCCACTGCTCTGTCCTCTCTCTGTTTTAGCTCTGCCCCGTCCACGGGAGCCCCCCTGCAGTAGTTCAGGGTCCTCTGGTGTAGGACAGCCCCTGCCACTCCCATCCCCCACCCTCCCCTGGCCCACGTGGGATTAGGGGGAGTTAAGGGGGAGGGTGCTGGTGTCATGGAAAATCCCTGCGGCAGCCAAGGTCAGTGTTTGCAGACACAGCCTGGCCTGGAGCCAGGCCTGCCTCCCTGGCCAGCTCCCTCTGGCCTATCCCAGAGGCTGGCTTTGCACAGGGGCCCTCCGAGGCACCCCAGGGCTGCTCTGGGTGCCTGCGGCTGCGAGACCAGTCAGTCCTGGAGGGTGAGACACTATGGAGTTCAACTCGCTCATTTTATAGATGAGTAGACTGAAGCCCAGAGAGGGACAGGGACTGGCCCTGGGAGGCATCAAGTCACTAGCAGAGCCAGGAATGGCTTCCAGGGCCCTCTGTCCTCGTGAGTCTTTTTATTTTTTTATTTTTTTATTTATGATAGTCACAGAGAGAGAAAGAGAGAGAGGCAGAGACATAGGCAGAGGGAGAAGCAGGCTCCATGCACCAGGAGCCCGATGTGGGATTCGATCCCGGGTCTCCAGGATCGCGTCCTGGGCCAAAGGCAGGCGCTAAACCGCTGCGCCACCCAGGGATCCCCTGTCCTCGTGAGTCTTAACTTCAGAGGGGAACATCCTAAAATCTCTTCTAGTAGGCCAGGAATAGTGAAGGCTATCGTGAAACTCCACTAAATCAGGGGCTAGCTTGAGACTGGGTTAGACTTGAGGTTGGCGATGGGGCCAGGGTAAGTAGACCCAGATGAGGTCAAACCATGGTCCTTGACCTCAAAACACTTTCTATCTGAAGTGAAACAGAGGAAACGCCTCAGTAGAAGCACTTTGGAAAACTTCAGTGTCCTGTACAAAGAAGAGACTGTTATTACACACATTATTCAAATGCCTGGCCTTGGGGGGAATTATCTTAGGAAGAATTGAAAACAGGGGCTGAAGGAGGGCTGGAGGTGGAGACTTCAGTTGGGCCATCAGGAGGGGCTTCCTGGAGGAGGTGGCCTTTGCCCTGAGCTCTGAAGGATGGATGGCGAATGCAGAGTTCTGACAGAGGGGAGCTGCTGAAGCAAAGACACAATGCAAGATGTGTGGCACAGTAGCGGCAGAGAAAATATACCTGTCTGAGGCTAGTGAGCATTCTCACAAAGTGGGGGAAGGGAGACCAACAGACTCTCAGGAAGGCAGCTTTATGATACGCATCAACAGCCTTAGAAATGTGTCTGCCCAGTGACCCTGCAATGCCACTTCTAGGAATCTCTGCTGGGAAAATAACCAGAGATTGGAACAAAGATTTATGAACAAGGATGTTTATAGCAGCATTTTCATTGTGAAAAATTGTAAACAGTCCAAATGTTCACCAATAGGGTTTGGTTAAACATATTAAGGTATATTTATGTGGTGGAATATTGGGCAGCCATTAAATATACTCTTCAGGAGTCTCTTAATTACGTAGAAAACCACCACAGTGTTAAATAAAAATGGCAGGATGCAACACTTTATGTAGAAGGGGATGCTATACTAGATATATAAATATAAAAAATGTATCTACACACATGTAGAAAGAGAAGCTGGAAAGAAATATACTAAAAAGCTTATAGAGTTTATCTCTGAATCGTGGGCTCATGATTAACTTTAATTTGCTCTTATGTATTATACAATATATATTTTGTATAAAAATCTATTATTTTTATAAGTAGATAGCAACGCATATTATAAATCTAACTGATGAAAACTCTAAATTTTTTGGAGAAGAAAGGTACACTTGAGCAGCGTAGGTTGGTAGGGAGAGCAGGGGCTAAAATGTGAAGTGCTTTAAAGGGCAGGTGTAGGAGTTCAGATCTTAGCTTGAAGGCAGTGAGGAGCCACTCATAGCTCCTGAGTAGGGAGGGGATGTGGCAAAGAAGTGTCAAGATGGATTTTCCTTGCATTCCTATTCAGGGGGTGGCAGTGGGAGATGGGGGGACCAGGAGGTTTCAATGCGCAGGGCCCTGTTGTCAAGTGCTCCGGCCCAAACTGGAGTCAGGAGGGGAGAGGGAAGAGGAGGGAAGAAAGAGTAGATACACAATGTGTGAGATGCTCTTGCATTTGTGGGCTGCAGCCATAAGCTCTGTGAGGGCAGGGATTTTTGTCTCTTGCTACTGTTATTTTCTCCACGCCTGGAAGCATGCTTGGCACATAACTGGCATTTACTTAATCTCTGTTGAGTGAGGCAGTTAAGGGAGGGAGGCATCAACAGGGAGCCTGAGGCCTGCAGCGGGCAGCATCACACGACAGGGTAGCAACCCTGGTTGTCGTTGGAAGGGCACTGACCTGGGGCTTAGGGGACCTATTACAGGCCAGCTGCTGTGCCCAGTGGTCACAGCCCAGGCCTGTGGCCTGTCTGCATCCTTATGACCAATTGGACAGGATATGTGTGAACTCAGAACTTCTAACAGATTGGATCTGGTGGGGTTTTAATTAAACGAATCCACCAGGGACAGTCTGGCACGGAGAAAGTAATTCTACAGCACAATTTAAAGTGGGCTTGGCTGTCTCGGCAGATGGCCGGAGATACCAGTCCTCCTCTGTGTGCTTCTTGAAAGGCTGTGTCTGTAACTCTGGCATCTGGCTGGCCTGAGTCCTACACTTAACACTTTCTGGCTTTTTCTGTTTTGCCCATGGAGGAGAAGCAGGCATATGTTGGCATCTCCTTGTCAGACTCCCCCAAAAGGGGCTGAACTGCTTCCAACAAGAAGCCCTGTTGTGTCGTGGGGGTAGCAGTGGCCAGCCCAGGTGTTCCCTGTTGGCTGCACCATGTGTCCTGGAGCTGAGCCTGTCCAGAGCCCGGCAGCCTGAAATCTCACCCTTTAGGCAGTGCTCCAGGGGGGGCAGCATGGGCCCAAAGGGGCAAGGGTGCACAGAATTAAAGCACCCAACCAGGAGTCAGAGCCTTGGCTCGCATCCCGGCTCTTGCTACTACCTTGCTGTAAGACAGGAGTTGGCAAACTTTCTTCTATAAAGGGCCAGATAGTAAATATTTTAGATTTCATAGTCCATATGGCCTCTTGCAACTACTCGGCTCTGCCATTATATCAAGACGGCAGCCATAGACAATATGGAAATGAATGGGTGTGGCTGTGTTCCAATAAAACTTTATTTATAAAAATCAGTGGATGGGCCAAATTTGGTTTCTGGGCCCTCGTTTGCTGAGTCTGCTGTAGGGCCTTTGTTAAGGCATGCCAGCATCCTAAGCCTCAATTTTCTTACCTATCAGATGGAATGTTAGATTAGAAGGTTATTTCTTCTCCAAGTTGTATTTTAGGATTTAATAAATTGCTAGCTCCCCTTGTCCCATGTACCATGCATAGGCCCAGAAGAGAGGAGTGAGTTTTGAGCAGGATCTCGAGCCCAGATCAGCATGTGAAATTGGTGTCCTTGGCTCTTGGAGGCCACAGCTACATTTCCACATTGGTGAACAGCACTCCTGCTTTTCTTCTTCCTGATGAGCTTCTATTCCTCCATCAAAGCCCATTTCAAAAATCACTCCCTCCATGAAGCCTTCCCTGATCCTAGTTATCTAAATGAATCAGTTCTCCTGGAACCCTTTATTCATCACTCACCATGCCTCAAACATTCATCCATTCAACTAGCAGCCTTTTTGAGTCCTTAATACGTACAGTGCTCTAAGTTCTATAATAATAATATTTTCTGTTTACAGGCAATTCTCTTTCCACTGCCCCAGGCTGTCCCTGGTCTTCCACAGGAATGAGAGTCAGAAGACCTGGGCTCTGTTCTAGCTGTGCCACTGGGTGATCATGGGCAAGATCCTACCCTTTTCTTGGCCTGGGATCCTATCGGAAATGAAGAGACTGGAGATGTTCTTGAGGCTCTGTGACATTCTAGGATTCTGGACCTCTAGAGGGGCCTTGTGCCCTGCCCCACAAACAGTGGAGAAAGCACAGTTGGGTCCCCATAACAATGGCATTGAGCCATTGGGTGCACATCAGACACACAGCTGCTGGGGCCTGCATGTCTGTGGAGCTGTGCCAGCCAGCCAGCCCTGAGCAGATGTTGAGGGTCGCATGAGAACCCTTGTATTGTCTTGGGATGGGGCTAGAACTTGCAGTGCTCTGAGTAATGTCCCCTAGCAGAGGCAGATGGCAGCCAAAGTGGACTCTTCAGGCACCAAATCATGCCCCTCACCACACCCGCATCCAGCCTCTTGGCACAGGAGGCCACGTGGAGTCAGGGAGGAGATGGCCACATGTCCTGCCTGGGTCTCCCAGGGCCAAGGTGGGCCAGGGCGCTCAGGGAGTCTTGTTGGTCTACAGGTTCCCCCTACTGACTGCTGAGCCCTGAGGGACCCCTAGCCACACCCCCAGTTAGCCCTGGAGCCTCGAGTCTTTGTTTCTTTTTGTTTTTTTGGATGCTTCTTTGTTTTTTCTTCCATCTCTTTTCTCTTTTCCTTTTTCTCTCCTCCCCCTCCTCTTTTTTTTTTAATTAAATTATCTCAATTTTCTTTTCCTTTTTTTTTTTATTGGAGTTCAATTTGCCAACATATAGCATATTCTTTCTCTTCTTATTTTGTCCTCTCAGACTCCCACTGGACTCTGAGGACAGTGGTGGCGGCTAGTACTTCTTGGTAGCTCAGTGCCTGGCACACAGCTGCTGAGAGTCCTGGGGGTGGTGCTGGTAGTAATGCAGTAGTGATGGTAGTAATAGTAGAAAGTAATGAAGCTTGCATTTTTGAGCATTTGTGTGCCAGGCACTGTAAATAGCATTATTTTAATCTTCACAAAAGCCTATGAAAAGAGGTATTACCTCCATTTTACAGGTGAGAAAATGGAGGTACAGAAAGTTTGTGAAACTCATTTAAGACCACACAGCTGGTGGGTAGCTGAGTCAGGGTACAAACACAGGCCTATTGCCTTGCACAGACTAGTTTTCTAGCTGGAGGGACTGAGTCTAGTGGCTGGGTGACTTGGACAAGGCCACACAGGTATGTCGTAGAACCAGGCCTTCCTGCTCTTTCTTCTGCATCTTGGTGGCCTCCAGGCCTTCTGGACTGGGGTCAAAGCTGGTGCCCTCTCCAATTACCATTCCTCCTCCTTCCCATCCGGGCCCCTTCTCCCAAGAAGCTGGACCTTGGCGTCCACAGAAGATGACCTCCCTGGCCTGAGCGAGAGGTCAGGGGGCAGTGGGGCACTCAAGAGCCAGCCCTGGGAGAGGGGACACAGCACTTTTGGAGACTGAGTGGAAGCAGGGGACCCAGGAAGGCTGTGATACCTGGCTGGTCTCAAGAACATCAGCTGAAAAATCAGAGAGGCAAAGATGGTTTCATTCCCTCTCAGCTTGTCTTAATTATTAGAACAAACGTTTCTTAAGCACCTCCTCTTTTGCGCCAGGCCCTCTCCTATGTGCCGGGAAAGGACATGGGACAAGGATGGCTTGGATTGTGCCCTCAAGGACCAGAAACAAGCTATTGGGTAGCTGAGAGAAGACCATCCCTTAGGTAAAGACTTTCCCCAGGATGTGCTGAGTCTATGCCAGAGGAACCATTCTGTGACAGGGGGACCGTGGGCACCCAGAAGCCAGAAGGGAGTTGGAAGGCAGAGCAATCTTGCCAACGCTCCTGTGACTGGGAACGTGGCAAGTTCTGTTCCGTAACACCTCCCTTGATACCTGGGAGCATTGTTCAGGGCGGGTGTGAACACTTGGCTGGTGCACAGCATTGCCCAGCCCTCGTTGTCACTGGAAACTGGGCCAAGTTTCCTGTCTGGGGCCATACGCTCTCCTTTGCCTCCTTCCTCCTCCATGCCCTTCTCCTCCCCCACTTCTGTCTTCTCCTCCTCCTCCTCCTCCTTCTACCATTTACTATTTTATTTAAGTAAACTTTTAATTTTAGAACAATTCTAGATTTACAGAATTATCGTGAAGACCTTCCTTCCTTATTCATCACTCCCCGCCTCCCTGGTGCTGATGCAAAGCTGGCTGCTGGGTTCCCGCCCCCCTCCCCCTGCCTCCTTCTTCCCCAGAGCCTTTTGAGGAGGCTTCCTCTGGCTCTGGCCCCAGAGCATCCCCTTCTCTCAGCTCTCTGCACAGCATCCGTCTCTGCCACTCACTTGCCTCTCTTGGCAGACGCTGCCTGGCATATTTACCCACCTCCTAATGCACAGCGATGCCTCTGTGAGCGAAGCTTCTTTTATTCAAGTCTCCTTGTGCAGCAAGCAGGGAGGGGGCCTGCTGGCCAGGGGGGTGCTGGACACTGGACCAGGTTTCTAAGAGGCAGTCAGGGCTCAGGCTTGGCCCCCACTGGGTGGAGACTTGCCTCCTGGCCCCCGCTCCATGTGGCTGGCTGTGGGTTGGCAGGTGGGAGGAGGGAGAGGATGATGTATGAGAGGAAGGTGGGTTGGGGGGAGAGCAAGGGAGGGCAATCCCAGGACAGAATAGGGCCTGTGCTTCTTCTGCCCTTGGTGCCCCTACTGCTGAGGACAACAGTATCTGGTACCCCAATGCCCTGGGGTTAATGACCTCTAATCCTCACCATGACCTTCAAGGTAGGAGTATTAGCTCCATTTGGATGAGGAAACCAAGCCTCATGGAGGCTAAAGGAGACCTGCCCAAAGTCATACTGATAAAAATTGGCAAAGCCAAGATTCAACATAGATTTTTGGCCTTCAGAGTCTAGGCACTGTCAGGTGTCCCTGGGACTGTGCACGTTGTTTATTGAGCATGGAAAGTGTGTCCAATGGGCTGTCATCCTAAGATCGCTGTAAGCTCTTCAGGGCAGGACAGTGGTTGTTCAAAGTGTGAGGAGGGAAGTGGTGTCCCTCCAAAGGCTAGTCCTTTCCATCCCAGGGAGCAGCCCTTTGGAGGTCTCTTTGTAGACTACTAGGATGCTTCAGTATAGCCCTGAGCTAGACATAGCAGGAAGTGAGGAGGGGGCAGCTAGAGGGCAAAGGGCCAGGGCCCTGAGGGAGGCTGTCTTTGGTGGACATGGCTGGAGTGCCTGTCCCCTTCCTGTAACACCCTTAGACCTTGGCCAAGGCCAGTTGACCTCGAGGTGGCCTCTGATCCAAGAGGACCCAAGCTATCAACTGGGCTGAGCCAATCAGGTTACCTTTCCCAGGAACTGTGATTATGGGCTGACAAGCTGGTCAGCTTTGCAGGACTGAGCTGCAGAGTTATAACGAGTTGGGTCCTGGTGGGCCCATAGTGAGCCAAAGTCACACGTGAGTCAGAGTTTCAGAGGAAGAGAAACAGAGTGACTGTGACTGGCCACAGCAGAAACAGGGGTGTTGTAGAGAGAGGGAGGGATGGGCCTGGGTTTCTGATTACTGGCCTTCACACTGGCTAAGCATTGCAGGTCTGTTTACGTGCACTGGCCCAAAGGGGCACTGCGCCTTTGCTAAACTCAGCTGCGACACATGGAGGGGCTGGGCTCCCAAGCACTGAACAAGGTGTGCCCTTCGAGGTAAGCAGCACAGCAGAAAGGCCTTGGCTGGGTTTCAGGAGACCCACATGAGCACAACACTCCACATTATTTAGGAACATTTCAGTTGGTTCTGTGTGGCCTGCTGGGCAGGGGTGGTCTGCATTCAATAGCTGGGGAGAGTGAAACCTGGGAAAGTGGGTGTCTCACACAGGGTTAGAGCCCCAGAGCTGGTCCTGAGACCCAGGTCTCCTGATTCCAGGCCAGCTGCCTCTCCCACAGCTCACACTGCCTCTCCGATCCCCTCTCTTGCTGGCCTGGGGTTTAGAAATACAGTGTGTAAAGTACCTAGTACAAGGTCTGGCGCATGTAGAGTCTCAGAAAGTAGGAGCTGTTATTATTGTTATTACTTTTTTTTGAGCACAGCTCTGAGCCGTCACTCACCATTCAGAAGCCTTCCTTAGTTCCCCAGATGTACAGACATAGTCTAGGGGGTCCTAGTCCAGCACATGGACTGTATGGCCACAACTTTACCCCCTACCAGGCCTGCTCTCTTCTGACTCCCCTCTCTTGTGAGGGTTCCCTGCATCCTTTCCACACTTCATCTCTGAGCCCTTCCTCATATTGCAGCTACCTGGGATGCCCTCCTTCATCTCTCTTGCCCTCCAGGGACAGCTCCAGGGCCACCTCCTTGGGCACACCTTCCCTTGCCCCCACCATGCTCTGCGAGATGTTAGGCTTTTGCCGGGAGGTGGGTCTCTCTCCGCTGGCCCACCTTGCCCGCTGTCCATAGTGGAATCCCAGCAGATGTGGGAAGCTGGTCTTGATGGATGGGTTGGGTTTGTTGTGGGGGTCTTGGAGTGAGTGTGGCTCCCGTAGGCCCTGTCTCTACCACCTGCTTCCATACTCTCCTTTCTGGTCATGGCTAGTGGCCCAGACAACTCTGGGCTGGCAGGGAATTTGGGAACAGATGCCAGGAGATGTGAAGGAGGCTTTTCTTAGGCTCAGCACTCTCCCCAGGGCTCAGGAGCTCAGATGGTGCAGACTGGCATAGTGCCCAGGAGCAGAGGGACTCCAGGCAACAGGGACTTCAGCCTGGAGCCAGCTGCTGGGACCTTCTCTTCCTCTGAGCCAGCCTGCAGATGTGGTGTCCCCACCCCCACTAGTCTCACAAGCACGTGTGCACTCACAACCACATGCTCACACACACGCTCACTCCAACACCCCACAGGTCCCCACAGTAGCCTCTTGGCATGGTTCCGTCCACCATCCAGAGCAGAGCATGTGAGAAGCAGATGGGCTCTGGGGCGGACAGGGAGGCAGGAGAGTCTGTACCTCAATAAAGGAAGAGGGAGCCCTTCCCAGGACCTGGCCTCTGGGCCCTGCTGTTCCTTCAAGTCATTAAGGATTTAAAGTCCCCAAATCTGTTCTGTATGTTGGCAAATTGAACACCAATAAAAAATAAATTTATTATTAAAAAAAAAAAAAGTCCCCAAATCCAGCCCCTCCCCCACAAAGATTCTTCCCAGAGGCTAAGATTCCATCACTCTCCATGGAAACACGTTTCACTGAACCCTACGCCCTGTCGGAAATGCTCCTTAGGCGGAATGAAATGACCAAGGCTCAGGCCCTGTCCTTTCAGCCTGTTGTCCTCAGTGGAGACAGTGAGCAGCTGTCCCCATCCTTGGGGACACTGCCCTTCACACCGAGACAGAGGCAGACGCTCAGCCCCCAGCCTGCCTCCCGCTGCCTGGCTCACCCTGGCCTTGCCACCTCTCTTCTGACCTCTGATTTCCCAGCCTTTCCAATGGTCTCTCACTCCGCCACCCTCCAAGCCCTGCATCCTCACGGCTGGGCTGTTCACGGCACAGGCACACAGTCGGGGATAATAGGAGAATGACTTCATGGCTCCCATGGCCCATAGAGGCTGTCTATTTAAGCGTCGGTGCCCTGAGCGTGCTTTTTATGGGGCCAAGAGTTCCAAGCTGGGCAGCGTCCCCAGGACCCAGGCCGACTCCCCAGCTGCTGCTTTGCACTCCTGCCGTGCTCCCCACTCCACCCCACCCCAGTGTGGAGTCTGGGCGAGCTAGCCTTCCCTGCACTTGCCTTTATTCAAATGATTAAATGCCTGTCACTGCTCCCTCCTCCCCAGTTCAAAACAATACTAGCTGACTTTTATATAGTGCTTACTACGTGCCACATTGTTCTAAGCGAGCTCGTACATGTTCCTCTTTTCATCCTCAAACAACCCTATTTGGTAGGTACTATCATTATCCCCATGTAAAGATGCAGGAACTGAGCCTCAGCTGGGTTAAGTGACTTGCTCAAGGTCATACAGCTAGAACATGGCCAAGGGAGGCTCTGCTCATTTCTCACTTCTCCCATTCAGAGGAGGAGAGACTCCATTCTCAAGCTGACCCCCTAACTGCACTCTGGCCCAGCCCTGGCCTCTTCCTCCTGGCTTCGCTTCTGGAGGCACACCCTCCCTGTCCCCATGCCCCCCCACCCCCATTTGGAGGTATTTTCAAACTAAGCTCTGCTAGTGTCTCACTATTGGCCTCAAGTTTTTTCAAAAAGAGAAGGGAGGGAGACAGGCCCAGCATGCTCTTTCCTCGGTCTTAGTACACTGGCCCCCACGCCCCCTGGAGAATGGCTTCCCCTCTCACCCCTCGGTCTCCCCCCACTTCACCAAGACTACTCTTGCTGAAAACCTCAGGAATTTCCTGAGTCCCAGACCTAGTGAGGTGGAGCTGTGCTAGCTACACAGCTCTCTAGGACAAATTAGAAAAAAAAAAAAAAAAAGGGTCCCTCTGGGTGGATGCAGCCTCTGGGAGTGCGTAGCCTGGTGAGCAAGCTGAACTTCAGCTTCCCAACCCATCAGCCAGATTCTACTGGACAGTGCACAACCTGGACAACCACACATGGTGGTCTTGAATGTTGGCATCCTTATTACTCTTCATAGTCTGGCCACACTCAGCCCTCATGTCCAGTCTTCCTCTGATTTCTTTCTGGACACCTCCCACTCCTGCTTCTGCTAGCCCTTTGCAGTTTCATCTGATGCACCCTGATTGTAAGAGTGGGCCAGGACTTTGCCTGAGCTGCTCTGATCCTGGCCCCCAGGGAAGACCACCAAGATATTGCCTCCAGCTCCACCCCAGGCTCCACGTGGCTGAACTAAGATACCCAAGTCTGGTGTGACAACCTAAAAGACGACGTTCTCCCTGATGTTGGCTCTCTCTGTACTGCCCAATTCTTGTCAGTGTCCTCATTCCTCAGTCAACCAGACTGAACACCTTGTCTTCCTTTCTTCTTTTTCTCCCACACCTGGCCCCAGCCATTCCTTCTTCCTTTTTTTTTTTTTTTAAGATTTATTTATTCATTCATTCATGAGAGACACAGAGAGAGGAAGAGACAGAGGCAGAGGGAGAAGCAGGTCCCTTGCAGAAAGCCTGATGCGGAACTTGATCCCAAGACCTGGGATCACACCCTGAGCCAAAGGCAGATGCTCAACCACTGAGCCACCCAGGTGCCCTGCCATTCCTCCTTCTTATCCTGTCCTTTCCTTCTGTTCCTTTAGCCACTGCTGTGGTCCTGGCACTCTCCCTTTTCAGCAGCTGGGCTTGGGCAGTGGTTCCTGACCTGCACTCCCCCCCCCCCCCCCCCCCCCCCCCCCCCCGGCCCCGGCAGCTTCCAATTCCTTCCCCAACCTTCCCCACACCAACTTCCAGACTATGCTCCACTTTGCTCCCTGCTCAAAATGTCACTCCTATGCTCAAAAACCTTCCGTGACTCCCCATTGCCTTCAGGGAAAGAAGCCCAAACTTTCAACCTGCCTTTCAGTGTCCTCTACCATATGTCATATCTCTCTGGGCTTAACTATTGCTCTGTAGCTGAGGAAAGCGTTTTGGAGCTAACCCTTGGCAGTGCTTTTCCATAGCTGAGCTCTCTGGAAGGCTGCCAGGGAGGAGGTGGGCAGGGGGAGGTGCTGGGGCAGGGGTGGCTCTGCCCTCGCCGCCCCCATGCCAAGCAGAAGCCTTTTAATGGGCACCAGCAGCCTGACAGCTGCCCTGCACCCCGGGCAGCCTGGATTAGTGCTCGGCCAAGCTGAAAATGTGGAAGGCGGGTCTCAGGGCAGGTGGGTAAGAGACGGAGGGCACTGAGGAGCCTCTGGCAGACTGGAGTTCCCCGCCCAGGGAGAAGGCAGGGCTTCCAGGGAGTTTAGTGGAACAGAGGAGGGGGCATGTTTGAATGGGGAGCTTAGCCAGGATTCCCTCCTGCTTGTGTAGCGCTGCAGTTTCTTGCTCTTTCTAGTATTGGACAGTTAGGGAGGCAGATATGGCCATCACTCTCCTTCTCAGGAAGCTGAGGTTTGGGCAGGTGAGGTGACTTGGTCAAGGTCACGCAGCATGTGCATCAGAGTAAAGATGGGGATGTGGGAGTTTCTGGGGTGGGGGTTTCCCGCTGCCAGCCCACCTGCTCGCCCCAGGCCGGACCCAGCCTCTCAGAGCAGCAGGAACTTCCTCACCATCCAGTGAGGGGCTGGTTAACTCTGGCACCCCGTGGCGGGGGGGCCCAGAGGAGGGGCACATCTTGCCCTGCTCCATTCCTGGCCCAAATTGGCACCAGCACCTGGGAGGGGCAGCTGGCCAGCCACGTGCCAGTGTTACTTTAAAAATAAACCAGGGAAGAACGAGGCTTAAAAATAACCCCGGGGATGTGTGAGGAGCTAATTACTACTGCAGCCCCCTGTCAGGACTTCAGGGAGCGTGGGCCCCCTGGTGCCTGAGTGTTGGGTCCCCTCTGCTGAGCTCTTCCAGTTGGGAGCCAGGTCACAGCACAGCCAGGGCCAGGCGGGGCCTCAGAATCTGAGGGTAGGAGCTGGAGATGGCTCTGGGCATCCTGGACGGCCTCCTTCATCTCGGTCAGGACACGGAGGCAGGGGCAGGAGGAGATCACCCAGGCTGGCCAGAGAGAGCCACGTGCCCTACATCCCATCTCGCAGATCCAGGCTCCCCCAACCCCCCCAGAAAGTCTTGCAGATCCCCCACCCTTGGCAGAGGGTATGAGGGGATCCTGCAGTGACAGTGGGATGGGGGAGGGGGACATGGGGCCCAGCTGAGGATGCAGCTGAGGACAGACTTGCAGGATCAAAGAGAAAAAGCAGAGCTTACCCCAAGGAGGGAGGCAGAGGCCAGGACTGCTGGAAGCTGACAGAAATGATCAAAGGACAGAGATGGATGGGAAGGTGGAAGCAGATGTGGGGAGCAGCAGCAAGGGGAGACAGGCAGCTGGGAGCTGGCTGGGAGGCTACTGTACCATGAGCAGGGGCTTTGGGGTCAGCCGGGCCTGGAGCTCCTGAGCCGATAACTGTGCTGGAACTTGGACCTCATTTGCATAATGGACATAATGATAACTTCTCATGGGCCTCCGCAGGGGGCTAGCGAAGCATTTATGAAGAGGCCTGGGGACAGGGAGCTGCGATGTTCTCTCCCAGCCTCTCTTGGAATCCGGTCCGCCCCATCCACCTCCCGCTCCCCAGATAGAAAAGTAGCCCCTTCCACCTTCCAGAACGGGCTGTGGAAGGCGGCACTGTGTTTTCACAGTCAGTGTCTCCCACGGCCACCAGGCTGCCAAACGCACCGGTTGTTTCCCTGTGGTCATCTGACTTGATTTCCCAGCAGCAGCTGGCAGCTGACAGCTCCCTCTCTCCCGAAACAATGCTCTTGCCCTCCAGATTCCTCTCCAGGGTCTGGTAGACCCCCCTTTCCTGCTCCCTCTCCCCCGCAGTATTGGGGATGGGGTGGGGGTGGTGTGCTGCCCTCCCCAGGGACTTTTCTCCCCCGCTCTCCCCTCTTTCCAGCTCATCCCATCTCACTGGGTGACTTTAAATATTATTTCCATCTGATAACTCCCAAATGTGTTCCCTGGAGCTCCAGACTTGTCTATCTCACAGCCCACAGGGACTTAGCATCTCAAAATTAACCTGTGTGTCTAAAAGAGAAGTCTCATCTCTTTACCAAACCTGTTACGTTCCCTGTTTTCTGTCTCAGACAATGCTTACCCTCCATCCAGTTGCTCAGGTCAAAGCCCATCCTTGACTATCCTCTTTCCCTGATGCCCACAGCCGTCTTCCACCCTCCTCTCCCCCATCTCAGGCATCCTATCCTGCATCAGGTCCAGCCACTAGGCCCTGATGCACACCCCCAATCCACACCTGCTCACCACGTCCACAGTCTCCCCGCATCCAACCCACCCTCATTCTCTCAGGACACTGGAAGCTTCATAGGTCTGCCAGCTTCCCTCTTGAACTACAGCCACCTGACTTCCAGAGAACAGCTACGGCGATCTGGTAAAAACTTCAGTCGTATCACATAACAGCCCTGCTTAAAGCCTTCCAGGGAATTCCATTACACATTGAGTAAAATCCAAGCTCTTGACCATGTGCTCCATGGTCCTGAAAGCCCCAGCTCTTCTATGCTTGCGCCTCTAGGCTCAGTACGCCTAGTCCACTGCCCTTTCTGCTCCTGTTTCTCAAATATGCCAAACTCTGGCCCACCTGGGAGCTTTGCATTTACTTCCCTGCCCCACACCCTCATCACAGGCTCTTCTTGATTTTTGCATCATAGAGACTCCTCCTGGGAAGGATTGTCCATCCTTCTCTCTGCCATATCCTCTTGTTTTTAAAATATTTATTTATTTATTTTTAGAGACAGAGAGAGGGAGGGAGAGAAAGAGAGAGAATGAGCAGGGGAGGAGGCAGAGGCAGTGGGAGAGAGGGAGAGAATCCCATGCAGACTCCCCACTGAGCACTGAGTAGGGCTTGTTCCCACCACCCTGAGATCATGACCTGAGCTGAAATCAAAAGTCAGATGCTTCATTGATTGGGCGACCCAAGGACCCTACCACATCCTTTTGTTTTACTGTCTCCTGGCACTTGGTACTAGTGAGATGATATTTATTTGTGATCATATAACTCAGTTTATTCACTACCTACTTCCTCTGAAATGTAGATACTGCGAGGACAAAGCTGGGACTTTGGGACCTAGTATGGTGCCTGACTCATGGAAGGTGCTCAGGAAAATGAAGGGAATGGAGGGATGATTGTGTGGTTATTGAGCCAGTGGAATGGGCCAGGAGGCTGGGTCTGAGAGAGCCAGTTCTATGATTGAACTGCTGGTGGCTGGGGAGGGTCACGTTCTATCTCCCTCTGGCCCCAGCCCTGGGTCTCAGTCTCCTCATCTGGAAGAGGGAAGTTACACCAAATCTACAATTCTCAAAGAATCCAAAGGACCCCAGGAATTGCTGCGATGCCATCCAGTGCCAAGGTGAGTCCTTGTTCTGCATGACTATGCTGGTGTCAGCACTCTGAACTCCACCCCCTTTCTAGCCAAGGCTGAGGAAGATGCTTGCCATGGCCTTCGGTTGGCCTGTGTATGTTCTGCAACAGGGAATCATGTGATGTGCCATAAACATTCTGAGATATTAAACTCTTGTGAGGACCCAGGAGCTAATCCTGGCCCCTCAGAGATCTAGCAGGTCACTGGTCTAGGTAGGATGTTGAAAGTTGGTCCATGAGCAGGACTTTAGCTCCCAGGGCCCTGAGAGTCTCTGAGCTAGCCTAGAGCCAGGATTGCAGGACTGGCCACCTGCAATACTGAATATTTGGAAACTTGGATGTTTCCTAAGTGCTCATCCAGGACCGGCTCAGGTCTAGAGGCATCCTGGGAAAAAGAGTGTCTGCAGCCTCTCTCCTGGCCACCCCCTGTCAGACAGCGCTAGCTCTCCGCACCACGGCTGCCTCCCACACCCCACCCACGACTACTATGGGAGCTGTTGGCTGTGGGTGCCGCCCTTTCCGGTGGGAGGCCCCTGCATTCCAGCTGTCCCAGGGGCTGGGGCAGTGGACTTGCTCTGCTGATAAGCGGGACCTCCGCCACAGTCAGAAATGCTCTCTTTCCAAAAGGGGTGACTTGGAGGTCCTGTACAGAGCTCTGTTCTTGGGGCTGGACACAGAGGAAGTCCCTCCAGGGCTCAGCCAGCATGCATGGGGTGAAGTGGGGACATGAGTATAATGCTGGGTAGTGCGCTTCTTAGGAGGGCTGGAAGTGGAAATAGAGGCCAGGAGTAGGTTCAACAGAGAACAGAGATGGTCAGAGCTATAAGGGGCTCAGACACAGCAGCCCAGTCCCTCACAGAGAAGGCCGGGGGCAGGGGGCATGGGACTTGCTGTGGGTCTCTCAGGCAGGTAGGAGCTGAGAGACAGTGGAGGGGATTGTGTGTCCCACTTTCCTTAGCTCAGCTACAGAAGGAGACATCATTAGTCATGGCTCAGAGAAAGGACACGTAGCCCACCTCTGTGAATCCGGTAGCTGACCCTGAGGGACAGGCAGGGGACCCGAGGGCCTCTTTAGTGCCCAGGGAAGATGAGTGCTTCCAATTCTGGGGTGCTGAGCTGGGCATGACACCCAAGGGGAGGGCTGCCAATGAACTTGGGTCTAGGTTTCTCTCTCTCTGGCCCTACCTGGAAGTGGACCCAAGACCAAGAGCCGCCCCAGAGGGTCTTACCCTGTCTAACTCTCACTGTGGAAAATCCATGATACATACTGAAAATCCGTACTCATACTGCAGAGTGAGCCACCTGGCTCTGCCAGACCAAAGGCCCCCATTTGTTCCCAGGTGAGTGATACTCACATGACTAAGGGGCCTCCCTGGGGCTGATATCTCTTCCCTGGGGTCGAGGGCAGCCTGAGAGCTAAAGCTGTGAAGATGGAACCTGTCTCCAGGGCCCGACTGAGCCTCTCAGTCCTCTTTACCTGGGGGTGGTGGGCACTGGGCCTTCTCCTGGGGCCACCCGCTGATTCTTGCTGTCTCTGCCACCTGGCTTACCCTAGGAGCTTTGGCCTGTGAACTCTAAAGAATCTTCCTTAGCCACCCCTCGAATGTTTCTTAAGTCCCAAGGAAACCCAGAAAGAAAATGCTAGCCGCGGGCTGGCAAGTGGTCCAGCCTCCGAAGTACAGAATGCTGATTCTTTTTTTTTTTTTTTTTTTAATTTTTACTTATTTATGATAGTCACACACACAGAGAGAGGGAGAGAGAGAGGCAGAGAGAGAAGCAGGCTCCATGCACCGGGAGCCCGACGTGGGATTCGATCCCGGGTCTCCAGGATTGCGCCCTGGGCCAAAGGCAGGCGCCAAACCGCTGCGCCACCTAGGGATCCCCCAGAATGCTGATTCTAATGATCTTTTTCTCTCCTGTGCTTCCCAAACCTGGCTGCAGGTCCCTTCATAGGGGACTATTTAAAACTTGCAGGGCCCCGGGCTTAGTTCAGGCCTAATGAATTGAGTCCTAGGCCCAGGCCCTGACACCCATCACTCTGGTTCCAAACAACGGCTGGTACTGGGACAAGCTTTCTCCACTGGGGTGCAGGGCCATCTTACCTGTCCCTCCACACACCGGGGAGCAGGCAGGTGGCTTGCCCAAGTTAGCCTTGACACAGCCCCCTCTCTCACTCACTGGCCACTCCTAAGAATCATCACTCTGTTCTCATTTCTAGTCTTAGGTTTCCATCCTGCTCAGAACTATGGTGTTGACAAATGTGTGAGACTAAGACCACCCCCCCAATACTCCCTCCAAGGGCTGACATGCACTTCTACAAGGCCCCCACATCCCTGCCATGGGAATAACCCATGTTCAGCCACTGTCTAGGAGGTGAGGGCACCCATGTTCCAAGGGGAGAGGGTGGTTTAGGTCTGGGGGGTCCTGACTTGACTCCTGCTCCTGTATCACTGCCTTAGGATTGTAGGAAGTGGCTTTAGGCTCCCCAGTTTGGTTTCTTTATTGGCAAGGTAGGAATAATGATACCTGGGTTGTCAGGAGCCTCAGAGGAGAGTCTGTATGACCAAGGGCTTTCTAAGCCAAGAGCAGGGCGTGCTTTACCCATCCCCATTCTGCTGCTTGCCAGCAGTGTGCCTTTGCGTGCATTCTCTAACCTCTCTGAGCCTCAGAGTCCTTGTCTGTGAGATGGGGATTGTAACAGTGGCCCCGTCGCCCTGAGGATCGAATGCGGTGATACACATAATGGGCTCAATCCAGAGAAACCTCCCAGCAAATGGCAGCTTTGGCTTCTAACCGTGGAAACTGAGGCAGGCTCTGCGGGGAGTGGCTGCTCCACATCAGGTCTAAGACCTGGAAGAACAGCCCAAGGCAAACCCCTCTGGGTGCCTCCATCTGAGGTTTGCTCCTGCCTGTAACCGCCTGCCCCCAAGGTCCCGGGGAGCTCCTCTGCACCAGCAGGAGGCCTGGAGCCATCATGGAGGAGAGGACCACTTCCTGTCTGAGAGCCTGGTGTCCTTCTCTCTGGGCGGTTCTACTGGGGCCTGACACAGTTTGGGTCTCTGGAGAGAGCCCCCAGACAGTCCTGTGGCTGGAGGGCTGGAATGTGCCTCTCCGGAAGTTTCTGAGATGGTTATTTCTGCATTGGAGCTGTGGTCAGGAGGCCCTACACATTCTTGAGGAGGGACAGTGAGTCTGTGCCAAGCTGGGAAGCCTTGAGCAGAGATGAAGGGGTCTGAGAGCCAGTGTCTGGGGTTGTCCATGAAGGAAATATCCACACAGTATTGTGTGACAGTATCTTCTCCAGCTGAGCGCTGCCCCCAGGGCTCCTGCATTCTATCCATAAAACTGGTTTCAGTCTGGGCTCCAGAGTGGCTTTGTGGCCCAGAAAAGGAAGTGTGGTGACAGGAGTGCGGGAAGCACTCCCAGGGGACTGAGGTCTGCTGGGTGACCAGGGCGAAGGTGAAGGGAGATGGTCAGGATTCAGGTTCATCACCCCCTGGTCCAGCTGGAATCCTGGGGGCGCCTACTAGTTCAGCTGGGGTTATGAGGGAACCCATGGGTTCAACCAATGTCAGGAAGGCACTTGCTATCCAACTAAGGTGATCCACTGCTTCAGCCAGGGTCACAAGGGCACCCAGTGGTTTGACTAGGAATATGGGGGCACCCACTGTCAGGATCCAGGCAGGAGAACACAGGCTGGGGACTGCACTTCCCTCTTTCAGTGCCTGTGCAACCAGGTCCACCCACCAGGGTCCAGAAGTCAGCCCCTGGAGGGGCTGCCCCTGCCACTTTCCTTGGGTACACTCATGTCCCATTGCTGTTTCCTCATCTAGAAAGTTCTCACAACCCATCATCAGTCACTTACCAGAGTCCTCACTCCTCATTCAAACTCCCTCAAGTGCTACCTGCTACAGGAAGCCTTCTCAGCTCCCTATTCTGTGTCACTCTACTAGGACTTAGCATATATTACATTCAACTTGTGGTTTCAGGATTCCACTAGACCAGAGGCTCCGTGGGGAAGGAGCTGGCTCTTGGTCATCTATTCTTTCTGTGCCAACTATAGCGCCTAGTACTCAGGAGATCTCAACAGTATTTGAAGGTTTAGGAGTCCCTCTTCTAGTATTTGGACTCTCCAGGCTGCCCCCTGGAAGGTCAAGAAATCAAAGAATCTCAGGGTTGGGAAGAATCTTAAAAGCCATTTATTGTAACCCCCAGTCTGATATATGGATAGTGTGACGATCTTTTTTGACACATCAATCTGCTTAGGTTAAAGCCCTTAGTTATAAATCAAATGTTAATTTAGAGGTTGCTGTGAGGCATTTTGTAGTTGTAATTAAAGTCCATAATCAGTTGACTTTAAGGAAGGGATATTATCTTAGATAATCTGAGTGGGCCTGATTCAATCATTTGAAAGGGCTTAAGAGCCAAGCTGAAGTTTCCCTGAAGAAGAAATTCTACCTATGGATGGCAGCTTCAGCCCATGCTGGAAAGACTTCCAGCTTCCTAACGGTCTACTCTACGGATTTCAGACTTGCCTAGCAGCCACTACCACCATATAGGCCAATTCCTTGTAATATGTCTCTTAATATGTATCTCCTACAGGTTCTGCTTCTCTGATGGAACCCCAACTGATACAGATATCCTCTGCAGCTTGCCCACCCAGTGTTTTCTTATATGCTTCCTGTGATGGGAGAGGTCACCAGCTCACAAGGCAGCATAGTTCATTTTTGGTCAGCTTCAACTCTAACAAGTTACATTTATATTGGACTTGATTAAGTCTTTATATGAACTTGACCCACTGGTGCTGGTTCAACCCCTTGGGCCCAATAAGCCCAAGGTTGGTTCTTTTATCTTGTAGCAGCCCAGCAGATATTTGAAGGCAGCATGCATGCTCTCCACACTTGTCCGTGCCAAGTCTCCCTCATTTGGCATGCTGCTCCCCTCCTCTGACTGTTCCCCAGGTTGTTGATGTCCATCTTAAAGTCTGGCTGTATTCCACGCCATTGCTGACAACAGGATGAGTGTATCTAGTAGCCATAGGATCACGGGCCTGGAGACCTCCATTGTCCTTTGCTGTATGGATCCCAGCCCACAGGAAGCTGGGGGCTCTTCTTGAAAGAAGAAATGAGGGGCACCTGAGTGGCTCAGTGATTGAGTGTCTGCCTTTGGCTCAGGTTGAGTGTCTGCCTTTGCCTGGGGTCCTGGGATTGAATCCTACATCAGGCTCCCCACAGGAAGCCTGCTTCTCCCTCTGCCTATGTCTCTGCCTCTCTCTGTGTGTCTCTCATGAATAAATAAACAAAATCTTCTTTGAAAAAAAAGAAGAAATGACACCAAACCTCTCTTAATGGTGATTGGAGGCTGCACTGCCCCTTGGGATTTGGTGTAGTCACCATGAGGTCGGAGCCAGTAACCCACTTGGACATTTAATCTCGGGCACACATCTTCCATGGATCTGAGGAGCTTCCCTGGCAGATGGGGGAGGAATAGAGGCCAGTTGAGGACAGCAGATGCCCGTTTGCCTGCTTCTCCATGGGGCAAGCCCTTCTCACTCCTCTCCCCCCTTCTCCCCACCCACATGACCACACAGTCTGTGGGTTCAATGCCTCGTGAACCCCACAGTCTGTGGGTTCAATGCCTCGTTAGCCTCCATGGCTGGTTCTTGTGGGGCAAGCCACAGCCTCTCTCCAGACTCAGAGTAGGGATCCACCAGCTCTTATGCCACTGGCTCTCATATTCCACAGCCAGATTCCTAGGGATTTTTCGAGCTCTACACATTCTTGTTCTTAAAACCATAGTCCACACTTCAAGTCTATTCCCCAAAGTCATGTCTCCAGGTTGTTTAGATCCTCACTACTCAAAGTGAGGACTATGAATCTACAGCATCATTGTCCCAGGGGTGGGGGTGGGGGCTTGCTAGAAATGCAAAAATCTCAGACCCCACCCCAAACCTACTGATCAGAATCTGCATTCAAACAAGATCAACCAGGTCTTTCCCTGCACAGTAGTGTTTGCAAAGCATTAATGTATCCACACTGCTGAGCAGGACTTCTTTGGTTCCCCTGTGGAGCATCTCCTCTGTACAGATGGGAAGACTGACACATTCCAGGGAAGGGTCTGCTCCTCCCACGAGTTCAGGGGCAGCAGAAGAGAGAGAAAGCTGGAGGATTTGTCTAAGGGGGGAGAAAGAACCCTGTTTCTAGCTCCCAGGCAAGTCTCCTGCTTTGAATTCCCAGCAGCCACGTGCCCCCTCACAAAGGGGTCCTGTGTGTCACTGGAGGAAGAAGGGGGACGCAGGAGCAGTGAGAGGCCAGCTTTTGTGAAGGCAGAAGGTGGGAGCTTGGCCGAAGCCTGGCAGGGGCCCCGGGAGGCCACCGGACCAGGAAGACTGGAGCTGATGGCTCTAGGTGGCAGCTGCGGCTGGCTCTGGGAAACGGGAAGGTGAAGGTGTGACATGCGCAGTAGCTGGGGTGGGCTGGCTCCAGGTGTCTCCAGGAGCTGCCTGGGAACCGTCTTAGCAGGGCAGTTTCTGGACAACGAGGAAGTGTGGACCAGCCAGGAGGCAGCGGCATCACTGGGACCCTTGACTGCTCTCTCTGCAGCAGACAAAGGTCTCAAAAGGCATTTGTCATGTGGCTCTCTGAGGACTGGAGGCTAACAGGAGGGTCAGGAGGGGACCCGGGGCAAGCAGAAAGGCTGGCTGGCAGCTTGCTCTCTTCTTTAAGAGACTGCAGGGCAGGGGGGTGGGTGGCCGGCAGGAACACCAAGTGAGGCGTCAGTAAACAGGGCTTCCAGGCAACTCTGAAACTAACTGTTTCAGTGTAGCCTTGGCCATGTCCCTTCTGCGATCTGAATTTCAGCTTCCCCTTCATAAAGCAAGAGGGTTGGAGCTAAAAATCTGATTTCTCTTTGGGCTAAATGTTCTTGAGGGCTTGAGATCCTGATGCTGAGGCCATCACTGAGTGTCCTGCATGGACCCCGGTATCCCATCCTGCATCGTTTGTGACATTCACAGAAGAGACAGCAGGGGCTCCTTGGAGGGGAGGAGCCTCATGGCTCTGAAAAGATACTCCCTATGGCCCTGGGGGTAAGCCCTGGCGCTATCATTTTATATTTGTAGGATCCTGGGCCAATTTTCCAACTTCTCTGAGCTTCCCTGTCCTTGTCCTTAACAGAATGAGAGGCCTGCCCTCCCAGGGCAGCGGTGGGAGTGCAGGCTGTGAGGAGTGCCCCAGACGTGGCCTGAGATGTTACAGACACATGTCAATTCCCTGCATCCGTCCTGAGGCAGCGATGGGGCAAGAGGGAGTGCCCATCTGGGTCTCTGAGAATGTTCTCCGTCATTGCTGGGTCTCTTCCCTTGCTGCTGGCTGACTGCAGGGAAATCACTTTTACTTTTTTTTTTTTTTTTTTTATTACAAAATCAACTCACAGATTCACCGTTTGTGCTGCCAGCTGAAAGCTGTTTATAGTGGTGATTTGCACTACACTCATCTGTGCTTGTTTATGTTTTCTTTGAAAATACTTATTGTGTTTTTCCTGTCCCCACTCCGGCCAGGCGTGTGTCTTCTATTTCTGGTCCTATTCTTGCCCCCACTCCCTCCATGTCTCCGGCCCCAAACTGTGATGTGAGGGAACTGGACACGTAGGTAGGAGGCACGACAGTCACAAGGACCTCTGATCAAATATGCCCTCCTTGTAGATGAGGAAACTGATAGTCCTAGAGGACCAGCAAGTGACTTAAGTGGAGCCAGAATTTTTGCCCCCTTGCTCCAATCCAGGGAAGGTCCTTCTACCACTGTGAACCTCGCCATTCCTGACTGGTCTTCTGCAAGGTCCGTCTGCTGAGAGGAGGGAGCATTGCCCCTGAGCTTGGATGTCAGGCAGACTCCAGGCATGGGTAGGATCTGGAAAGCCTGGGTTGGGGGAGTAGGATTAGGAGAATACAGGGAAGGGTGTGGCAGCCTCTGGTCCCCAACACCACTGTCCCCCACTTGTTAAGATGAGGTAGCTGTATTCTTGGTAATCCTTGGGAAACCAAGCAGTTCCCTTTTGTGAGGGAGTACTAGTAATAATACATGAACGATAATGTTAATTACACTGATCATTACAGATATTGCTTATTAAGTACCTACTCTGTACCAGATATTTCCTTTATATTATCCATTTCATCCTGGGAGGCAGATATTATTCTCCCTATTTTGCAAATGACAAAACGAGCTCAGAGAGACTAAGTAACTTGTCCAAGATCATATATAACTAGTGGCAGGGGGCTGGGGGAGGTGAGTGGAGAGGCGAGCTGAGGGATGAACCCAGGCACTCTGGCTCCTAAGCCAGAGCCTGCCTTCTTAGACCACCACAGCAAAGGCTTGTGCGGTCCAAGCAGAGGGGTGGCCTGTGAACAAGGAGGAAGGAAATGCTGACCGAGCATGGGCAGTAGGACTATTCCCGGCTGGGCTGCCCCTCCATCCCACCCCAGCCAGTCAGCAGAGGACTGGGAACAGTGGCGTGAAAAGCAACCAGAGGTCTTGATGCTAAGAGAGATGATGGGTCGTGAGGAGAACAGGCTGGAGCGCTGGAAAGAACTCCAACGGGGGCACCCAAAGGCCTTGGTTCTAATCAGGGTTGTACTTGCAACTTTCTGTGTGACTTTGGGCAAGTCACTCACCTCTCTGGGTGTTTGGATGATTGCTGATGTCTCCTTTCACTCTTTTATTTGAGGACTCTAGGATATATTGGGTGGCAGGTCACTTCTGTACTTTCCTCCTTCTTGGAAAGATGTAAAAAGTACAGGTTCCTTCATGAGCTGCCTGCTTGAATTCACAACCTAATGACTCCCAGGCCACGTGGTGGGTGATGGGAACCTGTGCTCAGCTGAGAACAGGCCAGAAGCTGAGGAGAGAGCAGAACAGAAGGTTTTCTGCCCCAGCTCCATCAGCTGATCAGTCACCTGGCCTCTTGTTGCCTTAGAACCCTGAGGATTACGGGGGCCCACATGGGAGAAGAGCACCTGTGAGCCCACGGCGGTCTCAGGGAGAGCCTGGTGCTGGGCACAGCTCTGCCACATGGTCTGGGTTGGTCAGGGCGGGGGTGTTGGGGAGCAGCAGGCTGGGTGCAGTGTGCTGGAGCAAGAGGAACTCTCCTGGGAAGGACTTTGCCAGGGGAAAAGATAAGCCTTGGCTCCCCGGTGCCCTTAGGATACAAGGGTCTGGGCTAAGTTCTTGAAGTGGTGAAAGCCAGGGCATGGGAGTCAAAGAGGCTCAGTTGAATCTGGGCAGGTGCCACACTTTCAAGTCACAAGGCCAAGCATGAGTCATCTACACAAAAAGCATTAGTTTCCTCTGCTGAAAAATGGGGGTAATAAGGGTAATAATGCCCCTCTTGAGGGGTTGTCAAGAGAACTGAACGAGATCGTATAGAGCCTGACCAAGAGTAGACAATAAATGGTGGCTGTTCCCGCTGCTGATAATAAGAACAAACAAGAGGCATCCTGAACGAGTGGAAGGAGCAGAGGCCGGGAGTCAGGTTTGGCTAACCTCTGGCTGTGTTACTCTTGTCACCTCTCTGGTTCCTTATCTGTAAGAGGAGGGGGTGGCACTAGCTGATCTTGAGTCCCCTTCCAGCTCTGACAGCCTCCAGGCTATGAATAGATGGGGCTGGGGCCCCGGAGGAGTTTAATGACTCAACAGCCAGAGAGGTTAAGCTTTCCCAGAAAAGAGTTTCCATTTGCGTTTGATGAACTTAGGGCACAACAAAGAAAGGGTTTCCTGGCTGGGAAGCCAGGGATGAGGAAGCTGGAGGAATCCTTGCAGCCCATGGAGACTGTGACTAACCAGGTGAATGACTAACTCAGACCCTGCCGACCCGCAACCAATCAGGGCTGCCCGAGAGCGCCCTGCAAGCTGGCATCACTGAGCACGTCCTGGCCATGCCAATTGCAGCTGGCTCTGGGCTTCCCAGCATATGGAGGCAGAAGAAGCAGCCAAGAGACCGGCAGGGAAAGAGCACTGGGCTTGGAGTCAGAAGACCCAGCTTCTTGCTCTAACTCGGCTGCTCACCAGCTGCATGGCTTTGGGGAAGTCCCTTCCCCTCCTTGTCTCTCCATGCCCTCATCTGTGCCATGGAGCTGATAATACCTGCCCTGGCATCTTTCCTGAGCGGCAAAGGCTGAGACTCAAGAGATGAGATGAGTGCGTTGTGATCACTAAGTGGGAGGTTCTGTCATTTTTCTATCCCAACGTCCCAATGAGTCAGGAGACCTGTTTCGGTCCCCAGAGGGGTCAGGTGGACAGAGGATGTTGCCTCTGGGTTTGAGGTCACCATCAGTTTCATATAGGGCCCCTTCCAGCCATCAAATCACAGCCCAGACAGGCTTGTCTTAGAGCAGAGCCCCTGTGGACGGTTTCCAGCCAGATGGTGTAGCCAGAGAGAGAGGTGACAAAAAGCCAGGGATGGTTGGGTGAGGCAGGAAGTGGGCAGTGCTTTTCTGCGCCCCCCCCAAACCAGGGTGGTGCTTTAATGCTGTCTTTCCTCTTGCCCAGCACTATATCAATAAATATCACCAAAGGCACTATGTCTGCGTCTACCCCCAGCTTTTAGCATCTGTCTGCGTGAGGACTACAAGCACTTTGGGAAAAGGCAGGGATGGAGGGGGAAGAATGATGTCCTTTCATTTCTACACACCTTAAGCTCATCAATAGCATTCTCTGAGTGCTCATGTGTGCCGCAGGGTACTGTGCCAGCACTGGGAGAACAGAGATGGGAACCACAGGGCACTGCCCACATGGAGGTTAATAGCAGTGTGGTTAAAGAGACAAAACACATCCCCTAAAATGTAAATAACTGCGCAAGAGAGCCCACACTGTGTCATTCAGGTTGTCTTGACAGTGAGTCCTGCAGTTGTCTAGAGTGGTGGCCTGGGATGGTCTGGAAGACTTCAAAAAGGATCTGGGATTTGAGCTGGACCTGGAAGCTTAGCTTGGACAAGACAAATAGAAGACAGAAAAAGGTGTGCCGGATAAGCACACTTAAAGTGTTCTCAGGAGACGGTATAGCTGTCGTGGAGAGATCATGTCAGTAAGAAGTGAGAAATGAAGTTGGAGATAGAGCCAGGTAGGAAGGTCCTTATCATTTGGGATAGGGAGCATGGACCAGATTCCACACCAGCTGGAGGGCACTGAGGGCTTCTGAGAGGGTATTGGTATGGTGAGGGCTTGCACTTTGGGAAGATTCTTTGTGGCAACATTGTCCAGGGGAGCTTGCTTCATGCGGGAATGAGGCTGGAGGCAAGGTCAGCTGAGTAGTTACTGTGGAGCTAGGGACCACAGGACCAAGAAAGGGGACACATAATCAAAGGCACGACTTGTGGGAAGAAGGGGAAGGCCTAACTTGGTGGTTCAGTGCTTCTGAAACCCTGGCAGGTGGCAGAGAAGTGAGAGAGGGGAGGCTCCTTTCTGGGCAGGTCTAAGTCTGACTATTCTGCCGTAAACTCACAGGGTCAGCAGGACCTAGAGGTGCCCCCATTTGGGCCACATCCAATCCTGGGGTCCTTTTCTTCCTCTTCCAAAAGCAGAATCTGGAGACTACATAGCAGAACTCCCCATGGACCCCAGAGAGGAGTGGAGCCTCGGGACAAAGTCTTGCAGTGGATAGACTGCAGGAGCAGTGTCCAGTCCTGCTTTTTACCCCCTCAATTCCTGTGGATCCCAGGAAAACACTGCCATCTTGTTATGGGCTATGCCAAGTGGCAACGAGCCCCTGGGAGCTCAGCCAAGGCAAGGAGGGGGACCAGAGAGAGGAGAAGGAATGGGAAAGATGGAGGCCTGGAGGCATCCCAATGGGCTTTGGGGGAAGGTGGGCTGGGAGCATGCCAGCACTGGGAGGAAGGCTTGAGATCATTTCAGCCAACCCCTCATTGTCTGGAGGTGAGCCCAAGATCCAGACAGAAGGGACTTGCCCAAGGTCATATAGCAGGAAAAGTGATGAAGCTCGGCTGGAATCAGAGACTTGGGAGCTGGTGAGGTGTTTACTCCTATCTGGACACCTCCCAATAGCACTGGAGATTCCTTTCCTGGATATCCATTTGTGTGCTTTGTGTGTGCATGCCTGTGTCTGCCGTGTGTGTGCGTGTGCGTACCTGTGGGTATGTGTGCCCGTGCCTATGTTGTGAGAGAGTCTGGGCATATGTGTGGCCTGCCCCACCGCTGTTTGGAGAAGAGAACTGAGGCCATTCCTGCAGGGTGACTGTTTTCCTGGGACAGCGGAGAAGGCAGACAGAGCTGGATCTGGCTTCCAGCACCAAATCTGCTGCCCTAAGAAAATTAAAGGCACTGGCTGGCTGTGCCCAAACTCTGGGAGCTGGACACACACACACACACACACACGCACACGTACACGCGCGCACACACACACATACACACACGCACACCACTCCAAGCAGCACTCACAGAGGCAGTTAGAGGGTGTTTTAGGCACCCAGAGTAGGCAGGAGTGCCGCGGAGTGCCAGAGTACCTGCATCCACACGTCTCCCTGGAGCCCCAGCCGGTGTGGACACGCCAAGGTGCGGAAGCCCATCTGCCAGGGACACGGAGTGGCGCGCTCCCCGCCGCTCTACACTCAGCTCTGCTCCAGGGCCTGGCCCGGCCACACCCCTCCTCCCCAGCCTCCGCGAGCCGTTCCTGCCCCTCTCACACACTTCAGAGTCCCCTGAGGCCCTCGCGCAGCCTGGCAGGGACAAGTTAGGGCTGGCCCGGCCGGAGAGTCAGGTCCGGAGCCAGGAATCGACGCCTCCCCCGAGTCCCGTCCCTGCGGGGCAGACAAGCCAGGTTGAACTCGGGTTTCTGGCAGCGCGGGGTTCGGCGCCTGGCCCCTCTCCGGGGGATCCCCCCAGCCCTCGCCGTCTCGGGACTACCCCGGGACGCGGCGCCCAGCCCCGGGTCCCCGCCCCCCCGTCGGCGAGTAGTTACCGATGGTGGTGATGACGGTGATGGCGAAGTAGAAGGAGCCGGCGAAGCGCCACTGCACGCCGGCCTTGTGCGGCTTGAGGCGCAGCACGACGCGCTCGAGCTCCTCGTAGCCGCCCTGGCTGAGGTTGTAGCGCGCCCGCAGCTCCTGCTGCCGCAGCTCCAGCCGCTGCCGCTCGATCATCTCGGGCTCCGACTCGAGCGCGTCGAAGACCGCGGCGCCCACCAGCAGGTAGGTGAAGGTGCACACGATGAGCGCCAGCGTGCGCACGTTCTGCCGCTTCATCGTCCCGCCCGAGCCGCCGCCGGCCCCCCGGCGCCCCCGGCCCGCGCCCCGGCCCCGGCCGCCGCTGCTGCTGCCCCGGAGGCGGCCTGGGGCATGGCTGCGCTCGCCGCTCCCCGAGCCGGGCACCCGCTCCGCGCCCTGGGGCCGCCGCCGCCAACGCCGCCGCCGCCGCCGCCGCCGCCGCCGCCGCCGCCGCCGCCGCGGAGCTGTCCCTTCAGCACCACCCACCGCCCTCCTCCGCCCGGCCCCGCTCCCGCCCCCCGCCCCCCGCCCGCAGGCCGCCTCCTCCCGCCAGCCCTCCCGCCCAGCCAAATAAGGACTGGGGAGACGCGCCGAGGGAGGGAGGAGGGGGGCTGGCGGAGGGGGAGGGGAAGGGGAGCGAGCGGGAGAGCCGCGGAGAGACCGGGCTGGACCGAAGGAGAGAGACCCGGGGAAAGAGAGAACTAGACCGAGAAACGTCTATAACTACAGAGAAAGAGAGAAAAAGAGGCAGAGGGGGGTGTGACGGATAAGGAGATACAGCCAGAGGTAGACTCCTAGGCGCAGAGAAAGAAGCGGCAGGCAGAAAAATACGGAGCGAGAGAGGCAGAGAGCGAAAGATGGAAACAGAAAGAGCCCCGGAGGCAGGGAGACCTGGATAGCTGGAGATAAACCGACGACGGAAAAAGGAAAGCAAAGACGGGAAAAGGAACAGGCAGAGAGAGGCCCCCCGCCCCCCCATCTCCACGGAAATCACAGCGTGTTTCAGCTGGAAGGGACCTTGGGCCTCGCTGTCCTGCCCTTTATTATGTCCATGGAGAAACTGAGGCGCAGAGAGGTCAAGTGACCTGAAAGGGGACACGGTGAACTAGTGTCAGCGCTGGGACTCGACCAAGCTTCCCTCCGCCCAGGCCACACCCCCCACCCCACACCCGGCTGCTGGGCTGCTGGCTGTCTCAGAAATGGCAGGGCACTGCTGCGGACCTGGGCACGCGAGGGCCAACACCCAAGGGAAAGCCCTGCTCTCATGAAATGTGACCTTTCCCAGGTCAGCAGGGCTCCTGGAGCTGGCTCAGAAAGCACAGGCTGGCCGCCTAGGCCAGTAACGCTGAATCCCCGGCTGTCCTCCTCTGCTGTCCCTCCTCCCTGAGGCTGTCGCAGGGTCCTGACAGCCAGAGCCCCTGTCCTGCACCCGTGGGCCAGGCTGGGCCTGCGGTGAGCTGCCAGAGAGAGCGCCGGACATCAACATGGGGCATCCCAACAGAATGGGGGTCTAGCTGAAACGGGGCAGGTGGGGCCCAGACCAGGAGGCTTGCTGTGCCTCAGTTTCTTCTTTTGTCAACATGGTGGCAGTGGTGGTGGGAAGGAGCAGGCTGTGGGACTCCAGATGAGGTGTCACTGCCCCTCTCAGAGTCTCACTTCCTTATCTCCTCGATGAGGTGCCATGGCAGATGATCCCGCAGGCCTTGCTTAGCTTCAAACAACTCCAGACTTGGATGGGCTGAGTGAGCAGAATGATCGGAATGCAAATCCCACTGCCAAAGAGGGTCAGAAAGTCTTTCACGGGACCCTGGCACGGGCCACGAGGAGAGTCAGGGAAGAGGCCCCAAGGCCCCTGACTGAGGGTAGGTTGAGGAGACAGCCATCCAGAAGCAGGAGAATCATCTGCCCACATCCTGGCCTGACCCGTTCCTGCTGGGCATTCATTCCAGTGCTTCTCTGAGGAATGCCACCAACCCATTGCTTCTTTCAACCATTCATTCAGAGAGTATGTACCAAGCATCTGCTGTGTGTCAGGCCAGGCATGTTACATTTATTATTTCTAGTCTCACCACAATCCTGAAAGGTACGTATGGTTATGTCCATTTTATAGATGGAGAAACTGAGGCAAAAGGCAGTGGCAGGGAACTGTCCAAGGTCGTCCAACTGGAAGAAACTTCAGTCTGCCTTCCAAATCCATTCTTTTCCCCATAATGACTCCTGGAGCCTCAGGTTTTGTCACCTTTAAATGTAATACCTAATTATACTAGTCTTTGATCTGACACAAACTTTCTGACCCTGCACCCTTAACCATGAACTCAGCCTACTGCAGGCCTCCCCCCACCCCACCCCCAACGCTGGCATCTTCTGGTTCCCTGGAAGACAAGTGCTACCTTTCCTGGCTTCCTCGGGGGTGAGGGCACAAGTTAGATTCTGTCTTCTTGGCCACAACTACCCCAGAAGCCAATTCTCCCAAAGCCAGTCTAGGTGAGCAAGGCTCCAGAGACTTGGGTTTTAGTGTGAAAGGCTGTGTGTCCAGGGTCTGCTCACTTCTGGCTGCCTGGCCAGACTGCTGTGCAGATGAAAGGTGATATTATGAGTGAAAGTGCTTTGGAAAAGGGAAAAAGCTCTCTTTAGGGGCAGGGCATTTATTATTAATTATGATGAAGCTTGTTCTCACAGCACTTCAGAACTAGAAGGACCTTCAAAGATCAGCTAACCTGATACTCTCATGTTGCAGATGAGGAAACTGAGGCCCAGAGAGTAGGAAAGGGGTTGCTCAAGATCACACAGGGAGTGAAGGGGGGCCAAGACTTATGTCCCATGGCTGGGGTCTTTCCCATAGCCCCCATATGTATGGGATCAGGACCCCTGTTGGCAGGGGAGCGTGGCACATCCCATCCAGTGTCTCTGGAGTCCGCCAAGTCAGCTTAGGTCTCACCCTCCTGCCCCTTCTCCCTTTCTTCTCTTGGGTGGGTTGGGGGGCACTTCTTGGGCAGGGGGTGGGGTAGCCAGGCTAGTGCCAGTCTAGATTTCTGATTGGCCCTGGGTCCTGCAGGCAGGAGTCCCATCAGCTCACCCTTGACCAGGGTGAGATAGTGCTAAATATCTAGAAGCCTATCTCACCCCCTTCTGTCCAGGACTCCTGGGACCTGCCTGTACAACCCCATCCCTCACAGGGCTGCCTTAGCCAGGACCACGTGTCAGAAAGCACTTCCATCAACTGTGTCTTTTATAAATGATAAAATCTGCTCAGCTATGACTTCTGTGTGTTCTTCTTCTTCTTCTTTTAATCCATTGGTGATCCAGTGGAGGATGCCTTGGGCCAGTTAGTAAGAGCTGTTTTATGCTCCTCAAATCATTATACTGGCCAGCCTCCTGTGTGATCATTTTCTGAAATCTGATCCAATGTAGAGAACGGGGGAAGAGAGCTGGAGGGGCTGGGCTGGGGTCCTGTCTCTTCCACCTGCTTGCTTCCTGTGGGACTCAGGGCCAATCACTCCTTTTCCCTGGGCCTTGGTTTGCACATCCATAAATGGAGTGGTTTGGACCAGGACATGTCTATGCTGCCTTCATTTATAACATCCCATGACCTTTCTGGCCTGCTTCTGCTTCCCTAGTTCTTCCAAGAATCAGGTGCAAAGAGGGTTTAGTCACTGTTTTTAAGACTTTAGTTTATGAGGAAGAGGACACAGAGTTAGGCAGGGAACATAACTATCATTATTTGCTGCATATTATTATTCACTAAGCTTTATACATGTATTATTTTGCAGCTTCATCTTCCATGCTGTTCCTTTCTAAGCTCTGAACACATCTAAGTATGCTTTACTTCTGACTCATGTGGCTCCCATAAGCTAGGATGCTGGTACTTTCTTGACTCTTCCATTGCTTATCTATTGAACTCCTGTTCAGGCTTCAAGACCCAACTCAAAGGCCACTTCCCCCATGAAGTATTCCCCATTACCTCCAATCAGAACCACTAGCTCCTTTGTGCTTCCCAAACACCTTGTCTAAGCTTCAATTCAGTAGATATTCCACCTTTCTAGTAGATTGGTCAGTTCTTTTAATATCTGTCTTCCCCACTGGCTCATTATCTTCTCCAGGGCAGAGATGCTTCTGATGATCTGCCTCCCCGCAGTGGGGGAGCTCAGTGCTTTGTACATCAGAGTTATTCTACATGTTTGTTGTGTATTCAGTATACAATGAAGCCCTTAAAGCATCCTATACCTGCTGAGTTAGGGATCAGCAGTGTTAGCAGGGACAGAAGCACAGACAGCAGAGTCTGTAGGGAGAAAAACCAGGCGATTTGCTTCTGTGACTCTTTGTCAATAGACACTTCTAAAGCTGGGGCAAGCCCTGCCTGGCTTAGAGACATGTGAGCATCCTAAGGCCCAAGGAAGCATGTGGAGAGGGCATTGAAATGGGGGTCTAGACACCTGGAGCTTGGTCCTACCTGCCACCAACTACCAACTAGTTGGTGGACTTGAGAGAGTATCACATGACCTCTCTGTGCCTCGGTTTCCTTTTCTTCAGAATGAAAGGGCTGACTATCTCAAAAAGTCCTTTCCTTCTGACATCCTGGGATGTCAGTGATAGATATGGCCCTGTGATTGGCAATGCTCATCCAACAATGGCCCAGAGTGTGGTCTGAGAGATGACAGGCCCAGAGCCTTCTCTGTCCATTGTTTTCCAGCACCCCATGTCCTTCGACAGTTTGGCTGGAGGATGGGGGCAGGGAGCAGAGTAGGGGAGTAAAATGCTGACCCTGAGTCAGACAAGCTTAGGTTCAAATCCTGCCCCTATTAATTACTAGTTGTACTGGAGCTTCACATTGACATTGTGGGTCATCTTGTCTAGACCAGACCATAAGATCCTGCAGAGCAGGGATAAGGCCTTACTTGTCTTGGAATAGGGTCCTTGATTTGCTGGAGTATCCAGAACCATCTCAATATCCAGCAACGAGAAGGCCTGAAAAAGGGGGCCTGGAAGTGCCCAGCAGCTACAGCACGGACAAGGAAGTGGTTGGTCAAGAGCAGCACAGGGATTGTGACCTCTGATGGCCAACGGCTGGTTGATCGGATTCCGGGTGCTCTGGGTAACAATGGAGGTGTTTCTTGGTGTATCCCTAAGGGAAAGACACGGAGGATTAGTCTGGATTTACAAAGCATAACCAGTCCCAGTGCAGCCGGCTTGCATTTGTCAAGAGACACTATTTGTTTAACATCTCAAGCCCAAACCAAACACAAAAGGCAGCTGTTCACAAAGGAGAGGCTCTGGGAGCCGTTGGGGAGAGAGAGTCGTGCTAAAGGGTGGACACCCGGCTCTGTTCATCCTGCCCCAGGTGAGCTGGGTGAGCACCTCCAGATACAGACTTAGGTGTCCTTTTAGTGAGACCAGTGAGAACTCAACTGGTCTTCATGGAGTTGCTGTGGGGGGTTAGGCTGGCTTCATTGTCAGCAGAAAGCCTGCTGCTAAGTCTGCATCCTCCACATCTCATCTGACAAATCCTTGCCCTTAGAGAGGGTTTCCTTAGTGGCCTCCATTTCTGGTTCTGAATATCATGCTGAGATGCGCATCTTCGTGTGTGTGTCCTTGAGGACCTGCCGTGAATTTTCACAGAGGCATATACTCAGAAGTGTCCCTCATCACTGCCGGGTTGTCCACAGTCCTGCTGTCTTGGTTTTGTCTCTCCCTGGCAATGCACAGGATTGCCTACGTGGCCCTCCCTGACTCGTGTGATTCACTTTTCTGTTTTTCCATTTGTATGCCTCCTGATTTTCTGCTTATTTCCCCCTTCTCTCCCTTTCCCTTTAACCTTGCCCCCCTCCCACATTTGGGGCAGGGGCTGTGAGCAGAACCCCCATTACTGGGGTCTCAAGCAGGCCAGCAGGTGATGAGAGACATCTGGGAGAAAACCAGCCGCTGTTCTCCAGCCTCTGGCATATGTGCATGTGTACCCCCGCATGTGTGTGTGTGTGTCTCTGCATCTCTCTGTGTGTGTATCCATGTGTCCCTGTGTCTCTGTGTATGTCCATCTATCCATGTGTGTGGTGAGAAGAGGCTGTGAGTCTAAGACTTTTAGCTGTGGTCCTGCTCTTCCCCTTCCATCTCCTGGCCCTTCTTTTCCACGTACTCACGTTCTCCTCTGTGTTTGGCCAAGGCTCCAGAATAGTTCAAGCTAGAGGAAACCCTAGACCACACAGTCCGATGAGGAAGTGGGCCTGGTGCAGGGAGCAAGCACCTCCAGGCCTCACAGATTGTTGGGCCGGAGCTGGGACTCGAGCTTGGCTCTCCTGACTTCTGAGCCTTTAGCTGCAAGAGAAGTTCCCTAAACTTGCTTCCTTCCCATAGCAAGAATTAAGTCCTTTAAGCCTGTCCTCTACAGAGACACTGGAGCAGCCATGGCCTGTGTTTCCCGAAAAACACAATGGTGCTAAGGAAAAAAAGTGAGTCTGGAGATCTAGTCAACATCCTCACAAATCTTGAAATCCTTCTTTGCAGGTTTATAGCTTCTGAGAAACAAGCAGAGGCAGCCTGTTCTCAGGACCAAACGCAATAATTATAATAGCACTTGCAATGATTAATCAGCCAGTGAGTATTGAGTGGCGCCTGTGAGCTCACACAGCAGTGTGTGTGCGCATGTGTGTGTCCAGGTGGGGGAGAGGGCAAGAGAGGTGACTTTACTTCCAATGGGCAAGTTTTAGGTATCTTTCCATCCTTGGAGGGGCTGGGTCACTACCACGGTACTGCTTGGGTAGTGTCCTGTTCTGGCTAGGGCTGCAATTCTTTCTGCTGGGGGAGGAGTCCTAACCCCTGAGGTCCCAGTTGCTGGGCTCCTGACCAGGAATTGACAAACAGAAGCAGGTTTCAAGCCCATCAATGATTACTGAGATTAATGAGGGGCCTCATGAGCATGATGTATCCAGCACAACCAGAGGAACTTGGGATGTTCAGCTTGGAGAAAAGATGCAGGGGGCATGAGCTGCCACATGGAGGAAGGATTAGTTTTGCTCCGGGTGGCCTAGGAGAGGCCAGTAATCTGTGGGGAGATACTATGGTGGAAGAGCTTTCAGCTCAAAATAGGTAGAACTTTCTTTACAGCTCTGAAGAAGCAATGGGCTGCTCATAAGGTAATGAGTTCCTGGTCAATGAGGGTATGAAAGCACAGCTTGAAGGGTCCTTTGGGTTAATGCTGTTTGAGAAGGATCCAAGGGGCTAGTACAGTGCCTGCCACATAGCAGGTCTGTAAGAAATGCCTTTGACTTGGTTGCTGAATGTACTGAGTTTGGGGCTGGACTAGACACCTTTTGAAATTCAGTTGGACTCAGTTCAACATATAAGGAGCAATCCCTCTGTGACAGGCTCTTTGTCCCTCCAACCTTGAAATGCTGCAGTTCCCTGGCCCCAAGGAAGGCTGCACCTGGAGTCCTTGCTAACCTCCGCAGCTCTGCTTTCTCCCAGCCACCCCAACCCAACCTAAGCCCCACAGACTTATACCCCATATCTGCCTGCAGAGACTCCAACACTCACAGGTTGGAATAAGGGCCTAGAAGCCTTAGGACTCCAGCAAGGGAAATGGGCCTTTGGCAGGCTAATTACTGGGAGCTGATTCTATTAAGCAGATAGCTCGCTCTAGGCAAAGCAATTACATCTAATCAGCCCCTTGCAGCAGTCCAAAGGGACAGCCATTTGAGCCAGACACATGCGTGAGCATCAAAGCAGCCTGAGGCTCAGGCCTTGGCCACTGGTCTGAGGCCAGGGGCTGCTCAGAAAGTGGTCCCCTGGCCCTTTCTCCAGGCTGCCAGATCTCAGGCCACAGTGGGGTTGCAGCACCGTGAAGATGGCCCAGTATGGGGACGCAAAGACCTAGATGAAGACTTCATTTGGCCATGAAGCTACCGAATTTCGGTGGGGAGAATACTTCTCTGGCCTGAGCCTCAGTTTCCTTGTCTGTCAAGTGAGTAGGATAAACTAGAGAGGATTCATTCTGAGTTTAGCATGGTAGACCCTCTCAATATTGTATTGTATACTTAAAAATTACCTAAGAGGGAAGATATCATGTTAAGTGTTCTTATAAAAAAGAATCATAATTGTAATAACAATAAGTAAAAGGAGCAGAAGGAAATTTTTGGAGGTGATGGAGGTGTTTATGGCATAGATTGTAGTGATGGCTTCACATATGTGTACTTATCTCTGAACTTGTCAAGTTGTATACATTAAATATATATAGCTTTCTGGATGTTAACTATCTCTCAATAGAGCAATTGAAAGAAAACAAAACAAAACAGAAATGCGGTCCATCCAGTCCTTGTGGTTTGGACTCTAGTCCAGAATGGAAATATATGCTGTAGGGCCTGATTACTCCGACTATATTTTTAAAAATAACGAAATAATGTATTTTTTAAAATGACGGATGCCCTCTTGATATTCTTTTCTCCTCTAGAAATTTAATGAAATGTGTGTTTCCAAAAAACCAGCCATGATTTTTGATTTTTTTTTTTTTTGACCACGATTTAATGGCTTCTTAGTCCCAGATCGTTGGAGGAAGTTGGGTCATGCTAGAGAGAGAGAATATGGGAGAGGAGTTCCCTGGAGATGAGGGAGATGAGCAAGATGGAGACAGGGGAGACCCAGTGCCATGGCAGTGCCCCTTCTATGAGTGCTGGCTCCTTTCCCAGAGGAAGAACCCTGTGAAAGATTTCTGGACACTGCAGGATGCAGAGGAGAGATTTTAAACATAGTCTCTTCCAGCAGTGGAATTCTGGGATTCTGGGTTGGAACCAAGCTACTGGTGTGACCCAAACACATCAGAGGAGCAGCCTCATGCAGGGAACTACAGGCGAGAGACCGCTGCAGTGACCAGCTGTGGGAGCTGGGCCAGCTGTGGCCCCTCTGTGAGCCTCAGCTTCCTCCATAAACCATGGGAAAATGAGGAGAGTAGTCTCCACATAGCCTCCCTCACATAGTGGTGGGGACTCCAAGTGAGGTGATGAATGTGAAACTAAGAGTAAATGAATTCAATTAAAAGGTGAGAATGTAAACTAAGTAGCTTCTTCTGCACAGCAAAGGAAACCGCTCACAAAATGAAAGGCAGCCTATGGAATGGGAGGAAATATGTACAAATCGTATATCTGATAAGGGGTTCGTATTGAAAATATGTAAAAAACTCCAACAATGCAATAGAAAGAAACCAAAGATCCAATTAAAAAATGGGCAGGTTTCTGAATAGACATTTTCCCAAAGAAGACATAAATGGCCGCCAGGTACATGAAAAGATGCTCAACTTCACTCATCAACTGGGAAATGAGCTCAAAACCACAATGAGATCACGCATCACACATGTTGGAAGGGTTATTATCAAAAAGACAAGCGATAACAAGGGTTGGTGAGAATAAGGAGAAAAGAGAAATCGTCATGCCCTGGTGGTGGGAATGTAAATTGTGGCATCCATATGGAGATTCCCCAAAAACCTTAAAAAACAGAACTACCATATGATCCAGCAATTCCACTTCTGGGTATTTTTCTGAAGGAAGCAAAATCACTACCTCGACAAGATATCTGCACCCCGATGTTCATTGCAGCATTATTTACAATAACCAAGACATGGAAACAACCTAAGTGTCCATTGATGGATAAATGGATAAAGAAAAAAATATATGTATAACGGAATATTATTCAGACATAAAAAAGAAAGAAATCCTGCCATTGGCTACAGTAAGGATAGAACTTGAGGGCATTATGCTAAGTGAAATGAGTCAGAGAAAAACAAATACTATGATCTCACCTATTGGTGAAATCTGAAAAAAAACCAAACAAACAAACAAAAAAAACCCACTGAACTAGATATAAAGAACAGATTGATGGCTGCCAGAGGTGATGTGTGGGTGAAATGTGTGAGAGTGGTCAAAAGGTACCAACTTCCAATCATCAGGTAAATAAGTCCCAGGTGTACCATGCAACATGGTAACTACAGTTGACAATGCTGAATTGTATATTTGAATGCTGCCAGAAAGGTAGATCTTCAAAGTTCTCATAACAGGAAAAAAATTTTGTAACTATATGTGGGGGTGGAGGTCAACTAAACTTATTGTGGTCGTCATTTCAAAATATATACATATGTTAAATCATTATGTTGTACACCTAAACTAATACGATTTTATATGTCAATTATATCTCAATAAAAAAGAGAAAAAAATATGAGAACGTTATTATGAACAGCTGGGACCCAGCTCTCCCTCTCCAGCCCTTCTCTCTGTTTTGATTTTCATGATTGTAGCTTTGAGAGCAGGGTGGCCTTGCTAGAGCAGGCTGTGAGGGCCACCTGACATCCAGTTTTCCCTGGCCTTGGTGATCTCAGATGGTGGGTGCCTATGTCATTAGACCGAAGCCTTTGTCTGTCCTCAAAGAGGAGCCCTGGTGCTGATGGGCAACCAGTGACCTTGCTTGACCATGCACAGCGTTTGGGCATTTGGTGGGGGGAGGAGAAACAACCTTGGTTCAGAAGCTGGGGTTGAAGAGAGCTGATTGCTCTGGATTAGGCTGGCAGGGAAGAGGGCGGGGGTAGGAGATGGAGGGGGGTTAGGAGCATCAAGAAAGCTTGGATCGCCCCACTCCTCGGCACCCCACACAAATCATTTTCCAGGAGAGAGGCCAAAAGGAAGAAGCTACTTTCTTCCCCATGTTATTCCAGGAGTGGTGGGAGGGAAGGCTGGACCCAGAGCCTGTTGGAAAGCCTGGAGTGCCAGCCTGAGAATCTGTACTGCTAGGTGGAGGCAGTGGAGGGACACGGAAAGTGGGAGCAGAGCTATCCCACCATGAGGTCATATCCGTCTGAGCCAAGTCTGCATTCCTCGGTGTGGCCCCCATAGTCTGCCTCTCTTGCCTCATCCCCTTTGCTTCACTTGGGGCTCTCGTCTCCCACCACCCTGTATTATTCACAATTCCTCCAAATGGTCCTGGCTCTTTCTTGCCTTTCTGCCAGAAATGCACATTTTCCCAGACCCTTTAGTGCTCCCCAAAGCCCTTGGAATGGCAGCATTCTCATTTCACAGATGAGGAAACTGAGGCTCATAGGGAAGCAATTTGTCTAAACTCCTATAGGCAAATGGAGGACAGATACAGCATTCAAACCCTGATCAGTTTGACTCCAGAGACTATGCTTTCACTTTTCTGCTATATTCCTTCTCTAGAAAATGGTTGAGGGCAGAGCTAGGCAACCGTAGGGGAAAAGAACAGAAGGTGTTATCAACACAGGGCCTGGCACATTGTTAGCGCTTAAAAATACTAGCTGTGTGAATGAATGGGCAGTTCTGAGAGGACGGTCATAGACATATTAGGACCCAGGAGGGACAGATGCTTGACTCCAACTAAGATACAGAGCAGAACTGTGGGGGACGCCAGGTGACTCCAGCTTGCAAAGGGGCTGGCGGGGAGACAGAGCTATCATGAACAAGCTGGACTTGGTCACAAACCAAGGTGGAGGTGAGGGAGGATACCAAGCTGCCCATGGCCCAACCCTAGCATCTAGCCCAGGTAGAAACTCAAAGCGTCTCTAAGCTGTGCACAAACTGAAGGATGCCTTCAAAGCTTTGAGCTGGATGCCTAGGAGAAGGGCAGTGTCTCCAGTGCACCATGTGATATGGAGGGGAACGGACCATTCACCCACCTGGTGGAGGGTTGGACTTAGGGCTGGGTCATCCTGGGGAAGCACAGGTGAGTACTTGGTCTCTGCACTGTGAAGATCTCAGATGGCCCAGAGATAACGCAGTCCAGTGATCCGTGGAATCCATAGCACCTCGGAGATGGGGATCAGCTGGGAGGCGGCACTCGGGCGGAAGGGCACAGAGCCGGCAGGGAGATGGAAAAAATGATGTCGTTAAGGAACAATGTGGCCGAAGGAATGAGCTGTAACTTGTTGGATCCAAAAGGACAAATGGGAACGCGGCTGCCAGAGGCCCAGGGGTGTCTGATGATGGCCTGACACTGCCCTGGGGGAGGGACTGAGCCGGTCTGGAGGCCAAAAGAGAATTACCCTATGGGCTCCATGGACCTTTTCTGTCCCCTAATACCTTGCCAAGCAAACCTTCTGGTCTATTAATAAAGGCTTGATGAATTGAGTCAGGACAGACCTCCTGGCCGGAGCACTCTGCCCCATTTCAACAGAATAGATCTGAGGAGGCCGCTGTGAGGCAGAGGAAAAAGCACAGGGTTGGCATCCTGCGTGGGTCTTAGCCCCGTCCAGCTGTGAACTTACCTTTTTAAGATGGGTTTCAAGGATTCGGTGAGATACAGGATCACCAGTCTTGAAGTCAGGACTGGCATGTCGAAAGTATTTCCTTCCCCTCCCTCTGCTTCCTCTTTCCCGGATAAGAGCTGGGGAGAACCAATCCTGAAGCATAGCCCAGGGAGGTAGCCAGCCTTGGGGCTTTGGGGATTTGGCTGAGGAAAGGGGTTTTGCAGGGTCTGACTGGGCCATGGGGGCGAGGGCATGGAAAGACTGAGCCGGTTAGAGGCAGGCAGACACTCAGCAGAGACTCAGTGGGAATTTAGAATCTTGAAACAAGTGCCAAAGGGAATTTATGTGTATATGTGTATGTGGGGTGGTGGGTGCAGGGAAGTCATCTGGTCTAAACTGCCATTTAAGAGGTGAGGAGACAGGCCCAGAGAGAGGAAAGGTCAAGGGCATGCAAAATGGTGATGGCACTTGGTCTTGATAGAGTTGGAATCCCATTGCTGAGTTTCCTAATAAGAAAAATCTCTACCTAGCATAGAGATTTATGGTGCTCCAGGCAGTGGCCAGGTCACCAGACTTGAGCAGAGGTAGTTGTGTTGACCTTTGGAATCTGGAGAAACTGGAACCTGCCTTCTCATTGTAGTCAAAGTTGTTGAGAATCCAATTAGCCCTGAGTGGGGCTCCAGCTCACCTCCTGCTGCCCTGTGGGACCCAGCATTCTTCAGAAGAGGGTCTTCTCATAGAAATTTGAGACCAGGGAGCTTTGGGTCTTGTGGGCTGGGACTCTGAAAGGTGGCTGACTTCCAAGGGCTTGACTGGAAGGATACGAATGGCCACACTAAGGCCATACCACCCACCAGGGGTGACCCCTGAAGTAGCTTTCCAATTTGCCCCCAAACTCAGTTTTAAGAGCACATATCCAGTGCATGTATGGTCCCATTGTTATCTCCATTTTTCCAAGGAGGAAGAACGGCTCCATGGTCTACCCAGACAGTAAATGGTGGAGGTAGGATCCTGGGTTATTCCCCACAACACACTACAGTCTATGCCTCTTCCTCCTCTCTCTACACACACTTCCAGGACCTTCCTTGGGGCTTGTGTTCTTTTTCAGCTGCCAGGCCAAGTCCCCTAAATTCCTTTAACTGTGAGTATCACTTCTCAGCTCCTGTATCTGAGCCTGTTTGCCTTCCGGCTGGGCCAACTTCCTCCCCAAGAATTGAAAGAGGGATGTAGAAAGGGAAGGCTCCATGCCTCTGTAAACAGAGGGAAACTGAGGCACAGAACTGGCTTGCACCAAAGCCAGGATCTAACGTCCCTGTCCCCAGGTCCAGCAAGAGAGGCCTAGAGCTGTAGGAAGGACAGCAGGCAGAGAAACACTGTTCTGTTTTCTTAAGCTCCCAGCTGGGACTGAGAACACCAAATCCTCTTTGAAAAAAACAGAAAGGGGATTTAGAAAAAATCAAGATATTAACCTTCTGAAACTGGACACCCCCATATAGAGATTAACTTCTTTCTTAAGCATTTTTTTTCCATTTCTATAAACATCTTAATTCATGCCGACATCATGGGCAGCTTGGATTATGGATGGATGGAGAGAAGGATGGCCTTGTTTTGGCCACACATGCATGTGTGCACGCTCACACACACCTGGAACAGGAGAAAGAACACTGGAAGAGGAGCCAAAGACTGGAGCTTTATTTCCACCCAATGCTGCCACCCAACGCTGAACCTCCGTTTCCCCAGCTGTAAAGAGGGTGGTTGGACCAGCCAGTTCTCTAAGATTCCTTCCCAGCCCAGTCTCTGGAGCTGTTTGCTTGGGTGCTGCAAGTTGGTCCCCTCTGCTTATTTCCCTCTCCTTTCCCAACCCTCAATTCTCAAGGGCCCTGCCTGTGTCTTCCAGAGCTTCTCTGACAGCCTTCAGGCCTGGACAGCAAGTACTGGGCGGGAGGGGACAGGCAGGCATGCACTCTGGATCTGTGTGGGGCCAGGACTGCTTTTATGGTTCTTTCAGCTCTGCTGCGAATGCCGAGTTACATGGGAAAGCACCCAGCATGAGGTAGGTGCTTCCCACAGCCCATTTCCCCCCTTCTGCTACCTCTTTTTATTTTATCTGGATGCCCAGACTCACCTTGGGCCAAGTTCCCTTCATCTGCCTCACCTACTGAAGAAGGCGCATCATTTTTTCTAGTTTCAGGTTCTCTTCAGCCTGTATCATGTGGATCTAGTCTGAACCCCCCACCCTGCAGTAGTTCCCAGTGCTTTCAGGAGGAAGACTGGACCTAACTGTGGCTGGAGGGTTCCTGTGGATCTGCTTCCCCCTATCTCTCCAGCCTGGCTTCGAGGTCCACCTGCCCTGGCCCTCTGGGCTTTGGGAGCCTTCTTTTAGATCCCCAAACCTACCATGTTCCTTTCGTCTCTGGTCCCATGTGAACTCTACCTCTACCCAGGCTTCCCCTGTCTCTACCTGGCACACACCTGCTCCTCTGATGGTCACTTTCCCAGGGAAGTCCTCCTTGCCTTCAGAGAGGTTAGGTCTCTCATGCTCTGGTCCTCTGGCTCCCCTCTTCTCCCCTATCGTGAAGCACCATCCCAACAAGAAGACCAGTGGGCCTTCCAGCATTCAATGTCTGCCTCTCCCACTGGACCATAAGCTCCAGGAGGGCTGGGACAGGCCGGTGTGTCTGTTTCATTCAACACCGTCTTCCTAGCACCTGCACAATGTCTGGTGCTCAATATGTACTTTCGAGTACACGAATGAGTGGCATCTAAAATTGCTCACTTTAAACACACCTGAAACCAGGCTCCACATCCTCCATGAAATCGGGGCATAGAATTCCCTAGAATAGCTTCACTATTCTCTGGGTAGATAGCTGGCAGTCCCTAAAGCTTCCTCCTTTTCCCTCAAGCTTCTTTTTAAACTTCTCTCTGACCTACCAACATCATCAGCCCGAGCGAGCAACAGACTTCACATTCACATTTCAGTTCTTTCCACCTTCTGACAAGCCCAGTCATTTTCACACCTGGATTATGTTCTGCTCTTGAAGCCGCAGCCAGCAGTGGTTATTCTGGGCACTGGGGGGAAGGGCAGCTGTGGGCTAGCCCCAACTCAGTGAGGACCAGGAGAAAGGGGCTGAGTGCCCCCAGTGGCATTGGGTAGAGGTGGGCCATGGTCTGATTCTGGCTGCAGCAGACGTAATAGGAAGCCTTCTTGGTCATTTGGTCAGTATTCCTCAAGGTAGGCTCACGGAACAAAGGTTCTTTGAGATGTTCTACAAAAGAAAGAAGCTTGTGCTCAAATATATTTGGGGGAACTGCATAGCACTCGGTGTTAGTTTTGGTTTGCAAGAATCAGAAGCCAATTCTGTGAACTGAAGCTTAAAAGGGGTTTATTCTAAGGATCTTGGGTAGCTCAGAGAATCTTCTGTAGGGCCAAAAAACCAAGGTCAGAGGTAAAACAGTCATGAACAATGCCCAAAAGCATGATGTAGGACTGGCCCCAGGAAGACCCCACAGCTGCCACCACGGGCACAGACACTCTAGCTTGTGCCACCAGCTCTACCAACACTGAGTGCTGCCTCTAGAACGGCCATCAGTGAAGCCTCTGGAAATAGTTGGTAGCCACCACCACGGCTGCCATCATCCTTTCCAGAAGAGGTTCTGTATCTTTCCTGCTGCTTGGCATCACAAGTCTGGGGTTCAAAGCCTGGAGAGATGCATCCCGGTGGTGGAGTTAGGTGACTGTTGCCTCACAGCAGAGGAAATCCTCACACACAGGAACGGAGAGCAGATCCTGAGTGCTCCTGAAGTATCACAACTGTTCTCTTCACTGTGGACACTGGAGACTTCCCTTGGGATTTTGCAATGCTTCAGGCCAGAGTTTCTCAATCTTGGCACTGTTGACATTTTGGGCCAGTTGATTCTGTGTCGTGGGTCTGTCCTGTGCGCTGCAGGATATTTCACAGCATCCGGGACTCTGCGCATCGGATGCCAATAGCACTCCTCCAGTTGTGACAACTAAAAATGTCTGAATACATTGCCAAATGTCCCCTGGGGGATGGCTTTGCCTTTGGCTGAGAACCACTGCTTCAGGAGATCCGTGGGAAATACGTTTGAGGAACCATGATTGATTTAACCTTATTGACCATGGAAAAATTTTTTTCCCTAGCACCCTTTGATTTTATTTCACAGAACTTACTCTGAGAAATGCTGGGTTAGTCACTGGGGACCTCATTCTAGATATTTCATGGAGGTTGAGGTTGCACAGACCAAATGGCCTAATGTGCAAAAAGGTCTCCCTATCTCCACTGCCCTGAACAAGGCTGGGGGCTCCAGGGTTCCTGCTTTGTGAAGATCCCCATCTGGGGTGCTAGTTATGACTGGGGAACATTCCCAGGGTCTGAGAGAGGAACCTGCAGAATGTAGTTCAACTTGTAAGTCAGTCTTTTCCCCTTGGCTGCGAACCTGACCTGTAGGCACAGGTATTGCTCTATGTCCCAGGGACCCTGCCTTAGGGACAAATGTCCTGCCTTTGCCAGCCTACTTACAGCCCCCTGCATAGTCTGACAAAGATCCCACAAGATTTGAGCACCAGAACATGGGCCCAGACTTTCTATCTATCTCACACATGTTTACCAGGCTAAGGCCCTTATTACTGTCCCCCAAATGCCCTGAACACAGGGTCAAGTTCATCCCAATCCAGAAAACATCCCCACCACTGCGATGTGGGATGAGGGGGTTGTAGACTTCTGAAGAGTGCAGACACTACCCACTGCCCTTGCCTTTGAGAGGAGCTATTGGAACTGTTGCTAGGCCAGGAACAGGAGCGAGGGCGGGCGTGTGTCCTTGGCGACTCGGCTGTCCATTTTGGGTCTTTCTCCCGTGATCTGGCAGTTTCCCCATATGGCTGGCTCAGTTCCTGCTTGCAGCCTCATCTTTGGAACTCCCTCATGTGGCTTATGGTGTCTCTCAGTGACCTTGGCTCTTAACCTTGGGAAACTGGCACAGTGGAAATATAACAGTGTCAGGGACAGGCAGACAGACCTGTGTTTGATTGTGGTTGAGCCACTCACTTGTGGAATGGACTCGGGCATGCTACCTTTCTCTCTGAACTTCAATGGCACTGTGTAGATTTTTTAAAAAGCATTTTTCTGGCTCCTACATTCTAGCATTCTGTATTTTAATATTAACAGGTGGCTCCTGGGAAGCAGAAGGTGGGACTCCCCAAAGCCTCCATGGGAACTTAGGAACCAGTATTCTGGACCCCAGGGTGCAATGTCATGGGGTAGGGGAGACAACTGGGGAAAAAAAAAAGCTAAAAAATGCCTTGGATCCTAACCAGCCAGAGGATGCGCGAATGGAAAATTCCTGTTGTGTGTCAGAGGCCCACCTGGCCCGGGTGACAGCCAGCCGAGCCAGACATGCAGGCCCTGCTGCATGTTTAGACAGCACTTTCCTGCCCTGGCCGGAGTCCGCCTTGGCCCATACCAATGCCCATCCTGGGAAAGTGGATAGAGATGTGGGGTCCTCACACAGGCTTAAGAGAGCGTCCTGTTTCAGGAGTGGGAGGGTGAGCTGCAGGAGAGAGAGGAGAGCTGCTCAGAACGCATCTCTGGGACTGGGGAGTAGCTGCATCACTGCTCTGGGTCTTGGGGTCCTCGTGTGTCATATGTGGGTGGACAGAGAGGTCTAGCGAGTCCTCCTCACTAGCCTTAACATTTCGGGTGGAAGCCTACATTCTCAAGGATTCCACATCTGCCTTGGGAGAGGCCAAGGCCCTTTTCATGAGTAGGCCCTGGGGCAACTCTCAGAAGCTGCCCTCAGAGACTTAGGCTCACCTTCTGAAGAAAGTCGACTGTAGCTGTAGGACAATGACTTTGCCAGCTCTCTGCACCCACTGAATTTTATGAGGGTGATGGCTGGGAGGCAGGCTTGGGTGAGCACGTTGAAATGGACTCCCTCCACTCCAAGCCTGGGGCAGAGGGGGTGGGGGTGACAGACCTGGGAGAGGCAAAGAGGAGCCCTGAGCAGCAGGAGGTAATGTTTGTTTAACACCAAGCAGGGGAAAGTCCCTGAATCTAGAATGCTCTAGGGCCCAAGCCTCATGCTCCAATGTGGGCTGAGAATGTGATTGGGCTTCACCATGGCCAGGATGGAGTGGCCCTCAGACTTTGCCCAGATCCCACACTCACAGCCTCAGCTATCCCGGGGCTCTGGGGGCAGGCGGGCAGGCCGGATGGGGGCTGAGGGTATTCAGAGCCCTCATTAGGGTTGAACATGTTGGCCAAGGCTGGTCTACAGATTCCCAACTTTGGGGATCTTGATTGCCAAATCAGCCCCGTGGGCTGGATCATTTCTGAGAGCCTGACAAAGTCTGGTCTGGGAGAATGGTCTGTCCACTAGGGTGAGGCCATGTGAAGGGTCCCATGGTTAGTGCTACCTGGCCTGTTGGACTCTCCCCTCCTGCTAATCATCCCTTCTTGGCTCAAGTTCCCACAGGGTATCTCTCAGTGCCTTTTATCTGTCCCTTTGATGCCCAGGAGATGTGACAAAGCTCGACGCCAGGCCGGCACTGCTTCTGAACTCTGGCTTCCTCAGCCTCCTCTGTCCACACCACCCCTTGGGCACATACTTAAACAAAAGCGCTGGAATTGCGCTGCACACAAGCCAGGACACGGACAACCCTGGCCCCTGTGATTCACTCTGGCTGGTTGCTGGTACCAGCCCCCTGGGGAGGGGTTTCCAGTCCTTGTCATGGCAGAGCCTTCCTCCAGCCTCTGAGGCTGGAGCTCTTCCTCTGAGCTCCCTGTCACTCAGAGAGAGGTGTCCCTTCCTCAGACCCACACCAGCCTCTCGGCGCCAGGCTGCGCCTGCCCTCTATAAGGCCCCAGCTGGTGGCGCTACCAGTGAGTGACCTACAAGGCTGTTGTCTCTCCTGAGGTCACTTCCAGGAGCCACTCCGCTCAGGAAATCCCTCCTCGGTGTTTCTGGTTTTCTCAGTTTCCAGTCCATGCCTCCCCTCCTCTGCTTCCATACATGCTCCGCAGGGATTCAGGTCACTCAGAAATATCTTTTGCTTTTTCTGAGGCCTACAATCAACATCACAACGTGCATCTCTGAACTCCAGGGAGGCTCAGTACTGTATAGATGGAAGTGTGTATGCCTGTGTCCATAGGTGCGTGTGAATTTGCATGATTTGAGGACAGCCTTGGTTCCTGGAGATCACAACATATCCCACTTACCAAGGTCCTCAAAGACCTGCCCCCTCCTTCTGAGTCAGGTGGGCAGGATGAGTGCAGGTTCTGAGGGGTTGCTGGACTCCCTTCTGGTCATGCCACAGAGTAGGGCATGGTTTCAAGGAGTCCCGAGCCCTGCCACAGGGCTCTTTCCACAACATGCTACTTGGGTGTCAAGGGAGGGAGGTTTGAGCCCAGAAATCCTTATTGGGGGTGATGGTGCAAAGTGGCTCAATCCAGGGGATGGGATTTGAGCTCCGTGGGGTGTGGGACTGCGTTTGGAAATAATCATTAGAGGATTCACTCACTTTTCCAGAGTACTCATTTGGTCCTGCAGGTCAGGATGCATCCTGATTTATGGGGCCCAAGATTCCAGCAGCTCTGGGAAGGGTTCTGGTTTTTGCTGGGCTTGAGCTCCTGGGGAGAGATGAAAGGGAGGGGCTTGTGCTGGAATGTTAGGAGTTAGGAGGTTGAGGGGCAGAGCCTATGGAAAGCCTGAAGCAGACACCCAAGGATGCTTCCACCTGCCTTTGCTGACAAACTCCCATGCAAAAGGAGGCAGGATGTGGGCCCCAAGAGCTATGGGAAGCAATGTCTTTAGAGGAGACAGGATCCCTGGGGAGCAGTTCTTTCCTTTCATCCCATTGTGGGGTGCTGGTTTTGTTTCAAGACTGAGCTTTTCTGCCACAAAGCTCTGTCAGCCACATTCGCCAAAAGCACAGAGAAACCATGTATGTTGTTCACTCATACCCATTTAACAGATGAGGAGACTGAGACCTTAGGTTAAGAGAAACTGCATGGTGCCACTAGGTCTCACAGCTAGAAAGTGGTAGAACCAGGCTCCAAACCCACACCTTCTGATTTTAAGTTCTGACTCCTTCCCTGAGCACAGACAGCCCTCCTCAGCCTCAACAGAAAGTGTTTGTGTGGGGCAGAGGAGAGGGTGTGGAGCTTTCAGGCAACCAGGCCTGGGTTTCAATCGTATTCCCTGCTAGGATTGATTATGTGAATTTGGGCAAGTTTCTGAATCTCAGTTTTCTCCTAAATAAAGTGGACATAGTCAGTGATGCACTGGAGCTATTCTGGCTCCAAAAGCCAGCTGTGTGCATATTTCTTCCCAATTCTGCATTTCAGTAACTTAGAGGGAGATTAGCTTGCTATGGGCCGTGGTAGAGGTATTTACACCACAGAAATGGGCAAACCCGACAAGTCCTTCCTTTCTTCCATTTAACAAACATTTGCAGATTGCTAGTCTTTTGTCAGGTCCCAGCGAGGTGCTAGGGAAACAAAGATGAGGAAGATGAAGTCTTACCCTAAAGGATTTCACAGAAGAGAAAAAAGGAAACAAGCATGAGAAAGAACTAGAATCTGTCCAGGGGCCAGACAGGCTCACAGGCACAGCAGTAGTCAATTGGAAGTGGGTAAGGAGTAAGAAGGATATTTCTTTGCCAAAGAAGCCATCAGTAGACTGTTTCATGTTCTGGAAATTGCAAACATGGGCTTGGGTTTAAAAGCTTAAGCTTTGGTTTGGAGTCACACGGGCAGAGTTTGGAACCCTGGCTGTGTCGGGCACTATCTGTATCAATTTAGCCAGGTTATTTATTTATTAATTTTTAAGTAGGCTCCATGTCCCATATGGGGCTTAAACTCACCACCCTGAGACTGAGAACTACATGCTCTACTGGTTCTAGAGCCAGCCAGAGACCCCAACTTAGCCAAGTTATTAAACTTCTTTGAAACTGTCTCCTCATTTGTAAAATGAGTTGATAATTTTTACCTCACTGGGGTCATTGTGAGAATTAATTGAGATCACTTATTCAGCAAAATATCTTTTGGGTACCTACTTTGTGCCAGGCACCATTCCAGGCATAGGAAGGCACAAATGAATAGATCAGGTCCCTGCCCTTGTGGAGCTTATATTCTAGGGGAAGGGGACAGACAATAAAACATAGCATGGTGCCAAGTAGCCATAAGTGGCTGAAAATAATAAAGCAGTGTTTGGACTGGGTTTCCCAGGAGCAGTCCTTGAGATAAGCATTTGGTAGGGAAGTGCCCTCAGGGAGAGTGGCAGAGGAAGCGGGAGCAGTGCAGGACAGAGGAGCCCAGGCTAGAGCAGAGAAGTCCCACAGAGGGCAGCTCCAGCCTGATCCCAAAGAGGCTCTGGAGGGTAAGTTATGCTCAGAGGTCCCCAGCCCTGAGGCAAGAGAAAGATTCCATGAGTTAGTATGAGTTTAGGATTGTGCCCTGCATGCATGTTGGCCAACAAATGAACACCCCTTCAGCCCAGCCAGTCCCAGCCTCTGCAGCACCCAGCTTCCCCCACCACTGTGTGATTCAGTGATCCAGAACAACTTAGAGTTTCTGTGAACACTCTGCATCTTCTCATGTTGGGTGCCTCTGCCCACGTTGTTCCCTTCCTGGAATACCACTGTTCTCTCTGGAAAATTCTTAGTCATTCTTCAAGTTTCAGCTCAAATGCTGCCTCAATATCTTTGAAGACTCTCCCAGGCTATCCTGGAGGCTTCCTCCTGTGTAACTTCTGGATTGGTACCAAGCACCCTTGGAGCAATAATATTTCTTTAGACTTGCCTGTTTACAACTTTCTGTTCACTAGCCTGGGAGCTCCCTGATGAGGGTTGGATAGGTCTGGGTCTCTAGAGTGTTGGGCACACAGTAGGCCCTTAGGAAATATTTACTGAGCGAATAAATGGCTTGATCATTGAGTAGCTTGGTGCCCTTTGGCAAGTCAAAAAAATAATCTCTTTGAGCCTCAGTTTCCCCCTCAGGAATTATAGGTGCATCTAAATCTTAGTGTTTTTAGGTGATCAAATGAGATAATGAATATAAACTCTTTAATGCTATCCAGATGTTTTATTCTAAAAAGGCTGGGAAAAAAAGATCCAGTCTGGAGGTCAACAGTGGCTGTGGGGACCCAAATGTCTCCAGATATCTTGGCTCAGTCCGGAAGACATCTGGAGAGCATTCCAGTATGAGAGCTCTAAGCAGGTGCCAGGGTAGCTCTCTACCTTCTATGACACTTCCTCTGTCACCAGCCAGAGCCTGGAACTCTGGCCCTGGGAAGGAGATATAGCCCCCCTCCCCGCCATGGACTCTCATTCTATACAATGAGTCGCCAATAACCATAAATACCCAAACTAGTGGTATTGAGAACTGAAGCTTCTTCTTACAGAGGCAGGATTGAGGAAGGAAACCTTGTCAATGGGCATCTTTGCCCAGTTAATGGGCATGGGATTATTCTGTGGTCACTATTTCAGGTAAATCTTGCAGAAGGATGCTGTGACTCTGTAAACCTTGTTCCAATTCACATCTGGTCTATTCCAAGGCTGGTCCCTCTTTTTTTTTTTTTTTTTTCTTTGAGTACTTCAATTCTTTTTTTTTTTAATAATAAATTTGTTTTTTATTGGTGTTCAATTTGCCAACATACAGAATAACACCCAGTGCTCATCCCGTCAAGTGCTCCACTCAGTGCAAGGTTGGTCCCTCTTTTCCTGACTTTCCAAAAGTCTGTCTTCCCTTCCCATTCCCACTTCATTTTCCCATAGCATCTGCCAAGCTCACTCTCAGTTACCTTGGTCTTCAAGGAACTATAGCCTAATCTTTTCCTCCATTCTCATCTGGCTCCATTCTCCGGAACCTTCAGTGTTGTTTCTTCTCCAATCCCATCCTGATGATTCCTAGAATTTTGGAACGTTTTTGGTTACATCAAAGAGATAGCTTTCATGGAAGCATTCATGACTCTAGAGTCCCTTCCTTACCAATGGTATATGGCCTAAAGTTCTTCATTTTATATGTAAGATGGTTATTTATATACTTCAATATATTGTCATCAAACCACTTCTTAAATCCAGGTGGTCTGGCTTACATTCCCACCATTTTACCAAACGTCTCTCACTCTAAGATACCAATAATCTACTCTTTACCAAGTTCATTAGCCTGGTATATCCCTGTGCCTTCAAGCTCCAGGCCTGCTCCCAAGCCATTTAGACTGTGCTTAATATAAATGGGTACTGGTGAAGATCCAAATTTGTAGAGATGTAAGTTTTCCCCAAATTAATCTATAAATTCAGTGAAATACCAATAAAAGCTTAACAAGAGTTTTTAAAATGGAGCTTTACAAGCATATTTTATAAGTCACCAAGAAAAAAATACACAAGAAGAGCCAGGCATATTTTTATACAGTAACAACAATGGGAAGGAAATTGCCCTTTCACATATAAGCATTAACTGTAAAGTGGTCAATATGGAGTAATATTGGTGTAAGAACAGATAGCACAAACAATGGAACAGAGTAAAGAAAGAGACCCATGGAAATCTATCTTATGCTAACAGAGCATTTTAAATCTCTGGGAAAGGATTGACTGTTCAAGAATGATTTTTGAATAATAGATTATCCATTTGGTAAAACATTTATATATTATATTGGTGATGATTTTACTTCCTGGAAAGAGAATTCATTCTACTCATTTTAATCAGAAAGAAATTTATGGAAGATATGTAGACCTGCCAGGATTGCAGGGAGGAGTGTTGGAGAAAAAGATTTCACGTCGAACTTACCAGAATAACTTCTTAAAGCCACGGCACAGAACTGAGCCACTGAAAGAGATGCTGTCAGTACTACAATCTGGAAGCTGCCAGATAGCAGGAAGTTTTTGCCATGGATACTGTTCCAAAACCACACCACCCCTGGCAGGATCTGTGCTAGTAGAATGGAGGCTGTGTTGCCTTTTTCTAACTCAAAGTTTCGTGTGAGTTCTATCTGCCTAGGTCTTCTAGGAAGCAGAAACCAAGATGGAGTCAGAGGGCAGAAGATTTGTTGGGATAATGACCTGTGAAAGATAAAGGGGAGAGGGAGAAGGAGGAGCAGGCAAAGCCTTCAGATTGTGGTATAGATTTGACACTTGTGAAAGGAAAGGGAGAGGAATGAAGACTGGGTAGAAAAAGGCTCAGACTGTGGTGTAGCCTTGAGAAAGTCTTGGTCACCAGAAAGATTGCCCATAGAGGAGTCCCTCTCTGTGGAGAAGAAATGGCCATGCTCTGTTTCCTCTCTATGCTCAGTCATTGGGTAAGAGCTGTAGCAGATCCTGAAGGCATTCAACTGGGAGAATATCCATTACATCTGGAATTCTAGCTTCAAAGGAATCCCTTCAATGCAGTAAGACACACCAGAAAAAAGGTTAATATGAATTTTGGTCCAACCTATGTACAGTATTTATCTTTAATAGACCCCTACCTCACACCATATACAGAATAAATTTTGATGAATTAAAGAGGTGCCAGTAAAGAACAAAATTGTGTTGTATTACAAGAAATACAATTGTATTATAAGAAAATATAGGAATATACTTCTATAACCTTGGAATAGGGAAGGCCTTTTTAAGAATCTCAAGAATCTTCTTGAACCTGGGCTGCTATGTAATCTATCAGGAACAGGCTATTGATATGTATTTTTACTGTTGATTACCTGCCTGTAATCTAGAACAACTACTGAAAATATAATTTTTTTAATTTTAAGTTTGCTTTTTTAAAAGATTTTATTTATTTATTCATGAGACACACACACACAGAGAGAGAGAGAGAGAGAGAGAGAGAACACAGGCAGAGGGAGAAGCAGGCTCCATGCAGGGAGCCCGACATGGGACTTGATCCCAGGTGTCTCCAGGATCACACCCTGGGCTGGGCTGAAGGCGGCGCTAAACCGCTGAGCCACCCGGGCTGCCCTTAAGTTTGCTTTTTAAGCAAAACACAAAATCTAAAATATATAGAGGCACATTTTGGATTAATTTTATTTATTTTTAAGTTTTAAAAAAGTAATCAACACTAATGTAGTTAATGGTGAGAAACTAGATGTTTTTCCTCTAAGATTGAGAATAAGAATGTCCCCTCTCCCCAGACCTATTTAACTTGTTCTGAAAGATCTAGCTAATGCAAAAGGACAAAAAAGGAAATACAGGATATAAAAAATGGGAAGGAAGAAATAAAATGGTCTTTCTTTGTAGATAACATGATTGTCTATATAGAGGAATCAACAAAAAAACTCCTGGAACTAATAAGTGATTACAGTGAGGCTGCAGGATACAAGGTTAATAAGCCAAAGCCAATTGCTTTCCTATATTCCAGCAATCAATAATTAGAATTTGACATTAAAAATACAATACCACTTACATTAGCATGAAAGAAAGAAAGAAAGAAAGAAAGAAAGAAAGAAATCTTATATGTAAATCTATCAAAATATGTAAAGAATATATATGAAGAAAACTACAAAACTCTGATGAAAGAAACCAAAGAAGATATAAAAAATTTAAAAATACATGTTCATGAATAGGAAGACTGAATAATTGTTAAGATATCAGTTCTTCCAACTTGATCCCAATCCCAACCAAAATCCCAGCACATTATTTTGTGGATATTGACAGATTCTGAAGTTCATATGGAAAAGGAAAAAGACTCTGAATAGCTATCACAATGTTGAAGAAGAACAAAGTTGAAGGACTGATATTACCTGATTCCAAGGCTTATTGTAAAGTTCCACTGATCAAGACATTGGTTAAAAACAAATAGATCAATGAAATAGAATTAAGAACCTACAAATAGGCCTATATAAATACAGTCAAATAATCTTCAACAAAGGAGCAAAGGCAATACTATGGAGAAAGGACAGTCTTTTCAACAAGTAGTGCTGAAACAACTGGACATACATATGCAAAAACAATCTAGACACAGACCTTACTCTTCACAAAAATTAACTCAAAATAGATCAGAGACCTAAATAAAAGTCACAAAGTTTTAAAATTTCTAGAAGACGCCATAGGTGAAAATCTAGGTGACTTTGGATTCAGCAATGATTTTTTTAGACACAAAATCAATCCATGAATGAAAAAATTGCTAAGTTAGACTTCATTAAAATTAAAAAATTCTATTCAGTGAAGGACACTGTTAAATGAATAAAAATACAAGACATAGGCTGGGAGAAATCTTTGCAAAAGACATATCTCGTATGGGATTCATATCCAAAATATATCACAAACTCTTCAAACTCATCAATAAGAAGAAAACCAACCCAATTAAAAAACTAGCAAAAGATCTGAACAGACATCTCAACAAAGACAACAAACAGATGGCAAATAAGCATATGAAAAGATGTTCAACATCATGTCATTAGGCAACTGCAAATTAAAACAACAAAGAGCTACTACTATACATCTATTAGAATGGCTAAAATCCAAAACACTGACAACACCAAATGCTGATGAGGATGTGGGGAAACAGGAACACTCATTTATTGCTGGGGGGAATGCAAATGGTACAGCCACTTTGGAAGACAATTTGGTGGTTTCTTGCAAAGCTAAATATAAACTTACCATACAACCCAGTAACTGCACTCTTAGGTATTTACCCAAATGAGTTGAAAATTTTGCTACACAAAACCTTGCACATAAATATTTATAGCAGCTTTGTTCATAATTGCCAATAGTTGGAAGCAACCATGATACTCTCAATAGGTGAATGGATAAAGAATCAATGGTACATCCATACAACAGAATATTACTCAGCAATAAAAAAGTAGCTGTCAAACCATGAAAAGACATGAAAGAACGTTAAATACATACTGTTAAGTTAAAGAAGCCAGTCTGAAAGGTTACATATTTTATGACTCCAACTATATAGAAAGGGCAAAACAATAAAGAAGCAAAAATACCAGGAGTTCTGAGGGAGGCAGGGAGAGATGAAGAGATGGAGCAAGGGCATTTTTAGAGTGGTAATCATGAATGATATTGTAATGGTGAATACATGATATTACGCATTTGTCAAAATCCATAGAATGTACAGCACAGAGAATAAACCCTAATGTAAACTATAGACCTTAGTTAATAATAATATAGCAGTTTTGGTTAATCAGTCATAACAAATGTACCACACTAATGTAGGATGTTAATAACAGGAAAGATTGTGCATGAATAGGTGGGGAGGGAGGAAGGGAATATCATGATGGGGGGAAGAGGTATATGGGAACTCTTTATACTTTTTGCTCAGTTTTTCTGTAGTCCTAAAACTGTTCTAAAAATAAAGTCTATTAAAAGTTCTACAAGTAATTAATACACTTGGAGAAAAAATTGGCAGCAAATATAACAGACATATTTAGAAAACTCTAGTTTTCTCAGGACAGTTCTGGTTTATACCAGTTGTCCTGGTGTCCTATCTGGTTTAGTATTTGTCATTCTCTGAGGGTCTTGGTTTAAATGATAAATTAGAAGGTCACCCTAGACAAAAGGTTACTATTGGTAATATATAAAGAACTCCTGTAAACCAATAAGAAAAAGGTAAACAATCCAGGAGAAAAAAGGGCAATATGTATGAATAGGTGTATTAGTTTTCTAAGGCTACCATAATAAAATATTATAGATTGGATAGTTTAAACAACCAACATTAATTTTCTCATAGTTCTAGAGGCTAGCAGTCCAAGAACAAGGCCATAGAAGGTTTGGTTTCTTCTGAGACCTCTGTCCTTGGCTTGCAGATGGCTGCTTTCTCACTGTGTCCTCACATGGTCTTTCTACTGTGCATGCATAGGTCTGTGTCCTAATCTCTTCTTAAAAGGACATAGTCACATTGAATTAGGGCCCACCACATGACCTTATTTTACCTTAATTACTTCTTTAAAGGCCCTATATCCAAATATAGTCACATTTGAGCTGCTGGGAGTTAGGACTTCGACATACGAATTTTTTGGAGGTGGGATCACAAGTCATCCCATAACGATAGAAAATTCACAGAAGTACAAATGGGCAATAAATATATGTTAAAATGTGTAACAACACCCAAAACCAGAATCATGCAAATGAAAAACAATACTAACCAATAAAGTACCCCAGTAGAATGACAAAAAACTAATAAATAAGACTGATTGGCAAAGATATAGGGAACTGCTGTTTGTTGGTGGGACAAATTGATTAACTTTTGTTGAGGACAATTTGGCAGATTCCATAAATATATAAAGTACATATCCTTTGATCCAGAAGTTTCACTTCTGAGACTTGATCCTACAGAAACACAGAGGCACAAAGAGGTATGCATAAAAGATATTAACTGCAGTATTTTTTGTATTATTTAAAAATTGAAAAATATTTACATTATTATCCAAGGATAAATAAGCTATGGTACCTCCATAGTACATTCCATGGAATACTGCACTGGGGTTAAAAAGGAGGTAGACTAGTGATAAGATAAGAACCATATAATGTTCTATGAATAGATAAAATGGAAACTTGAAACATATTAAGTAGCTCCAAAAAGAGGAAACAGGGAAGAAAGAACAGATGAGACATATAGAACACAAATAGCAAAATGGTGGATTTAGACTCAACCATAGCAACAATCTCATTAAATGTAAATGTTCTAAACATCACAATTAAAAGGCATAGATTATAAGATTGGATTTTTTTTTAAAAGAATTGATCCAACTATATACTGCTTATAAGAAATCCACTTTAAATATAGTCATGAGTAGGTTAAAAGTAAAAGGTCAGATAAAGATTTACCACTTGAATACTAATCAAAAGAAAGTTGTATTGGGGTGCCTGAATGCCTCAGTCAGTTAAGCATCTGACTGTTGATTTTGACTCAGGTCATGATCTCAGGGTCGTGAGATCAAGTCCCATATCAAGCTCTAGGCTCACTGGGGAGTCTGCTTGAGGTTCTATCTCTCCCTCTGCCCATACCTCTCTCTCTTTCCCCTGCCCTGTGCTCTCTCTCTCTTTCTAAAACAAACAAATAAATGAATCTTAAAAAAGAAAGCTATATTGATATCATACCAAGCAGATTTCAGAGCAAAGAATATTTCCAAGGACAAAGAACATCATTTCATAATGATAAAGGGATCAATTCATCAAGACGATATAGCAATTTTAAATGTATGTGCATGTAATAAGAAGTTTCAAAATAATGACACAAAACAGAACTGCAAAGAGAAATAGACAAACTCAAAATTATAGTCAGAGATTGCAAATCATCTTGTCTTTATTCCACAATTTCTACTCTACTCTTTCTTTATCTCTTTAAATGTAATTAAACTTAAGGCCCTTTTTGGATAACTTTTTAGGCTCTAATTTCTAGGATGTAAATTATTCTATTTGTTGGGTTAGTGGAATGTCCATCTTGGCATTGGAGTTCTCCATATTTTGTATAGTTTTTGTCTATGAGCTCATCTTCAACAGAGGTTATTTTTCACAAGAGTCTTATAAGTGTTCCGAGTTATTAAGGTCTCTTATAGAGTGATTTCACTATTGTTACCTCCTGTTATTTTGGGGGTTTATCCCTTCTAACACTCTATGGTTATAGGTTTATGTTTCATTTCTGATGCTTACAAACTATCTCTTATTTTCCTTCTTTTTTTGAGCTTAGCTATGTTTTAAAATAAAATTTTAAGCAATTGTATAATATTTTGCTCTTTGGAGTAGGTTTGGGAAATTTTCATGTCAGATTAGTTTTTGGTTTTGATAGAATGTGTCAAAAGGTTTCCTGTGATAAAACTTTGAAATTAGCCTTCACCCAATCTCTTTCCTTGTTGTTCTTTGTCCTGGAATTATAAAATTACTTTTTAAAAAAAAATTACTTTTTAATGAATTTATAATAAGCTGGGTATTGTTAGACTAGGAAAAATGCCATTTTAGGATTATAAACTGTGTACTTTTTAGGATAAAGACTAAAATTTGCTTTATGGATGATGTTCCTTTGTTTTAGCCTCTACTGCTTGAGTTGGCCCTTTTAACTATGCTATTTATTATAAAGTAAGGACCTGCCTATCATGTGGGAGAGCACTGATGGGGCCTTAAAGGATATTCTTAGTTTGAAACGTTAATACCCTTTAGTAATATACAATGAATGAGTTTGTGAAATTCTGCCTCTGAGCATTGTTTTATTCAGAGCACCACCATCTCCTAATTTGGAATCAGACAACACTATCCCTGAAATTGGCTGTGTTCTTGTAAAGTGATGTGCGCTACTCTGGGATCAGTTGTTTGCACAAGAAAAGGGGCTGGAATGGAGAAAAATGTGGGAGAGAAGTCCTCGTTTCTTCAGCTTAGACTGGAGAAAACAACTGTGCAAATGACCCACATTGGGCCAGGCATAGCTCAGTTTGGACCTGGGCATTGGTTGTCTCATATGTCTCCTATTTTAATCTGGCCATCCCACTTTTGGGGAGACATCCTGACAGGTATTTTGTTTTGATATCCCTTTTGTCAGTAATTCATGGAAAAGGAAAACTCTGGAGCAGGACAGGAAGACTTGGAAGGCAGATCTTAGATTTGAATGAGAGGGGGAAAAAAAACCACTTCCAAGAGCTGGGGTGGGGGCATCACTTAGATCTGGACTCCAAGGAAGGGGAATAATTGGGATACGCCTGGTCATGGGAAGCATGTTACTGGCCACATGGAGGCAGTTAGCAGGTGAGGTGGGAAGTGGGCTTGTAAAGGACTTTGAAGTTAGCTTGGAGTTGTGGGCTTTCAGCAGAGCTACTTCTAAGAACAGCTATTAGATAATTTCTAGTAGGTACTTCCCTTCTCAACTCTACCTAAGATTTCAGGCAATATTGTTAACTTGTCTTTGGCTATGGTCTACAGAATTAGGAGAGATCCTGGCCCATGCTTTGGGTGAGAAACCAAGGCTTGCCTAGAGCTGAGTGCTGGGGTGCCGGGGACAGCATGAGGCAGAGAGTGATAGGTGGTGAAGCTGATAGAAGCCAGGGCCAGAGCATGGAGGCCTTTATAAGCCATTCCAAGGAGCTGGACTTTATTTTATAGGCCACAGGGAGCCATTGAAGGCTGTCAAGCAAGAAGGTGATGTGAACAAACTCACAGTATATAGAAAGGAAAAAACTTTAGAGTATCTTACAAATTTGTAGACAGTTGTAGTGGACATCCACTTTTGTCTGGACAGCTCTTCTTAAGTTCTCCTGTGGTAACAGAACTTCTTTTCTGTGGTGCACCTATTCCATGTGATTTGAATTCAACCTTCTCCAAAACAGTGAATGTGCCTATGACCCAGGCTAGCCCAACAGGAGCAACTGACCTCCTGGCCACAGGTACTAGTTCAGGGAGGGCCCTGTGATTCAAATTTGAGTTGGTAAATTGGGCCTAGGACTTTTCTGATAGCTGTTAGAAAGGTCATCTCTTTCTGGTGGGATCTCTAAACTGATAGAATGTGAATCTAGGTCTCCTGGTGGTCAGAAAATAACTGTGAGATGATGTGAGACCGGGCCCTCAGAGATGGTGTGAGACCAAGGCCTCAGGCTGTAGTTTGAGGGACAGGATCTAGCCACAGGCAATGGCAAATAGAAATTGGCAATTAGAGGAGAGAGTGAGGAAACCCCAAGGACATTGTTGAGCTACTGGATCCCAGCCAATCGTTTCTTTTACAGAAGCCAATAATTTTTTTCCTGCTTAATCTAATTTGTATTTCTCTCACTTAGAAGTGAGGGTTCTCACTAACAGTTGTGTGTTCTCTGATTTGCTCTTCCCTAGACTCAACATTCCCAATTCATTTGACAATATGAGATGGTTCCTGGATCTCTCCCACCGTGGTCATCATCCTCTGGAGGGAGATGTTCACACTAGTGTCCCTGGGGAAACTTCTCTGTAAGGGTTGTATTCCAGTAAAGTACATGATGAAGTCTTCTCTGAAGAAATCAAGATATAAGATTGATACCTGTGGATTAGGTACTGGGGGCCTTTGGGAGGGATCCTGGTCACAGCAATATACAGCTTGAGGTATCTACATTTCTATAAAAAACGAAGCACCTTGACTCTATCCTGGGGAGTTCTCAGGGGTCATCCCCTCAGGCGCCTTCAGATTCTAAGTGAGAGGGAAAGTAGAAAAGAATGTGTCCTCGTTTATGGCCAGCAGGATCCCAGGCTGCCCTGAAATATAGATGAAACCATTCAGTCATCTTAACTGGCTGTTAATGAGCCAATCCATAATTTAAAAGTAGCTTTAAAGCACAGCAAGAGAAAGACACTGTCTCTATCATAATCTGAATGTGTGTGTGTCTAGAAGGGAATAGTGAACCCACTTCCTTCCTGATCCTTCAAGGGTCTATAATCCCCCTGGTTAAAATGAGCCGAGGATCTGCCTTTAACAGAACAGTCCTGGGTTTAGACTCCCAGAGGATGAATCCCTTCAAGTGCCTCTTGTATACTGCACTGAACCTCACTGCATCCTGCTTTCTTTTTCCAAATCACTTAGTATGTTACACACAAGAATTAAAATCCCAGTATCTACCATTTTGGGTGTTCCCAAGTCCTTGGCCATATGGAGTTGCCTTGCCTTTTAATATCCAAGAGAAAATGGATCAAACTCTCAACATACCATAAAAGGAAACCCAGGATTTTTTTGTGGGTTTTTTTATTTTTTATTTTTTGCAATACTTCTGGGGATTTGTTCCCAATCTCTTTTTACTGTTTCTATAGATTTCCCTTCCTTTTCCTCTTCCTCCCTCCCCCTTCCTCTCTACGCTTTCCCTCTTCCCTTCCTATGTCTCCCTCCTCTTTGCCACACTGGCCACCCCCCCTTCCAAGGCTGTTTTCTTCTCTCTGCCTTGTGTCAAGACAAATGCAAAATACAGATCCTTTTCCTCGATTTCCCAACAGTAGCAACTAGTACAGGGCATATGTAACACATGTTCCCTACATGTAACTGGTAGAGCTGCATTGTGTGCTTAGCACAGAAAACATCTTAGAGTTGAATATCAGAGATTCTTCTGGCCATGTCCTACTCCACCATCTCATCTCCTTGGGGCCCAGCCTTCACCCGTGAGCTCTGTCTCTATCTCTTCCTCCCTCTCTCCCTCCCTCCTACCCTTCCTCCCTCTATAGCAAGTGCTCCTCTGGAGCAGCTTTTCCCCGCCCACTGCCCTAGACTGCCTCTGGGCCAGTCTCTGCCTGCCCAGAAAACATAAGGACCAGCTTTGAAATTAACACAATCAGATTATTCGTCCTAACTCCTTCCCCTACCAGTCTCCACAGGCATGTGAAGATCGATCATCCTTTAAGTACACTACCCCCTTGGAAGGCAGAAGTGGCCAGAACCGTTTTGTTGGTTGTTTAAATTGCAGTGTTGTCTTTCTTGCTGTTCGAGTCTGACTATAGCTCAGAAATGTTTTTGTTGGCCTCACCTACCTGGTCCAACATAACTTCCTTCCTCGGGTACCACCCCTCCCTTATCAAGCACCTCTCTAGCCCCACCCTACCTCCCCCATCCAGGAGCCTTCTGGAAACAGCCCAAACCCTTATTTCCCAGTTCTTCCTGACCCCTGGGTACCCTGAACCATATGAAGGCCCTCCCCTCCCTCCACCAGCCAGATCTTAGGAGCCCCGAGTCTTGTCTGGGGCCACTCTGTCTCTACGCTGCTGAGGGTCTCATAGTATGTGATTCAAACCCAGGGTCTCTGGAGCCCTACATGGTCAAAGAATGGTAAGCCCTTGCAAGTCCCCAGCATTTGCTGGAGCAGCCAGCCTATGGGAAGCATCAAGAAATGTTCATCTGTCTAAATCAGAGCTTCATGGCACCCGGGTCCCAGAGGGAAGCCGTCAGACTGGAATTTGGTCTCCTGAATGTTGCACGAACTATAGACCTGGTTCCACTCTACTCCTGCACTCCTGCCAGTGGTCTGTGACCTGGCAGCCTGGGGCCGGCAAAGAAGCACTGGCCTGAGGGTGAAGACACAGGCTTCTGGGCTGCTTCTTCCAAAAATTCATTTCAGCTGTTGAACACCCCTGCCCCTGTTTGGGCATCTGTCTCCTCAGCTGAAAAATGAGAGGTTGGACAAGATGAAATCCAAGGGCTTAGAGCCCAGTCGTAGGAGGGGACCATTTATCTTGGGCTGGAGCTCATCATGTTGCCTACCACCAGTCTCACCTGTGTGGGCAGCGGCTGTGAGGCCCTGAGCTGGCTCCTGACCTCAGATGTTGAGGATGTTGGAGTTCTGAGGGACAGAAGGGGGGCCAGTTCAGTTGGTGCAGAGGGGGTATAGCAGGGGAGGGAAAGACACTCAGGATGAGCCTGGAGAGACAAGCAGGGCCTATTGGGTCATGGTGAGGAGTTGGTATTTTACTCTTAAGTGCAGCAGAAAGCCACTAAGGAGGTTTTCAATGGGGGCCTGAAATGTTCTGATCTATATTTTTAAAAACTCCCTCTGCCTCTGTGGAGAGGACAGACTAAAGGGAGGCTGAATGAAATCAAGGAGGATGCCTTAGGAGGCCAGTGCAGTGATCCAGGCAGGAGAGGAGACCAGGATGAGGCTGTAGAGGTGGAGAAGCTTGCATGCATGGATTCAGTGTATGTTTGAGGCAGAAATGGTCAGTTGTACGGTGGAGGCAAGGATACCAGATGCCTGGGTCTCTCAGCATTTTGGTTAGGGCCATGCTCACTAGCACTCAGATTCTTCTTTCTGGCCATTGAGATGTTAGTGGGGCTCAGCCAGCCTTCAGATGAAGGATGGTCAAGAGGACTGAAGGATCACCAAACTTTGCTGCTTCTCTCACAGTGGCACCAGGAAGGATAAGAAATGGTAGGAACAGAACTGGCAGGGTGGGGTTGGGGGTTGGGTGTGGGACGTGTGGCAGGGGAGTGGCACTTGGTTCTGCCCCCCCCCCCCCACACGGATCAGTGTGGGGACAGGATATCCCAAATGTCAGTGGTCTCCAGTCCCTGAACTGTCTTCATTAGCTGCCCATTGTCTGTGGCAGCAAGGAATGGCTCCCAGCTGGCCAGCCCATCTAATTTCAGGAACCATCTCTTGAAAGATGGTTCAGATTCAGCTTGGTCTGCTTCAACTCCCAGAGGCCTTTGAGTTGCTTCCCTGCTGCAGAGTTCTACTGGCCGGGTCTGGCAGGCTGGGCAACTCCATCAATTGGGTTTGCCTGGCAGGAGGCTGGGGACCCTCTTTGGGAATGGAGCAGGAGGGAGGGACAGTGGGGACAGAAGAAGAGGGAGAGTAGCAAATAGGGGCTTGGTGTGAGAGGGGTGGGCTATTTGCTAAATAAAATTTAAATCCTTAGCATGGTTTCTGCCAAGAAGAGAGAAGTGCTGATGAAAACCATATGTCTCTAAGTAAGTGGAATGAGGAGCCCTGCTCTGTGTGCGCGTGTGTTAAAGATGCTGCTGTTGGTCTACCATGCAATGGAAAAATCTCTATTTTAAAGAATACAATGTTAAGAGGCACTCTGAGACAAACCACATTTCGCAATTAAGTAGTTTACAAGGTCGGTGAAGGAAGGACAAAATAAACCAGCTGAAAAAAGTCTTGCTCAATACCAAAATTTGTTTAAAAGTTCAATGTTACAGTCAGAAACCGTAATATAGGATTATTATGTAGTTTTATAAAAATAGCCCCAAAGATAAGACTCTTTCAGGATGGAGGAAAAATTAAAAATGCTTTAAGTACGGGTGCAGATATTGCATTTTCCTGACATTTGAGGAGTAATTTTTGTCAAACGTAAACAATGTCTTCTTCTTCTTCTTCTTTTTTTTTTTTTTTTTTACTTTTTCTAAATTGACCCCGTGGCAAACTGAATCCAAACAGAGACACAAACATAACTACTACTGTTCATTCTGCAGAACAGAAATTGAATTTTTTTCATCCAACATTCAAATTCCAACATAACATGGTTCCAAATGGCCTTCCCTGGATTTCCTCCCCAGCACGCTGGCCTCACCCACCCCATGCTCTTCTCCGCCCTGCTTTCAGGCTGCCATCAGTGGGGCTTCAGGTGCACTCACCTGCCCTGGGATGCCCTTCCTGGCTGATGGAAGATGTCAGCCATTCTTCAAAGATGTCAATTTCCAAGTTCTATCCATCCCACCATAATTCCCATGTGATGCTTCTGCATAGGGACTCCAGTTCTCTAGAGAAATCCTCTCTCATCACTTTCTTGACCAGATTAATGGCAGCCATTCGAAAATCTGTATCAGATCACTCCAATACCTGGATTACCCAATATCAGGGCAATTTTGGCCCTGCCTGATGTTATTTCTCATCAGAAGATTCATTTTGGCTTTCCAGAAGGCAGTGTGAGCATCGGAAGGCCATCCTAGTTCTGTCCGATTGAGCTGACTTGAGGCTGCCTGTCTGGCTTTGTGAAGGCCCAACTTGCCTTTTCTCCTGGCGCCTCCCGCTCTGGGGTTCTCCCTGGGAGGTCAGGCTGTTTTCTGGGGCCCTTCCTTTCAGTGGGGCTCTGATTCCCAGTTTGTTCCCTACCACATCTGACTGCCAACAGCTCTGCTCAGCTTCCCAGTTTCTCAGCCTGGTGCTTTGGGCTCAGCCCTTTGGGCTTAGCCCAGTCCACTACTTGGACCCCCGCTGCTTATGAATCTGCAAATGCCTTAGGGGGTTGGAAAGGGCCTGGCATTTTGAACTAACCTAAGGTGCTTCTCTTCACCCAGATGCCTTGACCCTCAGGTCTTGCTTGCCGCATTTCCAACTCCAAATTTGTCTCCCCCCTCCCCCACCCATGAGATTGCCAAAAGCTCTAGCTGAAGTTCTTGGGTTCTTATCTACCACTTTTTGCTTAGTTCTTAGCCTCTTGGGCCCATGCCACTTATGAACCAGTGATGCTGGAAGGGGAAGGGTAGCACCAAGTGTCACTTCCATTAGCTCCCCTTCTCCTTGGGGTCCTGATCTCTCAAGTCCTGGCTATATGCAAACAAGTGGCTTTTGGATTTTGTTCAGATCATTCTTAATGGGAAGACTGGCCTTTCAGGGGCTACTCTGACATTACAGGGAGTGGATTCTTCTATCTACTCCCTTAGAACATAAGCTCCCTGAGGGCAGGGACCTTGTCTCCACCACCACTGTGATCCCTGGCTAATGTCAGCCACGGGTTTATTTTTATTTATTTATTTTTATTTCTTAAATATTTTATTTATTTAATCATGAGATTAAATCCAGAGAGAGAGAGAGAGAGAGAGGCATAGACACAGGCAAAGGGAGAAGCAGGCTCCCTCGGGGAGCTCGATTCAGAACTCGATCCCAGGACCCCAGGATCACGACCCGAGTCAAACGCAGATGCTCAACCATTAAGCCACCCTGGCATCCCTCAGCCATAACTTTAAATACCACCTATGCCTGGACATTTTCAGATGCTGTCTCGAGCCCAGGGCTCTGTTCTGAGTTCTCAGTCCCACGTAACTGCCATTTGTTATCACCACATTGTCTATTGCACAGAAACTCCACATGTCCAAAATTTTGTTTTTCCTCTGGAGTCTGTCCCTGCCCTAGGCTCCCAGCTCAGGAAGACACATCCCCTCCATCTACCTGCTGCTTATGTCTGAGGCCAGAAGGTCACATTGACGATTGCCACTCCCTCCCCTCCCACCTCCAGTCACTCACATTGCTGACTCCACCTTAAAATGTCACATGACATCATCTAGTCCTCTCCTTGCCACCACAGCCCTGTCCCAGGCCTGCTCCCCTCCCCTCGGGTATTCAGTAGTCTCCTCACATTCCTTCCCAAAGCCATGCTGGTCTCCTTCCAGCATGTTCACCAGCCATCAGATAGCAGAGTGATCTCTTGAAAACAAAAATCCGATTATGTCATTTCTCTGCATAACATCGTTCAATGACATCCCATTACTTTTAAAAAAGTTTTGAAGGTAAACCCTCAACTACCACCCTCCGTGTTCTACCCTAAACCTTCCTCCCAGGCTCAGCTTACCTGACTGTTGCCCTTGGCACATTCCATCCTGAGGGCCTTCTGGTTCTGCCAGCACCTGGGATGGAGGTGGGGGAAATGGGGGGAGAGCTTCATGCATGCTCTTCTCCTGCCAGGAAACAGCTTCGCCTTTCCTATCTGCTTTTCTCCTGTTTCATCCTTCAGGTCTCAGCTCAATGTTGCCTCCTCGTAGGAGCTTCCTTGACCCCCAGAGTTGGTTAGGTGTCCCTGTGAGCTCTCTATCATTGTATAATAGAACTCAGCACATCGGAATAAACTATGAATCAGGTGATTATTGAGGTTTCTCTCCTACTGAGCTCTGATCAACTTGAGGCCAGGGGCTGTTTGTCTTGGTTACCACTCTGTCCCCAGCACCAGCACTAGCAAGGTGCCTGGAACATCTTAGCAGATTCGCAAATACTTTTTTGAGTAAGTGAGTAAAAAGACTAGCAAGGACAGCCGACTGCCCTCCACCCCCACCTCCCCAGCAGAAAGCGACACAGGGAGTGTAGAGCAGAGAGAGGTCAGCTGGGATGTGGGGTTTCTAGCTAGCAAGCGTCCTGGAGTGTGACTATAAAAACGAGGAATTCTAAACAGTCTAATGCAGTCTTCTTGTTGTCAGACTTAGCACACTGGCTGGGGAGCCAGCAGATCTGGGTTCTAGTCCCAGGTTTGGCACAAATCATGACAAATAGCATTTGTATAATGCTTCACAGTTTACAAGGCATTTTCACAGATAGGATCTCATTGAATCAATTCAGTGACCTCCGGCAAGCAGCTCTTAGAGGCCTGCTGTTGCTGGGGAGGAGACCAGGGAGGAGACCAGGGAGGAGCAGATTTCCAGACCCATCCTCTCCCCATGGGATCATGGACAGATTTCCTCTCTGGCTCTGAGCCTACTCATCTATAAAATGAAAGAATCCAAAGAGATGATCTTTAAGGTTTGTCTATGGAAATTTAGAACTAAAAATTCAGAGCTACTCCAATCAGGGCAATGTACCAACTACCCCCCCTCCAACCCCAACCCCAGGCTCCTTGACAATACCATGGGAGGCCTAGGGAGGGGTCACAAGAAAGCTGGAAGCAATATAGAAACCAGGACGTTTGTGTAGGTGGTTTATTCGTGAGCCAGCTGTAGGAAGCAGGGGTGAGGGACTGCAGAGACAAAAAGCCCGGCAAGGTGAGTGTGTCCAGATGGCCTCTGTCTTGAAGGCCCAGGGTCTCACTGGGACTTGCTGAGAAGCCACAGAACCCCTCCCAGAGCTGTCACCCAGAAGTACAGGCATGGGAGCCATTCTCCACCAGCTCCCACCCCCCACTGGTGGGCTTTAATACGCAGGAGTGTCACCTGAACTTCTGGGCTGTGCTCACCCACAGACTGAGGGAGCTTCTTGGTAGAGAAGTCCTGAGGCAGAAAGTGTAAGAATCCTTGAGGCAACAGCTGGAGACCAACCAAGCTCAGGGACACCCTTCCCTGCAGTAGTTCCGTGGGAGTCAAGGCAGGACCTGGGGCCCCAGGACATCTTATACAAGTTACAAAGAGGTGGGAGCACCACTACCCACCCACATCCATCCAGCGATGGTGCTGGGGCTCCTCCATCCCACCCCCACCAGTCCTCTGCCCTCTCAGTGTTGAGGCCCCTACTCTCTTTTCTGGGATTTCTTGGAGTCCAGAGCCATTGAAAGTGGAGATGGGGGAGGTGTCTGTCCTCCTGGGCTCAGCAGATCTTTGAAAAACAAGCTCTCGTCCTATGGGGCCAGGCTGGATCTTTGATAGATCACCCTGCCCCACAGTGAGTGGTGCTCCCATAGAACTGCTTCTCCCCTAGTCATGAGTGGTGTTCCCCCAAAAGTTAGCAAAGGGTCTGCCTGCCGGCTTGGGGCTCTCCAGGCGACAGTGGCGGTGCTCCTATTCGGGAGATCCTTGCTCTGTGTCCCTGGTACCATGATGCTTCTCCTCTGTCCTTCTGTTATAGACTCTGGACCTGGCTTTCCTCAGCCTTCCCTTGGATTTTCCAAAGTTTGATTTGTTAATAAAAAAAGGAACAGTGGCTGCTTTTAGCTTTTTCCTCTGCTACAACAACTCTACTTTGTCCCCAGGCAATGTGAATGGAAGACTAAAGAAAAAAAAAAAAAGTCTTTTATGAGAAGGTGGAAAAGAACACAAAGATTTAAGTTTCAAGATATTATCTGTCCACACTGTTCCCCTGGGTGAATCTTTTTAACCCCCAAATAAATTTCACCCTTCTCAGGGAGAGGAAAGGATCTTTATTTTTCTAACTGTACCCCATCCCCACCCCAGATTTCCTAGTGTTGTATAATGAAGAATGTGGGTGACTTATGTCCCCTGGCTCATGAAAGTGACCTCTTCATTTGGGGAATTTCCCAAGCAATAAGAGTGTCTTCATTATTCACAGGGGGCCTGTGTTCATTATTCATGGGGGGCCACTCAGACCATTACAGAGTTCGTACTAATCAGATGACTCAGGACAGGGGCAGGCCACACCGGAAGAACCAACCATGTGATTCAGAGGGTTGGGATTTTGAGACAGGTGATGTCAGTCTGACCTCTGAGAAGGGTAGAGGAGTTGGAAAGTAAGTTGAACCACATGACCAACAATTCCATCAATCATGTTTAGATCATGAAACCCTAAGAAAAGCTCTTGACTGAGGCTCAGGTGAGCTCTCTCGCATTTGTGTGACAAGTTAATGGTCCAGGAAGGTGGTGAGTCCTAAGAACACAGATGCTTCGCACATGAGATTCTTTGAGACTCACACTAAGAGATGTCTCTTTATTTGGCTGGTCCTGATTTGTGACCACACTTCATCAGTACAGTGCTTTCTTGAGTCCTATGAGTTGCTTTAGGGAATTATCAAATATGAGGGGATAGTGGCTCTTTGGTCAGACATACAGGAAGCTTGGGAACCCCAGAAGTGGTGGCTGGTGTCTGAAGCAATGGGAGTCTTGTGGCTGGTGATGCCTTTAACCTGTGAAGTCTGTGCTAATTCCAGGATCAGACTTATTTTGCTCTTCGTTATATCTACCTCCTTCCTACCACTGCCTGGGGATCCCTACTCATCTGTCAGGAGGCTCAGTTTCCTCCAAACATAGGCTCATTTCTACCTCCCCCCTGGAAGGCAGACACAGAGGCAGGAAAAGTGCCCTTGAGTTGGTCCTAGGTAGGACTGGTACAACAAAGGAAGGGGATGTGTGGTATAAGGAGCAGCCATCTCACTTGAAGGCAGTGGGTGTGTAAGGCAGGCCGGGATCCCTCTTCTTCCTCCCCCTTGCTGTCAGTGAGCAGACTCATCCGGTGATAATCACTAGGGCCAGCTGGATCAGCCTTCCTTAGGTTAGAGCTCTCCATGGCTTCCCTGGTCCCTCCAGCTGCTCATACTTCAGCATTCTCCTCCTGGCCTGGCTGTGGAGTCTTTTCTGAGTGTGTGCAAAGGGAAGAGAGTTTATTCTCTGGAACTGCTTGAATCTGCTCAAGCTTCCACCCCTAAACTTTCCATTAATAATATTTCAGTGTCTTCAAAGTTGAATGATTTATTTCCCATTGTAATCTTCCACCTACTCAAGATTCACTCTGTTTCTAGATCCATTACCCATCACAATCCTAGTCCTCCCAGGGCAATGTAAATAGAAAATGAAAGAACTGGTTTAAATAGTCTCTTTGGATGAGCTAGTCCCCTCTATGCCACTATTCAGAATTTCAGGTGTACCCACTTCTCTACCCCACGTCAGTATCTTGGGTGCATGAGGGGGCTCCCCTGGACATGTGGAGATATATGGATTTCTACTGGAGTTCCACAAGGCATGACCTGGCCTTCTGGGAAATGTGTTGACATGTACTATGAGAGTTGTGGTGTCCCATTTGTCCCTGGAAATGTACCTTATTGGGCTCTTCATCCTGGCTAGGCCTTTGCTGGGTCTTTCTCCATCTCTTCAATCCTCTCCCTGGGAGAGGAAGTTCTCACATGAGAACTTCTGCATGGCCAGGGAGGCCAGGAGTCCTGCGTTGGTCATGCCTCCCCAGCCAACTTTGTTCTGCACTATACTGGAAATGGGCTGAACATCAGACAGACTTCTAGAGGTGTCAGATTCCCTCCCCCACCCCACTCCATGATCAATGAGCTCAGGGAAGCATGACTCAAGCTCCCAGGACTCTCCGGTCCCAGGGACATTTCTAAACACCCCTGCACCTTCATCCTGAAGTAGGGAGCTCATGACGGTCTGACTTCCTCGCTATCTTCTCCATTCTCTTTGTCCTCAAGACCAGGAGGGTAAACCTTCCTTCTTTTTCCTCTCTTCCTGCTTGAGGATGCCTCTACTGAGTCCAGGATCTAAATCCCTAGGCCTGCCTCTTGCCACAACAAAGGAATTTAGAAAATCCTTTTTCCAGACAAAGGGTGGCTTTCCACTCTGCTTGGTTGCTGGGAACTCAAACAAAAATCTAGTGGGAGATGCCTGGGTGGCTCAGCACCCAGGGGTGGCTCAACTCCTGGTTGAGCATCTGCCTTTGGCTCAGGGCATGATCCCAAGGTCCCAGGATGGAGTCCTACATCAGGCTCAAAGCAGGGAGCCTGCTTCTCCCTCTGCCCATGTCTCTGCCAATCTCTCTGACTCTCATGAATAAATAAATAAATCTTTAAAAAAAATCTAGTTGATGTTCAAAGCTGGACAATGACCTGCTCCAGCAAGATCTACCCTTGCCCTACCACTGAGTAACCACAGTGGGTGGGACCCTCTGGGCTAAAAGACTCACAGGCTGAGGAAACAGATCTGAAACTATTTAAAAATATAATCTCATTTATGTGCTCCTCACACAATATATATGGTGGGCCCGCTATGTGCCAGTCACTAGGTTGGGGCATCAACACTCCTTGAAATTGTTTTTAATAACTGCTTTATTAAGATACAATTGACATATTCCACTGTTCAATCTTAAAGTGAACCACTTGATATTTCTTACTATATTCAGAGTTGTACAAACATCACCACTATCCAATTTTAGAATATTTTCACCAACCCAAAAAGAAACCCCTTACTCATTAGCAGTAAATTGCCCCCCACCCCATTTCCCCTCCCCCTGGCTCCTGAAAATCACTAATCTACTTTTTGCATCTATGTATCTGTCTATTCTGGACATTTCATGTAAGTGGAATCATATAATATGTGCCTCTGATGACTAGCTCCCCTCATTTAGTAGAATGTTGTTAAGCTTCATCCATGTTGTACTATCAATATTTCATTTATTTTTATTGCCAGTTAATGCTCCATTGTACGGATATACCACGTTTTATCTACACATTTGTCAGTTGATGAACATTTGGGCTGTCTCCAGTTTTTGGCTATTATGAAGACAGCTGCTACGAACGTTCATGTACACGTTTTCATGTGGACAAGTGTTTTGATTTCTCTTAGGCACATAGCCTGGAGTGGAATTGCTGTGTCACATGGTAACTCTGCTTAACAGTTTGAGGACGTGTCAAACTCTTTCTCACAGTGGCTGTACCATTTAACATTCCCACCAGCAGCATATGAGGATTCTAGTTTCTCTACAGCCTCCCTGACACCTAATATCTTTTGGTTTTGGCCATCCTAGTGGACGGGCAGTGGTATCTCACGGTGGTTTTGACTTGCACCTCCCTGATGGCTAATGACATTGAGCTTCTTTTCATATAGTCATTGGCCATTTGTGTGTCTTTTTTGGAGAAATATCTATTCAGATCCTTTGTCCATTGGTTAGTTGGTTATGTGTCTTTTTGTTGTTGAGTTGTAAGAGTTCTTTATATATTCTGGATACCGTTTCCTTTTCAGCCCCCTTTGGATTTTAAGAAATATCTAAATCAAGGTTAGACCAGGGGTTGCCAGTTTAAAATCTGCAGAATTCACTTCAAGGTGACAGAAACTTTGCAAAGAACACGTTCCATCCCCTGAGGACAGTTTGGAGGGTTTGTGCAGTGACAAACCTTGGAAATAAAGGACAGAGAACAGCCTGGGCAGGCCTGGGCCTGCTCTCTTGTTCAATCACACCCCTTTCAAAACCCCAGCTGGAGAGGAGTCTGAATTTCAACAGGCTGGAGGCAGGTGGGGATGCTGATTGGTTAGTGTACTGAAGGTGGGATGAGTTTGGGGGAATTCTCTTCTCCCCCCTTTTTTTTTAAAGGAACATAGGCTTCTATTTCTTGATTGGGCAAATGAGGTGGTACACAGAAAAGTATTTTGGAATTACAGAGGGATATGCAAATGTAAGGTGACATTGTTTCTATTGTTATTTGTAGGAACCAGTGAAAATCCTCTGTAGGAAGAAATGGCAGAGTTTGCGTAGGGGGTGAGGGTGTGCAGCATTTTAGGGACGACTTAAGGGATGAAAAGTAAAGGAGAGAGGAGGGTAGAGTTTGCAAATGTTGTTTGTGTGTGTGTGTGTGTGTGAGAGAGAGAGAGAGAGAGAGAGAGAAAGAGACAGAGTCAGGGACACAGAGACACAGAAAGACCTTTGTGATTTCTGGCATGTTCCTTTACCACCTGTATGATTATTTATTTAATACTTTTCTTTAAATGGGCTCCTATTTCTTTTAATTAAATATATTTATAAAGGAAGCTTTATATCACAGTTATAAATGGCAAACCTGCATCATTTTCAAACAGGAATGTACCATGTAAACAAATAGAACAAAAACCAATGTGCTATTTAAGTGTAGCTGGAGGCTGTTGTCTCCCAGGCTCAGCAAACTGCTCTGGACTGGCTCACCTCTCCCTGGCACTCAGGCCTCTGCTCAAAGGGTGCCTCCCCGGGGGGCCTCTCCAACACACCCCCTGTCCTTGCTCTATGTCTTCACAGTGCCATCACTATCTAGGGGATGGTGTTTTTCCTACGCGTGCCTGGCTCCACGCAGGCAGGGCCCGTCTTCTTCACGATCTCCACAGCCGAGCTCGATAAACAGTGGTTGAGTACATAGCTAAAAGCTCTGAGTAGCAGGACTGTTTTCTAGTTTGTTTTTCTCCATTTAGCAAGTGTCAAACAGGTGTTAAAGGACACACCAGCCAGTGCCATGCTGCCACTTGCACCTTGCTGTCACGGGGCGGGGTGGGGGGTGGTACTGAGCCAGGCTTGAGAAGGAAGCAGCCTTTCAGGGTGTGATTCTGTGGCTCACTAGCCTCCTGCCCTGCGAGATGGGAATCCCTAGGCCGCCAACTGCCACGCTGCAGATCCCCACTTGCCTGCTGGCTGGCTGAGTGACCCCTCAGCATCGCTGGGCCGCACCCACATATGCCTTCCCCAGAACGGCGGAGCCACCCCCTGCCCACCTCACACACACTCTTGGCAGAGAGAAGCTGCTCAATTAAATGAGAGTAGGAGCACAGAGGGCTTACCAGAAGATGGGATTTAATGACTGACATTGCCTGCTAAAAAATCCTACCCTTTTTCCAGGCCCAACTTTTAAAAGTAATAATATTATTTACCCTTTACTGAGCACTCGTTATGCACCAGGTGCCTTGCTAAGTAAAAGTTTTATAGACCTATCATTTAATTGTATCCTTGCAATCCTCCTATAAAGTGGGGATTTATTGTTCCCATTTTACAGATGAGGGACCTGAAGCTTAGAAGTTTCATGGCCCACCTAAGGCGGTGCAGATTGCTTATGTTCTTAACCATGACTTAGTAACAACCACATAACTGCTGCTGCCTAGATGGCCTGCCCAGCAATGTTTCCACTCCTGAACCCCCATAATTCTGTACTGTTAACCCTCTGGTCATATCTGCTCAATCTCCCTTGGTGTGTGTGTGTGTGTGTGTGTGTGTGTGTGTGTAGCAAGTATTTGTTTCTTGCGGGCTGAAACCACTCACTCATCTCTCCCAGGGTCAAGGCAAGTACATGGCACACTGTGGCCACCCTATCTGTGTCCCCAAGTAAATCCTGGATTTCTTCCATCAGGCTCTGTCTCTGTGGTTGATCAATGAGGAAAAATGAGCAGTCGCATTTCTGGGGATATAAATTAACTCTATCAGAAAGTCCCTGGGATATTTACCTAGGAGAGTGTGTGGAAAGACATGGGCTTCAACCAGGAGACTGAGGGTGGCAGGGAGGGTGAGCATACAGACGCAGGGGCAGGGCACATGGTTTGGGGAGGACCCTCCTGGTCTGTAGCATTGATGGCTCGTGCTGGACTTCTCTGTCTTCGCGGATTCACTCTTTACCCTGCTCTTTGTCCTCACAGGAGAGCAGAGGAAGAAGAGAGAGTTATGCTGGGGTATTTATTCTATGTGTGTTGGGCCAGGACTGGTCACAGCTCTGCAGTTACACAGTTACACAGATTCTGCGGTCTCCTGGGGTGGTCTCCCCACACCTTGACCTTGCCATTGTGGGCTACTAGGACTTCTTCAAGTTATCCTGATCTGAATGTGCCCTCTGTTCCTGCGGGGACCCTGGCTGATGGGGCGAATGCCTTTTTCTGCACTCTTTTGGTCACTTCTTGAGGTTAGAGTCTCTGCTTACTCATCACTGCGTCCCCAAACCTGGCACAGTGTTTGGGATAGGGTTCTAATAGCCAACTCACCTTATTGAGCACCTATCATAGGCCAACACTGTTACATGTATTACTCAGATAATCCTCACAACAATCCCACACCCTCATTTTACAGATGAGGAAATTAAGATCCAGAGAGGTTGAGTAACTTGTCCAAGATTATGTGTCTTGTCAGAATGTGACAGAGCTGGGATTTGAACCCCAGCAGGGTGACTCTTGAGCCAACAGGATGATCCTTAACCCTGCTATTGGGTTGCCTTTCTGATTGCTGCTTGTGTATTGGGGCACAATAGGTTCCCAATTAGCCTTGGGAGCCAAAAGAATCTGCTTCTTTGCCCACTCAGAGGCTCAAGTAGAATGGGCAGAAGGTGGAATGTAGGCTACCATGGCAACTGGATCACCAGGTCTCCTCATGTACTCAGCCCTTGGGGCTGAGGTTCTCCTGCAGGCAGAGAGCAGGGTGGGGTCAGCATGGGGCAATGTTTGAGGCACCAGATGCATTGTGAGGACCTTGAAGAATACCAGGTGGGTGGATGAGGCAGGATGTTCTGGGCAAAACTGGGGGGAGCTTCCTGAGGCAGGTGGGATGAGTGGAAGGGTCGTGGAAGCTGTTGCCTTTGCTAAACCTGCATCAGCAAGAGGCAGACCAGTCCTCTGAGGCCTCCTCCCCCATCTGTCTCTGGCTCCAAAGCCCAGGGCCTGAGGCTTGATTTCAATCCTCTCTCCCAGTCTGTGACAGCATGCTCCTTCCTAAAGCTGTCAAAGCCTGGGGAGGGAGGGAGGGAGGGCACCCTCTGCTCCTCTTCCAACCACTGGGGGGATCCACGGCCGAGTACTGGGGTGCCTGCATTGTGCAAGCTGTGGGATAAGAGAATGGCCATCTCCTCCCCAGTCCCTCAAATTCCCCACTCCCCAGGAGAGCCAAAGCAGGGCTGTTCGCAGTGGGCAGGTCACCTCTCTGTGCTTTTTTGTAGGCTCTGACCTTCCTGACCAGAAATGAAATCCTGTGGTGAGTAGAGGGGCCCCTTTCCCTGCCCTTGAGCTGAGCTCTCGTCCTGGTACATCTCATTCTGGTTCCTGAGTGTGGTCCTCACTCAGCACTGTAGAGCCCTGGAAATGAGACTGGCACAGGGCAGGCAGAGACCCTGGAAATGAGACTGGCACAGACCCCAGCTGGGAGAGCCCAAAAGCCAAGTTGAGCAAAACCTCAGGCATTAAGCCACTAGGGGATCCAAGGCAGGATTTCTTCACAGAATCACAGAAGTGGATGAGGCTTCTTAGGGGGATGGGGGAATGGAGGAAGGACTTAGGAAACAGGTTTGAAGCTGGCTGGGTAAACCTGGATGTGCTCTAAGACCTAGCTCCCTCTCCAAGCCTCTTTTCCGGGCCTACTATGTGTCAGACATTGCAAGGGCCCTGGGAACATATCGGGGAAGAGTCCACAGTGCCTGTTGTCATGTAGGTTATTGTCCAGCAGGGAAGGCTCTGGGCCAAAGACAAGTGGTGTCATGCAGTGTGAGAGGCCACAGATGCCCTCTTCATGGGATTGCAGAGGGAATGAACGGCATGGTGTGTCCAGGTCCAGAAAGGGTGACTGAAAGTCTTCTATGATTCCTTCTCTTGCCCTGCCATCCGCTCGGAACCCCTTTCCAGGCCCATCAGAAGACGGGAGCCCAACTGGACAGAGTCGAGCAGACAGGCTCTTGCCTCAGGGCCACCAGGCCCCATGATAAGCGGGGATGAGCCCCTGTTGGCTTTTGCCAGCCTCACTTGTTAGGTATGAATTAGAAGCTGAGAGACACTAGATATTTGAAGAGAAAACTGAAAAACCTGTGCTAAACCATGCCATCATAACATTTCAGAACACCAGAGATAATGAGAAGATGCTAAATGCTTCCAAAGAGAAAACAAAAACTAAAACAAAAGATATACAGAGGACTGGGAATCAGAATGGTTTGGGACTTGGAAGACAGGGGCTAAAGACCTCCAAAACCATAATGATAAAAAAATCCCAATCTAGAATTAAGTCATAGCTAAACTATTAATCAAGAGTGAAAGTGAAGTAACTTTTTTGACTTGCAAATCATTTTTTATTTTTTTCATTTATTTTTTTGCAAATTATTTTTTAAAATGACCTCTTTTGCATCTTGTCTGAGGAAGCTTTTGGAGGATGTGCTCCATTATAACAAATTAATAAACTGTGTTATTTTGGTAAACTAGACTGGTATATACAGGATACTTCCTTTTTTTGTAAAATAAAAGTTTCTATGTGCATACACATACACACGCAAAGAGAACATGTCTGGAAGGACACACACACCGCACGCTGGTCATAGGTTAGCTTCTTTTTAAAAAAGATTTTTTATTTATTCATTTGAAACAGACGGTGAGGGTGAGGGTGCAGGGGTGAGGGTGCAGATGAGCAGAATAGAGGAAGAGGGAGGAGAAGCAGACTCCCCACTGAGCTGGGAGCCTGACGTGGGGCTCAATCCCGGGACCTGGAGATCACAACCTGAGCCAAAGGCAGATGCTTAACCATCTGAGCCACCCAGGCGCTCCATAGGTTAGCTTCTTGGAGGAGACCTGGGCCACTGACAACATCGGTGGTAGCATGGCCTTGTCTGCAAAGTAAAGGGGCAGCTTTGAAATGGACACCCAGTGGCACTTGCAGTGGTTTAGGGAGCTGATGGCACGTAGTGCTTGTGGGAGAGAGTGGCCAATTTGGGCTAGACTAAACCCCGTCACTTTTGGACAATTGTCCTATGTGGCCTCTGAAGACGTGCTGTGATTTTCCTATTAATGTGACAAAGAAATACAGCCTGGATGACGGTGCAGTTGGAGAGATCAGTCCAGTTGGAAAAAGTATCCAAGAGACTAATAGACACAAGTAACCTCTGGATGAGGGTGGCTCTGCCCTCATCTAATACTTTCCCATCTTTTTTTTTTTTTTTACTTTCCCACCTTCTTATCTGTGACCTGCATAAAACACAAGGGCCTGGTCACTAGATCTGCAGATGACGCACCCCCGGAGGGGCAGACCACATGTGACAGACTCTGGTTTTAGAGCCAGCCCCTTCCCAATCCCAGGCTGCCTTGGCTGGGCTCTCCAAGAAGGGGTCTGTCCACCCTAAATTTCTTGCCTGTGGGGATTTTCTTTCATGGCTTGTTGGTCTTTTAAAGAGCAAAGTCCCTTTCGGCCTCAGCTCCAAGTCAATCCTCCCTGACTTCTGATCAAATTGCTCCACGAGAAGCCCTTGACTTCCAGATGTCCCTTTGGGCTCAGTGCAAAGGCCCTTCCAGGTCCTCATCTGCAGCCACAGCTGAGGACTCGGTGTCTGGGGCCTGACCCAGAGGGGCACATGTGGTTTCCTTTAGACTTCCATGGTTGGAGCCCAGGTAGGCCTGACTCAGTCTGAGCTGACTGCTCTGTATCTGACTGCTCAGGGACTACTCTGGTCACCATCTCGGGCTGTAGGTAGGTCTGTCTGCGTGGGGAGCCTGGACCTTTGTCCCTAGCCCCTGCCATAGGCTGACCCAGCCATGAGGGCCACTCTTTCCTCTCAGCACCCCTGAGGTCCCAGCCTTTTCCAGCCTCCAGGCCTCATCCTGGCCATTAGCACTTGGTCCTCTTGGAGCACCAGCAGGTCAGCAGGCACAGTGGTTACAAGCTTGCTCTCTTCAAGCCAAAGGCTTGGGTTTGAGGCTGGGCTCTGCTACTTCTCGCTGCGTGACCGTGGGTGAATTTCTTTGCTGAGCCTGTTCCCACACTTATAAAAAGCCTGAGATAAAAGTACTGGAACCTAACCTCACATGGTTGTTATTAGGACGATTAAATGATCAAAGGGATCCCTGGGTGGCGCAGCAGTTTGGCGCCTGCCTTTGGCCCAGGACGCGATCCTGGAGACCCAGGATCGAATCCCACATCGGGCTCCCGGTGCTTGGAGCCTGCTTCTCCCTCTGCCTGTGTCTCTGCCTCTCTCTCTCTCTCCGTGTGACTATCATGAATAAATAAATTTAAAAAGAAAATGATCAAAAAGAGGTCAGAGGCATCAGTGGGTGTGTGGATCAGTGCTGACTGTGGGCAAGCTATTATTTTCATGCTTTTATTATCCGCCTCCCCCCCCCCCTTTTTTTTTTTTTTTTGCAAATGAGGAGACTGGCTCAGGAAAATGAAGCGGTTTGCCCAAGCCACACAGCTTGAAAGGAGCAGATCATAAAAGCTACCTTTTCAGGCTAGAGATAGGGCTATTTATAAAATACCTGCAGGCTGTACTGTAGGGCAAAGGACTATTGACCCCAGGGCCCAGGGACCTGAGCCCGGAAGAAAGGAGTAGAAATGGAAGCTGGCACTGGAGCTGTGTTGTCCATCCTACCAGGAACACAGGAGCCTGGAAGCTCATAGAACATAGAGGTCCTGCCGCCACCCTGGCCTTGAATGAGAGTCTCTAGGGGTGGGTACAGGGTACTTTCACAGGCTCCCCAATGTGGGACCCAGTTGACCATCACTAAATAGGGCTTCAGAGGCAAGGGTGCAGAGAAGGGTACAGAAATAGTCATAGGATGCCTGAACCAGAGGGGGCAGTGGAGGTCACCAAGTCTCTCATTTTACAGAGAGGAAACTGAGGCACAAGAGGGGATATGGCAGGTCCAAGGTCCCCCAGAGCATGAGCTGCAGGGCTGGCCTCCCTGTCTCCGGGCCTCAGCCCTCCCTCCCCTTGTCTGGGGTGAGGCGGGGGGGGGGGGGGGGGGGTGGAGCCACAGCACAGGCTCCTTGATTTCTGGCAGGCTGAATGTGTGAGTTTTTCAAATGGCTTTGACTCTTGAGTCCATTAGTGATTAATTCAGAGTTCCATTTAGAGCCGGCTGATCCATATTTGGAGGAGGAGAACATTTTGTGGCAGCCGAGATGCAGCCACGATTCATCTGCGGGCAGCCCACCCACTCGGTGGCCTGGGAAGGCATGAAGTCCCGGCAAGGCCCTCCCCACCACACCCCTCCCCAGAAAGCTCTCCAAGGGGGCGGGGCTGACAGGCTCACACCTGGGTGGGGGAGGATCCTTTAAGGGTGCGCAGCGCAGCCTGCAGAGCCTGGTGTGGGGTTCGGCCCCCACTCTCTCTCAACCTCTAAGACCTTGGGCACACCCTTTAAGCTCCTTGAGCCTCAGTTTACCCTTCTTTAGAAATCACCACTCCTACACCTGTCCCACAGGAATGTTGGAAAAATCAAGGAGAAAACGTGCTTGAGCGCATCCAGCGCGTAGTCTTGGTAAATAAGAGAGGAAGGCAGTGGCAGTTACCTGGTCCCCCCAGGGGTGCTCCTGACACCTTCCTTCTCTGGGCTCCCCGGGGGCTGGAGGGGGCGGTGAAGAGCTTCAGTGTCTGCAGCTCTGGATTTAACCTGTACCACCATGGGACCTGAAGCAAGTTATTTTACCTCCTTGAGCCTCGGTTTCATGTGTAAAGGAGAGATGATGGCTCCTTCCTTGCAAGTCTGTCATGCAGGTTAGGTGAAAAATATCTGTGAGAGTTGACAGCTGGCCGCAGGCTGCTCCCACTGGGGAACCACGGGGGGGCCAGGGGAGCAGGAGGCTCTGCTCTGGGTGGCCGCACGGTGCAGGGCCTCAGGGATTTCCTTTTTGGCTTTTTATTTTTATTTTTTTAAAAAGATTTTATTTATTTATTCATGAGAGACTCGCAGAGAGAGGCAGAGACATAGGCAGTGGGAGAAGCAGGCTTCCTGTGGGGACCCCGATGAGGGACTTGATCCTGGACCCCAGATGTCCTGAACCAAAGGGAGCCGTTCACCTAATGAGCCACCAGGGTGCCCAGGCCTCAGAGAAGTCTTCAAACTCAGCGCACCTTACTGAAAGTCAGTCTGCTCTTTCTCACCTCAGGCCAGCAATTCTAAGGACGACAATGATCAAATGCTCCTTTTGACTGGGGCCGCAGCCCTCCCCGCACTCCAGGGCCCATGGCCTGCCTTTCCCCCTCTGTGCTCTTCAGTGCCCTCCATACTTTCCTGGGGAACGTTTCCCCTCACCCACTCCATGACCTGCTTCTCAGCTCTCCCCCCAACTTGGTGTCAGAGCAGTCTCTGGTGACAGTCCAGGGCCCCTTACGAGGCTGATGGAGCCTGTCCTTCCCCACTAGCCATGCACCACTCTGGCTCCTGTTTCCAGGCCCCTCTCATGCGTCAGCATAGAGCCAGGGATGGAGATTATCTCCCCGTTGGGCAGAGTCAGGATTGGAGCCCAGGTGTCTCTGCTCAGAGAGGTCAAGCAGCTTGCCTGGGTCACACAACTAGAGGGTCCACATGGGTCCCCCTGACAGTTCTGGCAGCATTCCAGCAGGAAGGGGGTGACAGGCAGGACACTCAGCGGGGGCCTTTGAAGGGCCTTTATAGCAAAGGGAGTGTGCTCAGAGGCTGAGGGACTGCCCCGCAAGCCTGAGGTGCCCAGTAGAGAGCGGGAGCTGTGGAAGCCAGGGCTCAGACAGACATGGCCCTGAGTACCTAGGGTGGAAGGGGGAGGGAGGGACAGTTCCCCACCCAGCTCTCTCACCACCTCCAGTCTCCAGCGGGTACCTCCCTTGAGCCAAGGGCATCTGGAGGCATCAGGAAGCCAGAGGGCAAGAGGGTGGGATGCACCAGACAGAGCAGAGGAGGGCCCGGGCAGGAGGTAGAAAGACAGAATAGGAACTCGGACACAGCTGATATCCTCGTTGCTCTCCCACAGCCGGGATCCAGGGGACATTTTCTCAGTCTCTGAGCTGTGAAAACATGAGGGGCTAGATGGGGAGCCGTTCATGGCTCTGAGTTCTCCTGGTATTGGATCTCCATTTACCATGGCCAGAGAAACTGAGGCACAGGCCCTGGGAGGGGGCCTGGGAGGGGGAGCCCCTCCCTCTCTACCTCCAAATCTCCACTTATAAAATCACCCTCTGAATTCTTCACTGAGTCACCTGTCCCCAACTCCCACCAATCAGAGATTCATTTGGGTTAAAAGACCTCACACCCTGCAAACGACAGTGAGGGGCTGTTAGTCACTCACTCCTGAGTGTGAATTAGCTTGGCCAGATGTGTGCCTCCTAGCACTGAGCTGAGCTGAGAGGTTGGACGGTGGGGGAAGCACAGTGCTGAGGTTTATAGGCTTCCTCTTGTTTAATCCTCATGTATTTGTGAGGGGAGCCTGGGGCTCCTGCCCTCTCCCCCCACACGATCACACAGCCACTTCACACTCCGTCTCTCCCTCACAAGCAAAGCCTCCATGACCATGTGGGTCTACAACACGAACACTGATGGTGGGGAGATAGGCAGGTTGCGTAGTCCTGCGGTCTGTGGGGCTGGGCTGTGGGCGAGAGGGGCCTGTGGTCTGCTGGCTGCTGGCAGCCGGGCTCTAATCCCGGCTCAGCCACACCCAGCGTGTGACCTCTTTTCTTAGGGCCAAGGGCAGGGCTGGGCAGATGGCCTGGGGTGGCACTCTGGCTTCCCCGGGGCCACGTTGGCTTCTCTATCTGCAAGTGAGGGGCTGGACTGAGGGACCACAGATGTCCCTTGAAGCTCTGACATTCTATAACACTTGTGGAGTGTATTCCATGCCATAGAGCACACTTACATACCTTTCTTCACACCCGGCTCATCTTTGCACCTCCCCCCACTCCACTGTGTGCTGGGCACAATGGAGTCCTCAAGGATGTTTCTAGAAGAGTGGGATGATGTCTAACTGCCTTTACTATGTCACTCAGTCCGAAGTCCCCTTCCTCTGGAGAGGCTGGCAGGAAAGGGCCATGTGGTCTGCCGTCCCCAGCTCATTATGCTTCTCTCCTTAGCATCCACGACACCTTCCTGAAGCTCTGTCCCCCTGGGAAGTACTACAAGGAGGCAACACTGACCACAGACCAGGTCAGCTCCCTGCCAGCCCTGAGGGTGAGTGCAGCATGGGGGCGGGGTGGGGTGTGCCACTGGGGTCCATGAAGGGGCTGAGGACACTGGGGGAGGGGCGGCCCCTCTGGCCTTGGGGCGGTCTGGTGGCAGCCTTTCCAGAGGGGCTGTGGACCACCAGGCATGGGGCCCAGCAAGGCATGGCTTCTCAGCACTTCTCACACACATGTCTGGCCTCACTCCATCCATGCATCAGCCCTGGAGGCAGGACAGGCTGTGAGGACTGTCACCATTTCGCAGGGCAGAGGCCAAAGTGTCCCGAGGCAATGTGTCTTGCTCCAGGTCTCACCATCCGTGAAGGTGGCAGGCTTCACTAAGGCTCCCACTGGCCCTGTTGGCTGAGTCTCCAGGGTCCTGCCTATGATTCCCTTTTGAGCTTCAGCTTATGGCCCAGCACCAGCTTCCTGGGACCATTTACCTGACCCCACACCCCCCACCCAGAGGACCCTGCACCAGCCAGCTCTCTGCTATGCTTTATGCCCCAAACCAGAGAAATGGGAAAGGTCAGGAGGCTCTGCACAACCATATGGGCCTTGGGGAAGCCAGGGTGCCTCCGCTGGCCGGGTGCCTAGCCCCCTCCTCAGCCCTTCTCTTCTGCTCAGGCTGCCTCAGTAGACTAGGGTTTTTCTAGAAGAACTAAGAACCTTCTCAGTTTCTTCCCTGAGAAGCCAGGAGCAGGACTCAGAGCTCAGGTACTATCATCTCAACCTGCCTTCTTCCATCTGTGAAATAGGTGGGGCACTGAGGGTGGCTGGGAGTTGTTTCCGTGTGCTCCCCAAGGCTTCCTGCACTCCACTGGCTGTGCTGACGTGAGCTATCAGTGCCCTCCACTCCCAACCTTTTAAGGACCATCCTTGAGTTTTTTTGTTCCTGCTCTGAATAGGCCCTGCCCTTTCTCCAAAGCACCGGGATGAGCGCAGAGGTGTACCATAAAAGGGCTCCCCAATCAATTCTAAGATTTTTTACTAAAATGTGTGCAGTGCGTAGAGAGAGGCAATGTAGGTCAACAAATCGTGGTGGTGTCAGGCTTCCCGACGTTTCATTCTGATCTCAGCAGGATAAGGGTTTGAATTTGTCATTGTGCAATGGGAAGCCATCTTCTCTTCTGTCTGGAACAAGGTGGGCACCCTCTTGGAAGAGGGCTAGGGACCTGCATGGAGCGGGTGGTGGGAAGGAGGTCATAAGGGAGAGGGCACAGGTGGAAGGCGCACACGTTCAACTAGGGCGATGTGGCCTCTCCAAAGTGATGGGCCTTGTTTTGGGCAGAGACAGAGAAAGAGCACAGAGCCAGGGGCTTGCGATGGAGGCAGAGAAGATAAAGGAATAAGAAGGGGTGTGAAGGGGGGAGTAGGATGGGTAGCTGGGAGCTGGGGTCTTGGAGAAGAAATGACTGATATCTCAAAGGAGAAATAATTGGAGAATGTGCCTGTGCCAGACACAAAATGGGGAGCCTGTCCTTTGGTACCCCTGCTCACACATGCACTCCCCACCCCCACACAGGCACGCCTCCACATCCCACCCCCCCATCTACATACCCGTGCACACACCTACATGTGCTCAGACACACATACACGTGCCGGCTGGGGGGTCCTTCACACCGGTCCTTCACCCAGACTCTCCACTCAGGGACCAGGGCTGAGGGGCAGCCCAGATGGGAAGCTTCTGCCCTCCATTCTCCAGGTCAGGGACAGTGTCACTGGGCAGTCCCAAAATATTTGAATGTGAAACATGGGTATAAACTCAGGACCACCCAGTCTAATCATTGTCAAATACTCTCTGCCCTGGTTTTACCCATCAGAAAACGGAAGCCTGGAGAGGCTTGCTCAAAGCACCTGACCGCAGGTCACATGTTTGCAGAGCCTGGATTGCTCTGACCCTATCTCTCTCTCTCTTTTTTTTTTTCCCTGAGAAAAATGTTTTTTAAAAAATCTTTTAAAAAATTATTTAAATTCAATTAAGTAACGTATTATTGGTTTCAGAGGTAAAGGTCAGGGATTCATCGGTCTTATATAACACCCAGTGCTCATTACATCACATGTTGTCCTTACCCATCACCCAATTACCCCATCTCCCCACCCCCTCATCTCCAGCAACCCTCAGTTTGTTTCCTGTGATTAAGAGTCTCTTATGGTTTGTCTCCCTCTCTGATTCCACCTTGTTTTATTTTTTGCTCTCATCCCTTGTGATCCCATTTTGTCTCTTAAATTCCACATATGACTGAGATCACATGATAATTATCTTTCTCTGATTGACTTATTTCGCTTAGCATAGTATCATTGTAAATGGCAAGATTTCATTTTTTGATGGCTGAATAGTATTCCATTGTATGTATGTACCACATCTTCTTTATCCATTCATCTGTTGATAGACATCTGGGCTATTGTGGACACTGCTGCTATAAACATTGGTCTGACCCCAGTTCTAACCAGGGCCTCCACCTCTGATCAGGGCTTGGCTTGGTGCTGACAGTGTGCCTGGGTCTGCAAAGTGTCCTGGGGGCACAAGGGGAGAGCCTGACAAAGACTGACCCTGGATGGCTGGGATGGAATGTGCTAGGTGATCGGTGGGCCAGCACTCCCCATGGCTCCAGTATACTCCATTCAGGCCTGGCATCCCTGTCCTGAGCCCCAGAGGAGCAAGCACTGGATTAGCATCAGAGGGTTGGGTCAGGGCCCAGTTCCGTCACTCCGCCTATAACATCTCCCTCTAAGCATGAATCCCTATCTGTAAAACAAGGGGCTCACGCTGGGCCCTGTAATAGCAAGTGCAAGGATGAGTCACAGTCCTCTGCACCAGCATGGTGGTGGGAGGCCTGTGGGAGGGTGTGCAGGCAGCCCCTGCCCCCAGGGAGCACCAGCCCTGACCACTTCTGGAGCACCGGACCCCAAAGTGCTTCACTAGATGGTGGCTGGGCACTGAGATGGGGTCTCGGGACAAGCCTACTTGTAATTTTACTTATTTCATTCTTCTAAATGGTCGTTATTTCACTCTATTGTACACATAAAAACCAGATCATTGTAGGAAAACACAGAAAAGCAAAAATACAATAAAAACTGTCAGGTTGCCCACCTCAAGGGATGATTGTAATGATCAATTTGCCTTATTTCCTTCTGTAATTTTTTCCAAGCAGATATATAAGTGTTGGGATCACACTGACTTTTTTGTATGTTGCTTCCCCACCCCCCTTCCCATTTTGGTTTCTTTGTTCCTTTTCCAACTGGTTCTGAACAGCCAGAACCATCTCATGGATTTAGGACACTTAGCCACTGCCACATCTAGAGAATGAGGGGACAGGACACTGGGCCAGGAGCAGAAGAGCTGGGTTAGAACTCACTGGTTAAGGGAAACAAAATTATGAACTATTGGGACTTCATCAATATAAAAAGCTCTGCATAGCAAAGGAAACAGTCAACAAAACTAAAAGGCAACCTATAGAATGGGAGAAGATATTTGCAAATGACATATCAGATAAAGGGCTAGTATTCAAGATCTATAAAGAAAGTATCAAACTCAACACCCAAAAAACAAACAATCCAGTCAAGAAATGGGCAGAAGGCATGAACAGACATTTCTCCAAAGAAGACCTGCACATGGCCAGCAAGCACATGAAAAAAATGCTTCACATCACTCGTCACCAGAGATATACAAATCAAAACCACAATGAGATACCACTTTACACTGGTGAGAATGGGCTAAAATTAGCAAGACAGGAAACAATAAATGTTGGCGAGGATGTGGAGAATAGGGAACCCTCTTACACTGTTCGTAAGAATGCAAGCTGGTGTAGCCACTCTGGAATACAGTATGGAGGTTCCTCAAGAAGTTTAGAATAGGGCTATCTTAGGACCTAGCAATTGCACTACTGGGGATTTACCCCAAAGATACAGATGTAGTGTAATGAAGGGGCACCTGCACCCCAGTGTTCATAGCAGTGATGTCCACAATAGCCAAACTAAGGAAGGAGCCACAATGTCCTTCGAAAGATGAATGGATAAAGAAGCTGTGGTCTATATATACACTGGAATATCACTCAGCCATCAGAAAGGATGAACCTACCATTTACATTGACGTGGATGGAACTGGAGGCTATTATGCTGAGTGAAACGAGTCAATCAGAGAAAGACAATTAGCATATGATTTCACTCATACATGGAATATAAGAAATAGTGAAAGAGACCATAAGGGAAGGGGGGAAAACTGAGTGGGGAAAATTAGAGAGGAAGACAAACCATGAGAGACTCCCAACTCTGGGAAACAAAGGGTTGTGGAAGGGGAAGTGGGTGCGGGGATGGGGTGACTGGGTAATGGGCACTAAGGAGGGCACGTGATATGATGAGCATGGGGTGTTATGCTGTATGTTGGCAAATTGAATTTAAATTTAAAAAAAAGAACTCACTTGCTAGCCATTCTTTCCCGGGAGGAATGATTTGGGCTGGGAGGAAGCAAATAGACCCCAAGCAAAGGAAACAGGGTGGAAGGGGTGCCACATGGAGCCTGTTTTCTTGCAGGTGAGAGGTCTGGTTCTAGGTGCTCCCAGGTATAGGTCTGGATCCAAGAACGCAGAGTTCTCAACAGTATGAGGAAGTACTTTCTAATCAGTAGAGCTATGTACAGAGGGCTCGAGCTCCCTATCGCTGAGGGGCGTGAGGTGGGCCAGACAAGCATCTAGCTGGGATGTTCTGGTACACATTTAGGACTTGTACCCCATGCTTGGTGCTCTCCTCAGCACCTGAGCCTGTGGTTCTGGCCCTGGGACTTGTTCTTACTCTCTTTTATATCGGTGACGAAGGTTTGTCCCAGACTTTGGACTTTCAGAGTCTAATAAAATTCTCCCCCCCCCCCGCAAATTTTTTTTTTTTTTTTGAGGAAGAGGAGCTGGTGATGCCAACTTTCCAATTTTGCCAAGTAAGGACTTTAAAAGCTACGTGATCCACAATCACCATCATTTCATTTCTTAAAAATGTTCATTTTAGAGCAAAACTACAAAAAGGATCTAATTCCAGAAGCAAGAACAGTTCTCTCTATACACGTCTCTTTTTGTCTTTACTTTCCTGCTTTTGCTACCGGTCATTAAGCACTTTGTCACTGATCATCATCACTGATCATCACCGGGCCTCAGACTGGCTTTTGGGGACTGAGATCTAGGACTAAATTTCCTTCCATGTCTTTCCAATCTTGGTCAAAGGGGGAAGATGCTTCCCGAAATGAGCAAGGAGAGGTTGGCTGGGGGGTGGGGGCCCGAGTGTCCCTGTTGTATCCTCTGTGGGCCCAGTGATGGGAGCTGCGTGACTCACACTGCCCAGAACACGTCTCTGGAAAAGGCTGTGAGAATTGGGCCCCAGGGAGCTCCGGGGATGGCTATAACTTGGCTCAGGGGTTTGAATGGTCTGGGAAGAAAGTCCTATTTTCTTAACTTGGATTCACTGGTGGAAAAATGGATTGGTTAATATTGGGAAGGGTCTGCCCATCAGCAGAGAACAAGGCAAGAGAGTGGCCTGGGCGGCAGAGGGCAGTAGGAAAAGCCTGATGACAGGGATACAGTGGTCCTTTGGCACTCAGAAGTTTCTGTTTTCTCTTTGCGGCTTTCTTTGGTGTATTTAAAAGCGAATTAGCTCAATGTTTCTGTTCTTGTAAATAGTGATGTTGCTTTCTGTAAACTTGGATGAGTAGTGGCACAGTGTGACCTGGGTTTCTGGTTTCCGGGGCCCCGGCCAGGGTAGTAGGACCTGGGGGAGATCTGAGGAGGCTCCCACACTGGCCTCTCCCAGCCTCCCCCTCCAGGGTTCCTGAGGGCAGGTGGTGTGTGCAAAGCCTGGCCTCTTCTCATTGCCTCCCAGCATCAACTCTGTAAGCACAGAGGCCCTAGGACACCTGCCTGAGGCATCAGGAGGCTCTGTGGGTATGGCTCCTGAGCTTCTGGCTCCTTCTATCCATCCCCAGTTTTTCTGAACCTTTCTGATGCCTGCTTATAGGCTGGGTCTATCTGCTTAGTATAGCTTGCAAAAAAACCCATTCCCAAGGCTTTCAGCAAATCAAAAGTCCTCATGCTTATTCAAGCTTTGGAGAAATTACCAGAGTCACGGGGGCATGGATGGGAGTGTATTTTTTTTATTTAAGTGTTTTGGGTTTTTTTAGCTTTTAAATCAAAATTATTTATGCATGCCAAGAGTCAAGATGCCCTCCAAGGGTCATCCTCATTTCCCTTCTCTGGAAAGAAACCATTTGCAGCTCTTAGCTGGTTCTTGGTTCTTATCTCTGTCTTTGGAGAGTGCTTTTGTATGGCCCCTTCTTAATACCCCAGCCTTTGACCTCCCCCTAGAGAAGACGTTTAGCTCTTCCTTCCCCCACATCACTCCCAGTACAGGTACATAAGTATTTTGGTTAGATCGGTATTCGGTGTTTACCTTATGATGACTACATATGCTACTGGGAGCTGAGCCAGGAAATGAACTATGGTTACTTTTCCCTTTCTGCACATTTTCTGTTGTTGTCTTTCCTGGATGTAATCATTCGCTTAGTTTTCTGTGTACTTATCATTAAGTTGACACCAAACCTCTGCCGATCACCTAAAAATCTCTAATTAAAGGTTTCAGAACTGAGATGTTTCACGTGCATTCCATTTTCTTGGTAAAATTTCTCTTGGAGCCTTCAGAGCCAAGAGAAAGGTGGCCCTCCAAGCCTGGTCCATGTTGTCCTAGATTTTGGTCACTTTTCCCTTGGATCTTCATTCCCCGCTCTCCTCTCTCCGTGTACTCCCTTGTTTTGGTGGAGCACATCCTCTAATAGCATCCTGATAAAGGGCTCAGGGAGGTAAACGTCTTGCCACCTTACATACACCTTACATGGCTGATTAATGTTTTTATTCTCCCCTCGCACCTGATCAAGAGATTACCGGGGAACTGATCTATCAGCTGGTTGTCAATTTTCCTCACGTTGGGAAAGCAGTGCTCAGATGCATTTTAGCTTTCACTGTTGTTACTGAGAAGTCCAAAGCCTTTCGTTTCCTGACCTTTTTTGTAACTTGATTTTTTTTTTCTTTTCTGGGAACTTGCAGGCTTTTCTCTTTGGCCCCAGGGTTTTGAAATTCCCAATAATGTGAGTTGGTGTGGGTCCTCCTCCCCTTGTACGGGGCACACAGAAGCCCCACTCAGTCTGCAAACTGTCATTCAGGTCTAGAATGTTTCCATGGATCGTTTTCTTTGATAACTCTCCCCCTCGTGTCTTCTTTGTTCTCTCCTTCTGGAACTCTAATATCCTGCTGTTGTACATCAGGGATCGGCCCTTTACTTTTTATCTCTTCTCTCCTATTTTTCATCTGCATCTCTTTGCTCTTCTTCCTGGGAGCTTTTCTCAACTTTACCTACAACCTTAATTTAGTTTTTCACTTCTGTCCTTGTGCTTTTAATTTCCAAGGGCCCTCTTCCCCCCCCCCCCCCGCCCCGCTCTGCTTTAAAATAGTATCTTCTTTTTCCTGAATATAATGTCTTGTCGAATCTTTTCTCCATGGTGCTCTCCCCTCTAGCTTGTTTGGGTCTTCGTCTTCTGTGTCAGAGGTCTTCTCTAGCTATCTGGTAATCATTTGCTTGCTAGAAATGAAGAGTGTGTGTGGGGGGGGGGAGGGGTGTTGCTAGAGCTGTGTCAAAGCTGAAGTCCCTTGGTAGGCTTTCGACTGGGAGCTCCCCTGGAGGGGGAGCCAAGGAGGCTATTTCTTGAGGTCTCCCTAGAGAGGATAGGGGGAAAGTCTAAAAGGAGGACTGCTGGGGTCTCAGACTTCAGTGCTTGTGTATTTATTTATTCCCCAGTTCTCAATGTGGCTGACACCCCCCCCCCCGCCCCATGCAGAAAGCCCCTATTAGACTCTCTCCAGAGAATAACCTTCCAATGTGGTGCAGGGGTGGGGAGGGCCAGCCACCCAGCGTGGAGCAGAGGGGACTAGAACTTGAACACTTTCAACACTTTTAATCAATCCTCCTTTCCTGACCTCTATGTATATCCAGTGTGGGCAGGTCCTTCCAGTTCCAGAGCCTTTCAAGGATCCTGGGATGTAGAAAAGGCTGCTAACCAGCTTCTCTCACTGGGGGCTCAGGGTTGAGCTCTCTTCTGTCTGCTGGGTCAGTTACGGCTTCTTGTGTATGTCAGAGCCTGCTGTTCTCTTGCATTCTCTGTTTTTGTGGGTGATACCTCTAAAAACTCCCTATACTGTAGTTGTAGTGGGTGTCAGAGAGAATGAAAATAGATGCAAGTGTTCAACCCGTCATCTTTACCCAGGAATAACACCTGCATTTCCAACGTTCAGTAGAGCATTACGAAAACAGCCTCTCTCACTCTAGCTGTCTCAGAATATGCCACACACAGCAGCTGCCCCCAGAACTTTCCTGCTCCCCACTCCCAGCCTCTTGAATGCTCCAATCGGCTGGTGTCCTCAGAGCTCCTGTGCTGCTCATTCCCCTTCCTGTCCCCATATCACCCTCCAGCTGAGCCAGGCTACTCTGGGAGCCCCCTCCCCCGCAAGGACCCCTGGCAAATGATACTCTTTGTCCAGTTGATTTCATTACCAGGGAGAAATTCCCACGGATGAGACACATTTGCGGACTCAACCTGAGGAATGGGGTTCTTGCACCCAGTTCTCATCCATTTACCCTCTAAGTAGTTATTATTTACCATGCATTGTGCACTGAGTGAGCTTTCAGGAGCTTCCATTCTCATGGAATTCTGGGTAAAGAACAAACAGGAAGCTTTGCACAAACCATGGGGGCTTTGCAGAGCTCAGATCCTTGACCCCATTGCCAAATACTGGGCCTCAGAAGGGCACATTCAGGCACTTGAGGGGGTGTAGTGCTGCCTGGAGAGACCCAGTCCAAGGCACTTGGTCATCTCTGTCAGGGCCTCCTCCCCACTTCTTAGGATGCCGAATGGCTGTTGCGGTAGCCAGGCAAGTCGAGGCATCCCTCTCTGAGGGCTCTGGCAGGACTTCCCTAGTGCTGTCCTGTAGCTGGTCCAGGGTTGGGGCCTGGCACAGAAACCCTTGCAGATCAACTCTCTCAGAAGCCTTGGCTCGCTGCAATTTATCTGAATTGACAGCTGGAGAAACAGAGGGTCAAGGAGGGAAGGCAATTCGTCCAGCGAAAACTCTGCTGCTATAAATGACCATCCTGCTTCGTCCTTCAGAGGGCTGGAAGGGGTCTCGAGGCCTGTGGGTTCCCAAGTCCCTTTTCCGGGGGGAGAAGGCATTCCTGGAGAGACTTTGAATCTGCCCATCCAACTGAGAAGAGATCAGGTGGGTTGGAAGGCAGGATCTGGACTCTGGGAGTCTTCCTGGTATGTTTTTTTGGATCAACTTTGTTAGAGCCTTTGCACGGCTACCACCTCACTACATCTCCCAAGGATGGACAGGCCTTTACAGCTGAAGAAACTGAGGCCCACAGATAGCACATGGAAGGCCACAGGACCAGTCAGAGGCCAAGCCAAGGCTGGATCTCAGGTTTCCTGCTCCAGACTAGACTGTTTCCGCTGTTTCCATGCCTCACCTTCTGAGCTGCCACCATCCCCTGAGGAAACATCTGTTGAGGTGAGATCCCTGAGGAGCTGGCCTGCCGGCTCCTAACATTCACCTCTCGGCTCCCATGAGTTCAGGGCAGTCTTCTGAGTATATGTCTTCAGCCAGAGGCCAGATCTGGGAGTACGGAGGGAAGGCTGCCTGCAGGAGGAGGTGTCTGATTACCCACCACCCAGGCCTAGACAGCTGGACCCAGTGGTAATCCCCAGGCTGTATTTAGGCCACTGCCCTGGGTACCCCCCTCAGATGTTCTCCCCAGCTTGCTAACAAAGGAAGCAGATTGGGTGGTTATAGCAATTCTATTTTCCAGCCCCAAATGTCTACTGCCATGAGTCACGTGCTTCATGGTCATGAGCCCCTTTGCATGTTCAGCTGCATTTGATTCATACAGCAGGTCTATAAAGCACAGCTTCACATCCCCATTCTACAGATAAGGGAACCGAGTCTGTGGAAGTTAAAAGCTCCACCCAAGGCCACACAATCCCGAAAATACTTCTGTTCTTTCTTCTCCATCTTCTGGGGGCAGGTGAAATCATGGTCACCAAACAGGTCACCATGTGTGGGTCTGTGCACATATGTGGTGGGAGGAGGAAGGAGCTGGTGGCCTGGACAGTTGGCAGCTGAGGGAGGAATGGCTTTTTCCATCTCTAGCTGAGATGCCCTCCCAAGCTCTCCCTTGGTGACAGATCATATGTGTGTTTTGTATGCCAGGGCAGCCTGTAGTGAGGTCCAGCATCTTGGACTCCTGTAGCAGGCCTGGAAATTGCCAGAACCTCAAGTCCCCAAGCCGTGGCCCACCCTTAGGGCCCAGACTCCTGAGTGGGACAAATATTCCACTGAGAAAGAAGAGAGAACAAAGGGGCAGTCCTGCCCCTCGAGCACCCCAGCCCAGCCTCCCAGGCTTCCACCCTGAGGCCCCACCTCATGGGCCATGAGGTCACTCTGAGCCTTTTATCTCATAGGAGAGAAGTAAGCTAGGCTCTCAAGCACCGCCTCCCAAGATAAATATCCAGTGCCCCCTCCCCACCCCCCAGAGGAGCAGGAGACCCAGGGCTGCAGGCAGGGCCACTGTGGTACTTTCGGCAGAGTTCAGGCCAGCTGGCTACCCTGTCCCATCCTCCCCACCTGCCCCCAAATCTGTGCTGTGCCAGGCACTGTGCTGGGATGTCACGTATACACCATCTCATTTAATCCTCAGAGTAACCGGCGAGGAGGGAGTTACTGTCTCCACTCACAGCTGGGAAGCAGAGGAGCAAGCGGTCCATAGTCACACAGTCTCCACTGCCAGCACTGACTCCCCCCTCCTTCCAGGGGGAGGGTCCCGACTCCCCGAGGCAGAGGCAGAGCTGGGAGGGCAATTTGGCAGCTGGCTCACTCCCTGCATTTTCAAGCATCATTAGATCTTTTTCTGACAACTTCATCAGTTAGCAGGGCTCAGAATTGGCAAAAATCCGTATTTAGACATTCAGCCAAAGAATTAAGAAGTGGTTGGTTTCAGAAAAAGCTCAGTGATGTGGGAAGCCGGCTCTGCTGTGGGTGAGCAGTCAGCAAGAGAGAGCCGGCTCTGGCCCTCAGCGTGGGTCGCACAGCTGACACCAGTGGCCTGGAGTACATGTGTCCCTGCTCACCCTGGGGCCTTGGTGTCCTTATCTTCCAAATGGGTGTGATTATGCCTCCCACACAAGTAGTTAATAAAGCCTAGAAGGTGAGGAAGTTGACCCAAAGGCCCCTCGGGTCAACTTGGGCCTCAACTTTCTATCTGGACCCCAGGGCAAGGGATGGATGAGCCGCGGTGCGCTAAGCTGGGGCTGTGGAGATGTGGCCATGGGCAGCCCCTTCCCTGGTGCATCGTAATGGGAAATACTGAAGGGCTGCCTCCGTACGCTGCGTCTGGAAGGGGGGTACATGAAGCACTCCCCACTACTCACCTGGGTGAGGTTTGTTCAACCCCTAGTCATCTGGGGGCATGGTCATCTGGGGGCATCCCAGGGGAGGTGTTCTGTTTTCATGTGAAGAGCGTGAACGTTCCTCTGCCACTTCATGCGTCACATCTTTAGGGGCTCTCTCACTAACCCTGGGAAGTAGCTATGACTCTTGTCTCCAGGTCAGACCTGCATCAAACCAGGAGTGTCGCCCTTGAGTCTTGCTCCCCTTGCCTCCTACCACACTTCTCACTTCTAGAAAGTATTTCTCACACAGTCAAAGCCACTTGGGCCTTTAATTGGCTCTGGCCCTGATTCATGATTTCTCCCAGAGGTCCCAAGAGCAGATGTATAACCCTTGAGAGCACTTGAGAGGCAGTTTGGCATTGCCTACCAGGCAGGCCTGAGTCTGAATGCTTTGGCAAGTCACTCAAACCCACAGAGCCTCTCTTTCCTTACCTTTAAGATGGGAATGACAAATCACCTTCTCAGGGCCATGTCAGGGCCATGTCAGGATCCAGTGACAGCCCTCTCTAGGTGACTCATCATCTTACCACCTCTCTCTGTGTCAGGCACCTGGGAGTCAATACAGGAGTGGTCATAGGTGGAGGGGCTGTCTGACAGCAGGGCCAGCTGGTGGCAGCAGGGCGAGGGCTGGGACTGGGTGACATACAGGCAGGCACTCACTCCCCTGGGCTCTCTGAAACCATTCACAAAGTTGAGGTGAGAAGTGAATCCGGATTTCCTTCCAGAGGTGGATCGCCCTCCTCCCACCCTGCTGCAGATAACACTGATGGGACCGTTTTCAAAGTATTGCTTGTGCCCGAATTCCCTGGCAGCACCCAAGGGAACCAGCTGTGGAGGGCTTGGGGACATGTTTGTCCATCACCCTGGTCCCAGTCCTGTGTCACAGAGTATCAGATAAACAAACCCCATCTCAGCTTTTCAAGAGTCCTGATCCCAAGGGCCCTTCTCAGCCTGCTGGCTGGAGGGTTTATTCCACTCATGTCTTTTCTGATAACTTCATTTGTGCCCCCAGAGACCTCAGACTTGTTTAAAAATAGAAAAGTAAACAACATTGTTCCTGAAGTGCCCCCCCCCCCAACTTTGGGCCTCCTAATGAGGTGCTGGCTGGGCTGGCCGGGGCTCTGTTCCCAGGATTTTCGACCCTCTGCAGGCCTCGGGCCTGCTGCTGGCTTCCACCGGGACAAGAAGCCCCACAGCTTCAGAGGGCTTCCCAGTGCCATAAGCCTCAGGGTAGAGGCTGGTGTTGTGCAGCCTGCCTGGATCTGTAGGCCACTGTGGCTCCACGCAGCTGGGGTCGGGGACACATTCACCCAGGCGCAGAAGGACAGGCCGGGCCCAGCACAGGTCTAACCACAGAGTGACTTGCCAGGGAGCTTCCCCTCCTCTTAGCTCAGCCCCTAAGGAAGCCATAGGCTGCTCTGTGTGCCAGGCACTGGACCAGATCTCCAGGACTCCGCCCACAAGTCTCCCAGACTAACAACCTGTTGTTCCAAGTCCTGGATGGGCGTTTGCAGTTTGGATAATTCTTTGGTTTTTCCTCACCTGAACAGTTTTCCTAAGGATAGCAGCCATGCCTACCTCGGAGGGGTTTTATGAAGACTGGATGAGAGGAGGGGACATGAAAATGCTAAAATGCTCTGAAAAGGATCTCAGGCAGCCTTCATAGAGGAAGAGCTTCTGCAGGGAGAGAGTGGCTTTGCCCCTTTGACCTCACAGCGGGGGCTTAAAGGTGGAGGGCAGCATCCCTGGATAGCTACCAGGCTGCTGGAGGGACCCCAAACCCTACCATCAGGAAGGCAGCTAAGAAATGGGTATGTTCCACCTGAAGAGAGACTCAAGAGGACATAACCCTGTTTATGTATTTGCTGGCAGGTGGAGGAGCAATTGGATCAATTGGATCGAGTTAAAATTCCTAAACAGATAGCACTTTTAGAAGCCAGAGTAGGCTCATTCCGAGAGCAAGCTCCTTGTCCCTGGAGGCGTCCCAGAGCGAGCTGGCCAGAACGCAGTGCGAGCTTCAGGCGGTGGTCACCCACCTGCTCAGCACATTGATGTAGAGACGATGGATGTCGTCCCATCCCCTGAATGTCCCTGAGTCCACTGCTCCAGCCAGGCCCTGGGAGAGAGGTCACCCTCCTCGTTCTTTCTGCCTGAAGCCAGATGTCAGAGGCAAGTGCTACCAGCAGGCCAACCCAGTGTCGAGAGGAACTGAAGCCAACGTCTAGACCAAGACACCACTTCTCAGGTGGCACAGACTGGAGAAGGCAAGAGGCACCTCCTGCAACCTGCTCCCTGGCTCCTGCTGACCCAGAGCCGCTCTTTTGCCTGGTATCCCATGAGTGCCCACAGGACTCAAGTGTCCCCCCATTTTCAGGAGGGCAGTCAGGAGAACAGCTGGTGTGCAACTCTGGATCAGGGACTGGTCAGTCCCTTCTCTGCACAAGCAGCGGCCTGCCTGGCCAGTTGCTTCTTTCTCTATTCTGGGCAAAGGCCTCTGGGACTAGGGAGAAACCTGGAGGGGGCGCTTGAGGTGGCCCCACCTCTATCCACAGGTGCTCCCTCCTCAGAGAGGCCTCTGAGCCAGCAGGGACCCTGAGGGGTAAGGGAGGCTGGGAGCACTGTGCTCTCCCAAGCATGCAAACCAGGAGAGTGGAGCACTATGACAAGAAAGCCAACAACATGGTTAAAATCCGGTTAAATTATCAGGAAAGATGCTCACTATCTGCTAGTTATCAACCTGTGGCTTTATTTTTTTTCAAAGATTTTATTTATTTATTCATGAGAGATACACAGGAAGAGAGAGAGAGAGAGAGAGAGAGGCAGAGACACAGGCAGAGGGAGAAGCAGGCTCCATGCAGGAGCCCGATGTGGGACTCGATCCTGGATCCCCAGGATCACGCCCTGGGCTGAAGCCGGCGCTAAACTGCTGAGCCACCCGGGCTGCCCAGCCTGTGGCTTTATACTTTAGAATGCATCTGGAAAAATGCAGACAGACACCAGGAGGTGAACTGCAGCCTTCTTCCACTGAACTTCCATTTCCATCCAAGCTTCCTAGCCGGCCTTCGCAGAAGAGCATCCGTCGGCTCCTCACTGGGTTTGAGAGCCTAGTCCAGCTCCGCCTGAGGCCCGGCCCTTGCCCTGCAGAGAAGGAAGCAGAAAAGAGAAGCAAAAGCCCCTGCTTCCCACCGCCACCACCACCCGCCCCTGAAGGAGAGTTTGTTTGCACTCTTGGCAAAACACCTCGGAAGCACATTTTTCTTTTTTAACTCACTTTTTATTTATTGTTAAAATGATATGTGGGCATTAAAATACATTTTCTAAACACTAATTCCTTAGCACTCACTCACCCTAATAGGAGTTGTCATTTCTTTGTAACCTTCTCCCCCCAGGACACACTTTGCTTTACATCACTGTAGACATACTGAGATACAATTTTATTTTGTGCTTTTTCCCCCATTAGGCGTAAATGTGTTTTTCAGTGTTCTTGCATAGTCCGTGTCATTATCGTTTTAATGGTTGCATAATTGCATTGAGTTCTGATTTACCGAACCACCCTCTCATTGCAGGACATTACCATTGTTCCCAGTTTGGGATTTTTTTTTTCTTTTTGCTACTATAAATAATTTTGCAATAAACATCCTCATGTATTATTTTCTTCATTTTAGGAAATTATTTTCTTACTGTAGATTTCCAGGTTTCCCTTGGAGGCATGAGAGAGATAGGGCCGTCCACTTTGGGAATTTGAACTATGTAGCCATTAAAATGATAATTATACTGACTATGTAGCAACACGGAAAAACATTTATGCCTCAAGGGGGAAGAAAAAGCACAAAATAAATGTAAAACTTGGGCTCCTAAATATCATCCCCAAGCCGATGCTAAAAGATAGAGCCCTTGGGACCGCTCACCAAGTTGACATAAAGGTCACTTTGCATGTGGTTTTTCAATAGGCATGTGTTAGGGTCCCATCCATCGTCTGGGTCCTCCAGGAGGGTACTGTGTGAGCACCTCCCCAGATGTGCTGTGCGCCAGGGACACCCCCCGCCCCCGTATTTCCTGCTGAGATGTGGCAGTCCTATCTCCGAGTCTCCTCCTCTTGTGCTGCTGTCCAGCTGGTGCCATTCTGAGGTCAGGAGATGCTGGGATGCAGATGCAGAGCTTCACCTACATGCTGTGACCCAGCATCAGGTCATCCTGCCACTCCCCCTGCCCCCACCCCTACCCCCGGCCCCTTATGCCAAGATTCCTAGGACATTTTTCACTTTTCCCCTTGATCTTTCTTGAGCCACCATTTGCACCAGTCATAGCACGTTGCTCAGAGCTCAGCCTGGACCTGCCTGAGGACCCAGAAGCATGACACCTCTGTGAACATTTTTTTCCCCCATTTTGATGTAGCATGTCCCAGGGACACATTCCATTGAAAGAACTCGGGTTTGAGAGTCAGACAGACCTGGGATCACACTGCTGTTCCTCCTCTTATTTGATTAAGTTCTTTAACCTCTCAGCTTCTGGGTTTTGTTTATCTATACAATGAACATACTGATGTCTACCGTGCAGGTAGACATCCCCAGATTGTTCTTTTTTTTTTTTTTTTGACATCCCCAGATTGTAAAGAATAGATGGGGTCACACGTGTGAGTGAGAATGACACAGCATGTGATATGCAGGAAATAGTTACTGAGCACCAGTTCCCTCTTGAGTCTGAGGAAAATGTGGGTGAGTCGAGGTGCCTGAAGTCTGGGTCCGTAGTAGGCACTTAATGAGTGCATAGGTAATGATGACCTGCTGCTTGTCAGGCCCTAGGCAGTCAAGGGCAGCCTGCCGTGGTGGGGACGATGTTCCCATGATAAAAGGGAAAGTGCAGGCAGGAAAAGAAGTTGGGAGCTTTGAAAGGCCAATAATCCAACATATCAGGAACTGAAAGGATACGGGACCTTCGAGATGCTTCATTTTGGACTTTGTGATGTTTAAAGAATCACTGAGCATCACAGAGGGAGAGTAGGCGCCCCTGGGCTGGGCGGCAGGGGTGGGGGGAGGGTAGCAAACCCCTTTCAGTTTATATCAGTTGATGCAAAGTGAGGGGCAAAATACAGCAACTGCTGTTGCTTAGATGTGTTGATAGAAGAGAAATTGTTGTCTTGAGCAAAGATATACATCCTACAGAGTTCACAGAGGAACATGTTCCCAGGGTGCCCTGGGGTGGGTGGCCCCCAACAGCTGCAAAGCAGCCCCAGCACTCCGAGAGCCCCTCTTGCTTACAGACAGGAAGGCTACTTATAAACAGCAGGCCGGAGCCAGAGGGCTGAGGGGCGAAGCGCAGCCGGCCTTGCTGTGACAAGCAGGGGAGCTCGGCTCTGGGCAGACAGCTCCCCAAACTGTCCCGTACCTGGGCTGCCCTGGGTGACCCCATCACATTAATCAGGCTTTCCTGCTTTGCACAAACTGCCCTTCAAGGACAGGTACAGACCACATTTTAAGAGATTTTTATATTGGCTCTTTGGAACTTCTCATTTTCCACAGAAAAACTCAAACTGTTGCTAGCTTCCCAGCCCGAGCCACAAGCTGACGCTGCCCCTCGCTCATTCACTCGCTCTGGTGCAACAGCATCAAAGTAGAGAAATCCATCCTGTTCCAGCAGGGGAGCCATAAGTACCTGGGGGGGCCTTCTGTCCCCGGGAAAACCCCACTGACTGGGCTGCAAGCCACCTTCCCTCCACTCTGATACCCCATAAGAGGATAGGGCCTCTGCCTCCATTCTTCTGTTCTTTTTTTTTTTTTTTTTTTTTTGGAGGGGGAGGGCTTGCAAGGGACAAGGAGGGAGGGCTCTGATGTCTCCCTATGTCCCTTCTACCTCCATCTCCTGCACATCTGCTTTGCTTCCTATCTACCCAGAAAAGCCTTGACCTCTTCACTAATTTCTTTTTTTTTTTTTTTTTAAGATTTTACTTATTCATGAAAGAGAGAGAGAGAGAGGCAGAGACACAGGCAGAGGGAGAAGCAGGCTCCATGCAGGGAGCCTGACATGGAACTCGATCCCTGGTCTCCAGGATCAGGCCCTGGGCCGAAGGCGGCACTAAACCGCTGAGCCACCCGGGCTGCCCTCTTCACTAATTTCCATTAAAACACCACAGCTGCCAACCACTGTAAGGATTTTGGTCAGCACTGCAGAAGGGGTGGGTTAGTCCCGGGAAGGGTCCCATCTTGTGTCATTCACATTCACTGCCTTTCCTCTCTCTTCCATCTGTCCCCTTTATGGTCCACAGCCCTGAAGACTTCTTGGGGCGTCCACTTCCCCCTCCTCCTTTCTCCATCCAGACCTCCCTGAGTACAGGCATCTTCCCACTCGCAGGACCCACTGCCCCAGATGCCACCTGCTTTAGTATCAATAGCATTCCCCCCCTTGTTATCTTCATAATTCAACAACACAGCAAAGCTACAGGATTGACCTAGAGAGCATTAGTTCAACACCAGCGCTTTATTTGGTACTCCGGCAGAAGTGGTTTTCATCAGAAGGTCTAAGGCAGTAAATGGAAACATTTCCGAAATAAATCTGGCAGAAATTGGAAGAGGGAAGTGAGAGGGAAAGCAGTTGAAGGACATGTTTGCAGGAGAGACAGTTTGTCACAGGTGGAATTGACCGACCGTGTGCAGTGAGTTCAGACAAGGGAGGGCGGCCGTGGGTTGGGGGTGATGTCACCTGCCTGTGTCTGCGGGGCCTGACCACAGCCTGTGGGATGGACGGGGAGCAGAGGGAAGGAAAGGAAGCTTTGTGAGGTATCTGTGCAAAGCAAATGTTTGCCAGTTGGGCGTTTGCCCTGGGATGAGGCTGGAGGCTGCCTGTGCTGCTCACCGCTTCTCCAAACAACCCCCTTCCCACCTATGCCCTTGTTTGGGTGCCATGCTGTGTCCTGGGGGAGATGCAGTGGGGGAGGGCACAGCATCTGATGTCATGTCTCTGCCATTGATTAGCACTGTGACTTTAACCTGCTCACTCAGTGGAGTCTAAGGATTGGCTGCATAAAAGCCCCCTGGGCAGCTTGTTAGAGATACAGACCCTACCCCTACAGGAGCTGACTCAGAAAGCCTATGGTGGGGGTAACAAATGCGAATTTTGGTGAAAGGTCCTTGTGGGCTTCAGACACATAGCCAGTGGGTGTGTTAATATCTTTGTGAGGCTCTAGCCTCAGCCACCAAATGAAGTTATGTATCAGTTGGCCCTCAATGAGTCAGCCCCCTTCACACCCCTCTTCTCCCCCGACTGCTCCCCCTTGAGTCCCCTGGAGATTTCACACAGAGGTGATGCCTCTGGCAGCAGTCAGTAGTGACCCTGAGGAAATGTTGGGCCCTGGGCAGCCCCTGGAGCCAGAACTAACATTTCTATTCCCCCATTATCAGGCAGGGTGAGCTCCTAGCAAACAGATGCCCAGGTGACATCTTTGCTTGGGAGCTCAAAATGTATAGGCCCTCTCCCAGGGCCTGGGGGGGATGCTGGTGCTGATGCAGGGGACTGTGAAGTTGGTATTTATATGGGCCTATGAGTAACAGGTGTTTGGCAAATATGATCTTGTTCAATCATGTAAAAGCCCATGAGAAAAATTATGATCCTGCCCATTTTACAGTTGGAAGATGGAGGGGCCCCATGGTCTGCCCAAGGTCCCACAGCTTGTTTTTGTTGTCAGTCTTGTTACCCAGGAACATGAATATGGTTTGATGTGTTGTTGGGCATTCCAGAGTTGATCTTGAGCTGTTAAAAATGGGATGTACAAATGTGAATAACACTAATCTATAAAACGGCTAAGTTCATCTCTCCTGTAATAGGTGTTGGTAAACCAGTGAGGGAAAGCTGGTCTTTTGGGTTCCTTTTTTTTCCCCGTTTCTTCTTATTTTTTTTTCTTTTCTGCTTCAGCGAGTTGCACTTGAGACTGTATTAACTTCAAAAGCTGCAGATACCAAAATCTTGTAGATGTCAAACAAAATTATTTTACTGGCTTTTAGAGGCAGTCTGACTCCAGAGCCTCTGCTCTTTCCATTCTTTACCTTGAGCCTCCCACAGCACAATTGCCAGGCCCCTGGGCTGCCCCCCAAAACAATGCAGTCCCCTGAGTTCCTCTGTGCTAGCCGGTAGCTCTTCTGGAGGTTTCCTCAGGGCAGTAGCAGGTACCTGTGGGCCTGAAATCTGGGGAGAGACTGGGCTAGTGGGTCTGAGCCAGGTTCAAGCCACGTGGTCCTGTGGATGTTTAATAATATTTAACATTTTTACTGCCTTTCTCCCCTATTTGTTCCATTAGCGATCTGCCTCCAGCTGCCGGCAGGACACATCCTCAGCCTGTCCCTGCCAACCCATCTGTCACTAGGAGACAGCTCCCACACGGGCCTCTCTGTTTTTAGACTTCAGGAAGGTTGAACATCTAAAACACAGAGACTGTCCCTTTTTTATAAACAACTGGCCTGGCCAACTGAGGAGTGCATTCACCTAAGTGAATTTTTCATCCCTCACACTCCCTGTCCCCAACTCCCCTTAAATGGAAATGTCAGGCTTCTCTCTCCACCTGGCGAAGATCATACAGACCAATCTGGGCCTTCGAGAGGTTTGAGGGTCCACGTTAAGTCTCACTATTGCTCTCCTCCACATAACATTTTTATCTATCCAGCCAAAACCTGGACAGTCTGGAAGGGGGGAAGGGGCTGGAGGCCATGTGGAGAAGGAAGGGGGAGTCTTGCTGCCTGGCCTTGTTTCCTGGTTCCCTCCCCAGAGCATCTGCCAGAGTCCCACCACATCTTGCTCCCTGCCTGATCTGGCCTTGGCTCCTGCCCTGTCTGTCTCCTGGCTGGTTTCTCTTTCTGGGCTCTCTACCTCATAGCAACACTACCCCCCCCCCCCCCCAAGCCCTTGTCATTTTACTTTGCTTGTGCTTGATTCAGACCCCTCCTATTCCTGAAGATAATGATTTAAGTGCCTAGTTCAATCCCATAGAGGACACAGAGGTGGCATTTCCACATTTGGGGAGGGGGTCCCAGGAACTTTTCAGTCTCTGGTGTATAGTAACTCACCTTATGCATTTGCTACTTGCAACCCTGGCTGAGAGCCATATCCTTTGGCTTGGCTAGTTTGTTCTCTGAGGAACTGCCAAGTGTCAGGGGCATGGGACTCAGGCTAATGCCTCAAACCCTGCCTGCTTTGTGGGTGCAGTAAGAAATTCTTAGGAAGAAAATACCCAATGGAGTCAAGAGTAACAGACAAGGCATTGAATTAGGAGTTAGTCTGCTCCTTCTCTGGGCTTTAGTTTCCTCTCTTTGTCAAATGGAGTGGTGATATCTATCCAGTCACCTGCCTGTGAGATAGTCACAGCTCAAACCATAGGTTGCACACAGTAGGTACTCACACAAGCTGGGTTTGAGGTCTGACTATACAACTTTAACTCAATACTGCCACCTTCTGGCAGAGTTACTCTAGTGCTGAAGGGTGCAGGGGTTCAGACCCAGAACTAGGAATTCCTCCTGGGCAATGGGTCAAAGGAAGAAGTCTGTGAAGACTTATCCATTCTCTGCTCAGCCCAGAAGTTCCATCCACCTGTGCTTCCAACCACTGCCCCTTGGTGACAAACTCCTTCATGTCCTCAGAGGCCACTTCCTAGGGGCAAATAGCCCAGGGGCACCGGGTTAGAATGGGCTCCATCTGATGGACCTGAAATTCCTGACATTCCTTTCTTCCAGTGATCAACTCCCACCTCTGGATAAAGGGCCTTATTTTTTCCATTTAAGTAAACATTTAAGTCTTTTCTTTTCTAATACAAGACTTAATGCTGTTAATTTCCTTGTAGACAGTGCCTGCACTAAATACCAGAAATTTTGATATATTGCGTCTTCATTTTCATTTAGATCAAATTATTTTCTCATTTCCTTTGTGACTTTTTTGACTTTGAGTGTCTTCCGGATACCTTTCTGTTACTGATTCCTAATTTAATTTCGTTGTAGTCAGAGAATATATTTTGTTTGATTTAAATCTTTTAAAATTTATGGAGACTTCCTTTATAACCTAAAATATGTTCTATCTTGGTAAATGTGCCAAGTGCACCCGAGAAAAATATGTATACTACTGTGTAAGGCTGAGTGCTCTATAAAATGTCAAGTAGGTTAAGTTGGTTGATAGTCTTCTATTTCCTTAACAATTTCTTACATCTATTGTTCCACCAACTATCAAAAGAAGGATAGTGAAATTTCTAGCTATATATATAGATATATTTCCATGTATGTATATAGATTTGTCTCTTTGAAAAATGAGAAAAAGTTCTTTCATATTTATTCACATATTTATCATTTCTGGTGTTCTTCATTCCTTTGTGTAGATCCGAGTTTCCTTCTGGTATTTTCCTTCTTCCTGAAGGACTTCCTTTCATCTTTGTGTAGCTCTGGTCTGTGGATGAATTCTCTCAGCTTTTGCTTGTCTGGGGAAAATAAGTCTTCTGCCTTTGAGTTTGAAGGATATTTTTGCTGGGTATAGAATAATAGGATGAGAGCCTTTTTGTCTTTCTCTCAGAGTTAAAGATATTGGTCTGTATCTTTTGGCTTGCTTAGTTTCGTTTTTATCTTTGTTCTTCTATACGTATGTGTTTCACCCCAACAAAAATATTTTCCCCTTTATCAGTGGTGTTTAGTGATCTGATTATGCTGTGCCATGATATGGTTTTCTTCAAGTTTCTTCTACCTGGGTTTTGTTGAGTTTCTTGAATTGATAGGAATATAGTTTTCCTCATCATGCTTTCCTCTACCTTCTAGAACATATGTAGCATATTTATCATCTTCACGTTTGTGTCTGCTTATTTTTTGGTGTCATTTCTGGATCTGTTTTTATTCGTTGTTTTTTTCTACAGGTTATGGGTCTTATTTTCCTTTTTTGCAGGACTGCTAACTTTTCATTGGCTGCTGAATATTGTAAAATGTATATCATTAGTTGCTTACTTTTGTTGTATTCATTTAAATGTTACTGAGTTTTGTTCTTGGATGCAGTTTTGTTCATTGATATGAGTCCAGTCGTTTCAAAGTTTGCTTTTAGGATTTATCAAGGCAAGTGCTTCATATCTTTATTACATAACCACAGTACACTTGTTAAAACTAACAATAAATTAAAATTGGTGGGACACTACAAACTAAATAACAAATTTCATTTGGATTTTACCAGTTTTCTCATTTATATCCTTTATCTGTTCCAGTAGCCACTCTAGACTCTCACATTGCCTTAGTCTCCCCCAATCTGTGACAGTTTCTCACTTTTGTCTCTCATTTTTTTGCAAAGCACTGGCCAGGTATTTTGTAGAACCTCCCTTAATCTGCATCTGTCAGATGTGTTCTCTTGATTCAACTGGAGTTATAGATTAGTGCAATGAATACTGCAGAAGTGAAGTGCCTTCTCATCACGTCATATCAGGGAATATGTGATATCAACCTGACCTATTACTGGTGATGTTAACCTTGATCACTTAACTAAGGTGGTTTTTCTGGATTTCTCCACTATAAAGTTACTTAGTAGATAGAGCTATAAAATATATGTATGTAAATTAACTGATATCTACTACACGCTAGGATATTTATTTATTTATTTATTTTTATACACAGATACCCATGAGTTTATACTGATGTCTCTGACTAATCTAGCACCACATCTAGACTTCTCCTCTTGCTTTTTTGTAACTTCTTCTTTGACAATGCGAAACTTGTTCCTATTAGCTGTTGTTTATGTATCTATTCATTCAAACTCAGTATCCATGTAGTTTCAGAATCACTAACCCACATACACCCCTGTGAGAAACAAACTTGCTAGCTAGGGCACAGTGTTGGTTTATGGTTCTTTTTGTCTTTAGACTATGTACCCAGTCAAACCACCATTTCCCAAAGTTATTTGGTCAGCTTTTCTTTCCTAATTCCTTCCAGTAAGATTTTGTCATACGTTTGAAATACAGTTACTTTTATTTGTCATGGCCTCCATTTCATCCTAGGTTCACTAGCATCCTGGATCTTTAAAACTTTTTAAATTTCATATTTGCATCTTGTTAACTAACCCACTGTAGGGTATTGTTCTCTGGGTTTAAACAAATGCACAGAGGTGTGGAACTGCCACCACAGAATCCACACAAAACAGTTCCGTCACCCCAAAAATTTCCTGTGAGTCTTCTTTGTCAGTTGCTTCCCCTCCCCTAATCACTGACAACCACCTATCTGTTTTCCATCCCTAAAGTTTTGCATTTTCCAGAATATCTTACAAATGGGCTCATATGTAGCCTTCTGGGTCTGACTTTTTTTCACTTAGCAAAACACATCTAAGAATTATCCACATTGTTGCGTGAATCAATACTTTGTTCCTATTTATTGCTGAGAAGTATTCCAGTATATGGGTATACCAGAGTTTATTTATCCATTCACCTGTTGAAGTACATATTGATTGCCATGGCTTGCCTTTTCACTTTCTTAATGATGTCTTGTGGACAACATAAATTCTTAATTTTAATATACTCCAATTTATGGATTTTTCTCCCTCATGAACAATGCTTTTTTATATTGTTAAAGAATTTTTGCCTCAAGGTCATGAAGATGTTCTCGTATGTTTTTGTCTACAAGTTTTACTATTGGTTTTCCACATTAAATCTATGATCAATCTGGAATCGACTTTTGTGTATGGTGTGAGGTAGGAATCAATTCAACAACACTTATTGAAACGACCTTCCTTTCTCCTACTCCATTGCAATGTGATCTTTGTTATAAATCAAGCAGCCATAAACATGTGGGTTTGTTTCCCTAATTTTTCTTATGGTAATTGGTCTATCTCTCCTTGCACCAGTACTTCTGATACCACTGTATCAATTACTAAAGCTATAGCAAGATCTTGATATCTAGTAGTGTAAGTGCTTCTGCCTTATTCATCTTCTTTAAAATTGTTTTGGCTATTCTTGGCCCTTTGTATTTCTAATTTCCATATAAAGTTTAGAATCAGCTTGTTAATTTCTACAAAAAGATCAGCTGGAAGACTTCAACTAGAATTGTATTAACTCTGCAGATCAATTTGGGAAGAATCAACATCTTAATTAAATTGAGCCTTCCAACTCATAAATATGGTATAACCCAGGGAAGTTTTTAAAGGCACTAAAACACAAATGATTTGTTATACCCTTCTCCCAACATATGGGGTCTGCTCACCCCATCTTGCAAAACTATGAGAGAAGTCTTTCAGGTAGCACTTTGCTCAATGAGAGTCTGTGTTAGTAACCTTATGCCTCCACTCAAGACCCAGAAGGGACTGACCTCTTATGTACCCCTCCCAGAAGACACCTCCATCTACTCCTTTCCTTGACAGATGCCTTACATCTATTTAAAATTTTAAAAATATAAACATTAATTGCTTACTTTTGGCAAGAGTTGGTAACAGACAAAATGAACAATACGAAGCATTATTCAAAAACAACAAACACTAAAAATAAAGAGAGTTTGATTAGCAATGAGAAGTTTTAAATGAAATAATGCTGTTTGATCTTGTTTTAAAAAACAAGATCTTAAAAATCAAATTTCATCGGTGACGTCACTGTTGAATCACTAGCGTATTTTTGTGTGAATTTTTTCCAGCTACTGTAAAAAGCTTCTTTTGACTATGCACTAGTTGGAGAAATGGTGAGGAGATATTTTTAAGCTAAGTCCAAATATTTTCCCTCTGACTTTCATCTTCAAATCAAATCTCTTGTTCAATAACTTTGAGAAGATCTTTTAAAAAAATGTTAGTTTTTTGGCAGGGACTGCAATCTTTTTATTGTCAACAAACTGTAGTTTCTGTTTCCAAAAAAAATCCCCAGCATTTGGGGTTTATTTTCATCTTCTTTAGTGTTGTCGTGCATAGATGGAGATTGTACCGAGTTACCTGTATAAATTTCTATACTGACATGTTTATATCCTTCGTTCAGAACGCCTTCACACTGGGGTGCGTGTTATTCTTGAAATGGAAGCATTGCTTCGTCAATTGTCATCTTCTTCCTCCTCTGGAGGATTGAAGGCTTCTAAATGAGTGTGAAATTTAATGCAGACTATAATTCTCTGGATAGGGCCCAAAATTTATTGGTTCGGATTTCAGATTGTTGAAGTAATAGCAACACAAATCTGGAACACAATAAGCTGGAACTGTGATCACTCATGAGCCTTGCTCCCTCTCCTGCCCCTTCCCAGCTGTTCTGTCTGCCTGTGGCTGGGCTGGACTCAAGGACACTGGCTAAGCCTGCACTTAACTCAGGATGGAGAGCAGGGGGAGGCACAGAGGCAGCCTCTCTTGGGTCCTTCGAAACTATCCTTGCAGCCCCAGCAGCATCCCTTTGCACGGAGATGCATGTGTGCTAAGGATGCCTTGCCACAGGGGAAATCTGTGCCCTGGGATCTCCCTCCAGGAAGAGATGAAGCAGCAAATCTGGGAGAGGGGGAAGCTGCCATTGCCAGAACAGAGACAGGCCAAAGACACCCTCCTGGCAGGTGCCTGCTAGGCCTCACAGAGGAAGCCACCAGCCACCCCTTGGCCCCCAGGGCCCAGAAACATCTCTGGTGATCCTGGGTCCTGCGTGTCCCTCCCTGCCACCTTCTTAGGACTGGCCTCCTCTGCTCCTCACTCTGGCCTGCCTGCCAACCCAAGCCTGCTGCCTTCCTGCTGCCTCCACTTTTTCCTCTTGGCTTCTTCCTCACAGTATTTGCTCACATTGTGCTCTCCAGGGCTGCTCCCAGTCAGGACGACCACTACCTGCTAGAAGGCTAGTCCTAGAGCTCTCACAGGCAGGGGCCACACCTTTGACTTCAAGCTAGCCTCTGTTTTGGGACTTTGTGTCCAAAAAATTGTGGGTTTCTTTCCTTTTTTTTTTTTTTAAGATTTTATTTATTTATTTGACACACAGAGAGTGATGGAGAGAGTGAGCAAGAGAGAGAGAGCAAGCACGAGAGCAAGCACAAGCAGGGGGAGCAGCAGAGAGAGAAGGCTCTTGGCTGAGCAGGGAGTCCAATTCAGGACTCAATCCCAGGGCCCTTCAAGACCTGAGCCAAAGGCAGATGCTTAACTGACTGAGCCACCCAGGCAACCCCCGCAACAATTTTTTTTTTTTTTAAATTGAAGTAAGAATTTTAAGAGGTTCCAGTTCCAAAGTTTTCTACACTTTAATGGTCACACATTCTGCTTCCATCACCACCTTTTCTTTTATGTTTATTTGCCACAAGGGACCATAGTGGAAATGGTGCCAGGCAGACTCAGGAGACCTGGGTTCTAGGCTGAGTGACCTTGGGCAAGTCACACCCCCCACTCCGGGGCCTATTTCCACATCCCTGATTAATCTAGATCAGAGATCACTAGCCATCTTTGGTCCCGCTTCTCCAATGAAAAAAAAATGGGAAGCCTGCACCCATAATATGCATATATTTAAACTCTGTACCTTTACTGACAATTTCAGTATGTTATGATATAAAGATGCAAAATAAAACATTTTAAAGCTAAATATTACATAAACTAAATAAACATCATAAACACCTTAAAAATAGATTCCTCTTTCATTTATAGAAAAAATTTCTTCCTCTCACAATTGTATTGTTTGCTTATAATTAATGACAATAGTGTAAGGAAAAGCAGTGTTGTTAGATGTGCTTCATTATTTTTTAAAATCTTGCTTTAACACTTTGAGATCGAGCCATTCAGGGGTCTAGTTCTAGTTGAGTTTATTTTTAGTGGCTGTCATAGCCGCTACAAAGAAGAAATGTATCGTTGGCTGCATGTATTAAATTATGTCACTCATTTTTAATCCCATCCACCAATTAAAGGCTTTTTATCGAAATGAAGCTCATAGATGTCTATCTTTCCTTATGTCAGTCAGTGGCTCTTACAAGCTAATTGGAAAAACATTGCATTTTATATTTTTAACAAATGGACTCAAAATCCACTGACACTCTCCATTTGGATGACTTTCAAACAGATTTTTAAAATCTGTTTCTAATATTTTCAAGTATGCAGATAGAAGCATTATTTTAGGTGACTCCACATGTTTTCAACAACAAAAATCTGATGTTCAAAATATTCTCTCCAAAGCAGGAGTTCTTTGGAAAAGCAAGCGCTTTTCCCACTGCTTGCTAAAATGAGTCACCTCTACCTCGAAGAGTCAGAAGAATTCGAGTTCATTTTTCAGTGGATATCTGCCAACAGTCACTTGTCATCATAAAATGCTCAGCAAATTTGGAACGTTTGTCTTTTTGTACAAGAAACACATATAATTCCTCTTAAAGTTTGATGGCTATTTTAAGTACTCTGCCAAGAGATAACTAGCAAATCTCTCTGTGGTTCAAAGGTTTTCAAAGTCACTTCCCTTCTGGTTACAAATCATTGTATATGTTTTGCTATGCTTTAAACTCTTTTTTTTTTTTTAACTAACCACCAATGCATCCTGTTGCACTTTGTGTACTTCTGGACTTAACCTTTTCACTGTAGTAACCTACAGGAAGTTTTGTGGGCAATGGGTTTCAGATGTATGGCCATCCCTGCACCCTTACCCAGAATCCTTTTCGTCATGGAGCAGTCACTTCATCAGTGATTATTCCCAGGCAATTTCTCCCATAACTGGTGTTTTCATTAAAAAAGTAATGTACTGTTCAGTCAATATCGCCTCTTTCCATTAGTTGCTCACAGAAATGTGGTTCTTCATGTATTTTATTATCGAAACAGAATCTAGGAAAACCATGTTAGAATAGTCTGCACTTTTCTTCAACTATTTAGCAAACTTTCCACAGTGTGAAATTTGTTCTCATGTTTATTTCTCTACATCTTCCCTACATATTTTCCCCACCTCTTCCAACAGTTTCTGTGGTCACTACATTGTGTTCTATGCACTATTCTTGCTACCACTGGCTACCGCTCCAACTGCCTGCTTCCCCATCTTTATAACACAAGGGCTGTTTGTGCGTGTGGGTATAGATAACAGAGTCACATGACAGGGGCCTGAGAGAGAGTGGATTGGCTTCCTGGCAACCATCCCATCTCCCCCATCACTCCCAGCAAAGCCAGGTGTGAAGGTGGGCCCCCAGGAAAGGGAAGATTGGTATCTCATTCCCTGGTTGGATATAGGCTCACTGCTTGCTGGTCTGGCTTGCCTCTGTCTGACCACAGGAAATGAGCATTGAAGCCAGGACTTCAGTTATGTCTGACTAGATTCTCACCATTTCTATGAATAAATAGAGAAGAAATTGTATTTTTAAGTAGCAAAGGTTTTGCCCTGGCATTTTCTGGTCGATCACCTGCTCTTGCATCATAAGCATTATCTGCAATCGTTGTTTCTTTACAGGAATCTTGTTAAACCACCATTTGGGAGAGTTAATTGAGTTAAAATTTGGCAATGTAATTTGTGAAGCCACTTAGCTAGGTACACGTGACCTGGAACACATCACAGTAGTTAGCCCTTATTTTCATTCATTTGAGGTCATCACCATAAGCTTCTCAGGCGGTGGGGGTGTTGAGGTGAAAGGGGGGAGAAGCAGACATTGCAGGAGGTTCTAGCAAGGCAGCTCAGATTCTCCAGGATCCTGGCCACTTCTGGGACATATATATGTATATATATGTGAGACTAACTCTGTCACCTCAGGACCTTATTTACAACGTAGATTCCTAGGTGTATTAGTTTGCCAAGGCTGCTGTGACAAAGTACCACAATTATGTGGCTTAACTGACAGAAATGTATTGTCTTACAGTTCTAGAGTCTAGAAAGCTGAGATCAAGGTGTCAGCAGGATTGGTTTCTTCAGAGGGCTGTGAGGAAGAATCCGTTCCATGCCTCTCTCCTTATTTCTGGTAGCATGCTGGCGATCTCCAGCATTCCTTGGCTTTTGATGCCTCACCCCAATCTCTGCCTTCATCTGCACATGGTGTTCTCCTCGAGTGTGTGTCTGTGTGTCCAAGTTTCCTCTTTTCATAAGGACACAAGTCATATTGGTTTAGGGGCCCATCCTACTTCCTATGCCCTCATCTTTAATTATATCTTTAAGACCCTGTTTCCAAATGAGGTGACATTCTGGGGCACTAGGGGTTAAGACTTCAACATACAAATTTGGGGGAAGACACAATTCATCCCTAATGCTGGGCTACACCCCAGCCCTTCTAAAAAGGATGTCTCAGGGTGGGAGCTCACAGTTCATGTTCTTAACAAGGACCTTAGGGACCTTACTTGCTCACTAAAGCTTGAGAAGTACATGGCCATCCTAGGTGACAGAATTTTCTCTCTCCCACCTCAAATACATAGGAGTACTAAAAACTAAACTGTAGATTTTAATATATAGCTTAGTTCAAAAGAAATGAAGAAGAAATTTTCATGTGCCATAAATGGAGAGATCAAAACCAGAGGACTAAGCATTGACTATTGCTTAGGAAAACCCTAAGGAGTGTTAGACAAGGATACAGGCCCCTAGAGGCAGGGGGTGGGGGTAGGGGGTTATGGCTGGGGCTCAAATACCCTTGAGGGAGTTAATAGATCCTCTGCTTGAAGCAGAGAAACTAGTCCTTTTGCATGAAGCCAGGAACCTTGAAAAGGTACCTTGTCAGTGAGAATCAGTGAAAGGGGGACTAGAAAAATCATCCAGAGGTGATTTAACTAATTAAAAATTGGGCAGATTGGCCATTCAGATCTATTACGTGAACTCACAGCATTAAATAGCTTTCTTAGCTGAGGTGCCAAGTCAAAGAATTTGTGTTGGTTGAGGGAAGGGATCAGGGTCATCCTGGAATACTACAGCAAAGTTGGGATCTGATAAAGCCTGCTAGCAAGGAAGAGTTTAGAACAGGCAGGGCTGAACCCCTGAACAACTGGAGGAAAGGAGTCCTAGTAGATGGGAATGAATTAGACATACAGAAAGCAGAGGAGGGTGCAAAGAGGAATTTGCTGTGCTTCTGGTAGATATGTGAAGGCCAGGGAGGCATGAACCTGACATCCATAGGCCTCCTCCCTCCCCTCCTCCTCTCCCGCAGGTCAACCCTTTTCGAGACCGAATCTGCAAAGTGTTCTCCCACAACAATGTGTTCTCCTTTGAGGATGTGCTGAGCATGGCATCTGTGTTCAGTGAGCAGGCCTGCCCCAGCCTGAAGATCGAGTATGCCTTTCGCATCTATGGTGGGTGACTGAGTGGTGGCGGGGGGGAGTAGGGGGAAGTGCCATAGAGTAAATACCAACCTGGAATCCGTCAACATCAATTCATTGGTGGGATGATGTGCGTTGGGATTCTCTTGGGTGTTTATGGGTATTATCCTGTTTCTTCAGTTCTATAGATTTTTTAAAAAATGGTGGTGACTACTGCTTCAATGGATAGATGCCCTTCCTTCCATGCCATCAGAGGCAAATGGAGTCATTGGTGTTGTGTTTTGTGGTAGTGTAGGCAGGCCAGAGGGAGTGACAAGGAAAGAGAGAGTGAGGGCTACATATGGATATGAAGGAACTATGCTTGTTTTTCAGAAATTCAGAAATTTGAACACCACAACTAGCTCAACCACTAAATGGCTGAGAAACTTGGGCAAATCATTTCATCTTTCTGGGCCTCAGTTTCATCATGTTTAAAATGAGATGTGTGAGAGAGATCATCTCTGAGGTCCCATGATATCTTTTGGTCTCTAGTTTTATCTGGGGTACCCATAAGACACTGCTAAAGTTCTGCTTTTCAGTAGACTCACGTCCCCCTTAGCACAGCGAGATGCCTGGAATCCTCAAAAGAAATTAAAAGGAAAAAAACAAAGAGATCTTGAGGAGTCTTCAAACAGACCATGTATAAGTCTTTAAGCTCATCGTGACAATTCCTAGGCCCCAAAGGACTTCTACATTCAGGCTGGGATAGTTTGGCATATCATGTGCTTTCCTTTCCTCCCAGGTCCTCCCTGTCTCCACACAGTGGACACCATCTTATTTTTGCTTCACCCAAGTGGACCTGGATAAAATGGAGTGGAGGAGTTTTAAGCCTGATGGACCTGTGAGGGCTCAGTTTTCTCATCTGTAAACAAGACTTAATGATATTTTTGTAAGCCCTCTGTTTTCAGGCTTAGTGTCCAGTAAATGCAAATGAAATCACAGATTCTCCTGCTGAGAATAGCTGAGTACCATACTAAATATCATGCAATAGTTCCTATCATACAGTCACTTCCACAGATAGCAACTATAAACTCAAATATATATATATATATATATATATATATATATATATATATATATAACACACACACACACACACACACATATATATAGTGTATATATTATACATATATATAAATCAACTATCTGATAGCACTAGAAAGCTACCAGAAGCAGAGAATTGACACTTGGAAGAAGGAAATGGTACTGGATGGTCCTCTTCCCCTTAAAAAAACTTATTTAGCTCAAAGTTGGACTTCGGTGAGGGGCATCAAACAAGACTGGTAGAAAACTTGAACTCTTTCTGACTTGAAGAATCAGAGAGTTTGGGGCAATTTCCTCCTGAAAAGTAAAAGCAAGGGAGAGTCCATGAAAGAAAGCCAGACAAGGGAGCCCAACATCTGTGTATGAACTATGCCCAGATGTCTTTCTGACCTCTAAACCATATATACAAGGGCAGACTCAAGGCAGCTCAGGTAAGGATAACAACTGAGATTTGAGCAGCCACTGCATTTTAATAAGGTTTCTCTGTGACAGGGCAGTTTAAGTCAAATCAATTGCCTGATAGAATTTTAAAAAAAAAGCACTCTTTGGAGGAATATAACAGAATCCAGAGTTTTTACAATAAACCATTTATAATGTCTAAGATACAATCCAAAATTATTCAAAACACAAAAACTTTAGAAAACCAGAAGTTCCCAAGGTACAATCCAAAATTATTCAACATACAATTTAAAAAATAAAAATTTTTATGGTCTTAAGAATGGAGCCTGATTCTGACATGACTAAAATGTTGGAATTAGCTGATAAGTATCTTAAAACAGCTATGAAACCTTGGCCAGTAATGTGAAAGAAATTCATAATGAAAGAAATAGTAGAAGTTCTCAGCCAAGAAATAGAGCCTATAAGAAAGAATCAAGTGGAAAATAAAATATCTAAAATAAAAATTCACTGGATGGGCTTAACAAGAGAATTGAGATGACAGAGGAAAGAGTCAGAAACCTGAAGATAGTTCAATAGAAATAATTTAATCTGAAGAACAGAAGGAAAATACATTGAGAAAAAAAAGAGCAAACCATGTCTTCCAGGGACACAAAAGACAAGAAAAAGGTCTAATGCATGTTCAGTTGGAGTCTCAGAAGGAGAGAATTAATGGGGAAGAAAGGATATTTGAAGAAGTAATGGCCCCACATGTCCTAAGTTTGATGCAAGACATACATTTACAGTGAACTTTAAGCAGGGTTAAGTACAAATGAAATTACATACCCAAATTTAGTTGGTTTAGTGGTCCCCAGCTGTTTGTTAGTATTCCTCCTTCCTTACCCCAGGTACTTCTGGGGATCCCCAAGGGTTACAGCCCACCAGCTGCCACCCTCTCTATCAGGACTTGTGCTGCAGAGCACTTGCCGTGCTGTCTCTAGCCATTTCTGCCTCCTGTCGGTACTCTCCTGGATGGGCAGCTCTTCCCGATGCAGAGTGCTGGCCCGGGCTTAGTGTTCTCATCTTAGCCAAGAGTCTCCATGTTGCAAGCAACAGGGACTTACCTGTGTAAAAGGCAACAGATGAAGAACTGCAGTATATTCATTTTCCATTGCTGCATGATAAATCACCACAAACCTAGTGGATTTAGATGACACATTTACAATCTCATGGTTTCCATGGGCTAGGAGTCTGGCATGGCTTATTTGTGTCCTCTTCTAGGATTTCATAGGGCTACAATCAAGGCTCTGTCTGGGCTGCATTGGATTGGGGAGGAATCCACTTACAAGCTCACTCTTGTTGGCAAGTGCATTTCCTTGTGTCTCTGGAGCTTAGAGCCCTGGTTTCCTGCTGACTATCCGCTGGAGGTTGCTCTCAGTGTCCAGGGGCTGTCATGTGCTCCTTGCTACATGGGTCTCCCCTGATATGGCCACTTGCTTCTTCAAAGACAGCTAGAGAGAGAGTCTCTTGAGCCCATATGCTGGTAAGATAGTCTCATACAGTATAATCACAGAAGTAACATCCGTTCACTGTTGCCAGATTATGTTGGTTAGATGTAAGTCACAGTTCTGTTCCATACTAAAGGGACATGGGAATTACATACCTATAAACACCAAGAGGCAGGTCATGGGGGGAGGAGGGCTTGGAGTCTGTCTATCACTAGCAGCATGGAACCCATGCTGGAACTGAAGCAGCCTCCCAAGGACACAGCTGGCAAGTGGTCAGGAAGTGAGGCAGCTACTGTCTTCTTTTCTCTCTATGGCTGCCAGGTCTCTCATCTCTGCTTCTTCCTCTGCATTTTCTCTTTCTGCAGACTTTTATGCTTTTGTGCCTATTGGGCCAAAGATGAATACCCTGATCCCCTATTTTCTCAACAGATGCTGATGGCTCAGCCAAACCAATGATCTTGCTACTCCCAGGCTTGAGTAAACAGCCTTGTCCAATCAAGCGCAGCCAAAAAGATGCAGAGTCACATAAACAAACACAGCTCCTGGGGCCTACTGCTAGGGGTGGGGACGCTTCTCAGCAATGGTAAAGTGTAAGCTGAGCAGATGTTCCCAAAGATGTCTGCCTCAGCTGTCTTTCCATGGTTTTCAGAGCTAAACAAACAAAAACACCCAAACCTTCAGGGAGCTACAAGAACAGCAGGTTCTCTTCAGGCTTCGAGGCACAGGAGCTAAATAGTGTTCAGCTTAGAAGGGGGTGGGGGGAATGCCCTCACTCCCAAGAGGTCAGGCTCAGTGCCTCAGGTCAGATCGTGGACCAGACACCACCTGCCCCCACGCTGCCCCTGTGTCCTCCTCCAGCCCCTCTCTCCAGGCCCTCTTGATGGGTTTCCTTCCTCCTTGAGCTCAAGTACAAAAACAAAAAGCGCAAAGTCTTCATGCAAATCAGCTGTGCAAATACATGCCTGGGGACTCATAAACTCCAAGGCTTCATCAGATATACCCAGACAAATCTGAATTCTCTTTGGGTTCAGAAGATTTGTTGCCTTACAGAGCTGTCAGCAGGATTAGAGATGAGACACGTGAATCTCTGAGCCCAGTGCTTGGCGCGTGGTAGCTGCTCAGTAAATCGAGGCGGTAAGGGTAGCAGTGAAGGCAGAAGAAGAGGGAAAAAAAGGAAAAGGAGAGGTGGTAATGGCCCCAGTGATCCTCCTCAGCTGAAGTCCAGAGGCTTAACTCGATGCTCGAAGGCCTTGGTCCCCCACACGGGGCCCCTTCACCAGGCACAGCAACACTGACAGGAAGCCCGTTGCAAACACAGAATCTCTGGCCCCACTGCACACTCGCTGAATCAGAGCCCACATTTGAACAAGACCTTCAGCTGCTTCCTTCACATCTTAAAGTTTAGGAAATGCTGCTCTAACTCATTGGTTCTCAAACGTGACTGCACACTGCAATCATATGGGGACTTACGACCCACGGCTACTAGGGCCCCAACTGCAAAGATCTGATGTAAGGATGTTGGTATGCCTGCTGGGTGGGCTTTCTAAAAGCTCCCTGGGTGAGTCAAAGTGCAGCAGATTTTCAGAGATACTATATCAGTTAGGCTTGCATTCAGTTATACATAAGAGTGACCATGTTTAAAAAAAAAAAAAAGCCTGGGATTAGGCTGTCCAGAGGCAGGGGTAAGTAACAGAGGGCCTGGCTCCTTCAAGCCCCCAGTCTGCCATCTGTAGTATAAGACTATTTTCTTCATCATCACAGGATGGTTTCTGGGCCCATAGGCTCCTCATCTTTGCTCCAGGCAGGAAGAAAAAGGGATGGGAGAAGGGATAAGAACCATATACACATTTGAAGGCACAGATTAAGTTGGTTCTTTAACAAGCTTTCTGGGATGCCCTACCCAGCAGCTTTGGATTGCTTTGTCCAGAACTATGTCACATGGTCACATATAGCTGCAAGGGAGACTGGAAAGCTGAGTATTTTAAGCTGAACATGGGGTCACCCTGGATGGGAACTGTACTGCAGTTAGTAGGAAGGCAGGGATATTGGCTATCAGTCAAGAATCCAGCACCGGGGATGTACCTGCTGGGCTCCAGTTTCTGCTTTGTGGGACATTCCTGGCTTCCAATGGATCCATCCCCTGCCCTCTCTGGAGGGACTGTCACCTGCCAGAGACCAACAACCCAGTACTGCCTTCCTGTTCCCATCAGTGCAGCTTCCACCAGTTGTGAACAACGTTTAGGCAGGTCCAGAGTCCCAGCAGGAGATCTTGCCACACCACTCCAAGATCTGCCACAGTACCAAGGGCTGGAAGAGGCAAGGGAGGCAGGCTCAGTTCTCCCGGGAATGATAATGAAAGCATCTCTGTCTTCACTCAACTGCATAAGCTGTTTTCTGCAAAAGTACTTTGTAAGTTCCACAGAGTAACATGACAGAGAGGTTGCGATGATGATAGCAACAGAGTTCTAGGGGGACCTGAAGGCTGAGCCCTTATTCTCCAAGCTCTCTCTAACCTTCCTGTTGTCAGGAAACAGCAAGAAGTAGGCCCTCCCCCTATTCTCAGAGCAGCCCAGGACTGCAGGTTTGAGGCTGCTGAGGCTGCATGGGCTGGCCAGCAGCCCAGAGCTCCCAGCCCCCACCCCTTTCCCAGGCTGCTCTGCCCTTGCACCCCCAAAGGAGAGGAACTGTCCAGGACTACATTCTACTTCAGCAAATTATTCTGTTTTCAGATGGCCTGGGACCAAAGCCATGTCACTTTGCTGCAGTCTCTGCATATGGGATCTGGGCCAGCGGGACGGCTGGGGACACTGCGGGGTCTCTGGGAGAGGCTGCGGAGCTTCTTACCAGCAGTGCAATGTCACTGCGGCCCACTCCTTCTAGTCCTAGTACTGATCCTTCACCCCTGCACCTGCACCCAGCCGTTACCCACGATGTGTGATAGCAGAGCTGTGCAGGGAGGGCCTAGGTGGACATCTCAGGCCTTAGCCTCCAGGTGCTGGGGCTGAGACACAGTTGGCCAGAGAGCCACTTGCTTAAGGACTAGGGTGGTGAGTTGTACTTGCCACATCCATATCCTGTCCAGGGGAACAGAGACAAAAGTCTGAGCTCTACCCCTGAAGGAGCCTATGACATCAGCACACTCGCTCCTCCATCCCAGGACCAATATAGCTCTAGCTTCCATTCTTCAAAGCAAGATATTACAGTTTCTAGGGTTGGCATTTTCAGTATTTCACATCCTCATAGAATTGAGCCTCTACTCTATCTAGTGAGCATCTTCTGTATTCCAAACCCCATGCCAGATAACTTCCATGCATTCTCCTATTTAATTTTCACAGCAACTCTGTGGAGCTACTGTTATCTATTTTATGGATGAGGAAACTGAGGCTCAGATCATGCAATAGTTAGGATTAAATTTGGTGGCAAATGACAGGGAACCTCAAGTCTCTAAGGCCTCTGGCAGCTCTGTGTTATTTCTCTAACATGTAGAATCCCAGAGGCAGCTGTCCACGGTGGTTCTGCAATGTCCAGGCTGTAGGTTTCTCCATGGTGTCACTTTATCCACCATTTCTGAGGTCACAAAGGGCTATGCCTTCTCCTTAAAGACATCCCCAGAAGTTGCCTGTGCCTCCTTTGCTTGCTTCTCATTAGCCAGAACTGAAACATGGAGCCACATTTAGCAGCCAGGGAGGCTGGGAAATATAGTGTTCATTTTAGATGGTCCTACACCCAGCTAAAAATTGGATGCTTCATCACAATAAAAATAGTTATGAGTGATTCAGAACACAGACTGCCCACAGAGTTGTCCTGCCTGGGTTTTCTACTGTCTCCATCATTTATCAACATGTGACTTTGGGTAGTTCATGCATCCATTTACTCAACAAATATTCAGTGAGCACTTACTCTGTTCCAGGCACTGTTTCAGGAACTGGGGATACAGTAGTGACCAAAAAGACAAAACTGCCCTCAAGGAATTTACATTCTAGTGGAGAGAAATAAAGGAGCTAATAAGTAAAACACGCAGTGTGCCAGGTTCTATTGGGCGTTGGGAGAAAAATAAAGCAGACAGTGCAATTTTAGGCAGGTTCTGGTGAGAAGCTGGCATTTAAATGAAGTCCCTAAGGATTTCTGGGTGAGTGTTCTAGGGAGGGGAAGCACAGTGCAAAGACCCTGAAGCAGGATCACGCCTGGCCTGATGGGGAAAGACAAGGGGGCAGAGTGAGAGCAGAGTAGGTCTTGGGGAACACTGTCAGAATCTGGGCTTTCCTGTGGCTGAGACGGAGGCTGTGAGAAGTGGTGCTGAGGGAGGAATGTTAGGTACGATCCACAGGACCACAGGCTGCTGAGGGGAAAACAGACTGAGAGGGCAGACAGAGAGGAAGCATGCTGGTTAGGAGGCTGCTTGGATAACCCTGGAGAGCAGTGATGCTGGCTGGGCCATGGTGGAGGCAGTGCAGTGGGGAGGTCATCTGGCTGGGTCCACTGTTCTCCAAGGTGGAACTGGGAGGGTTTGCTACCACCTTAGTGGTCGGGAGTGAGGGAAGGGCACAATCAAGGATGATTCCAAGTGTACTGGCCACTGCCCATTTGCCAAGAAGGGCACAGCTGAGTGCAGCAGGTTTGGGGCCAAGGACGAGGGGCCATGTCAAGAGTTTGGGTTAGGACCAGTTGAACTTGAGGGACCTATCAGATCTCCAAGTGCAAAGGACAAGTACACTTGCAGTTCAGGAGAAGCCCGGGCTGGACAGAATATTTAAAGGCAAGAGGCTAGGGTGCCCGAGTGGCTCAGCTCATTGAGCATCTGCCTTCAGCTCAGGTCATGACCCCAGGGTCCTGGGATGGAGCCCTGAATCAGGCTCCCCACTCAGCGGAGAGTCTGCTTCTCCCTCTCCCTTTGCCTTCTGCTCCCCCTGCTTGTGCTCTCTCTCTCTTTCTCTCTGTCAAATAAAATCTTAAAAAAAAAAAATCAGATAAAGGCAAGCAGCTGAAATGAGACTAAGGAAGTAAGTATGGTTATTTAATCTCAGTGCGCCTCACTGTCTTCATAGGTGTTATGAGAATTAAATGCAATAGAAGAGAAAGCACTTAGATCATTGCTTGGCACGTCTGTGTTTGTCGTGGTGGTATTGTACCTGCCTAAGCCTACTGCACTTACTGCATGGCTGACAAGTAGTTCAGGGGCTGTGCTGGGGTTCCAGAGGAGGTAGGTACCATGCTGGGTGTTCTAGAAAAGGCAGAGGCTGTGCTGGGGGTTCCCAGAGGCAGCAGGGGCTGCACTGGGGTTCCCAGAGAAGGCCTGCCTCCCTCGGCATTCATGGCTCTATGAGTTGAGCCTGCCTTCCACACTTAACTTCTGATTCTCTCTCCCAGACCTCCAAGCCTCTTGTCCCCTTACCCCAGACTGATCACTCTGGTGCTGTTCCTTCTCTACCACTGTCCCTAGTGACGCCTCTCTGTCCAAGAAGTCTTCTTCATTCACACCCCCAACCCCAGTCGGACATGAATTTGCTCATCTGGAACACCTTGGGATGCCTGTTCCTCTCTCCCTGGAGCCAAGCTACTCAGGTGCCCAACTGTTTCCCCTGCAGCCCCAGACTGGAAACTCCATGCAGGCAGGAGCCAGTCTGGTACATCTGTGCCCCAATGTCTGGCTGAGGGATGGGCCCCAGCAGGCACCCACTGTGGCTGCCGAGTGTAAATGAAGTAGGCAGTGGCAAGAAGCATGTGCTGCAACAGGAAGACAAGGTAGCCCTAGGCCCCTGGTGCAGAGGAGAGCAAGCCTCATGCCAAGGACAGGTCCTGTGTTAGAACTCTGCGGGAGCCTGAGGAGGGAGCCATCCTGGGCCTGAGGGTGTCAGGGAGACTTCACAGGGGGCAAGGGAGGGCGAGCACAGGGTGAGTCAGAGAATCCCAGGGCTTGGAGGGAAAGGAGGAGGGACTCCACGCAGGGCGCTGCCTCCTGCAAATGCTGGCGGAGAAGTGTGCAGGGCCCGTAGAGAAGACCTGCAGCAGGCACTGACAGGCCAGGGACCCCCTTCTGAGGCGCCTCTGTGGGAAACTGGGTTAAACACACCCTGGAGGTCCAGCATGCAGGGGGCTTGTGTAAGGCCCGTATTTTGTTGTTGTTGACATACAATGCTATAGTAGTTTCATAGGAATGACCATTTTTGAACTCAAAAAGGAAGCCCCAAGGTCTGACAAGGGCAAGGGCACTCCCTGCAGTGGACACTGGGCATCGTCCTCAGCGCCGGTGGGGCAGGTGGCACTGCTCAGGGCTAGGAGCAGGGACCTTGCACAACTCCCGGCGTCCTGCTGTTGTCCGTGCCCCCAGCTCCTGGCCACCAACCCCCTACTGGCTTGTGAGGTCTGAGGTGGAGACTTCCATCGCACGGTGATTGACATGGGCTTGGGGACCAGCCCAGCTGCATCTGAGTCCCGCCCTCAGCTTACCCACAGTGTGGGGCCAACACCCTACACCTCTGTGCCTCGGTTTCTCTTTGCTAAAGTAAGACTAACAAAAGATTGATTGTGAAGATTCAGTGACTTAAAACAGGTGAAGCTCTCAGGGTGTGTCTGGGCAGGTAGTAGGCGCCCAGTGAATGCTCACGACTATGGCTGTTTCTAATCGTGTTATTCAGATATGCCTGCATCTGCAGCCGGCCCGGCTGCTTGCCTTCCCCGGGCTCGCTGACCCGCCAGGGACAGAGGGGGGCTCTGTGGGGCCAGGGCTCCCTGGACTCCTGGGAGGCCGAGGAAGCCTCCCCTTCCTATCATGCTCTGCCTCCTCTTTGCAGATTTTAACGAGAATGGCTTCATCGACGAGGAGGACCTGCAGAGGATTGTCCTCCGACTGCTCAACAGTGATGACGTGTCGGAGGACCTGCTGACCGACCTCACAAACCATGTGTGTTCCCCGGGGCCACACAGGCTGGGTTGGGCCGGGTCATCCCCCAAAGCCCCTGGATGGCAGGCAGGGTGAGGTGCCCTGAGGGATGGGCACACAGCTGGAAGCACTATTCCCCTGTGTTTTTTCCTTCTTCCATGGTCCATCCTTCCAAAGTCCCCAAGAACAGGTGCCTGAGCCACCCACTCCAAGAGGGCCTCTCACTCACACTGCAGTCACTGAAGGCAGGTGGCTCCAAAGCAGCTGAGCCTTAGAGGGACACATCACAATGTCCCCTTTCCCACATTATCCCAGCAAAACACAATGTCCTAGTGTCCTGGAGTGATAGTCCAAAGTGTGACAGGACACCAAGGCAGCCTCACGAATCTGTTTGTCCTAAGACCATGAGAACTCTCAAGTCCTTTTGGTCTGGATTGAAGCTAGAAGCAGAGAGAAAACCACAAGGGATCATTGCTTCTCCTCCACCTGACTGGCCCCTTGCAGTACAGAGCCCCTGCCTGTGGCCGGATGATAGGTGTGGGTGGGGACATGTCACCCAGCTCACCTCTGTACCCATTTTCACTGCCAAGTTTGTGCTAGAGACACGAAGGGGACTCATCCCATGATGAGACCAGCCCATGCCTTTGTCTCTGGTGGGGAGTAGCAAGGGGGGGAGAGGGGAACATCTGCTTCATGGTGGGGGTGGGTGGGTGTCAGGGATGCATGTTAAGCAGAGAGCCTGGCTATGGCAGCTCTTGGTGTGAGGCATCTCTCCCCCTTCACCTCACTTTCTTATTCGGGGCTCCTCTCTGCTCTCTGGCTGTCCCTCCACCCCTGGCCAGGTCCTGAATGAGTCGGATCTGGACAATGACAACATGCTGTCTTTCTCGGAGTTTGAACATGCGATGGCCAAGTCTCCAGACTTCATGAAGTAAGGTGTTCTGGGAGCGGGGTGAGTGCCCACTATAGTGGGGGTGGGGCAGGAAGAGCCAATGGGGAGTACTTTGTCAATTCTTTCAGAATCAGCAAACCCAGAGCTTCGCAGAAATTAGGTAACCTAAATTTCTAACCTTTAGATAGAGGGAGTGGGATTTTAACCAGCAAAGCCAAGATAGCATTCCAGGCTTTGCAAATGATGTGGGTGGTCCTGTCTTCAGGTGCTGCCCATCTAAGGCTGACCTGGTACATTGATGTCTTCTTCCCAGCCACCAGGGGATCCAGGACTGACTAGCGGGGGGCCTTTGCCACCACCTATCCTGCTCCCCTGCCCCCACAATTCCAGCAGTCACTGGGAGTCAGGGATTTGCACAGGGGTGTGAAGATGCTGGTCATGGAGTATTTCCAAAACTTGTTTCAGGCAGAAGGGGCATTAATGGTCTTATATCTTGGTCTGAACACCCTTTAGATGATTGGCCATCTCCATATTGCCCAGGCCATGTGTAACAGTCTTGTTTGGCTCCTTCCATTTATGGGAAAAGCACCACCCCCGGAGGAAGCCCATTCATGATGGAACAGCCCTGTTAGAACGCCCTTCTTGTGTTGAGTCAGCATCTGTTGGCATGTGTCTGCTGCTCCTGGGCCCTATTCTGCCCTTGGTCTCATAGTCTAAGTGAATTCGATAGCAAAGAATGCCCATTCAAAGTAGTTTAACCAAACAATCCGAAAAAGAACAAAGACAACTAGACCTCGGAGAACACCTGGTCAGGAACCGAAGGCAGTGCATTTTCTCCCTTCTCTGCACCTAGAGTCTCTGCCTCTCTCCTCAGCTCCTCTACATTTAGCTCTACATGCAAACCAGCAATCTCTCCTTTGTCAGACAGGAAGCCAGTCACTACCTCCATGCAGCAGTCTGGTGACTCCCAAGGAATAGCTCTCAGCTCTGATTCCAAATTCCCAGTCAGATGATCTGATTGGCCCAAGTTGGGTCAGGTGTCCACCCTTCCTCCAATCACGTGGCTGGAGGAGAGGATTCTCCAGGCCATCCTGGCTGCTATGGGGCCGGGCATGGGCAGACCCTCTGAAAGACAGTCCACACTTGGAACCACCCCAATTAAGGGTAATTCCTCTTCTTCAAGAACAGCCCAGCACATAACTGAGGCCAGAATCCTATCCTCTTTGCTTTTTCTTTGATTCTGCCCCATATCTTTCCATTGGTTTTGGTACCATGAGGTTCTGACACTTTTTGCTTTCTGGTGATGCTAAAAGGAACATAAAGAAGGCTTTGGGTTGGTTTGTAACAGCTGTAAACTGGCCATCCCTCAGAGAGAGGATGAGAAGTGGGCAAAGGAGGGTGCCTCCAGGACCACTATGAACCCAGAAATTGGAAGGCACTTTAGATCTGGAGCTCAAGGTGGCTCATGGCATGCTTTCAGCTCCTTTCGGATTCACTTTTGGGGATTTTGATGTGGCCACAAATACCTGATCTGCAGCCTCAAGGAGGGGACCGCTGGAACTTGGAATCAACCCTCTCCAGGTGCTGGGGGACTCCGATCAGAAGTATGACTTTGTCCCTGTCCTTCCCTCACTTTGAGACTATTATTTATTCAATAAAGCAAAACAAAAGCCTTTCCCTTGCCCCACCAGTTCATCTTTTGAATACAGGATCACGTAGAAGTACTTTTTATGAAGGACTGCTCATTCCAGGGCTTAAGTTTGCCAGTGACACCAAGCAAGCTGGGGTGACCATCTGTTTTGAGGACAGAGCTCAAATCCCAACCCACATCACAGCAGAGACCAGGCCAAATGGAATGTAGTTCACCAAGAAATCTACATCATTCCCTTCTTTCACTGGAGCTACATTCCAGCATCTCCCGGTGCTGACTGTACAGAGACGTACGTATAGAGGTCATTTTAGTTGGTGCCTGGCTTCCCAGTCCTTGTCAAGGGAGAAGACATCTAGTCCCACTTGGCACCCTCAGTCCCCAGGATGTGACAGTGCGTGAACAGCTGTTGAGGTTTGTTTACTTTGCTATTCAGCCAAATCCTGGAATGAATTTAGCCCCCACAGGGACCCTTTGGAGCCCAGGTGGTCAAGGAGTCTGGGCCATTAGAGAAGTCCCTTAGAGGGTCTCTGAGAGCTGACAGATGCCTCTCTGATGGGCACATGGTTTTTCGTGTTTACATGGTCCTCCGGGGAAGTGTCTAAACACTGGCTCCCAGGGGAAGGGCTGTTTCACTGCCACATGTACTTGAACTTGCAGTGGTCTCTGCCTTTAGGTCCTAACTCACCCATTCAAGAGGCAATAAATTTCCCATCGATTGGTAGAGTCCCTTGATCAAATCCAAGAGATGCTGGAATGTTGGAAAAAAACCTGTCGTGTGGATACATACCTGGCCTGAGGTCCCCATCCCAGATCCTGTCTTTTGAGGGGCTATCACCCCCATCCTGTCCCCTGCCCCAGCAGGCAGGCAGCCTCCCAGGAAGTGGGAAGCAGCAGCCTGGTGAGAGCAGGTACTCCAGAATCCCAACCACCAACATCTCATTTCCTTGAAAAGTGGCTTAGTCCTGAGTCACTCTCTCCTGTTCTATTCTAGAAATAGTCCCAGGGGCAGATGACAAATCAGCCTGTCCATGCCTGTCTGGGAAG